>NC_135622.1:54619551-55869551 GCF_053574225.1 Canis aureus | reverse complement strand
CACATCAATATTTCTACCAATAGTCTCTTCAAGGCAATCTGGTCTTTTTCTGGCATGAACCTCAAAATTCTTCCCACTTCTACTCATTCATTACCCAATTCCAAAGGCACATTCATGTTTTTAGGTATTTGTTACAGAGCACCTCACTCTTGATACCAAAATCTGTGAGTCAGGATTTTCTAGAGAAAAAGAACCAATAATGCGGTCTGGGTGGTGGTAGCCACAGTGGTGGTGGGGAGAAAAAAAAGAACTAATAGGATATGTGTGTATGTGTAAATACACAGATAGATGATAGATACATAGATACATAGATGATAGATAGATAGATAGATAGATAGATAGATAGATAGATAGATAGATAGATATCTCGAGGCACTAGTACATGCAGTGATAGGGCTGGCAAGTATGAAATTTGTAACACAGGTTGGAAGGTTGGAAACAAAGGCAGGATTTCTATGTCACAGTCTGGAAGCAGATTTTCTGCTTCTCCAGGAAGCCTGTTTTCATTCCTAGAGGTCTTCAAGTGACTGGATGAGGCCCACCCACATCTTTGAGGGGTAATTGCTGTACTTAAAGTCAACTGTTAACCACATCTACAAAATATCCTCGCAGCAGTATCTAGACGAGTGTTTGATCAAACAACTGGCACGAAAGCCTAATCAAGCTGACACACAAAATTACCCTCACATAGGGCTAGGAGTCGTGGTTAAGTTTTGCCTTTACCAATAACTGCCTTGGAATCACTACCAACTCATATCGCCTTTCATTTCCTCAACCATAAAATGAAAAGTTTGGAGCAGACTCAAAAATCCCAGCAGCTCTGAAAATCTGCTATGTAGATTCTAGGTAACTGATGTGCTCCTCTTCCTTCAGGACACCTGCCCCCTATGTTACTATCAATCCTGAAATTTCCATCCTTGAGCCCACTCACTCCTCATGCACACTTCTAAGTTCACACCATTGATCCCAGAGTCATGGGGTAGAAAGTCTTGATGTATATCATAAATAAACATGCTACTCTTAATAGAAAGAAATATGGGGAAGGCATCTACCCAGTTGTTTGAGAGAAGAAACACTGTCTCCTTTGTATGATACAAAATAAAATGGTAAACTGCCTTATTAGGCAAAAACTGGAGGCATAGGGCCATCGGTAAATCCTAGCACCAACCCCATGAGCCGTTTGCGTTACCTGGTGAACAAATTGAACGGATACCGGGTGGTGGGCTGTAATGAGCACACACAGATGCCACTTGAATCCTGTACATATGGCAGCCTTTTTCCAGGCACTTTGTTTCCTTTAGCCCCAAAGTCTTCCCGATATTTCAGATTCATGCTGTGATTTTTTAGTGGAATGAAATTACAGCAGCTCAAAATTATATCAATAATTATATTCTGCTCAGATGAGAATGAGTGTGTTCCAAGCTGCTAGCAGGACCTCTAGCAACCATCAGGAAAGCAATTTCTTTGTGCCAAATAATTAAGTAGAGCATTTTAGAAAAAAAAAAAAATTAGGAGGAAAGGCTGTGAGCTCACTCAGACCTGAGGAATTTTGCCTCTGTCATCCACCAGTCAAGACTTGAGTCTCAGAAGCCTTAGTTCTCTTCTTTGTAAATTAGAAATGATGCTACAGTATCACACATAATTGTGATAATTGGACGAGCGATACATTTGCTACATATATGGTAAAATAGACCACTGAAGATGGTGTGTATTCATCACAAATATTCATGAAATGAAAGATGAAAACTCTTAACCGGGGCTCCCCAGCAATTCCCTGGTTGGGATACTGGGTTACTATTCAAAAATATTAAAAATGTTCTCTTTGGTTCCAAGAGCAAACTACCTCTTCACCTCTTGACTCTGAAATTGACCGCGTGACCTGCTTTGGACAATGAGATGTTAGTTGGTGTGACGTAAGCTTGAAGAAGAGTTGCAGGGTTGTTCTTGTCTTTCCCTGGTTGTGTTGTTGCCCTGAGCAAAACTCCTGCAGGCAGAGCTGCCTAGGGGTGGGGGGTGGGAGGAGCGGAGGACAAAGAAGCATGGATCAGAGTCCAGCCACAGTGAGCTGATCTCACTTGACTGTTAAGAGCGTGTGGAGGCCCAGCAGAAATAAGACCCTCAGCTGACCCATGGAACTGTGAGAATAAGCAATTGTTATTTGAGGCCACTGAGTTTGAGAGGGGTCTGTTTGCAGTCATTTGGTGACATGAACCAACTTATCCTCCCTCTGCATAGGATGACCAAATATCTCCATTTGCACAAACAGCCTTGGTTTGTACCTGTTTTAGCGTCTTTCTTTTACATTTTCCTAAGTCCATCTGTCTTTCTTTCCTTCCATCTTTCTTCTATTTAAAAAAAAATTAAAGATTCTGTTTATTTATTCATGAGAGACACAGATAGAGAGGAAGAGACTTAAGCAGAGGGAGAAGCAGTTTCCTGCGGGGACCCCAATGCAGGACTCCATCCGGGGACCCCAGGACCATGCTCTGAGACAGCCAGGTGTCCCTCCTCTTTCCTTTAAACAAAGTATTACTATTTTGTTGTACTGAAATAAGCTTAGATGGGTTTGGTAGACCTTGACTTTGCACTCGACCCTTCAGCATGATCTATATACTGGAGTTGAAATAAGTGCATTCAAGAGAGACCCATGTTAACATCTGATTAAACCTGAAAGGTGGCTAAAATAACACTTCTCTCTTTTCTCAACCTTCTCAGACAGAATGTAACTAACACCTCTCTTACAGTGACAACATGCAAGGGACTTGCAAATAAAACAAAATGTGCTCAAGCACTAGCCGCTAAGGACAGCTGACTCTTTCCATCCTTGAGCGGCAATGGGGAAGAAGTGGAAGCTGTTGCTGCCAGTCAGCTGGTATACCATCCAGCTGTGGCAGGGCCACAAGGAAGCTCGCAAGCTTCACAGAGCTGTTAGGTCACCAGTCAGAGGGGTGTATAGGAACCAGTCTAATACAGGTTAGATGTAGATGAAGTATGTGCAGGAAATAGTTTGAGAAGCCTCCTTTAGAATGTTTAAGGAGAGGAAGATGTCACCTACTAGGTAATATAAATCTACAACTATTTTTAGTGATTTTATTGGACGTATTTTTTCTTTTGCTATTAATTACGTTGGCACAAAGAACCAAAACAAGTGCGTAATTAATGAAACATACAGTATGAATTTCTGTTTTTGAGAAAGCTAATTATGATATGTCACAAAATGCTTCCAAACATATACTTTTCACTATGAAGGGCTCTTGTGATGTCACCAACCACAGGGAAACTAAGAGACAAATTGTACTGAAGAAGCATTAGTATCCATTTCAAAATTATTTAATAAGACAATGTCTGCCAATCATAATTTAACACACAAAGGGGCAGAAGGTGTGTGTATGTTTGTAATCCCTTGTGAAGCATGACTTTGAATTTAGATCAAATCACTATTCAAATTAAGCTGACTCATGTTTCATTCTGAGTTGTCCTTTGCACATACCAAACACGAAACTATGATGGTTTATGTGTTGTCTCTATTAGCAGAGTAACTTCACAGTATTCATTAATTCAGTTTTATTATATAAAAAATACTTCAAATGGAAAGTTGGATTATTTCAATAATTAATCATTTTTTAAATTCATAAAATCAAGGTAGAGCTATTTAAATGTTACTGCAAATTCAGTTTAGAAGTTCAACATTAAGGATCAAATTATTTGTCTTTACAATGTAATGTAATTATAAGATTAAGAAACCTGTATGACAGAGCCTGACTTGGAATTGGCTATGAGGTACACAATGTTTTATGTCAATTGTGCCTCAATAATAATAATAATAAAGCCATTCAGATAAACCGTAGTGATCTACCAATCAAAATAAAAGCTGTAGTTGTCAAAATGTAAAAAATAAATACACACACATTATATGTACACAAACAAACATCCCAAGTAGCTAAGCCACAAAATTGTTGACAGAGCTAATGTTGAATATTTTTTTAAAAAAATCAATGTATGTCTACATTGTTTGTTGCCTTTCTTTAATCAGATTTTAGAAGTGTCTGAGTTTTTCAGAGCTACTCTGTAACTCAACCCAAATGTCCTACCATGCCATTAAAATTTTGCAAAAAGATCTGTATGCTTTGGTTACATTCTGTTCAAAACTAGATGGAAATCTTTAATCAAAGTATTTAACAAGTGGCATGCATGTTACCCATTGTCCAAAATAAACAAAATAACTCCTACAGCTTTTGGAACTCTTAATAAGTTGCAATTATTAAAACAAAGATTTTAAAGATTTTGAAATATTGCTCCAAAAGCGAGGGTAAAAATTAATAATGTTGAAAGTGTAATTTATAAGTTTGCATTCTGAAATTTCTTAATATGTTTAACAAAATATTACAAACAGAAATAACATATTTGAAGAGTGTTGTCTACTACTGCACCTGAGGAAGAGAATGGTACTCTGAACAAGACAAAATTAGGCCCAGGGACAAACTTTGGAGTGAAATACTTCGACTTTTCAGTACGAAGGGAACTTTTTAAAGTGTGTTCTAGAGAAATGAGTCAGTTTGAAGTGTCAATTGTCAAATTTTTAAATTTTAAAATAAAACCTTGAAGAAGATTAAAGACAATTTTATTAAAATGAAAGATAAGACTATTGAATAAAATTTTCAGGAAAATACCTACATATTTTTAAAGACATAAATTTTTTTTAAGATTTATTTATTTATTTATTTATTTATTTATTTATTTATTTATTATTTTTTTATTTTTTCAGAGAGAGCGAGAGAAGGCAGAGACACAGGCAGAGGGAGAAGCAGGAAGCCCGACCTGGGACTCTATTCCGGATGTCCAGGATCATACCCCGGGCTGCAGGCGGCGCTAAACCCCTGCACCACTGGGGCTGCCTGACATAAATGGTTTTAAAACTTTATTTATTTATATATATATATATACATATATATATATTTATTATTGAATATATGTATTATTGAATATATATTTTATTACTGAATATATATATTATTGAATATACATATTTTTATTATTGAAGTTTGATTTGCCAACATATAGTACAATACCCAGTGCTCATCCTATCAGGTGCCCCCCTCAGTGCCCATCACTCAGTCACCCCATCCTCCCGCCTGCCTCCCCTTCCACTGCCCCTTGTTCATTTCCCAGAGTTAGGAGTCTCTCAGGTTTTGTCACCCTCTCTAATTTTTCCCACTCATTTTCTCTCCTTGCCCCTATAATCCCTTTCACTATTTTTTGTATTCCCCATATGAGTGAAACCATATAATGTTTGTCCTTCTCCAATTGACTTACTTCACTCAGCATAATACCCTCCAATTCCATCCGTGTCGAAGCAAATGGTGGGTATTTGTCGTTTCTAATGGCTGAGTAATATTCCACTGTATACATAGACCACATCTTCTTTATCCATCATCTTTTGATGGACACCAAGGCTCCTTCCACAGTTTGGCTATTGTGGACATTGCTGCTTTGGAATGTAGGTGTCCCAGCTTTTCACTACATCTGTATCTTTGAGGTAAATACCCTGTAGTCCAATTGCTGGGTCATAGGGCAGGTCTATTTTTAACTCTGAGGAACCTCCACACAGTTTTCCAGAGTGGCTGCACCAGGTCACATTCCCACCAACTGTGCAAGAGGGTTCCCCTTTCTCCACATTCTCTCCAACATTTGTCATTTCCTGTCTTGCTAATTTTCACCATTCTCACTGGTGTGAGGTGGGATCTCATTGTGGTTTTGATTTGTATTTCCCTGATGGCAAGGGATATGGAGCATTTTCTCAGGTGCTTGTTGGCCATGTCTATGTCTTCCTCTGTGAAATTTCTGTTCATGTCATTTGCCCATTTCATGATTGGATTGTTTCTTTGCTGTTGAGTTCAATAAGTTCTTTATAAATCTTGGATACTAGCCCTTTATCTGATACGTCATTTGCAAATATCTTCTCCCATTCTGTAGGCTGTCTTTTAGTTTTGTTGATTGTTTCTTTTGCTGTGCAGAAGCTTTTTGTCTTGATTAAGTACCAATAGTTCATTTTTGCTTTTCTTTCCTTTGCTTTCATAGATATATCTTGCAAGAAGTTGCTGTGGCCAAGTTCAAAAAGGGTGTTGCCTGTGTTCTCCTCTAGGATTTTGATGGATTATTGTCTCCCATTTAGATCTGTCATCCATTTTAGAGTTTATCTTTGTGTATGGTGCAAGAGAGTGGTCTAGTTTCATTCTTCTGCATATGGCTGTCCAATTTTCCCAGCACCATTTGTTGAAGAGACTGTCCTTTCCCCAGTGGATAGTCTTTCCTCCTTTGTCAAAAATTAGTTGACCATAGAGTCGAGGACCATTTCTGGGTTCTGAATTCTGTTCCATTTATCTTTGTGTCTGTTTTTGTGCCAATGCAGTACTATCTTGATGATCACACCTTTGTAGTACAACTTGAAACCCAGCATTGTGATGCCCTGGCTTTTTCTTTTTCAATATTTCCCTGGCTATTCAGTGTCTTTTCTGATTCCACACAAATGTTAAGATTATTTGTTCCAACTCTCTGAAGAAAGTCCATGGTATTTTGATAGGGATTACATTAGATATGTAAATTGCCCTGGGTAGCATAGATATTTTCACAATATTAATTCTTCCAATCCATGAGCATGGAATATTTTTCCATCTTTTTGTGTCTTCCTCAATTTCTTTCAGAAGTTTTCTGTAGTTTTTAGGGTATAGATCCTTTGCCTCTTTGGTTAGGTTTATTCCTAGGCATCTTATGCTTTTGGGTGCAATTGTAAATGGGATTGACTCCTTAACTTCTCTTTCTTCAGTCTCATTGTTAGTGTACAAAATACAGCATCCATTCCTGATCAAAACTCTTCAGAGTGTAGGGATAGAGGGAAGATTCCTCAGTATCTTAAAAGCCATCTATGAAAAGCCCACAGCAAATATCATTCTCACTGGGGAAACACTGAGAGCCTTTCCCCTAAGATCAGGAACATGACAGGGATGTACACTCTCACCACTGCTATTCAACATAGTGCTAGAAGTCCTAGCATCAGCAATCAGACGACAGAAAGAAGTAAAAGGCACTCAAATTGGCAAAGAAGAAGTCAAACTCTCCGTCTTCACAGATGACATGATACTGTAAATAGAAAACCCAAAAGACTCCACTCCAAATTGTTAGAACTCATGCAGCAATTGGGCAATGTGGCAAGATACAAAATCAATGGTTTTAAAACTTTAAAATGTATATACTGTAAGTTTATTTGTTCAACTTAGATTATTTTTGTTGAGATAATCAGTATAAAAGAAGTTTTGATGTTTGGTTTAATGTATATGGATAAATATTGTTTATGTGATTTTTTTATTTAAACATTATTTTTATTTAAATCATTGATTATATTAGATTATAATTAATAAAATTATAAAAATTAATTTCATTTAAATTAAACATTTTAATTTAAAAATTATTTTTTAAAATAATTTTGGGTAGAATAGGTTATAGATCATCAATATTGCATGGGGCTCTGCCTCAGTGTGATTTTTTTCCCTCTCCCTCTGCCCCCGCCCTGTTCTCACCCTCACGTGCACTCTCTATTCTCAAAAAAATAAAATCTTTAAAAAATATTTTTATAAGATTTTATTTACCTATTTGACAGAGAGAAAGAGCAAAGGAGGGAGAGTGGCAGAGGGAGAGGGAGAAGCAGGCTCTCCGCTAAGCAGGGAGCCTGACTCAAGGCTCAATCCCAGGACTCTGAGATCATGACCTGAAGGCAGATGCTTAACTGATGGAGCCACTCAGATGCCCAAAAAAAATGCATTTAAAAAATATATTTAATTTCAATTCTTTCAGTCTCAAAATATATCCTGGCTTCAACATTAAATTGAAAAGTCACTGTATTTCCAGGTCCCTTTCAGTGTGATATTGTTGTTTGTTTATTTTTTATTTATTTATTTTTGTTTGTTTTTTAAGTAAAGCAATCAACGAGCTCCTCAAAAGTCCCATTTAAATTGTGCAGAAGTAAAGATCACAGAACAGTATTTCAGTATCCTGACACATTGGGCCCAGTCATCCTAAATGACAGATACCTCTGGATGAAAAATCCAGGATTTGGGGCCAAGAAAATTCTGGGTAAATATATTTAAAGACAATTGTGGTAATGCAAGATCCTGATGTTCTTTTAAGGTAGTACTTGCATTCCTTTAAGTGTCCTTAAAAATCACTACTCATGTTTACTTAGGAGAACCCCTCTTTCTTTTAAATAGTGAGAAATGTCAATGATATGGTTAAAAACAAGATGCTCTTTTGTTGTCACAAGCCAAAAAAGTTTTAAAATCCTTATGTTAAGGCCAAATCATTACCAATGTGCTATCTATAAAATAATATCTCAAGGGACAACTCTGTGTCATGTCTGTGGCATTGGATTAGCGGAAGAAGGACATGTTCCGGGGTCTTTGCTACGGCATGTGGCCACAGAATGTCAGAATAAAATGGTCACAAAGGGTTTTAGAGAATATTATGATTAGCTTTTGGCACAGACCAAGAGACTTCAGAGTTTCCTTATTGTTCAAAGTGAACCTGAGTTTTCAGAGCAAACAAATGCATTACAAAGTGTTTCCTATACACCATGAATCATGTATGGTACAAGAGTGTACTGCCCTACAGCATATTTCTATTAGTCATTTCTATCTTTATTGGAGGCTTAACCAGTAATGCCTTAGGGTTAATACCACTTAAAAATAGCTCAGATAAGAATGTTGAGGCCATTTTAAAGTGACAATGTGTAAGTCATAATGCATGTGTCTTTGGATCCCAGAATGTATTTCCTAGTTATAAAACACACACGTCCCAAAGGTCATAGAAATTTGGAAGAACTTTGCACCTAAAATGAAGGCAACCTGAAGCAATCCAATAGCAATCATTCATGTAATCCTCAGAACATTCTAGATACAGCTTTGGCACATGTGAGTGGTATAATCACCGTTCTCACATGGCTGTGATCCTTTTCACTTTATTTTTTTTTAAGATTTTATTTATTTATTCATGAGAGAGAAAGAGAGAGAGAGAGAAAGAGAGAGAGAGAGAGAGAGAGAGAGGCAGAGACACAGGCAGAAGGAGAAGCAGGCTCCATTCCATGCAGTGAGCCTGATGTGGGACTCAATCCCGGGTCTCCAGGACCACACCCTGGGCTGAAGGTGGCACTAAACTACTGAGCCACCCAGGGTGCCCTCCTTTTCACTTTAGATGATACTTCTTCATACGTCATTTCATTGGATTTATGAAATCAACTATGAGGATAGACTAATGCTACAATTCTCTTATATTTCTATGGAAAAATTTAAAAGCCTGATTTCCCTTTTTAAAATTTTTTTATTCCCCTTTTTTAAAGTTGTTTACATTGCTTCATTTGATCCTGAAATCAATCTGATGAGAAAGTCAGCATAAAAATTAGATCCCCTCTCTGCCCAAGGCTGTTGGAGGTGAAAGTAACATCTTGCAAATTTGATCAGTTGAAAGGGAAATTTATTGTAAGGATCACCTTTCCAACTCACATGACAAGTAACAGCATCCCACCAGCCAGAGGAAGACTGTCCTCTCTCCCCACCACAGGTCACCTTGATTTTTTTTTTTTTAATTTCTGCTTTGCTTTGGCTTTTATTTGGCTGATTTGATTTCCTCGGGATCCACCATGGCTGGCAGCTCCTAGCTCCCTATCCAACTGCATTGTCCTCAATCCACCACCATCATCTAAGAATTTTCAGGGTCTCCTAAAAACATAGAAAATCTGAATGACTCAACCCTTCCTGTGACCCGGCTCCCTTGGGTTAGAGTGTCACCCCTACCCAATCAGCCATGGATGGGGATGTGGGAAGTTTTTGAAAAATGTTGGAAAGTTAAGTATCTAATTATTATCTGTTAACAATTTCTATGTGCCAGACACTGGGATAAAAATTTTTTATGCATTTTCTTATTCTATCTATCTAACAACTATATGTGTAGGTAATATTATTATTATTATTTTACAGATGAAGAAACAGATTCACTGACTTGTCAAATCCCACAGGTTAGAAAGTTGCAAAGCCATTCTTTTAATTCCAGGCACTGGAATTCAAAGCTGTGCTTTTACTCACTGTGCCATATTGCATTTCATAATCTCTAAATTTAGTGCTATCTCAACTTTAGGAAATCATTTTGAAATGTTGATGGAGCTTAATCTTAGAGCCCAAAGTTTATCTGGATCCTTGAATGTCTAAGAATTCCTGAAAAACGCCAGAAATTAAAGGAAGACGACTGTAGGATACACATGTTCACAGACCCACACAGTTGAAAACAGTGTGGTAAGGTGCAAGGAGGTAAAATAAGGATTTCAGAAAATGATCCGCATTACACAGGAGTACTTGGTATATGGTGAAGCTAATAATTCAAATCACCAGAGAAAGAATAAACTATCCACAAAATAAGACAAAGATATTAGCTATCAGGATAGAATGATACTTCACAACACATAAAATTTTTAATTTTAAATTCTGGCTGCATTAAAGACGTACATTATTTGTGTCATACATATTTATGAAACATCACTATTACCTAATGCTACACAAGGCAGTGTTAACTCCTACCCAAAATGGTTCCTATATAAGTTTTGTTATGGCAATTCCCCTGGAGTCCCATTTTTTTTTCATTCAGCCAACATGTACTAAGCACTTCTCCTGGGTCATGCAATTGGATTACAAAGTTGAAAAGCACAGTCTCTGCCCTTAATTGCCAACTGTGTTTTTCACAGTATCCAGTTCAATTCTGATCTACAAAGAGGTTTGAATACTCATTGATATGGCCAAGAACTTTGCAATACTCTGAGCATAGAGTAGAAGAAAAATGAAGAGGAGGAGGAGGAGAAAAGGAAAGAAACCAGGGAGGGAGGAATGAAGAATGGGAGGGAGGGGGTGAAGATTAGTTCCTGCATTTTGGAAAAGTGTATTTCAGTTGGAAAGGTTTACAAATTATTTCAATATAATATGACAAATGCTGAAAAGGATGGCATGGCTGACTGCCAAGGATGATCGAGGAAGGGCATTAACTGAGTGTGGGCATCCCAAGAAGACTTCCTCAAGGTGATGATGCTGGAGCAAAGAAGGCCAGCAGAAGTCAACCACGGGAATAAAGACTCGGTACATATTGAATAAGAGCACACTGAATTGATTGAATAAACAATGAATGGTCCATTGAATAGATCAATAGTAAATGAATGGAGGAATCAACAACACCTAACATGTGATGTCTGACCTCTAGGCTTTTAATTCCCCACTGGAGAAAAGAAACAGAAGCACAGGAACTCAATTATTCCTCCAGGACAAACCCAAAGAGAGCTTCTCTGTCAGAGTGCTTTTGGCAGCGTGGAACAGAACACATGACTGAAGCAGGGCATAAACTGTAAGTGTTTGTAAATGAACCTCTAGGCACATGAATGCGCGAGATAGGAGTTTGGTTATTTCACAGCTCAATTAGACCAGGCCTCTGGGCAAATTCTCTTCAGTTCTTCTGGACAGGAAAAAACAACACCCATGGGGCTTGTTTCTTTTGCTCACAGGACTCTACCCCTACGCCGCTCCACTTCTGACACTGGAGGTGTAGATTTTCCATCCACTGGGCAATTAATTCTGTGACTCTAACTGGGTGTCCTACTATTTAACTCAGTTCTGACCTGGAGAGAGTGTCAGATTCCACAGTTCAGGGCTGTCCCCCAAGATTGCCCCCTGACTGCCCAACACACACACACACACACACACACACACACACACACCACACCATGCTTCAGATGCCAGTCACAAGTCCAGTTGTCACCAGTGTTTCTGACAGATAGACTATAAATCAGAGGTTCCTACAACCCGCTGCTAGGGTTCAATTTAATTTGCCGGACAACTCACAGAACTTGGGGAAAGAGTTTAGTTACTAGATTACCTGTGTATGACAAAGGGTATTAAAGGATACCGATGACCAGCTAGATGGAAAGATACATAGGGCAGGGACTACAAGGGCCCTGAGCACAGGAGTTTCGGTCCTCATGAAATTTGGGGTCATGCATCACCCTCTAGTATGCAAATGGTTCACCAACCTGGAACTCCCTGAATCCACCTTTCTGGGTTTTTATAGAGGCTTTATTACATAGGTTATTGGTGATGCCCAAGAGGTTGGGGGTGGGGCTGCAAGTTCCAAGCCTCTCACCCAGGCTGGTTAGTTCCCCTGGCAAACAGCCCCCCAATCTCAGGGGCCTTCCAAAAGTCACCTCGGTAACAAAAACCCAGGTGTAATTGAAAGGGGCTTGTTACAAATGACAAAAATCACCCGCTTCACCTTTATTGTTCTTGGAGCTATTTCAGGAATGGAGGGCAAAACAAAATCTTCTAACAGAAGATGCCCCTTTGGCTCTTACATAGGAGCTTACAAGGGTTTTAGGAGCTGTGTGCCAGGAAGAGCGGAGGAAGACCAAATGTCCATTTCTTATTATAAGTCACATTATCCCATCCTGGCTTTTCCTCTCTGGTCCCAAGATGCTGTTAAAGCCTCAAGCATCATGTCCTCACACAGCTATTTCAGGATAAGAGAAGGGCTTCTCCTTGTGAAGCACTCTTTCTTGCCAAGGGGAGAGGGAAACCTTTCTGGAAGTTTTCTCAAGTATATTTCCCTCGGTTCCCCAGGTCAGGATTATTTCATATGGTCTTGCTTGTTGCAAGGAAGGCTGGGGAAAAAGCATCTGGCATTCCAGCCTCCAGAGAACGAACTCTAGAAGAAGAGTGGGATAAAGGCTGTTGGCCGGGCAGACAATTGAGTCTGCACCTGAGCTGAACAAATACTAACAAGTATTGCCCGTCGCTGTGATGATGCTCACACATGGGAACATCAGTTCCTAAATATGAAGAAGGAGCAATAACAGGTCTATAACTTCTATGATTTCTTCACGCTTCTTTTATGCACAGAGCTGTCCCCATAATAAAAGAAGGGCCTTTCTTTTAAACATCCTATTCATAGCAATGCAGGAAACCCCTTTTCTCTTCCTTGGTCGATACCTTACATCCACTCCAAGGAAATCACGGACTCTACCAGAAAGCTGGAAGTGAGAAGAGGGGAACATCTATTCCACGCAGGCTCTTTACTAGATGCCTGTCACACGTCCTGTCACTCTGTTGTTACACTGACCTCATTTGATGGAAATTTGATGGCTCCCTGGGTCAAGTACTTGTCTCAGGTCAGAGAGGCGACAGATGGGGTAGCCTGGTGTTCATCTCTGGCTTGTGCGACTCTGAAGAGCATCCCTCCGTTCGACAATCCCCGTGTCTAGAGGTGATGTCACGCGTGTCTGAATGTGCCAAACACCCTTCTCTTCCAAGCACTCCTGCTGGAAAGCCTCAACACTGGTGGTAAGCAGAAGATGTCTCCTTTAAGCCCACTCTTGCTTATTAATTGATTACATCACTGGGCCTCACACGGTGGCGCCCATTTTCACAGCCCAGGAAATTTACACGGATTGTGCAATGACAACCATAAATCATAGTCGAAACAGCTCTGAGAACAAAAATACCAAGGGTTTGCCTGAGGTTTGCAGAGCCTTTCATCTGAAAGATTACGTAATTTGTTTTGAACCTACACATTCATTATTCATTCAACAGATATTAACAGGACGGAGCATCCACCGCGCATGGTGCCCTGTGCATTCGTAGCTGTTTCTAAATGCTGACTTGTGACCTGTCTTTAATTCAACAAACATTTCCTGATGGTCCACTACGTGCCAAACAATGTGGTAGACTCCACTGGGTTAAAAAAAAATGAAGCAAAACCTGGTCCCTGCCCTCCAGAACCCTGTCACTTGAGAATCATTCTTCAATCGCTCCAGGAGGAAGAAATTTGTTCTGCCCTTTTCTCTATTGTAGAAGCATAATAACATGTATAAAGTCACAGAAAATGTGCTGGTATTTTTGTTTTCACCCCCTCCGGAGGTATTCTCTACCCTTCTTTTCATTTCTCTGTGCCACGGGGTTGCCGATTCCTGTGGCCTGCTTAATCTGAGCTCCCTTGCCTGATGTCATCAGGTCTGACCCAGGAGAGGCACGAGTGACAAGCTGGAGGGGAAGGAGGAGGGGGTTAAGAAGCAGTTAGGGTTATTTCTTCTCTATTCCCTCCTTGCCTCACTATTGCATGCGTGGGAAGGGCTGCGTGGCCCTCTGGACCGGGGCTCCCACCGAGCAGCCTCCGCTCGAGCTCTGGGTGGGTCTCCCCCAGAGTTCCAATTCTCATGGGGTTCCAGTAACCCTGTTTTCCTTTTGTCCTTTGGCCATGGGAGGGGTAACTGCCTCCGCCTACTCTCTAGTGGTCTCTCACTGGTCTCTGGGCGCCTAACTAACTCTTCTTTATTTGATCTCTTAACCTGGCATGCACATCTACACGGGGTTCCCTGTACTAAAAGAAAATCTCTCCATGTGAACCATCTGGAGCAAAATCCATTCCTTACTGGGACCGTGGCTGATCAGAATATCAAAGCTGATGAATATTTGGAAATCATCTGATCTCTCCTTCTCATTTTACAGGGACAGAAATCAAGATCCCGAGAGGGCTCCACTTGCCTGAGGTCACTCAGCCCGCGGGAAGAATGAGCACCGGCTCACGGGCCTCTCCAGCCCGCCTTCCTGGACCTGCATCCCAGGCCACCTCCCGGTGTGAGGCTGTTTTCCTCTCTGGGGTCTGATCCTCCCAACTTTAGACAATGGCCCCTTCTGCAAGCTTTTAAGCTTGCAAGCTAAGGACATGAATGAACTGAGTCATCCCCACCGAGCTTCATTAATTTTAAGGCAATTTAAGATTTCTGAGTCATAGATTTCAGTCATTTAGACTTTCCCAGCTGGTACTGTGCTTGCCCACACACATTTTTCTTTCAAGATTGCATCTGTGTCTAGATGTGTGGCTCTGCCCACTCTTGATCAGTGTCTGAGAGAAACGGCCTCTTGGAGGGATCCGTGCTGGGCTATGTTTTTTCCATTTGCATGTGCATTTTAGTCTCTGCGTGTCTTTAGTCTTAATGGAATTAGCAGTCTGCAGCTTGATCCAGACCTGATCCACCAGAGACCTGCCCAAGTCCGAATTCTATAGCCAACACAATATTTTACCCAGCCTCCCGAGGAAACTCAGTTATGCCATATGGTGACTCCACTCACTGAATAATATTTAGCAACTTGATGAACAAGGACTGAATCATATCTTAACCATCTTGGCCAAATATTGTTTTATATAGCAACAGTATTAGTAATATATATGTTTTATTTTTTTTACACTAGTACTTCCTGCTACACCCACTGAAAATTAAGAGCTAGACCTCACTGAAAGTAGACTGCACAATAAAAGAGTTCTTGCTCATTAGCGATCTTCAATTCAATATTGCATTGTATGTATGATACATTCAGAATGTCTGCTTTTTTCTTTTCCTCCAGAACAGCTGCTGGGATTGAGCAATAGTCTCCCGGGGTAACGCAGCAGGGAATCCTGGGGCATTTCCCAGACGCTGAAAACAAAGGCTATGTATCCATGGGGAGGACAGGGCTCGAGGTCTCTCCCTCCCACCAGGGAGAAGTCCCAAATTCTCAGGATGTGGGGAAGAATATTAGCAAGCCTCTGTGTGGGGGCACCACCGTGTGTGGCGAGGTGATCTTAAGAAAGTCACTTTCCTCTTTGAGCCACAGTTCAATTGTTTAAGAGAGATAATAAAGAACACCTTCCATGCACCGTAACAATATGCAAGTGCTGGGTCCGTCAATTGTAATGTGCAGGCGCTGTCTAAGCCTTATAAATGCAACCATGAGTAAGATGCAATCCATGCTTTCAAGGAACTGACGAGGCGAAAATAGGAATATATGCAGAAGTCATCTCAACAAAATCTGGCTTGGCTAAGATAGAGCTGTGCACAGTGGAGAGACTTGGAGCTCTACCTGAGAATTCCTGAGATGGTGCTCAAGATGAATCCTGGCAAGAATCATGGAGATGAGAAGAGAATTCCATTAAGTCAAGACCATGAGCATCAGTTACTAAGAAGTATATTGCATTGCATAGAATGATTTCTAACAGCCATGTTTATTGCTATTGGAAAAATATTAGTTATTACTACAAACATCAGTATTTTCTGAAAATCCAAAAGGGGATTTTGGAGAGAGTCTTCATACTATGGCAGTCACAGCTCACCTCCCCCAACCCCCATGGCAACTATTGTGCCCATCTCCATGGGAAATTGTTTGCTGTAAAATATTAAACTTACTAGAATTAAGGGAAAGGAATCATTCTACTTTATCTAGATTATCCCTAGTGTGCAAATCCCTAGAGAAAGGAACCCACTATCTTCATTCTCAGAGAAACATGTGTTGCTTTCCATGATGTAGTAAAGTTTTCTTTTTCTTTTTTTTTTTTTTTTGTAGTAAGGTTTTCTATGGCAACTGGGGTACCAATGTTTGAAACTTGGGTGATTTAAAAAACTCCTTGTTGGAATACAGACTGTTAGAGATAGAAGGGACTTGAGTATCATTTAATCTGTCTTTATGTTACAGATGAGATGACCTAGCTCTAGTGAGAAAAATCATCTAGATCATAAGCACCTGACAGATTAGTGGCAGAGCAAGAGCAGATATGAAGTCCCCTGAATGATGTCAAGACTCCTCCAAGGACTAGAGGAATTCTAAAACCTCTAGACCAAAGCAATCGTGGTGCTCTTGATGGATTTGCATTCTCTTGGCATGTGTAGGTACCCAACACTCTGACAAGTGCAGAACAGAGGAGAGAAGAGAAGATTGGTCCTTGCCCTCAGAGATCTCCTGATCCCCTGAGAAAATCATGTTCACTTCACACAGTCATGACAGATTAATCAGAATTCATTGCAAAATCATTGTCTAATGACGCTGTGCACATCAGGAAAGAAGAAATTTCCATAGCAAATTTGTCAGAAGAAAGAGGGCTTGAGATTCATTCAGCCTATGCTTATGAAATATTCTCTCATTATAGGTATTTTTTTCTTTTTACTCTTCTGGATGAGTCTTCCAGAGGAATTGCTTAGCTGACTGAGTAAGACGAATAGACTGCGTTGTTCTAGCTTTCTATTACTGAGTAAAAAACTAACCTGATACTCAATGCTGTAAAACAACCACAACTTTATTAGATCATGATTTTATGGGGCAAGGATTTGGAAAGATGGCGTAACTGGGCCATTTCTGTGGCACTCTCTTGGGTACTGCTCTGGTGTGGAGGAGTCAAGTTGGTTTGATTCTTGTGTCTGGAGCCTTGTCATGGTTTGATTGGAAGGTTTGGTTCTGTTGGGCCTCCTTCCTCCCCAAGTAGTCTTTAGGGTCTTTCTGGACTGTTTCTTCAGCAGGATAGTCGATTGGACTACATACATGGTTGCTCAGGGCTGCAAGAGCCCAAGAAGGAAGACTCCAGTCTTCTCAAAGGCAAAATCTGGATCTGGTCATGCATAATATCCATCATTCTTGATTGATCTAAATAGTCTCATACCAGTCCATATTCAAGGGGAGGGGAATGAACTCTACCTCTCAATGGGAGGAGTGTCAAAAATGTGTGGCCATCTTTAACTGATACATTTATCTTTCTACTGTGTTACTTCATGTGTGTAAGGAAATCTTGGTGATTTATGGCTCAAGTAAAAATGTGATAGGAAAAAAAATGAAAAATCTCAGATGGGAAAACAGGGAAGGTATATGAGAAGCTCCTGTCACTACATTGTGAGTTCCTATACGAACCACTACGTTCAGCCCAGCACCTAGGACGGTGCTTGACAAGAAGGTGATCCATCAACAGAACTGAGCTAATAGACAGACATTTGTTACTATTTCTTGTTCTGTGAGTGAATTTCTCACACTAAACCTCCTAGGAAAGGTGCCAGGGGAATCTTATTGCAAAACTAGCAGTTTATTGGGTTGACAAAGAGAACATTCAATTAAGGAGATTTTCAGAGCACAATGGAATCATTTTAGTTGTGAAATGTAGAATTAAAAAGTAATCATTTAGAAACATCCAAAAAGTATTTGAAAACTGGATGACACCATGCAGCCCCTTTCACTGGAGCACAAATAGGGAGTACTGAGTGGGCACAAAAGTACAGAGGCACAGACAGATTTGGGTCTTTCCCAGACCCTTCTGGCCCACTCTGTGGTGCAGGCTCTTTTCATAACACCAGGCTTTTAAAAGAACATCACTTGTGAATTGACTTATCAACAACCAACAACCAACAGGTGTCCATCACTGTCCTAGCACTGTAACCATGGAGGGAAATAAAATATGGCCCTAAGTCTCAAGGATACCTCTATCTCCAGATTAGGGCATTCTCTGTCCATTCTTAGAATCCAAGGAAATGTTTGGGTGTCATGAGGTAGACCAAAATAGTAGAGGAGCAGGGAAGCCGAGATATCCCAATGTCTAGACACGAGGCTGCCATGTTAGAGGGAAAAATCCTTGAAGGGTGTCAGAGGGATATCAATTCTGTCAATGTGGACAGACAACTTTTAGCTTTCACTCTTTCCAGTTAAATATAATAATCTTCATCCCAAGATTCTGATATAAAGAAAACTTTTAAAATGGCTCCCAATCAGCCCTGCTCCCTGGTATTCATATTCTTGTGTAATCCTCTCCTGTCACTTTGAGGTGGCCCTGGTGGCTTACTTCTAATGAGCAGAATATAGCAAAATGATATGTGATGTCACTTCCAAGATTAGGTTAAAAAATGTTGTGACTTGTATCCAGCTTATCCCCTCTCTCCAGCCCCTCTCAAATGTTTACTCTAACGAAGCAAGCTGCCATACTCTGAGCTACCCTATGGAGAAGCCAGTGGCCCAGAGCTGAGAGTGGTTTCCAGTCAGCATCCATGGAAGACACAAGACCCTCAGGCCAACAATATACAAGGGTCTGATTCCTGCCAGTAATTCCATGAGTGACCTTGGAAGCAGAAGCTTTGGGTCGCTATTTCTAAAGCAGCAATAGATAATACAAGTATATAAAAGAAGAAGAAAATTCAACTAGGTCAGCTCCGAACCTAGTGTACTTCCTACTACACCATGCAATTTCTGACTAAGAAGGATCTTTCATCCAGAGGCCAGTGAAACATCTGGCCAGTGAAACAAA
Source organism: Canis aureus (assembly GCF_053574225.1). Taxonomy (NCBI): domain Eukaryota; kingdom Metazoa; phylum Chordata; class Mammalia; order Carnivora; family Canidae; genus Canis; species Canis aureus. Next base: position 55,850,393 of record NC_135622.1, on the reverse strand, counting down.
TTCCAACCCTTTTAGCTCAACACTCTTATTCCTCCATGGTCTGACAGCAGCCTTGTCTCCCTCCCTGTAGCCTCTACTTTGGCCTCAAGCAGACCTGGCTGCCTATGCCTTCCTACCCCTAGGACTTGTCATGGTGCCTTTTCCTAGACACACTATTCCATCTTGACCTGCTGACATTCTGCTCAGACGTCAAGGCCAGCTCAAATGCTTTCCTTACTTTGTTTCCTGGTTGGAGAGATTCTTCTTCTTCTCCAGAATTTTATATACGTATGTATCCCCTACTTTGTGCCAAGGAATTCTCCAGGGGATGCAGTGGGCGCACAAAATCCCCTGTTTTTCTCTAGTCTATATTTTACAATTATAGCTTTATGACTGATTTTATAGTATAATTTATATAAATCTTGCATGCCTCGACTCAATTATTAATTTGGAAGGCAGAGATATGATCTAGTAATCTCTGTGATGTTTATAGTAACCAAATCCCAGAGCATCAAAACTGCCTGCTATGGACTAAAACTGTGTCCCTATCCCCCACCCAATCCATATGTTGAAGTTCAGAACCCTAGTACAAGTATATTTGCAGAGAGGACTAGTAAAGGGGATGAGGTCATAAGAGTGAGGCACTAGTCCAATATGACTGGTGCCCTTATAAGAAGAGAAGGAGGGTGCCTGGGTGGCTCAGTTGGTTAAGTGACCAGCTCTTGGTTTTGGCTCCAGTCATGGTCTCAGGGTCACGAGATCGAATTCTGTATCTGGCTCCATGCTCAGCCGGGAGTCTGCTGAAGATTCTCTCTCTCTCTCTCTCTCTCTCTCTCTCTCTGCCACTACCCGTACTCACTCTATCTCTCTCTAAAATAAATAAATAAATCTTTTAAAAAGTTAAGAAAAAGAAAGAAATAGAAAGAAGAGAAAGAGACACCAGGAGTGTACATACACTGAGAAGAGGCCACAAGAAGACACAGGAGGAAAGTGACCATCTGCGAGGTAAGGAGAGGTCTCAGGAGAAATCAACCCTGCAGACACCTTGATCTTGGACTTCTAGCCTCTAAAACTGTGAGATAAACAAAATTCTTTTTTTTTTTTTAAAGATTTTATTTATTTATTCATGATAGTCACACAGAGAGAGACAGAGAGGCAGAGACACAGGCAGAGGGAGAAGCAGGCTCCATGCACTGGGAGCCCGACGTGGGATTCGATCCCAGGTCTCCAGGATCACGCCCCGGGCCAAAGGCAGGCGCCAAACCGCTGCACCACCCAGGGATCCCAAGATAAACAAAATTCTGTTGCTGAAGCCACCCAGCCTGTGGAATTTTTTTATGGTGGTCCGAGCAGATGAATACACTGTTGACAAGAACTCAGCCAGGCGCCTCGGGAGGCTGAGTAGATCCCTACTGGAGTGAAAAAGTCAGAAGCAGTGGACTCAGACTCAGCGGAATCTGAATTCTCTTTCTACCTTGTACCAGCCAACAAGAGCAACTCATTCTTTCCTTTCCTCTAAGTGTGGCCAATCGTATCTATTTTACTCTGGGATCTTGAGGAAGATAGGAGGCAATGTTTCCAAAGTGCTTGTCATAAACTAAATGCAGAAAAAAAAACAAAAACAAAAACAAAAACAAAAACAAAAACCTCAATGCCTTCTTTCTTTTCTTCCCTCTCGTGGGGACAGCCAGGGTCAGCAAGAGGGCCACAGGGGCCTTTTGGAGCCTAAGACAAAAGGAAACGGGGATCCCTGGGTGGCTCAGCACTTTAGCACCTGCCTTCGGCCCAGGGCGTGATCCTGGAGACCCGGGATCGAGTCCCACATCGGGCTCCCTGCATGGAGCCTGCTTCTCCCTCTGCCTGTGTCTCTGCCTCTCTCTCTCTGTCTCTGTTTCTCATAAATAAATAAATAAAATCTTAAAAAAAAAAGGAAACATCACAAATTCTGATCTTATTTATTCATTCATTCACGAGAGACACACAGGGAGATGCAGAGACACAGGCAGAGGGAGAAGCAGGCTCCTTGCGGGGAGCCCAATGTGGGACTCGAGTCCAGGACCCCAGGGTCACGCCCTGAACCGAAGGGAGACCCTCAACCACTGAGCCATCCAGGCATCCCTGATTTACTCTTTATTTAAAATCTGGATACAATTTTCACCATGTATTTTTTTTTGCCTTGATTTTCATTTTTTTTTAAATAATTGCATTAAAATATCATCCTCTTGAGTTCTGAGGTTTTTGGTATTCCTCAAAATTTTGTACCTGAGACGAGTGCTTTACTCTCCTTAGTTTGGACCCTGGCTACATAACTCATAAAGAAAACCTCCTTTAGCCTGAGTAGAAGGTGGATTAAGATTATTTTTGGATCGTCCCTACCTGTGAGATAGCCCCCTGCACCTGACTCTGGCAGGCTGTGTGAACAGCACCAAGGGCTGTAGTAAAGGCTGACTGTGCCAGCAGCTGGGGATGAGGTCTCCTTACTTGTGTCAGGGCATTTTTTTTTTTTTTTTCCATGAGAGGACATAGGACAAGGCCCTGCAAGGAGGGTAGATGATGAGCTAAGTAAAGGGTTTTCAAAATGTGATCTTCTGCAGATTTTAACCTGGGAATTTTAGTGAACTTTGAGAAAAGGAAGAGGTCCAAGCTCCTGATGGAATCTGAACTGAATTTCTGGCTGGGATTCCCAGCAGTTTCTTAGGTCTTTATACCTATCTCTAGGGTGCTGTTTCTCCTCCCCGGGCTCAAGGGGAGGCAGGGGACCTTAGTGTACCTAGTGTACCTACAACTTTATTGTCCGGTGCAGGATCAGCTAGGAGATCAAAAAGGAGGAGGCAGGTAGTGAAGGAGGTGGACCAGGAGGCTGGGGAGGAGAGGGAGGAGGAGAAATGAGTCCTGGCAGTGCTGGGTAGTGGTGGCAGTGGCGGCCCTGCAGTAAGTGAGGGCCAACCTGAGTGCTTCACCTACATCATTGAACCCTCATGACACCTGCCAGGTCTGCAGTGTTATTGTGCCATTTAATTAATTTATTTTTTTATTTTTTTATTTTTGTACCATTTTAAAGAAGCAGAAACTAAGGGAACTCACCTAAGGTCACAGAGCCACCGTTGAGGATAAGGGCTCACTAAATGTCCCCTTGACTTGTTGAGTGATGGCTATTTGACTTTTGCACCGAGCTCTTTCCCAGATGCCATTTCCTTAAGTTTGTCTGCGATCAAGCCCTGTGGTCACTGAGCAACTGTGCCGCAGGCCATAGAGAAAGGGACTTACTTCCCTGTGGCAAAAACCCCTAAAAGTCATATTTGTTAGTAGATTCTTTTATTATGCAAATGAAAAGAATGATCCCTGGGCCCTGGGGCATCTCTCACTTGCAACAAGGAATTATTTTATATTATTATATTTTATTTATTTTATCTAGATTGTATTTATTTATTCATGAGACACAGAGAGAGAGGCAGAGACACAGGCATCAGGAGAAGCAGGCTCCCTATAGGGAGCCCAATACAGGATTCCATCCCAGTAGCTCAACCACGGAGCCACCCAGGAGCCGTATGACAAGGGATTTTATTCCAGCAACCTCTCCTCCAATTTACACACTCAGGACCCTGCACCATCCCCCAGGCCCACACCTACAGAAGGACACATTTTCTAAAGTGTTGGATGAATTGCTAGGAACCATCCATCCAGTACCAAACAAGCCTCAACCTTTGAGTCTTGGGACACAATGAGAATGAAATGAAATTTTATGTTGTCTCCAGGGTTTGCAATTATACTTAGATATATTTTTAATTGCCTAAATGGGGAAAATGTATTATGAAATGGGTGATTTGTTTACATATTGTATTTTATTAACCACAAAAGCATGTAGGCATATTTGAAAGCGAATCTCACAGGCAAGGGTGAGACACTCCATGTGCTCCCCCAGCCCCCCGCAGGTGTCTGCCGAGTGGGCTGCCCTATGTGGAGCTGAGCCACCTTCGCTGTGCGTGCTCTGCTCCAAGCCCACCTGGGCATCCAGGGCTCCCGAGGTGGAAACTGCTATTCTATAGATATTACCTTTCTGTTCAGACCTACTTCCCTCGTTTGCAACTTTAGAGTTGTACTCAAATGAAATCCTATGCAAGGACCCCCAACATATGATCCAAAAATGGTTTGAAATTTAAGATGGTGGGTCGATACAGGTGGAAGAAGAGAGAGGGGAGACACAGAGGAAGAAGAGGGACAAGAGGACCAAGGACACGAAAGAGTGGGGGTAGGAAGCAGAACTGTATTACAAAGTGCACACGGGCTGTGCTATCAGATGGACTGGTTCTGTGCTCATTAGCTGGCAATTTCACTTCCTGGAGACTCAGTTTCTTTTTCTGAAGCTGATAATGAAGCCTCCTTGTAGAGCTACTGTGAGGATTACAGGGGACAAATATGCACCAGCACTCTGTAAGTTGGCAAGCCTGTTGCACATATTAATTCGTAGAAACCTTAATCCGAGCAATCAGGGCTTCCCAAGGCCTTGTTGCTACTAATTGGCTGCCCGGGGGCCCAAATGGGCTGAAAACTCAATGCACCATGGTTCAGACATTGATCTACTGGTGATGAGCCCTTTTCCCCATCCTGAAGTTTGGATCTTAGAAGCTGAAAGGGGGCTGAGGCGATCATTTGATTTTTCCTCTTCCCTCTCTCAGCAAAGTGCTACTATCTCCACACCAGGAAAGGAAGGAGAGGAAAGTACCGTTCAGGGCCCTACAGCCGGTGGGGGCTTCTCCTGCAGACTGGGTCTGTGTGCCAGGTATGGAAACACACTGGATTTACCAGAGTAGCTTCAGGCAGAGTTTGTCTGGACAGAAACCTAGCACTCTAATGACTTGTAAATCAGGACCACCTCCCAGACTAGCTGGTTCATTTTACCCACTTTTACTTTTCTACTAGCTGCTCAGCGACAGGTAATAAGAGCATAGACCATCTGCAAGACCCAGAAGATTCCCAGATGCTGGAGTTCCTGCCCTCCTCTTAATTTGAGTAACAACAGAAATTCTCTTCTACTCATTTCACTGGTGAGTACTCAAAACTATTTTCCTGTGTAAGAAACAAAGACAAAACCATGGGAAAACACACAAAACAACACACAAAAACAAACACAAACTACACAACTACACAAAAACAAACACAAACTACAGCCCAGCTACAAAACCAGGACTGTGGGGTGAAAATGGTTCCTACATGGCAATTTCTTTTGTATTCATACCCTGGACTTTTCCCAGTGGACCATTTATGCAAAAAAGAAAAACATATCCCTACCTAGCCATGATAAAACAAACAAACAAACCTTTTATTTGTTTGTTTATTTATTTTAATAATTGGGCATGGATCCCAATGTGGCTTTTGAACTCATGACCCTGAGATCAAGACCTGAGCTGAGATCGAGTTGGACCTTAACCTACTGAGCCACCCTGGTACCCCAAGAAGTCACTTTTTAATAGCTACTACTGGGAGTCAACTTGTAAATAAACAACTGATTTCCAAGCATGGGTGGTTAAAAAAAAAATTGAGAAAAGAACTCACTGTTAAGGGAAGGTTTTGAATTGGTGATTGTACCCAAAGGGTTGGAACTCTAGAAAGCCTGATGACAGGCAATGTGATATAGTAAAACATCATAGAGTTCCAGAAGAAACTCATTCCCCTGCCCCTCTTCTTCCTCTAGACACACACACGAGTGCGTGTGCGCACACACACACACACCCTTGCACAGCCATTGAGCAATAATAGGCCACCATGGAAAAAATTAATTAATATATCTGGGTCCTGGTTCCTTCATTTATAAAGTGAGAGTAATGATACTTATTTTGAGTGTTGTGTAAGAATCAGAGAGAAAGAAAGTGGTACCCAAAGGCATAATTAAACATAACTAATATAAAAGTTAGTAATAGAGAAGATTCCAAAGTAATGGGGCCATTTATGGCATGAAACCTAGAAACAGGCCTCATCGCCACTGGAAATGTATCTCCGGGTCCTGACTATCCTTAAACCCCAGGATCACCAGGAACCTGACCAAGTGCATCTCCAGTGGCTGCCACAGCGTAGGTGGGCAGCTTCTTCCGTGGATCTTTTCCTTCCTCCTTACACAAAGGGAGGACAGAAACCCTTTCTAGAGTTGACAGGATGTTTAAGGATGGCAACAAGGGATATGAAGTTGAACATGGAATAATGAAATAGTGCTAATGGAACCTGGGGAGACAGCGAAGAAGTCAGTGTAAGACAGGAGACCTCCTGGAACCACTGCAGAGCAGGGTGTGGATATGGCATCCTGATATGGTCTTGCCAACACTGGCTAGTTAAATCTTGCGTGGAGGAGTAGTTAGGGGCATTGATCTTGGTTATTTTTACTGACCTTCAAGGCTAAGCCATCTGGAGACCCTATCAGGAGTATCTCGATTGCAACTCATACATGAAGACCACAAATCTCCCCGTTATTGGCCAAGCACAGCCCTGCCCCCCTTGATGTCAAACACATCATGCGAAGGCTGAGGAATCCACAGAGCCAGCTAGAGCTGGGAACACGGATGGGAAGAGTTGAGTGAGGTGGAGGGAACATCTTGGCAGGAAGTAATTCCTGGGAACCATGGAGGCACCAAATATGGAAGAAGGTATAACCCCAGACATCAGCACAGCGGTGGGAACCTGCAGTGCACAGAGCTCCAGTAAGCAGGTGCGGGAGGAGGGAGGTTGTCACTTGTAAGAGTGGGAGATGAAGTTGTTCACTCCTTGAATTCCAGCCCCATGAGTCTAAACTTGACACTCCACGTGTGGCTGAGAAAACCGTTCCGTAGGCCGCCAGGGATGCCATTCACAGAGATCTCAGTGGGAATGGATTGTTCTGGAGTTGGGTCCATGGTCTGCACATCTGCATAAGGTGGCATTCTCTACAATTTGTCCTGCGAGTTAGTCACAGAGTTTTGAGCCTAGGTAGGGTTTGCTGTAAGAGCTGCTTAAGAAAGATGAATGTCATCACCTTCGGTAGATGTTAGCCTTAAAGCAATACAGTTGTCTTAGGAATTCTTTTCAAAACCCATTTATCCAACCAATAAACACAGCCCTTAGCTTAGGACTTCACGCTTAGCAGGTACTTACTACTACATGCTTGCTAAATGAATGAAAGAAACAGTACCGACGTAAAGGAGAGAGCAGTTAAATCCATTTCAAAACAGAGAATGTTCTGGAAATCACACACAGCAGACTGGTTAACTAAGGCGACTGGATTTGATCCAGTCTGGATTAAAGTGGCTGGGTTAAAATGTGCCTCCCTTCTCTAACTGCCACATATTTTATCATAGCTGCGTACGTATGTAGCCATTCCCACCACTGTATGGTTAACTACTCCCACCCATCTTACTGATACCGTAAGCATTTTATCTATTTTATCTATTATCATTATTTTTGAAAGATTTTATTGATTTATTTGAAAGAGAGAGTGAGAGAGACCTCAAGCAGGGGGAAAGGAGGAGCAGACTGCCCCCTGAGCAGGGAACCCTAAGCAGGACTTGATCTCAGGACCCTGGGACCATGACCTGAGCCAAAGTCAGACACTTACCCGACTGAGCCACCCAGGCACTCCTATCCATTATTACTATGCTGGATTGCTCTATGGATGTGTACCCCAATAATAATAGTAGTAATAGTAATAGTAACTATTTCTATTACGTGCAAGACATTGTGCTGGTTGCTTTATACACATCGTTCATAATTTTCATGTGTCAAGTAAAATTCAGATTATAATGTCACTTTATAATTAAGATATTCTAAATTCATCCATGGTCATATGGCTACACAGTGAATGAATGAAGAGTCCCACCCAGATCTTCCTACTACTGGCTTTTTTTCAATCCAAGCACGATGACTGTTAATAAGCATAAAAATGTTGAAGGCACTTGGTATAATTATCTAATTTATCCTGTGCTGCAGTGGCTTCCAAAGGACGTGAATCTGGCCTTTGAGAATGAGGAAGAAGTAGCCACTGCATATTTTACATCAGAAGTAATAAATACACCATCAATCATGTAAGCATCGGTTACACACCACTATCAGCTTATAATTTTCTTGATCTCTCCGGATATAGGGCTCTCCCTCCCTCCTTGTAAACTCACTGGAATGTTCTGGAAAGCATGCACATGACCTCCAGCCTGATTTTTCTAAAACCCCAATCTGACCCTGCCACTTCCTGGTTTAACACCAGCCTAGATGCTACATCTCCTCTACCAAGAAGACCACGATCTCTAGCTGGTCTTTGAATCCCTTCCCATTCGAATTCCGACTCATTTGGCCCAGCCACAGGCCTGGCCACTGCTCTCAAACTGTCAATCCTGGAACCATGGCGAATTACTAGAAATTTCAGAGAATCCCACTCCTTTGTTTTTGCACATTCTTTCTTTGTCCCTGAAATGCCAACGAAGATCTCTTATTCTCTTATTCGTGTTATTTCATGGCTCCACAAAGACAGGAAATGTATTTTTTAAAAATCATTGTATCTCCATACCCAGTGTCTGGCACATAGTAGGTTTCAGCAAATATTTGCTCTGGATTAATTTGAGGTAAAAAAATAAAAAATAAAAAAATAAAATAACATTTTCTGGGAAAACTCCCTGAAGTCCAGGAAAAGTTGCTTCTTCCAGTATGTTCCATTGATGCCTTGATATTCTGATTGCCACATTGTTATGCAATGAAATGACATATTCCCATGCCTTTCTCTGGGGCTAGACTCTGAGCTCCTGGGTGGCAGAGACCAAATCTTACTCATACATGGGCCCTTAACAACCAGCACAGGGCCTGGCTTATAGTAAGCCTTCATAGATTTCCTGGAATTGAAAATGTAATTCTAAAGCAATCACGTGAGCTGAGCAGGGCGGGTGTTATGCTTCTCATTTTACAGTTGAAGAAACAGGGACCCAGGGAGGAAAAAAAGTCTTGACTCAATTTTCATTTGAAATCAGAGGCCCACACAGGCCTGGGGACAAGTCCTCCCAACCCCTAGGTATAAAGCACTGTTGGTGGCCACCGAACAGAGGAGGCCAGTGTCTTTCTGACCCATCTGCAGAGGCTACTCAGGTCTGCTCCTGAGATGGGCACAAGCACTTGCATGTCTTCCGGGGACAGAACTGGATTCAAGGACTCTGCTTAGCAGTCCTGGTGATAGTCCCGGAGAACTCGTGAATTCCCCTGGGGTCGGGGACCCAGTCCTAGGCAGGCTTTCAAGCAGCAAGATGGTGAGATGTGCCAGGACCCGTGGGGCCACTTCTTGACCTTCTTTTCAAGCTGTGGCCCTGTGGTGGCCTGCTGTACGGTCAGTCAGTGTCCTCTCTGGCCAGCTTCCCAGGAACTTCTTATCACTAGATTAACTGGGTTGTGCATAATTATAAATAGGTCCCCTGTCTACTCAGAAGTGTCCTACTGTGGACAATAAATCGTCTGGTCCTCTTTCCCTCCCTACTAGGAAATATTCATCCATCCCATGGAAAGCTCAGAAAGCTCCAAGAGACTTTAAATTCACTTTTCCCAGTCCCTTGCTTTTTTAAATAAAAAAAAAAAAAAAAGATTTTTTTTTTTTTTTTTTTTTTTTTTTTTTAAGATGTCATTCCTCAACCAGATTGCTTCTGCTTTACCAAGATACACTAGATGAATGCCCGGAGTTCCAGGTCTTTTTAGGAGTTCAAGCCCTCTTGCCCGGTGTGCTCCTGCCCAAGCCAGAGGACTGGAGGCTCCCTAGCAAGTTGAGAATTGGCGGGGAGGGGCGGGCTGCGAAACTGCACCTGATTCTCAATGTCAAGGAGCGCCTATGCGGCCAGCACTCCGGTGTGGGGGAGTCCAGAGCACTTGAATAAGTGCAAGCAGGTGTCTGTTTCACCTGCTCACCACCACCGAGGAAGGTGCTTCCTTCCCGCCCCCAGAGGGGAAGAACTAGTGATCGAATTTGGTCCAAGCCAAAAGGTTGTCTTCAGCTGAAACCTCTCAAAGCCCGGGTGATGGGGTGGTGGGGCGTGGAGGGGCAGGGAGGCGGTGACTGGAGGGCAGGTGGACACCAGCGCAAGGCAAGCAATTGTTTTCTCTTTAAACGAGGACTAGGGTGCTGCGTGGGGGGAAGATAACGAAACTAAATTTTTGAAACTACACGCGGCACCACTTGTGCAAGCGATCCCCGAGACAGGGAGGAAGAGCTCCTGGCGCCGAGCAGCATCTGGAGCGCGGTGGCCCGATGCTCACAGGACGCCCGGCTCTCCGGGGTTGGGGGGTGGGGGGAGCGCGGGGAGGATGCGCTCGGTACGCGCAAGTCCACACCGCGCGCCACCGAGCTGCTCCGGGGAGACGCGTGGGTACCGCGTGGGTACCCCGGGGGCGCCGCGAGCCTCCTGGGTCCCCCGCGCGGGTGCGCTCCCGCCCGGGCCGCGGAAGGATATCGCGCTGGGGGCCGAGCCGGAGGGCGCCGGGGCCCGGAGCTCGGCAATGGCAGTGGCCGCGGCCGGCGGGCGCGGGGAGCCGCCCGAGGACTGGCAGCGGCGGGGCTGATTGATGGGCGCCCGGCGCAATGAGGGGGGCCCGGGCGGGGGCGGGGCGGGGCCGGCCCGGGCTGAGCCAGTCGCGGGGGCCGCGGGGGCCGCGGGGGCGGGGGCTCCGTGGAAATGTGTCGGTGACATTGAATGGGGAGACTGAGCGCGAGCCCGGCGCGCGCGCGCACACACGCGCACACACGCGCACACACGCGCGCACACGGGGCCCCGCTCGCTCCGAGATCCCCGGCCACGTAAGTAACTATTAATACCGCGTCGCCGGGAGTTGCGGGCGTGCTGAGCTCGGGGACCGGCCTCGGGCACCGTCGGCCACCCCCCCCACCCCGCGCGCCCATCCCCCCCTTCAATTTTAAATACACATTCCTCTTACCTCCGGGGAAGAAAGAAAGAAGAAAGAAGAAAGAAAGAAAAAAATAATAATAATAATAAAAGACGAAGAAGAAAAGCCATCAATTTCCTCCAAAACAAACCCCACCGGGCAATTTGGGTTTAGGGTCCGGGGGAGGCGGAGTGGTTGCAAATTGCTCCAAGGCAAGATCCAGTTATCCAGCGGGAAAGGAGCGCGCGGCAGGTTGGCCGGGGGCGCATCCCCTTCCAGCGCCCGCAGGACGCCCCCCCCGCCCCTCTCCAGCTCGCCCTCCCCCCGGAAGCTCGTGCCGGGGGAACCGGAGACCATTGATCTACCCTCGTCCCTGCCTGCACTTCTCGCTTTATTCGGAGGACGGGCTGCAGCGCGAGCGAGGGAGCGAGCGAGCGGCGACAGCATGAGCCTGTGCTGACCTCCGCCCGGCGGGCCGACCCGGGCTTTGTCGCGGTCCCTGCGCGCGCCCCGCGCCCCGCGCCGCCACTCTCTGCCCCACAGCTTCTGCGACCTTTTGTTGGCAGCGCTGACCGCTCCAAGTTAAATGCTCCTTTGCCATTCTTTTTTCTTTCTTTCTTTTCTTTCCTTTTTCTTTTTTTGTCTGTTTGTTTAAATTTTGGAGAGCTCTTGCGATCTTGGAAAAGCCTCACACGCCATCTACAGTTAAAACGTAGGTAGCTCCTCGCTCCGCCGGCCTCCGCCCCCCCCTTCCACGCCCCCCACCCTTTCCACCAAAAAAAAAAAAAAAAGGGGGGGGGGTTTGCAGCGCGGATTGTGTCTGCCGTGCAGCGCGAGCCGGTAGACCCGTGCTTATTTCCTTTTTTTTTTTTTTTCTTTTTCCCTTTTTGTTTGGTTTCTAACGCGTCGAGACCCAGCGGCTGCCGTGCGCGCTCCTCCAAGATTGCACAAACTAGACAGCAGGGCTCCTCCGCCCCGTCCGCGCTTCGGAAGCCTGCGTGGGGATCGCCTCGGGAGACCTGGCGCTGCGGCTCCCCGCCGTAGCAATCGGGTGGCTCGTCTAGACCCACGTTGGAAGGAGACAGAGAGAGAAAGAAACTAAAAGTGCGGAGACTCTGCAAAATCGCCGGCTGCTTTGGGGTAACAAAAGGACTCGGAGTTGCTGCGGACTGAGCGCCCCCGGGAGCCGGGGCTCGGAGCCGACCAGGTGCCCGGCGGCGCCCATCTGGGGGCTTCTCCCTCTCTCTCCACGTAGCCCCCTTCCCGTCCCCTCCCCTCGCGAATCCTTTTAAAATCCGTGGCACGGAGGCGCCTGCAGCCGCGCTCGCCAGCGACTCATCATCATCTCTCCAGCGGGGGTGCTTTTTTTTTTTTTGTCTGTCTGTCTGTCTGTCTGCCGAGTGCGATCCCCACACTCATGAACATACACAGGTCTACCCCCATCACAATAGCAAGATATGGGAGATCGCGGAACAAAACCCAGGATTTCGAAGAGTTGTCGTCTATAAGGTCCGCCGAGCCCAGCCAGAGTTTCAGCCCGAACCTCGGCTCCCCGAGCCCGCCCGAGACTCCGAACTTGTCGCATTGCGTTTCTTGCATCGGGAAATACTTATTGTTGGAACCTCTGGAGGGAGACCACGTTTTTCGTGCCGTGCATCTGCACAGTGGGGAGGAGCTGGTGTGCAAGGTAAAGAGCCCGGGGTTTGCTGGTTTGGGGTTTTTTTTTGTTGTTTTTGTTTTTTGGGGGGTGCTTTTTTGTTTTGCTTATTGTCTTTTCAAAAGATTCCCCGGGCCCGTTTGGAGGGCGGGAGGTCGCCAAGCTCCGGAGCCCCCGGAGGAGGGAGGCGCGCGGGATAATTCTCCGTGGCCTCGTTAAAAAGGGGCTTTATTTATTTGTTCACGTTCGACTAGTTGCGAAGTTTTTAGAGCGTTGCAGACAATGGGGCGGGCCGCGGCGGGGGCGTCCCGGGGAGAGCCCCGGGGTCGCGGGCGCCGCGAACACGCGCGCTCCCCAAGGCCCGTGGGGCGCCCCTGCGCGGGGTCGGGGCCCGCGGCCGCCCCAGGGCTGTCTCCCCGACTGCCGCCCTCCCCCCCCTTCCCCTCCCGCCGTGGAGTAGGGAATCCCCCGCTCATTTTAGGGCACTGATGACCGGGTTCCTTTCGCAGCCATTGTTCTTAGAAGCGTGCAGGTGTTAAACCTTTGTTCCGAAGGTGCCCTTTAAAGGAGACACACAAAGGTGTCCCCTCTGGCTGAGCCAGGGGCCCAGCGCGCGGGGAAGGAGTTTACAAAGAGCTCCCTGCTGCCTGCAGCCTGGAGAGGAGGGCTGGGGGTTGAAATCAAAGCCGCAGGCGCACCTTTGGGTGTAGGAAATAGTGAGTCCTTGGCTCCTTCTCTGTGGTCTCCTTTCTGCTCATCCTCCGGACTTCCGTGCCTGAACACCCCCCCACCCCGACACCCCCCTCCGACACCCCCCCCCCACCAACACACCTTTGCCTGTAGGGTTTACAGGCCGGCTTCTGGAGCCCCTGGGATTCTCACTGCTAATACAGAGATGGGCACTTCAGTTTCCTTTTTGTCTTTGACCCCCAACAGTGACTGGGGTGTCTGTGTGTCTTTGTGTGCGCTCCAGAGGAGGGGATGAGAAGGGGAACAGTTGCAAAAAAAAAAAAAAAAAAAAATAGAATAGAGCATACTGCTACCCCGGGCATTGGGACATAGATCAGGAATTCATTGTCACTTAATTTTATATTCGGTCACTCTTGGTTTTTCTTGGGAGGGGGGCGGCGGGTAAGGGGGTGGTGAGGAGTGAGGACCTCTGCTCTCTTTGAGATGGGCACTCTGCAGAGCTGTGCTACGAATAAAACATCGCGCTTCTCTACCATTAACCACAGATTGCCTTATTTCGTAGCGGACTGGAGCCTTTTCATTGTAAATATGGGTTTTGTGGAGGTCTTCAGTCAGTTTTGCAATTGCTCAGTCCAGATCTCAGGGGGAAAATCAGAGACTCTTTAAATAGAGCTCTCTGCTTCTAGGGAGCATTTGGTATTTTGCATCTCCTCCCAAGTTATTGAGACCCAGAGCAACTGTGCCCGGTTAACCAAAATTCGGTAGGCTATTCAGGGCTGGATTGAATTCTCAGAAGACCGGCAAGGTTGCACAATAGGGGAGTCATCCTTTGAAATGAATGAATTCCACAGAGCTGCCACTCTCCTGTGAAATATGCACAATCGCCCAGCAGTGAGAGTGTTCACTCCCTTTGCTCAACTTCGGTACAACATTTTAATATTTTTCAAAGGCTGGAGACGCTTGTAAGTAAAGGGACTCTGCCTTCAAAGTCTGCAGGAGCATCTTGCTGTTATTTCTTTGTTTAAAGGCAGAGGGGACTTGCCCCTGTTCTTTCTTTCTCCCTCCAGACTCCTCAAGACGTTATTTCCCTTTGGGCTGACCTTTCGGTGTCATTCATAGACTTGCTCTTTGGCTTGAAACTGTACTTAATCGGCTGGTTTAGTTCTTGCAAAGATTGAATCGGCCCCTCAGCAATTACTGTGTGGCTGCAAGTGGATTTAAGTGCAGTATCATTGTTCTGCTTGACACAGGTCATCCCTTTAAGACACGGCAGCCCGGTTTCCTGCAAAGGCTGCAAGACTTTTTATGCAAGCAGAGTTGTATGTGTCCTAGGAAGCCCCAAGTGGTTTTTATAAGGCTGCTTCCACGAGCTACCCCCAGATACACGGTGTGAACTCAGTTTACCGCAGGGCACTGTGAAATCTGCACATTGAATCAAGTTCCGTTTCGTGTCTCAGAGTAAAGAGTTCATGTCTTCCAGCTCCTTGTTGACCCAAGGAAAAAGTCTTTGCAAGACCAGACCAAATGTAAAGATGCCATGACTAGAGAGGACTGCAGAGAGAATTCTACAGGACCCTCTTTGGGATCATTTGACCAAAATAATCAAGCCTGTTTATTGTCTCCCTGAGCCTACTTTAAGCTAGCCAAATGAAGGAAGGCAGCTTTAGGGGGTCTTTACCTTATCATTTTCATGGAAATGCTGGTAGCTACTGTGCAGATTGACATAATTACTATCTTGGAATAATGGGCACTTTTTTTTTTTTTTTTTGCAAATGCTACTAATGATGGCCTGATCTCACTGCCTTATCTCAACTGTCACATTATATAAGTAAGGCTCCAAATTAAACATTTAAAAGAAGCTGGCAGCCAGGCTTATGGCTGGGTTTTGCATTTGAAGGTGATGGTTTAAATACCAGTCCCACCCTATAAATGCCTATTATAGCTGCTACTAAAAGTTTGGTTCTTACCCATTTGGGAGAACAGAGGTGTTTGTTTTATTTTTCATCCTCTGTCCACCATCTTGGAATTTGATCTCCTCCAGAGGGTATTGGCTAGTCCTTGAAGCTGCCATGAATATGTTGTCTTGTTTGTTTGTTTAAATTTCTGTGTCCATCATCAGTGGGACAGGATTAACAGAATGAAGGTGTGGAGCAGAAATCACCATGTATTTTTTTTTTTTTTTTCTAGAAATGCAACTTGAGGGAGGAGGGTATTACAAATCATTGTGACTCCATGAGCACTGGCGACAGAGCCTGCAGCCTGGTGCTCCAGGACACATCGCCCCCCGTTATATAACACGGAGTGTTTACATTAGCCACTGCAAGACGTTTATTACTCTCTGTGAAATTTTTGAGGGTTTCCTAGGTTTCTGCTGCCCGCAGTCTGGGTGTTAAAGTTGACTCAGGCATTTCAGATTCCTAATTGAACGGACCTCTGAGGTCACTGCTCGTAGGTCATCATTTGACAGTATCAGGGTGTGATTTGTGGTCTCTGGAGATGTTCAAGTATTCATTCTTAAATTCTAGGTTATAGTGGCGGCAGCTGTGCCGCCTTCCTGAGATGCCTCATTATGGTTCATTCACAACGTTACTTTGCTTCCTCGCCCTGGGTTAGCACCAGCCCTCCTGAGGTTCTTTCTATCCTTGTTTGACTCACAGATTTCTTACGATTTTTTGAACCTGAGGGCGATTTAACTTAAATCATGGATTCTTAAGTGGCAGCCTGTGTCCCTGGATGGGGTTTCGAAGGCCTGCGAATCCCCTTAAAATGAATCCAGTATTATTCTGCACGCATGGGAGAATGGGCATTGTCAGCCAGGAGGGGACAGGGCTTTGATCGGGTTCTCACGTGGGATCCGGACCCCAAAAAGGTCAGCGGGGTTCTAAATCAACGTCTTCAGTTTAGGAAGAGGAGGGAGGCCCGGTGACCCTGAGTGCTTTATCCATCTTATCCAGATTACTGGTGGCCAAGCCAGGATTAGAGCCTCAGACGGGTGATTTCTAGGCCACGCTGCAAAACGAGGATCAAGGAGAGGGTGTTCTAACTAATGAAAAAGATTTAAGAAGCTAAATGGTTGTTGCTGGAGCATTCTTGGCCTGCAGTGCTCTCCAGCAGAGCACCTCGCGCCTGCCCCTCACTCCTGCAGGCGCAGAATGGAGTCATGTGCCCACATTCCCAGGCAGATAGTAAAACCACATTCCAAACCCAGGGATTTGTATTCCTGATTTACTGGAGGTCTTGAAATGAATGAAAGCTTTTTCTTATAACCTCAACGATTCTCTGTAGTCTTAATTCCTCTTAGGGTGGTTTCAAAAAGGTATTGAGGATGGATTTTCTTTTTAAATAACCCCACAATGAGGTGGCATTTCACAGGCTAATTTTGATTCATAGAAAATCATTGCATAACTGATTCATTGAGCTAGATAGCTGTGGAGGGAGTCGAGGAGCGTGTCTGCTTTCCTATTAAGGACTGTGTGTCCTATTCCTAGCTCTGCCGCTGGGGCTCTATTCGCCTTGCTCTCTGAGCCTCCATAGCCACGTCTGTAAAATGAAGGTATGGAATTAGAGGACCCTGAGGCAACGTCTACGTATTTACTCTGCTAATTGCTAGTATGTTGTAGGGTCCTATACAACGCAACTGGCACAGCACAAACTATGTTGCTCACAATTGCCACGGTTGGATAGTGATGTACGTTTTTTTTCTTCCGTTTCATTTTTGGGAGGAAAATAAGACGCTGTCTGCGCAACTTAGCAGGGGGTCACTTGCAGATTTTGCCTTATTTCTGTAAACCAGTGATGGGGGTAGAGAGGAAAAAATGCTAAGATGTCTCATTTATGCACTGTTTTACGTCTTGCAAAGCCTTTTTACCTCCGTTATCATGTAATATATATATGTTTATTTATTTATTTATTTATTTATTTATTTATCATATAATCTTCCCAACACTGAGAGTCAAGTGTTGTTTGCCCATTTTCTACATGGAGGTTCGGAAGCTCAGAGCATTTGGTCAAGGGAGCATTTGGGGATGAGCAAAGATAAAGGACAGCTGGGAGCAGTCAGGGCCAGTGTGGTGTGCATCCAGGTTCGGTCTGCCTTTCGTCCCCATCAACAGCCAATGCCTTGGGAGGGGTCTGCATGCTGGCAGTTGGCTCTAGAAGGGGCACCTCTGACTCTTGGTCTTGTTGTGAATCCCGTCCTAGGTGTTCGATATCAGCTGCTACCAGGAATCCCTGGCCCCGTGCTTTTGCCTGTCTGCCCACAGCAACATCAACCAAATCACCGAAATTATCCTGGGGGAGACCAAAGCCTATGTGTTCTTTGAGCGAAGCTATGGGGACATGCATTCATTTGTCCGCACCTGCAAGAAGCTGAGGGAGGAGGAGGCGGCCAGACTGTTCTATCAGATTGCATCGGCCGTGGCCCACTGCCACGACGGGGGGCTGGTGCTACGGGACCTGAAGCTGCGGAAGTTCATCTTTAAGGACGAAGAAAGGTGAGTGTCATTCCTGTCCGGACCTGGAACTCTCACGGGCTGCTCAGGAGCGGCTCGCTTGAGAGGTTGCAGTGGACATTATCGTGCTGGCCGCTGTCCCGGCGAGAAGGCAGGGTGGGAGGGCGAAGGAGGTGAATGAATATTGCAGTGACTTAAGTGCCCTGGGAAGACGGGCTGCTGCTGCTCCAGCGGTGTTACTGAATGCTCAGAGGTCAGGCGCCAGGACGGTCTGCGACCTGCTAATTAATTTTGTTTTGGTGTCGTGAACTCTGAAGGTGGCTGGAAGCCTCTGTGGCCTTTTCAGTGTGCATAAAGCACGAGTTTTGCTTTTGAAATAATCCTGCCTTCCGATCGGCTCAGTGCCTGGCATCAGTCATTTAGAATCCATTCATTGATTCCCCCACTCAGTAGATGTTTCCTAAGTGTATACGTGTGCATTGATACAGCGCGTGTGTTATTCATCACAAATCTCAGTAATGTGAATATCAGCGTGCGTTAGTTGGTCAACTCACCTACAAAGGAATGTTCCAAGCCCTAAATGAAAATTATATATGGGTCAGATGGGAACTGGGGGCTGGGATGTCAGTTCTCACTAGGACTTGGAAGTCAAGAGAGTTCTTATCAGAGAGGTGATTTTGGAGCTCACCTGAAAGATGAGTATGTTCCAGTGTGCGAAGGACCGGCATGCCAGGTAAGGAAGTTGCCAATACACATGCAAAGCGAAGTGAAGGTCTGGGTTATTGTGGGGGACAGCTGGGCAGGACGCTGGGCATCTGGGTTCCATTCATTGTTCTTCCATTGGCTCGTGACATTCTGTTGGGCAAAGCCACTTGGGGCCTGCTTTCTCTTCGATTGTACAACTCTTCTGAGCCACTTTTTTTTTTTTTTCTTTTGAAGAGTATACTGTTGTAGAGGGATGGAGGCAAGTGATTTATAATCATTGCTGACTATTCCAGAAATTGCTCCAGAATTTCTACCATAATGACCTTGGGCTTCCTCAGCTCCTACTAGAAAAGTGGTTGGCAAAGCAGAGATCCCATTGTCACAAAGCCACTGAGGACCATCTGAGTGCAGAGCTCGCGCATACCTCCCTCAACAAACATATCTGGAGGATTATTTTTTTTTTTTTAATCTGGAATATCTTTTATGTGTCTGGTGCAGATCTGGCTTTTCACCCATTCTTCCTGCCAGTTAGCCTGCCGTGTACCCAGAGGCGTATGATATTTTAGGTTACTGCTTATAGGTGTCTGTTGATGTCCTACGTGACAGATCTAGAATGAGATCTAGTGATGTCTCCTTCGGTTTTGTTCATCTTTATGGTCTGAGCTCATTGGGAAGTAAATGGGAAGCATTTGGGGATGAGCAAAGATAAAGGGCCTGTGGTTACTTAAACCGAATGCAATAATCTTGTGACAGTTTATCATGCAGCCGAGTGGTTATTATTCCATATATTTTACCCATAAACAGGTGTCTTAGGCATTCATGGCAGCTAATAGCCTGGTCTCTGATACTCTGATAGTGCATGGTTTTGACTCTTACTAACAAACAGAAGAATAGGGAGCTCGCCTAAGATCTCGAGTGTGGGGCGACATTTACATTTTCTCTTCTTCAGCTCAGCTGCCTCTGCTCTTGCAGTCTGGAGACTCAGGTTCTTGTCCCGGGTTTGCCTTTAATACCCTCTGTGACCTTTTAGTTTGGTCCTTTCCTCCTGGCCCCAAGTTTCTTATCCTTTTATTGTCCTGGCTCTGTTTTACTGGTTCTGAGGTCCTTCTGAGTTATAACATTGGGTATGTGCTTCATTGAGTATTCTCACTGGAAGTTACATACACATCTGACCCCAACAGACTGCTGACAAAGGTAGTTCCTTTGTCCTTGTGTGTTCCACCTTTCTTGGAAATGTAATAACTGTAATTACAAAAATAAGAGGTGGTAGTTGGAGACCACTATTAAGGTCCTGCTATCAGGTTATTGTTGGCCTTACCTCATTCTCTCTGCAAATGGGGAGATGGGCATCATCATGTTCATTTTATAGAGGAGGACTCCAAAATCTTCTGTGAAGTCTCAAACTTAATAGACAAGAAAGAGCTGAAGTAAGGACATATTCTCTATTAAATCAGCTCTCAAGAAATTCATTTGCTTGCCACGAGGAGTAAGAGCAAATGAATGCCCTCTCTCCTGGGGATCCAAGTTTTTAAACATCACCTTTGACTGTGTGTATATCTCTCTCTCTCTTTTTTTTTTTTTTCAAGATTTTACTTTTATTCATGAGAGACACAGAGAGAGAGGCAGAGACACAGGCAGACGGAGAAGCAGGCTTCATGTGGGGAGCCCGATGCGGAACTCGATCCCGGGTCTCCAGGATCACAAAGGCAGATGCTCAACCACTAAGCCACCCAGGTGCCCTGATTGTGTCTCTTTAGAGAGGAATTTCAGACACCAGCGAGTATACAGGGTGGTGCACCCAGTGATAGCACACACATGGTAAATACATATTTATGAAGCGAGTCACAGTAGGTGGACTTCCCCAGGTCACAGAACATGGGAGCAGGTGTGGACTCTAGGGTCTCCAGAGGGCTCATCCCTCAGTCGTCTCCTGTTCCTGCCTGGAATCAGAGCCCCAGAGGTGAGGGTGCTGGCCCCAGTGCCCACAGATGGCTGGAAGCAAATAAGGGGCTGAGTCACACCTCACATTTGCTGCTGCAGGCCTGGCTTGTCCTTTATGGGAAGTTAAGAGTGCCCAGGAGCACATGGTGGCAAAGCTGAACTCCTTGATGTCCCAGGGCCTAGAGAAGAAACATGAAGATGTCAAAAGCTTCCAACGCTAGGACTGTGAGTCTCTGGCTCTGAGTTTAGTGGTGTTTGACTTTTGCCAAAGAGCAGGACCCTGTCTAGAAAGATCTAGAAAAAAGTATCCCGTATGAATGTGAAACTAGAACACTTCACTGGAGTAAGCATGTCAAAGCTAAATCCTTTTTACCTTCAGAGAGCATTTTCCTTCTGAAAAAGGAAGCATCAGTGACAGGGAGGAAGCTGGTCATCACGCGTCCCCAGCATATCTGACAGGACTTGAGCCCGTGCAGCCCTGCCTCCGTGAGGGACCGTCAGAGAGAACAATAACTCCTCGTCTGATGGACGAGGTGACTGGGTTGCCCAGGAGTTAAGTGACCTTGCTCAAGGTCGTACAGCCAGCATGCTGATGATGGAGCCAGCCTGGAAATCCTATCGTTTCACTCCAGAGCTCTTTCTCTACCCCACACCGTGCTGAAGTCCCGGTGGACTTGCTGTTCCTAGCCTGACAAATGTCTCTGTCTGGGCAGCTCTGAGAAGGTCACTCTCATTTTCAAGGACATTCTAAATGTTCTCATCAGTAGCCGACAGGAACTTTTTCTCCAGCCAGCTGTCAACTTTTGTGAAAGAGGAATAATGCCTTGTAGGCTTCCTCCTTATTGTTTTGTTTTTTAACGTCTCGATTTCAGAGTGGGACACTCTGGGTTTGTCACTCGATGCATTTCTCCCTCTGTACGTCCCAGCAGTCATTGAGTTTCACGGCAGAGTTCCTCTTTGTTGGTCTGCACAGTGGCCTGCATGGAGCGACCCGTCTGTTTTTTTTGAGGGGAACAGCAGCCAGGGACCTCACTGGGGACCAGGCTCCTGGCAGCCCTCACCATCCATCCCAATCAGCAGGACTTCATCAATAGGTATTTGAATAGGACTGAAGCCTATGCCTCTCCTGACAACATCCAGCATCCAGCGTGTGAGAAAACAATGGGTTGAATTTGAAAGGCCTTTGAAACGGTGAAGGATGGAGTCTGTCTGTTTTCTGACCCTTTATGCATTGGTCCTGTGGGGGAAAATCTCAGAAGAGGCCTTTCGAAGCCCTATTTTATTGAAGTTTCAAATCACCAGACCCCTCTTTTGTGCATGATCTTCTCTCTCTCAAGGATGTGCGTCTTATTGTCTGATGCTCTTGTAAGGGATTGAAGGTGAAAGCATTACATAGTGAAGTTGGCTGAGCCCCACTGGGTGCAGAACCAGACCGGCCTGTGAGCTGACTCCTTATGAGTGGATTTCCGATTCTGGACCTATCTGTAGCTGAATCCGGGACCATCCATGAAAGGGTTCTTGGTAGAACTGTCAGGGCCATTAGTCCAGTTTCTCGAAAGCAGCTGACGACATTATGCACACGCGCCACCCCATGTTACATGAGGGCCTGATGCCAGGGTGCCTTCTGCTTCTGTGTCAAATTAGCAGCACTGCAGGGCCTCTGGCTTCTGTTTTATTTTGATTTGGGTTCTAGATTCGCATTCTGAGAATACCACTCCTTAGCTACCACTCCTTAGCTGTCTGGTCTTGGATGAGCCATTGAATGCCCCTGAGCTGCAGATTCCTCAGGGCAGAAATTAGGACTGCATCTCTGTCGGGGGCTGTGAGAGTGAAATGATCCAAAAGCACACAAGGTGGGGCAAGTGCTGAAAATAGCCAATGGCCAGCTGGTCCTGAGGTCATTGATAAAATGGTGCCGTTGTGAATGAGCCATTCCCAGGGCGCCTGAGTCCTGTGGAGAACATGCTCCAGCTCTTAGGGGATCCATTTCACAAGCAGTGGAACCCTTGTGATGTGAAGGGTTGGATTTAAGCCATACCCTCTTTTCTTGCTGAATTACAATCATTGGATCATCAGTGCTGGGAGGGTGACCAACAGGGCGAGTGCAAAAGGGTAGAGTGTGAGCTCAGAAGGGCCAGAAGGTCGACAAGATGTACGCACAAGGCACGTGCAGGAGTGAAGGAGCCCGCTCCCCTGGCCTGGACCGGCCACTCTGTCCCCGGCCTTGTGCTGCTACTTCTCCTCCGTCCCTGGGATGTTTCTGCAGGGCAGAACTAAGGTGGTTTTGTTTTCTTTTTGAGGAAGTTAAGCCCCTACCCCGATTGTGCTCACCGTGGACACACCTTTTGCATCCTCAGTTCCTGTAGTAGAATCAGAGATGGGCTGTCGAGTGGGAGGGGCTGCGTGTGTGTGTGTGTGTTGGGGGGGGTGCAAACCCGAAAGAGGGCAGTGCCCAGGTCCCAGGAGGGTGTGCCCGTGTCCCCAGGCTCCCTCTCCTTGCTGGGCTGTTAGGCTGACCTACCTGGGCCGCCTCTTCCAGGAGGCCCCCTGTTTCACTCTGAGCCTCTGAGGGAAGGCCTGAGCTTTGGGAGAAGACCCATTACTCCTGTGTGGAGGCCGAGTCACTCTCTGGATTTCAGCCCCTGTTCCTACGCTAATTAGTAAACTTAATCTTGACAAGGTACATAACCTCTCTTGTCCAGATTGCTTCATCCGCAGAGTGGAAATAACCAGAAGACTTTCCTCGTGAAATTAAATGACTTCATGCAGCTGATCCCAGGCCTTGGCACATAATCAGCCACGGACAAGCGGCAGCTCCCACTGTCTTCACCTCCCCGCCCTGTGCACATAGTATCTGGCCCCCTGGGTGACATAGGGCAGCTTGCTGAGTCAGGATGTGAAGAGCCCTGGAAGGAGGTGCAACCTCAGGCTGCCCCAGGAGTGAGCCCGGGGTTCCTACAGCAGCTCCTGTTTTGCCAGCTTGCTTTCTCTTCTCCCTTGGGACCAGGCCCCTGGCCACCTCCCCACTCCCCGCCCCCCAGTCGCGATTCAGTGTTGACATTTCCCTGCGCAGAAATACCCCCCCGTGAATGGAGAAATATGCCTCTGTACATGTTTCTTCTTTGGTTAGATTTTTATCTCTTGACGTCACAGGTTGCATTTCCTCTGCTTTGTGGAAGCTGATCGGTGCCTGCTTCTGCAGGAGGGAGGCTGGACCCTTTGTAGAAACCCAGCAGCCCTGGGGCTCTCGGTGTCACCTGCCACCATCTGCACAGGCACAGGACCTACGTCTCCCGTGCGGCGGGTGCGTTTTCCTCCCCCCACCGACTGAGGTCTGTGTGCACGCTCTGTCTGTCTCTGCTCTATGTCTCTCAGGTTGTTTCTATACTGGCTCTTCTTGTAGATCCTCAGCCTCCATTGAGGCTTCAATATCTAACAAAATACATACAGAGACCAGACTGGAGACCGGACCCTGCTTTCTTTCATCAATGACAATTTACGTGAAATGGTAGGCCCATTGTATTTTAGCAAAAGTCCTGATCTTTTTGAAGAGGCCAAGCTCCTGGAATCCCCTTCTTTCTGTTGACCACTTCTATGTACTTGGGGCACTGCCAACCCTTGGGGAAGGCTCACTCCCCCCACGTCTCCCTGGATGGGTTGGTGATCCCGCTTCCTGCAGCACCTGGACAGTCTCCTTGGATTGTCCATGTGCATCCCTTCGCTGTCCTCAGCTCCTGCTGGCCTGAGAGCTCCTGGGGGACAGAGGCTGTCTCATGTTCACTGCTGCTGGAACACAGTGGCATCGAATGAATGAAGATCTCCTTCATTGAGGGTCGGCATCTCAGATTGGATTCTCATGACAGAATGAGAGAGGTGGGGATAAGTACAGATCTTTGGCCTCTAGGGCCTTGCCCAGCCTGGGAGCCCTAGGAAACTAAACCGTATATACATCTCTGGAGACACCTTTTCAAAAAAGAGCTACTTTCATTGTTCTGCATCAAGTGAGAAATTAACCCATCATTCCCATTTCGATTTCATGATTTATGCAGAAGCGACATTTATTGAAGACACTGTTCCATGTCTGTGGTGGGGTGTTTTCATTTATGAAGGGCTTCCCTGACCATAGTTAGAAGGGAGAGGATCCTCAGAGTTCTTTGCCTAGAAATGGGCTAACTAGTAGGTATCCTTCAGTAGCATTCCTGGCTGAATTATTTACTGTTTTTGCTTAATAAATTAGTTGATGGACTAGTCTGAGACCCTGGGCAAGCAGAGCCAAGGGCCCAGCAGTAGGATTTCTTAGTCCTTCACTGAGCCATTTGACCTTGGCCTCCCTTCTCTGATGTGGCTTGGACATCATGAACCTAGAGTATCCAGCATGGTGCCTGATGCACCGCAGAGCCTTAAAAAAGGCAGCTGTCATGACTGCTCTTGGTCATCAGCTGATGGCCTTGGCCCTCACCACCGAACAACCTGGAGATTCATTTATTTATTCAGCAAATAGTGTTGAGCATCTGTCATGTACCAGGCACTGCTACTACAGTGCCCAGTGAGACTGGACCCTTCCCTCATGGGACTTCCATTTCAGCAAAATATTATCTAGCACCCACCGTGGACCAGGCCCTGTTCTAACTACGACACTTAAAAGAACTAATTTAATCCTGTTTAACTACTGGATTTTCATTAACCAGTTTAAAACAAACTGGTGGTATTATCACCATTTTACGGATGAGAAAATTGAGGCTCAGGATATCACAGCTAACCACTGGCAGACCTGGGGTCTGCACCCAGGACCATGGGGTCCCATGCCTAGGCCCTCAAATACCACCCTGGCTTTGGGAAATAGACACCAGGTAAAATAGCACCCCTTGTTGTCCTATCCATAGAAAGAATTGTCTCACACAATTAGGCCACAGGTGAACACCAGGAGGACCTGACCAGCCCTGAGTCTCGAAACTCAGTACTTGCTTTTCTCTGAGCGGTCACAGGCCACCCGTTAACCAACCCCACAGGCAGCCCTGTGATGTCCTGCGTTCCATTTTATGGAGTGGGTTTTATTTTCTCTACAGAACTGTAGAGTGGGGTCCGTTTATCTTTTCTGTCTTCCCTACCTGGCCCGGGACTAGCCTTGTAAATGCTTCCTGAATGTCTGGCAATTGACTAAATGGGTGTGTGAATAGCCCCTTATGCCCTGGAGGCATAAATATTATAAGAAAAATCCCCTAGACATATTGATGGCAGAAGGCAATGGATGGAAACACGTTTTAAATGTCCTTTTTCCAGCACTCTCGGGAGTCTCTCTAAAGCATGAAATAGAGTCAAGCCTATTTGAAATTCTTTGGACCTTAGAGAGTGTGGTTCTTAAGTAGAATCATGCCTACATACCCTGAACTCGAGACAGCATGTTGCAGATGGGAGCCTCCTCGACATGGGAGTCACACTATTTTGCAAACGTTTATTAAGCATCTATTATGTGCTACATGCAGCGCTAGGTATTGAGGGTATGAATGAGAATCCCGTCCGGAGAGCCCTCGCCTAAAGGAAGACATAGTGTAATAGTTACTTTTCATACCACGTTACAGAGAATGAGTGTGCACTAGTGGGGTCTCCAGGATCCAGAAGAAAGTATCCTAATGGCTGAGTGGGGTGCAGAGAATGAGGGTGTCAGGAGGAGATGGGCTCCTTCTCCGGTTGGGTGGAGTGAAGTAGAAGGGTGTCCAGAAAGGATGAGTAAAGGCCAAGAGGCACGAATGAGCCCTGGGCGGGGCGTGCTGGTGGAGAGCACCGTGGGGCGTCAGAGAGGGAAGCAAGGTGTAGGCCCGGGGTGCATGCTCATGACCTTGAATTTGACCTGAAATCCACAAGGAGCCATTATAGGGTTATTTTTTTTTTTTTCCTAGACAGGATGGGACAGGGTCCGATTGGGATTCTGGAAGACGTGCAGGATGGCCTGGGGATGGGTATCGACTTCAGGAGGCTGAGGCTGAACCAGGACCCAAGCAGTGGGATCAAGGAGGGATGGTTAAGAGGCAGAATGGACCCCGGCCCTTTGATCCTCACAGATAGGGAAATGGGGAGGGAATGTCCCTCCTCCACGGTTCTAGAACGTGTTAGTGGTGTGACCCAGAGCAGAGCCCAGATTTTCTGGCTCCCGGAACGTGTGTAGTATGTGCCTGGGCCATCTGGGTGAGCCCCGGGGTAGCACTCTGCCAAGTGGAAATCCCTGTGTGACGCCAGCGCTGGACTGCGGCTCGCGAGGCTCCCTGGGTCGGTGGGGTCACAGGGCCTGGCTGAGCCTGCTCCTGCCTTGCCGGTGGTGCACGGATAGGAACGATCTGGACCCCGGATCCGCCTAGGCCCAAGGCCGGAGCAGGACCTCGAGGTGTGCGTGGCTCGCTTTTCCTGGAAGACCCCAGGCTGGGGGGGCCCGCCGAGCACTGAGCTCTCGCCTGCCTGCAGCTTTGCTGAGAAGCTGGATCCATCCACTTGGGGTCAGGGGGTCCTTGGGGATCCCGTCTCCATGCAGAGGAGCAAGAGGCCAACAGAGCAGTGATGAGGGAGTGGGAGCTGCACTGCCTTCCTTCCCCCCGCCCCCCGGCCCCGGGGAGGTGCAGGCCGTGCTCCAGGAGCATTGCCTTCCTGCACTGGGAAGGCCTCAGGGGTGGGAGGTGGGGTGGCCTCCCCCCTGTCCCGTGGCCGGGATGAGTCAGGGCGCAGACGACCCAGGCCTCTCTATTGTGACGGGGCCGCCGTGCTGCGGAAACATCTGGGTGCTTGTGTTGGATCTGGCTTCTCATCCCAACTGTGCTCCTCCCCAGCAAGTCGCATCATCTCGCTAAGCTGCGATTTTCTGGAACCCCTCAACTACGTCAGGTCGTGAGCATACGTACCACAGGATAGAACCAGCCGGCCCCGGCCTGTAGACTTCGCTCATCCTGAGCTACAGCGTTTCCCCGGGGTTACCTGCTGATGTGGAAGCCGCTTGACCTGAGTGTCCGGCCTGTTCACTGAGTCTACACCACCTGGCGCCTCGGTGGTCCTCAGAGGCCACGACTGGGAAAAAAAAAAAAATCTATGCACATAGGAAACAGAATTATGGTGATGATTTCTCTGGCAGCAGAAATAGCATCGCGGCGTAGCCCCCCAGTGGGCCCCTTGCTCGTGCAACCGAATCGACAGCCAAGGGTGGCTTTGCAGCCGTGAGCAGAGCAAGGCGAGGTCTGGCTGCAGCTGACCTTGCTGGCTTGACCCTTGGCCTGCTCGGCCCCACCCCGTGGAGTGGCCTTCAGTGACTTCTCTGAATTCCACTGACCTCAGGCCACCGGACTTCCCGGCCCGGGCAGGCCCACTTGATCTCGCTGCCCTTCCAGCCCGGCCCCACCCTGGCCCACCCTGTCCTGCTGCCTTCCTGCTGCGGGAGCCCAGGGCGGTGTTTAAAGGTCTAAAAGCAGAGCGGGGCACCTGGGGTAGGCCGTTTTTGCCGTTTTGGATGACATGCTAATTTGGAATCCCGGCTCTGCCACTCGCTTGCGAGGTGGCCTTGGACGAGTCGCATCTGCTTTCCGTAGCTCGGTTTCTTCTTCTAGTAAATGGGCAGGTCCAGCCACCTCTACCCAGCTCAGGAGCTCCAGGAGTTAGGTCATGGGTGCAAGAGTTCTGTATGGGGCCTAGAGCTGAATAAACCGGGGGCCGTGTTTGTTTCCAGAAACCCAGAATCTTCTTTCACGGGTTCTTTGACACTAAGTAAATCCTGTGAGGCTGGTGCCAGGATGTGTTTCGGAGAGGCCACCCAGCATGATGGTCTCCCTGATGTGGACTCAGAGCTCGGTGTTCTCAGGTACCCCATAGGTGGCCTGGGACCTTCAATTCTCTGTGCCTTGGTTTCCTTATTTGCTAAGAAGCTTGCGTGCATCGTAACATTTGTCTTCAGTTTTGTTATGAGAAACAGAGATGTTGACTGAGCACGTCCCAGCATGCAGTAGGGGTCGAACTCATGGCTGCTATGATCGTTAGGACCGGGGTGTCATCTAGGAAGTGCTGCACGGTTCCTGTAGTTTAAAATCAAAGGAAACTGAAAAATCAGGAATTTTGAAGCTAGGGGAGCCCTTTCCAGGCCATGAGGCTGTGTTCTCATTTTGCAGAAGAGAAACTGAGGCCGAAGGAACCCGTGGTCCTCACGACAGGTGTCCTGTTCCTGCGACATAGAGGCCCAGAGGGAAGCACCCAGGCAGGCCTCTGCTGGGAGCGGCCGGGGCATCGGGACTTTCAAGGCCTGTGCGTGCTGCTCCACGGAGGCGGGAGTAGAAGCACGTCCTGCTGGTTCTGGCTTCCTCACCTGGCTGGGGATCCAATGGCACCGGGCCTGGTGCCAAGTCCACAGGCTGCCCCGTGGAAGCCTTTTTCATTCAGAAGTTAAAGCAAAGCAGGCTGGTTCCTGCCCGTGCCAGGGACAGGTTGCAAAATGCATGCGGGGTTGCAGCTTCTTGGCCAAGTCAGTCCTGCCCCCAGGCTGATGGCTCTTTCCTCCAAGAAGCTGCAGGAGATAATCACCGTCATTCACAGCTCTTTGGTCACAAAAATTCTCCACCATCCCTCCGTCCCTTGTCACTTTCGGGAACCTGTGTTCTCCATGTACCATCTTTATTCCCACCGCCTCCACAAAGCCCATGCCGACCGCCTTAGTCGGGACTGAATGAAGTGAGCAGAATGAGCTGGACACATTTTGGGGGGTGGGGAAAGAACATTCCAGGCAGGGGGAGAAACAAGTCCAAAAGGCCCAGGAAGGAACGTGGGCACGGAAGTCACATCCACTTGGATCTGCCAGGGGCTTGTTCGTCTGTCTCCTCTAGGCCCTGGGCTTGAAGGTGGGGGCTTTATCTTACCACCAAGTTCAGTTAGCGTTGCCTCTGGTTTCTGCACGTTTCCCTTGCTGGGCTTCTCAGCAAATGCTGTCTTTACACTGTCTCATTGTCTCCAAAAAGCAGAGAGGATGGGTGTTACGAGTCCTGTCCTATCCCCAGTGCCTAGCGTCAGTGCCCTCATGATTAGTGGGACGTTTGAATTTCTAGGACCACCGATGCCCTTTACCCGGGAGTACGTAATTCCATCCAAAGTCCAGTAATTCCCACAGGAGACAGGAGAAGTTGTAAGACTGTTCGTTCATACCGTCCCAGGCTGACAAGTGCTGCAGGTGCCCCTCCTGGCCCTCACCCCACACGTGCTTTCCGGAGGAGACAGCGGCAGCCCTGCTCCCCAGGGGGGCACAACCAAGCCCCGGAGACCTTCTGAGGGCCCCTGCAATAGGACAGCGAGTCCCTGGGGACTGATGCTGGAGCTGCAGCGTGGCCTCGGGTTCCTGACATGTGCGCACCCTGCAAGGCCCTTGTGTAAAGACATAATCCAGACCACTTGCCTTGACCCCTGCCTGGGAGTGATGTAAACAAGGTCACGGTGTTCCCAGCAGGAGGCGAGGTCAGAAGTACGCTTGCGAGTACGTCCTCCCCATCTTTCTCTGGGCTTCTCTTTTCTTCTCACCTCCCCTGCTTGGGATGTCTGTGCCCCCCAGGCCGGCTCTCCCTGACCCCGGTTGCGTGTGTGCTGCCAACTTTGAGGAGGCCTGATTGACTGGGACAGCCCAGTTCTGGTTTCCTGCGCCAGCTGCTCAGGTGAGCCAGACTTGGGGCTGGCTGCTCGGAGCCCAGGGAGGGAGGAGCACCCAGCCCCTAAAAGGCTGCCCTCGCCAGACGGGCTTCCTCACCCTTTCTGAGCATTAGGCTCCTGTCCACTGAAAGGGGTAATAATACTGGCCTTGGAACTTGATTTTATCAACTTTGGACAGGAAATATATGTAGCTACCCAACACCTGTCTAGGTACATAGATGGTGTTTGGTATCTGGTACCTAATAATTTTCAAAGCCTGAATTTGGACCCAGGTCTCTCTGACTTCAAGACTGAGAGCTGACCTGGTATATAGGGGGCTGTTGTGGCGCAGTGGACACTGAGCCGAACGTGACAACAGATCCGGACTCTCCCCACCTAAAGCCTGGCTCCTGAAGGGAGGAGGCCGAAGTGGCAGGTGCATCAGCCCAGGGGCAGCTAAGCATCAGCAGCACTTGGGGCGCACTTTCTACTGCACTCTCGGGTTGACTTGGTATTTGCCTCTCCTGGAGGTGGGAGAGGAGAGAGACAAAAGCCAGGGAAGGGCATTCATTGACAAGATTGAACCCTTAGCCATTTCTGAAGGTGTTTTTCTTTAATCTGGAGAAGGATTCTAGAAGAAGGATCAGGGTGGAGGTAGGGTCCCTGCCGCCTGGGAGAGGGGGTGGGTCACAGGGTGAAGCTGAGAGTCACAGTCTTGGGTTATAGCTTGGAAGAGGATAAGAATGGAAAAGGGCTTCAGATGTGGTTTAGCATAAGGAGCTTGGGGTGGTGACGTCTGTCTCCTGCAAGGGCCGAGCTAGCAGCAGCTCAGGTCTCTGGAGGCACATCTGCACCCACCCTCACCCCTCCAGGGACTGAGGTATTGGAATTTACAGCCTGTGCCCCGTGGGTGCTTCACCTGACATCCACTTAATCCTGGCTAGGTGGGCAGAGCGGGGCTGCTCCCATATAGACGAGCGCACGGGAGCTCCGAGGGGTTGATGGTGTGACTGTCCCTTTCACTCCCAGATTGAGCGTCTGCTGTGCTCTTGGTGCGGAGAAAGAGCAGCAAAGAGAGGTGATGTTCCCTACATACAAAACGACCTCAGCCACCTGCTCCTGAGCTTGTGGAGGTGGGACCGAGGTGATCACCCTGCAGCGACCAGGAGAATGGAATAGAGCATAAATGTGTGCCCAGACAAGTATAAATGCGTGGCATTCTGGGTGGCAGCGAGGGGCAGGAGCGTACTGGGGCCCGGGTGCTGCTGTCTATGGGACGGCCAGGCAAGGGCTCTGTAGTGAAGCTCATCTGCGCAGAGACTCGAAAGAAGTGAGTGGGAGTGTGAGACGTCCACGTGTCTGGGGGAAGCACATTCCAGGCAGGGACTGGGGGAGAACAGGTGCAGAGACCCCAGGAAAGACTGTGGTGGGTGATCGGTGTGTTTGAGGAGCAGTGAAGAGGCAGGAACAAAGAGGAAGCGGGGCAGGGGATGCAGTGGAGAGGCCCTAGGCTCACCCCACAGCCTCTGGGAAGAGGTCAGATGCACCTGCCTGAGCTGGCGGGCTGGAGGTGAGTTAACCCAGCTCCAGACCTGGATCTGCGCCTGGTGCTCCTCCCACTGGACCGTCCCTTGTCCCACAGCTGTCATTGCCAGAGCTCTAGTTATTCCCATAATGTTTCTGCTGCAATGACTGTGACCTTGGAGGCCAGGAGTCTGGCCAGCTCCTGAATTGGGGGGCGGGGAGCAGTGGCCAGTGAGGATCGGGCAAAGGAAGCTGTTGGGAGAGCCCACCTGGACCCTGTTTGTGTCCTCTCCCCTCTGCCCCCTGGGTTTCCCCAACTCCCCTCCAATCTTGGACCATCCAGTGAGGCTGGTGTGGGTCCACCTCACCCACCGTCTTGGATTAGAAAGAGCAACCGGAAGAATGAGACTGGCTTTCAGTCCATCCAGTTCCAGGTTAGCACGTCTAGACCTTTCCTGCATCTGTAGGTCGGTAGCTTCAGGGGGAAGAACGTGTGTGCTGCAAGTTATAGTAGAACATGGGTGAGCACGTAAAGAAGACGTGTTGCTATATATTACACAATCCCAGAATGTGAAAACTGGCAGAGGCTTTCAGACTCTCTTGTCCAGATGGACGCACAACACTGTGAATGTACTTAATGCTCCTGAACTGTACAGTTAAAAATGGCTAAATTGGTAAATTTTATATACATTGTACCACAATTTAAAAAAATAAAATTAAAAAGAAGACTGTCCAACACTCCCCTTTAAGTTTGAGAAGCAGAGAGGTTGAGTCACCTCCTACCCACAGCCACACAACAGACGAGAGATGTAGTCTGGCCTGGAATCTCTCTCCTCGCTCCCAGCCCAGCACCTTCTCCAGAGACCACAGCCATTTATTGCTCATTGGCAGAGATGAGTACAGGGAAATCTTCACTCCCTAGTCTTTGACACTTGTGAAATCCAAGTTTTAAAGTTGACTCTAAGTTGAGATCTTAAGAGTCACCTCGGGATTTCATCCCTTTGTTTCCTATAGACAGCTAACCTGATGAACTGGAGCCTCGCCTTCCTCTGTGGCCCGCTTAGTAGCCGTGGTGACGGCCCTGCAAGGCTCAGACCTGCAGCCTGAGGGAGGAGGAGGGAGACCAACTAGTGGACCTGAGCCTCAAGCTCTGATTTAGCCCCATTGTGGTTTCTCTGAGCACTTTTCCTATTCTCTGCCCATTGGAGCCCTGTGACACTTTGGGACAATAGGGTAGAGGCTATGATGTGCACTTTTGAGATGATGGAATCAACTGGTCTGAATGACAGTGACCTCATAGGCCCTTGTAGGGCCTGCTACTCTCTGGGCTACCCTGACTCCAGCCCCTCATCCCTGCTCCATGTCATCTTCGTGGCAAGCCTTCATGATGTGATGGAACGGGACTGAGCCTCTGGGGTTTAACGTCTCCTAGAGCTCTGCTGTTGGAGGCTTCCAGCAAGGAGAATAGGACGATTTCCATTTTAAGCACTGGAGGGTCGCAATACTTAGCTTTCCACACAGGGGACGGCAGACCAGGGAAATGGGAATTCTTGGGAGGCCCCTGAGCCCAGGAGAAATGCTGGTCTCGGAGCTTCTGGCACCGGGTGGGGGATAGTCTTCAGTCTTGAGCAAGTCACGTTGTGTCCTAGTCCTCAGCTTCGTTCACTTGTAAGTTAGTATAGTTCATTTTACGAGTTTAACTTATGTCCCTAAGTATTTACTGAGCACTTATTTTTGTGCCCAATGGTCATATCAAGCCCTGCTGGGTGAGGATGAGTGCTGGACCCCAGAGTCTCAGAAGTCGGTGTGGAGTTTCTCTGCCTCTGTTCATGCGTGCCTCCGGGAGAGCCCTGGAGCCTGTCAGCTCAGTCGTCCTTCAGTGGCACTGGGAAGATTGACACACATACCCCTGTACACACATAAGAGAAACCAGTCACCTATGTCTTGACACCTAGAGGTCGAGGTTACAGGTAAAACTAAGGCAGATCGTTATCAGGACAAGGACCAGCCCCTGGGAGTGTGACGGGCCAGACAGGAGGCAAGTTCAACAGAAAATCTTGGAAAGAAGAAGGGCTTGCGGATGCCCTGGGTGGGTCAGCGGTTGAGCCTTCGGCTCATGGCGTGATCTCAGAGTGCCGGGACCAAGTCCTACGTCGGGCTTCCTGCGTGGAGCCTGCTTCTCCCTCTGCCTGTGTCTCTTCTTCTCTCTCTCTGTGCCTTTCATAAATAAAATCTTTAAAAAAGAAGAAGAAGAAGAAGAAGAAGAAGAAGAAGAGGGGCTTGCGATGAAGTTGTCAGCCTTGGAAGGGCTTAGTTAATAGTAATGCATTCCTGTATGAACATTCCCCAGCTTTGCCTATGTCCTACAGAGAGGCAGCTTGGTAGTGGCGAAGGAGCAACAGGTTGACTAAGGAAGGTGTGGGGCCAAGTCTTCTCTATTTCCTAGTCAAAAGGCATTGGACAAATTACTTAAACTCCATGAGCCTTGATGTTCTTACCTGTAAACTGGAATCCTAAAATCTCAGATATCTAACAAAAGGACTGTTATAAAGCCAAAATGCCATTGAGTGAAAGGTCATTTTAGAATGTATCATGTCAACCAGAAGCTGGCCAGGGCTATGGAAAGAGCTACTGGGAGCTTCCCAGTTGGTTGGGTCTGAGTTCAAATCCTGTGAATCCCCATCACCCCCTAGATGTATCTGAGAATAGTAGGAACCTCCTAGTTCCTCATCACTGAGATGGGGCCATAATCATGTCATTTATGGTCTATTTACTTGCTGGAGGTGTGGGTCCCCCAATAGCTCTTAAGCTTCATGCAAATTCCCTGTCACTTATTCACTCCTGGGCCCCCCCCACCATGGAACAGGGTCTGGCACCTAGAAGGCCCTCAGTAAGCTGTGTTTGGCCAACCAGGTTGAATGAATGAATGGATGATCTCGGAAACATTAGAGCAGAAGCAATGACGCTGTGATGAGATCCATGTGTGTCAGTATACCTGTAGGAGCTCACGCTGTCCTCTCTCTTGCAGGACTCGGGTCAAGCTGGAAAGCCTGGAAGATGCCTACATCCTGCGGGGGGATGACGACTCCCTCTCCGACAAGCACGGCTGCCCCGCTTACGTAAGCCCGGAGATCTTGAACACCAGTGGCAGCTACTCGGGCAAAGCAGCCGACGTGTGGAGCCTGGGCGTGATGCTCTACACCATGTTGGTGGGGCGGTACCCTTTCCATGACATTGAGCCCAGTTCCCTCTTCAGCAAGATCCGGCGTGGCCAGTTCAACATTCCAGAGACTCTGTCACCCAAGGCCAAGTGCCTCATCCGAAGCATCCTGCGGCGGGAGCCCTCAGAGAGGCTGACCTCGCAGGAAATTCTGGACCATCCTTGGTTTTCTACAGATTTTAGCGTCTCGAATTCAGGATATGGTGCTAAGGAAGTGTCTGATCAGCTGGTGCCGGATGTCAACATGGAAGAGAACTTGGACCCTTTCTTTAACTGAGCTCATGCCCCACAGAGACTTAGCAGGTACCAGGAGCGAGAGAGGGCAGTGGAAAGTCCTTCCAGGGGACACGCATCGCCTGGCTTGGTAGCAAGAAAGACACTGACACTCAAGTTTCTCGGTTCAAAGAAGGAGAACCTTCAAGGAGCTAGCTGAACATGTAGCAGGGGGGGCGAGAGATGTGGGGTGGGGGTCTGGGGTCGGGTCAGTGCCCCTGGAGCTCCTCTTCCCTGATGTAGCCCCCCGGAGACCACCCCTGTCAGTTGGGCTGCTTCCGCCTACCCCACTTTTCATTTGTTCCAAAATAGTTGCAGATCCCGACAGAATCAAAACTCTCTGCCTCAGACGCACATCTTGGCATCGCACTGTTAGCTTTTAACTTCTTGTCACGATTCAGGGAAGGTACAATTGGCCAAGGATTTTTTTTTTTCTTTTTAAACAAGATAACCACCTATCTGATAATTAATGGGGTTCATTTAAAAAAAAAATTCGGTGCACACAGACTGACCAGAAACCTGGGTGCTAAGCTAAAAGAATAGAAGTCCAGTTTTGTGTCTCTTAATTGCTCTTTTCAAGTCATTTCTTTTAAATAAACTATCTAATATCCTGGTCAGGAAATGACATGTTGATGCTTTGCTCCCTGAAGGGGAAAAAAAAAAAAAAATCTGTCCTTTAACAAGCTATTCTGTTCTGTGTCCATGGGTTTGTGGCAGGAAGCTATTAGAAGTCAAACGTCCAGATGCATTACTGCTATCAGAGTTTAAAGAAAGAAAGGAAAAAGAAAAGGAAGGGAAAGGAAAAGAGAAATTCACTCCTGAATTTTTTTTTCCTTCGAACGATGAGGGCTGCCTCGTAGGTGGTCCTCTCTGCTGGGCTGGGGGCAACGGGTGAGATCACGGGAAGTGCTTGGAATCTGAAGGTTTTGCAACACTCTGGTGGTCTCAGCTACACATTCTGTCCTTGTTTTATTGGAAACTAGTGAAACCAAGCAGGTTGTCCCACACGTATGAAATACAGGGCAGCTATTTCCTTTTCTTTAGGAAGAATGATCCTTTTGGCTTGGAAGGCCCTCTGGTTTGGACAAAAGCCCTCGGTTAGAGACAAGTGGGAAGAAAAAAAATCAGCTGGAAGCTAGGATGATATAAATAAAAACAGCTCTCTATCCCAATACGCACCTTTGTATTTTCAAGAATTCTTCTATTTATTAAGGAAAATGTCACATTGTGATGTATTAAGCCAGTACTTCAATTACGGGTTGACTTGGGATGACATGTTACATGCTGTAGTTAACATTTATCTATATATTTTTTTTCCTTGTTTGAGTATTTCTGTCCCTGAAATAACCTTTCGTTTGGCTTTTCTAGATAGCTCTATTTGATTTCGAGTGGCAAATGTTTTTTATTACGGCTTTTCTATTTGCTGTATGATACAGAACTCTTTTGGCATAAATATTTGTGTTTCCAGTACCTCAGTTGATTGGATTTTACTGCCTGTATACGTTTTGTGAAATGGTCATGTTTTTGGGTAGGTAACACGTGGACTCTAGTATGTAAATGTTACTTGAATCTGTGCTTCATTATAGTATGTGGCATGTGTGTGCAGATCTTGGATGCTTTATGCCTGCTTAGCAGGAGCCCGGCCTTCACATTCCCAGGAGGGCGGCTAACCGTTCATAGTCGGGAGACAAGGCGGCCATGGATTTGCCCTCGATTCTATTTTGATAATGGAAGATACGAAGGAGAGAGTTTTTTGGTTTTTGAGGGTGGGGGGGGGTTGGTTTGTTTTTTTGTTTTCGTTTTTGTTTTGTTTTACATTCTGAAGATGGTGCTGTGTCGAGAAGGACCTGTTTCTCTCCCCCATCCCCTACTTTTTCAGAACCCCGTAGGAGGAAAGATCGATGATGTGCATGGTGGGAATCTATGGCCTCTGGTGCTTTGTCCTGTATTTGGTTTAATGTTTTTGTCCTAATCTCTTCAATCAATAAAATTGTGCGTATTTAACTAAAATTCTGAGGTCCCGCCAATTGCTGATTCTCTGCCATCTGTGATCTGTGGCCACCATGCACCAGCCAGGACCTCATATGTCCTTTGGGGGGTTCACTCTTCTAGGGTGAGGCCACCGCAGCTGTTGATACAAAGCAAAAACTAGCTTCCATCATGTTGGGCATATGCTGGCCAATTTCGAAGTAATATCACTGAATCAATCTTCACGACCACCTTCGGAGGTGTGAATTATGTCCCTATCACAGATCAGAAAACAAACCCAGAAAGATGCATAACTTGCCTGGGGTTAAACCACCTGTAAGTGATGGAGTCAGTCATGGAACCCGTCCTCCGTTAAATCCTGAAGCTCGTTATGCTTTCTATGATGTTAGAGCCCAGGGGCTTTCAGGGCAGGTATACTAGTAGCTCCAGAGTAGCCAGGCTCTCCTGGACTCCAATCATCCAGGCCTCCACACGATTCCCTAGGAAGAGCAGCATCTGCCGCAGACCCCATCGGAAACCTCCAAGGAGGAGACCACCGACCTCCCAGGCACTAATGTCTACCGAGCAGCCCTTCTTCCGGTCAGATCCACAATTGTCAAAATAGTGGGCTCCATAGGTGATCCCATCTCTCTTGCACCTCATTTACTAGAAGTAACTACAGCCCAGAGGGTCAATTCCATCCTGGAACGTCTAGTGCATGCCTCCTCTGTCATTGGAGTGCAGACTGGGGGACAGACCTGAGAGCAGCGGACAAAGGCGGCGGGCAGAATGGAGTGGTGGGTCAACACACATTCATGGAAGCCCGTAAGTCTAAGTCTGTCAGGAGGTGGCCTGGAAGGGGTGGCAGCTGAGTCAGAGTCCAGCAAGAAGTGGCTTTGGGCACTGATGGAAGCAGTAGCACTGAGCAGAGGAAACTGTATGTGGAGAACGTTTTAGAGACCGGCCCAAGTGAGCAGCAAGCTCACTAGTGCTCACCAGTGTCACTCCTAGTGCCAAGCTGCGGCTAAATCTCATCAAAGTCTTGTGGAGACTGGGGTTGGTGGCATTGGGAGGACATGGCTGAGGGAAGGCTTTCCAGCAAGTTGGACCCATCTTTTAAATTTGCAAAGTGTTTCTCATCCTGCAATGTCACTCCTGTGCCTTTCCCTAGCAGCTCCTGACCCAGTACCTGGCACACGGGAGGTATACAGTAGACAACCGTGAAGTGGGGCATAATTTGTGTGCGGACTCTAAATATGCTGCTAAATTTCCTCCCAACCCCAAGCCCCAGGTTTCTAAGAGGCACATCCTTAGACAACAGACTTTGCAAGTATTGAAGCCCACTGATGGCTTTTGCTGGGGCACAGATAATCTGATCCAATTTCTTTGCTCTTTCACTGCCTGTGATTAAGAAGAAATGGGCCTGTTGCCTAATGGGTGCCTGTCTGAATTGTTTTCTGTCAAACCTTCGCATGTGTGGCTGCTGGGGGAAGGAGGATGTTGGCACACACACTCCCAGCCTTTATATATTGAGCTTCCATCTTGGGCACCCAGAATCAGCAAGCGCCCTCCCCCTCCAGGTCTCAAGGCTTTGCCAGCAGAAATCTTTTATTTATTTTTTAATCCCTTTGGGCATTGGTACTTCATCACCTTGCCACTTAATCTGGACCTGGAGCAGGGCAAGGGGGCCTGGGCAACCCCTGGGAGTGAGGGCAGGGGTTGGGGGAGTAGTTAGGCCAGGGCTCTGAAGCTTTACCCTCTATTAGCTGTGACTGAGAACATCACTTAACTTTTACAAGGACCAAGGGTGTTGTGAAGATGAATCTGATTTAGGGTGTATCCAGGGAGTGTCTTGTGCTTGGCCAGAAGTGAGGCTGTTACTATTCCCAGCCAGCGGCATGAGGAGGTGGAGTTCTTTTGACTGGGGAATGCTCCTGGAGTTGAGGATTTACCAACCTTTCCCAAGGCTATCAAGAAGAGGTGACAGGGACCCACTGAGACTCCTCCCATGCGACAGCCAAAGCAGCTACACTCCCATGGGTAGTTCCAATGTGAACTTTTAGGCAGGGAGATAAGGTTTCTGTGGCTAGATGGGTTTGAAAGCAATTGAACAAGTCCAACTATTGATAAAAAGTGGACAAAGGAGCTTTGATAGAGCATCCAAGGTCCAGAAAAATCAAAGGCGTCACTAGAGGCATCCAGAAAGTATGACTTTGAACTGGAGGACCAAGGTGAGAAAGAGCTTTGCAGGTGGCTGACCCAAATGAAGGTTGGGGGGGGGGTGCTACTCACCTGACTTCTCTCACTGTCATCGGTAGGTCTTTTTCTATAGTGGCCCTTGTCCTTGACCCATCCCTTTGTCTTCGGTGACTAGCTCATGACTGACCTTTAGGTCTTTAATGAGTGTCAGATGACAATCTGCAGTAATTGTGTGTTATATGCCGATATATCCAATGTCTAAACCCAAAGTGTTCTTACTCATCATCTGTGCCTTTTAGATGTTCCCATTTATATAAGTCTGGCAGTTGCTCATTGTTGCAACAACACACAAGGGCCAGATAGTTCAATTTTGGAGATGGAGTCCCTTGTCAAACCCATAGGTGACCCCCGCCAGCCCTGGGTAATTTCTGTGCATAGTGAGCCTCTCTCTCTCTCTCTCTCTCCATATATATATATATATATATATATATATATATATATATATATATATACATATTTGCTGCGACTGCAGAAAACCCAACTTTGAAACAAAGACCTGACTGAAAAAAAAAAAAAAAGAAGGGAAGTTGGAAATAGAACTCAACATTTCCCACTGAATCCATTGATAAGCCTTTCAAGGTAGGGGGCAAGTCTTACAAATGAGTAGTGAGCCTCCAGGAGATTAAATTAATTGAAGGATGCCAGCCAGGTAGTTAATGTTGAGTCTTGTGCTTGAACCCTGGTTTTACAGTCTGTAAAGCCATGCCATGCTGCCAGAAGGAACCACTGCTGCATCTCAACACAGAGACCTAAATACTAAAACTGGAGAAGCTGAGACCGGCCCTCCCCCCATTCCGAAGCCCTGCAGAGAGTGTTTTCTGCAGCTCCCAGAGGCTCAGGACTGGAGATGAGCTGAGGGTATCATACTGAGGCTAAAGGAAGGTTTCGCCTTCCCCTGAACCGAATCACAATTCAACCGGATTTGGACAGCAGCATTTGCACACCTGAATTTCTTTCCTTCCCCAGAGAGAAGCTTCTCTTCCTCCAGACTGCTGAAGCTTTTAAAGCATGGGCATGTAGTTGTAATGAAATGACAGCAGGGTTTGAAATGAGATGGTCTTGGCTCTCATGCCCGCTTCCCGCGCCATCTGTGGCAAGTCGCCTCCATTGTTGAGTCTCGGCTGTTTCGTGTGTGAAATGGGAACAAAGCGTTATTATGAGGGTAACTAATTTCTTGTAATTTTACATGCTATGTAAACTGTAAAGTAGTCTACACGTGTTTTTACAGGGACAGATGGCCTGAGCCATGTTACATCTTTGAGGTACTAAAATTAAAATTCTAAGCCGGATGCAAGAGGGAGGGCCAAATAGGTCTCGGCCAGGTGAGGAAGCAGCTGTGGGGGACAGTCCAGGCTCCCCTTCCCAAGGTACAGAGGCCACTCCATGAGGCTGCTCCTCCAACATCCCCCGAGCTCCTCGTCTAGGAGCCCAGGCTCTGAGACTGCCACTGAGGCTGAAACATAGAGATTCAGGGAGGGCCCCCAAAGAAAGGAGCTTGGGTCATCAGGCTGAGCCTCCCCAACTATATCATTTCTGACCTTAACCTTACAGATCCTTAGCCCAGAACATGCTTAGAAGAACCTCCCAACCCTTCTTCATTTATCCCAGTTCTCAACACCTTACCTCTAAGTGGATTCTTTTTTTTTTTTTGAAATATTTTATTTATTCATAAAAGACAGAGAGAGAGAGAGAGAGAGAGGCCAGAGGCAGGGAGAAGCAGCCTCCCCTTGGAGCTGGTAGCCTGATGTGGGGCTCGATCCCAGGGCTCTGAGATCATAACTTGAGTTGAAAGCAGATGCTTAACCAACTGAGCCACCCAGGTGCCCCTCTCTACCGGGATTCTTGTTGTTGTTGTTGTTGTTGTTGTTGTTTTAGACTGTTTATTTATTTATTTATTTATTTATTCATTCATTCATTCATTCATTCATTCATTTGTTCGTTCATTCATGAGAGACACAGAGAGAGAGGCAGAGACACGGGAAGAGGGAGATGCAGGCTCTCCACGTGGAGCCTGATGCAGAAGTTGATCCCAGGATTCCAGGATCATGACCTGAGCTGAAGGCAGACACTCAACCATTGAGTCACCCAGGTGCCCTATACCTGCATTCTTGAGAGACCTGTACTTTCTTCTAAGTAGCAGATGAAATATCAGGCCATTTATATATTTTGAAGATGTTATCCCAGACCATTGGATATTTAAAAATGTTGGTGAAGGGACAAGCCATTGAATCTTCATGAGATTTATCTCCCATCCTTTAGTTATAGGCATCCTACTAAGGCTAACCAACACTTGCTCCTTCTTCCTGATTACAAAGTGTTACCAATGTAAAGTCTGAAGGCGATACTCTGTGGATGCCCAGAGGGCCCAGGTCTCTCCAGAAAATGCTGTGGAAAAGAAAAAAAACAAAACAAAAAAACAGCATTAACACAGCCCTGAGCAAACTGGTGAATATATATGGCTGTCCCTTCCATGTCAGCGCAAACTGCTGTTTTTATTTATAAGCCACCATGAAACAAAGTCTTCTGGTGGATCTCTTGGCCTCACATAACACCTGCATTCTGGAATATTCTCTTCCCTGTAGTTTCAATCCCTGTCTCTACTGTTTGCTTTAGTAATCTGGGCATCTTGACTCATTGTTGGCCTTTGCTTTCTCCAGCATTCTAGGAATACTTGCCCTAATTGCATGTTTGCATCGTCCCCAGGACCCTCTCTGGGCTAGTGTGGGAGCTTTCTATTTCTGCTGCAACAAAGTGTCACAAACTCAATGACCTAAAATAACACAAATCTATTATGCGATAGTTCTTTTTTTTTAAGGTTCATTTATTATTTTTAGTAATCTCTACATGTCATGTGGGGCTTGACCTTGTGACCCTGAGATGAAAAGCTGCATGCTCTTCTGACTGAGCCAACCAGGCACCCCATTATATTACAGCTCTATAGGTTCATCAAACACATAGGACTCACTTGGTCAGGGATGCCTTCTTTTATGGAAGCTCTGGCAGACAATCCATTCTTGCCTTTTCCAGCTTCCAGAGACCTTTCACATTTCTTAGCCTGTAGCTCCCCTCCTCCAGCAACACATCATCCTTCTGACCCTGCTTTCATTATCACGTCTCTTTCTCTGATCTTCATTTGCCTTCCTCCTTCTTTTAAGGATCTACCTAATTAAGCGTTAATTCCATCTGCAACCCTAGTTGCAGGTAAACTGACATATTTAGAGGTTCCAGGGATTAGGACTTGGACACCTTCAGGGATGGATCACTCTTCTGCCTCCTGCAGGTAGTCAGCTTTATACTCAAGGAGAATACCCCCAAGTTAATGGACTCTCCCTTATCTAGTTTTATGTTCTAGTCCCTCTGATTGAGAATCATTAACTCTGGGACCATAAATACCCACTGGTTCCCCAATACATGCTAGCCA
Organism: Canis aureus; assembly: GCF_053574225.1. Lineage (NCBI taxonomy): Eukaryota > Metazoa > Chordata > Mammalia > Carnivora > Canidae > Canis > Canis aureus. The sequence goes on along the minus strand of NC_135622.1, from coordinate 55,807,803 downwards.
GTAAGTATAACTATTTTGGGGTATAGTCCCAGTCTCCCTTATCAGATGCCATATGGAGCCACAATGACACTTTGGGTTTCTGGCTATCTTTATCAATCCTACTATGTGACCAAAGGTCCTTGAAATGTCTAGGAGATCATGACAGTACATCCTTAGCTGGGTCAATAATTTATTGACATGATAATTCCAAAAGAAGACAGTTTGAAGGAGGCTGGGTTGTCTTGAGGTGTCTCCCTATGCAGGAGGAAGGCTATTTCCTAATGGGAGAGAAGGGCAACTTCTTGAGACTATGAGATGTCAGGATTCTGGAGAACCAAAATCTTTGGGGGAACCCACCAAGATGTTCAGTGACCCAGAGTTTCCCAGCCAGGGCTCTGACTTCAGTAACGTGGGCCTACCTTAACTGGACATTCAATTGTCTTTGAAGCTTTCTGCTAAGTATGACATCCTGAGTCCAAACTTCAGCATTTTGTGTGCTCTCACTAACTCAGATATGAGCTTCCACACTGTTCTCTGATCTTCACACCGTTGCCAGTTGGCCCTTGACTTGTCACTGTCCTCTGTGCTGCCATGTAATCCCATTCTCCCCTGTTTTCCCCTACTTTCCAAATGCCCGAATCAGCACTCTGGCCAGGGCATGCCTCTTCACCCCACATTCTTTGAGAGTTACCACTCATGGAAATTTTAGTAGTTGGCCACTACTCTGTATTAGGCACTCTCTGTGTTCCATGTACCACCTGGTATGGAGTCTTCAATGCAGCTGGGTGATGAGTGATCCAATCTCTAAACTCCATCTTAACATCGCTTTCTCGGACCCCTTACCCCTGGTATCACTGTGCCAACTGGGACTGCTCAAAGCAGAAGCAAAGTCAGAATCACACATGCAGGACATCTCCTGGGGTGAAATTCCTGTGGAAGGAACCTGAAGGTAGCAAAGTTGGGCAGCCCACCCACAGCGATTATTACTGTTGGATGCTAGGCCCTTGTGCCACCGTCCTTAGTCCTCAGTTGGGCCACCCTGAGAAGGAACCAGGATTGTTAAAAGCTGTAGCACCCCCCCTCCACACACCAGTCACACCCAAAGAATCTTACTCTGAAAAGGGGATCCAAGCGGGAGCCTTCCTGGGTCCCTCACCTCTGTCCACCATTTGTAGGGTAGATGAAATGGATAACTCTTAAGGAAATGTGATTTCTACTCTGAAGATTTGGCTTCTCCATTTAAATATGCCCCGATCACAACTTTTGTAAGACTGGCATGAGGCGTGGCTCTTACTGTGAGAGCTCATAAGCTTGTTGGACAGGCACAAGTTTAAGGCATTACATTTTCAGAGCCTATGGATTCCCAGTTCTTTGATTGTTCCTCATTAAAAAGTAATAAATTCCAACTTCAAAGGGAAGTGCACATCCTCCCTGGAACAACCCGGCCCATAGCAAGGAGAAACAATGGGTCACATCCTTGGGCCAGCTTTTCCTCTTCTGGGAAGGAAGTGACATCTCTGAGGCCTGGCAGGAGTCTGAAGCTCCAGATTTTCCCTCCCCCTGGCTGTGGCAGCAGAGGCTTGGGGCCCCAGAGGAATCTGGAGAGGTGGTCTGGGTAGACTTCCTGGTCATGCGCCTGGAACAAGGACACTTTTGTTCAACTGCATTAAACTAATGTTCTGAGGATGAGACACCCCTTCCCCCCACCACCACATGAGTACTGCTGATCATCACCTTTTGCTGCCAGCACTGCTGTTCCCACAGGAGCCTGGAAAGTGGAGTAGGAGATGAAGAGATTTGTCCTGTGAGACAAGCTCTCCACACTGATTAGAATCCTTTCCCAGGAAGACACCGTGCAAGGGCTGGTGGCCAGGTCTTTTGACTTCTAGTATAATGAGTATTTAACTGAACCACACTTAGGGCATGAAAAGGAATTTTATTATTTTATTATTTTAGTTTTACTTAAATTCAATTATCATATACTGTATTATTGGTTGCAGAAGTAGAGTTCAGTGATTCATCTGTCTATAACACCCAGTGTTCATCATATCATGTGCCCTCCTTAATGCCTGTCACCCAGTTACCCCATCCCTCTTCCCCTCCAGTGGCCCTCAGTTTGTTTCTTATGATTAAGAGTCCCTTATAAGATTTTTATTAGTGATAAAAAAATGAGCGTATATCTGAAATCACCCATATGTCTTATGCTGTATAATTACTATCTTTAAATATTTGCTACTTGAATGACAAAGAAACCTAAGAATCATGTAGTTTGGCCCCCTTCTTGCATGGCTGAGGAGCTGAAAGTCAAGGAAGGAAAAAGCTACCACCCACCTAAGGGCTCTGCTCTACCTCTGGGCAGTGGTCTCCTGGAGAGCAAGGTTAAGCCTAAACTGTGTCTGTCCCCAGTGGCCCCATGGGTCTTAGCACAGAGTCAGTATCCATCAAATGAGTGCTGAGTGACTGAAGGTTGATCAGAGACAACCTCAGAGTCAAGGCAGAGAAATATGTCTAACACAGTTATTCGGAGCACAGGAGCCCCATCTAAATCTCACAGCTGAGATGATAATGCCAAGGTAGGGAGGAAGGACAGTTGTGGGGAGGCAGTTGGAGGAAGGACAGTAAGGAACAACGAGTGAGTAGAAGAAAGTATCCTTTCTAAAAATTACCAACAGTTTTCTTTATGACATAGGCAGCTTTGTAGTTTTACCATATTGAATCCAGCTGGCAGTTGGGGTGGTGTACACAGTTGTAAATACTAAAGCGCAGCCACGATCTCATTGAATGTCTGAATTCTTCATACCATTTAAGGGACTGAAATCTAGGCATTATGAGCATCTTAAGCAGGCACCATGTCACATCCTTAAACTTTCACGGAATCTGGTAAGTGGCCATCAACCAACATTTGCAAAGAGAACGAACGCTGGGTTTAACATACTATTGATCATCACAAAGCTGAAGCAGCTGGATACCTTTTGCCAAGATGTAATCTTGAAGTCGACTCAGTGTGACTAAGACTCTTAAATGATTTTCATGATGTTCACCAGTGTCAGTATGAAATCTATTGAGGTACGTAGAGTAATGGCCTGGGGATGTTCAGTGCAGTATAAATATGAGGCCGTTTCTGGTAGATAAACTTCTCGAAGGACAGTACTTCTTTGGATAAAGCCTGGCAATCTTTGCACCCCCTCCATCAAGCTGGATTTTCTGGTATTTTCCCCACGACTTTATTTTCAGCTATTTTCATGGTAAGGAGACTTTTGTTAACTTTATTTTAACAAGGACACTTGTGTTCAACTGCATTAAACTAATGTATTTCTAGAATGCATGTCTAAATATAAGTTTGCTATGTTATTAAACACGCTTTTTTAAGCCACACATGTATCATCCTCCTCAAATGACATTCTGACCTTCCCCTGTGGGAAATGCCTCTCTAAGTCTTAAACCATCCAATCACAAGAGTAGAACCATGGACTCAATAACCCGTATCACAGAGTCCCACAGAAATTTCAGCGGCCCTTGGCAGTTCAGAAGCAGTACAATGAATGAGAGATGAGAAAGTCATGGCTCAAATTCCAGTGCTGCAACTCTTTCAATATGTGAATTTGGCTAAATCACTTAGACTCTCCAGGCCCAAGTGTAATTTATAAAATTGGAGTATTGACAACTGTTTTGCTGATTCCTAAAACACTCTATGAATGGAGTTAGACTGGAAAGGATGGGGGTGGGGTGGGGATTGCAGACAACAAGACTAGGGAGAGGGCCAGGCTGACAAGTGCGCTTGCCTCCCCTCTTAGTTGTAGAACTGCTTCGTTGTAGATGTCCTGAGGGACAGTCTCCATGGCATCAACTACTACCCTCCTCCCCCTCGCCCTACCAGCAGGGAAGCAGGGAGAAGGGCTTGGAAGTTGCAGTTGCCTCTTTGATACAATGTGCAGTTTTGCAGTTCTGATCCATAAAGATTATTGACTCATTTTCCCTGTGGTCCATTCACCTTCCAGGACACAGATGTCCCGACAATTCGTATCTCTGTGATTCTAGGCTATACTGAGTCCTGAGTTTAGTAGAATTGTCAATTATATTGGTATTATTATAGCTAAATCACTATACTTACAAAGATAGATTTTACACATACTTATAAATTTACTTTTATCACTCTGCTTTTTTCTCTGTTTTAGAAAAAGAGAGCCCTCAGGGTGGGAGGGGCAGATGGAGAGGGAGACAGAGAGAATCTCAAGCATACTCTCCACTAAGTACAGAGCCCAACTTGGAGCTGGATCTGAGGACCGTGAGATTACAACCTGAGCTGAAATCAAGAGTCAGATGCTTAACCAACTGAGCCACTCAGGCATGCCTCTACCCTTTCTTAATAAAATATTTTATACAACATTAAGAAAAAGAAACCAAAGAATAAAAGGATAGAGGAAGAAAAAGTAAATAGCTTAAAACTCTAGGGTAATCGTTTTTAGAATTGAACATAAATTTAATTCTGACCTCCCACTCTCTTCATTTCCTCCCTTTCTACCTTCCTTTGTATATTCATTCAGTCGGAGATTAAATCTGCAAATATCCCTGATGACTTCTTCTGCATCATGCATTGTTCAGAAAATGCATACACGAAGAACACATCATTCCTGCACAGAAGGAACTCAAGGTATGCTGGGGAAGCTGACAAGAAACTAGATAGTCACAATTCTTCTTGAGAATTACTATGACATAGATAAGCTGGAGGCATTATGGGGCCTCTTGACCTAGCCTAGGGGGAGGTAAAGAAGGACTCACTGGAAAAAAAAAAAAAAATGGCCAGACCACACGTCCTGAAAGATGAGTAACAATTTGTGAGGCAAGAAAGTTGATAAGTATTTTTAGATAGAGTGATCAGAAGGCCTATCCGTAGAAGACCGGAATGCTCTCCACTACTGCTGCCCAAAGCTGAAACAATTTGTTATGAAATGCACTGTGTCTGAGTAAATAAAATTCATGAATTAATCATGAAAAACACACTTTTCCTGTCATCAAACTCTGACAATTTTTTTTTCTCAGGTGTTATAAAGAGCATACAGTAATACAATAAGCAATGTTTTCAGGATCAATTTTGTCACAGGCATAGACACAGATTTTATCTGATTACATCTCACAGTCCCTTCAAAGTCCCAATGAGTGTGTGCTTGGCATTGACATGGTGGCACAACCTGCCAGAGAATATAGAAGCTTAATGAAGAGAGACAATTCCCTGGGGACTGAGGTTGTCTAGAAAGACACTCCGGAAAGATGTCTCTAAGTCTGAGCCTCTCTTGATTTGCTAGGATTAAAATTTCTGCCAGAAGACATTATGTAATTCTTGTTACTGGGTTTGCTGAGAGCTGGGCCTCACCCTGTAGTTTCAGGATGCTCACATTGTAGAACATCACAAGGGACAGGCCAGATTGGGAAAGATCAGTGCAGGAATGTTTAGAGCAAATTCCATCCTACATCACCCTCTCACATAGCATTGCTCAAGGCAATATCTTATCCTTTTGGGCCATTTTTCCTTCTGGATCCCAAGTCTAACACACTGATCTGCTTACACCAAAACTCATAGTTTATATTGCCAGTATCATATCAGTTGGAAAAAAAAATAGATTCATTCTGTTTTTCAGAGAGCTTATTTTCTCACATTTACTAGAAAAGAACTTCTTTTCTAGAAGGCTTCCCATGCCTATAGACATAATGGAGTTGAGAACATAAGAAGGGAGTAAGATGCCATTGGTCTGAATTTTGGCTCTTCCTCTTTGAAGCAGAAAGAATGCTAAGTTGCTTTACTTCTCTGTGTTTTCAGTTCCTTCATTTGTAATTTAGTGATGATATTACCTACCTCATTTGTCTATTGTGATATTTACATAGGATAAATCATTCAAGGCATGCAATGATGGCTTCCTGTGATTTTTAGATAGGCAGTTTCAGTCTCTATCTTAATTTGCTTCTTATGAACCCTTGGAATCTCTGAAAACAAACATGTGCTAAGAGGAGAGAGAAAGGAAACATGACTACCAATTGGCAGTAGATGAATCCATGGTGTCCCTAGGAAGTCTCTAGATGCTCCGTGTGCCCAATAGGGCACATTGCACAGTGCAAAGGGTTCTGGGCTGACCAGGGGCTGGCCAGGACTGGAGGTGACCTCAGGTGTCCCCATGCATAGCAGTTCAACTGCTCAGGAGAGATCCTATGGAAACAAGAATGGGAATGCCAGGAGGTGTTGCAATGTTATTTTAGAGAATTCATCTGCTTAGTATTATAGTTCCCCTCATTTAACCCTCAGAGGTTTTGGACTCTGTCTGGTGTGAAAATTTTTTTCTGTTTAGAAAGAGTTCCGCTCATTGCTCATTACTTTAGCAGACTGCACATTAGGAGAACTTGTTTATCCTGCTAAGTGAGTCATCAATATCCTGCTCTATACTAAGCCATGGAATGGTAGATTTGGAAAGAATCTCAAGGCTCATCCAACTCAGCTCCTTCATTTTGCTGATGGGGAAATGAAGGCCCAGAGAAGAGAGGAAGGTGCATAAAATCACACTATCCTGGACCTGGGCCTGAGAAGCAGGTCTCCTGATCCCAAGTCCCATATGTAATCGATTAAATGCAACAAACATCCACAGAGTTCTGGAAGGACTAGGTGAAAAGGGAACCATGCTAGATTCTATGCACATGATGTTTCAGCAAAACCTCTCAGCAGCTATGGAAGAAATTCATATTTAAGAAAGGAAATATGGCACTTAGTGAAGGAGATAAAAATAGGAAGTGACTCCATCATTCATTCTACATAAAAAATTATTTGTGCATTTACTCCCAGCCACAGTGCTAAGCACTGGGATATGGGAGAGAACAAGACAGATATGGTCAATGCCCTCACTAAATTTATAATCTAGTGAGCTCTAGAGTCTACACCACATATATGGTTTTAAACTTGGCTACTTCAAGCACTTGGGTTCCACAGAAATGCCTCAAGGTCTACTATGAGGCTGCAAAGGAGATCAAAGCTGGGCTCCACATCTCTCCCTCCACTCATTACCATGTCACCTTTGGAGGTGACATTTTGTCTCTTGATACTAGGACTTTATGTAAAATTTCACTTGAAGACAAGATTCCTTTGATTAATCCACTAAGTTGATCCAAGCTGCTTCTATTATTCAGAAAATCTTCATCCACAAGTGCAAAAACTCTACTCAAATTACTTTGATAACAGGAACAATATGATTTATTGGAAAATTTTGGGTGCATCAAGGTTTAGGCTCAGGCAGGTCAATGAGCTCAAACTGACAGGGCTGTCACCTCCTGTTTGGCTTCAAATAAGTCTAGGTCTGAGAATTTAACCAAGAATATCAGGATTTGCTTTCCCTTCTTTTCCCTCTTTATTTCTCCATTCTGCTTATCTCTGCTTGGCTTATTAGTCCTAATTGGCCTCCAATAGTGATGATATGACTGTTAACAGCCCAAGATTTATAACTTCCAGAAGAAAGAAATATCTTCTCTCCCTATATGCATATAGCCATGTCAGGGAAGAATATTATTCTTTCTCCTTGGGTCCCTTGCTTATCTCTAAATGAATCAGTAGAGCCAAGGACAAAGGGACACTCTTAGTAGCCAACCATTGCTCAAGTGGCAACCCCAGTGGAGGGGACTGGGCACCATGATAGACAGTCTCACCAACATTACAAAAAAAAAATGGAAGAATAATTTTATAGAAAAAAAGAAAGTTGAGAATGTGCAAGTGGAAAGACCAAAGCTGTGGTATCACAGTCTATTACATGACTTTTTTTCTAAGTTGATATAGTATTACTTGATAACCTATCACCTTATTCTACTTATTTTTTTTTAATATTAACTAACTCTACAGATGCTTCCAGGCAGTTCAAACTAAAGCATAGCAAAGCTAGGACCCAAATCCTTGATTTCAAGATAAAGGCAAAATGGAATGACCATTACACTATTCCTAGATCATGTAGCTAGAAGAAGACCCAAGAAGGAGAAGGAAGAGAAGGAAAAGAAGGAAAAAAAGGGGGAAGAGGAGGAAAAGATTGGGTGCATGAGTTTCACTCTAGTCTAATACTAGAATCTAGTTGCCAAGATGTAACCAACTTTTTTCTTACACTGAGATCTGAGTTTAGTTTGTCCCAGACACTTTTATCTAGGAGACATTTGTGTAATTTGTGTAGGTTTGTTTGTTTTACCAGAAGATAATCTTTCTTGCCAATCTCTACAACCGTGGATGGTTCTTTACTTAAACTTTGTGAAAAGTACACAGAGCCAGGATCTTTTAAAGACATGATTCAGGGGTGCCTGGGTGGCTCACTCAGTTAAGCCTCCAACTCTTGGTTTTGTCTCACATCATGATCTCATGGGTCATGAGATCGAGCCCCATGGAGATTCTCCCTCTGTCTCTCCGTCTGTCCCTCCCCACCCCGACTCATGCATGCACACATTCTCTCTCTAAAATAAATATATGAATCTTTAAAAAAACATTTAAAAACCTGTATCAAATGAGCCTGCCAGGCTACTGAGAGCAGGAGAATGTTGAAGAAGGTAACGATGCTGAGGGCCAACTGATCACTCTAGAAGTTTCCAGCTCCACAGGAACGGTTGGCCACAACCATGCTCTCCTCAGAGGGAACTGTTTTCCTGCTGTCTCAGTAAGAGTATGGGGACCATGAGAACTCATTGTTAATGAGAACAGTTTCATTGAGAAAGTTGCTACACAGGAGTCACCTTCAGATAATTTTGATACCCACGGTATAATGCTGGTGCATTATTACTGCATTGTCATTCCTTGGATGAGGAATGAAAAGAAGCAACTTCTCTATTTTCCAAGTAGGAGAATGCACACAAATTCCACATAAAGGCAAAAAGGGCTTGTTATATGTGAAAAATAATGATCCTGAGAGCCAAGCAATCTAGATTTCTGGCTCTGCCCTTCTTTGCTATGAGGGACTGTCAAAACCTCTTTCTATTTGGACTGTATTTTCAAAATCTGAAAAATACAAGCCTTGGTTTGCATGGTTAGTAAGACTTATTTTGGTTTTAAATGTTCATATCTAGATCATATTTTTTGTAATACAAATTCTAGAAGAACGATGCCTGTTTGGTTAAGTGAAAATATTGTTTTCCACATGTAGTTTTTGGAAGTTGGTCTTGTTCATTGGCAGTAAGCTCTCATATTTCCAACATATTCTTTTTTTTTCTGTTTTTCTTAACAAAACTTACATTGTGCTGAAAAAGATGTTGAATGTCTATCGCTTTCAATAGTTTCCTCTTTATGGATAGCTTTCTTCCTCAATATACAAATATAATGAAATATTCAAAGTGCCCTTAAAGATCTTTTTTTCTCTATAAGCTTCTCCTTATGATATGCACGTGGATTGTCAGTCATCAAAGAGGCTTATCCCATACCACCCCCCTTGTCTGAGGGCATCTAGAAGTCATGGTTAACTTTCCTTGCCTCCAAAGAAAAGGATAGAAATCTCAACATAGCAATAAGCCTTAATCTTGGAAAGTTGGTTCTTCTACCTACAGGAGGATGTGTGCGTGTTGAAAATAGGGAATAAAGGCTTCATCTAAACTATGGAGATTCTTCTCCCAATTCTGCCCATAAACTAAGTATGTAAGAATTGCTAATATTGATATGCCATTTTGCAGTTTATAATACCATTCCATACATATTATCTCACAGGATCTGCACAAATAACCCTGCACATCGGCAGTATTCATTGTGTTTCCTAGATGAGGCAATGAGGCCCAGATGGTTTAACTGAAGTGCCAAGACAGCTAGTGGGGACCCAGGGCCGGGATCCAGCTCTCACCAACCCACTTTGGGAGCGTGGGCTAACACTTTATGGCCCTGGGACTCAGTGTCCCCACTGGCATGTCAGGAACTGTGACCCCAGGTTACCCAATTCACAGGTATGAGGGTGTTCTGAGAAAATATAAATGCCATTCATTTCTAATTGACTGAAATCCAAGTCTATTTCAATAGCTCAGCAACATGGTCAAATATCAAAGACCCGAATTTAGCAACTCCTAAAGTCAAAACAAACCCAGCGCCACACAAACTCTACCTTCTCCGGGGAACAAGGTAGTAGTATTAGGCCCGCAGCTGACCTAGGATTCTATCCAGTGGGAACTGAAAAGGAGAAATGAGCTTTACATTTGCAATTTTGCTGTGGTTTGAGACCTCATTTGCAAAAAAGAAGTTACTTACCAGGGAGGAGGAGAAACCTTTTGGTGGATATAAAAACTGGAGATGAAATAGGAAAAAGAAATCATAGATTTGAAAATCTTACAAAAGTAACAAATGAATAATTTACAGTTTTTCCTTCATTTATTGAAAAACATTGGAACATGTTCTTAATGCAATTCTTGAGTTCTCCTCTTGGAGCTAGTACTCACTTAGTCTTCTTCTTCTTCTTCTTCTTCTTCTTCTTCTTCTTCTTCTTCTTCTTCTTCTTCTTTTTCTTTCTTTCTTTTTTTTTTTTTTTGTTGTTGTTGTTAAAGACATTTATTTGGAGTCTGTTTCTCCTGGCTTTTCCTATGACACCAGCTGAGCACCGCCTGCATTCTCCTACCACCCAAGCTTTCAGCCTTCAGAGGTGGTGTCTACTTGCCTACTTGTCTCTCAGGCTCCCCACCACACCATGCTGACTTTCAGAACTGCCCCCTTACCCCCTCTCTCACCCTCCCCAGAAGGCTTATAAGAATTCCTCACCTCCATTATCATCAATTCATCTTCAATTCTGCCCTTTGAAAATTCCCAAGTGTCCCTCCTCTGACCCAGAACACTCTGATACCTTACACTTTTTTTTTTTTTGATCCCTGTGGTTAATACAGGGCTGTCAGATTTAGAAATAAAAATATAGGATCCTCAGTTAAATTTGAATTTCAGGTAGTAAAGTTTTGGGAAAAGGATGTCCTGCATCTACTTGTGATTTCACACTTATGACAGAAGCAGAGCAGGGATCACTAGTTCCATTCTACAGAGCAGAAAACTGAGGTCTACCAGGGTAAAAGACATTGCCCAAGATCACCCAGCTAGGATGTGACATTGCTGGAATGTGAGCCTAGGTTGGCCAATCTCAAAACCCATGCTTTTCTATGGCAGTGTTGCTATCTGTATTACACGTAACGGCATATCTGTAGTACTTGACAGTTTTCAAAACACTTTCACTTTCAAATGCATGATCTTGATTAATCTTCATAGGAGCCCCTCTGAGATAGGTGCCACATTTAATTTGTTCTAACATGCTTTTTTTTTTTTTCCTTTTTAACACTCTAACATCTCTGATTTCAGGATGTATTTTATTGTCAATAGTGTGTCAGTATAATTGGCAGCAGTTTTTTTTTTCTTTCTTAAAAATGCATAAAATAATGGCAGCTTGGTTTCAATTAAATGCAACATTATTATGTATTTTCTGCAGCTGAGAAAACAGGCTCAGGGAAGTCTGGTCTCCAGCCTAAGGTGGCAGACACTGCAATTAAACCTGTCTTCCTGACCTTTTACTACCACATTGAAAGGAAATTATACAGGTTTTCTCCCCCAAGACACACAATAGAGCTAAGATGGTTCTGTGAACTATGCCAGATATCAGACTTCTCACAGGAGGGTGGAGCTGTGTGATCCCCTTTCCTCAGTTTCTACATAAACTTAGAACTTAAAGACTGAGCAGGAGACATAAAGAACCTACCAAAGAATGGCTTCTCCCTTTTGTCTAATCTTCTGGGGGAACTACACAGAAAACTCCACAGCTAGCTGCAGTGTCACACAGGCGGAAGATTCAAAGAAATGTGAGACAGAGCCTGCCTCCCTTAAAATCATCCAGCAGTGCCTGGCCCTGCCAGCCAGAGAGCTCTCCTGAGAAGACACAGGCTGCTCGCTCCATGCCTGGGTCCTGGCCCGAATGTTTAATGACTCAGGCAGCACTGCTACCACTACTTCCCCTTGGAGCTCCAGTCAACAGTCTAGACTGCTGGAGGCAATCATTCTTGATATTGGGCCCAAATGTCCCAGCATGTATTCATGGAACTTCATTCCAAATGTTGTGTTCCTGGGCTCAAACCAGCTAGTATCAGGAGGGACGCTTCATTAGAAAAGAGAAATGCAATTTGCAAGAAGAAGGAGGAGGAAGCGAAAGAGGAGGAGGAGGAAAAGTTGGAGAAGGAGAAGAGGAGGAGGGAGAAGAGAAAAATGACGTCTTGATTAGAAGTAGGCAGGTCAGAGATTGAACTGATTTATGTGTTCAGAGCTTAAGCGTCCTGCAAGAGGCATCTGCCAGAAAGATGATCATTTCTAAAGAAGTGGCTTGAAGTTTATAGAATTGAAGGCATTCGACATGGTACTATCTTTAAAGAAAAAGAGCTTATAACTGGAAGCTTGTACGGATCTAATACGGCACCGTGACTACAGTCAACAAAACTGTACTGTATACTTGAAAGTTGCTAAGAGAGTAGATCTTAAAAGTCCACATCACACGCAAAAATGTTAACTATGTGAGCAGTGGATGTGTTAACCCTCTGTGGTGACCATCTTGTAATATATACGTGCATCAAATCATCAGGTGTGCACCTTCATCTCAGATAGTGTTACATGTGAATCATATCTCAGTAAAGCTGGGAGAAAAAAAAAAGAAACAAAAAGAGCTGATTCCAGATCAGAAGTCTATCAGTGGATTTCCCTCGATGTTGATAATAGAAGCATTTTACTTCCCTACGCTCCCAGTGATCACATGGCTTAAGCTTCCCATCAAGCCTGTCGGTCAATGTTAACACTTTCATTTTATGGAGAAAGAGACACCCGCTCAAAGACCTCAGGGACTTTTCTCAAGTCAACAGACTTTTCATGGCAGAGTGGGTCACTGAGGGGGGATCTCATGACTCCAAGGGCTACATTCTTTTTACTCCTTGCGCCTGTAGCTAATGGCACCTCAGGAAATTAGAACAGAGACCAGGTTTGGTTGGGTGAACTTGGGAGCAAGTTGGGGGGAGGGAGGTTAGGTTGGTTAGAATGGGAGTAGTATAGCCTCAAGGGGGCTCAAGAGGCTGCCCTGTGACCTATAGATACTGCCCCTCAGAGCCTGCAGCAGGTCTGTGAATGGGCAAGACGGTGAGGAGGAGAGGTTCGTCTCAGGAGAGCCATCTCATAACCCCTGGAGTCTTAATGGAAGAAGGTAAAGGCTTACTCTTGGGGGGTGATCCCAGAATAAAAGGCCTTTGCTAGTGAATCAGAAGGTTATGAAGAGGATTATTACCTCCTTTCTCCAAGAATCTTGATACAGGAAAAAGGATTTTTTTTAATAGCATCATACTTCCTCCCATGCAGCCAAAGTTGCTCAAAATGGTATAATGGAAAGAGAATCATCTTTGCAACTAGATGCAATTGGGTTGAGTCCAGGCTACACCGTGTACAGATTTATGACCTGAAGCAAGTCATTTGACCTTCCTGAGTCTGAGTTTCCTCCTCTGTTAAGACAGAAGTGAGTGATATCACCTCTCTCCCGAGGCTTCCAGAGACTGCTCACACGAGGTTGACCTCTTCACTCTCTCCTCGGGCTCCCCGAGGCCGGCCTGCTCAGTCACTGCCACACACCCTGTATTTCAGTGGCGCTTTGCCTCCCTGTCCGCTTGCATTTGCATTTGCTCAGCTCCTTGGAGACTTCACATCACTGTCTCTAGCATCACCCACAGCAGACTCTCTGAATCTTCTCAAAGAGGGATGTAGGGAGAGTGGGAGCAGGAAAGGTGAGAGAGATCTTTCTCTGTTTAGGGAACCCCACAAATCTAGAATGCATCCCCCATTTGCTCTAAGACCCTCACCCTTCTGTCTCCTTCCAATCTCCCAAGTCCTGGTCCCAAGCCCTGCCTCCTGAAATCTAAAAGGGACATTCTGGGGATAAAAGAGTATCTTTTCACAGGGAGGAAGTGAGTTTATAACAATTAAATATTGGTGTTTTGCAGTTGGCAGTGGTCTTTCACATCATCTCCTTTTTTTGTTTGCTTTTTTTTTAACTTTATTTATTTGAGAGATAGAGAGATGACAACAGAGATAGAGAGAGAAAACATGAACAGGGAAGAGAGAGAGAAGCAGGCTCCCCATGGAGCAGGCAGCCCGACACAGGGCTCGATCCCAGGACCTGGAGATCACAACCCAAGCCAAAGGCAGATGCTTAACCGACGGAGCCACTCAGGTGCCCCATGATCATCTCCTTTGCATCTAGCAACAGGCCCCTCCAGGAAGATGGACAGATGGTACTCCTCCCATTGTACAGATGAGGAAACTGAGTCTGAGAGGTATAGCTGAATGCTCTAGTCACACCGTTCCCAGCAACTAAACCAGAAGCAGAGGCCGTGCGGCCTGCCTCCCTCTCTGGGCCTCCCTGGGCTTCATCTCTCAAAGATAATGTGAGGCTCACAAGGCTCCAAATGATGACAGGAGAGACATTTCCCCAGCGTCGTGGATGTGAGGGGGCCCTCGCGGCCTCGGGGACCGGGCTGTGCAGCCCACACTTCCTGCTCACTCATCAGACGGGCCTCCGGGCCTCGGAGCAGAGCGGCCCGCAGCGCCCGGTGCGCTGAATCATCGCAAGCCCGGCTGGCAGGGGGACCGGCGGAGAGGGGTGTGGGTGGCCGCGTCCCAGACAGAGGACGCTGGGCCAGATGGAGACGCGCCTGCTAACTTGGATGGGGCCGGGGCCAGGGCCGGATCCCTGGTGCTGCTCTCTTGATGGAAGAGGTGGCCCAGCAGGCGGCCAAGGGGAGCTGCCCACTGCTCGGGGAGTCCCTGGCGTGGGGACAAGTGCAAGGGTGACCAGGGGCCGCCCAGCCGGAGTGGGGGGTGCCGAGAAGTGCAGACACAACCTAGTTCTTGGTAAGGAAATTTGGGCAGCAACCACAGCGTGGCAAAGATGCTATTTATACAACACCCATCTGGTGAGCATTCTGGGTGCTTCCCTCCAGACACACAACTCAAATACAGCAAGTTCTTGTGCTGAAGCCCAGGCTCACTCTGCCACTGCTGAGCTGCCTGCCAGGGTCCTGTCCAGGACCATCCCACTTCAATGGGGGGGTGATTCCAAACCGCCCTCCCCCCTCCTCTGGAAGGAGCACAGTAATAATCAGGACAGCTACAATCATTCCCGACTCTGCTAATCACTTCTAATTTTTATAACAATTCTGCTAAGTAGGTGTCATCATCCTCATTATGTATGTGAGCAAATGGAGATCTGCCAAGGTTAAGTCACCCCCCCCACCCAGGTCACACAGCTGGGAGCAGAGGGTCTGGGGCACTGATGTCAGCTGACTGCCTGTGCAGGGGGGTCCCTTGGCCTGCAGGTGACAGGCCGGGGTGGGAATCCGGGTCTCCCTCACCCACCTCGGAGGCAAGCCCTGCTCTGCTTCACACCTTCCCACGCCCCCTCCCCAGGCCCCGGGAGGGAAAGATTCCCTGACAGTCATCTCCGCAGGAAGGCAAGATCGCTGCTCTCATTGGCTCAGCACTGAGCATGCTTTTATGGCTTCCATCCTCTGGAATTTGTAGGCAAATGTTCCACTTTCGTCTTTGGCCAACCCAACCGCCGATTTCACGCTGCCAAAGCCCGACTGCGAATGGGGAACTCCTGCTGTTGCCACCTCCACCTTCCTGGGCTCCTTCTCTGCCATCCAGCTCCTCCCGGGGAGCACAGCCGGGCCCCGCCAACGCTGCGGGGGTCTGCAGCCCGACTGGGAGGGCGCCTGGCTCCTGGGGGGGTGCTCCTTCCATCCTGCGGGGAGCCCCGTGTGAGCCCCGGCAGAGTCTGAAGACGATGTAGGAAGTCATTTGTTTAGGTTTGTCCCCCACTCTGTCTGGGGTGGGAGGACAAGAGGGAAGAGGGCCAGAGCAAGGATCTCAGAATCCTACTGAGTGCGCTTACAGACGTGAATGAAAAGAGAAAATTCTAGGTCTATAAATCTAAGCAAATTGGGCGGGGGGGGGGGGGGGGGCAGTGGGAATCACAGAAAAATAAGTACAGAGTGCTTGTTAATTGCTTTCATCCTAATGAGAAGGAAGGGGAGTGGGGGACAGGGGAGGGATGAGGGAAGAAACAAAGACAACCAGCATTTGCTAATCTCCTCCTGTGTCTTGCACGGTGGTGGGTCATGGTGGGTCGCAGAGACGGGATGACAGACCGATTGCTTTTGCTTCAGATCGATGGCTCAGGGATCTGTGACTTTAGGCAAGTCCTTTCCCTCTCTGGGCTTTGTCTTTCCATCCCAATCCACGCGGGGGTAGTTGAGCTCCCTCCACTGCCATCCAGGCCCACGCAGCTAGACGTGTAGAGGCTCAGAGACCGGCGCTGGGCTCTGCACCAGCTGTGAGTGACCCAAAGCAGGAGTCGGCCCTCGCCGTGTCACACGCGGGCACCTGGAGGCCTGCAGGCAGGGCTTGCTCTGGGCTCAGGGCCCGTGCTGTCAGGGAAAGCCTCTTGCCTTTTCTTTTTCTTTCTTAAGATTTTTTTATTCATGAGAGACACAGAGAGAGGGGCAGAGACACAGGCAGAGGGAGAAGCAGGCTCCCTGCGGGGAGCCCAATGCAGGACTCGATCCCAGGACCCTGGGATCACGCCTGAGCTGAAGGCAGATGCTCAACCACTGAGCCACCCAGGCGTCCTGCCTCTTGCCTTTTCCTTGTAGCCTGGCATCCTTCCTTGGCTTTTAGGACAAAGGGTCTGGCTGCTAGTCTTGGAAGGTTACGGGCAACCAATGGGGGGGTGGGGTGAGGTTGAAGGGAGGGAAGGAGAGGGCAGGAGGTGTAGGGGGGCAAGGCAGATGAGGGTAGTCACCACATGGGTCGCAATGGTAGATGATCAGAAGCCAAGCTTCTCAGCAAGGCGGCCTGGCTCTATTTAGGGAGATGGCCTGCACAGTGTGTGGACCAACATAGTGATTGCTATCCCAGGCCTTGGGGTCGAGGCCCACCTCTGCGAGCAACTGAACACGTACCTTCCCTTCTCTTCCTTTGCAAAATCAGAGATGGGCTAGGGCCTTTCCAGTGAGAGTCTGCCTCCGTCATATCTCGCTCAGTTATCGTTGGCCCCCCACGGAGCACCCAGGGCCGCTTCATGGGCGCAGCTCGCTGGGCCGTGATGCCTTTCTTATCTCTAAGGACTCGAATACTTTTCGATTTCTCTAAGGACTCAAATAGTCAACAAAGGGCGCCCATCCTGGAGCTGGCGGCCTTCCCTAGAGTCTCTAACCCTCCAGATTCAGGTCTCTGGGTCTGGGCCTCCTGCTCCCTCACCTCGCCACCCTTCTCTACCACAACCGCCTCCCCCTGATGGCTCCTTGGGGGAAAACCTGAGGTGAGGTTGCCAGGGTGACTCCTGTATCAACTGGGCAAGGAGCCCGATGCTCTCGGAGATACCCTCAAGTTTGGGGATCAAGGGACTCAAGTCTTTTCCACAATCAGAAGAGAGAGCAGCCCCTGGCTCCTGGGATACCAGGATCTTCAGGATATTACAAATATATACGTGGTTGGGCCTATTTATTTTAGAGTTTGGTGGGTCTTTTTTTTTTTTTTTTTGGTAAAAGTAGGACATGGGTTGTGCAGAGTACTCTAGTTGGGGGGGGCGGTTGCTCAGAAAGCAAGAAAGCAAGTGTGAAGAAAAGGGGAGAGGAAGGAAGAAAAAGGAAAGGAATGAAAGGAAGTGGGAAGACAGGATGGCTTAGGGGGGCTAGAGGAAGGGAAGTGGGGGGGAAGAGGAAGGAAGGAAGGAGAGAAGAGAGAGGCAGGAAGTGCAGGGACCACTGGCCAGTGGGGATCTGGCCCCCAACTTGGGCACCTGCCCCGCCACGAGCCAGAGCCTCTGTGACCCTGGAGCCCTGGTCAGCCCCCGGCCGCTGCTGGTCCCCGAGGAGGCTGCAGGTGCAATAATGAGCGCATGTCCCCTTGCCCCCCCCGGGCTGCCCGAGGTGGCTCACTGACCTTGTCGCCCACAGGCCCGGGCTCCAGCGTGCACCTGGCCTTCTAGGCCAAGGGGAGACAAGGTGGCTGGTGGGTGCAGGGAGCACGCCGTCGAGGCCCACACTTCCCATTGCCTTAGGGGGCTGGGGACCAATGCCCACCTGGTGGAGGAGGCAGCTCACAGGCCCTGGGCCAAGTCCCTTCGGAATCCTCTTTACTGGGGGCCCATGGGGGGTCAGCGGTTGAGCGTCTGCCTTTGGCTCAGGTCGTGATCCCGGGGTCCTGGGATCGAGCCCTGCATCAGGCTCCCCACACCCTCTGCCCATGTCTGCCTCTCTCTCCATGTCACTCATGAACAACTAGATAAAAATCTTAAAAAAAAAAAAAAAGAAAAAAGAAAAAATCATCTTTACTGATGTTGTTAGAAGAATTTAATCAGCCTCCCTCTTCTGCAGTCAATGAATCCTGAGCCTGGGCGTCCTAAATCCTACTTCACTCTTTATCCTCCGTGAGCCGGTTGTCCTTTCAGGGGCTGGGTCTTCTCCCCTGCGCCCTGGGGGTGACCCTTGTAGACCGTGGGCCAATCAGGAAGCAGCACGAGTGCCCGTTGCTTTTTGCTGTGCTTGTGGCCTGGCACTCAGCAGGTGCACACAAAGGTCGGTTCTCAAGCCCTTCCAGAGCCTGATTCCATTTTGAATCCATTCCATTTCTTTTTCCTATTTCCAATCATTTAGGGGCACCAAAGTCTATGCACTCCTAGAAAAGCTGTCATTTCTTTCAAAAGGAAAAGAAGATGTTGTGTGGCAAAGATATCCAGGAGGAAGGTGCAATGAGCCCTAACCACAGAGGCCATGTGATGTTCATTCATTTGCTGAGAGGTTGAAGGTAACCGGATAGCACAGGCTTCCTAAGGATCCTCCGGTGACTGAGCTGTTGTGCCAGCTTGTTCCTGCCCTTCCTTCAGCCCTGGGCTTGCTGTCACTCATCCTGGCACCCAGGCACGGTCCCTCACAGCCTCCTCGGAGCACTCTTCCCCATCAACTTTGGCTCCAATAATTGGTTTCCTTAATGCATAGCTTTTACTCTCTTCTGCACAGTTTTTTTTTTCTCTCTCTCTCTCTCTCTCCTGAAAGTTTGAAAATTATTTTTGTATTCGTCTATTTCCTGCCTTTTCTTACCAATTTTTCTAAGGAGATTCAGCTGTTCGTACCATCTGGTCATAGTCTCAAGAATTAGAAAAAAAGTTCTTAGTGATAAGAAATTTCATCCCGACTTGCTGCAGGTACGCAGGCAGGGATCGGGATGGAGAGGACAGATGTCTCGAGTTTGCTGCTATTGTGGGACGTTCTTGTTTAGTCCAGGGGAATCGTTTGAAGGTGGTATCATACTACACACACAGATGTGCACACACACACACACACACACACACACACACACTACACAACAGACCAGGGATGAGGAGATCAGATTCCCAATTCTATCTCGGCCACCGTCTTGCACAGTGACCTTAGGATAATCACATAGTCCTATAAAGCAGGTCATATTATTTTAGGATATATTTTTAAAAGATATATGTATGTATTTATTTGAGAGAGAGAGAGAGCAAGAGAGAACACGAGCGGGGCAGAGGGGCAGAGGGAGAGGGAGCCCATCACAGGGCTCCGTCTCAGGACCCTGGGATCATGACCTGAGCTGATGGCAGACAATTAAATGAGCCACCCAGCACCCCCCAATCATATTATTTCAACTTTATAGATGAGAATACTGAGGTAGAGCGTTACTGTCTGCTCAACAGCACACTTCTGTTATATAGACCAGCCCTCTCAGTCCCCAAAGAGCTGAGTTTAGAGTAGAAAGGAGGGCTGTTGGTGTACGTGTGTCCTGAACCCCATGCCTGCACTGGCTTGGCTCCTCTGGGCCACACTGCTGCTCCTCTTGGCCTGCACCTCGGCCCCAGGAGAGAGGAGGCTGGGGTATCTATCCCATTCCTGGCCTCCTCCGCTCTTAGGAACTCAGCTCACCTTTCATACATCAGGAAGGTCACCTTCTGTCTCACAGAGAAATTCTGACCTTCTGAGGCTGTTTTGACCCCTTTCATCTCAGGAAACTTTTGTTCTCTTTCTGAGCTCCTCGGGGGTTTTATCCCCCCTCCCTTTCCTCCCTCCCTCCCCTGCCCCCCTTCTTCATCAAACTCTATTGTTTGAACTGATGGCTTAGAGCCAGGTGTTAGGAAGGAAGCACACTGATGAAATAAATTTGCACTCAACTGTTGGTGAATGAAAGCCTCCGCACATCGCTTAGGGAGTTTGTATTTTAAAAAGGAGCATAAGTAAACCTAACCGACATTCTGGTAACTTCTGGGTTCTTCAGACGGTGTGAAAAGGGCCATGGAAAATCCGTGAATGGTGGGTTGGTTTTGAGTGATTTACGATCCAAGGACATGCAAATACCTAGTTTAAAACCACCCCCAGGGACATCCACTTGGTTCAACCATTTCTGAATGTGGACCTATTCATTTCAAACCTGCTTCTTGAGAGTCCTTAATGATAAAACGTGAGCATCGTTAGCCCGGGAAGAGTACTACTCAATATGTATTTTATCAAGTCTCTAGATGATTTTTTGCATTCTTTGGGGGTGGTAGAGGATCCAAAAGCAATGCTGGGAGGCTGAACATGAAAAACAGGAGGATTTAATTAGGAAGAAAGCCTCAGCGTCACCCCCTGGGACCACACTGCCTCATTCCTGCACGAGATTCCATCTTTGAAATGTCTTCTATACAGAACTGCCCCCACCCCCCTTGAAACCTCACAGCTGTGATACAGAGGGACTCTGAAGGGCGGCAAGACAAGAGGGATTTTTTCCTTCCTTCATGGCCATATTTAACAGCCAGTTCCCAAATGGTATTAATAAACATTTAAACTTCAAAAACTTAACTTGACATTTCTACATCCTTTCCATTGTTGCTATGTTTTCGTCTTTGTCATTACACAAATGGC
The DNA here is from genome assembly GCF_053574225.1 of Canis aureus. NCBI lineage: Eukaryota > Metazoa > Chordata > Mammalia > Carnivora > Canidae > Canis > Canis aureus. The sequence goes on along the minus strand of NC_135622.1, from coordinate 55,786,872 downwards.
TTCTTATGGTACATGTGGAGCTAAAATGGGTTCACATGCTTCTGGGTTCAGAGATGGGTATGTTGGAGTTTCTATAGGGTACCCGAGAAGAATTGGGGTAGTCACTGTTATTCTAGGGCTACGCATCCAGGGTATGAGTCCAAAGATTGAAAGCCCTAAGATAAGTACACGAGGTCCAGGAAGTAAAAGGGAAAATATTCTTTTGTCAAAAGGACCCAAAGAGATAGGACCATTGGGGGAGAACTCTCCATTGGGAGTGCTAGCTTACAACTTTCATTTGAACCCCAGATATCCTACATGCCACCTGAGTGACTTTGAGCAAGTCATTTGATTCTTGTGCCTCATTTTTTACTTCTGTAAAATGATGATAATGATGCTTTCTTGTGGAGATTTAAATTAAATGATCATGTATTTATTTTTCTAAGATTTATTTATTTATTTGAGAGAGAGAGAGAAAGCACAGTGGAGGGGCAGAGGGAGAGAGAATCTCAAGCAGACTCCCTGCTGAGCGTGGAGCCCAATGTGGGGCCCAATCCTACAACTCTGAGATCACAACCTGAGCCGAAATCAGGAGTCAGATGCTTAACCGATGAGCCCCCCAGGTGTCCCTAAATGATCATGTATTTAAATGTCTTGAACATAGGGAAGTAATAACACATACCTATACATCTCTGTCTCCGATCTGCCACAGAAATCTCCTAAAATCCTGACAAATAGAGGAGTACTAGGAGATTCTTCTGTTCTTGCATTTAGTCTTTGACCCCAGTTCCTGACACTGAGCTCTTAAGTCCTTTGTAATTTCCTGAGCGATAGGAGCTTCAAGCCCAGAGCTCCTAAAGTCCTTATATTTCCCTGGGTGATAGGAGTGTATTTTGTTCTACAAAGGTGACTCTTTGTGGGCTCCTGGTGGTCACCAGAAAGACCAAGCCAGATTAGAAGCTTAGCACCAGCACTCCCCCATTCTTCAGGACGCGAGAGGGGCTGGAAATGGAGTTAATAATTGCTCACACCTACATAATAAAGCTTCCATGAGATTCCCAGTAGTACAGGCTCCAGAGAGCTTCCAGCTTGGTGAAAGCATATGTGAGCTGGGAGGGTGGTGGACCCCAACTCCATAGGAACAGAGGCTCCGGTGCTCAGGATTCTTCCAAACCTCACCTGTGTACCTCTTTGTCCACATCCTTTATCATACCCTTTTTTATGTCACAATGGTGAGTATAAGTCAGTGTTTCCCTGAGTTCTGTGAGCTGTTCTAACAAATGATCGAATCCAAGGAATGGTTGTGGGAACCTCTAACTTGTAACCATGTTGGATCCAAGTTGTGGGCCACTTTGGAACCTACTAGGGGAGGGCATCTGAGGTGGCAAGTGGTCTTGTGGGATTGAGCCCTTAACCTGTGAGGTCTGCACTAACTTCCATCACAGAATTGAATTGAATTATAAGACACCCAGCTGGCATCTCAGAGAGTTGCTTGGTGTGGGAACAAACCCACACATCTGGTGTCTGAAGTAGTGTGTATGAGTAAAGGAAAAACACATGTTGTGCTTCTTTGCTTATGTCACATAGACACTGTACAATAAATAATTTTAATACCAGTATTCACGGTTATTAGAAGAGAAAGAAAAGTTATAGGAGGAGCAAGCTCTTGGAGGGGAAAAAGGCCTATGAATGACAGTATTTGAGACATACTGGTGGTGGTTAGTATCCAAGCAAGTAAGCAGTCTCAAAGTTTCCCAAGGAGGCTAGAACTTACTGTCAGAAAACTCAATCTCAGGGGATGGAGTAGCAGGAGAAACCAGCAGTGAAGACTTAGTGGGGAACCAGGTCCTGGGAGAGCCTCTGTCTGGAAGCAGGCCAGCTCAAAGGCCATGAGGTAGCTAAACCCATGGATGAGTAGCTTCAGTCACATGCTGGGCAAATGCTTAGACCGTGTCTGCCACTTGTTGGCATTTGGTGCCAGATTCTCTCCTAGGAAGAGGTGCTTTGTGAATCATTTTACCCAAAAAGAAGCCTGGTCAGGTGATCTTGACTCCCTGTGACAATGGGAGTGAAGGGCTGGGAAAATACCGTAAGAAGTATTGTGCGCTCGTGTCTTACCTTTCCTGGGGAAAAAGAGAGCAAAGGAGAAACTGGAAACAGTCACGTCTCTAGACGTCCATTCATAGGGAAAGAGTCATTGCCTTCCATGTGGGGAACACAAAGGGAGGTTTTGCAGTCATCTGCAGGACACCACTTCTCAGGAATGCCCATATCTGAGCATTGCACAGCAGTAACCGGTGACTTGGTGCTGAGAAACTAAGTGGCAAAGAAGGAGCACAGGCTTTGGAACCAGACAATGTGGGGCTGAATCCTGTCTCCACCACTTATAGTTCTGTACTAGTAAGAAACTCAGAGCTCAGGGATGCCCGAGTGGCTCAGTGGTAGTGTCTGCCTTCAGTTCAGGGTGTGATCCTGGGGTGCTGGGATCGAGTCCCGCATTGGGCTCCCCACAGGGAGCCTGTTTCTCCCTCTGCCTGTGTCTCTGCCTCTTTCTCTCTCTCTCTGTCTCCCATGAATAAATAAATAAATAAATAAATAAATAAATAAATAAATAAATAAAATAAAATAGTAAAAAAAAAGATACTCAGAATTCAAGGCACAGTCAGGTGAAGGAGCCTGAGACATTTCATTTTTCTAAAACTGAGCTTTAATCATGCCACTGCCATGACGAAAACCTTTCATCTGCTTCTGGTCATCTTTGAAAGAAAATCCCACCTTCATTCCTTGCAGAGACTACAGCCATAGGATGATTCCTGTTCAGTGCTAGCTTAGTCTCATGCCCCATGCTCTCCACACCCTGTACTCACATTTCCTTACAGTCCCTGGGGTCTCTTTGCACCCTGACTCTGCACATTCTGTTCCCTTTGCCCAGAATGAACCACTTGCTCCAGGAATAGGAATTCAACCTTTTAAAAACCAGGCTCTGTGGTTTTTTGGCCACAGCAGAACCAACCTTGATGGGTTGAGAGAGCTTCTGAGGGCAAATTTCTCATTTCCCTCAATTCACAGGATTGATGACTGTTTTAGGGTTGTTAGCTCACGAGACTGTGAACCTTCCAAGAGGCAGAGGTCAGTGCGTTTCATCTCGGTATGTCCCAAACCTACTACCTAGCCTGGAAAATATTTGTTAAATAGATAAATGATTGAATAGCTTGGTTTCTAGCCCATAGCATAATATTTCTCATGCTGTGATTCTCAGACCACCTGCATCAGCGTGTCCTTGGGGAGGCTGTTAAAACTGGGAGGTTCTGAGCCCCACCTCAGACCTACAGCATCTCTTGGGTAGGGCTCTGATATCTGCATGACTAGTAAGCTCCGCAGGTAATTATAGTCACGTTGGTGTAAGAATCACCTGCTACATCAGATCGAAGCAAGGAAAGGCGCCCAAAGAGAAACACTGGCCTAGAATGGAGGGCCTGATGGGTGACTAGGGAGAAAGTGGGCTTTCAGAACCACTGTGTGACAGAGCTTTCTCTTGGGTCACCCTGATAGTCTAATAGATAGTTATAGTAGTGACACTGCATCCTTAAGAAAAGTTTTGTTTTGTTTTGTTTTTCAGATTTACTTATTTTGGAGGGAGAGTGCACAGTAGGGAGGGGCAGAGGGAGAGGGAGAGAGAGAGAGAATCTCAAGCAGACATCCTTTTGAGCCTGGAGCCTGACACCAGACTCCATTCCAGGGCCCTGAGATCATGACCAGGGCCAAGATCAAGAGTCCAATGCTCAACTGACTGAGCCCCCCAGAAAAGTTTGAACCTCTAGTCAGCAATCTTTCCCAAGAAGGAGGAGTAGTGTATCAATCATTTTAGGAATATTTCCCCCCAAAATGGAAAGGTTAAACTCTCAAAAACTGAAGAATAAACAAATGGATTATTTGGAAAATTAACTCAGACACAAAAAGCCATGGGCAAACTTCACAGGGAAGAGCACTAGCTCTGACATGGATACTGAGTTCATTTTAGGCAGTTCATTTTTGCCTTGCCGTACTCACCAGCTGGCCTCACTGGATGCATCAAACAGAGAAAGTGTCCAGGAAGAGGAGAGAACTCACGATAAGTGTGTTCGGTTCACATTTGCAGGGCTACTGAATGGATACTGCAGGGTGTTTGGAGCCTGGAGGGCCTGTGCTCCCATCTCATGTCCCACTCTCATGCACTCTGGGTCCTTGAGTATTTCTTTCTCCGCCTTTAAATTGGGGGGTGATGTGTTAGTTATGCAGTTGGTATGCTTGGTCATACTAAAATCCCAGGCACTTTACATGCATTATTACTAAAGAAATTGCTGCTATTCCCGGATGGAAAAGTGAGATTGAAAGAGGGCGGGACTTTCCCACCATTGCCTAGATAGCAATTGATCCCAAGTTGGTTGTGCTAATGGGTGTAACAGAGCTGCTGTCTGGTGGGATATCAATGAATTTATATCCTTCCTTTCCTATTGCTAACAGGATTCTAAAGCATAAAACATAATGCGAGCAACACCTCGGATCTCTCTGGAATTGTGCTTTTGGCTTCACCACACAAGCAGCCAGCATCTCTCCTGGTTTCTCTCCATCTGGAAATATTAAATATCTGTCTCAGGGTGCAGGTGACTGACATGGTGGGAAGGGCCAGCTGTTGAAAGATTGACCCCAAAGGTGACCAGGATCAAAGTGGATGTGGGCTTTGTAGATCAAAGGCGTTGCCTCCCTCCACGGAGTGACCCGGAGAGCCAAAGTCAGGGCAGCTGGCAAGCCCAGGCTGCTGGAACATTGCGCTCCCATCAGTTCATGTTCTAATTAGGCAGCCAAGTGCATCAGCTAAGGCTTCTGGGTGGTCTGAGTGGGACTCTCCAGTTGCTAACCATTGCTGAGCTCTGACGGGAGGTCTCGAGGCATGCAGAATGGCGGTGGGGCCCAGACAGGGAAACAAAGATCCTACCCTTCAGACAGTGCAGTCGGCTCCCAGCCCGGTGGTCATTATGGTTGTGGAGACTTCTGTTGTCCTCAGGAGCCTGTTTTGAATTAGCTGGTGGTTTCACAAGTCAGGCTTAAAGAAGAGGTGCTCAGAACCCCCCAAACCACTTTGACCTCATGGCACTGGTTGGCTGGCCTCAACGGAGAGCATGACTTTTTAGAGGTCTGTGCTGTTTTAGGCATTGGCTCAGGGCTCCCACAATAATGCAGAGGAAATAATAATTAAAACTTTGGTTCTTGAGTGTTTATTAAATACCAACGTTCTGCATGTCACTCAGATCCTCACAAAATCCTGCTGATGGATATGGATTATTCCAGTTTTATAGAGAATGACATTGGGACTCAGAAAGATGAAATGCCTTTCACAAGGGCACATAGCTCAGGGTTAGAGGTTCAAGGGCTTAGATCAATCATTTGGACTCCAAACCTTCATTTGTTATCTGGTGCCGCAAGAACAATGTGTGATGCACAGCCATAAATCCTCAGAGAAAAACAACCACTGACATTTATTTTTGCTTACCAGTCTAGAGGCAACATGGGAAGTTCTACTCATTTGGAACAGGATCCGCTGATCAGGACTGCATTCATTCCTGGGTCTTTGGTCAGCTGGTGGGTGGGCTGGTACAGCTTTATTTTGGTTGGTGTTGTCTGGGAAGACCCATTTCCCATACCACATGGCCTCTCAGCCTCCAGCATGCCAGCCTGAGCTTGTTCTCTGGGAATGGCAGGGGTCCATGATCAAGACCTTGAGTGAGCAGGCCTGGGTGTCAAATTGTCATTCTATACGTCTAACTTATCTCGATGAACCAACACAAGGTAGAGTATTGGGTTGATATTTGTTTTGAATACTGTGTTGAATCTGTTTGGTAGAATATTTAAGTGTTGAAAAATAGATCTCATCTCTAGGTGGGAGGAGCTCTGAAGTCACACTTGTAAAGAAGTTGTTTGGATGTAGACGGGCCATTAATATTGGGCCCTTCATGTACTTTAACCCCAAAACTGTGCTCTTGCCCCATGCCAGCAATGCTGAATTTTGTACATTTCTTCTGCTTTTAGTAAAGGAGTAGGAACTTCAATGTTGCCTTTTCCTTGGTTTAAGTATATGTATACTTAAGTTGGGAGATGGATAATAAAATTCTCCATATAATATCAAATATATTCTTACATAATCAAAACCTAATGGGAAATGGAAGACATTGAGGCATGTAATTCTTTACAGTTACTTGGTTTTAGGTTTACAGGTTAGGACTTTTCAGATCACAGATACATTGCGATGAACCCTAACTGATTTTTAACATAAATGCAAAGTCCTGTTTGGTACTTTGGAATGTTACCTGTTTCCTAACAGGTCCACTCTGCCCTGTGCACATTGCACCCCCCACCCACCCCACCGGGGCCTCCTTCCTCCAGTCACAATTGATTTGTTTCTCCCCAATGATGTCTGATATTCATCATCTCCATGTTTCTGCACATACTCTTCCTTTCATCGAGGTGTCTTCCTGTCTTAGTTCTTAACCACCTCCTGTTTACTGGTCACATGGCAAGGGGACCCTTTCCTGTGCACTCACACTGGAGTCAGCTCTGAACACCTTGCTGCATTTTCTGGGCTTAAACCCATCTCTACACTGTGAGCTCCCTGGGGACAGCTTTCATCACTCTATTTCTAGTGGCCAGCACAGTCACAGTGGGTAAAGAACAGTTACTTATCAAATCAATGGACATATAAATAAACTATCCACCTGCTTTCAATGCTACTTAATATTTGAAGAAATGACTTTTATAAATAGTTTTTAATTTCATAACTCCTTGTGCCATTTTTGCAATTAAAATTATACTTTCCATGGTCATTCCTTCACATGACAGTTTCAAGGGGACTTCTGTAATAGTCACATGGGTTGAGTTGGCGGAAAGCCATGTAGGTTAAAGAGAGACACCTTCATCTGAGGAAACAAAGCTTTGAGCCCTATAATATGGCTCCAGATCCACAAGCTCTGTCAGAGCTCAATGGAACGTTGTTATGAGCTGTTTCCAGAATTCCTTCCATCCCCAGCTTCCTTCTGTTTGTCCCATCTCCTGAACACTTGGGTTATTGGCTTTCCACTCTGGAACACGGCCAGCACCCAAACTGGGTGTGTAGCTTGAAGAATGAGGGTGTGTGAAGCATTTCAACAAATAGTCCCATCTTGAAGGGTTTACTGATGAAATAGGGTGTAGCGAAGGGTGTCAAGGATACAAGGAAGAGAAACCAAATGAACAAGTACTGAGTTTTAAAATAATTCATGTAGCTTTATATGAAGATTTATGCACACACATTATTGTCTAAGTATAGTATGTATGTATGCGTGTACATATTTTATGCATTTTACATATAAATGTATTTCAAATTATGCATTTATCTCTCTGCTTTGTATATGTATGTATCTATGTACATCTCTATATGTATATGCATCTGAACATGTACATAAGTGTATACTTACATATATATTGGACAAACATATTACATACATAGCATGCACTAAGCGTGCCTAGTTCTGATTAGCTTCCTACATAGAGTTATAGCAAAGCTCATTCATTCGCATGAATATACATAAATTCTGCATGCACAAATGTGTAATACTTTATAAACATGTACTTATTTGTGTGCATATTTTTGTATGATGTACCTATCTCTGATTATTCATATGGGTAAGCAGGCGTACACGTTTTTCTACGTATGCCGATAGACACACATTTGCATGTAGCTTTATCAAGTCCTAGATTTAAAATATGTAACATGGGTATTTTTGTACAAAAAATATATTATGGAGGAAACTCAAGACTGTGTTTAATAATTTTTTTTATTTCCAAGAGTGTCTGGGAAAGTATTTTGCATAGAGTAGGCACTCATGAATATCTCTGTTGATTATATCTTTCAAAAGAAACTGCATTACTGTGAAGCTAATGCTAATTACTGGAACAAATAAACCTAAAATTTCAGTGGGACACTGGAGATGTAGGTCCTATCCTGCTCCTTGGTGAAGCTCATTTCCTTTTCTTGGATTTGGTTTGTTCCTCTTTAACATGAGGGTGTTGCATGAAACAGCTCCAGATTCTTTGTTAGTGATTACATGCTTTGCCTTTTTATTTTTGGCAATCTTTAAATGGACAGCCAGACTCAGCCTTGCAACGCTTTTAGAAATAGAGTAGCATGGACAATGAGAGAAGAACTCTGAAGTGCAATTTCTTTTGCAGACTCTTATTTGCGATTAGTGAGTTCTTGAACAATCCTGCTGAAGACAGTGACCAATTCAACTGCAGTTCCTGAGGTTTTTGATGGAAAGAGGTCTTAAAAGAACCAACCATGGACATTCACTAACTTGCTGTTGTGCCAAATTCTGTGTTGTTGGAGGAATGTAGATACAAAGAGGCAGGAGAAAGGTGATTCCATTCCTATGAAGTCACTTACTAGGTCCTTTTAGAAAGCCACCTGGATTTTTCTCATATGTCAGATAAAGATTATGGTAGTGCTCTACCTACACATGGAGATTTGGCACAAGAAAGAAATGAGATTGTCCATAAGCTTTATAAGATTCCAAGTGATTTTGTTGAGATGATGATGATAATTGACATCTGCTGTTCAGGTTTATAAAATGTAGTAGTGAGGCAAGGCAAATACTTTCAGGAAGTGACTAGAACAATGGTAAACCTCAAATACAAGTGACTTCAGTCTTCTGGAATAATAACAAATGCTGGGCAGAGGCTTTAAGGTCATGATAAGAGAGAATGCCATGGGATCCATGGCCAAGGAAGGCTTCTCAAGGAATCCTGGGTTGATCTGTGCCTTGAGACTTGGAGATTTTCATCCATGGGGAAGTGAAGATACAGTGAAACCCAGAGAGTGAGTTCTCAGGCACCTTGACAGTCTGGTATCCACTCGGACACCTAGACTGAGTTTATCAGAGATGCTGGCTGCAGAAGCCTCTGGAAGATTTTGGGCTAGACCAAGGGTTCTTGATTTCTGGTCTATGAACTCTCCAAGAGGTCTAGGGATAGAATTTGGGAGTTTGTAAGTATAGATGGGAAAAATCACATCATTGTTTTCACTAATTTTTCAGCTAAAATTTAGCATGTCCTTTAATTATGAATGTAGGAGATAAATCATAGTCATATTTACAGTACCTAGAAAATCAATAGATATCACATTTATTTTTATATCCTATTACAGATGTTGTAGATGTCTAGAAATTCATACCCATTGCAACTTCAGAATTCTTTTTTTTTTTTTTTCAACTTCAGAATTCTGATATGTACTAGGTTGCCATTAGATTTTTAAGATGTAGGCAGCCCGGGTGACTCAGCGGTTTAGCACTGCCTTCAGCCCAGGGCACGATCCTGGAGACCGGGGATCAAGTCACATGTCAGGCTCCCCGCATGGAGCTTGCTTTGCCCTCTGCCTGTGTCTCTGCCTCTCTCTCTCTCTCTGTATGTGTGTGTGTCTCATAAAAAATAAATAAAATTTTTTAAATAAAAAAAAAGATTTTTAAAATGTAGTATGTTAAAGAAACAAATATTAACCATATCATACATTTATTTTAATATGAATACATGTATTCCAACATAACCGATTTCCTTTAAAATCCTTGTCTGTTTTTTTTTTTTCCCCTTTTAAAATATTCCAAGAATGGATTCAAAGATTCCACCACACTGCTAAAGGAAGTTCATGGCATGGAAATAGTTAAAGCACCCTGGACAAGACAAAAAAAGATATGCAACATGACCAAGGACCAGCTGAACCATAAGTCAGACTTGGGCTTGAATTGTGACATCAGAGCAGTGATGCTGGGCATTAGGTACTAGGAGGTGGGCAAGAATGGGATGGGAGGGAAATGATAGCAGCAGAAGCTAGATATTGGGACTGAGAAAGGATCGGGAGAGAAAAGCATGGGATCATTGATTCAGATTAGTGCTTGGACAGGACCAGTGAGACTAAAAAGCTAAAAAACCTTCATTATATTTGGTACAGCACTAATTACAACATCGAGGCCAACCTGACTGAGTAGATGTCAGGTGCTAGGTTAAGAATTTTACACGAGTAAACTCATTTAACTCTGACAAGCCCCGAAGCTCAGAGAGGTTAATTAAGTTGGCCACAGTCATGCAAGTAGAAAGCAAGGGTTTAAACCCAGGGAGTCATACATACACTGGGGCTTATTAAAAGAACACAAAATAGGCATCATTCATTATAAGCAAAACACAGAGTCAATCCCAGAAGGCTGGAGCCCAGGGTCCATTTCTTATGAGAGAGAGGCCCCAGCAACATTTTTCAACTCCACATGCAGGAAACTATGTCCTGATTCATCCCTTATTTATAAAGGGGAAGAGGTTACAGCCAAACAAAGGGGCAAGCACAATCCCACTTGTGGAAACAGGCAGGGACATTGGAGTCTCTGAGTTGGTGGAATGTACTGGGCATTTTGAGCCTTTCCTCAGCAGAGCCACTTTCTGACATTTCATTGGGTGCTTTCCCTGAGTCACTGTCAGGAGCGCTGAAGCATCCTATGCAAATCCAGAGAGTTCTTAATTGGAGTTGACCACAAGAAGCCCCAATTAACTCTGTGGGGGGCAAAATGAGGAAGGAGGTTCTATGAGGTCCTATGATGATCACTTTGTAACCCCTTTAAAAAACAAAACAAATAAAACAGCAACAGAAAAAAAACAAAACAAAACCGTTAGACTAGAGTGCATATTTCAAATCAAGCAGCTAACTCCTCTCTTCTGTTTTCTCTTTAAAGTTTAAGACAGTGTGAGTTGGTGGTGAAAATGGCACCCAGATCCCACCAACCCTCCTTCCAAGCAAAGCAGAAGAGAAAGGAATTCCCAGGATCCTTCTTATCCAGAGAGGTGGGGAACTCAGGCTAAGGTGTGGACATTCCCAGAGATAGGGAGGACTAGTAAAGTCTCAAGGTCTCTATCAAACTTTACTAGACACTTGAATTCTTTCTACAGCGTGTTTTATGACCAGAGATGAAAGCACATTTATTTGAATTATTTAGATGTCATACAAGTTGCTTTTTCTAAAGGTGGCCCAGTGTATGCTAGACTCTATCCCTACAGCACTTCCTCCACCATGTGAATTCGTATTTCTCTCACATAGCTCCGCTTTAGTGCTGTGATGCAAAAATAATTTTAAATCATTTTAAAATAATTTTAACAGTGATGGCAGAACGAGTTTGTGAATAATTCGATGAACTAGTTGAGCAGTCAAGGGAAGTCCTACAAATCTCCTCCCTTCCTGTCCCATCCCCTCCATTTCCTTAATTACTAATATTTTTAGTTTTTTCAGGTCTTACTGGATCAAACACAAAACGTAAGCAATGTTAGTTCAAATATTGTGTAATTTAATCCCATAATGGATGTGAATTTTTACTCTCATGGCCTAGGGTGTGGCATTTATTAGGTTCATTTTTTGGGGGGAGGGGCATGTACTCTATGCTTTCATTTAATCTTCATAATGACTATATGGATAGATATCATCTCAGTTTTACAGATAAGAAAAGTAGAACTCAAGACTAAGAGTCCTGCGTGAGAACATCCACCCGAGTAAATGTGAAAGCCAGGTTTCAAATGCAGGTTAACTTCTCTCAAAATCTACACTCCTTACACTGCTATACTCTATCTACCTCTTAGATAATTTACCACGTTATTTAATAATGCTTACTTATTTGCTTCCTATAGGATTTTGGTGTCCTTATGTACAGAGAATATAACTTATTCACATGTGAGTACTCTACGTCTGGCAGAATCCTTGTGTGCAAAGTGAACACTTAGTAAATAAATGAATGGATCATCAAATGAATAAAAATAAGCATGATTACTTCATTTAGTCTTCTGAATACTCTATGTATTAAAGAAAAACTGGAGAATCCGTTACTTTCCTAGATACACGTGTTTGAATAAGATAAGCAAGGCTAACTACATGGAGAGTTGCAGGATTTTACCAGAGATGATGACGGGATGGTTAGAATCTGTTGTTTTCTGTCTTAAGGCAAACCAGGTGATCAATCAGATGAGATGAGAGAGGATTCTTGGAAAAGGGATCTGAGAGGATGCTGAGGTCAAAGAGAGGATGTAGAAGTTGAACCATGGTTCACACAAGAACTGGGAATGACTCCAAAGGAAAGGAATTCCAAAAGAAATGAATTTATTTCAATATCCTTAGAATTCCATTGCACTATATGAGCAATATTTGGAGAAAGGACAGAAGGGAGAAAGGGAAACATAAAGCTATGTTCTCCTTAGATATTCTTTGTTAGACAGTGGAATATCTGGAATGAGAACTAGATGTTGAGTCGGAAAGACGGGTTCAAAACCTGTACTCTGACATTTATTAGCTGTAGGTCAACCACTCAATATGTCTAAAACTTTGTCATCTGAAAAATGTCTAAAATTTCATTTCTCTCTGCCATTTTTAAGATGGATAATATTCATCTTAAAATTGAGTGAAAATTAAATGAGATACTCATCATGAACATGTCTAGCATAGTGTCAGCCACATACTAAATGTTCTGAATGTGTTTATATAGATAGCCAAGAAAAGCTCTGCTCTTCCTAAAACAGCAAGAAAGATTGGACCTTCTGTGTCCCCAGTGATCAAAAGTCGAATCGCCTTGGCAAAAGGCTAATGTGAAACAAATGTAGATGAGAAATAGATTTTGTTAAGCAAGCTCTGTTCTTGAGGGAGTGTGGGGGTGCCTTTTAAATCCCTTCCCACCTGCATCCAACACAGGTCCTCAGAGGGGTGGTGATAGCCTGGACAATGTACAAGAGACAAACATGGAAAGATAAAAAAGATGAGCCCCAGTTCTCTAAGAAATTATAACCTGGTGAGTCATGCAAATATTTAGTGGGTGTTTTTATACATTTGGGAGGGTGTTGGACATGCCCAATTATATGATCAGATACCTAATGTATTGTTGAGTTTCTTCTCCATTGTAAGTACTTCCACATATATTTTATCATTCAGTTTTCACTGAAACATTGCATGCTGTAATGTCTATCCATGTATTTAGATGCCAAACATGGAAACTCAGAGATTAGATAATGGTTTCCAGTTATAAAATTAGAGAGCAATTAAACACTTTGAAAATTAAAAATCCTTTCTGTATGTAAAGGGTAATGGTGAAGCATACCAACACCAAACTAGGAAAGTATTATTAATATTATTCAGTTGATTTGGGGAAGTAAGTATTTCCTAAATGTTCTCATTGGAAATCATAAAATGACAAAATTAAATAAAAAATAAGACAGAAAGACAGAAAGAAGGAAGAGAGATTAAAACTTTATAATTAACTGGAACTAGGGAATGTGAACCTCAACAATAATAGTTTTAAAACCATTATTTTATATTAAGTAGTCTTTCATTTGAAATTATCTATTCTGACATGATACCATGTTTAAATTGATTCCATATTCCCTACCTCTCTTCATAAACCATAAATTCCTCACTTATGACATCTTTATTTTGATTCTTATTTCAAGCACATTTTTCAAGATCACAGATGTTCTGGTTTTTAAGATCTTTTATCATGAGAATCATTTCATTGTTGTTGTCTTTAGCACGGTGACTTTGCTGGAGATAGAAAAGAATTGGGTCATACAAATTTCCTTTCAAATCTCTGTAGAATTTTTTTCTTAATTGTATGCTAGTTTCTAATATTGCTGAAGCAATGTCTGGATCAGAAGAATTTAATCTCCTTTTTTAGTAATCTCAGTCTAGAAACTTGATTTGTGGTATGCTTCTTTATCCTTGAAGTTTACTAATTTGATCAAAGTATGCCTTGATCTGCTTCCCCCCCCTTCAATACCATGAATATTAGTATATTATAGATGGTATAGTAAAATCCAACAATGTCTTGCAAAAATAAAAACATTAATTCTCACTATCTGATCAGACCATTGGTTTGTGGCTTTTCTATGGGTCAGTTGACCGCTGCTGGCTCAGGCTTACCTCCCAGCCCTGAGCAGGACACGTGGCCTGGAATCCAGGCTAAAATAACCTCAGTACCTGGAGCATGTCTTTCTTAGAAAGGAGGTTAGAAGTTCAAAATGGTGACTGACATGTGATGCTTCTTCAGACCTTGGCTTGGAATAACCTATGTTCTTAAGGGTCAGAGCAAGTCCTACAGGCAACCTTAAAGTCAATGAGGTGGAGAAGTATTCTAAGAGTATAGAGATAGGAGTGGGTGGGGAGGATTTGAGTCTTCTTTTATTTCAAGAAATGTATACTCACACACATACATAATATATATTATCTTTAGAATTTTTTTCTAATTTCTTCTGTGATCTCTTTTTTTTTTAAGATTTTATTTATTTTTTATTTATTCACGAGAGGCAGAGAGAGAGAGAGAGAGAGAGAGAGAGAGAGAGGCAGAGACAGAGAGAGAGAAGCAGGCTCCATGCAGGGAGCCTGACGTGGGACTCGATCCCGGGTCTCCAGGATCACGCCCTGGGCTGAAGGTGGCGCTAAACCGCTGGGCCACTGGGGCTGCCCTGTAATCTCTTCCAGATCTTGGTTAAGAAGATATCCAGTGGATCTCCAGGGGCTGGTCTTCATGTCTGCCTGTTACCTTTGATTATTGTTTATTTATCTTTCCTTCCCTTTCTCTGCCATTTTCAAGGCTGAAGCAACTACAAAATAAATCATTGAATAGACAAAATTGAGAGTTGTGAATATCAAGAAGTAGCAGGCAAATTTGTCATTATTTTCCAATGGAAGATATAAAAATCTTCAACTTAAAAATTGAAGAGGAGCAACTGAACATGTTTTATAAAGCTTTGGTTGTTGTAAGTTTGTTGGTAACAAAATACCTACAAATTTATAAGTTTAATCTTAGCAATGATAATGATGTGGTAAATGACCACAGTTACAGTAACATTGAAACATGACACAACTAGATATTAGCTTAAATACAAGTATTTGTAGTCTATATGAACAAAAATGTCAACCTTTTCAGATAGATGTACAGAAAATTTGAAAACATGGTTCTTGCAATCTCAACATTGTAAAGCTGCTCATTCTCTCTAAACTAATTTTTATATTCAACCTAATGGAAATAAGAATTTTAATGAAATAGAAATTTTCTTTTAAATTATTCTGGAAGAATACACCGATTAAAATGCTTAACACGTTTTTGGAAATGTAAGGAAAATGATAGAAGATGCCCCACCAAATCTTTAAACCTAACAGAACACCATTGCAATGAACTAATTTTGGTTGTTGACTTGGGAGTTCACCAACAACTCAATGAAACTGAGTAAGGAATCCTGAAAGCTACACATGTTATGGGGTTGAACGGGTCATAATGGTGGTATACACATCGATAATCAGGAAATACCTTCAGGACAACTAACCTTGAGGAGGATTTGGAAGAGGAACAGACCTTTGTTCTCAACTCATTGTAATGTATGTAATAAATTCAAATTTTAATTAAGTTCATTTAAAAAATCATAAACTCACTAGAAAAAATTTGATGAATTTTTTGGGGGGATGAATATTTTTATAACAGGGTTTGGAAGACGTTTCTAAATTCTACCTCAAACTCAAAAAGTATAAAAACAAGTTTGGTAGATCTGAGTATACTAACATTTCAGACCGCTGAATAACACAAAAACACTATAATTGAGGTTAGAGTAAAAAACAAAAATTAAAATACAGTTGCAACATCTGACATCATGTGCAAACCTTTTATAGAGTGATAAGAAAAAAGGAAATTAACATTGCAGTTAAGATGGATGAAGGATTTGAGTAGACCATTTACAAAAGAAGAAAATATAAATGGCCACTAAATACACTGGTGACATCCAAACTCATTAACATTTCAAAAGCTCAATCAAAAGTTCGGCTTCTAAAAATTGTGTATCACTTACCAATACTTCCATCGTTGATGATACAATAGAAGCTCTCTTAACTTCCCCTTAACCGACTCGCCAGATTAACTATTGCTCTTGGCACACTCTACCAGGATGTTTCTTTTCTCTTCCCCAGTCAAATTGATGCCTACCCATTTAGCTGTGTTTGTTCCCAGACTTGTTTATGCCAGTTTATTTGCCATGTCAATTATTTAATTTAATTAAGTCCTTTTTAAACCAGTGAATGCAAAATAGAGAGCTTGTTGCCGTGAGTTTGAATGTTTTGGAGAGTCTCTGAAAGTGTGAATGAATTTTAAAAAACGTTGAATTAGACATGAGAAAGACAAGTCTAAAAGTTTACACCAGATAAAAGGAAACAGAAACCCTCGAGTAAGTCTGCACAAAGATGACTTCACAAGTGCTTTCAAGCTCCTGTGTTCCCTCAAGAAATTGAACTTGAAAATGATAGAGAAGGAATCACAATTATCTTTTAGGCAAAAGGAAAATAGGGATTGTCAACTAGCAATTGGACAGAGAAAAAAAAATTAAAGTCTATGAGCTATATCCAAAGATTGGTCCAAGTTTAATAGCAAATACATAAAGGCTTCAATGCTGGGAAAAACTTCATGATATCTTTATGTATCATACTAGGAATAACATTTTGGTCCAATTAACCTTTTCAAGCATTTATAAAGAGTTTCATTTTTCTATAGGTAAATTTTGGTTGGAGAAAAAAAAAAAACTATAATTAGATGAAACAGGTCTAAGTTACAAATTACCACTACCCAAATAATGGTATGGTAAGTAGAACAGGAAATACCACAAAACCAAAATTCAAAAAAAAAAAAAAAAAATCACATTCCCTGCCACAATTCATCTGAAACTCACAAATTGCCATTTTTTTGTGTGTAGCAAATCAAAGAATCCTGCCACTATTAAAAACAAACCATTTATCATCGCCAGTTTACTGCTGTTTACAAGAATCAACAAGGAGGGATTCCAAATTACTCCAAGGAAGCTTTTACCTTTGCCCCATGGATTTACACAGTAAACTTACTTGAACAACTTCCTATCTTAACTGTGAGCTGAAAAGAGAACAGGTAAAGACCATGTTTTTTACCAGTCTCTGCCGTCCTAGACTGTTTAATGAAATGTTACTAAAAAAAATTTTAGTTAAGTTTTGGAGAAAAAAAAAATAGGAGACACAAATATATTTTTAAAGAATCATTTGAAATTAGCAACTCCACTGATATTTTTTATAATGTAGCAATAGAATGGAATAGGTTTCTCAGGACATCTATTCCTTATAATAGTAATCTGTGGTCTGAGACTGACTGACTCTGCTACAGAAAGTCCTGAACTGTAAAACAAAATTTTTAAAAAAACATAATTTTTTAACTGACCTCAAACCAAATGAATTATTTATAGTCTGTCTCTGACTCTAGAAGTTTCCAAAGACAGGACTTTCTATGTCTTGTTCACTCCATCGCTCAGATTGGTATTTGATTCATTAGAGATACATAATAAATGTTTATTGAATTCATGAGTAAAAAGATTGAGATACCATATTTCTAAGGTCCCTTCAGCCATACTTTTCTATGGGATTATTATTATATACTAGGATAACCATAGACTTTGGAAATGGCATAGAGTTCCCACTTCAGCCACTCTCTTGCTATGTGAGTTAGATTATTTTACTTAGGGTTTTTATATAAAATCAGTACTACACCTTTTAGACTTGTTGGTCAAATTAACTGAAATAATATATAATTTATCTGGTATACAGAATGTTCTCAATAAGTGACAATGATGGTGATGATGAAGGGGGGTGGTCCTGGTGGCTGTGGGGTGGTGGAGGAAGTGGTAGTGGTTAATGGTGTGGTGATGGTAGAGGTGGTGTAGGGATCTAAACTCTCACAGTGCCTTTGGAGAGTAGGGTATGTTTCTAGTCTCCAGACAGCACTCCCATGCTCAAAAAAGGCCACACTCTCAGAGAGGAAATTGCTCAGCCCAGAAACAGTTCTTCAGTGGGTCACATTGCAGAAGCACTGCCTTGGCGAGTCTAACAAAGGGGCCATTATTCTCATCCACAGACAACGCCAAGAAGGTGCTGGGTGGTCTAGAATACAGGAGACAGATAATGTAATGACTCCATTCATCAAAAAGTCGAGCATGCACACCAGCTGCCCGCCAGCTGGAAAGTGAAGCTCCTCTCCGTTCTGAGGATAATTTACTTCTGCTGGGGAGACTCTATGATACCCTTCACCTTAAGGGACCAACAGAATTCCAACAGTATCATGTAACATTGTGCTGACCCAGCAATGAGACTCAAAGGAAAGCAAAATAAAACAAACAAAGCACGGAGGGAAAAAAGCAGCTACCCTGGAATTTAGGAAAAAACAAACTAACAAATAATTGTAATTTCTTCTGTAAATTTGCTCTATTTTTACCTTAGAGATACTTTAGATTCTCGAGTTGATCATCCTTCTCTTTTGTCTTTGGCCACCAGGAAGTCTAATGTCAAATTTTGGTCTAAATCTAATCACAAGACAAGAGACTATGCATTTCTATATTGAGTAATTCTATAACTTTTACTGTTTTCTCCTCCAAATTTTACTTCAGCCCATGACCCACAATTATTAACTTTATTTTCTTATTTTGGATATATTTTTGAGAACATCTCATATCCTCTGCTGGATGACTCATATCACAAAACATAATGAGATCATGATTTAAAGCCTATGTAGTAAAACCAATAGGTGCTTCTCTCAAGCATAAAAAGTCACATAGTTCTTTTTCTTTTAATAATAAATTTATTTTTTATTGGTGTTCAACTTGCCAACATACAGAATAACACCCAGTGCTCATCCCGTCAAGTGCCCCCTTCAGTGCCCGTCACCCAGTCACCCCCACCCCTCGCCCTCCCCCCCTTCCAACACCCATAGTTCATTTCCCAGAGTTAGGAGTCTTCATGTTCTGTCTCCCTTTCTGATATTTCCTACCCATTTCTTCTCCCTTCCCTTCTATTCCCTTTCACTATCATTTATATTCCCCAAATGAATGAGACCATATAATGTTTGTCCTTCTCTGATTGACTTATTTCACTCAGCATAATACATTCCAGTTCCATCCACATTGAAGCAAATGGTGGGTATTTGTCATTTCTAATTGCTGAGTAATATTGCATTGTATACATAAACCACATCTTCTTTATGATCATTTTCTGTAAGTTAAAAAGCTGAGATTCAGAGCTACTTATTAAAGGCCACAAAGCTGAGAATCAAATCTGTGTGATGTAAAAACTGGTGAATTGGATCTCTAATCATCCAGCCATCTTCCTCTGATATTAACATCACACATTTATTGAATGTTTTCTAAATCCCAATTAATGCCAACTATTTTGTAGAAAAATCATCATTTAATCCCCACAACAACACTTTAAGTGGGTTCTATCCTTATTTGCGTATGCAGATGAATGGTCCTATGATTTAAAATTATTAGATACTTTATCAAATTCCTATAGTTAGAAATTGATGGATCCAGGATTTGAACCAGTATCTGTCTGAAAGCAGAGTCCAAATCTTGAACTATTGATCCCCTGTATTTTTGCCTAAATGTATTTGTCTGTAACCAATGCGTAAAGCCCAGTGTCTTGGAGCATAATCAGATCCCAGGTAAAATCCATCTGGAGTTTGTGAGGCTTTCTGAGCCAGCTGATGTTAGTTTGTTGATTTGGAAGCAAAGCTTTCCCTTCTTCTAGAAGAGCATGTGTTAACTCACACTAAAAAACACAAAGCAGTTCAGGAATTGGGTGTTGCAGTCCCCAGGGTAAAATGAAAACTACAATAGAACACGAAGAAGCAGTGTCATGGAAATAATGAAGGCTTTTTGGCATGGTTTTCTTGCAAGGAGGAAATTATTCATGAGAGAGAACGGAGGAGGGGAAGAGGCAAGATTCCACTCTTGGAAAGCACAGAGGATGAACATGACCTGCAGGGGTGGGTAAGTTAAGTGCAAAAGATCCTGTGTTTTGTAGAAGAAAACTCTGGATATAATTTTTAGGTTACATGAACTGTTTACATCCAACTATTTTGCCAGGAGTAGGTTCTTTCCTGCTCTTAACATTTTATTCATTAATCTAGAAAGACTCCCCACGCTCCAACATGAAAATCACTGTCTTTATTGGAAGAAATTCAATCTCCAGGAAAGGAATCATCTGTTTTAGTTACATTTTCCATAAAAAATTGATTTATCTGACCGCTATTTT
This sequence comes from Canis aureus, assembly GCF_053574225.1. Classification (NCBI taxonomy): domain Eukaryota; kingdom Metazoa; phylum Chordata; class Mammalia; order Carnivora; family Canidae; genus Canis; species Canis aureus. Next base: position 55,766,729 of record NC_135622.1, on the reverse strand, counting down.
TGCCACAGCACAGCCAGGTTATAAATAAACTCATAATAAGTCATTAAAGGCTTATTATTTCCAATCCCTTCCTGTGGGACGTCTTCTCTAACCACCAGCCCACAGGAATGATGCCGTCCTGGGTGCCATCTGGACTTTCTTTGTATGTCTGCCACAGCTATCTCGAGGACCTGTCACCACCTTGTGGGTGTGTCCAGCCTTGCATCATTTCCATTCTCCTATTTGATCCATTATACCTCCAAAAATCCCTGGTGCTGACCACAGGAAACAAGTTACTTAATCCTATCGTCCTTCATTCCAACAGCAAGTGTTCAATAAAACAAAATCAATGGTGCTTGCCACCCTGCCTAAGTGAAAAAAGTCACACTGAGGACTACAACGGTTTCTCACCAAACTGGAAAGAGCTTTGAAAAAATAGATCTTTATTTACTTGTAAAACATTTCAAGTTGAAGAAACTGAACTTGAGATCAGAAAAATGGAGGAAAGAGGGTTTGTTTGCAAAATGGCAGACTTGGCCAAGCCACCTAGCAAGGGAAATGCCTCATTTCATGAGGCAAAAGTCTCAGTATAAGGTGGACTGATGCATTGTACGTTTTAAGGTAATGATCAGGTCACAGATGATGGGGGAGGTAGGAAGAGGGAGGAAGGGAGGGGGAGGGATGGAAGGGGAGAGAGAGAATGAGTGAGCATACAGAAGAAAAACAGCCCAGAGGAACTCAGAGGAGCTCGATTTCCATAGAAAAGGAAGATGTCTACCATGTATTTTTTAATGCTAGCTAGAATGGTATCTGCCAACCAGCCTATGTTATAACAGTATCTATTTATCCATCCAACAAACTGATTGTATCAGCATTCTTGAAGATTGGTCTGCCATCGTTGTGCTCACCTTATTACCTTTCTAGAGGTCAATTACTGGGAAAATGTTCAGTTGCTAAGATGTCTCACCCACCTACCTTCTCCAGATTAGTCAGGTGTCAGTGAAGAGGTCAAGGTTGAGGTAGAGACAATTGGTATCAATAGTCGGAATAAACTACGAGGTAAATATGGAGAAAGCAGGATAAGACCAGTATTGATGAAGACACAGGTTCAAAGAGAACTGTCCTGGCCCACCATACATTTGCTGTTTCATGAACTTCATGACTCCTCCCATTCCCTTCTCTTCATGGGGCATAAGAATCATCTGAAGGTCCTGTTAGAATGCCGATTCTGATCTCGTAGTTCTGGGATGAGGCCTGAGAACCCGAATTTCTAACAAGTGATGTCCCTTGTGCTGGTCTAGGGAACACACTTTGAAAAGCACTAAGTTACCACAACATGGCAGAGTCTTGCTCACCTCTGTGTCAATTGCGCTAAGTCAATGTTTGTTTATCTTAACTGGATTGTAATGGGGCAGCAATATTTGTTCTCAATGATCTGTCACCTCAGATATATAGCTAAAAAATCTGTTAATAGAGCATGGAGAAGAGTTTGGGTATGGACTAAGCAGATAAACCATTCACAGCCTACAGCTCCATAAGGACAACCAAGGCCAACAAAAATTGTCTAGCTCCGGTCGAAGGGAAGTTCTCAGATTATACCTGCATTTTTGGTGACCCCATGAGCGGCTAAATAAACTTGTTACTGGTTCTTTCACTTCTGTGGCTTAGATTTTATCATCTGTTTGGTATTACTGAGGAAGAAGGCATACAACTCTGGTCTTTCAGAGAAAGTACTTTTTTGGTAGTAGGACAGGGATATAGTCCAATCCTGCCCTGCACATGTAAACCAAACAGTCCAGTCTTCATAACCAAGCTAGTAGGTTGGCAGTCAATAAAAACAGGGCCTGGAAACTCGCTTTGAGTCTTTCCACCCTTGTTTATTCTAATTCTTGCTGTAGAAGCAAAGAGGAGGGTCATGAACTCTGTTTAAGGGCCAGGAAGATCTTTCTCCAAGGTGTGAAACCTATATGAAACTCTGAAGAATAAGTAGGTATTGGCTCAGGGGAATGGAAGGAGCATTCCTAGCTGAACAAAAAGCAGATGCAGAAGTAAACTTGGGATCTGCAAGCAACTGAGTGTGGCCAGAGTGCAGATTATGGGATCGGGAGGAGGAAGGGAGATAACACTGAGAAGGTGACAGAGGACAGATTGCGGCGAAACATGAGCTCTCCAAAGAAAGCATGAAGACCCTTTGGAATGGCTTCATTTTCAAGGGAACACCTTGACTTTGAGGCCCAATAATGCTTCTCCTCTAAGAGATTGCCTGTGAGCCCATGCCATGTGCTCTCCGGTGGTCTTCCGGGTAGGCCTCCATGAGTTGCTAGGCAAGGCTCCCTCAACTGCTTCCCCACCTTCTGGCTTTCATATCTTCATTCTATAAGGGGCGTAGGAAACTGATAATTACAAACTGACATTTCTGTCCCAGGAAAATGGAATTTGGAGACTGGAGGTTTTAAGGCAACAGACTATCTCATAGTTTATGAACGATATCTGACATTAAATGCTGAGCAGATGTTGAAGATGGGTTTCTCATATGAGAAACACCCGGACATATATGTATGTATATTCCTTACCACATAATCCAAGGACTTTTATTTAGTGTTGTTGACTTTATGTTGTTATCGCTTCTTCCCCTTAACATGCTTGGGGCATAACTTGAAATAGTCGCAACACGAATAGTAACCTGAAAATAGACAATGCTATTCAAGTAACGAGAATTTCAATATGAGAAAAGTCATGTGGTTTATGTTATTTGTATTCCACCAAAGAAGACAATCTCTTGCTATTTGCATTAACCCTTTGGTAACAGCTGTGGGACGTCTGCAAGACCAGTGTAAAAATTTTTGCATGTGCGTTTGAAAAAATGTTATATATAACATCTGTTTTCATTCATGGGTACAGTGCATTATTTCATCATGATGTATTCTTTGTGGTATTATTTTAGAAATCTATTACCCACAGATCACCAGAAGATCTCTTGTCCTGTCATCCTTGGGATAATGAACACTCTCCATATGTGTAAATCTGTCAGGCTCTGCCTCCCTGGAGTGACAGTTACTAATTTACAAATCAAAGAAATCATTCTTACCTTTTTTTTTTTTTAAATCAGTGACTGTTTTACTACAGAAATACAGGGTCATTAGCTTGAACTATAAAATATCACATCAAAGAGCTTATCAGCAGACAGCAACGTAATCTTCTTTGCTTTTTTTTTATAAAAAAAGATTTTTAAAATCAAGAAATTCCAAAATATATTCAATTTTTGGAACACTGATCGATAAAACAGTCCCAAATAAAACCTACTTTGAAATTCACATTGTACGTAAAAGCAACAAAATTAATCTAGCAATAAGGGTGCCTGAGTGGCTCAGTCGGTTGAGCATCAGACTCTTGATTTTGGCTCAGGTCATGATCTCAGGGTCCTAAAATTGAGCCTACATGGACCTCTGTGCTCTTTGGGGAGTCTTCTTGAGATTCATTCTCTCTCCCTCCCCTCTACCCTCCCCCTGCCCGTGTTAGTTCCCACTCTCTCTCAAATAAGCAAATAAATCTTTCAAAAACATTTATCTACCAATAAATTATTTTGTGTTGGGTTTCTTGGAACTTCTATAACTGATGTCCTAGCTAACGTTTAACCAGAGCTTTTGTTGGTCTATACAAGAACGTTCTTCAGCAAGATATCAAAATAGACTTGGTTTTTTCCTTAGATGGGCCTCAAGAAACAGCTATGGTGGGTATAAGATATCCCTTGAAAAGAGCAGAAGTACTACCTGATGGATGCTCAGTTCTGTGGGATGATGTCACAACGCTTCCACTCTCTGTTGCGTGGCTCTTTTATTTTATTTTTTAATATTTTATTTATTTATTCATGAGAGACACAGAGATAGAGGCAGAGACACAGGTAGAGGGAGAAGCAGGCTCCATGCAGGGAGCCCGATGCAGGACTCGATCCCAGGACCCTGGGATCACGCCTGAGCTGAAGGTAGACACTCAACCAATGAGCCACCCAGACGTCCCTGCATGGCTCTTTTAAATGAGTATTTATTAAACAATGTCTTATGGGACAGGCACTCTGAAAAGTCTTAAAAGAAGTCATTCTTACCCTTACTCCTCATGACTTTCAGGTACTAAAAAAAAAGCCCAGAGAGAAGTTATTAATCATGAAATATATCTGAGATTTCAGAATGTGCTTTTGAGTGCTTCAGGTCAGAATGCTCCCTCCTGAAATGGCCAAGTTGGGGATGGATGGGAAGAGGGGAGCTCAAGACCCTCAGAGAATTCAGAAGGAAGCAGAAATCGGAGAAAGCACACAGCAAAGCACGAAACTGGAAATGTGAGTTTTGGGTTAAATGTAAAAAGAATACATTTGTCAGTGTTCCAGGAAAATTATTTCTGAATGGTTAGTTTATTCAGTATTACTCAGCGGAAGTTGAAGTGCATAAAAATAGAATAAACAATCAAATAAAAGATTGTTTTTCTTTAATAAGTTAGCAACCTCTCAATTTTAAGATAATCTTATTCAGACCTATTTTGTATTATGAAGACTGTTATTAGCACCAAAAGGAATGATTTATAATGTATTAAGGACTATTATATTCATTTAAATTGGGGAATAATCATGGTTTCTGCAAAACAGAAATGTTTTTAGATTAAGAAAAAAATCTGTTTCTTTGTCTTTGGCACTTTTTTCCAGGTTTAAAAATATCTTTTTTGGGGGGAGAGGAGGATGGGTGGCAGGAGAAATTAGAATCGTGCGCTATTAGATCTAATTTTTGCTCAGGAAGAAATTCGCTTTCTTGTCTTCAATAAGTGACATCTAATAAAATAAGCAAAGCTGAGAATGTGGTTGTGGCACTGGTTGCAAAATATCTTTATTAGGCTGGTGATACTTCTTTTATGCTAGGACTATGGAATAAAGGAGTGTGTGGTTGGAGTCTTGCTTATTATGCTTTATTAGGGCTTCAATCTTCTTTTTCTTCTGTGTTACATATCATTTTGCAACTTTCCTTGGAATTGTTTACTTTAAAATATTTTGGTAACCTCAAAGTTGATAGAAAGAATGAGAGATGAGATATGTGCCTGTGAGTCGTTGAATGATCTGGAGTTATTTTACCTAAGAACATTTACTCTTTCAAGTAATGGTGAAAAAATGAGAGCTACAAACACTTAGTAGACTGCACAAGGAAAACCCTGGCCGCAAACATCCTTCTCTTTATCAGTAGTAAAACGGGGAGAGAATCTTCTGGAAGAAGGATTAAATCTACTAGGTGACCTAAGAGAAGATGAGGATGAATGAATGGGAAGGGAAGACAAGTTTAGGCTAGATTAAGAGTCACTTGCCACGTCAACATCTGAGTAGCAGTAACAGGAGATATTTTTAAGGTGCGATCTTACCATCGCTGCAGGTGTGCAAGAGGAAGCTCAGTTACACTTAGCAGTGCCATTTCTAAAGAGGACTCAAACCTTTAAGGGGTTTCTTTTTTTTAAAGATTTTTTTATCCATGAGAGACAGAGAGAGAGAGAGAGAGAGGCAGAGACACAGGCGGAGGGAGAAGCAGGCTCCATGCAGGGAGCCCGAAGCGGGACTCGATTCCGGGTCTCCAGGATCACACCCTGGGCTGAAGGTGGCGCTAAACTGCTGAGCCACCCAGGCTGCCCATTGAAGGGGTTTCTAACTTGGGTGGCTCTTCAGGTTCCTTCTGCCCTCCTGACCTCCTTCCCTTCCTAAGTTTCTGCTCTGCTTTCCAGGGTAGCAGACAAATTCATGTTCTGGTCTTCTCGGCTTCTCACCGGATCATTGCTTTGGCACGCACATGGGGGTGTTTCTTGCTTTTCAGCTTTCCTCACCTCCTGGAACCTGAGGATCTCAGCATCCGGCCCATACGTATGACGGATGTGGAAACAGTGAACGGTCCCAGAAGGGCTTCCCCAGCCCCAGGCCAGCACCAGTACTGACAGTGAGGACCTGGGACGAGCTGGGGAGGTGTGCTGCTTGCCTCAAAGCCTCCAGGGGCCTGGTCTGAGCTACAGCCTTGCCCTTGCTGCTGAGCCAGTGCCCGTGGATGCGGGTGTAGACTGACCCCATGAAGCCCTCATATTCTTTCTCCTGGGGACAGTCCCTGCAGGGTGACATTCACAGCATCCTGTCTCAGTTCCCTAAAGCCCAACAGTTCATGCCCTTGGCAGATAAGACTTTTATCCCTTTCTTCGGATTCCTGTTCCCCTCCATAGTGATCCTACCTGTTCCTTTAATTTTTCAGCCTCTCTAAGTGTCCTTTTTCTGGTACTTATGACCCAAAGCACTTTCAGTTGCATAATGGTTTGACTATATACAAAAAAAAAAAAAAGAAAGAAAGAAAGAAAATATGGGGCACATCCAGATGTCCTGCTACATCGAGGAAGCCCCCAAACAGACTTCAGACCATCACAGCTCAGGTTGCCATTATAAAGGATTGGATCCAATTTGTTCAGTTTACCCAGAAGAATGAATGGAAGCACTGCAGTGTGTGTGTGGGTGTGTGGGTGTGGTTGTGGGTGTGAGCATGGTGCAGTAGCAAAGCTGTGCCTGTGTGAAGCACAAGCCTGGCCTCTGGCACAGCGTTCATGCAGCCGGGCAGCCCTGGGCCTCAGCTAAGCTCCCAGCCCACCTAAAATAAGAAAGTTGGGTCAGATGATTCCAAAAGCCCCTTCTAGTTGCTCGAAGCTCTGATCCGGGCCGCTGAGGCACAGAAGGGTCAATCGCCTGGCCCAAGCATGCAGAGCCAGGAGCAGAGCTCCAAGACTTGGACCCAGGTGTGTTATCTTAACACCGAAGCCCTTTTGGAGACTCACTTGCTGCCCAGAGCATTCCGCCCTCGCCATCTCTCCCAGTGTTGGGGGGAAGCTGATGTGCCTCCAAATCTCGAGGCTGTCAGACCGGCGAATCCCTCTAAGGACAGTGGTTGACATCACCTGCCTTTTTCTGAGGGCTTGTCGGGGTCCCCTAAGTCACTAGTACAGCAAATGTGATGTTCCCGGGTTTCCCCTGGCTCTGGCACTGGCCGCGTGGTCTGCAGTTACCCGGTGTCCACGGGAGCGCTGTGATCGTGGGAAACAGAGTGAGCCCAAGCGTGGTCCCCGAACCACAGTAGCTCCTGACATCGTGGTTTACAACAGCTCCATTTCATTTTATGTTATTTTCTGAGCCAGAAAATGATCTCCTCCATACACTTCCCACGTCTCCATCTGTTGTCCAGCCCGGGTCTTTGGGCTTCCACGGGGACTCAGCCCCTTCCACGGGGACTCCTGGCTCACATTGCCACGGGGCTAGTTGCGCTGCCTTCTACTGCAGGATGGAAGTGAGCTCAGTCCCCCGGAGGGCCTGCTGCTGTCCCCACATGTCAACCTTCTCTGGATGAACTGGAAAAAATAAACTAAAGGGAGAACCCGCTTCACAATCCCAGCTCCACCCCTCCTTGGGGCCACCGCCTTGGGAGAGCACCCTAACCTGGCCGAGACAGCACCTCTGGCTCTAACATGGGAATATGAATCCTCACTTGTCATCCGGACAAGAAACCATGTGTCACCGGCTCAGGAGCTCGAACAGAACACGCTGCCCTACACCAGTCAGGACGCTCCAGAGCACCCTGGAGTGTTTTCCGCACCAGTTTGGCATTCACTGTGCTTCTGATGAGTTTGAAAACGTGACAGAGACACTGAGTGGAGGGAAGCAAAAATGGATCAGTGACAGGGGAGGATTTCAGACGCTGGTCCCTGGATGAGAAAATAAACTTTCTAGTCGGGGCCGTGTGAGGTTAGAGAGTCATCGTGCCTTTGGAGTCTGGTGCGGCTGAGAATAAGGGCCTGGATGGCCTGGAGGACAAAGTCACTGGGAACCTGAGAAAAATCAGTGTTGCCACTGCCACCCTGCCGAGGGCTGACAATCAAGCAGCTAATCCCACTGAGGGACTGGAGAATTCAAATTGAAGCTGGGAGAGCGGGCAGATAGATCCCTGTGTGGGGGCGTGGGGGTGTCTCTTAGATCTCTCGGTGAGGACCTCAGGGCAGGCAAGATTAATCCCCATCATTGTGCCCCCCCCCACACACACAAGGGAGCTTGGGGGAGTTCCCTGGTCCACACAGCAGAGAAGAGGACTCCACCCATCCCATCCTGCTGCCTGGCTGGCTCTTGGGGTCATGGCACCTGCAGGTGAGCAAACCCACAGAGCCTTGAACAGAGGTGCAACCCGAATGAGCAAACTCAAGTTTGGGGTATTTGTTTTTTGTGGGGGTTTTTTGTTTGCTTTGGTTTGCTTTGGTTTGTTTTCTTGCTGTTGTTTTTGTTTTCTTTCAGGGCAGATTAAGTTTTACCCTTCAAAACTCCCCTGGAGATACAGAGGAATACTCACATATTTGCACTCTATTTTTGCATTGCAGGAAAAAGAAAAAAAAACTGAAGGAACATAAAATTAAACTGGGTAGTGTGTATGTGCAGGACCTCTGGACATTCAGATCTTGTCAAGTGTCTGTCCTTCCTCCTCTGGGCCTGTGCGCTTGGGACGATGACACCCCTGAATCCTCGCCCTTGTCTATAAATACTAATGCTACATGAGAAATCCTCTTGGCTCACCTCAGGTTTCTCTGTGGCTTCGTCTACCGTCCTGCACTCTCGTCTCTCCTGGGGTGAATGTGTGCTCTGGAGGAATCAAAGCACACAAATAATCAACCTTCCATGGATCTGGATACTTGAGGGGTGAATGAGGATCATCAAGTGGACCTCATGACCATATGGATGACATATGATGAAGCCAAGCCCCGACTGCCTCTCTGCTGATCTCCCCAAAGGGAAGTTTCCTTTAATTCGGGAATACTCGGACTCTATCTGCGCTGAGAGAAAGGCAAACACAATGTTGTGAGATCTTTGAGAAAATGTCACTAAAATGGGTCAGCCTTTCTATTTCAGAGCCCTGCTCATCTGCAAACATTAAAGGCTAAAAATATGTACATGGTGTGCTCTCAGCTCAAGCTTTGGGAAGGCTTCGGATATTAACAATCGACTTGCAGCCCCGCAGCCCCTATGACTTTCCCAGGAAGAAGGTGCACATTTCTCGAAGACTCAGCATCACTCCCCACACCTCTTTTCCAGCAAGGAATTTGGACAATTTGGACAATACTAATCTCTTGGGGGTGGCAAGGGGATAGTGGGGAAATAGGCAGGACTTAACGAATCCAGCTTTTATGCACCCCGAACACAGAGTCAACCTGCCTGGGGAATATTCTCTGGGCTTGGCATCCAGTGCTAAATGCTAGATTTCCACATTTAACCTGGAAAAACAAATGCCAACATCAGCTTGGGTTTCTGATGCTCAACTTTTGTCTTTTTTCTTTTTTTAAAAAAAGATTTTATTTATTTATTCATGGGAGACACAGAGAGAGAGAGGCAGAGACACAGGAAGAGGGAGAAGCAGGCTCCCTGCAGGGAGCCCGATGCGGGACTCGATCCCAGGACCTTGGGATCACACCCTGAGCCCAAGGAAGATGCTCAACTGCTGATCCACCAAGGTGCCCTGATGCTCAATGTTTCCCCTTGTCTCTCTACAGTATTCAGGTATCCTCCACAGTCTCCTAATCTGCATGGACAGGAACACAAACAAGAATTCCAAGTTGCCTAGCAGAGAGGACAGTGGCTCTGGAGGCAGGCACGCTCCATGCTGATTTCCAGTTTTGCCCCTAATGAGGTGTATAAATGATGCTACAGTTCACTTTTCCTCTCCCAACCATTTCCTCATCTAAGTAGAAATCATGGCGAGCTAGGGAATTTGCCGTGAGGCTTGGTGATGCTGGGTCTAAAACTCCTGGATTAGTTCTTGCTGCACCATCAGCACTATGTGAGTGCGGGTGAGTATTATTACCGATGCCACTGTGATCACTTACTTGGCTTGATACGCTTGGTTCAATGTGCTGGATCTGGGGTCACACAATCATCTGGGGCCTGACGTCCCATCTGGATAGCTGAGTACTCTTTATTCCTAAATTCATGGTCTCCATATCTGAGCCAGTGAGATGGCTCAGATTTTTATGTTTTTCCAAACCCCTGGGTGTTAGAATTATTTGTGTGTCTCTCTTCTCCAGCCGGTGAACTCCTTGGGGACAGGGAGCAGATCTGATTCATGTCTTGTGCTTTGGGCCTCGTACAGGTGGGGCACGGAGATGTTCTCAGTTCTGCTTGCTGAACTCTTCGGGACTGTGTTTATGCTGGCCGCTGTCACCTCCTCCGTGGCTCTGTGGCTGCCTCTGGCTTTCCTGCCCTCCCTGCACCTCATCCCAGAGGAAGGCGGAGTTCCAGGAGGCAGCCCTCCCTCCCTCTCTGGCCCTGGCTTCCTGCTGAGCGAGGAGACTTTCTTCCCAGAGGTCAGTTAACAGTTCAGGCACGTATTGCTAATGGGAACACAATGAAACTTGACCTGAAAAAGCTTGCAGTGATTACTACAGTCATAATAATTTATATTCCAAAGAACTTGGGAAGGAAAGAGGAAAGAAATTAAGGAAGGAGCCTGAATAAGAAGGCCAGGAGGCAAAGAGGAAGGAAAAAAAGTAAGGCAGGAAATTCTTCTAAGAATCTGCTTGATGATGAGCCTGTGGCCAGACATCTTTACAGCATCCCGAGGGGTATTTTTTTTTTTCATTTCTCTTTTAATATTGAGAAGACTATGACTCTGGGTAAATCACTCCCCAGATCATATATGTAGTAAGAGGTAGAATGACCACTGGAAGATGTTAAACTAGGTCTCAAACTTCCAAAAAGTATATGAGAAAACTATATAAAAAACAATCATTGACCAAACCAAAAGTCATCCAAACCCTATTTTGCTAGGCCCCCTCCCATTTCAGCATATGGATTTTAATACTAGGAAAAGCCTACATTAAATTTTATAAGGGGAGGCACCTGGTGGCTCAGTGGGTTAAGCATCTGCTTTGGGCTCCCAGGGTCCTGGGATCCAGCCCCTTTTGGGCTCCCTGCTCAGTGGGGAGTCTGCTTCTTCCTCTGCCCCTCACCCCCTCATGCTCTCTCTCTGTCTATCTCAAATAAAATTAAAAAATAAATAAATAAATTTTATAAGACATTAAAGGTTACATCCAGAAATGGTTGTAAGACCAAGTAAGAGTGACTAGCCAAGGGACTTTCCCAAGTGAGGCTCTGATTTTAGACAATTGCCCAAGGTTCTATTTTTCTCTCCCCATTCTTTTGACTTCTTAAGAATTCTCTGCCTCAGTAGGGGCATAACCTGCTTGCTCCTTGCTGAAGTTACTGGGAGCTCCCCGCTTCACTCTGCATGTATGGGCACAGGGTTTTACATTTTTAAATGACAGCTGAAATCCATAGGAACACACATCTTTTCACATTTGAAATTTTTAAAGAAATGACTTCGCTGCCTTGGTGCAAATAAAATGTTATGAAATGAGTATAAATCAAGAATCACTGTGATCTTTAATAATTACAAAACTTGCCAACGTTCCGCTGTTTTAGACATGCTGGTCACTAGTTTTGAAACAACTAATCTCAGATTGTGATCTCAGAATGCAAAAATCCGGTAGTTTCCTCTAGCTGTGCTCAGGGCATAGCAATAATTAGAAGGTCAATAATTTGTGGGTGAATGAGCTCCACCATTCAGGTTTCTTGTCTTCTATGTGGAATTACCTGGTCTGGTCAGCCTCCCTAGTTCTTGTCAGTCAATAATTCAGTGTAACTGCATTAGTCCAGAAAATATTTGCCAGGAAAACACTTCAGCTCATTTTATCTTGCAATCTTCCCTTCTCTGAAAGGTCACCAAAACTCTAAATCACCAGAGAATGTGGAAAAGGCGAGATCTGTGAACAGAGACTGGCCCGCAAAAATTGGAAATTTGGACCTGGTAAGCTGATGAATGTTTAACACCTGGGTCTCTGAAAAAAAAAAAAAAAAGTCTAAGTTTGCTGATATCAAGTATAATGAGTACACAATTTATAAATCATAATAAACTATAAAAATATATATGAAATATATAAATTCCATATAGGCAATTGCTTCTCACGAAATGCTTCCGTTGGCTTTTGCCAACCTCTTGTATCCATAGACAAAATATGGTTTCAATGGACAGACGAGTACAGTTCCAACATGAATGTGAGTTTATGCTTTATCTTAGCAAGTAAATCAAAGAGAAACAACGAAGAAGTATGTCTGAACTTCACTCATTTGTCGATGATGTGAGCAACTTCTTTGCTGAATTGGATAATCGCTTTCAAATGCTGGAAGAATGTTTACTTATAATGCACACCATGTTTATTCGCTGTGTTTCAGCTACAGGCATCACACTTATTTAAGTTTCATCTGCATTAACGTTTTCTCCATAATCTGCTTAAGTCTAAATAATCAACAAATGAAAACTTGTATTACTGTACTTGCCAAATTCCATGGTGTAAGTTGACACCCAGGGCTCATTTCCATCAACCAATGTGACATCACTGAAGCCTGATTTGGAAGGAGAGTCTCAGTAGCTAGACGTTACATAGCATCTCCAACATAGAGTTAAAATAGAGGTAAACAACCTCAAAAGCATAGATAATGTGTAGTAAAGTAGCAAGTGATGAGTTTTGAGTATTATTACCCTAGCTTTTAATATCATTTGATTGTAAATTCACATAATTTCACATTTAAAAAGTACTATGTTTAACCATCAGCTAGCAAACTTCCGAAGATTTAACAATTGGCTCCTCCGGATGATATAAGCCAGCTCTAACGAGTCACTGATTTTGAGGTTGAGGAGGAAGTACAGATGATAACTGAATGCATTTCAGAGCACTGATTTCAAACTTGACCCTGTCTTCTAGCTCGTTTCTGTTTAATTCTAACCAAGCAATCTGTCACAGAGATGAAGGGTGCTCCATTCCTCATCTCCACTTGCTAGGAACAGTGGGCTGCTTCAAATTGGCAAATGTACAAAAGCTGATATGACGCAAATACAAAACTCAAGGTTTTGCAGATGTGATCAAAGTAATGAGTATGAATATTGACCAGTTCCTTCAAGCAAACACTTGATATACATGTTCCTTATTCAATTTCCAACTCCTGCATCAGATGGTTTGAGCAAATTAGATTCTGGGAAGAAACTCCATTAGGATCAATGAGTTGAGTATATGAAAAAGGTTTAGTTCTTCTCTTTGTTTTTAATTTTTCCCATTGGTACATTTTATTTATTTATTCATTCATCCATTTATTCATTTATTTATATATATTTTTTTATTTTAGAGAGGGAGAGAAAACAAATGTGTGTGTGCTAGAGTAGGGGGAGGGACAGAGGGAGACAATCAGGGTGGAGCCGGACATGGGGCTGGATTTCATGACCCTGACTTGAACTCATGACTTGAGCCTAAACCAAGAGTCAGACACTCAACGGACTGAGCCACCTGGGTGCCCCTCTCATCAGTACATTTTAAAATTGTCTCTAAAGGTATCTTTTTTACATTTTTGTGTAGAGAAAGAATATATTTTACTATAAGTAGTTTTTAAATTCTCTGAAGATTCAGACTTCAAAATCAAACAAAGGAACAAAAGAGACACTGAAATTTAAAAAGCGAGGGCACCTGGGTGGCTCAGATGGTTAAGCATCCGCCTTCAGCTCAGGTCATGATTCTGGAGTTCCGGGATCAAGCTCTACATTGGGCTCCCTGCTTCTGGGAGAGCAGGCTTCTCCCTCTGCCCCTTGCCCCACTCGTACTTTTGCTCTCTCTCTCAAATGAATGCAACCTTATAAATTAATAAATAAATTAATTAATTACAAAACAGATGAGAAGTGGCAGACATTTCATTGAATTTAGTCCAGCATGGATCTTATAAGTTTGATTCATTTTTAAAAACTTTTTCCTAGGGGAGTGATGAGCTTACTGAAAGAGACAGATACTGAAAAAAAATCACAGTAATCTCCAATATGTTATTCAGAGTATTTGTCCAAACCAAGAAGTTTCTCATTACTTTTTTCTCTAAAAAACAGCCTCATTTGTCAATGACATTAAAGGTTAAAGCATGCCACCTGTATTTAAAGGATAAAAAGAGAATAGTATGAAAAACCTTATTGAAATAAATTTAACAAGTTGGATGAAATGAACAATTTCCAAAAAACCCTATAAATTACCAAGAGTGTTAAGAAAAAATGGAAAACTCAAATAGCTCCATTATTAGAGAAATTTATTTATAGTGAATAACAGTCCCACAAAATTCCCTCCAGTTCCATATAGTTTCCTGAGTGAATTTTACCAACTTTTACAGAAAAAATTAATAATAATTCAACCAAAAAGGATTCAAGAAAATTGGGGGAAAAAAAAGAATAATTTCCAACTCCTTCTAAGAGGCTGACATTACCCTGATATCAAAATCAGGCAAAGGTCTTGCAAGGGAAGACTAAGACCATATAAACATTGGTGCAAAATCATTCTTTTAAAAAATATATTTTATTTATTCATTTGAGAGAGAGAGTGCGAGTGCTTGTGTGTGAACAGGGGGTGAGGAGCCAGGGAGCAGAGGGAGAAGAAGAAGCAGACTTCCTTCTCATCAGGGTTTGATCCCAGGACCCCAAGATCATGATGCTTAACTGACTGAGCCACCCAGATGCCCTAGTACTGGTGCAAAATTCTTAACAAAATTTTATCTAATGGAATATAGCACATTTGGCATAATACCAGGAATTCTGGGTGGGTTTCACATTTGAAAATCAATGTAACTCACCATCTTAGTGAGTTTTGGTGGCTATAACAAAAACACGACTGACTGGTTGGCTTAAGCAACAAATCTTTATTTCACACAGTTCTGAAGTTTGGGATGTCTAAGGTCAAGGTCCCAGCAGGTCCTGTGTCTCTTGAGAGCCCTCTTCCTGGCTTCCAGATCTTGTATCCTCAATGATGTATCCTCAACATCATATCTTCACCTTTCCTGCTTGTATCCTCACATTGTGGAAAGCAGAGAGAGGAAGCAAGCACTTCTAGAAGAGCACTAATCCCATGGAGGGGGGCCCACCCTCACGACCTGATCATCTCGAAAGGCCTCACCCAACACCACCACATTGGGCATTAAGATTTCAACATGCGGACTTTGGAGCACTCACTTATTAACAGACTAAAAAACATCATACGTCAAGAGATGCAGAAGAACTGTTTGACACAATCCAACATCCATTCCTGAGAAAATCTTAATAAATTTGTCAAAACAAATAAGTAAGCAAGACCCTAGGCAAATTCTTTTTTTTTTAATATTTCATTTATTTATTCATGAAAGACACACAGAGAGAGGCAGAGACACAGGCAGAGGGAGAAGCGGGCTCCATGCAGGGAGCCTGATGCAGGACTCGATCCTGGGACTCGGGGATCACACCCTGAGCCAAAGGCAGACGCTCAACCACTGAGCCACCCAGGTGTTCCGAACCCTACGTAGGCAAATTTGATCTCCAAGCAAATCTTCCTCATCTACAGAAAATAAATTTCATCTCTTTCTCCTGAATTTCTCCAGCATCAATCCTTTCTACTTTTCACTCCTCACTTGTTTGTCAAGTTGTGGGTTACATAAATAATTTGCTATTTTACTAGGCAAAATGCATTGCTGTAGATTTAGAAAATCAGTCTCTGCCCCATAGCAGGGCTGCCCTTGAATTGGTCACCTTACCCCTCCAGAGCCTGTTTCTTCATTTGTGAAATGGATGTTTGAATGTGACCCATTTGAAGGAATAAATCTGCATGAAGCCCTGGTGTTTATTGTAAGCACTGCCTTCGCTGGCTCCCAGCATGCCACCTGCTGCTGTAAGGCCTCTGGCTTCCTCTTCTTTGTAGCCCCAAGTGCAGACCAGACCGAGCCCGTAGGAGCAGGACTGGACAGTGTCTGCGGTGGATCTGATGGCACTGTGGGGACATGCTCCACCGCTGGGCACCGGGTCAAAGAGAGCTCAGTGCTTTCTATAATCACTGCCATCAACGGAGACCATCCCAGATCTG
Source organism: Canis aureus (assembly GCF_053574225.1). NCBI lineage: Eukaryota > Metazoa > Chordata > Mammalia > Carnivora > Canidae > Canis > Canis aureus. The sequence continues at coordinate 55,750,757 of NC_135622.1, read as the reverse complement.
AGCAGTGCAAGCCCTCTGGGCCTTGGCACAATTTGTAGCCCAGATTAATTAGTTAATGTTCACAGAGCACTTTGAAGATGGAAAACGCTGTGGGAGTGCAAAGCCCATTAATGATCATCATTATATAAATTTGAGCTCCAAATTCAGCAATCGTAATTGGAAGTTGCTGATTCACATCAGGGCAGTGTCCAGGATCCAGAAAGCCTTTGTGAAAGGTGTCAAGAGCTTCTTGGCCCCGAATATTTTGGGGCACAAAGGGTGCTCCAGGAAGCACGTAGGCCCTGTCCCTCCTAAACCACCCTGTTAGAAACGGCCCAGTAATGCCACCTGCCTGCAAGATGACTCACTCAGTTTTCAGTGACCGTATGCTGGGAACTTGCTCTACGGGAAGCCCAGTTCAAATCCACATGTAGTAGAACTCAAAGTCCTACCCCTGCCCTTGTGCTAAGGGCTTGGGGGTCATAGATGGGTGGGTCCAGCCCCCAGCTCCGGTACTTTTACTGAGTGTGACTTTGGAAAGGCTGTATCACCACGTAAGCCCCAGGACCCTCGTGTCTAAAACAAGCACAAATGGAGGGTCAGCCTATCAGCCCTCCAGAGCTGGCTCTAAAACATCTAGTAAGAACCCAACGCATCTTGAGTGCTTAGTCACTCTTACTCACTCTTACTATTTTGTTACCAAACCATTCCCATGATACTAGAGAAACAGCACTTTTGTGCTTATACCCATTGATGTGGATTTTGATTGGCCTTTGCTAGTTAGGGCTGTTTTTTGTGGTTTTATTTATTTATTTATTTTTTTGAGGACAATCTCCCCTTGGCCGCTGAGGATCCGCCTCCCTCTTACCCCCCCCCCGCCCCCGCCACCTCAGTGGTCTTATTAAAGGAAGGAGAAAGGCATTTTGTTCAATGTTTTCTCCTGCTTGCCACAGCTCTCACGGCCCTCAATAGCTCATTGTCAATGACCTAGTTAGTCGGCGGAATATCTCACTTTTGGAAGCAACTCGGTGTCCCTGAGTGCTCTGAGCGCAGAAGGGCGATCAAAGTCCTGCCATACCCTGGCACAGCCTCTTGGCCTCCGGCAAGGCGGTTAAAAGCACACACTTTAAAGGCCTCAGACTAAGCCACATCTTGGTGCTAAGAGAACATGGCAAGGGTTCCTTCCTTCCGTTAGGTTGTGCTGACTAAACTTCGCATGGAGCCAGCCCAGCTGCCTGCCGCACCCCCTTCCCCCCCGCATCCCTCCAGCCCCTCTCTCCCGGTGGTCCTGCCATCCCCACGGCCCTCCCCGCCAAGCTCCACTTGAGAAAGCTCGAGATGGAGTTCTCCACAGGCACGTCAGGGGGAAGCCCTTTGAAGATGCAAAGGGTGTGTGTGAGTCATTCATAATCATCGTGATTCATAAGCCAACTTCAGAGGCCAGGTTCTCTTTAATACTCATTATCCCTTCAATAGACCGAGTTGGGCCAATAGTTAATTTGCAAATTGCAGGACTCAGTAAGGTGAGACTCTGCAGGCAGGGTAATTCATAAATTATTTTTTAAAGGGAGGTTGGGTCTATTCAATTTTCCAAATTTATTACACACATGAGACAATCTTTGCTAATTCCCTCCCCTCGAGGCTCAAGAGAGTTCATCATCAGCCCTCCTCCCTCTGTCCTCTGCCACCCTCATGTGGGGGCTTGCAGGTGCTATCATCCACACCTTAGGCTGCCAGGTTGTCACGGGCAGAGGGTGTCGCTCACAGAGGGCCCTCAACCAGCACTTGCTTATCGTAAGACGCGTCATGCCTACCCTCCTTCTCTGTGCCTTTGAGTTGGGCCTCATCTCTCAGCTGAAAGGCAATAAAAGTGAGTCCTAGAAACCACTCACAGTAACGCCTTCACTCACCCTAACTCCGAACTCCTAAGTCTAAGGCTTAACTCCTAGTAACTCAGAATATGACCTTATTTGGAAGTGGCGTTGCTGTAGATGCCATCAGTTGACACGAAGCCACACTGGAGTAGGCACTCCTGAGCTAATATGACCGGTGTCCTGAGAAAATGCTAATGTGTAGATACAGAGACACCCAGGGGGAAGCTTCACAAGGACAGGAGTTTGGAGTGATACACCTACAAGCCAACCAATGCCAACAATATCCCGAGAAACAGAAGAAAGGCAAGGGAAGGCAAGGAAAGAGTTCCCTACAGGTTTCAGAGAGAGTGTGAAGCCATCAACACCATGATTTCAGGCTTCAGGCCTCCAGAATCATAAGACAAGCAATGTATGTGGTTTTAGGGCACCCGGTTTGTGGTACTTTGTCACAGCAGCAGCCTTGGCATACAAAGACACGGGCACATGGCAGAGATGACATCTCCTATGCCTGAGTTGAGGCCAGGACAGCACTGGCGCCCAAGTTTAAAGATTACGTAGCGTTAAAATGTTCCATCTTTATACACATGATCTAATTTAATCATCTCAACAACCTGATGAAGTGATTATTATTGTGTTTCTTTTTTTTTTTTATTTGTTTTTATTGAAGTTCAATTTGCCAACATATAGTATAACACCCAGTGCTCATCCCATCAAGTGCCCTCCTCGGTGCCTGTCATTCAGTCACCCCAACTCCCCATCCACTTCCCCTTCCTTGACCTTTGTGTGTTTCCCAGAGTTAGGAGCCTCTCTTGGTTTGTCTCTCTGTAATTTCCCACTCAGTTCCCCTTCTTTTTTTATAAACTTTTTTTTTATAATCCCTTTCACTATTTCTTACATTCCATATATGAGTGAAACCATATAATTGTCCTTCTCCGATTGACTTATTTCACTCAGCATCATACCCTCCAGTTCCATCCACATCAAAGCAGATGGTGGGCATTTGTCCTTTCTGATGGCTGAGCAATTGCACTACTGGGGATTTACCCCAAAGATATAAATGCAGTGAAACACCGGGACACCTGCACCCCAATGTGCAAAGCAGCAACGCCCACAATAGCCAAACTGTGGAAGGAACCACAATGTCCTTCGACACACGAATGGATAAAGAAGGTGTGGTATATTATTGTGTTTCTAACTCACAGATAAAGAAAGACACTGAGGTTCAGAAAGATGAGGAGACATCTCTAATCTCACAGCCAATAGATGGCAGACCCAGGGCCACATTTCCATGTTCCTAAGCCTTCACTTGCGTTCTCTGGACTGTTGTCTGCAGATTCTCGAGCTGGAACCATGATCTGCTCACCTGGACTTTTTAAATTATTCTTGGCTGCTTGGTGGCCACAGAGTTCCCCCTGCGTCACTTTGGTAATGGCGGCTGAGGAGAAGGCTGATCTTCTCTGAAGCTCTGTCCCCCCTTCTCTCCATAGGAAGAACTTGTTGACCGAGGGACAGACATCATTGACAGGACAGTTGACAGACAGGAGTGCCTCAGCTGACAGAGGCTCCCTATCCCTGATTCAGCTGACAGAAGGAGACACACCAGTTAAGAGTGATGGCGGCTAGCTGAAAATACACACTAATCTAATCTTCTGGTTGTTCTAGATGAATCTCAGGAATGTGGGAGGCTAGCATGTCAGATAGGCAATTATTGGCCGGACGCAGGATTGCATAATGCAGTGATGACTCGGGCTTCCTGCTTCAGCTCGCATGTGGGGAGCTTGCCAAAGAGGGTTTATCTTCCCAAGAGAAACATGCCAACTTTGGGAGGATATGAAGTAACTGTCATTATGGGAAAAAAGACATGCCTAATGTGAAAATAGTCGAGGTCTCCTTCAGCTTGTGCTCTGAATCCCTTTCCATTTTTCTTTTTTTTTCTTCCCTTCTGGCTCTTTCTCTCTTTCTGTCATTTGGTCTTTCTCTGCATCTCCGTGTCCCTTTCTTTGGTTTTGCTTCGGTTTAAACTGGCCTCCCTGCTTTTCGTTCAGAGCTCCACTAAGACTGATGTCATGTCTGAGGAAAGTGCCTCGATGCATTTCCCATGAAAGAAGATGCTGATAAAAAGTCTCTGTGTTGGTCTTGCACTGAGGGGTCCACGAATTGAAGGGTCATATTAATCTGCAACACGTGGGCTGATCTCTGTCTCTCTGGCAACCAAACAAGCATCTGCTTTTTCCCCACGAAGACCACATCACATCCCTACACCTGCACATACCACAACAGCTCACAAAACAAACAAATAAACAAAACCAACCAACCAAACAAACCCACGGGTCTCCTCTGGTCTCCTTGAAATCCTGCCTCAGAACTCCTCAGAGGGGCCTCTAAAATGCTTTCTGAGAGAAAAGTGACTCCTGGAAACAAAACCAGAGAGGAGGCACAGAAAGGCCTCCTGGAGGTATTTCTTAGTTTTCATAGAAGGATAGTGAGGCGCAGAGTGGCAGGGTCACGGGCACTGAGTTACGCGGTCTCCCACTGGAGCTTCGGGCCCTAGAAGCCACAGCTCGGAAGTCCAGGCCCAGTTGTGCACGAATGCATCATGCGTCCTCTCTTCCTGTTAAGTAAGACACATCGTGCGGCTGTAAAAATGTAATATGGCAGCTAAGAAACTATGGAAGGGTACAGAACTCCGAGAACATGTATATTTATAGAAAACCCCTCAGGAAGCATTTATTATTTTCTAGGAGGATCTTGCACCGTGAAGAAAATGTTATGTCATTTAAGTGATAGCGCTTAGAGACTGGGGAAAAGGGAATTAAAGTTCTCATGAAAATCTTTTTCTGGGAACTGAAAGGGGTTAGCATTAATTACCTAGAAAATACACCCTGTTCACTCAAGTCCATATAGAGTGATTAACCACTTGCTGAATATTTACTATTTGCCAAGCTCCATGGTAGGCATTTGAAGAAAATTAACTTACATCTTTTTTTTTTTTTAAGTGAAGTTTTATAGTCCTTTTTGCAATATGAAAATCCAGTTTGGAGAGGTTAGTCAACCGGCTTAAATCGTTGTAGTTGGTAAGATGGTCGGTCAGCACTGACACTCTGGGCGGGATGACTCCTACACTGGCCCCCTCTCCCCATACTCTCTCCCCATTCTGTGCAGGGACTCACCCAGGTACAGATGAAAGCAAGATTTTATTTCATTAGGTGGTATAACTCTTTCCCTCCTGTGCCCTCTATATAACCATGTGGCCATTCAAGAAATGCCGAGGGAATTTTACATTGTCACAACCTAATTGACCTAGATGCCAGGATTCCTGGTAAAGAATCGAAAGTATCGTGTTCACATTCCTGACTTTCCTCCCAAATAGCACGTATCCATCCATGACCCTCTGTGACAACTATCCAATAAATGCTCAAAATGTAGATACCGTATTTTCTTTTCTTTTCTTTTCTTTCTTTTTTTAAAAGTTTTTATTTATTTATTCGTGAGAGACACAGAGAAAGGCAGAGACGTGTAGGGGGAGAAGCAGGCTCCCTGCAGGGACCCTGATGCAGGACTTGAACCCAGGACCCTGGGATCATGACCTGAGCCAAAGACAGATGCTCAACCACTGAGCTCTGGGCATCCCTGAACACAGTGTTTTCAAGATGAGATTCATAGAACAATGTGTGTCAACCTCCTCCCTAAATAGGGTTCGAGACTTGCAGGGAGGCTTATGTTTTGTCACTGTGTTCTCGTAACATTACCTAAATACATAGAGATCCTGAACGTCACACGACGGGTGGCCACACCTTGTTGTGCTTTATTTTATCAGTAAAATCTCTCCGTGATAAATGCCTGCCACAAATTCTTCCAGCTGGATCATCCTTTATGGAACAGAGTTCCTGAGCCAATTTTGAGCTCCAGTATTTCTATCAGATTTTAGAAGTCTCACCCTGAGGCAGGTGGGGTGTGAGGGTGCAGAATGAGACCTGCTAACTCACTCTGCTGTGGTCGATTCAGGATGGGTCTTGGTGTCATCAGCTCCCAAGACACACGCCACCTCCATCATAGCCCTCCTCCTCCTCCTCCTCGACCTCCGGCCCTCTCCACCCTGTTCTATCAACCACTTCATCCCCAGCATCACCATGACCGATCTTTAACTCTATGAGAAAGAAATAATGATCTTCATTTTCTTTGGCTGATGGGGCCCCGGAGTTCCCTTGCCACCCATTGGGGTTGACACTGGAGATCGCCTTAGCTCCCTTTGCTCATCCAACTCAATGTAAATTTTCTAATTCTTTGTTCTCCTTCTTTAGAAGCCATTTGTAGTTGAAATCCCGGAATGCCTTGTGCCCAAACTCAGAGTTAGGATATTCCCAGGAAACTTTCTGTATATTAAAACACTGTGAACTGTGCGTCATTTTTAAGAAGTCTTTGGCCTCCTGACACAAGTTACCTTCTTGTGTTGGGCTCTTGCCACTGCTTTCAGCAGCTGCCTGAAGAACGACTTGCCCAGGAGCTCCTGAAGGCAGCTGCAGACAAGTGCCCATGCCCAGGACAGATGGACAATCCTTTCTCTGGGTCCTTGGATGCTTTTTTCCAAACTCAGTTCCACCTGGTGCTGTGGTCAGATCTGCACCTGGTACAGATCCTTTTAAACTCTGTTCCTGTATGGTCTGAGCATCAGCAGTGTTTCTCTCCCTCTTGCTTAGGGTCTATCACCTGGCTGGGGAGAATTTGATGCCCTCAAACTGGTCAGTTTGCTGCTGAGATGGCCTGCCTTGCCCCAGCCCGGTCCCCTCCAAGACAAGGGGATTTTGACAGTTTGCTGTCTGATGACAGAAGAAATAGAAAATAGCAAATAGCTCTCAAACCCTCTCACCTACCTCTGAATCAAATACCTGAAGTTCTGACAAACTATAGGTGTCTGACCTCCCAAATCAGTGTAAAATAAAGCAAGCATCCAGAAAGAACAGAAGTTAAAAAACCCAGATGGGTCCAGAGGAACTTATGAGTATTTCCCAATTCCATTTCATTTCATTGGTTTTCAAATAATTCTTTCCACTTGTTTACTCTGAATCGAGATTCTAGGAAAGGGATACAAACCTTACGTGATGCTGCAGAGAAAGCTGGCTCTACGAGCCCCAGACCCCAAGCCTGATGGCAGCTACGGGAGGGCCCAGGGGTCTCTGCAACAGCAGCTGGGGCAGGAGGGAGGCTGGGCAGGTACCATGAGATGCTGGCGCTGGGTTTTTTTACTCTGATACTGCCTTGCTGAATTGTCAAGGCAAATCGTTCTACTTTTCTGAGTTCTCTCAGAATTCTCTCTCTCTCTCTCTCTTTTTTAAGATTTTATTTATTTATTTATTTATTTATTTATTTATTTATTTATGGGAGAGAGAGAGAATGAGCAAGAAGGAGGAGCAGAGGAAGAGGGAGGAGCAGGCTCCCCATTAAACGCAGAGCCCAACTTGGGGCTCAGCCCCAAGATCATGACCAGAGCCAAAGGCAGGTGTTTAACCAACTGAGCCACCCAGGTGCTCCTCTCTCAGAATTCTTTTTTTTTTTTTTAAGATTTTATTTATTTATTCATGAGAGATACAGAGAGAGAGAGGCAGAGGCACAGGCAGAGGGAGATGCAGGCTCTCTGCAGGGAGACCGATGCGGGACTCGATCCTGGGACCCAGGATCACACCCTGAGCCAAAGGCAGACGCTTAACCGACTGAGCCACCCAGGTGTCCCCGTCTCAGAATTCTTATTTACAAAATGAAATGACTTCTCTAAGTCCTTTCTAGGTTGAAGGTGTAAAGGAAAAAGTCGAATGTCAGGCTGCCCTGCAGCTAAGCATGCGTGCTGGTGGGTAGAAGGAGGGAAAGCAAACCGTCTGCCAATTGTGGGGAACAGGGAAATTAAGTGGACACCTGTGGGCAGAAGTATGTAAGTACTGGGGGGCTGCAGCGATCAGGGCTACGGGGGAGGGGGCATTGATCCACTCCCTCTTCCGATTCCCCAGAATCCAGTCCCCATAGGAGAGGTGAGCATATGCCTCCCTTCCTGGCCATGCTACACGGCTTCCAAGATGTTTACAGAGACTCCAAAGGGTGAACCGAGTTATTAAAAGAGTAGCAATTAGGGTGGCCCGTCCCAGCAATTTAAAGTTTCCTGTCTAAGGAAGCATGTGGGGAGAGGGGGTATTCCGGGAGGGGAGAGGAAGCAGCATTCTCGTCTCCTGATTGGGCCTCCCCACAATTCCCATTTCGGAATGCAGGAACAGGAGGCAGGGTGGGGGAGAGACTGCCTGGAGCCCCAGCTCCCGGGGGGTGGGGGTGGGGGTGGTGATGGTGGTGGGTGGGGGGGACCCACATGCAGCCCCAGATGTTCCAGCCCTTGCAAGGGCCTCCTCCTCCAAGAAGTGTCTCCCTGCTTTCCTCTTTCGGGGGACCTCAGCTCAGCTCTTAAAGCCTCCTGGCATCTCCTGCCTGCCTCCCCAGATTGAGCTGTGCTGGAAGCTTCCTGCTAAAGCGCTCTGTGCACGTTGGCTGCCGTGGGGCTCCCAGAGAGAGGCCGCCTGGTGATTTACAGCTGCTGTCGGAGCCGGGCTTTTCCCAACAGCCGGCGCTGGCCGGGGAGGCATCCCTGGCAACGGGAGCATTTTTGTCTAATTCAGACTAAAGGAAGCAGGATTGCTTTGTTCAACCCTTGCCGGCTGTCCCTCCAGCCAGCCAGCCAGCCGGGATCCCCAAGTTCACGTCTGCCCTGCCGCTTGGGCTCTAGAAGCCAGCTCCAGGGGAGCAGGGTGGGGGGGCTGTCCTGCCACAGGCCCGCCGGAGCCCAGGCCGGGGAGCCTTTCTGAAAGGAGGTTGCACAACGCAGGGCAGGCCCTCTGCTTTGCTTTGCGGTCGTGGTTTCTCGGAAGCCCCAGGGGCCCATCCAGGAGAACGCCCATGTTCCCTCGCTTTATCCGCTGCTCCTTCCCAAGGGGATTTCATTTCCTTTATTATTTTCCACACTTGGCTGCTCTGAGTCAGGTGCCCAAGACCCAGCCTGGGTCGAATGGTTTCCAACACCCTAACACCTTTCTCACCAGCAGCATGTTGCGGTGGGGAGACCCCCGGCCTTGTGCGCACACAGAATTTTGTTCCCGTTCCAGGTGATTCTGTCGTGACAAGTTCCTTCTTTTAATGTTCATTCCTCATCTCCAAAGCCAGAGCAAGATCTTCTCTGGGAAACTGTTGTGTGGAGGAAACCTAGCTTGGCCGGCGCCCAGTAGGTAAATGAGTAAATGCAAATCAAATAGAGCTCGTAAATTTTGTGGCTCGTCTTCTGCTTTTGTTTTTGTTTTGTCTCCCTTTTTCCCTAACAGTTTTTCAGCCTACCGTGTCGATGGGGACCCAAAGGAATGCTTCAAGAATGTGAGAGTCGTGACTGAGTACAAGCTTGCTAAAAATCACTTTTGCAAGACTCAATTTGACCAGGCAGTGTCAACGACATGAAACTCCTAAGGTAAGACTTAATGGTGATATGATTGGCAGTAATATTTTGCAAAGGACACAGATCATGAAAAAAAAAAAATACAAGTTTTTTTTTTTTTTTTTTTCATGTGGAGAGAACACAGATTTTTATCTTGGGGGTGAAACATCTCCTTGGGAATGTTTACTGCTGAACGGCAAGTGACAGGCCATTTGAAAGAGGAGAAAAACACTCACTTTTGCTTCCCAAGAATGGGTGTCTCCCATCTGAGAAAACTAAGGACTTATTTCTTTCAGGAAATGTGCTAAATTGACCCTGAAATAGAGATCTGTTGCCTCCCAGTCTCCATTACCAATTCCTTGTCTCTGTTAACCCTCCAAGAGCAAAGGTATGGAGTTTTATTGACCAGAAATGGAAATTGTTTCCTTTTTTTTTCTTTTTTATCGATGGGTCTGTGATTTGGGGCAGAGCATACACAAGTGAGCCTGATCTTATGCTGACATCTAAAGTCTTATTCCAGAGATTCCCCTGGGATATTCATGCCCCTTGGTATTATCTAGAAATTTTGCTTGAAAGGACCCGGAATAGACAAAGTTAGTTATTGTTACTGTATCCCTCTGTCTTCCCAGATGATGCCAGATTGAGTTTCTTCCATCTGTGCTCTGCACCTGTGTACACACACACACACACACATACACACACACATGCATTCCTGGTTCATCTCCCAGGTAAGCCTATGTCCTCTACTTTCCTCTTTCCTCTGGAAAAAGCTCTCCTATTGCAGTATCTACACACACACACACACACACACACACGCACACTGTATATTGGAGTACAAGAGATTTAAATTATACTAAATTGGAATTCAAAAGATCTGAGTGTATCCTTTAGGTTTTGTCACAAACTGCCTGTGTGACCTTGAGGAGTTTTATTCTTTTTTTTTTTTTTTTTTTTAAGATTTTGTTTATTTAGTTGAGAGAGAGAGAGAACACACCAGGGGGAGGAGAAGAGGGAGAGGGACAAGCATAATCCCTGCTCAGTGCAGAGCTCAACGTGGGCTTGATCTCACGACCCTGAGATCATGACCTGAGCCGAAATCAAGAGTTGGACATTCAACCATCTGAGCCATCCAGGCACCCCAAGGAGTCCTTTCTTGTTTGTAGATCTCCATTTTTCCCACTTAGAGACTGAGGCAACCAGACCAGCTAGCTTCTAAGATCTTTTCTGATGTTAGTTGATTCTAGATTTTTACAGCTTCTGGTCTACCCCAGAAGCTCCATCCAAGAACAAAGTCAAAGCCAGCCTCAAGTTTATGGAGTGACAAGGAAGGTGAGAGCCCATTAAGGGAAATCAAAAGCCAAGGGTCCCTTTCTCCACCACTGCAAGCCTTGTCTGTAGCACGGCTGTGTTTAATGGCACTCATTTGTATTATGAGAAAATGTGGACATTGGCTACAAGCCCCACTGATTTCTCATCCATCACCTTGGACTTTTATAAGAATTAAATAAAATAATTCTAGGATTCCCATCAGTAGTGAACAGCTAAGTAATGTTTGGCATACTCACACTTTATTTTTAAAATATTTCATTTATTTATTTGAAAGAAAAAGAGAAAGAACAAGCTGGACAAAGGGCAGAGGGAGAAGCAGACTCCCTAGTGAGTAGGGAGCCCAATGTGGGGCTCGATTCTGGGATTCTGGGATCATGATCTGAGCTGAAGACAGATGCTTAGCTGACTGAGCCACCCATGTGCCCTGTACTCACACTGTAGAATACTACACAACTACTCAAAGGAAGGCATCAGAGCTCACCAGGCTGACTTGGGAAGGGTTTCCACAAGGCATTACTGATCGGAAAAAGAAAGCAGTAGAACATATGAGTATAGTATTATCCCATTTTTGCAAAACAGCACCAGAAGTTTGATATATGTGTGCGTGTATCTATTCACAGATCACCCTACTGCACACCAGGCATCTCCACTCTCACCCACTCTCCCCAACAGTTTTAACCCCCTGTCCTGCTTTCCTTTTCGCCACAGGATGAGAACTCTGTGTGGTTGTTTGTTTGCTGTTACTCATCGCTTCATCCTCAGCAACTGGTATAATATTTGGCACATAACTAGTATTTAATGAATATATGTAGAGTGAACGAATGAATGGAGTGAACCAAAGCGTATGAAAATGGAGGATACGTGGAAGAGATAAGGCGAGGGGGAAGGTACAAAGGGAGAAAGCTATAGAAAAAAGGCAAAACTAAGTTGCATTAACCATGGCATGGTAATAGGATTGCATTTACATACTTATGAATGTATCTGTGGTTGTGCGTGTGTCATTCAAAATATGCATGATAGGGGCACCCGGGGGGCCCAGATGACTGGCATCCACCTTCTGCTCAGGTCATGATCTCCAGGTGCTGGGCTCCAACCCCATGTTGGGCTTCCGGCTTGGCAGGGAGTCTGCTTCTCCCTCTCCCTCTGCCTCTCCCCCTGCTTATGCTCTCTCTGTCTCTCTCTCTCAAATGAACAAGTAAAAAAGAAAAATTAAAAAAAAATATGTATGATGAATGGACTACCTCAAACCTCTAAGAGGATTTTGTAAAGTCCCTTCACTCTTCGTTTTCATATGATCTCGGGATTTGCAAGGAAGTGACTTTGTGGTGACCCTGGTACTGGCATCCCAGCATCTGCAGTTCTTCCCCACACCCTCCTGCCTGGCAGGGGGAGATGTGGTGTGGTCCCTATATTCCCATCATAAGGGTGTGGCCTTGGCCAAGTCAATTCCATGCGCTGGATTTGTGTTTGCTCATCTTTATAAGAGATCTAAGGACACTGATCTTTGCGCACACCCAGGTTTTTAGTGAAGGCTGTGAAGGCAGTGCCAACCTCCTCTGTGCTCTTCTCCATCTCTGATCCACTTTCCCTCCCATGCTGGGTTTCCAAATGCAAATGGTTATTTCGGTTGCAGACGAATATGAATCTCTAAGCAATAACAGCATCTTCAGAGTTCGGGTGAGGATTGTGTCTTATCTTTGAAGTGTCAACATTCAGCCAAAGGCCTTGCTCAGAGCAGGGGCCCAGAACTCTTTTTTTTTTTTTTTAAGATTTTATTGATTTATTCATGAGAAACACAGGGAGAGAGAGAGAGAGGCAGAGACACAGGCAGAGGGAGAAGCAGGCTCCATGCAGGGAACCCGATGTGGGACTTGATCCCAGGTCCCCATGATCACATCCTGGACCAAAGGTGGCGCTAAACCCGGGCTGCCCCCAGAACTCTTTACTAAGCTCCATTTGTGCAGCCCCGTTGCCCTCTGGGATCACTGGGGGTTCAAGTAAGCTTGGCTCAAACCCCAGCTTCTTGGCTTGGATGAGGACGGACTCCTGGAGAAAATTCTGAGGATTTGGACTTTCCTTCCCACTGTTTACCTCTATTTGTGGATTGTACCTATGCCCTTGGCCCTGACTGCCCCACACTGAGTCAAAATTCTACCCCTTAACTCATTCTCATTAAAAAAAAAAAAAAAATCACTTGCACTAATGATCCAGTATTATGGATCTAGTTAATATTTCTGAAAATTTGAAGAGTCTCATCACTCCTGTATGGCTTTTGACCACCCCTTATAGGCACCACCCCTCCTGCCAGACAGCTTTCCAACACCTGCATTTTTTAGCATTTGATTTCTGGCTCTGTCCATCTCCCTAGGAAGTGTCTGCTCCTACCTCGGATCTTCATGCCTCTCCCACCAACCTTGAAATTCCAGCAAATAAAATGTCTCCAGCCTCCAGGCGAGTCTACCAAATTATTATGCTGTTCTTCCACAGTCATATATTAACCTAAACAGAGTTCCAGATGTTTCTCAGGGTACAACGGATAGGTTACTATACTTCAGGCCAATGGATGGAGGCAGACATTTGCATAAGTAATAGGGACGTGACATGTTACATTAAGTCCAAGTATAGAGGACAGCACAAATAAAGTGCTCTCTATCTAAAGCAAGCAAATATTAACCGTTGGGAGCAGCATATATCAGAGAACCCGCTGATGTATTCAGTAGTCACTAAGCATCTGCTAGGAATGTCCATTTCTGTGCTGTAGGCTGGCCATCCTGAGGTGAGTCCACCTGTTAGGAGAGAGGACGTGCATTCAAACGCTTATAATTTAGCTCAGGGACTGTTGCTATTACAGAAGAAAGGTGGAATGTTCAGAAGCAGAGCAGTACCATCCCATGGACACATCTTTCCTGAGGTTGTAGGAGATGGTTGGTGTATTTGTCAGCCAGAGCTCCCATTACAAACCACCACAGGCCTGGGGACTTAGACAGCAGAAATGTATTTCTCATAGTTCTCAGAGCTGGAAGTCCAAGCTCAGGATGCTAACCGATTTGGTTCCTGGTGAGAACAATCTTCCTGGCTTGCAGACAGCTGCCTTCCTGTTGTGTCTTCAGATGGTAGGAAGAGTGTGAGCCAGCTCTCTGGTTCTCTTCTCATAAGGACATTAATCCTATTGGATCAGGGCCCCACCCGTATCACCTCACATAACTTGTGACTTCAATTGCCTCCATAAAGACCCTCTCTCCAAAGGCAATCACCTTGGGGTTGGGTTTCAATATATGAATGGGAGGAGGGGTGGCATTCAGTCCCTAGCAGATGCTATTTTGGAAATCTTTCTAAAGGGTTATCTAGTTATAAAGCCATTCCAGGCAAAGAGAATGCAAAAAAAAAAAAAAAATGATGGCGATGATGAGGATGGTAATAGTAACAATACTGATGACCTGAACCGTGTTCCTGTGAGGAGCCCATAGATATCCCTTATCAGTTCTAACAACAGTATCACCAGTCAAGTGGTACGGTGCTTCTTTAATAGAGGAGAAACATGAGGCTTCAAGTGATTTCTGCACGAGACCATTCCACTGGTTAATTGGTAGAGAGAAGGTCGAAGTCAGGTCTGGTTATATGAACTAGCACTGCCATGCTGGGGACTCGTACAAAATGTTCCAGGTGCAGGTGCTGTGTGACCTTTGCTCTCCCTTCCCCATTGACTCTGGAGCCTTACCTTGAAGGGGCATGGAAACTAGCCAGAGCTTTTCTCCAGACTTTCAGCAGCCTTGTACTCAGGGCTACGAAAGAGCCGATGTATGTAAATCCCAAGTATCTCTCTTAGTTTTACCTTCACACCAACACAATAGGCAATGGAGTTTTCTAGTGGAGTCTAAATAGCTCTTTTGTCAGCCCACAGGCTTTTAAGCCAAATTTGCGCTTCTAGAAGCAATTTTCTCAGACCTGGTTGGGGTGCAGGGAGACAGCTAAATGCTTCTCTACCTCTTCTTGTCTGACAAATTGAGGTTCCTGTAAAGAAGGGGGGAAATCCTAATAGTGATTCATCTGTAGCTTCTACTCATGTCTGAGCTTTCTGAGGGATTGTTTATTCCTTTTCTCCTATCCCCTTTACCTTACTGTGCATTAAAATTCTACATGAAGCCTTTATGAGTTTGAGGGCAAGTCTGAGTGTGCCTGGGATGAAGCCATGTTGAGAATCAGTGCTAGTGGGTGCATATTTCACAACTGGCACAGATTAAATTGTGTGTTCTTAAACCATTTACTTAATCTCCTGACCCTCAGTCTCTCCTTCTATAGCAGTACTTCCCTCACAAGATTGTTATGTGGGAAGAAATAATGCAAAATATATACATATATATCATCTAATAAAATAGACACAAAATAGATACTCAAAAACTAGTAGTACTTTAATTTCTAACGTTAGCACTTTATTTTTTTAAATTTATTTATTTTAGAGAGAGAGAGAGGGACAGCGTGATTGGGAGGGGCAGAGGGAGAGGGAGAGAGAATCTCAAGCAGACTCTATGCTGAGTATGGAGCCTGACTTGGGACTCGATCCCAGGAATGACCTGAGCCAAAGTCAAGAGTTGGATGCTCAACAGACTGCATCATTCAGGCACTCCATCACTGACACTTTAAAATATTAGCAACACTAGTAATATATTATATGGTTTAATTCTGATTCTCAGAAGGAAATAAGTAATATGTCTAATTTGATATTTCTTATATTTCTAAGTATACCTGAAATTGGTATACTTAGATTGGTCTGCACCTGGTCAGCTCTGAAGGTCACAGCCCATTAGCAATAACAGTAGAGGGATGGATTGGCTGTTACTGAGCACCACCATATGATAATGGTGTCTTGCTCAATCTTTGCATTCACTTCATGAAGCATCTGTTGTCAACTCTGTTTTACTGATAACTTTCAGTTCCCTGAGTTCAAGGGCTGTGTCCATTGTGTTCTCCCCAGAGGGTTGAGGGCCAAGGACAACGCCTTGCAAGGACATTCAATAAGTATATGCAGAGTCAATGTTTATATTCACTTTCTCTAGTCGGTCTGTAAAACCGACTAGAGTCCTGGGTCACATCTCTGTTCCCTTACTTCTGAGCACAGAGACAGGTATGCGTTAGGCCCATTGTTAAAGACTGGGTTTAAAAATCGGTAGTTTAAGGCAAAGGCCATGAGAAAGGGACTCCACAGAGCATCATGTGGAGAAAGTAGGAGGTCACTGGTCATTTTGCAATGAAAAAGGGTGCATCCTACTCTCAGGGAAAGTGGGAGGGAAGAGAGTAAGCAAGAAGGTAAGGAGGCAAAGGAGAAAGAAGAAAAGTGTTCCTTTGCAAGGTGGGGTAGGACAGTGATTGAAAATTCTACCTTTGAGTCAAACAAAGCTTGGTTTGGTTCTTGCCAGGCCAAAGCCAAGTTATCTAAGACTTTGGGGCCCTGGTTTTCTCAACTATAAAATTGGTATCATGAAACATACATTTCATGATGTTTTGTGGTGATACGTGCATATGGAAGTGCCTTATAAATTATAAAGGACTACAAGCAAACGGTTCTCAGTACACCTCCAGCAGCAAGATCTAGCACTTCTTATAAATGTTATAGAAGAAATATCTCAATCACTATTGATACACAGAATAGAGATCTGCTTAGGCTGTAAACTCTTGTAATCAATCAATGTATCCCACAGCTTAGAATTAATGAAATAGCTAAAGATAGGGGTTTAATCCATCCTTCCAACTCAATCTTTCAAAATCTTACTAAGAATCATCTATCAAGGAATCCGTTTAAAAAATTCAGAGTTAATGAAAGTTGAAGTCAACCAGCACATCTGACTCTATTGTTCAGACAAGTGATGAAGTAGAAAACAAAAACAATTTGTTTGTATGAATGGAGTGGGCTTGTTCTTCGTGCAGCGTGATTCACCAAATTCCTGAGCCAGTCCAATGGGGAGATGAGAAATGTGAGACTTGTGTTGATTGCTTTGTGTTGTTTTGGTAAAATGAGACAAATTTGTGTATGTATAATTTTTAATACATTTCTGAACTATGGGGGGGAAGCCTTCAATTTTTTTTCCATTTATTTTAAACAATGGCCTTTGAAACTGGCTGGTTTTGTATAAAAAAGCAGAGAAGGGATGACCCACTTTCCTTCCCTGCTTCCTCCCACCCAGCCTCTAAATAAGTGTGAGCTAGTCACTACCATACATGTGGGTGGCAACTCTGTTCTTGGTTCAGGGAGAGAAAGAAGCACAGACAAATAGAGATGCTTTTTAGCAAGTTGTGGGACTTGAAGTCTTGCATTTGTAATAATCCAAGGAAAATGTAACAAAGTCGATTATTGTTAAGAGATACTAAGGTCAATCACATTTGGTTATTGTTATATGGTGCTTGGCACAGAAAAATTACCCCTCGCAAACTTTGTTGGCATTTTGCAAAAAGCTTAATTTCTAACAGGCAACTCCAGCAATATCAATGGTGATGTTTCATCACATCGTTTCTGACCTGCTGGATAGTATTTGCTCACTAGGATCCCTGAATTTAGAAATCGGAGTGCTTAAGAAAACATCATTGAGGGTAAATAAAAATCTCCTGATGATAAATATTGGCAAAATACTTTAAAAACAATGTTTGTTTGTTTTTTCAAAATTGCTGATAGTATCTTCAGATGAGATGGTCTCATGAGGAGTAAATAGGAGAAAAAGAAGATATCTAACTCCGTTTGGGTGTTAGATACATTCTCCTTGAACTCCACTTACTCAGCATTTATTTTATTATGTATCAGGTATTGTCCTGTGAGGTACTCTTTAGCGACCACTGTTAAACTGATTTTGTAATTATAGTCTTTTCTCTGCCAGCATTTAGGTTCCTTGGAGGTGGTTCATGGCCATCACAGAAAGACAAGGTGAAAATCAATGGGCTGCAGTGTTCCCACACATGATCTATATTTATAGATATTGGAAGTGGACTGAGTCATCCAGAGATGAAGGAAGTGTTGAGGATCTAGGACTCAGAGACAATAATATCCCTGTTTTGTGCTTTGGCTCCCTTTGCCTTCTGTCTGAGCATGAGAAAATAAGAGCTTTCATCCTTTGACCTGGAATCTTCATGACAATATTCCTTGGGAAGCACCAGGGATAGTGAGTACAGAGGCAATCATTATGTCTGTTTTGGTGTTTGTATGTGGGTTCAACTGGCTTTACTGGCTAGTTATGGAGTAAGGAAATGAACACATTAGTATCTTTAAGAATTGCATTTATCAAACATCTATTATGTGCCTGAATCTACCACATTCATTCATAGACCTGCATCAGAAGACACATGAGACATTTCCTTGTGATGAACATTTTATCACGTGGAAAACAAGGTGTTTGCCAATGGGGAGACTTCAAACCCAAAGATGGCACGTAGCTCGGAGGCACATTATTACAGGCTGAATTACAAAGTGAGAATGAGAAAGTTGTTTAGACTTACGTGAGTGGTCATTACAATGGGTGTTTCCAGGTGGCAGGGGATTGGCTAAAAGTGCTTATCTTATACCATCTTAGGAAGACAGCTTATGTTTTATTTCCAATTATTGGAAGGATTTATAAGACATAACTCAAGTTAAATTTTGCTTATGCTCATGAAATAAGCTAGATTAAGTTCCCTTCCCTGTTTCTGTCTGCTTCTGGTATTTTCAAGTGGTCTTCATTTTATTTTATTTTAACAGCTGTCTAATTGGCCTCCATACATAGATAAAAAAATGAACTGACAAAGCTCCACACATTAACACTATGGCAAACTACACTTATATACTGTCCTGGGTAGAATCATGGCTCCGCCAAAGATGCCCCCAACCTAACAACTGGAATCTGTGACTGTGTTGTGTTCTAGGGCAAAAGAGAGTTTCAAAAGTGATTGAGGTTACTGATTTTAAGATGGAGAGGATCCTGGGTTATCCAGGTGGACTTACTTAATCACACAAGGACTTAAAAGCAGAGAACTTTCTCAGGGAGCACTCAGAGAAATGTGGTAAAAGCTGGGGAGACTCGAAGTGTGAGAAGGCACTTGACCCTGGTTGTTGGAGGAGGGCCACCTGGAAAGCATGGGAAGAAAAGCGAGTGACCTCCAGGAACAATAGAACGGAGACCCCACTCCTACAATTGCAAAAACTCATTTCAGCTCACAACCTGAATGATCTAGAAGCAGGTTCTTCCCCAGAGCTCTTGAAAAGCAGCTCAGCCTTGCCAGCACCTTGAATTTGGCCTTATGCGACCCTATGCCGAGAACCAGCGAAGCCATCCTAGTCTTCTGACCTATAGAACTGTGAGTTAACAGGTGACTTGTTTTAAGCTACTAAATGTGTAGTGATTTGTTATGGCAGCAATAGAAATCCAACGCATGAGACTTGAGGTTTGAGTTGAGTAACCGATGTGTGTAGCCACTACCTTTTTACATTTAAAAGCAGCCAATGAAACATTCATGGAGTCTTTTCTAATTTCCGCCTAGTAATACAATTCTAAGATTCCATTTTACCTTTATGTAATTTCAGCTCAAAAAAAGCCCAAAGGCTGCAATTACTGAGGAGGGATAATAAGATACCTAATGTATGCTACCTGAGGAGAAT
The DNA here is from genome assembly GCF_053574225.1 of Canis aureus. Lineage (NCBI taxonomy): Eukaryota > Metazoa > Chordata > Mammalia > Carnivora > Canidae > Canis > Canis aureus. The sequence continues at coordinate 55,731,505 of NC_135622.1, read as the reverse complement.
TGGACATGTTAATTTTCATGGAGAATCTCCAGTGAATTTCCCAAGAAATTTCATTTTCTAGCACCTTTCAGCTCAGGGCAAATTGCAGTTTGGGGCTCTGCAGCTAGTACAATCAATTATGCGAGGGCTATATCATCATTTTTCAATGAAAAGTTCAGCACTGCCTCACCTGCGGTGGAAGGCGAGGAACCCCAGACGTGTTGTCTTTCTGGAAAAACAACTATCTGTGGCTGCATCAATTGATGTTCTTGACCTTATTGACTAATAGCTCTGGCCACTTTAGAGCAGCTTCCGCTCTTCCCTGGCTCCTCCTCCCATGCAGTGTCCTAATGAAGGTATCCGTGCGGTAATGATGTAGCGTATTGCTTCTCCTACATTCTATGTTGCCTGGTAGCAGAAACTATATCTCCCACATATTTATATTTCTGCAGGAGCCTGAAATCTGGTCTTTTAATATATTCAAGATGATTTATATATACATATATAAAAGGAAGGCTTTGCAAACTCGGCCATCCCGATCTTCTGTATGCCTGAGACTTTTCCAGTCTCTAGGAATGGAATCAGATACAGGTTTTCTCTTCTCAGGGTGCTTGTAGGTCAGTAGGCGCATGGACACCCAAACAAAGTCTATGACACAAAGTGTCAAGTATGACACCTGATGAATATCCAAAGTGTTAGAAATGACAAGAGAAAGACCTGGGACTTTTGGCTTCTTTGAGAGAGAGACAGACACAGACAGACAGGGCTCACAGCAATGGGGGAAGGACAGAAGGAGAGAGGGAATCTTAAGCAGACTCGACCTTCTGACCCTGGGACCATGACCTGAGCCAAAATCAAGAGTTGATTGCTCAACCAACTGAGCCACCCATGCGCCCCTAGACCTGGGACATTCTGAGGCGAAGGGGAAACTGTCACCTAAGAGTTTGTGGCAGAAATGAAGTTCATGCATAATCTTAAAGGATGAAGTGGGTAGTTGGGAAAGAGAAAACGACATGCTCTCTCTTGGACTTGCTGTCCAAGTAGGTTGACATGGGACAATGGCAGAAGGCAGGGCTGGAGAAGCAGAGAAGCAAGTGAGGAATGGCCTATATGCCGCGGACGTCGTGCCCAGGGCAATGGCATGGGGGTGACAGAGCCATCCCACAGGCCAGCATTCCAACAGCCAGAGGGGCTGGCTTGGCAGCCAGAGTTCAGGGAGACCAGGGGGGTGGGAGAGACATCAGGTGGCTGCTGCCAATGTCCTGAGAGTAGGAGCTGAGTGCAGAATGGTGGCTGAAAGGCAGAAAAGAAGTTGTTGCCTTTGGAAGCGACTCTCTAGGACAGAATCTAGACATCGAGGTTAGAATCACCAGCAAACGATTACAGTTTCAAAGGAAAAGCATAATTATGCACGTTGTTTGGTGACACAAGATAGAGATGCCAGGTGGAGCTGCCTTTGCTGAACTTGGCTCAGCTTAATTGAAAATGCTTCGTGGTTGAAAGAAGCGAATCCTGCCTCCCTCTTATAAAAACAAACCAAAAAGGCATTCCTGTTTCACCTGAGCGTCCTTCCCAGGGCCAAGAAATGAAGGCATTAACTGGACACACCCAGGAACCAGAGGAAATGTGCACCGATTGACAATTAGCTAAGAGGTCCAACATTAGCTGCTCCTCTGGGCAGGAGAGAATGTGAGTTTGGATAGAAACTCATGGTGCGTGAACGTGATCTCTTTATGGGTTCTCTTTCCCGCAGTCAAGGTGAGAAGGAAGAGGGACTCTCTGAAGATGGCAAGGGAAGGACAGAGGAAAACAGGAGAAGTTAAGGCAGAGCGGGTCAGGTCAAGCCAGACGTCTGGGTGTGAAAGTGACTTTGCAGACTTTCAGGGAGGTGGGTAGGGCACCAAGCTTTCTGGAACTCTGCTGCTCCGTAACAAATGATCTGTACTAGTGAATATGACACAGCCTCAGGAACTGTGGCCTACTTACTCAGAAAATCCTATTTGGCTAGGACATTTCATAACTCACCAATTTGACCTCTTAAGTATCTCTAAAACAAGAAAAAAAAAAAGTTTATGTCAATAAAACTATCCCATCTGGGGAGGAGGGAAACAACTTCAATCTCAGTTCTTTTTTTTTTTTTAAAGATGTTATTTATTTATCTGAGAGAGAGATTGAAAGCATGGGAGAGCAGGAGCCAGGGGGAGCAACAGAGGGAGAGGGAGAAGCAGACTCTCTGCTGAGCATGGATGCTGACTTGGGGCTCCATCCCAGGACCTTGAAATCATGACCTGAGCCGAGGGCAGAGGCTTAAGCCACTGAGTCACCTAGGCGCCCCACCCTGTTCAATTCCATTTCAAATGAATAAATGAATGAATGAATAAATAAGTGAATTCCAAGGTATTAATGATCACTGAAAATTACTCAGGAAAATCATGCATTTCCCCAAAAAAATCCCAAGGATAGAGTGGTGGGAGCGAGGGAATTGGAGATACGTTGGTCAAAGGGTACAAACACCCGCTTATAAGATAAATAACTTCTGAGGATCTAACGCACGGCCTGGTGGTTATAGTTAATAATACCATATTATGCATTTGAAAGTTGCGAGGAGAATAGGTCTTAAATGTTCTCATCACAAAAAATAAATGGTAATTACGTGACATAATGGAGGTGTTAGCTAACATGGTGGTGGTAATTATCTTGCAATATATAAGTGCATCAAATCAACATGCTGTAAATCTTAAACTTGCACAATGTCATATCTCAATTATATTTTAATACAGCTGGAGAAAAAAAAAAGAAACAAAACCAAGACGAAACAGAAAATTGGTGACAGATGAACAGACATGTCACCAAGGAAGATGGGCCAATGGCAAACAAGCGCATGAAAAGATGCCCAAGATCATGTCACCAGGGAAATGCAAATGAAAACAACAAGATACCAGTGCACAGTTCTTTTTTTTTTTTTTAAGATTTTATTTATTTATTCATGAGAGACACAGAGAGAGAGAGAGAGAGGCAGAGACACAGGCAGAGGGAGACGCAGGCTCCATGCAGGGAGCCCGATGTGGGACTTCATCCTGGGTCTCCAGGGTCACGCCCTGGGCCAAAGGCAGGCGCTAAACTGCTGAGCCACCCAGGGATCCCCCCAGTGCACACTTCTGAGAATGGCCCAAATCAGGAACACTGACGACACCAGAAACCCGGAAGGCTGTGGAGAAACAGGAGCTCTCATTCGCTGTTGCTGGGAATGCAAAATGGCACAGCCCCTTGGGAGGACGCTTTGGCAGATTCTTACCAAACGAAATGCACTTTCATCTTAAGAATCCCGCAGTCCCGCTGCTTGGCATTTGCCCAAAGGAGTTGAAAACCTATGTCCCCACAAAAACCTGCGCAAGGCTGCTGGTAGCAGCTTTCACCACAGCTGCCAAGACGTAGAGGCAACAAGGGCATCCTTCAGTAGGTGGATGGATGGGCAGGTAAGCTGCGGCCCACCCAGACGATGGGATATTATTCAGTACTAAAAATAACTGAGCCATCAAGCCTTGAGAAGACACAGAGGAACCTTAAATGCATATGGCTAAGGGACAGAAGCCACTATGAGAGGCTACATCCTGTAGGGTTCTCGCCGTCTGACATTGTGGGGGAGAAACTTTGGAGGCGGTGAAAAGATCCGAGGTTGACAGGGATTGAAGGGAGGGAGGGAGGACGAGGCAGAGCACGGGAGGTTTTTAGGGCAGCGAAACTGTTCTGTATGCGACTATCTATGATAGTGGGTGCCCGTCCCCGTGCATTTGTGAAACTCCTAGAACGTGCCACACCAAGAGGGAACCCTAGTGGGCATTATTGCGGACTTTCAGTGATAACGATGAGTCAGTTCATCGACGTGTAGCTCATTGATTGTAACCATTGCACCTTCTGGTGAGAGATGGTGATGGGTGTGTGTGTGTGTGTGTGTGTGTGTGTGTGTGTGAGAGAGAGAGAGAGAGAGAGAGAGAGATCAAGGGGCACATGGGATATTTCAGTACTTTCTGCTCACTTTTGCTGCTCCCCCAAAGTCTTCTTCATGAAAAGGAGGGGAGGTTTACTCCAAATTAGCAACTGTAGTCAGATGTTACCATCTCTGGGGTAGGAAGGGATGATGTGGGGGTGGGGGAGGTAAAATGATGTTACTGGGAGCCCCAAACACTGGGGCTGGGGCTGCTGTGGGCATCATCGCGGCCACCACACTGTGCAGGAGGCCGTGGTGCCACCACAGCTGCCAAGGCCCCTGGGGCCCCCCTGGCACCACGCTCCCCAGGCTACCCCAGGCCCCCTCATGCTCTCGGGACCCCATCTGGGGGCAGGAAGCCAGGCTGCCACCCCCGGAGGGGCTGCGGGCGGCCCAAGGAACACATTTAGAAACGGTGCTCCCTTCTCCCTGCCTCCCAATCTGCCGGCAGCGTCCCCCACGGGCGAGAGTGGACAGAAAGCCAGCTGGGAGGGGGGCCTGGGGCTGGGGGTGCGCAGATTTCCAGGCCTCTGCAGGACAGAAGGCAGCAGGTGCACCAGACGGACGATCGAGGCCCCGGGAGCTGGCCGGGCAGTTGGGGAAGGACTGCAAAGGCGCCTCCCCTTGTACATCCGCTGCTCTTATCTCTGTAGGATTCAGATCAAAAGAAAATTGTGTTTTCTTTTTGCTTTTGGTTTGAGGCATATTTTTTGATTCGCGCGCAGATTTCTTACTTGGCCCATTGCTGGGGCAGTCGTGTGTTGTTTAATATTTACATATCAACTATTTAATACTTACGTGGCAGATTTTCCAGCTTTGTTTTACTGTCGATCTTTAGTTTTGTGCCATCGTGGTTGGGAAAATAGACTTCCTCTGATTTCGGTCTGAAATTTGTAGTATTTGTTATGTCTCTGTTTCCGTGATTTAACCAGGGGATTCGTCTGTGTGTACTTGAAGAAAATGTGTATTCTGTTTTTCTTGGATGGAATGTTTTATATGTATCTTTTAGAACCGTGGATTCTAAAGCATGCTTTAAGTAGAAAATGTTCTTGTTAAAAAAAGAAAGAAAGAAAGAAAGAAAATGTTCTTGTTGCAAACAAAATAGTTACTGTGACTGGGGGTACTGCTTTAAAATAAAATATAAAATAATACATATTGGAGGGGAGGTGAGCAGGGGGGCTTGGTGAGATAGGTGAAGGGGGTTAAGAGTCCGCTGATCATCATGAGCACTGAGTAATGAGATAATGAGATATAGAATTGCTGAATTACTATATTGTACATCTGAAACTAATTTTTTTTTAATTTTTACTTATTTATGATAGTCACAGAGAGAGAGAGAGAGAGAGAGAGAGGCAGAGACAGGCAGAGGGAGAAGCAGGCTCCATGCACCGGGAGCCTGACGTGGGATTCGATCCCGGGTCTCCAGGATCGCGCCCTGGGCCAAAGGCAGGCGCTAAACCACTGCGCCACCCAGGGATCCCCATCTGAAACTAATTTAACACTGTGCGTTAACTATACTAAAATTTAAATTAAAAAAAAAAAACTAAAAAAATAAATAAATAATTGGGCAGCCCAGGTAGCTCAGTGGTTTAGTGCTGCCTTCAGCCCAGCGCATGATCCTGGGGACCCGGGATCGAGTCCCACGTTGGGCTCCCTGCATGGAGCCTGCATCTCCCTCTGCCTGTGTCTCTGCCTCCCTCTCTCTCTGTGTGTCTCTCATGAATAAATAAATAAAACCATAAAAAAACTAATAAATTTAAGAAAGATTGGAGCCCTCACCACTATACGAGGGCCTATGTCAAGTGCCCTGCCAGCTATTTTGTATTCATTATCTCCAATCCTAATCACCAGCCCACAATGTAGGATTTAGATATATATATACATGAAACTGAATCCAAGACCTTAAGTCACTTCTCCAAGGTCAAACAGCTCTTAAGTGGGAAACTAGTCCATCTCTGTTTCATCTGCCATCAGTTCTATGCTGTTTATAACTTCTAGAGCTTTACCTAATTAGAAATTGAACATTGGGGGTTTGTATTTTTTTTTTTTAATTTCCTAAGTCATCACAAGAGGAGTTCATACTAAAACGTGTAAACAAACTTCAGCAAAACCGAGGCTGGAAAGGAGCATCAGAGTCTAATTATTTGCCTACCCCCTTTCTCCTTCCCTGGAGACATGGACTTAACCTCGCTATTTTTTTTTTTCCTTTTTTTCACCATCTAGCTATCTAGGGAATAGGTGTTAAAAAATCTGTTTCAAAGAAATGAAGGGAAATTAGCCCAGGGATGGCTCATTGCTGTTAGCATTACTGCCCTCTTCACCGGGGCCAGACCACAAAGCCAGGGCCAAGTGTGTAAATGCCCCCAGGCCTACAAAATGATGGGCTTTTTGCTGTGTCTTCATCTTCCTCTCCACAAGGGAGCATGGGTGACTGTGCCTCAGCAGACCACACGGCCCTAGAGGTACAGGGGAAGGACCCTGGATGTGTTGGAGCCCCATAGCTGGGGCCAGAGGACTCGGTCGGCATAGACTCGGTCAAAGATGTTTGGGGGTGTGTGAAGAAACCCTGCCACCAAAGAGTAAAGGTCAGGCTGTGAAATCCTGCCGGGGTGGGCATCCGGGGTTCCGTGCATTTGTACAGTGTGAGGGGGAAGGGGTGAGTGGGACGTGTGAATGATGCTTTATAGTGGGCCGCACGCAGCAGGGGCTGGGAATGAAAGAAATGTGCATAATGTGTTAGCCAAGGCCCTGATGAAAATGGGTGGAATGTTTGCATCTCGTGTGGGGGAGAGAAGCATAGGCCTTTTTCTTGAACCACATCACCACCATCCCAGGGCAGCGGCTGCCTGAGAACTTCAGACTTTCATCCTCTTTGCATCTCAGTGTCCCTACCTGGCAACGGCTACCTGCATCACCTTGGTTCCAATCAGCGCGCCTTGGATTGTCAACCTCTTCGGAGTTACAAAGTACTGTGGGGTTATTACACGGGGCAAGGCACCTTTCCTGTCCTCGGGGAGCCTGCGATCCAGAAGAGGAGAAAAGAGGGACAGACACAGAGAATGCTGATGTAGGGCAAAATCAGGAAAATGCCAAAAAAGGTAGAGGGAAAGGAAGCCATCACATGTTGAGAGTTTTGTAGATCGGGGACTTCAGAGAGATTGTTCCATTGAAATGTTAAGAGTGTGGGACGCCTGGGTGGCTCAGCGGTTGAGGGTCTGCCTTTGGCTCAGGGCGTGATCCCTGGGTCCTGGGATCGAGTCCCACATCGGGCTCCCCTCAGGGAATCTGCTTCTTCCACTGCCTGTGTCTCTGCCTCTCATGAATAAATAAATAAAATCTTTAAAAAATAATAATAAAATAAATGTTAGAGTGTTCATTAATCCACCCTGTTATCCTCATTTTACAGGGTGGAAAATGAGGTTCAAAGCAGATAAGTAACTTGTCCAAAGTCACATAGTCGGAGCCACTAGAGCTAGGATTGTGGGGAGTTCTTTATTTTAATTTTTTTTTAAAGATTTTATCCATTCTTTAGACAGAGAGGACTGAAGCACAAGCAGGTGGAGTGGCAGGCAGAGGGAGAGAGGGAAGCGACTTCTGCTGAGCATGTGGGGCTCTATCCTAGGACCCTGGGATCATGACCTGAGCCGAAGGCAGACGCTCAACCGACTGAGCCACCCAGGCGCACAAGGGGAGTTCTGATCGCACGCCCTGAACCACTCTGCTTCAACAGCAGCAATAGGAGCAAAGAAACCAAACCCCAAAGGCTCCTGCAGGAGGCTTATATAAAGAAGTCGAGTTTCCTGGGGAAGGAGAGCAGAGGGAGCACCAAGGATTGGCCTGGCCCAGACAGTACAGAATGGGGCATCCGTGAGGCACTGGATCCCTACAGGGGTCTGAGAGAAACTTCTAGAAGCCAAAGGGCTACAACAGACAACATGTGTTAGCATCTGCTCCTGTGTTTTCTGTGTGGCTTCAGTTCTATTTCTCTCCTGTTTTCATTACACGGAGTACCTAGTCTTGGAAACTAAGGGTTCAAACAAATGACCCAACTTGTGATTTCTATGAGCACAGTTTAAAATCAAAATGAAAAAAAAATTTTTTTTAATTTTAAAAAATAAAATAAAATCAAAATGACTGGCCGATCCGTCTACCAATGGTGTTAGATACTGAAATGAGACGAGTCAGGGCAGCACCTCGCCTACCCCAAATATTATCTGTGAGGAGACTCAGGCCAAGAGGCTTGACACAACGATATAAGTCACAGAGCCTATTTGGGGACCCAGGGCCCCTAAGACCAGATCCATATACTTTGAAGTTCCTTCCCAATCTCCCATTATGAAAACAGAGGAACAGAGCGGTTTCCACCCCAGAATGGGGCCCCGCTTTTCCTCAGTTGTGCTACTCTGCTTTTTGGAATTCGAGGTGCCTTTCCAGAACAGATAGAGAAAATCAAAGGAAGGAGTATCTTTTTATATGACAGATGTGCCTTGTGACAGAGGAGGCTTTTGTTTCAGCTGCTGTGATCAAGCAACAGACAGAGCTTGTGTGGCCCATAGCTGGCTACGTGTGACGGGATTTGTTCTGTCTCCGGGTGAGAGCCAGGCTTCCGTGAGCCGCCAGTTGGCAGGCCCGACAGCTGCCTATAGCAAAAACGTCAGGGCTAACATGTGGGGAAATTACTGATTCACGTCCCCTGAGAAAGTCCCTGCACAGACAGCCCCAGAAACTGCTGCAAATTGCTCTTTGTCGTTCTGCACTTTATAAGCAGACGCAGGCTTCTAGACATTCTGTATAAATGAACGCGGCATGCGACACATTCGTCTGGGGGTCGGGGCAGGCAGGGCACCCTCTAGCAGTTGTTACAATATGGGTTCAGGAGACCCAGTAGTGCAGTTTATGGGAAAGGCAACTTCCTGATAAAAACCATGAGCCTGGTGCTTGTGAAATGTGCCCATCACCACACTCAGAGATGGAGGCTTTGCCTTTGGAGTGATTTTTCTAGGCAAAGGGCTGCTAGGAAAGTGGTAGCTCGCCTCTTCTGGGTGTAGTCAGGCAGGGCCCCGTTGGGACCATTCCCTGAGTTCCTTGAGTTCGGGGGTGCGGGGAGACCCGGCTGGCACTGCGCATGGTCTCCTGGGCCCTGGCCAACCAACCACCTTTCCCAACAGTCTTGCCTCCTGGTGACTCTTAGCTTTTTCCAAAAGCCAAATCCTCTTCGGGAGGCTAGGAGGACCATCGATTTCTCTTGGAGGGACGGATAAGGCAGTTTCGGGGTTCTCTGTGTGTTTCCAGGCAGGAATTCCTGCCTGTGTTTATCCATTCATTTGTCCACTTAGCCTGTGAAACATGCATTCAAATGTCTCTACTGAGTACGTTCGTGTAGCAGGTGATGCACCAGGTGACTCTGAGGCACTGAGGACATGGTGGCAACCCAAACCATATAGGTCTCTCTCCTAATTACATTAGAGGAGGATGTTCAAATAATTACTCAAATCACCATGGAAGTTCAAAGCATAAGTAGATGAAGAGAAGGCAGACAGAGAGGGAGACCAGAACCTCGGGGGAGAGCGGAGGAGGCTGTGTTCCAGGAAGGGGTGGGGACCAGAGAAGGTTGACTAGGATTTGCAAAGGAAGCTTCTGGGGCAGTATGGCATTGAGGGGACAGGGTGGTTGGAGGCCAGGGATAGGAAGGAGGAGAGGCCAGCAACACTCAGAGCTGGGGAAGGGGGAGTAAATTGAGCAAGAGTAAATTGAGAGGAAGAGTGTTTCTGGAGGGGGCAGCAGCATGAGGCCATCCCTGACCACACTCGGGTTTGGTATCCTCTTAATGTTTTGGGAGTTTATCTTCAATGCAAAGGTTTTGATCAGAGGAGCGGCACATGTTAGTGTTTCGAGAAGGTTTTCCCTCTTCACCTGGGTGGCTCAGTGGGTTAAGTGCCTGCCATTGGCTCAGGTCATGATCTCAGGGTCCTGCAATTGAGCCCCGCATCAAGCAAGTCTGCTTCTCTCCCTCTCCCTTTGCCCATTCCCCTCCCCACTTGTGCTCTCTCTCTTTCTCAAATAAATAAATAAATAAAATCTTTATTTAAAAAAAAGAAGAAGAAGAAGTTTTTCTCTCTTCACTACAGAGAACAAACTGATGGTTACCAGAGGAGAGGCAGGTGAGGGGATGCGGGAAATAGGGGGTAGGGAGTAAATAGCACACTTATCATGATGAAAATAATAAAATAAAATAAAATAAAATAAAATAAAATAAAATAAAATAAGGGGAGAAAAAGAAGGTTTTTCCCTGATTGTGGGGTGGGAGGAGGTTATAGCTGAAGAGGACAAGGTTGGGGACAGGCTGCTACTGGGAGGAGGTCATGGTGGGCTTGGTAAGAGACCAGAGTGGCTCTGGCCCAGGGACACACAACGGAGTTGAGGGAAACTGGATGTATTTGAGATGTAGTTTGGAGCTGAAAACATCAGGACTTGGTGATGAGTGTGAGGGGGGAATGACAGAGACGGGATATTTTGAAAGTGTCAGTACTGTCATCACTTGCCTACATCATAGCCCCGGCAGGTGGTAGTGCTGCTAAACAGATAGAGTTGAGGACGGATGAACGTGCTGGCCTGGAGTCATCTATGACCCAATGCCAAGCTATCTTCAGGCTGATTCTCTTGGAAACTCCTATCGACTATCCCACTGATTCCCTTTTACCAAAACTATGTCTGTCTTTGCACATTTCTTTAGTATGGCCTCTGGGCATGTTCTCCTTCCCCATGCTTACAGCCCTCTGCCACAAAGTGCTCTGCCTTCAGAGCCAGTAGAAGTCCCCCTCCTCTGTGAGGTCTTCCTGCCTTCCCTGAGGCAAGGGCAGTTAGTCATGACTCTCTCTACTCCAATGCAGCCTCGTGTCCCCTTTTGCCACATGGATCTGTGTGTGGTACCATCTTCATGAATTTGGGACAACACCACAAAAGAAGCGACAGCTCATTTGGACAAACTGTTTGCAAAGTGGGGAAAATGGGTGTCTTAAAACAATTCATTCTATATGTTGGCAAATTGAACACCAATAAAAAATAGATTTATTAAAAACAAATAAATAAATAAACAAATAAATAAATAAATAAAACAATTCAAGTGCACCTGCCATTTAAAAGCATTGATGATTTTAAAAAACACAAACGTATGAGTTATTAGAAGGTCTGGCAACCTGGAGTTGGTCTCAGGAAGACCCGGATTCAATCCTGGCTTTCCCTCAGAGCAGCTGTATAGCAGTGGTTAATTCCAGTTACCTCGCCGAAAGAATAGGAATATCAACAGTGCCTACCTCATGGGGTTTTCATGAGGATGAAATGAGATAACATAGACCAGTTGTGTAGCTTGGTACCTGGTGTGATGAACATAAGCACTCAATGAATATAAACCATCCTCATCCTCATCACCATCACCATATAACCATTATCATCCATAATTTTCATGAGTAATCTTCACTCCCCTTTCCTCATCCATGGCTAGACTGAGCATTCCTCAGGGCAGACATCGGGAACATTCATTTTGGTGTCTCTGACACCTGTCTAGACCATCACAGGTAGTTGGGGGATATTTTTGAACGAATGAGAAAAATGAATACCGGCAAGATGAAACTCTCCGGCAAGTGAGAAGGCCAAACGATACACTTAGGAAAGAAAGCAGGGAACCAGTTATGCTCTTTTAACCCAAATATTTTGTTTTATTATAGAACCTACAATTTATTACCAGGAAAGAAGACATATGCCTCCTGTTTTCAAAAGGCCACTGCCTGTGGGAAACAAACAGGAAATCCCATTGCATTTCTACTTAAAATGGAATTCCTCATTTCTCCTCATGCACAGAAAAGCAGCTGAGTTTGGTGGGCAACTGTAGTTGGGAGGTGCGGAGGGATTGGCTTAAAAACTAGGATAAAGTGTCAGCAGCACCTTTCCCCAGAAATGGAAAGGAGGTTGAGGGGCCAAGTATCATGTCACAAACACTACATTGCACGGCAAGGACACGGCAGTGCTGTTACTTATCTTGCAGCAAAGGATTGTCCTTAAAAGTGTATTATAATACCAATTTAGCATCTGGGTTTGGTGGGACATCACTGGATGATGTCTACGTAAGACAAAGACATTCTTGAAGATCTAGCGTGAGACAACATAAAGTGCTTTTGTTTTTCTTTTCCCCCTTAGGCTCCTTGTTTCTAACCAGCATAGGTGCTAGAAGGTGAAGAGGTTTTTTTGTTTGTTTTTGCAGTTAAGGTGGTGGGTAGATGGGCAAGGTTCAAGATAAAGATAGAACAAAGCAAACTAAAGATAGAATAAAAACAGCTAGAGAGGCAGGGAGAGAAGTAAAAGAAAGCAGAGAATCACCACCTGACCTCCACCATGGAAATTTCCGGCACCATGGAGATGTCTAAGGGAGATTTCAATTTGTTGTTGGCTGGGCCAACATAAACCCTCTGTCGGCTCTATGCAATCTTCAGTAAATTATATATTGCTCATGAGTGCTTTTGTGTGAATGGATTATTTTAGGGGAAAGCAACTCACTGAAGGGAACTGGAAACATGGTTATTTTTCTCCCCTTTGAGAAAGTAGTAAGACACATTTTTAAATGAGGGGAAACAAGAGATTACAGGGTTTAGTGCCTTCTGAGCAGAGGAAAGTCTTTGTGCTTTTCTTTGTAAGGAAGAAGGAATAAAAAAGAGAAAAACAGAAGATAAAACAAGAGACAGAAATCTTATGCACTAAAACAAACATGTATTGAATCATATCAAACTTACTCTTCCCAAGTTCTTTTTTTTTTCCTTTAAAGATTTTATTTATTTATTCATGAGAGACACACAGAGAGAGGCAGAGACACAGGCAGAGGGAGAAGCAGGCTCCCTATGGGGAGCCCTATGTGGGACTCAATCCCAGGACCCCGGGATCACATCCTGAGCCGAAGGCAGACACTCAACCTCTGAGGCCCCAGGTGCCCCCCAAGTTCTTTATCAAGCTATCTGTGCTAGTACACAGAAAAAGAAAAATCTACATGCATAGTGAGAAGGCACATTTATTATCAATCACATTGCCCCGGAATCCAGGATCCACTCCAAAGGTACCGAACTATAAAGGATTTAGCTGTTTATTAGTTTTTAAAGATTTTATTTATTTACACAGTTGACAGAGAGCTAGAGAGAGAAAGAGCACAAGCAGGGGGAGCAGCACGCAGAGGGAGAGGGAGACTCCCTGCTGAGCAGGAAACCCATGCAGGACTAGATCCCAGGTCCCTGGGATGATGACCTCAGCTGAAGGCAGACACTTAACCGACTGAGTGACCCAGACACCCCAGGATTTAGTTGTTTAAGGAAAAAAAAAAAAAGTCCTGGTGGAGATTATTGTTAAAATCAGAGTAATGTAAAGATATCATGATATGATGGTCAAACCTTAGTGAGGATACAGAGGTCCCTCTCAGGGCTGATGACCAGCTCTTGCTTACCCCCGGGCATCAATTCTTATCGATAGAGTTCTGTCATGGTTAATTTTATATGTCAGCTTGACTGGGCTAAGGGATAGCTTATCAGCCCAGAGAGCTGATAAGACATTATTTCTGGGTGTGTCTGTGAGGGTGTTCCCAGGAGAAATTCCATAGCCTGAGTGAAGAGATCTGCCCTCCCAGTGTGGGTGGGCATCATCCAGTCTGTTGGGCACCTGGATAGAACAACAATAACAAAAAATGAACAAAGAGAAAATTCTCTCACCATCTTCTTGAGCTGGGATGTCCATCTTTTCCAGGCCTTGAACATTGAGCCCCTGATTCTTAAGACTAGCAATCCTCAGGTTCTCAGAAGTTAGGACTTGGAATGGCTTTCTGGGGTCTCCAGTTTGCAGGCAGCAGACTGTGGGACTTCTCGGCCTCCATAACCACATGAGCCAATTCCTATAATAAATCTCCTCTTAAATATATAGATATACCTATTCTGTTGGTTTCGTTTCTCTGGAGAACCCTGACCATGCAGGTTCATTTTAAAAGATCCAGGTCCTTACTATATCAATTGTTAAATAGTTCAAATATCCTTCTGCCTGGGTGTCTAGGTTTTATTTTATTTTATTTTTTTTTTTAATTTTTATTTATTTATGATAGTCACAGAGAGAGAGAGAGAGAGAGAGAGGCAGAGACACAGGCAGAGGGAGAAGCAGGCTCCATGCAGGGAGCCTGACGTGGGACTCGATCCCAGGTCTCCAGGATCGCACCCTGGGCCAAAGGCAGGCGCTAAACCGGTGCGCCACCCAGGGATCCCGGTGTCTAGGTTTTAAAGCCTAGTTTATAAGAAGGTATTCAAGTTCCCTGGTTCTTTCTACTTTTCTTTATATCCACATCTCTTTCAGCCCTTAGGATGTTGCCCCCAAAGTGAGTGCTAGCAGTCCTCAGATTAAGCTTGTCTAGTTTCACTAGAGGTAGAGGTGATTGACTCTCATGTTCTTATCTCTCCAAATAGACAACAGATACGTGCCTGTGCGCACACGCTCGCAAATTAGATACTAAGAGATGAAAGTAGAGAACACCTTCACCATTTAACCCCCTGCCTCTTTGAAGTACTTATGACCATTTTACTTGCAAATGTTACAAACTCCCTTCTAGCTGCCAAACCAAAAATAAAACAAAGGTAGGCAAAAATGGACCTTCGGATGCCTGAGGTAGGCATGCGCATCTGGATCAGACTCTTCTCTGAGGCAGTACCACTTCCTTAGGGGATACTTGGACATATAGGGGGAGTTCTGCTTATCACATTTGGGGGAGGGGGATTATTGACATGGAGGGGGCCTCCAGGAGAGGATGGGAAGGTCTAGCAGTGAGCAGAAGACTTCACCCGAAGGGCAAGTATCTTACCTGGGATGCCTGTAGCTTTCCCTTTGAGAAACCCTGACCAGATGAACAGAGCATGACATCAGGACTCTCAGTGTCTTTGCTCTGCCGTGCGTGTGTCATGGCTTCCTTGCCAGGGAGCTCATGGCAGATGTTGGCACAAGAGCCACCTATGGCCTCAGGCTAACAGCTTAGCAATGCCAGCAAAATAGTTCTCTCTTTCCCCTTTGCTTTAGCAGAAATCCTGAGTCCATTGAGTAGGGTTGACCCAACCCAAATTATTGCTCATCTTTGATTTGAAAACCCTGGGCAGAGGAGGGCATGCAGGGCTTCAACTGGCCAGGCTTGGGAAAGTATTTCCCTCAATCGCCAGGGGTAGGGCTTAGCCTCACTGAGCCCAGAGACACTGAGAGGGTTAGAGGGAGTCCTCAAAGAACTGTTGAAGTGATGCTCCCCAAATGGGAAAGGATAGTGGGCAGACAAAACCAACACATGTCCCCTTTCTTTAGGTCAACTTGCCTGATCCAATCTCTTCTATTATCCCACGGTCCAGGATTGTCTAGTGCAGCCGACTCCAATCTCTCTCACCTTTCACACACATAATTCTCTTGTCCTCAGATGCCTTTTCTCATCAGTTTTTGTTTTGCAAACTTCTATTTATGCCTCAGGACCCAAATATCACCTCTTCTGTGAAGCTTCCTTTTCTGCTGCCCCTACTAAGCTTCTACCAGCCATCTTCTCCACACGCACAGCATTTTGTACAATAAACCAGGAACTGAATTCATTAGCAAGGATAAGAAGCTGAACAACCCACATCCTTTTGAAAATGGAAAGCAGATGATGTTGGATTAGATAAGATCAAACAACATCAAATCAACAAATGTTTATTGAGTGTATACAATGCACTAGGTCCCCCAAGCAAAATCTTGCTTCATTTGTGTGTGTGTGTGTGTGTGTGTGTGTGTGTACGTTCAGAATCATAGGCTTTTAAGATCTTGGTTTCTTCAAGCTTATCTAGTTCAACCACTTCCTTATTCAGATCAGGAAGCTGAGGGTGAAGTGGGTTTCTCTCTAGCTCTAACAATATATGATCTGAGCCACCAAAAGGAAGGAAAGATTGGCCCAATTCTAGGCCGAGAAACCACAGCTATGTAGCTTAAACTTCCTGTTCTAAATGCCATGCCAGGACAAAGTCCTTGTATCCAGTGCCAATGGCCACTCCAGGGAGAGAATCAAAAATCCATCTCTCCGTCTCAGTCCCTCTCGGTGCCCTCTCCCCTTTCTTTTTGGAAAAACACAACACAAAGAGAAATTAGAGGCAGGGCCAGTGTATTGGAGCACTGATGCGTATTTTTTTCCTGTTGTGCTGATGTGTTTATAGAAGGACGCTATAGATGACTCACCACGTAGTGAAGAGATGTCATAAATTTTGCTGGGAATTCAAAAATGTGCCAACAGAGTATGTATCAAATGCCTGGTGATCACGGGGACATAAAAGTATTTTACGGGATAAAGGTGACTTATTCTCGGTGGCAGAAGTCCCTTCTATTTTTATGACAATATCTGCATAGACATTCTCTTTTGAAAGAGTCAGAATTGGCCAGAAATAGAATTGCATGATCCCTGTGATATTCAGAATGGAACGTAGAGATTTATTTGGATTCCTGCCAAATATACTCAGGCACAAACATGTAGGAATGTTTCCATAAAATATTTTTTATGAAACAATTCACAGGCCCCATCCATCCCCATGCCACGGCCCCATATTACCTCTGTCTTGTCTCTGTATTCAGGCTCTCCCTAGGCTCTCCCCACTGATCACTCTTCTACCTGATTCTGGAATCCTTTCGATCTTTCTTTTGACCACATCAACATTCTGTTCAGAAATTGCCTTCTGAGAGAATGCCCTGGCTCCCCAGTTTGGCATTTGGGCCCTTCTAAATCAGCCCAGCTTCTCCATACAATGTTGATGTGTATTTGATGTGAGACCTGGCTTGTCTGGGTACCAGGTACCAAGCTGACTTGGTATTCAGGTAAGAGTGCTTAACAACAAACAAACTAAACAAGTTCAACCGAGGAAAATAAAATTAGGCAGTATGATAAGTAGGGCTTTGGAGGAAAGGAAGTGAAGGCAACAATCTGAAGAATCTGGGTTCCTGACTAATGGGAGGACACCGGCCTCTGGGAACAGCTGGGGATGGCTTCTCCAAGCAGAAAAAGAAGCAAGAGCAAATTCCCTGAGTTATGAAAGAATTTAATGTGTTCGAGGAATAAAAATAAAATAGATGATCTAATAGAGCATAGTTAGCGAGAGAAAGAGGTAAGCAGACGTCTGATCACAAAATATCTTAAAGCCACAGAGAGAAGTTTGGGTTTCATTTGACCATGGAAAGTCAGGATCCAGTTTTCAACTTAAGAGTTATATGATTGACATGGTTCAAAGGTTTGCTCTGTCCTCTCGGTGGGGAACGGACTGTGTGGAGGGCAGCCTCCACTATAGCTCCCACCGATCCCTGTGAACACTTGGCTTAAAACACCAGAAATGTGTTCTCGCATTGTTCTGGAGGCTGAAAGTGTCAAGTCAAGAAGTCAGCGGGTCCACACCCCTCCTGGAAGTTCAGCGGAGAATCCAGTCTTCGCCTCTTCCAACTGCTGGTGGTTGTCCGCAATCCTCGACTGGGACTGCCTCACCCCCATCTCTGCCTCTGGGGTCACATTGCCCCCTCTGTGGTCCCTGTGTGTCTGTCCCAAATCTCTCTCTGCCTTTTACTTATAAGGACACTTGTCATCAGATTTAGGGGTCAGATGGATAATTGAGGATGATTTCATCTCAAGATCCTTAATTACATTGGCAAAGACACTTTTTCCAAATAAGGTTACATTCACAGGTTCCAGGGATTTTACAGGGACATATCTTTGGGGGAGACATAATTCAACCTGCCACATCTTTTTTTTTTTTTTTTAAGATTTTACTTATTGATTGGACACACACAGAGAGAGAGAGAGAACACAAGAAGGGTGAGCAGCAGGCAGAGGGAAGAGAGAAGCAGCCTCTCCCCTGAGCAGGGAGCATGATGAGGAGGCTCGATCCCAAGACCCTGATATCATGACCTGAGCTGAAGGCAGATGCTTAACCGACTAAGCCACCAAAGTGCCCAAGTCAACTTATTATTATTATTATTATTATTATTATTGCTCCTTTTCTATGATCATACAGCCAAGATTCAAATAGGTCATCCAGTTTCAGAGTCCTTGCACTTAATCTCTGTATAACGTTGGCTACGTTACCGGGCCATCCTGTGGGGTAGACCTGGGGTGTGTAATGCACCCAGTGTTGTGCCTGACATACAGTAGGGCCTCAAAGATGTAACTCTTATTATTATTATTGGTACCTCTGTTACTGGTCAAACTTAAGAAAGTTATTTATTTAACACGTGGTATTCAAACACATGGTGGACCTCCTAGCCAAGTTCAGCCAGCTGACATCCTGGCTCACCTCAGCAAATCCTCTAGTCAGTCAAGAAGACTTTGGTTGAAAGATCGAGCTCTCATCCTCAGATTCAGGCTCCAGATCCTGACAGAACAGGGCTTTCAAGGCAGAGCTATAGCACAGCCTCCGAGTGGCATGACAAGAATTCTAACTTTGGGTTCCCTTGCTTACTTTCCGGAGACACAGATGTGCTGGCACAATAAATATTTAATGTGACACGATGTTAGTTCATACCAATTAGGAGTTGTGGAGTCAAATAGAAGGCATAAGTGAATAATCCTCCTCTAGGCCAGTGTGAGTCAAGACAGTTATGTCTTCAGCCTCTTCACTACATAGGATCAGGGGGCCTGGGGGGAAGAAAATATAAACGTGTGCAGCTTTTATCATGGCAGCTCTGCACTGTTGGTTCTGTTGGGTGCACATGCCCCTGAAGGACAGGACATACCCATGTCCGGCTGCCTTTGGAGATGCTTCCCTTCGACTGTGTTAGTGCAGAATGAGGTATTTGCTCCTTAGGGCTAAGCATTACCTCTTATTTTTCGGTCTATGTCATTTGTAGGGATAGGGAGGGATTGAAACGTTCCAGAAATTCTGTCCCTCTGACCGTCCATAGTGTGGTGTTTATCACATGAGTACCCCCAGATATCCATGGAGTAGGGCTCCACTTGCCTTCCCACAGGCAGAGACCCCCTGCAAGCGCAGTCACCAGGGCTGCTACAGCTGCTGGCTAGTGTACCTTTTACTATGCTCAGTAATTGTTTGTGTTTCTCTCTCCTGCCTCAAAACCTCCTCACCTCTGGATCTCTCATGGTGCCTATTCTATGCCATTGCCAAGGAAGAAGGGGTGTGCTAGGGAGTACCCAGCAGTACCAAGTGAATTGCTGAGCTAGGCCTCAACCTCCTGCCCTGTGCGTGCGAGCCGTGGGAGGTTGATCGAGCACTTATGCCTCTCCAGTCTTCATCTGTAACTTAGCTATGCTGCTAACAATCATGGTTCTGTTGACTCCGTGGAATTCGTTGTAAGGGTGATACGGGAGAATAATATACTTAACATACTACAAAACCATGTGGGATCGATTATTCTATTAATCGCTAGAGAAACACATCGAATTAATGAAACCCCTTAGCTCTGACAAGTCGTCCTTGCAAAAACAAAACCAAACACGCAAACAACAACAGCAATAATAAAAACAAACAGCGGGCAGCTGGGTGGCTCAGCCCGTTAACGGTCGACTCTTGGTTTCAGCTCAGGTCGTGATCTCAGGGTCATGAGATTGAGTCCCACAACCGTCTCTACGCTCGGCATGGAGTCTGCTTGAGTTTCCCTCTCCCTCTCTCTCTGCCTCTGCCCACTCATCCTCTATCTGATAAATAAATAAATAAATCTTAAAAGCAAACAATCGAGCAAACAAACACATGAGCCAGAGTTAAGCATTGACTCCACCAAACAGAAAATGTCCCAACAAAATAACCTAATCACCCAACAAAACTGCCTGCATGTCTCTCTTCCTAGTCTATGGATCCTGACATTTATCATTCCTTTACTAAGATGACCCTTTACATCATAATTATTGACCTTTTCTTGGGATACTTGTTTTATTAAGCTGCCTTTTTTTTTTTTTTTTTTTTTTTTTTTTTCTGGGAAGGCTGGCATTGGGCTTGAACTCAGGCTGAAATACAAGAGCTTTTGATGGGAGTGGAACACACAAGGTTTGTTGGGATTGGCAAAGCAGCCCAAGTGCTAAGAATTTTTTTTTTTTTTTACATTTTTAAATAGTTGGAGCAGTCTAAAAATAATAATATCTTATGAAACATTAACATTTTATGCAGTTCACATCTCAATGACCATAAATAAACTGTCGTTAACACAGCCACACCCATTCGTTTACCAGCGTCTCTGAGCACTGCAGGGGCAAAGCTGGGCAGCTGTGAAAGATAGCCCATGGCCTTCAGAACTAAAATATTGACTTTTTGTTCTTTTCCTGAAAAAGTTGGCCCATCTGTTTAAACTCGTTTCTTTCCTGTGGGACTCCTATCGGTCCCACATATTGAGCATCCACTCAGCTCTGAGCTGGAAATAGTGACTGGAAAAAGCCTTCAGGAAGTTTGCATCTATTAGTAGAAAAAGACAATTGGTCAGATTGTTAAAAGACCCCACCCAGGCTGGGAACAGGTGAAGGCTGGAGTGGGTCTGTGCCTGCACTCCAGCTCAGGCAACGGGAGGTCAATCGAATGACTACCGTGGCAGCACACCTGCCCGGCCACCCCTGCACAGATGCCTAACTGTGGCTGGCCAGTTTCCAGCACACCAAATTCTAGATGCTGGCTTAGCATCATGAACATTGAGGCCGAAGATTGCCAGAGCTACTTGATATGCTTCAGAGCCATTGTTTAGAAAGTACAGCTGGTGAAGGGCACCCCCAGTTTCTTACATGTGAGCTCCATCCTACCGAACTTGGGTGAAGCTTTTGGGGGCTGCCCCCATCCAAGGAGTTCTGTAGGAGCTGGTTTAAAAGCCACTGTGGGTGATTTCCTGATAGCTGGCCTTGCTCTGGGAATAGCTCATCTTCATGGTCTCTTTCTCTATATTTGTGGTCCCTGAGAAGACCAGCCTCCTGAGCATCTCCTGTCTCACCTTCGAAACTTTCTGAGCCTTTCTCATGAACTGTTCATCTTAGACTTCTGTGCCCTAGTTGAGCAGACCTCCAAATGTCCCCTGTTACTTTACCAAAAAGGCTCTGGAACCTAAAAGTGGGGCTGGGACACAACATTTAAGGAGGCACCAAAACAACCTCAATGATCATGAGTGAGATTTTAATGCAATATTCTTAAAAATAAAATAGATGAGAAAACCCATAATAGAAGAAAGGGTCAGTAATGGTGCATTGCAGATAAAAGCTGAGAAGCAAGAAAAGGAGGAGCTGAGAAGAGCTTCAGCTAATAGCTGCTTAAAAAAAGGATAAATAGATAGATGATAGGTAGTATATTCCAGGGAAATCCAAGGGTAGAAGTCATTCTTGAAGCTGAATCTATAGAGTTTTGGCAAGAGTGCTGAAATTTGAACCAGACAATAAGAGCTCTAGTTTTAGCTTGTCCTGCCACGCTGCTGCTGTGTCCATTTAGAAGTCACGACTTATCCCAGGGCCTTGATTTCCCCATTGTAAATAGAAGAGGATGGGCCAGCTGATAGCAAGGATTTATTCTATTATGGAATGTTTCTGTATTGGTTCCTACTTTGAGGTGAATTATAAACACACAAGTCTAAGGCAGGTTCCCACTGCCAGCTCCAGCCAAGGTGTGATGATAGGTCTTGCACAATCGTCTCCAAAACAGGGCTTGTGTTTGTGGGGGTTGGGAACTGCCTGGAAGTCATTTCAGTCATTGGGGCATGAGCTCACCCTTTCCAGACAAGCCATTTCTGTAAGCATTTAGTCTGGATTAACTGTGAGGTGCGGGTGGAGGGGTTGGCCACCGAGCAGCTGCAAGGTTGACAGAAGTTTCTCAATGGGGCGCCATCATTCCACTGAGATCTTAAAGGCATTGTGTACAAAGTACTTGCAACATCCTGTTACAATCTGAAATCCACGCCCTGCACCCAGCTGGCAAGACTTAGCCCATTGAAAGAAGTGAGTTTAAAGATAGACTTTTCATTTTATGACTGGTATATGTTGAAACAGGATGCTCGGCCCTCCGATGAGCTTTCTAAGGGAGTAGTCTGGAGTTGATTTTTTTTTTTTTTTAAATCGTAGATAGAATGTTCAAAGGAGACAATATTGGCAAACTGTATCTTTTTATTATATTGCATTTATTATGTGAAAATTATGTGTTCAGGTCTGCCTTCCTCTCTTGAATTCAAGTTCCTCCAGGGCAGGAAAGGAACATAATGAGTTTTTGTATTATCTTTGCTTATCACAAAGCCTGGTGCAAAATATATAGTCCCACATATATTATTTGAAATGAAAATCAGGGGATCCCTGGGTGGCTCAGCGGTTTGGTGCCTGCCTTCAGCCCAGGGCAGGATCCTGGAGTCCGGGAATTGAGTCCTGCATTGGGCTCCATGCGTGGAGCTTGCTTCTCCCTCTGCCTGTGTCTCTACCTCTCTCTCTCTGTCTCTGTCTCTCATGGATAAATAAATAAAATAAAAATCTTAAAAAAAAAAAAAAGAAAATCAAACCCATGTAATCATAGAGTAAGGAACCTCGGAAATCAAATAATTCAGACAACATCCATTTTCAAAGAAGGAAACAGAAGCCAAGTTTTCATAAAGATTTAGAGGGAAAAATGAAGCCAGAGAATGACACACTTATGCTTTTATTTTATTTTTATTTTTTTTAATTTTTTAAATTTTTATTTATTTATGATAGTCACACACAGAGAGAGAGAGAGAGGCAGAGACACAGGCAGAGGGAGAAGCAGGCTCCATGCACCGGGAGCCCGATGTGGGATTCGATCCCGGGTCCCCAGGATCGCGCCCTGGGCCAAAGGCAGGCGCCAAACCACTGTGCCACCCAGGGATCCCCACACTTATGCTTTTAGTACTAAGTCCTGACGTTCAGTGGAAACAGACCATAGGAATCACCTGGCCCCAGGTATGAAATTTCCTTTGCCTGGAGGGTCAGCTGAAAATCTATATAATTTCCGAAAGATTGAAAAATAAAGTGAAGGATTCAAAAATATAGAAGCAAGGAATGTTTTGCTTTTGTGCTGAATATGCACGATTCTCAACAAAGAAACACATGTTTAGGGAGACAAACAAGCAAAGGGGGGGTGTCCCAATATACTGCTAACCATCTGTGTGACCTTACGCAAGTGATTAAACCTCCTGGGGTCTGCTTCTATTTCAATAAAATAGGGAAGCATCATGCCTAGTATTTTACAATTCTGAAATTGCATGTTTATAAAATTTAGTATGAAGTGGCTCAAAGGGTCAGAGAGCTATATGGTTCATTTTGAAATATGAATCTTTAGGAGGGAGCAAGTGAGCAATATGTCAAAATGTTTTATGTCTTCTCATTCTTAGAGCTTCTTGGTGTTATAGCTTTCTTCCAATCCCGATGTGAGGGGAGAGTGGAAGGCCGCAGGAGCTTGCTGAGGCTTGCTGCAGTCAGCCAGAGGCAAAGGAACTACATTTTCCTTGGAGACAAAGTGAAGAGTTTCCCAAACAAGGAAATCGCCTAAATTATGCAACATACTTTTTTGTCCAATCTCTCCATTCTGGTTTAAGTGATTCATAATTTTAGCGTCACCTTATCCTACCTCTCCTCCTTGGGCTCATGGCTTTAATTTTGGAACAGTCCACAGGAAACTTTGCTTTTAGATCTGGGTTCTAAACTCAGATCTCCCACTGTGTAACCCTGGGTAAATGATCTAAATGATTTGACCCTTACTATTGTTATTCATGCACTGGAGAGGTTCTCTACCCTAGGACAGATGAATAACTTCATTTGGTTTCCAAAGCAATGAACACATGTTGGACGTTTGGTGAATATTAATCTCCTTTAAAATGCATTGTTACTTGCTATTAAAATAATTTTCAGTTTAGGATTACCACTTGAGTTTATTTCCTTGAAGATGGCTTTTTGTCTCTTTAATAATTTATGTACGAGGATCCATTCATTTCAACTGTTGCCTTTCTTGACACCACTTAGCCAGTATAATTTTTGGTTAACTTCGAGGAGCTACTGTGCTAGATAAATCTGGATCAGAGGTAGGCAGAAGATTTGTTTGCAGCTAGTTCCCCCCCACCCACCCGCCCTGTTGCTGAAAATTAGGAATCAATTAAAGGTACTTGTTTAGAAGGCAAAACTGTGTGAGTGTGTTGTATGCTGTACAGAATAGAAAAATAGCGGCAAAGACATCAAATAGCAGACATACAAGACAGGAAACAGCAGCAACTATGATAATTTAAAAAGGTAACAGATAAGCCTGGAAATACCTAGAAGAACAATTAATTAGAAAACCTTGATGTGAAAAATGCAATAACCATAACTTAAAAATCAAATGCGGGTTTGTTATAGCAAGAAAAAAATGAATTGAAAAATCAGAAGTTTTAGAGCATGAAACAAAGATTAAAAAATACACAAAATGAGGAAGAAAGAAAAGAAACATACTCTAGGAAGCTTAATATGTGTTTGATTAACATTCCACAGGAGGAGAGAGAATGGAGAAGAAACACCCCTGGAAGAGAAATTGAGCATTTTCCAGAACCTATGAGAAACATCCACATACAGATAGAAGCCAAGCAGGTCTTAAATAAAAGAAAAAGAATTCCTCACCCAGACACATTGGGGTGAAGCACAAAAACAAACATGAAACCAAAATAAAAAATCAGTGAAAATAGATTTCAAGAATAAAGGTGAAAACAACAATTTCAGAGAAATGCATATTTTAAAAGTTTACAGCCAGTTCCACAGCAATAGAAATTCTCAAGAATTTATTTCCAGCGACTTGTTACTAAACGGATGAGCTGAGCTGCAAAAAGGAAGAACCAGAAAAGTCCTGAACCTAAATGAACATTGCTATAATACTAATGGTATGCTTGCTTGGGTAAGAAAGGTAGAAATACAATATGTATAATAATTTATAAGTTTTTTTTTTTTCAAAGATTGTATTCATTTGAGAGAGAGAGAAAACAAAAGAGATAGAGGAAGGGAACTAGCAGGAGCAAAGGGGAGAGGCCAAGGGAGAAGCAGGCTCCCCACTGAGCAGGGAGCCCAACATGGGGCTGGATCCAGGGACCCTGGGATCACACCCTGAGCTGAAGGCAGACGCTTAAGTGACTGAGCCCGGGCACCTGGGTGGCTCAGTGGTTGAGCATCTGCCTTGGGCCCAGGTCATGATCCTGGGGTCCTGGGATCGAGTCCCACATCAGGGTCCCAGCAGGAAGCCTGCTTTTCCCTATGCCTATGTCTCTGCCTTTCTCTGTGTGTCTCTTGTGAATAAATAAATAAAATCTTTAACCGACTGAGCCCCTAGGCTTGGTCCCTAATAATTTATAAGCTTTAAAAGCAGTAAGTGTAGTTGACATATTTTAAGAACCTTGCATTACCCAGGAGACCAGCAGAAATTAGTTTTAGATGAAGGTAAGAGCAGTCCACCTGTTTTAAGTTCAAAAGCAATTCCAATCAAAGAATAGGAACAGAGCAGAACTCCTCTCAGACCGCTTCCCTTTGCTACTCCAAGTCCATTCTCAACCCCTCTCCATCCTCCTTGGTGCCTGGGATCTGTTGCGGCTGCATCAATGGGTACCCTTGCCTTCTGTCTTCTGATTGGATTCCACCAAAGGGGAGAACCAGAGGGAAGAAGAAGGGGACGGAGGATGAGAGGCTGAAGGTGGGTGTGGGGCTGGGATTTTTATTTCCTCCACTGCCTGGCTGTCTGGTTGCAGTGGGCTGGCTGCTTCCCTGAGTCAAGATCTCCGTTTCCATCAGGCAGCCCTCTCTCTCGGACTTCTCCATCTGTAGATTCTAGTAACTCCTCTCTTCTCTCATTCCTTTAGGGGTAGGGTTTGAAATAGAGCCCCTTCCTTACTAGCCTTTTAGGTTTCCTTAATCCTTCCCACTGCATTTTAAATTAATATACACACCCCGCCCCCACTTTTTAAAGATTTTATTTATTTATTCATGAGAGACACAGAGAGAGAGACACAGACAGAGGGAGAAGCAGGTCCCATGCAGGGAGCCTGACATGGGACTTGATCCCAGGACCCCAGGATCACGCCCTGAGCCAAAGGCAGATGCCCAACCACTGGGCCACCCAGGTGCCCCTTAAATAGTCCCTTTAAAATTAAACTCGTATCACATGAAGCTAGTTTGAATTGTGTCAGCTGGTAATTGTTCAGTAACATGAACTTTATAATAGAGGGAAACATAATAATTAAAAAGATCCTGAGGTAGGTAGGAGAAAAAGAACACATAGGCTAGTGGACAAAATTCTTAAAATTACAATAATAATATTAAATATAAGTCCAAGTATAAATGGATTAAATACTGGTTCAGAAGGAAGGAATATCAGAATATATGTACTTCACAAGTATTTTTGACATCAATAAAGATCCACAGAAAGGACAGAAAAATATTATGTAAATAGTCATGGAAAGAAAGCTGGTATATCTATATGACATTCAAATGTTTTTCAGGCAAAAAGAAGCCTTACTAGATGTAATGGTCACTTCATAATGATAAAATATTTTTTAAAAATCCCTAATCATTTCTTATTTAAAATGCACCTAAAATATTATCTCAAAATATGTGAAACAAAACTGCCACAATCGCATGTGAAATACACAAACCAACCATCACACCTAGAGATTGTAACTGGCAGGAAACTGTAGGAAAAAGGAAGCAAAAATCAGTAATCATGCAGCATGTTTATACAGTGTTTGAGGAACATGATTGAAAAATGTGTCCTTATGCCCACATATCAAACGCTATTTTTAATAATTGCTTATTGGACATCCTTTTGGAGCATGCGTGTTAATACTGGGCAGTAAGATTTAAGCCTCAATGAAGTTTGATATTAAATCACAGAAAGTATGTTCTCTTTCCAAAATAAATTTGGAAATTAAGAAATACAAGTAGGTGCCTGGGTGGCTCATTAGGTTGTGTCTGAATTTGTCTCAGGTCATGATCTCAGGGTCAGTGGGGAGTCTGCTTCTCCCTCTGCCCCTCCCTCTGCTTGTGTGCACTCTCTCTCTTTTTCTCACTCTCAAATAAATAAAAATCTTAAAAAAAAAGACATATACATCTAGATAGTACTGAGTCAAAAGAAAATAATAAGGAAAGTTCAAAAATATTTTTAATTAAGCAGGAACGGAATACAACATGAAAAAAGAAAATGTGACCACGTAGCCAAATCAGTACTTAAAGGGAAAACTTATTTCCTTAACTGTGCTTATTGGAGAAGAAGACATGCTGAAAATTAGCATGTTAAACATAAATATCAAGAATTTAGGTTATTACAGGTCTTGGTGAGGATGTGGAGAGAGCGGAGCCCTTCTACATCACTAGCGGAAATGTAAAAGGGTACAGTCACTTTGGGAAACAGATTGGCAGCTCCTTAAATGGTTAACTATGGCAGCCTCATATAATCGGCAATTCCATTTCTAGGTGTTTCCCCAAGAAAAATGAAAGCATATGCCTGTTTAAGACGTGTGCGTGAATGTTCACTTGCAACAGCATGTACTTGCAACAGCCAAGAAATGGGAAGCGACCAAGTGCCCGTCAATGAGTGAGTGGATACTAAAATGTAGATATCCCTGCAACGGAATATTACTCAGAAAGAAAGAGAAATGGGGTACAGGTACGTGCTGCAATATGGGTGGACCGTGAAACAGCATGTAAATGAGCGTATCAGCCACGTTGTGTGAAATGTATAGATTAGATAAATAGAGACTTATTTGCTGAGTGTGTACTAAGCACTAGATAGTGTTCCAACGAGTGCTCCTTACCCCTAGTTTCTAATGCTGTGAGTCTGGGATGGGTGGTGTTCTGAGAGTCAGCATTTTTCTTTTTTAGATTTATTTATTTATTTATTTATTTATTTATTTATTTATGTATTCATTCATTCATTCATTCATTCATTCATTCATGAGAGACACACACACAGAGACAGAGACAGAGAGGCCGAGACACAAGCAGGCTCCATGCAGGGAGCCCGACGTGGGACTCGACCCCAGGTCTCCAGGATCAGGCCCTGGGCTGAAGGCAGCGCTAAACCACTGAGCCACCCGGGCTGCCCGAGAGTCAGCATTTTTATCACGTTCCTGGGTGACAATGCCGCCGTGCACGGGGTGACACTTTGGGGACCACCGCTGTAAAGCACACATTGCATATAATGAATTAATCTCCTACACACTGGACATTGTATTCTCGAATAATCATTGGGAGAACTGAGAAAAACAGCCATTTCAATCATTTTCGGTGTTCTGTGGTTCAGGGGAGATAGCCTACCTCCAAAAGACAGCATGACCTGGGATTCTCTCCTGGTCTCCTGACCAGGACACCCCACTCTGCACTAGGTCCTTCTGGATTTCTACAAGGCATCTTAAAGTAACAGGCTCCAAACTGCACTCATGTTTGTAAGTGGCTTTTTTTTTCTTTTAACAATCTCAAGTGTTCCAGCAAATCTCAGACTTCTTTTCCCAATTGCTCAGATCCAAAATCTTGCAGTTCGAGTTAACTATGTTCTTTCTCTCAAACTCTGTATTAAGTCAATGAGCACATCCTGTCAAATATGCAGAATCTGACTACTTGTCTTAATTGTTCTCTTAGCCCTGTGTTCTGATGCACCATCCAAGCCTCCCATGGCTTTCTTTCCGCCCCAGTCAGAAGGAAATGCCAAGTCCTGGCTGTGACCCACAGGGGCTCCACTCCTGGTTAATTCCTCTCCAGCCTCAATGACTTGCTTTCTGTTCCTGGGAGGGACACACAGCTCTGCTCAGGCCTTGGGAGCCTTTGCACTTTCCGGAATGCACTTCCTCTGGACATCCTCCCAGCTCCCTCCTGCCGGGTGTCTCTCCCTTGCAGTCCCTCACAGGAGTGGGGGACTTTGGGGGGTGGGTGTGCATTGCCATTCCCAGCACCTTCCTTGACCTCCTTCCACCAGCTCATACGCATATAAAACAGCAAGTCTTCCCCTTAACTATTTTTTCTCCTCTGCTGCTTATCATTTCTCCCCCTATGCCATCACCTGCCATACTTTATTTTTGATTATAGCTTATCTCCTGCCACTAAAGGTTTTATGAAAATAGGGACTTTTTTTTTTTAATAACCTTATCTTCAGCATCTAGAACTGCCTCTGGCAAGTAGGAGGTTCTCCATAATTTCTGAATAGATGGGTTTTAAAGATTGACAGGCCCAGGCTGCGAGATGGGAAGGGACTAGCTCTAGGACGTAAATGACAGAAGTAAAAGGAAGGCCACCTTTGCCAAATCCCAAGCTGGTATTCTTTTGATTAAACCTATGCCAGTTTTGAGGCTCCTCTGCCTTCAAGAAAGACGTATGACCCCTGTTTGAACTGAGAGAACTCAGGCTTAAAATAACTGTGGGTCATGGCCTTCCCTGAACCTTCTTCCTTCCTGTAAGGCCCTAGGTTCCCATAGCCGCTCCCCAGAGGACATGAGCAATGGGGTGTGTATTTGAGGGTCCCTGGGAAGACAAGAGCCTGCATTCCTAAGGATGTGAAAGGAGTCCAATCCCAGGGCCTACCATGTGACTTGAGGAAATGGCCTAGCTGATATTTCTAGAAGGACCGGGTCACAGGAGTCATGTCACTGCTTGGATGTGTCTTCTGTTGATGATTGGGACATTGCTGGCAAGAAGCGCCACTTGCATGATTCACTGTCAGCCCCAATACTGTGTTCTATTCTAGTACCGCCCTAATCCCCTTCAGGAATGTGTTCATTCATTGGACAACTATTCATTTCACATCTACCCTGTGCTCCACACTAGGCCGTGTGAGGGCTCCCGACAAATTGAGCAATATTGACAAGAGACCTGGCCTGGTATCATGACAGGTATCAAGGCTCATAACAATCCCATTGATAAGTGATGTTGGGAGTTTTCACTTCCACACAGAATGTAAGGGAATCAGAACTCCCGATGTCAATCTTACCTAATTTGTAATAATAACCTGCTGTGTAGCAAGCCTATAACAAATAGGGCACATGAAAGCTGACAATTATGATTTAGTAACAAATACATTCAACAATGCCATGTTGACGTCCTCAAGAGTCTGGCAACCAATGTTGGGAGTGGGGGTGGTTCTGCTGAATCTCTCTGAGATCCCCAGCATCTCAGGATAAAAACGACTCCTCCTGAAGCAACATCCCGGCCACACTCTCATCTGTGCTGGAGATGGGGAGGAGGATGGACAAACGAGGCTTGAAACAGAAAGCCCATTTTGCCAGCTGATAAACCAGGTGATAAATAGGAGTCCACCAATAGGCGCTCATGTCTGGCCTCCTCCTCTCTAATTCGTCATGTTTGCTACCAACTGATACATTGCTTCCTTAAAGAGCCTGATGGATGCCTGAAGGGAACTCAGAGCACTAAAAAAAAACAAACAAACAAACAAACAAACAAACAAACAAACAAAAAAAGCCAAGCACTTCCCCAACCTATTTCCTGTTACAGAGGAGGAGGGTGCTCCCTTCTGGGAGTTTCTCTAAGTGCTAATTAAAGTCACATGATCACTTTCCCTCCATTCTACTGGCCCGAGCAAGTCACAAAGTCAGAGTAGTCTCAAGGCAATATTTTTGGAGGTGGACGGTTTCCCAGGAAGGCAGACAGGGTGCACTTGGAGTCTGAGGGTGCGCTGTGTGGCTTCTAGTGGGGGTGTGGGTTTGGGGGGTGGGTGGGTTGGTGCCACTCACTTGGAGAAACTCAGAGTGCTAAATAGGATAGATTGAGAGAGCCTCTTGAGGTTGTGTTGCAAAGGATTCTGAGGCCACACATCAGCCCTGTTGAAAACCGTGTCACAATCAATCCGTGATGTTGGCTGTGGGTGTGTGGGTGGATGGAGAAGGAGTGGCAGCATCGTGCCACCGGCTCCCTGTAACGGTCTGCTCTGAGCCAGCACTACAGTCATAAAGGCACCGAATACTTGGTTCCTGCCATGAGGAATGTGCAAGCCCATGGCAAAGAAGCCCTTGCACTCTCTGAGGGGCCCTCAAAGAGCCCATCCTACATGGCTTTTACTCTGTACTCAAAACAGCACTGTGGGATGGGAAACTGTGCTGATTCAAACTGGGGGTCGTGTGCCACTGACCCCTTCCAAGGCTAGGCAGCTTTCAGCCATGGTTCACATTCACAGCCTCAACATGTACGGTGCCTAAAGCTGATCTGCTTAAGGGGCTTCTGGGGCCTTTCCCATCTCCTCTCCCACCTGCCTTCCATAACTGTCCTCCTGCAACTAAGATATGCCCATTTGGAACCGTTTGGTAGTGCCTTGTCTCAAAGTGTAGAAATAGTCCAGACTTAAGAAAAGGCATAATTTGAAAATGCGTCTCTCTGAGGGGAGCGCCAAGTCAGTGCAGAGCAACGAGCACACCCATTAAGAAATGCCAACGCCTTCCTGAGTGTAGGTGACAAACTCACAGGAGGGCTGCGTGGCTGTCTCCCCGTCTCCCTCTCCCGGTATCTCTCTCTTTCTTTTTGTTGGGGTGAGATTTGGGAAGTATATTTTGACAGACCATTTTAATTTGAAGTTTTAAAATGAGGCCAAGTTTCTTTTCCATTGGTATGGACATCCTCCATATATGGAGTGAGAGAAATCAACAGATCCAAAGTTTTCATTAAAATATATTTATATTTCCGCAGGGGCACCTGGCTGGCTCAGTTGGGAGAGTATGTGACTCTTGATCTCTGGGTTGTGAGGTTGAGTCCCATGCTGGGTGTAGAGATTACTTAAAAATAAAATATATATATTTTAAAGTATATAAATATATGTTCATTTATATTTCCACAGTATATGTTAACATAAATGTGTATCTGGATAATACATAATATATAAGGATAACCGTCACAACTATTTGAACTCATGAAAAATGTTTTAAATTTTTTTTAAATTTTTATTTATTTATGATAGTCACACAGAGAGAGGAGAGAGGCTGAGACACAGGCAGAGGGAGAAGCAGGCTCCATGCACCGGGAGCCCGACGTGGGATTCGATCCCGGGTCTCCAGGATCGCGCCCTGGGCCAAAGGCAGGCGCCAAACCGCTGCGCCACCCAGGGATCCCTGAAAAATGTTTTAGATGCCAATTTAAAAATGTGTGCTGACGATACATGTAGCAGCCCGTTTCCAATGACCCTCACCTCCTGATAGTGACACTCTGTGTCATCTCCTCACACACTGAGTCAAAGCTGGTTGTCTGACCAACAACGTTTTGTGGAGGTGACTGTGTGTGACTTTCGAAGCCAGGTCGTTGAAGGCATCGTGGCTTCTCCTTGCTCTCTCAGGGCACTTGACAATGTTGAATCCTGATAGCTAACATTTTTACGTCCCTTTCACATTGGGTAGGCAATGTGCTAAGCTGCTCCCAGGGCTGCTGTGGCAGAGAGAAGAGCGTAAGTCCAAAACACACCATACTGAGTTTTTGATACGAAGAGATGTGTCAGGACAAATGAAGGGTGAACCCACTAGGAAAACTAAACTCTTTGCATTTGCAAAGCAGACGGAGAGGCCTCCTGGAAGTGAAGGAAGGGAGAAGCATATTGATTTGTCCTAACTACAAGCAACTTGAAAAGTGCTCATGGGGAAGTTCAGAGGCAGAAGCTGAGCCTGTTCTGACATCGGAGCCCTGGCTATGGGTTCAGTGACAGAGCAGACCCCCAAAAGGTGCTGCATCTGGATGGCCATCTCCACGCTTCTCAGAATCTAACATTCAACATTCCATTTGAGATATCACATACGACTTCTCATAGTTTGTCGTCAGGGACTGAGAGTTCTTCATGCCAGTTGGAACCTTAAAAATATGTTGCGGAGCAGCCAGTTTCGCAGAGTTTGTTTAGGGAACAACGACTCCTCCTACACCTGCCCACTAGCTTCACAAGCTTTAGCCCAGTGGGAGAGTATGACGGCTGCCCTGCATTCAAATAAAGTCTACCTCTTATAATCTGAATTAAGTCCTGGGCAATAGAGATATTAAGATTAGACCTACTGAATCAATTAATTGCAAGAAAATCGAACCAAGTGACTCAGAAAGTCATTACATTTCTCCACTAAGCCACCTAGTTCAGGACAAATAATAAGGACATTGGATGTATGATGTCTCTGTATTTTTGCGCTATGTGATGCATTCATGTCTTTAGGAAACATAAAACAAAAACAAGCTACCTATCTCATTGCAGTTTCTGTGAACGTGGCTAACAAAATTGGCAGTGATGTTAATGGCATCCTTTGCCTAACTATCACCAATTCACTCTCACATTTGGTGTCTGTTCTCCATAATCACGTGAGAAAGGTATTATCACCCACATTTCACGGATGTGGGACCATGACTCAGAGACAGGGTATATGGTGATAGACGTCGTGTGCTGCACGACTTCAGAACTTTGCCCGAAGTCACAGAGATGGCAAGTGGAAAGGAGAGCAGGTGAACCCCATCTTGGCTTCTAATCAAAGTCTTTCCTTTCATTGAATCAGATGTCCCTCTGCTGTTTTATGTTCCTTACACAGCGAGGTTTTCATTGACAAGGGAGGTGAGCGTGAGGGTCCAAGAGAAACAACAGGACTTTTGAAAAACTGAACTCATCCTGAGCTTTTCCATAGAAGAAAGGAGGATTAAGGAGAGGATGGGGGTAAGCAGGGTGACAGGAGGATCACAGTCTGCAGGGTTATTTGAGCTAGAAGGGAGGATTTAATGTTAAACAGGTTGGGGACAGAAGGAAGCTTTTGGTGTCAGTGGGGAAGAATTTTACCGAGACAGCTGCAAAAGCAGTTGAGGCCATGTGTGATTTGGAATCTGTTTGTTACATGTTGGATTTTGACTGGACATTTGTTTTAGGTCATCCCTGGTGAAAAAGGACCCCACACATGTGCAGCAAGGAATGAAAGGGTGGAATAACACATTGAGGTGACATGTGTGCCTAGCACTGAATAGGGCACAAGGAGGGGTGTTCCTGCTGTAAATGCAGGCGGGCAGCCCCAGCTAGGCTCGCCTTCCCTGCCCAGGCCAGCGCGGCTCCCTCTGCAGGTGCAGGGAGGTCCAGGGGCCTGTTCCCTCACAGAGGGGGTCTCTGGACTTGCAGACAGAACCGTCTGGACTTCCCGGTAACATATCCACAACAGAAATACCACCTCAGTGTTGGAGAACATGTGGCAGCCATTTGTATGAATCAACACCCCTGGCATTAGTGGGATTAAGAACGATGATGGTTCACTTCCAGGAGGACATCAGTGATTATAAGGCTTCCTCGGGTCTCTGCGAAGCATTTTATGTTGACTTTTTTTTTTTTTTTCACCAGCCACCCTCCACCCTTAGGTCTCCTTACACATTTACAGTAAACAGGGATTAGCCTCGGCTAACCAAGGGTGACTAGCAGATGGTTCTAATTAACTCTGTCTTAAAGAGAAAGGATTTAAGAGTAATGTGAAGACGGTTTACACAGACCCAGTCACACTTGCAGCAACCACGTGGATCTTGGCTCTGCTGCTGCTCCAAGCCTTGCCTTCTTCCTCTGGGTATATGTTCCTTTCTTTGTTCCATGAAGCCGTTCAGATCCACACGGGGAAAAATATATATATTATTCTATTTGTTTTTGGCACTTTAACATCTACATGCAAAAGAATATAAACAAAGACAGAGAGAATATGAAATATTAAAAGATAACATAAAATATAAACAGTATGTCTTGCATGATGTGTTAAGCTTTGATGGTGTCTACAGTATAGAAGAGGAACAGTTCTTGGG
Source organism: Canis aureus (assembly GCF_053574225.1). Taxonomy (NCBI): domain Eukaryota; kingdom Metazoa; phylum Chordata; class Mammalia; order Carnivora; family Canidae; genus Canis; species Canis aureus. Next base: position 55,696,787 of record NC_135622.1, on the reverse strand, counting down.
ATGACTAATTTCATACGCCGACCTGACTAGGTGATGGGACACCCAGAGAGCTGGTTAAATATTGTTTCTGGGTGTGTTTGGGAGGCTGTTTCAGGAGAATATTAGCACTTAAGTGGTGGTCCGAGTAAAGCAGTTGACTTCCCCCACTCCCAGTGCCAGTGGGTAGTATTTAATCCCCCTAGGGCCTAAACTAGAGGATTGACAAAGGTTGAAATTGCTTTCTGCTGGACTCCTGAGCTGTGATGTTCATCTCTTCCTTCCCTAAGTGTGGCTGGTTCTCAGGCCTTCCCCCCTGGACTTGAATCTGTACCATTGGCTTTCCTGCTCTCAGGCCACTGGCTCTCCTGGCTTTCCAGCTGGCAGAGGGCAGATTGTGGGACTTCTCAGCCTCCATAATCATGTGAACTAATTCTTTCCGATAAATCTCATTAAATATGTGATAATATAATAATTAGATTCTGTATCCTTTTATAAAGAATATAAAGTATATGATATTATAATTATACAATATAATCATATATTATGATACATATAATACATATGATATATATACTTTCTCATCTTATAAAACATATAGGTTTAGAGAACCTAGAAAGGAATAGGAATAAAAAAATTGCTTAACTGCTCTGGCAGGACCAAATTATCCCCTGGGCATAAGAAGCACAGTGCAGAGCTCTCAGGGAGCCACAAAATGTTTTGATTTCTTTTTAAAAAATCAGAAGGAAAAAAGAAAAAAAACAAACCAAGAACTTTCAGGTCAAAGGAAATGTTGTAATATGTAATATTTGTTTTGATAACTAGATAGTGTAAAGTAATAGCTTTTAATCATTTCTTACAGATGAAGAAGCCCATGAAGGCCAAAGTGTCTAAGTCCAAGAAAGTCCCAAAGCCCTGCTCTCCGGATCTTGGTTTCCTTCTTTGTATAAAGGGGCTGAATATGACCAGAGTTTCCTATGATAGGTTTCTAGGCCTCACAGGCATTTGTAAGATACTGACAGAGAGGTTTGCAAGCCATTTTTGGTATCTTATAAAGCCCAGAAATTATTGTACCAGCTTCCGGAGGTTCCCTTATATGGGAAGCTTATGAGTTTGTGAATCAAACAAACACAGTTCCAATCATGGTGGTCAGCTATTTATCTGCTGTGGGAATTAGGGCACATCACTCAATGTTGAACCCGAGGTTCTTCATCTACAGTATGCAAGATGGGAAAACAAGCATCTACTTTTCAAAGTTGCTTTGAGACTGAAAGGTAACAGAAACAAAGAACATAGCACAGATACCCAATCCCTGGCAGGGCCTCAATAATGATAAATATTAAATACTACTACTATCATCAATTTTTATCACTTTTGGTTTGAAACTTATCTGCTGGATGTGATTGGCTATCTTATGCTGAACATCTGCTTTAGCAAATTACCCAAAAATAAAATTGGGGGAAATGAATGAAAGTAATTAACAATCTGAAAGACTTTTTTTTTTTTTTCCCTGTAACCATTCTTCCTCACTTCTTAAGTGGAGTGAAATCTGGTGACTCTGAAATTTTCATCTTTGTATTTAGGCACTAGATCAAATAAGGTAAAAATGCTGGAACTAGCTTAGAAAAACATTATTAAGAAGGAAGTAAGAGGGGTGCCTGGGTGGCTCAGATGGTTAAGTGTCTACCTTCGGCTCAGGTCATGATCTCAGGGTACTGGGATCAAGCCCCACATCTGGCTCTCTAGGGGCTAAGTGGGAAGCCTGCTTCTCCCTCTCCTTCTACTGCTCCCCCTGTTCCTGCTCTCTGTCAAATAAATAAATAAATAAATAAATAAATAAATAAATAAATATTTTTAAAAGAATTTTATTTTATATATATATATATATATATATATATATATATATATATTTTTTTTTTTTTTTAAGGAAGAGGTGGGGCACTTGGGTGGCTCAGTGGTTGAGCATCTGCCTTGGGCTCAGGCCATGATTCCGGGGTCCTGGGATGGAGTCAAGCATTGGGCTCCCTACAGGGAGCCTATTTCTCCCTCTGCCTATGTCTCTGCCTTACTCTGTGTGTCTATCATGAATAAATAAATAAAATCTTAAAAAAAAAAAAAAGGAAAGAAAGAAATAGGTATGGAAGCTAAAAGAATGAGTTTATTCCATCTGTATCTTTGAGGGACTGGATTATGTCCCCCCAAATTCATATGTTGAAACCTGACCCCCCCCCCCCAGGTAGCTTCATTGGGAGGTAGGGCCTCTAAGGAGATGAGAAAGGTCAGATGAGGTCATGAGGGTGGGGCCCTAATATGCTAGGCCTAGAGTTCTTACAAGAAGAGGAAGGAGGGCAAGGAAGCTTTTTCTTTCTTTGCAAGCACAGAGGAATGGCCATGTGGGGACACAGCGAGAAGCCACAGCCTGTGAGCCAAGAAGAGGGTTCTCACCAGAAACCAAATTTGCTTTGCATCTTGACCATGGATTTCCAGCACACAGACGTGTGAGAAAATAAACATCTGTTGTTCAAGGCACCCAGCCTGCAGTATTTTGTTATGACGCCTGAGCCAACAACGACAGGACCAGAGACACCACCACCAGACTCCGTCCCCACACCAAGAAGGGATAGAAGAGGGTAATGGGGTGGATGGGTGGGGTCGGGGAGGGACCAGCATCCACGGGAAGCTCTGTGGCGGGTGTGCTCTCCAGATGAGAACTGACAGCAGGAGATGCTGACGTGCCGGGCTCTTTGGGGCAAGAGTTATGACGCAGGAACAGCAGAGGCTGGGGGTGGTATGAAGCTATAAGGGGTGGGGAGGCTTGAAGCTCCCACGATGGGCAGCAGAGTTGGACCGACAGTGGGCCCACTGTGACAAGAGGGCTCTGGTGATGGCCAGTCAATCTGGGATCTCCAGGGAGATCCTTTTCACTCCCTGGTTTCAACTCCTCAGATACTGGTTGCCTCAGTAATTCCAAGATGGGTGATGGTTTTCTGATCTGGCTTTTCTAGCTTTGCACAGTGGGAATGCTGGTCTGTTACTTCTAGTGTTGCTAGTGTTCTAGAAGCGGAAGCCAGGAGATGATATATTTCTAAAGATGGGGTTCGTAAAGGAAAAACAAGGAATAGGGAATTCCACGGTGTGACCAGACTGGTTATCAATGAAGGCCATGAACTCTTCATAGTTTATGATTCTCTGCAGTCTTTAATCCAAATCCCCGAGACATACACCTTTTGACCAGTTTCATGATAAGAAGTGACTTTTAGGGGCACCTGGGTGGCTCAGTGGTTGAGCATCTGCCTTCGGCTCAGGTTGTGATCCCAGGGTCCTGAGATCGAGTCACGCATCGGGCTCCCTGCAGGGCGCCTGCTTCTCCCTCTGCCTATGTTCCTGCCTCTCTCTGTGTCTCTTACGAATAAATAAATTCTTAAAAAAATAAATAAATGACTTTTAATAATGAAGCCATGTGGCAAAATGAAATAAGCAAAAGCTACTAAATAAGCCAGTCAGGTTCACCTCCCAGCCCTATGATCTGCCCACTACGTAACATTAGGGCCTCACTTCACATCTCTGAGCTTGACTTTTCTCCTCTCTCATAGCGTTCGCTCCCCTGAGATTTATATCCAAAAGCACCGACGGGAATTCCTGACATAGTTTACATACTTCACAGTAAGTATTCTTTTCCAGGGTTTTAGTGTCTTGGGCTATATACCCTGTGGCCACTCATTTACGTGAGCCCCATCACACTTTTTCATTTTTATGATTACAACGTTGGAGGGAACAGGCGGTCCTGATAGTCCTTTTCCTTCTGTTATGACGGAATATTATTTATGATTTAGATTTCTAAGCCAAAGCCTTTTGCAATAAAGTCATTTCAGGGCACACACACAAGGTTAAAAGCTTTAGGTCAGATACACAGAACTATAAAAATAAACAGCTAGAGTACACAGTAGAAATATTATTTAAAGAAGAGTGGTGACTACAACATAGTGGCCCTTTCAGTGAAAGTCACTTGAAAAGATACAAAGATGAATGAATCTCATGGAACTCACCAGTTGTTTAATTAAGGGATTGGAAAAAATAACCCACCCCTCAGGATTTGCTTCAAAATTTCGGGCAAGCCAAACAGGGCAGACAGCCAGACCCTCACCAATGCAAGTGTTCATTCATGTTGCTCAAAACAGAGACTTGGGAGGGAATCGCACACAGCTCAGAAAGCCAGGGGCAAACTTTCCTGAGTGTGACCATGTGTAGGTATTCCAGAGAAGCGGTAGGGACCTCATCTGAAAGGTAACAAATTGGGAAGCCAACTACATTTTTCTCGGCCCCTCAGAGAGGATGGGTCCCTCTGTCCTTCGTGCTTCTCCTAGTCCCTTATATAGGCTTTTCCCACAAGATGTAAAAGGCTTGACTTGACTTTGTTTACAGGTCTGTGTCCTCCACGGGCTCTGAGCTTGGTACAGGAGGGACTGGTCTGTAATGCTTCTGTGTGCACAGTTCTTGGCTCATGTAACCTGCCATAAATATTTATTACATGAATGGACAAATGCAAACTGGATGTGGGCACTTTTCCACCGGAGATGCTTTTTGCAAAGTTAAAATTATTAGGTAGGATGTTTGCGTTTCGGCTAACTATGAAGCTTTGAAAACAGGAACCCGCTCAGGAGGATTGAAAGGAGCCCAAACTTGTGGCTGTTTGCGTTTTAGCTCAACCAAGTGGCAGTGCTGCACTGGCAGGACTCTAAACAGAAAATGCAGCCCAGCCCTGGAGAGTGAGCCAGAGGCAGCTCATAGGGAACCAGGTGGTCTGAGCCTTCGCCGTAGGCTGGAACCCAAGGCCTGTAGAGCTCCGGGTTTCAGCTTTGCCAGCTCCATTTCTAAGTTCCAGGGTATTCACCCAACAAAGAGTCATTCATAGGCCCCTGTTGAGTGGAGACACTGTAGAGGCGCCCCACTCGGGAGGGAGGCAGGGCCTCTCCCATTTGGAATCAGGGTGGTTAGCAGCATATTTTCCGGGGCCAATGGTCTGGGTTTGATTTTACCTTTTTATTTACCAGCGGTGATCTTAGGTAAGTCCTTCTGTGTTTCAGCTGCTGCATGTGTGAAACAGGGATAATATTAGTACCCTTCTCTTAAGCTTGTGGGTAAGCATTAAAGGGATTAAAACATCCAAATCATTTAGCTCAGTGCTTGGTGCATGATGAGCTCTCCATATTTGCCTTTATTATTATTATGTCTGTATCTGCTTTTCTAATAGGTGTCCTCCTCTTTCTCCTTCTCCTCCTCTTCCCTCTCCATTGCTATGTAGTGCCATGATGTGAATGCTTGTGTCCCTCTAAAACCCGTGCGTTGATTCCTAACCCTCAAAGATAATGGTACTGAGAGGTTGGGACTTTGGGAAGTGCTTAGAGCGTGAAGGTGGAGCCCTCATGGATGGGATTATTACTTCATAAAAGAGGTTCCAGAGAGATCCTTAGCCCCTTCCACCATGGGACAACACAGCTAGAAAGCCCCAGTTATGAAGCAGGAAGAGGGTCTTCAGCTGAAGGCAACCACGCTGGCACCTTGGAGACATCCAGCCTCCAGAAGTGTGATCTGTAAATTTCTGTTTTTTATAAGCTACTCAGTCTGTGATGTTTTGTTACAGCAGCCAGAATGGAGTAAGGCAGTAATCAGTATTTAATATGCAAAACCACTTAATGATGTTGGTGTCATCATTTCTATTTTGCAGATAAGGACACAATCTCAATGTAGAAAGGCAAACTACCAAAGGCCACAGTGTAAATAAAGAGTAGAAATGGAATGCAAGGCTTCCTCATCCACATTGGCCCAGAAAGATCCCAGTGAATTTTGCTACAAAGAATACTTCTCAATAAAACTTCTCCTCTTGGAAATCATTAGACTAATAACCAGGTGTAAGGACAATTCAGTATAAGTGAGCTACAGAGGAAAGATTCCAATCCCAATATCACGGGATATCCACACATCCAGAACCAACTCACTATGAAAAATCTGCAGTTGCTTTGCTTGTCTGGATCTTTATGTCTCCAAATGTAAAATGAGGAAATTGGATTCATGAGATGAAGGAATCACTCAGGCCTCATGTTTTAAGACAGTGTCATCAATTCATTCCTTCATTGTAGACCAGTATTGCCCAGGAGAACTTTCTGCAAGTCTGGTTATATTCATTATCTGTACGCTCCATTACAGTGGCCACCAGCCACATGTAGTTCTTGAGCAGCCGAAATGCAGCTAGTGCAACTAAGGAACTGACGTTTTAACCTCATTTAATTAATTAAAATTTAAATAGCCATTTGGGGCTAGTGTCTACCATAAGGAATAGCACAATAGTCTAGAGAGTTGCTGAAGTTTGAGAATATTCTCTGTTCAAGACATTGGAATAAACATAAAAGTGATGGAAGTATACAAAACAGAACACACCCTCTTTGCTTAAGGATCATGATGTCTATGACCCATCGGTCAAGGATGATCATCCATTCTGTACATCTGAGGGCTTTTTCTGCTCTCATCTCACCTCTGAACTTCTTTCAAGAATCAGACTCAGCACTTATTTTTTATCTCCTCCATCAGGAGAGTTGCTTCTTTTCTTGTCTTTCCAAAGCACATTGTCTAGTTGTTAATTAAGTCATGGCATGTGTTCATCCATCCACTAGAGTTTAACAGATCTTCATTAGGATAGGGATTTCTGAATGATTGTATTCTGCTATAGGGTATAATGTAGCATCCAGAAAAGTACCTGGCATTTAGTAGGAGCTTAATGGTTTTGTTAGATTGTTTAATTAATTCAATATGCTTCACTGAAGATTTACCCTAGACGAGGCTTCTGTTTTAGGCATTAGGGACACAGAAGTTTAAAAAGACATGGAACTTGGAGTCTAGTGAGGGATATAGACATGTAAACAGCTAATTACAACTAAGGTTTCAAATGCTATCCCTCAGGTAAGGTCAAGGTGATTTGAGAGCAAAGAGGGATATCTGGTATAATTGGCTATATATATATATATATATATATATATATATATATATATATAGGATTATTTTATTTTTTATTTTTTAATTTAAATTCAATTAGCCAACATATAGTACATCATTAGTTTCAGAGGTAGAGTTGAGTAATTCATCAGTTGCATGTAATACCCAGTGCTCATCACGTCATGTGGCCTCCTGAATGCCCACCACCAGGATTATTTCTTTACACATACATTTTCCCTAGGTAGTGAGCTTGTGGGGAGTCTGTTACCCCTGCAGTTGGCACAATGCCTGCCATGAAGTAGGGTGATGAATTCTTGCTCTTGAATGTATGTAGTACTATAACCCCAAATAGTAACATATGGCATGTTGTATGGAACGTTAGAAGAATGAGACACTACTTTTGATGGGGGAATATAACGGGTTGAATGGTGACTCTTGAGGTGATATGTCTACCTCGTAATCCCTGGGCACTGCAAAAATCACTTTATATGGGGAAAGGGTAAATGTTACCTTATTTGGAAATAGAGTCCTTGTAAATATAAGTGTGTTGAGGATCTTGCAATGTGAAGCTTATCCAGGTGGGATCTAAATGCAATCACATGTATAAGACAGACACTCAGAGGAGAAGACACATGGGCAAAAGGAGAGGAGAAATGTGATCAAGGAGGCAGAGATTGGAGCTATGGGGGACAGTGGATGGTTAATTTTACATGTTACCTTGGCTGGGCCACAGTACCTAAATATTTCTTCAAACATTATTCTGGGTATTTCCGTCAGGGTGTTTTTGGATGGCATTAACACTTCATTCATTCACTCATTCATTGAGAGAATACATGCACACAGATGGACAGAGGGAGAGACTGAATCTCAAGCAGACCCCCTGCAGGGCAAGGAGTCCCATGGGGCTTGATCTCACAACCCTGAGACCATGGCCTGAGCAGAAATCAAGGGTGGGACTTTAACCAACTGAACCACCCAAGGGCCCCTGGATGGCATGCACATTTAAATTGGTGGACTTTAAGTAAAGCAGCTAATCCTCCAAAATGTGAGTGGGCCTCATCTAAACACTTAAACGCTGAATAGAACAAAAGGCTGACCTCTCCCAAGGAGGCAGAGTTCTACGGGCCAACAGCCTTCAGACTCAGCTGAAATTCTCTGGGTCTCCAGCCTGCCCACCTATCTCTATAGATTTTGGATTTGCCATTCTCCATAACTTCTTGTGCCAATTCTTTAAAAGAGATCTCTGGATACAGTAAGAGAGCTAGGTAGATCTAGATATAGGGATAGAGCTAGACATAGATCCAGAGAGAGAAATACATAGACATCGAAGGTATAGCTCTCCATATCCATGTATATCTCCATCCTATTCATTTTCACTTCTCTGGAGAAGCCTGACTAACACAGGCCTTGAGGTAAGGCATGCTGACAGCTTCTAGAAGCTGGGTGAGGAAAGGAATGGAACCTTCCCTAGATCCTCTGGAGGAAGCCCAGCTCTGCAGACACTTTGATTTCAGACCTCACCTCCAGGACTGGGAGAGAAGAAATTTCTGAACTTTGAAGTGGGAATTTGTTACGGCAGCCTCAGGAAAGTACTCCAGAGGACTCAGGAATAAACAAGACATAGTATAGCATTTAAACACTATTTTGGAGATTAGGGGGGATTTTTACAGGAGCACAAGCATGTGGGATGCAACAAGACATTTAAAGGAGAGCAGACCACATGGGGAAGGCTGAGTAGAGAGAAATCCCAGGGCTCTGCTGGGGTGGTAGCGGGTCGCTTACAGGTGTGAAGTCTGTGAAGGCTGGGAGTGGAAAAGCAGTGAGGGAAAAGAAATTTTGGAATATCATTATGAGGGCTGGATGTATGCCAAGTATTTACAGATTTTGTAGTTTTGTTTTGAGGCCATGGATATTTTTAGTAAAGACGAGATATGATTAGATCATTCTTTTTTAAAGATTTTATTTATTTGACACAGAAAGAGAGAGAGAGAGAGAGAGAGAGAGAGAGAACACACAGGCAGGGGGAGCAGTAGAGGGAGAAGGAGAAGCAGGCTCTTTTCTGATGAAGGAGCTGGATGCAGGGCTCAATCTCAGGACCCCAGGATAATGACCTGAGACGAAGGCAGATGCTTAATTGATTGAGCCACCAAGGCGCCCTAGATCATTCTTTATTTAGTTGTTTCAGTTATATATCAACTTGCTTGACAAAGTAGTGCCTGGTAGAGGGAGGTCTAGGGCTTCTAGTGCAGGGCAGATGCCCTGAGCACCCGCACAGGGATGGCATTATCCTATATGTACATGTAATGATACAGAAACTGGACCCATGGCATATCCTCCTATTTCTAAAGAGAGTGATTTTAATAGAGCATAAGACATCCTTACAACTGTTTAAAGGCTTAGGAGTTCTCTATTTTATCCCCTGCTGCACTCATATCTTTGAGTAGTAGATGCATCTATCCTTATTTTGCAGTTGCAAACACTTAGGTAATTAGTGGTTAGCTACAGTCTTTGAACTCATATCTTCTAACAATGTCAGACTGGAATCGAATTGAATCCAAGACTTGTTGTGCCTACTGCTTTTTCTTTTTTGGACTGTTTCACACTAATAATGATATCATCACTATCATTTACTGAACTTGAGTTTTCCCTATGACCCCAATTTTCATATATTAGTATATTTTAACACTCCTAACATTTTTGCAGTAGGCACTACTGCTGATTCTATTTTACAAATGTTAAATAAATTAACTATCAAAGATCATATATTGAGCATGTGGCAGACAGGATAAGAAGACAGATTACCCAGGGACTAAACAGTCATTCTCTAACCTAAGAGATAGTGATTTCCTGTTAGCCAGATGAAAAAAACCATGAGCAGGCTAGATTTTTTCAGAAGTCTGTGGGCTCCATATTTCTGGTTGAAAAGTGAAGACTTTTCCAGAAAGCTGCTAGATGCCACAGAGAATGTATTTTATGCAGTTTGTTGTAGCAGTTCAGAAAGAAAAAGGAATGCTACAGAAGGCAACCCAGACCTTTTATCTTGTGCCTACCTCTTACACTTGTTCCTATTTATCTCAACACTTATCAGCAGACAGGGGAGATTAGAAAGCATAAAGTCTCTTTTGAAATAATTACCTGACCCTGTTATCTTAAAAGACTTGTAGACTACTAGGTATTTTTTTCTGAGCAGGGGTGGGTGGGATAATCAGCCTTTACCTCACTAGGTATTATCCTGCCAGCAATAATAAGACCCAAACAGCAGTCCTTCTTCCTCTGCCGAAATGTTAGTCATGCCAAGAAATTAACGTGCCACTTTGAGCCTATTCCCTAATGACAGTTATGTGGGCTGCGGAGTCATTTGGTGGATGAACCTAGAAGCAGATCCAGTGTTTTTATGAGCCTCTAGTTGTGGAGAAAATATCCAGCTCTTTCCCCAACCAAAAACCAGTGTAAGGTTAAAGTCAACATCACTTGACGCTAATTTTATGTGATGTTATTTTCTGTGTTGTTCTATGACTCTTTACCACACATGCAGACATCTGTAATCATTGCAATCAAGATACAGAACTATTTGATCACAGTAAAAACCTCCCTCTTCCTATCTCTCTATATTCACGCTCAACCATCCCTTCCACCCATGCCTAACTTCTGAAGACCCCCTCATTGGTTTGCTATTTCTATAATTTTATCATGTAGGAATGTTTTATAAATGGAATCATCAAATAAGGAAACTTTTGAGACTGAATTTTCATTGAGCACAATGCTCCTGTGATCCTTCTGAGCTGTGACATGTATCAAGATGTATTAGCCAGGGTTCTCCATAGAAACAGAACCAAGAAGATATACATAGACACATAGAAAGGAGAATTGGCTCTCATGGCTATGGAGGCTGAGAAGTCCCACGATCTGCCATCTGTAAGCTGGGGGTACAAGAAAGCTGGTGGTATAGCTCTGGCTATCCCAAACCTGAGGGTTTGACAACCTGGAGAATCAAGAGCATGAGTCCCAGTCTGAGTTCAAAGACTTAAGAACCAGGAACACTGATTCCACGGGCAGGAGAAGATGGATGCTTCAGCTAAAGCAGAGAACATATCCACCCTTCCTCTACCTTTTCGTTCTGGCCAAGCCCTCAGTGACCTGGATGATGCCCACCTCCATTGGTGAGGGCAGGTGACCTTCTTTACTCAGCCTACCACTGCAAATTATATTCTCTTCCAGAAACACTCAGAAATAATGTTTACCAGCTATCAGGGCATTTCTTAGCCTCATCAAATGAACACATAAAATTAACCATTACATGAGAATTTATCCCTTTTTATTGCTGCCTAATATTCTGTGGTATGGATGTACCACAGTGTGTTTAACCATCTATCCATTGAAGATCACTTAGGTTGTTTTTTCAGTTTGGGGACAATTGCAAATAAATCTGCTATAAATGTTTGTGTACAGGTTTTTATGAAGCTGTAACCTTCATTTTTTTTTTTTCTGGAATAAATGCCTAGGAACATGACTGGTGGCTAGATCATGTAGTAGGTATATGTTTAGCTCCTTATGGAACTGCCAAACTCTTTTGCAGAGTAGCTGTATGGTCTTACATTCCTACCAGCGAGGTGTCCGGTGCCTCTGCAATTTCACCAGCATTTCTTATTTTAGCTGGTGTAAGAGGTACACAGTGATATCTCATTGTGGTTTTAATTTGCATTCTTATAATGGCGAGTGATGCTGAATATCATTTCATATGCTGTTTTTCATCTATATATCCTCTTTGGTGGAACATCTGCTCACGTCTTTTGCTCATTTTTTAACGAGGTTTTGTTTTATTTATTTATTTTTTAAAGGCAAATTTCCTTTTTTTTTTCTTTTAGAGAAAGAGTGCACGAGCATGCATGAGAGCAGGGTGGGAGAGGGGCAGAGAGAGAGAGAGAGAGATGCTAAGCAGGCTCCACACTGAGCATGGAGACCAACACAGACTCGATCTCACAACCCTGAGGTCATGACCTGAGCCAAAATTAAGAGTGGGATGCGTAACTGACTGAGCCACCTAGGTATACCCCCCTCCTTTTTTTTTAGTAACTGGCTTTTATTTTGCTTATTGAATTCTTTTATATTCTAGATGTAAGTCCTTCATCAGATATGTGGTTTGCAACATCTACCTTTCTTTGAAGAGAGAAAAAGGAGCAAAAGAAATTCCATCTATATTCGTTTATTATCTATCTATCTATCTATCTATCTATCTATCTATCTATCTATCTGACTTTTCTTGTCAGGAAATTGCTATTTGTCCTCTGACATTATCACAGCATTTTTTACTATTGGATCGCGCATGAGAATGCTTGCATTTGAGCTTTCACTCAGTGGCCAATGGGTTGGAGAAAAATCAGCCACCACTGTCATCATTATTCTTATTCCACTTTTAAAAAGTGAGGTACATGAAGACTTCTTTTCTTTATAAGTAACCAGGCGAGGATCATCAAGCAATAGGAGATAAACTGTGATCTTTGTGGCGCTTTGCATTTTGGAAGAATTAACACAGCTGAAAGAACTATAAAAATCACACCCCTACCGCCTAGATAACTGATCTCCTTGGTAGTCTCTGCACTCATTTTTGGCTGCATCTAAATTCTCCCTCAACAACCAAACGAGCTTTAGTGATCTAAGCCCCCTTGATGTATTCAAAGGAGGACATAAAAGGTGGTTTCCAGTTCTTCCAGTGCTTTTTGCAAGACAACCGGAAACAATGTTGTCTGGGGAGTTGAAAACTAGGCTTCCTGCAGCTGATGGCTGTGGGACCACCCCATAACCCTTCACCCATTTCTTGGGTAGAGAGGTGGAGACCCAGAGTAGCCTGAGTTACACTGGTTGAAAATAAAAAATGGACCAGTGAGTTGATGGGATAAACTTACATAGGAATTGTGATACTTTTGAGCAACAGGGATTCCATTTCCACCTGAAGCTCCTTGTGGAAAGTCAGGGTGCCTTTTTAAAGTGATGAAATATTTCAAACATAGAAATACAGAAAATAATATAAGCAGCTCCCACTTACCTACAGGGCCACCACAGCCTCAGTCTTTGTGCTTTCTTTCAGCAGAAGCAACGCCAGAGCAGGAGACACGGTTTGGCACCCCATGGCTGGGGCGGGGGCCTCTGTGAATGACCAGCCATGGGCAGAGGTAACCACAGCTGAAATTAAATAGAAGTGAATGTGTTGCCATGTTTGCTTCAAAATTGGTTTTTCAGGTCCAAACCTTAAGAACTATTGCCTCAGGTCGACGACTCTAGTCCTTACCTTCTCTCTCCCTTGCCCCCATAGGAAACCACAGTCCCCATATTTGCGAGCATTATCTCCATAAAATAATATGGACTACTGGATTCTGTGTATAATTTTACACAAATAATCTCATGCCACATGTTTCATGCCATGCTTCAACCACTTGCTTTCTTCATTTATGGTACTTCTGAAATTTCATTAATATAGAGAGAAGCAAAGTGAATAATAGCAGTGTATTGCTATTTTTAGCAATTTTTAAAGATTTTACTTATTTATTTATTTTTTAAAATTTAGAGTGGAGGTTGGGGAGCAGAGGGAGAAAGAAAGAGAGAATCTCAAGCAGACTCTGAGATGGGAGTGGAACCTGATGCAGGGCTCGATCTCACAACCCTGAAATCATGACCTGCACCAAAGTCAAGAGTTGAGTAGGATGCTTAACTGACTGAGCCACCTGGGTGCCCCAGTAGCAATGTAATTTTGTTATTTTAGCAGTAAGAATGAGAAGAAAAGCTAACTGTTATATAGTCTGCACTATGTACTGGGTAAATTCTAAGCCCATATGCATATTACTGCATGAATCCTGTCTTTGCTTGCCACGTCCTTATAATTCCTGTTCTTCTGTGGGAACACAGACCAAATAGATTTCTATTGCACTGACTCCTTATTCTGAGGACTCTAATCTGTTTCATCTGTCCCAGGAACTTCTGACTTCAAGGATTTTGATTTCCAGAAGTTCTTTTTCTGTCACATCTGACTGGTTTTCTTGCATGCAAATATCTTCTTTTTCTTTTCTTACAGTGTTGATTTCTGATTTTTAATCATTTGTCTTACAGAGTTATGTTTTATTAATGAATGTTCTCAGGCTTTAACAATCTGCATGGTTGTGTCTGCTTCTTCGTGCTTAGGTTGGTTGGTTTCCTCATACATTTTGTAATTTTTGATTGTGAGCTCAAATTAAGAAGGTCTCTCTCTCCCCACTCCATGCCCTGTGGAAAATTTATATAGTCTGTTTTTGAAGTGCCTTCAGAGCTTTGTGTATTTATTTCTGGTGAGTCAGGTGGCATAAATTTAGAGTCCAAGCTTATATGAAGTGCCGGTAGAGACAGATCAACTTTCTCACTAGTTTTTTAGGGCAGAGGGGAGATTTATTTTCTAATTTTCACTGATGGTGTGATATTTGGGATACTAGTAGTGGTCTCATTTACACTTCTTGGTTTATTTTGGCCCATGGTCTCACCTCCCAGGCCTCATGAGGGTGTTAACAATCAAGATCCTATTGCTTTGGGGAGCCTGGGTGGCTCAGTGGTTGAGTATCTGCCTTTGGCCCAGGACGTGATCCAGCGTCGGGCTACCTGTGGGAGCCTGTGTTTCCCTCTATGTCTCTGCCTCTCTCTGCGTCTCTCATGAATAAATAAATGAAAAAAAAGAAGATCCTATTGCTTCTGGGTTTAATAAACCCACTGAAGGTCAGGTCATGTGAACCTTGTGTTCATATGCTTCAACCTCTAGTTTCTAACTCTTTATTAATTCAAGGGTATACCTATCCTGTCTTTTAACTTTTGGGTGAAGATGATCCTTCCTTCCCTCCTTCTTCCTTCCTTCCCCCACCTCTCTCTTTTTTTCATTATCTGACATCTTATCAAAACCAGGATTGTTAAAACAGGTTTAAATACTCTGGCATTGCCTTAGCACACTGAGAAAATGCGGTTAGAAAAAGTGCAGCTGTTAAGGATAATTAGTGACAAAATCACAACATCACATTGCCATCCTCCGTGTTAGCAAGTAAAACAGGTAGCCAGCATTTTGTGGGATGCATTTGAGTATGAGAAGTCTCTATGGAAATAACTTATTTGGTAGAATTTTTATCTTGAGCAGAATTATAAACAAATCCTAGAAGCATTTGAAATTAGTAACAAGTCAGTGAAGTGAAAACCAGAACGCTGAAGAAATAAGAGAAGGGGCATGGATAGCATGGCCAATTTAAGAAAGGAGCATCCAGGCCAGAAGCCTGAGCAGCCAGGCCAGGGAAAGGTGCTTCTCTGGGCTATGTAGGCTAATGAGTCTCATCTGTACCCAATATTGCTCTTTTGCAGTCTGTTTTTTTCTGAGTAAAATGTGTATCTCCCCAACTCCATTTTCTACAGAGCACAGACTCTAGTCTTAACAAGAGACTTTGTCCTCTTTATTAAATTGAAAATAAGAAGAAGTCCCTCTAGTTATTCTTAAGAGAAATCTAGACCAGTGGGACTTTGACCAACTGAGACCACCACAATTCTGCTTTCTAGGGGGGAACAAATAAGAAATTAAATTAGGGATCCCTTTCCTTAAACAAACAAACAAACAAAACCCCCCCAAAAAACCCAGTATATTAGTCTTCTATTTCAGCTATAACAAATTACCACCAAGTTAGTGACCTAAACATCACAAATTTATTATCTTACAGTTTTGCGAGTCAGCAGCACAAGATAGGTTTCATGGGTTACCATCAACATGTCTGCTGGACTGTCTTCCTTTCCAGAAGCTCAGAAGGGGAATCTGGGTCCTTGTTCATTCAGGTTATTGGCGGATTTCAGTTTCTTGGGATTCCTGGCTGTCAGCTGAGGGTTGTTCTCAAGTTCTAGAGGCTGCTCATCTGTTTTAGCTCGTGGATCCGTTCTTTCATCTTCAAAGTTGGCATTGGCAAGCAGTCTCTCTCACATTTCACTTCTTTCCAGTCTTTTCTGGTGTGGCCTCTCTCTCATCGACTCTTGACTTTTTCCACTTTAAGGGTCTAAGTAATTAGATTGGACTCACTTGGATAATCCAGGAAAACACCTCTGTTTTGAGGTCTATACCCCATATTCAGAGGTTCCAGGAAATGGACATGGGCATTGTTGGGGATCATTATTCTGCTTCCCACAATGGCCCAATTGAATGAGGAGAGATGTCACAGACCATATCAATTGCACTGACAATTTATCAAGAGAAATCTAATCAATTTTTAAATTCATTTTCTAACTGCTCACCTTTGATCTACTAATCTTTCTATCATCAGTTACATCCTAATGATGAACACATTATAGAAACGTCTGAATATCACAAGCCAGGAGGGCAAGAAACAAGGAGCTAAAAATGAAGAATAGCAGGTAATCTATAAATGAAATATGAAAACATGTTGAGCTAGTCACATCACTGCCTAGTGCTGCAATTCTTGAGTCAGTACAATCCATCTGCATGATGGAACCAATGACTTATTCTGGATCAATTGGGGCCATTCTGGGGGGATTTTCAGAATTGGAAAAGAAAGGGTAGCTTTCTCAAGGTAGTGTGAGCTGGACCTACTCTTCTATGCATTTTTTTTCTCATGCAGGAGACCGATGGAATCCCCTGTGACCCACTGCACAGGTGAAGCTAGGATGAGAGGTAGAGGAGGTGAAGAAGGATAAGAGGGAGGGGGAGGGGGAGAAAGCTGGAGCACCGGCAAGGAGACTATGGATTTATGGACCAGGTTGATTCTGAGGCAGATTTCAAGCCCTCCTTTCCATCTAATCTATTCTACCCACGCATCCATCCATCACCCTTGCACCCGTCATCTGTCCACACTTCTCCGTACTTACATATCATCTCTCCCTCATCATCATCCGTCATTCACATTTGATCTGATTTGCAGTCTGTTTTTTTTCTGAGTAGAACATGTATCTCCCCAACTCCATCTTCTACAGAGCACAGACTCTGGGTTGTCTGAACACAAGGGGATGCTGACTAATATACTTATCACTTGGCCGGAACTCTAGTATTTTACAGGTGAGGAACCTGGACTTCTGGGAAGAAAGGGATTTGAGCATGTCTCTCTCTGACATCAGGGCACGCCTTCTTACTGTCTCTCAAGAGTCACCACATGCTTCCTGTCCATCTCTGGATCTGTCTGGGTGTTCAAACGCCCTTCAACATTTTAATGTGACTTTCCCAAGCTAAATGAGCTTCCCTTGGGAGGAAAAAAAACAGTTGCAAATAGGCTGTTTGCCTTCTAGGGGTTTTTGTTATTGTTGTTTTTGAATTTTAAATGTCACAAGAGACTGGGGAGGGTTCTGCACAGTGACTGGCTTCTGGAGCCACTTTAATGAATTGAGGGGCACTCCTGTATCCTTACCGGGTAAAGGGAATTCAGTACAAGAAAGGATTTGGGAGAGTCCCAGCTTTGCTCTGCTGACTGCTAGCTGTGTGATCGTGGGCGAGCTATTTAACTTCTCATTTTCAGCCTCCACATAAGCATGAGGGGGAATAATAATCAAACTTATTTTGCAAAGTTGTCCTGGGGGTGGATATTGTGCCTAACATGGTGTTTACTGCATATTAGGAGCTGTACAAATGGGAGTCATTATTGCAATTTAACAGAAGTAGGAATGTTCAGGACCCCTTTTGAGGAAGGATCTCCTTACTAATGAAGAAATTATGTTAAAATCCTGTCTTGGAAACAGGGACAAAGAACCTAGCTACGCTCTCTCACTTACTGCCTGAAGATTCAAACTGTACTCATTTTTACAAGGGAATGCACTGGAAATATATTGAGAACCCTTGAAAGTACCTGCTGGTTTTACATATCTTGATTACTTCATTTGCAGGCATTCTGCAAGCTGTTTCTACATTTCCGGATAACAAAGTTGATTCACTCTACAGCTCCTAATTAGCTGGCTTGGTTAGTATTGTTTTGTTTTCTTTTTTCTTCCCTGATCTCATCAATACACCATTCAGTTGGAGCCACCAAAGAACACTGAAGATTATCCTGGTACGTCAATCCCGAAGCTGTCTCTTTTACTACTGGCACACAAAATTTGGGGTGGGGGGTGCCACATAACTAATCATCATACATATGTGATTTATAAGAAAATAAACAGTAGGTTAGAAAAGGCAAAAGGGATATGTTTGCCAGAGGTCATTGCAAACGGGGACTAGAGGACCTCCTTTGTTGGATTCTCCTTTGATTAGTTAATTTAGATCTAGAATCCCTGTTCATGAATTTAGATCTAGAATCCCTGTCCATGAATGAAGACTCTGCCTTCATGGATTGATGCCCAATACCTTCTATGCTCCTCTTTTAGATTTTCGATAATAATATCCCTTTCTTAGAAACACACACCACGCATAAAGTGAGAATATATGCATTAAAGAAACTTGTTTTACTTTGCTTACCCCATCAGTTCCCAAATTGCGGAACAATTTTTAGCACATAACCAATTTTAACATCCCCCAGAAACACTGAACATTGAACATTCTTTGGGAAAGCCTAGGCTAGACAGGTATAATCTGACTAAGCACAGATTAGAGTTAAAAGTAGTAGATCCATTAAGCAAGTTACATTGAAACATAAACCACATCGGGGGCAAAATGAAGTCTACTGCCGGAAAAAGAAAAAAGAACATCCTTTTTGAGATTGTAGGACTAGAAGTAAAATTGAAGCCCCCAAATTTCCTGGCATAATGACCCCATATGTAGTTTTGCAAGTTATATCACTCTCAAGGAATAGACATAAGTAGGGGAAGCATCATCATGACTCAGTGAAAAGCCAGAATTACAGACCATTCTTAATGAAAGGTACTTGTATTACTTGAACTTCTTGGTAATTATAGTGCAAATAAATAGCAATATTCGAAAAACATTTTTCACCTAAGCTAGTAGAAGTAAAATATAATAACCTGAATGCTGGAGAGACTGTAGCAGAGCATAATACTTATACTGCTGGAGGGATTATAAATTTGTTCAACCATGTTGGAAAGCAGCAGAGCAGGAAGGACTTCAGAAGCAAGAGAAATACATGTTAAATTTTACTGTGTTGAGATAGAAAACTTCATTTTAAAACAATATTCAAAGAGAAATAGTGGACAGATAAAGATATTTCTTGCTTTGAGAATTGATGTGAATCCTGTTTCTTTAACTTGATACCCTGGAAACATACTTCCTCTCTTCCTTCCTTGCCTCTTTCCTTCCTTCCTTCCTTCCTTCCTTCCTTCCTTCCTTCCTTCCTTCCTTCCTTCATTCCTTCCTCTCCTTCTAAGAACATTTGCCAAATGGCAAATACTGAAAGAACCAGCAGCCAGGAAAATGTTAACAAATTATTCTTCAGGTTCTAAAGATATTTATTTATTCATTTATTTATTTAGAGAGTGGGAGCCGGAGGAGGAGCAGAGGGAGAGAAGGAATCTCATGCAGGCTCCTCCCCATGATCCTGATATCACTACCTGAGCCAAAATCGAGAGTTCGACGCTTGACCTACTGAGGCACCCTGCCACAACCTTATTCTTCAGTTTTTAAAGTATGATATGATTGTATGATATCTTGAAAATAGTTTCACAAATGTGGAGAGTTAGCGGAAAAAATGTCTTCGCTGTGATGACAGGTCCAACAAGGAAAAGATAGGAATTTGAAAAAAGAAAATGTGTCACGCCTGGAGTTTTTAAGAGCTATCTATTGAAAAGTTTTATTTAATAGCCTCTCTGATATTATTTTCATAAAAATGCTTAAATAAAAATACAATGTAGGTATAAATTAAACTGTATAATTGAATAGCTAAATATTGATTAGTGCTTACATGTTCTGAGTTGTTCAAATCCTTGCCGATACATCAGTAAGATGCAGAGAAGCCATCTGAACAACTGGTGATTTGAAAGGGTATCATACTCATGTGCTCTTACTTTCAAAAATTATATATATATGCATATTCATTTTTTGGAAGTTGCATCCTATCTTTTTTTTATCATCTCACATTTTCATTGATAGGGTCCTGAATTCATTCATCTGACTGGCACGAATGGTTAGAACTTACCAAATCAGGTAATACCAGGAGAAAAGAAGAAAAAGTCAGAGTCTCTATCATAGGAAAGCTCTTATCTATGTTATTCAATATATATTCCAATTACTATCATGAGTAACATGAACAATCCATTTTGGTGGAAAGGATTTGCAGTAAAAAATGGTATGATAAGTTTCTCATGGGTGCAACGTGCAACACAAACCACAAACGTGGTGTGAGGGGATAAGAACCAGGCTGCTTTAGGGAAATCTCGATTCTTCCCTTAATCTTGTTGCTTTCTGGCCTTTTGACTGCATGGCTTGCTACTCTTCCTTCTTTCAGGCTGTTATTTATTCATTCACTAAGTCAACTGCTACTCAAAGGTAGCCAGTGAGGGTATGGAAATGAATGATCCAGTTCCTGTTTTCAAGAGCCTCCTGTTCTAATAAGGGGATGCAAAGTAATGAAAAGCTTTAGCAGAGCTATGACACCAAGGGTTTGAAAAGTTTAATAGGGACAGAAGGAGAATGGGTTAAATAGGCTTCAGTTTCCTTACACCTGCGATAACTGTGCCCAGTTATTCATGAGTGTGAAACAAGAGGTCTAGTCCACATTCGCCTTGGTGTGCAAATGTACCCAACACCTCTTTATCATCCTGAAGAGTAGTTTGAAGGGCTGTTCACGATGGGCCTCTGACCTGTTTGTCCTATCTAGGGTCCCTTCAATCTTGCCCTATTTCTCCAGGAGCCTGAAGAAATCATCTAAACAGGGCATAATTTCTCACATAGCTGTGCCAGGCACAAGCTGGTTCCCCTGCCTGGGAAGAAGCTTCCTTCTATTTCTGACATGAGCCCTCTTGACTCCCTCTGCTCTGCCCTCTGTCTAATGAGCTACTCCTCATGTGGCAGGCCCAGTTCAAACAACACTGTTAAACCTCCTTGGGGCTCTTAATGCAGGCAGTGACCTCTCTGTCTGCACCCCTAATGCTTTTGCCCCACCTCTAGCAGAGTACTCGTCAAAGCCACGCGTCTGTCTCATTCGCCGTGAACTCCCTGGGGAGAGAGATCTTGTCTTTCTCATTCCCTCATTGGCAGCACCTAGCAACGTGCCCTGGTAGATGCTGCTTATAAAAATGAATGTATATGTAGAGAACGTATTAGCCAATGGAAAAAAAAAACACAAATAAATGAATGAATGATGACATTAATGAGTCCGTCAACTACTAAGCAGTGATTGAGGAAATGAGGAAATGTTTGAGTGGTAAATTGTATATTTATCTAATTAATGAATAAATGGTTACATTATTTAGTACGTGAATAAATAAATGGATGGCTTACCTACAGGAGCTCATTGCCACTTCTTTCCACATCAAAGAAGAGATGATTTACTCCACTCTCTCTCATGCCTCCAGAATTTTATTGGACACATAAGCTCTTCACCTTTAACAGCCACGTCTGCCATTATCCCGCTGCACATGGGATTTTTGCCTAAAGGATTATGAACAGCTCACCTCTTAACTACTCTAGACAATTTGCAATTGTAATATGTGACAAAGTTACAGTTTTGACAATATTTCACAAACCTTATTTTATGACTAATTTGACAATTTAAACACAGCCCCCTGTAAAATGCTCAGTTTTTTCCCTCCCACTTCCCTCCAGCTATGGGTAACAGAGAAGTGACTTTTATAGTATATCCTGGCTCATGCATTATACTCTCTCAGGGTGAGTGGATTTTAGCTGACTTTAACCTGTAAGACACAACATCAACTTAGAAGAAAAATGATTTCTGCTATTTCAGTAAAATTTACTCAGATGAAAGCAGGTCTGTAGCATTTCATTGGCACTAGCCAAAGCCCTTAGCTTCAGAAATGGTGTGGCATTTATGTGGTGGCCACCAGGAGACAGCACCTCGGGCGTGCAATACAAAAGTACACATAATCTGGATTGTGAAAATTGCATGGAGGGGGAATTGTTTGGGTTTTTTTTGCACACCCATTTATCATGCAGCCGGGAGCCTCTCATAAGGTTTGCCAGATAAACAGATCATTAGGTGAAGATTAAGACTGTCAACACAGACTGAAATCTTCTCGCTGAGTATCTGATGGAATGGGAACCGTGCATTTTGCAACGGTTAACAGATACCGAATTTGTAAGATTCCATCGTTACCTCATGTTCCATGTAAATGAGTAATAAGGCGAGGCCTCCGTGAATACAGTGTTCACCAAATCAATTGCAGACATCAGGGAAATTGCACATGATAATAATAATGACCTTCCTACACTGCTTTCATATGGAAAGAGGTGAGCTCAGACATCCTCTAGCCTTCCAGTGCCTTCCTTCATCCTTTCCCAGACCGGTTTCGAAGAATACTTATCTTTGAACAATATGAGACATGTTCTTTAAAAAAAAATGGGGAAAGCAGAAGTAAATTATCCATTATCTCAACCCTCAAATCCAACTAATGCCAGCACAGAGGGTTTCTTCCTCTTTTCCAATGCTCCGGGTTTACCGTAAACATACTTGCTTCTCTCCTGTATCATTTCATATATTGATATATTGTGTTTAGTAAAAGTATTTTGAAAAGCCTCATGGTTTCCAATTATTGTAATAACCCATGGGCTATTTAATCATATTCTGAAGTTTGGTTATTTGCAGTGTTTTTAACTTGCAGTTATTACAAGCATCGCTGGGTGGGTCACTGAGGCATGTAAAGCTTTTTCCATATTTTGGATTATGTTCTTAAGACTGATTCTCAAAAAGGAATATTTCAGTCTAACATATGAGTGTTTTACTTCTTTTAAAAAAAGATTTTATTGATGTATTTATTTAGAAAAAAGAAAGAGAGAAAGCATGAGCAGGGGGAGAAGCAGAGGGAGAGAGAATCTCAAGCCGACTTCCCACTGAGCCCAGAGCCTGATGCAGGGCTCGATCTCATGATCTTGAGATCATGACCTGAGCTGAAATCAAGACATTATTTAACTGACTGAGCCACCTAGGTGACTTTAAAGTATGAGTAATTTTAAAGCATTTTTATACATTTCCAAACAACAGAAAGGACCTGAATATACTCTAAGTACTGAAACCTCTCTTCCTCTCAGGCAGTACTTTGTCCCTTATGTTAAATATGGAAACAAACATGATTAATGGTTAAAAGCATCTTTTTCTATGATGCTATTCATTGCAGTTTATATGGTATTTCAAATACTCTATTCTAGAAAAATATTGACATGATAGTTTTGGGCCACTTTTTTCCACTTCTTTGGGCCACTTCTCAAGCAGTCATATAGATGAAAATATGGATTTTGTTTGTTTGTTTTCTTCTCCTCCAGAGGGAAGAAGTGGTCTCATGGAAGAGACATTCCTGAAGTACAGATTGCTCAGCTGTGAGGAAGAGCATTCTAATGGTTCTGGACTTACCATGCCATGAATGCATCTAGGAAACTGGGGCCAGGAGAGGCATATTTCTGGAAATGTCCAGACAGAGCTTGGGATGACCTATCCCTGGAGAGATGTTCTGGTCTTGGAAGGGTGTTCTCTTTCTCATTGAGGAGGCCAATTAGATGTAATGTCAAATCACTTTCTGCTCAAAAACAACAGCATGCTGGCACCATGTTATCAATCTTGTATCTAGCACATGGGAGCCTCAAAATAATTTGAAAAGTATTACACTTACAAAGAGGCAGCAAATGGAATTTGAATCAATTATTTCAACTTTGTCCTCCATTCTCACCCTTTTTAAGAAAAATGAAAAGTAACAGAACAACAGTTTGATTTTTTTTTTTTTTTTTTGATTGCTTGAGTTTAATCTGCTCCTGCCTGGGACCTCTTCATTGTCTCATGTGGGACATGTCAATGAATGAGAGCCAAAGACACAGCAGCCGCAGTAGATGAAAGCATCTGCAAATTATTTCCCAGATGGGGGACTGTGACAGAAACGGAGAATGACTTGGGCCTTTCAGGAAGTTCTGTGAGGCAGGGCAATGTAGCCAAGACCATTCTGACAAAGTCATACCATGCTTATTGATCTTGGAACAGAACTTTGTCCTCCTCTCACTTCCCCAACCAGCACACTATATCCCCCATTTCTGCTGACTCAGCTCCCTATTCTTCTCCCTCATGACTTGCCCCAAGCACACGCTGGGCTCTTTGGCCACCCGAGAAGTCCTCCAGGGGACATTGGACAGCTGCTTTGAAGAAAAGAAAACTTTGTTGGAAGAGAGGGAGGGACAGTTAGGAAGTACTATTCTTATTGAGCAAACTCAAGAATTTTTTTTGACAGTGAGAAGGATGAGGGAGCTAAGCTTATTTCTGAGGTTACACATGGAGAAATATGAATAGAAATGACCGAAGGGCTTTCTAACGGGAAGGGCTGGCCATATGTGGGCCATGCCCTTGAAGGTCGTGAGACATAAGCAGATATGGCAACTTACTGGAAACGGACTAGATGTTGTGTTACTAAGTAGAGGGAAGTAGATCAATTCGGCCCAGTAGATTTTATAATTCTAAGATGTAGAAGGAAATAGGGAGCTGTCGAATTTTAGCTGCTGTTATCCGAGCCTAGACTGGACAACAGCAACGTGACCCATAATTACGATAATTGTTCAGATGGACTTTGTAAATAAACCAAGATCGTTCTTTTGAAAAGAGCTTTTAAAAGTGAAAACATTTCCCCAATACACATTTTCTCGTCCGCTTGGCTGTCCCCTTCAGGCTCAGGAAAAGAAACTCATGCAGTGGAAGTATGTTTAGCAATTGGGCCTATTCCCAGGTTGTGAGACGTTTAGCAAAAATCCAGAGTTATTATTAGATCTAAATGGAGGCTTTTGTCAAAAGGCCTCTTGAACTGTTAGGAAATCAGAGTGCAAATTGATAATGACACACAACACATCTCTGCCCTGGCAGCTCCCCGAAGGCCGCTGAGATACCCCAGAAAGAACTCGCATGGTCTCCTGCCAACAGCATGTTGCTCAACACTTGTCCTTCTCCTAAGTCAGCCTGACAACTGCATTCTTCTCTTCCTTATAAGAGGCAAAATGAGATGGATTAAAGAGGATGTTTGAACTGAGACCATTAATTTCCTTGCAGTGTGTATTCAAGTCAGATCCCTTTAGAGGAGCCTTTTGTGGTTTCATAAAATTACAACTTTGGCTATTCGGCTGCCTCTTCCAAAGCACAAATTTGGCTTCTAAAGAAAACGTACTTCATAGAAGAAAGGAAAGAAATGAGTATGTAGTTATCTTAAATATATTCATTTTATATAATAGTTCTGTTATGCAAAGAAACAATTACAGTATTAACTCCTTATTAATAAAAGAAATCATTAAAAAACAGTCTTCATAAAACTTGTAAGGTTTCTTTGATTTCTATTTGAAAAAAAAATTAATAAAAAAAGAGCCTTCCCAAACAGTTTATGAATGCTTAAAAATACTTTTTAAAAACTGCCAGGCTTAAAAATAAATGTTCGTCTCTTTTCTAAGACTATTACACTACTTTTTAATTTTTCAGGGGTTAGGTGAGACCCTTTCATGGAGGAAACACGTGTGTGATGTCTTTCAAGGAAAATGGAGAATGGATTGTGCCACCTGTTCCTCTGAACATTTCAGGTCCATTAGCTTCCCTCAAATGTGGGTTAGAGTTGTGTGTGCAGCCCACAGCTCACGAAATAGCAATGTTATTTCAGATTATTCTTTGCAGCCCATTTCTGTGCTGCAAACTCTTTAGCACAGTACCTCACACGGGGAAGGAAGTCCATTTTATTTAATGAAGCCTTAAATGTAATGCTTGGAAAAGGAGAGATTCTTACTCTCTGCTCAGTGGGTTAAATGAACTTGTGGTTGATTTTAACTCTTAGAAAACAAAACTCAACTTCTACCATGGAAGAAAGATAACTTGGGTTTTTGGAGTCTTATCTACCATCTGGAGGTGAAGTTCAGATTTGGGGAGACACAGTGAGATTTTTAAAGACCCCCTTAGTGGCGATCTGCAGCCCCAGCGCTGTGTGACTATGATCAGTGGTCTCCACTCTCTGGGTTCTCCATTCTCTAGTGAGCTTAGTGGTTCTCAATGCCCACTCTGTATTAGAATCACCACTGGAGATTTTTTAAACACCTTTGCCTGAGGCCTACCTCAAACCAAATACTTCAGAATATCTAATGGGTGTGGCCTAGCTGTGTATTTGTAAATGATTCTCCAGGTGATTCCAAAGGGAAGCTGGGTTTAAACCATGGCTCCAAGTCAGAGTGACTCAAATTTAAATGTGAGGTGAAGGTCTGATCCACCAAGGTCTGAGAATTCTTCATCTGAAACAAGTGCCCAAGTGATGGTGGCTGGCTTTATTGCACGTGAAGATCTAGAGCCTCGGAGCTTATAAAACACGGAGTCAGATTCTGTATTTCCAAGAGTCCCAGGTGATTTGTAACACATCGAAGTTTGAAAATTCCTGCTGTAGGTAATCCATAATAACCCCTCTGGCTCTAACACACAAGGTCTTTCAGGATATGGCCTCTGCCCACTTCCATCTTATCTCCTCCCCATCTCCCTGTCCTCACCATACCCGACAGTTGAGACTCCTTAAAATTGTCCAAATGTTTTTTGCTTTGCCTGACTTCATGCCTCTGTATTATGGGTGTGTCATTCCCTCTACAGTGAAAAGATCCTTCCACTCTACCTGCTGACATTCTATTCCTCCTTTAAGATTTAGATATCAAGGAACCTGTATTTAATATTTCTTGCAACCACACAGCCCTAGGTTAGGTGCTAACTCCTCCATGCTTCCTCATATCAAACTGAAATTACCCACTTACATGCTTGACTACCCATCTAGAAAGTAAATTTCTGGAGTGGCAAAAAAAAAAACATGTCTTATTGAGGTTTTTGTTTTGTTTTATTTTGTTTTGTTTTTCTATCAAGTTTCCTGGTACACAGTGAATGTCTACTTCTTAGTGTGAATTCTAATTAGGATGAACATCTCAGTAGGTCCTTCATATCAATCTGTTCTTTCTGCCATGAGTGTCAGTAACAGGGTCATGTGGCTGGAGTAACTCAAGATGGAGTTCCTACCACGACCTAAATCTGTTGTGTCCTAAGATGTTGGAAGGTGTGAGCTCTTGAAGGCTCAATACCCTCAGAATAAAGCAGCTTTGGTGGGCTGTCTTCAGTAATGGTAACAGATGACTAAGAAAGGCATTTACTCACTTAATTTCTGTGCTTCTTGTATTTTTGACATTTATCAAAGCTGACGTTGCTTCCCAAAGGCCATGGGAGGAAAGATGGAATAGATCATTTTCATTCGCCTGGTGTTCTCTTGGTTGCTTCCCAGGCTGACTGAGAATAATTTGCATCCTGTCCAGGCCCCATAATTTCTGCTTGTTAAAGAAAGACACATGGGTATTGCCAAAGTGCCTGTGACCTTTACTCAGTGTAGTGTGACCTGAAGGATATGGGAAATGTGGGAGGGCCATTTACTATGATTTTCTCCCTGTGGCCCATATTGGAAGTGTACTGTGAAAGAGTAAGAGACATCAAGGCTGTAGTTGGTCTCAGTTTAGTTTTGAATTCAAATTATGTATACGTATTAAATTCAATGAATAGCTATATCCCCTGTGTGTCAGGCTCTGTTAGATGTTGGGGAGACTGACTTTAGGGAGTCATAGATTTTTACCTTCCAGGAGCTTCTTATCACAGATGAAGAGGAGCATGCCACTAAGAATTATCCTAGAGGATAAGACTCCATAAGAACATAGACAAAAAGACAATGAACTCTGTTGCATATGCTGTTAAAAAAAAAAAGAAGAAGAAGAACAGGGGCTAGTGTGTCAAAATGAAATAATTACTCAAAAGAGAAGGAGAAAGAGTTTTCTAAGTGGGGCACTAGTCTGAGTCAAGTCAAGGAGGCAAAAATACCATTTTAGGCTATATTATAGCACTAGAATTAAATTTAATAATGTATAATCTTAAATATAAATGTTTTTCTCACTCGTTTAAATTTCTAAAAATATTTCAGGGTATTATCCAATCATTATTCACTGATAAGCTGAATAATGCCATGGTACTCCAGAAAGTCCAAGCGAATGTCAGAGGCAAAAGCAAAAATAATACCTCAAATATGATTATGAAAGGAACTTTAGCTCAACTTAAATTAAGTGTGGCAAAGATGAGACAGCATCTCTAAGACACTTGGACATTATTCTGTGAATTATTTGAGGCTGAGCAAGAGGTTTGTTCCCCTACACAGAATTGACCTTTCCTGGGAGTATTACCAATTTAGGATTCCATTAAGCAAATTCTCAACTAGGTTCTTGTAAGTCAGACAGGCAATGTGTAGTTTTGAATTTTAAGGGAATGTATTCCCCTGCATCAACTTAGAGTCAAGTTGGATCCATTTTAGCGTCCCTTCTTCCCTGAGAGTTTTGTTGGCTGGTTGTTCTGCTTTAGTTGTATCCATTCCCTGAGGGCCTTTCTCTTTTTGAGTCTTGGCTACATACATGGATCCATCTTGGTTTAAGCACTATTTGGAAGGTATTAACAGATATGCCAGGACAGGCTCTCTCCAATGTTTTGTTATTTCTCCCACTGTTTTTGGCATCTTGTAGTATTCATATCTATCTATATCTGTATCTGCGCCTATATAATCTATATCTGTATTCTTTCAAGATATTTTATCCAGAAGTTCCGTTAATGTCTCAATTTCTATATTGCTGTGTAACAAATAGCCCTGAAACTTTACTGAAATAACAGCCAAGAGTAGATTCTAGAGATGATCTTGTCTTGTACAGATGACTCTTAGTGACTTATTTAAAACAGATGACTTAAACTGACAAAAATAAGGTTGAAAACACTAATAAAGTAC
This sequence comes from Canis aureus, assembly GCF_053574225.1. NCBI lineage: Eukaryota > Metazoa > Chordata > Mammalia > Carnivora > Canidae > Canis > Canis aureus. Next base: position 55,667,939 of record NC_135622.1, on the reverse strand, counting down.
AAACTAAGACATGATGTGTATCCATCACTGAAATGTGCTTGTGCCTAAAGACGGTATGGTTATCCCTGGTCTACTTTGATGAGTCTCTGCTGATCAGTGAGTCCACCTGGCAGGCACCTGAAGGAAGCCAGAGAGAAAGGTAGGATCTAGCTAAAACAGAGAAGAGGTTAAGGTAAAGAACAAAGTGGTGGTCTTGGCCTCATTGACATAAGTTAATCAACAACTTCCCATATATTGAATTCAAATTTTGGAAAGGATTTTGGAGGGGGAGTGGCCTGGTCTCTTTTGGCAAGGGATTTCCATGCTAATTAGAAGTAGGTTTGCATCTTGGCAACTAGCCTTGAATAAATCACATTGTTAAAATATTTTTTCAAAGATGAAGGACACAATTTAAAAAAAAAAAAAAGAGAAAAAAGAGAAAAAAAGAACAAAAAGTCACAACGAGACACACCCTTATGAAATTTCAAATGCTACAATGAAGAGATCCTGAAAATATCACAGGAAGGAAAATTAACAGTCATCAGATTTCTCATTAGTAACACAAGATGCTAGAACACAATGGTGTAATTCTTTCAGTTCTGAGGGAAAACATTTTCAATATAGAACACTATAGTTAGGTTTGGTGGAAACTTGTGGTTTCCTACTCAGCAAACCATTTCTTCTCTTCCTGTTTGTAGGTACATCTCCAATTCTGTTGAATGTCTGCTGAGCAGGAATATGCTTCTCTCCTTAGCATACTAAGGAGAGAAGGCCCTTTCCACAGCCCTGGAAAATGAATTATTGGTAGAAATTGGTTATGGCAAAATCATTCCTCTTTGCTATTTGGTTATTTAAAGTGTGGGGCTGTCATGCAGTTCTAACAAAGAAGTCTTTTGGGCCCCTGAAAACAGCTGTTTTCCTGATAGAAAGATAAAGCTATTCAAGAAGGTCTCTTTCCCCTAGCAGTCCATCTTCCTGCCTCAAACTCAGTTATTTGAGGATATTATGCTTGGATCTATGTCATCCATCTTATGACTACAAGGTAATAAGCCAACACACTACTGGTGGCCAAGGAGAATAATGGAAAGAGCCCAGGTCATTGATAACATTGTTTAGCCACTCCACCAAGTCTGGTACCACCTACCTCCAGATTTCCTGTTATTTCAGATAATTAAGAATCTTTTCCCCTTAAGCTATTGTGGGGATGGTTTGTCACTTACAGCAGAATGTCTCATGAATACTTCATGGGCCAAATTACCTATCAGGCATAAGATGTGAAGATATTTTATTTTCAGACTTGGAAATAGCCAAACATTTATATGCCATGCATTCCTTTTTAGCGATTTACCTGAGGATTTATTCCAGTAAATTGAGGAAGGCAATCAGGAAAGGAAATGGAATCTACCCCAAAGGAGCGGAGCATTAAGGGAAGTGCGGGGGTGATAGCATAAAGCCTGGAGGCAAGAAACCAGATTGGAAAAAAAAAAAAAAAAAAAAAAAGAGGAGAAAGAGTTGGAAGAGTGCATCAGGGAGGGAGAGCAGGAAATCTCCAGAAAAGAAAAAAAAAAAAAAAAAAAGGACAGAAATTATGGTTGAGAGTTTGGGCTATAGTAACCATAGGATCAAACAACAAGGGGAAATAAATACAGAAAGAAAAAAGGTAACTAGGAACCCTGGTATGTGCATCTTGGAGAAGGAAGATAGAGCATAAATAAGACCAGGTATGAAAATGGAAAGAACCATGTCATATCATGCTAATTAAATGAGGCAAATTAAGGAGAGAGAAGCCATGTCATCTTACTAAGTAGGAATATGCACCTTTAGGGATTCCCTAAATCTTAGGTTCGGATCCATCTAAGCTTATCAATGAACAATGACCACACAGATTTAAAAATTAAATATAAATGCATGCAATATAATCATATAAATTTCAATAGACAGAATTAACCTTTAGATAAGGAATAGAAGTTTTGGTTGTGTTTGGTAAGACAGACAAAACGATGCTACTGATGTTGTTATCAATAATGTAAACGTATAGCGGGCATAAAGCAGGAATTCACGGTGATGTAGAACCTGGTACAAAGTATAAAGGCAGTGGTATCCTCAAAATTACAATCTGGTAACAGCTAGTAGATATTGGCCAGCATTGGTGGAATAAAAAAGAGATGTTTAAATATGCTATTTAATGTTAAAAGCAACCAGCAGAATAGGTAAGAAAAATAACATTTGGAGATTTGGTGAAGGAGAATATGTCAATGAGCAAAATCTTTATCTTTTATATTGGAATATCTCCCACAATCATTTTGTTCCCTATTTGTCTTCCAAATCCCACCTCAGAGTGTCACCCACTCTGTGAATGAAACATTCCCAGCCCCCTGTCACCCTTGCTTCCACGCTGCAATAGTGAATAACCATGTGTCCCCGCTCTGCAGCATTTATCTTATTTATCCATCCACTCAACAATATTCTGGGGGTGGTTAGTCTGTTCCAGGCTCTGGTGTAGATGCTCAAGATACAACTGCAAAAAAGTATGACCTATATGGGCACTCTTCTCACAGACCTGACACTTCTTAAGGGAAGAAAAAAAATAAAGATCTGATTATAAAATTAAATAAGGAATTGTAATTGTGATAGGGGCTATGAGAGAAACATGTAGGTTGCTGGGAGAATAGACACTCAGGAGTGGACCTGGTTTGGGGAATCCAGGGAGGCTTCCAAGAGGAGGTGATGTATGAATTTCTCTCTGAAGGACGATAGATATTAAGTAGATGAAAAGATGAAGATGTAAAGAAAAGAGTAAGGTACGAGGAGCATGGTCCCAGGCAGGGAGGAGTATGCCATTGAGAGGAGAAAGTCTAGAAGGCCCCATGCTTTGGAATGTGGGGAATGAGGAGAGAGATTCAAGACAATATTGGTGAGGGAAGCAGAGATTACATCTTATAGGGCCTTGAGGCCACGATATGGGTTTTATCTTTCTCAGAGAATGAGGAATCCACTGAAGATTAATGTCAGTGAATTTTGTTTGTGGCTAGATTAGGAGTGGGTTGCAGCCTGTGGACCAAGTCCAGGCCACCACTTATTTTTGTAAATAAAGTTTGATTGGAACACAGCCATGCTCTTTGTTTGCCTACTATCTATGGCCGCTTTCACACTATAATGGCAAGATGGGGTAGTTGCAACAGACATTGTAGGGGATGCAAAGCCTAAAGTATGTATTCTTTACTGAAGATGATCCTTGGGACAGATCATCCTATGAACAATGCTGCTCATGCTTTTATGATAGCAGCTACTGCACTAAGGTCATCTGTATACTTATTTCACTTCCCCTTTATTATACTGTGAGCTCTTTTTGGAACAGGGACCATATTCAATTCATCTTAGTTTCCCTAACTTCTAATACACTATTGGTACAATGAACAAGTCATTGATTGAATCAAGTCTGCTCATTGACCTCCTACATCATCTCATCCAGCTGCTAATTTAATGGATTTGAAAACTAAGGTCAAGGGAGTTTCTGGGACCTTCCTCCAAACACTCAGCAAGTTATTATCCGTATTGGCTATCAAATCCTGATCTCATGACTATCATTCTTGCCATCTCTGTTCTTACTTTGATTCAGCTACCCAAATAATTTGAATATCACTAGATACAGGAAACTGGAGATATGTATCTACTTATAGAGTCATACTTGGAGAGCCAGGATGACTCATTTGTGAGGAAAACGTGCCCAGGAGCTTTGTCTAAATCTGTGTTATAATCATCTCTATAGAACAGAGGTTTGTGCATTATCTTAGCAAGCTGAGCTTGACGAAATAGGTTGGAAAGCTCTGAGCATTCTGTGAGGACTCCTACATGGAGGTCAGGGATGCAGAAGGCTCCGTATTGCTGTTCCATATGCCTGTTTGCCCTTCCTATTAGAAGGCTGGAAATATAATTAGGAGACAAGCACCACAGATGCTGCAGTTTACAATAACCAGAAGAAACCACCGAAACGGGTAAGACATGAAAGGATAATTTTGCTTATACAAAATAGCAGACTGCAAACTAAAACCAAGAAAAACAAACAGGCAGATGGAAAGAGTGGGGAAGGCATTGGCACAGCTGTGAGCAGGATTTAGACACCCAGATGCAACATAATTTGGGGGGATGGGTGCGAGAGGAAGAGAATCTGAGAAAAAAAAAAAAAAACTCGAGATACAAAATGATACTGGAGAATAATGAGTTTCTCATCTCTCCACCTGCAGGTTAAACTTTTTCACATCCACCTCCTCCTCGTACCCTGGTTGCTGAAAGTCATTACCTGGGGGACAGGAGGAGGGGACCCAAGGACAGAAAAGATAAACAGGCGTCCTTCCTGACAGAGAAGGCAGTGGCAGTAAAACCAACAGCTATGATTGCAGTGGAAGAAGAAAGACATAGCCATTACCCAGAAGAGGGTGAATAGTGGTGTTTGGTTTTATTATTAGCAGCATTATTTAGATAACAACACATGTGCATGGCTGCCTTTCCAGATAGTCACGGCACGGGGACGGGCAAGAAAGGGCGAACCTCTGTGCCTGGAGCTCCTACAGATGCATTAACCACTGTCATGGAAACTGCAAACATCCTTGTGGTTAATCCCCCTCCCCCAACACCACCAGCAAAATAACTCAGTGATGTCCTGTCCTCTCTATTTTGAGGGGTTAGGAGACTGAAGGTCAACGGGCGGGAGGCAAGATTTAAACTTAGAACTTTGTGATAGTCAACAGTGTCTTCTCCAACCACTCACGGGCAAACAGAAAGTCATCAGAAGAAGCCTGCCTGTTACATCAGACCAAACGGGACACCCAAAGGGAGCGACGATGCATTCTTTACCAAATGGTGGCTCAGCAGAGAAGGTTCCATTGCTCAGAAGAGACATGGCCAACGCGTGCTTCGCTCTGCCGCGCGGTCTGAGCCCTGTGATTTCATTTCTCTCCAAATGCTCACCATTTTCCTTCTTTTTTCTTTTTTGTACAGTTGGTTGTTTACACTATTTTTTAAACTCCTGCTGTACTGTGAGCCCCTGGAGAACAAAAATTGGGCATCATTCATCCTTATATCACCAGGACCAGAAAAAAGCCTGCTCTTCCTTAAGGCTGCTACGTGGCCCAGCTCCAGGGGTTCCCCTGCCTTGGGTGTCGATGTGGGGCACAGGGGTTTCCCAGAGAACAGGTGGTCGGCCAGGGCTGACAAAGGCCTGGCCCTCTCCAGCCAGCCAGCTTCCAAGAAGTTCCCAGTCACAGCTGACACCTCCCTCCTCTGGGTCCTCAGGGCGCTCTCTTTCCCCTACCCTGCTCTTTACCACATCCCATCACAGTCCCATAGACCAGCTGACATTTGTCCTTAGAGCTATTTCTGCCCATGCTGGCTTTCCTCTCATGTTCCTTGAAGTGGCCCGGTCAAATGAAGCGAGTCCATATTTTGGACAAAATAATGTGATTCTTTGCTAAAGAGGATTTCCTTATTTCATGGCTTATAAATCTCTTACACTTAGTCAATGGTAAGTGATGTCTTGTCTTCACCATTGATCCCTTTATCCCCTCCCTGAAGCTCCGGGAGCAGCACGGTTCTGGGCTCCTAGGCCTGGGCCGTGAAGGGTTTCCTGATGGCGATGGGGCCTTGCCTTCCTGCTGCCTCAGGAAATGGGGCAGCGCTCCCACATCTTGAAAGATACATCTCTTCATGGGAAGAGAAAAATTGTAGATCTGCATTCCAGGTCCTGGGCTGTTCACACCAGCTATTTTGGGGAAGGGGGAAGCCAGGCTCACAACACTTTCCCCAGAGAAAAGATGCCAATGTCAATGTCAGCCATTAGGAAACGTCATTAAAGCAGATGAGAAACGGGCTGTGGACATTTTTATGAGCCCAGAATACTCTGGTTGGAGATTTTATGGAGACCACAGGAAACCAGAGAGACAATGACATTCATACCCTTTTTTTAGAGCCTGGTAAGGAGCAATTTGTGTGTGTGTGTGTGTGTGTGTGTGTGCTCAACAGAGTGTGTTTTTGAAAGGGAGAGCTACCGTTGGAGGCCATGTCAAAGCAAGCCTTATTCAGAGAACTTGTGGATCTGTTAGCGATAGAATGCTCCAGGCCAAGCAGCTGTGGGCTCAGTGCCCAAATCCTTCCAGAATTGCAAAGAAAATCCTTCCTTTTGATTCCAGGATACTCTGGGAACTAGTCTTTAGAGAATGCTGCTCTGCCTAAGTCTCTGTGGTTGCAGCAGTATACCTGTGATTTCCATATATTTGTTTTCTTCTCTTTTCCCTCCAATAAAATGAAGCCCAGAAAGGTCGAGGAAGTGAGACATACAGAAACGGTCAGCAGGGGAATCAGAACTTGACTGTCCCCATTTTTTTTTTTTTTTTAAGATTTTATTTATTTATCCATGAGAGACACAGTTGACGGTGCCTTTTCTCGGTTACAGTGTTGCCTCTTCCCAAAATGAAGCCCAGAAAGGTCGAGGAAGTGAGACATACAGAAACGGTCAGCAGGGGAATCAGAACTTGACTGTCCCCATTTTTTTTTTTTTTAAGATTTTATTTATTTATCCATGAGAGACACAGTTGACGGTGCCTTTTCTCGGTTACGGTGTTGCCTCTTCCCCCAGGCCCAGGGGTGCAGAGTTAAGGCAGGGGTATAACAAAAAGGCTGTGCCTGTGGAACGGGCCTCAAATGAGGTCTCCAGGGTCTTTACTTGGGTCCACAGAGCTCAGCAGAGAGACTTTTCTCTGTAAATCAGCAGTTGTGTCTTTAAGATATTGATCCACACGCTGAAACAGGAGGGAGGTGTGCACGTTCCTGGCACTTTGCATTCCACCTTTTCCACTATTGCAATTGTGTGTTTTCCTGGAGTCCTACAGGAGGGAAGGGGCGGATTATCCAGAATATTCCTGAAAGGCAGAGGTTTCCTAGTCATACTGACATCTTGTGGCCGCCCAGTGTCACTGCAGCCTGCCTGGCCTGGCCAGCTGAACCCTCAATTTTACCCACATTGATGTTACTCCTCCCTACAATCATTGGACCACAAGTCACTAAGCACCTGGCAGGTGCCCAGCACTGAACTAAGCGCTTGGGGACATTTAGACATAACAGAAGACCGGTGGCCGAGACCAAATCAGGAGCTATTGTAGCAGCACATGCCTGATAAACAGAAGTACAATCAGTGAGCACCTGCCCTGCGGGTCACCAGGTGTTCAGTAATAACTGTCCTATCTGCTCTGCACTTATTATCCTGGTCAATCTTCACGGGGACGCTGTCTGGTGAGTATTCTCATTCACATTTCGGATTTGAGGAAACCAAATCTCTGAGAAGTAATTCCAATTATCCAAGTTTAAAAAGCTCGTTAAGGGGTGAAGTCAGTTTCCAAACCCTGATCTTCCAAATCTCAAAGCCAGAGCTGCACCGTTCAGTGAACAGGTAGCCGGGAGAGAGGGGGAGCCCAACGGTGACGTGGCATTTGAGAAGGTCTTAAAAGAATGGCCAAGTTTATTCAATGCGATTTAGTCCGTGGAAATAATGGGTTTATCAGACTTTTCACAGGTCTAGTAGTTGAAGTCTGTTCAACTTGGTTCAATCCCCCAATAACGACGACAAAATAACAGAAAAAGCCCCACTGCTAACATCACTGTGTGTATGCTTCAGCTAGTTTTCTTGCAAAAACCTATAAATACATGAATACATAAACAGCAACAACAAAAAAGAATCATACTGCTGGGTAAGCTGCTTATTTGATCGAATTTATTAGATTTCTACTGCTGTAGACCAAATCAGCAGAAACTTAATGGCGTGAAACTACGCTCCCTTATCTCAGGGTTCTATAGGTCAGAAGTCCAGGCAGGCCCAAATGGGATTTCTGCTTAGGGTATCCCAAGGGCACTGTCTAGATATCTGTGGAGCTTGGCTCCCACCTGGCGGCTCTGGGGAAGAAGCTACTTCCAAACTCACTCAGTTGGCAGTAGCTAGTTCTTTATCATGGTAGGACTGAGGACTTTGTTGTTTTTGCTGGGAGCTGGTCCAACACCCCTTTTTACTGCCTAGAGGTTGCTGTCGGGGCCTTGTCAGCGAGTCCTCCCATCTCAGCAATGGAGTACCTCTTTCTCACAGAGTTTAGCTCAGCCTTTGAATCCCCCTGACTTCCTCCTCTGCTACTATATAGAGAAATCCCTCAGTATCTTAAGGCCTCTTTTCATTAGGTTAGCCCCACTTCGATGAACTCCTCTAGCTTAAGATCAACTGATTAGTGACCTTAATTACATGGCAAACTTCCTTTTGCCATCGAATGTACTGTATCATGGTAAGTGCCACCAGGGGCTGTCTTAGGATCCTGCTGACCGCATTTAACAAACATTCTTTCTGCATATATTCATTGAGGGTCTGCTACATGCTAGATTGTAGGCTCTAAACTCTAGAGCTATGACAGTGAACAAAACAGATAAAGGCCCTACACTCATGAGAGAGAAGTAGTTTCTATATCATGGGATATGATTTTTTTTTTCATTGTGACTGCTCAATCGCATTGTCTAAATACACCATAATTTAAGTACATAATTACAATACTGGGCAACTTAGGTTCTTTTCCAGTTTGAATTTATAAACAACACTGCAGTGGACATTCTTGGCAGAGACACAGGCAGAGGGACAAGCAGGCTCCATAAGGGAGCCTGATGTGGGACTTGATCCCAGGACTCTAGGATCACGCCCTGGGCTGAAGGCAGGAGCTAAACCTTGGAGACACCCAGGGATCCCTTACAGTGGACATTCTTTTGCACTGTTATCAGATAAGTCCCTGGAAATAGAATTTATGGGTAAAATGTATAACTTTGATACATAATATCAAATTGTTCCTTGGAAAGCCCATACCAGTTGACACTCCAGTCACTTTTTTTTTTTCATTTTTATAAATCTTTCTAGTGAGATAAAACATTGTATCATATATACATATTTGTGTTATATTTATAGCTTTTTAGGTTATTCATGTTCACATCCTTTGTGAATTTTTCCACTAGTATTTTTTATCATTTTATTAGATATTTAAATATTTAATATATTAACTTCACTGTCTCATACACTGCAAATTTTATCTTAGTTCATTATCTTGTCATTTCATTTATGACATCTTTTGATAGAAGGGATTTTTTTCAGTCTAATTTATTCATGTCTTCCTTTATGGCTGTGCTTTTGGAATAATAGTTGGTAGAGCCTTTTTCACCCCCTGAGGTGAGCATGCACATATATTGTCTTTGAGTTTATTTTTATTATGGAAATGTTTAACTTGGCCCTAAATTAAGGGTACTGATAATTTTTTCAGAAGTGTACCTAGTTGCTCTACTATTGTTCCATGAATACACCAAACATTTCAGCATGTCTTAAATGTGCACAGATTCTTTGTTCTCTTTTGGACCTGCTCTGGCTCTGCTGGATGACCCCCACACTGGCTTGATTGCTAGAGCTTTAGGATGTTTTAAGCTTGATAAACTAAGTCCTCCTTCATTACTCTTCTTTAAAATAAAAAGCTTTAGAAGCACAATGAATTAACTTCTTATGTCCCTGTGTTCTTCTCTCAGCCCACATCCATGCCCCAGTTAGAGATGCCCTGAGGGTTTCTGCTGATAGCTCTTTGTCTCTTTTTCACTTCCTAATCATCTACCCCCAAACAGTTACTTTATACCAGGCTGATTTCACCCGCCATTCTTAAATATATCAACTTTCTTCTCCCAGGCTCTCACTGAATTGGTCCTGATTGTGGTCTGTTTAGTTTAGTTTGTCTCCAGGCTTGTCCAACTCATTCTCCACAAGGGCCACCACAACGATCGATCGTCTGAATGGCTGATCTGGTCAATAGCTCTGCTAGGAAAGCCTCACCTGCCCCCCAGCACCTGTGATTTCAGGGAGGAGCTCTTTAGTCTAAAAACTTTATATTCTGCTCCTCATGCATCTTTCCAACTGCACCTCCCTCGGCCTGTGGTCTTGCCACTTCATTCGCCTGCTCTCCCCTGACCCCACAGCAGCCACATGTGCCTCACCTCCACCTCCTTCTGGGAGGGCGCAGTCTTTTCCACCTGCTGGGCCCTTCCCCATTGCTTCATCTTTCCTGTCCTGACAAGCCAACACCTGCATCTTCCCTAAGACTGAGCCCCGACTTCACCTTCAAAAAGCATTTTGTGACATTTCCCAGCTCCCCTCCTCTCAGATTCCACTTCAGGCCCCACCTCCCATTTTCCCAAATGCATGGGGGGCAGGTTAGCGATTTTTATACCCTCGTGTTGTTATTGTTACTTCTCCACAAAGTATTATCATTTTCTATGTAGATGCTTTTTTTTTTTTTAAGATTTTATTTATTTATTCATGAGAGACACAGAGAGAGGGAGAAGCAGAGGGAGAAGCAGGCTCCACACAGGGAGCCTGACGTGGGATTCGATCTCGGGACTCCAGGATCACGCCCTGGGCCGAAGGCAGGCGCTAAACCGCTGAGCCACCCAGGGATCCCCACGCTTGTTTTTGACAAATATAAATTACATGAAGGCTCAGGCCACATCTCTTTGATGTATGGATTTACAGCCTCTGACAAACTCTAAGTGTGAAAAAACCTGATACACAAATAAATATACTCACTCTCTCTCTTTCTCTCTGTATAAAAACTTAAAGCTATATAAGTTTCTAACATAGCCGCCAAAATTTATCATCTTTCCTCACCCTTTACTTCGGCTTCATCTCTTCTAATTTCCTACCTTCTGTTCCAATCATGGTCCTTAAAACCAACCTGAACTCCACTTTAAAGGATAGGAGGATCCTTTGTTTGGGGAAATGTTGTCTCACAAGTTAAGCAGAGTTAGCATGGATTTTGTAAAAGCCTTTTCCTCCCATTGCAAATCTCAGAGCATCAGACCTAAAGGAGCCGGGACATTTCCTTCTTCCAGGCTGCAGAGCACCTTTATTAGCAAGTTCCCATGTGCCAGCACTTCCTGGAACCCAGTGACTGTGGTTCCGGGGAGACACGTAGGAGCTTTCATCGAAAATGTGCTGCCTGGCTCTGTAGACCTCTCTGAAATTAACTTCACATGTTATCCAGGTTGCTATGGAAACCAACATGTCAGATCAGCACAAAATAAGATAAAGGCTTGGGAGAAGCCACTGATGCTACAACCTTCCTTCCAGTCTTTCTCGATCTTTGGGTAGGTGTGTGTGTGTGTGTGTGTATGTGTGTACACACGTGTGCCTGAGTGTGTATCCGAATGAGTGCTCAGTGACAAAAGCTACGTGGTCCTTTTTTCACTGGGCGCATGTACCTTCCTACCCTTCTCAGAGTGGGGACTCCCCTGTTTTTCTCAGCCAACAGGCAGCCCTGTCTGTGGGGCCACAGGGAGAGCTTAAGTCTTTGCAATCAACAGCGGACTCCGGAGAAGAAATAGTTATGTAAGGAGAAATAACCCACCATCGGTCCCAAGACTAAGCCACATTCCACAGAAAAGAAAAGAAAAAAGGAAAAAAAAAAAAAAAACTGTGGTTGGGTTTTTGTTAACGTCTCTGCTGTTAATACAGGGCTCCAGTCCAGAGCCAGGGAAAACATTTCATTCAGACCTCGGAGGAGGCTCTTGTAAAAGTCCTTGTTTCAGCTGGGTCGGGGAACCCACCCAGGCAGCGCAGTGGGAAAGGTTTCCAACGTTAGAAATTCCAGCTGGATGCTGTAGTGGCTTTGGCCTCGAGTTTGGAATAAGGTATACTAATGAGAAAAGCCCAGTGGCTGGCTTAGGTTCACTGGGGCTTTCATTCACCAGGATGGCGAGATGGGCAGAGCCCTGAGTTCCTGAACATTCTCAGCGGCATCCCATAGAGCCTGGGGTTGGAGAGAAATGTGGCTGTCTGGTTACCCAGGCGTTTGGGGCAGTATGTGGATGCGAGTCAAGCCTGGAGTTCAAACCCCTTGACGAGCAGATCAACAGTTCTGAGCGTTGCTGGTGTACCCGGGAGCATCTTAGGGGTCTCATGCGTATCATAAACTCATGAGTTCTCACCTCAAGACTGCACGCCACGTATTCTCCAGGTTTTGCAGAGGCAGAAACTGAGAAGCAAAGAGGTAGGGTGGGATGTTCAAGATTACAGAGCGAAGGGCACCTGGGTGGCTCAGGGGTTGACCGTCTGCCTTTGGCCCAGGGCACGATCCTGGGGTCCCAGGATCGAGTCCTGCGTCAGGCTCCCTGCAGGGAGCCTGCTTCTCCCTCTGCCTATGTCTCTGCCTCTCTCTGTGTGTCTCTCGTGAATAAATAAATCAAATATTAAAAGAAAAAAGATCACATAGCTAGTAAGAAGCAGTGTGGGATTTGATCTCAAGCCTTCAGGGCCTCAAACTCCTTTCCTTTCCCCCATCCACCCATCAGAACACACTAGCTATCACAGGGGCACCCGCAGTTCTGGGTGCCCTACCGTCACACGCTGCTGTGCTCGCGTAGATGCTGCCTTACATGTCTATGCATATATGTCAGAGGGCACTGTTAGAGAAAGTGCTAGTAACTCCAAGAAAACCCGTCCTGGACTGGGGGAACCAAGCGCCCTGTTTTGGATGAGTCAGCGGAGAAACATCACCTTTTGAGTTCCTTCCTCCCTCCCTCTACCACTTCCTTTCTCTCTCTTTCCCCCTCCTTTCCTTCCTTCCTCCTTCTCAATAATTCAACAAGTGACTTTTGAGTATTTATTCTGTTTCAGTCTCTTATCCTAAGCACAGGACTAAGAAAGAAAATCTTCCAGTTTGGGACTTCCCTTTTCACTCTCATTTTGGGGATTTAGTGTGTGTGTGCGTGGTGTGTGCGCGCTAGGAATACAGGTGCACGTTCTTAATTCTCACATAGTAAAATCTATCAACCTGTTCTTTATTTTTTGCACCATTTGTCTCATTTTAAGGAGATCACAATGCCTCTTACTGACTGTATTCATAAAGTTTTAAAGTTTTGGCACTCACATCCACATCTTAATTCCACATGAAGCTGATTATTCGAGCTTGTGAAGTAGGGACCCAATTTCCCTTTCATCTCTTTTTAATATGGACAAGCCTGCTTCCAGCCCCATGCATCGAATCTGTCACATTCCTCCCTGACTTGTTGGATCATGGACTATCTATTTCTGGGGCTCTTCATATCTCATCTGGTGCTCCACTGTCTCTCAGGGTTATTGGCGGTTACAGGCTCAAACATGTGGCGCTGTGTATTTCCATTATGATTTCGCTTTTGATACATGAGTTAATAGTGGATTCCAAATACATATTTACTTAAAATACATATTTGGTGCTACTGATTTCTAAATTGTGTTGTGATCAGAGATCATGGTAAATATGATATCGCTCTTTAAAACGTGTTGAGACTTATGATTTGCAAAATTATAAATCAGTGTAAGACTTTCACATTTGCTTAAAAATTATGTGTTGCTTTTGCAATTGCTGGACTTGGGGTTCATGTTCATGAAACTTGCCAACACTGTTTTATTTAAATTCACTTTTTAACCTTTATTTCTATTTATCTTTTGATTACCCTGGATTAAAATTTTCCATTATGTAATACAAGTTCTTTATAGTTCTGTCAAGTTTAAGATATATATATATATAATATAGATATATATTAATAGATATATAATATATCTATATATCTATATATAATAATATAGATATATTAAGATAAAAAAATATATATATATTTGTTCTTTTAGAAACAGAGAGATTGAGAGCATACACATGAGCAGTGGGGAGGGCCAGAGGTAGGAAGTAGGAGAATGAGAATCTGAGGCAGGCCCCACACCCAGCATGGAGCCCAGTGCAGGGCTCAGTCCTAGGACCCTGAGATCATGACCTAAGCTGAAACCAAGAGTTGGACCCAAAAAAAAAAAAAAGAGTTGGACCCAACCACCTTAGCCACCCAGGTGCCCTACTTTGTGTATTTTGAAAGTAGTTATTATCATACATTTCCACTTACTATCCCCATTATTTCATGATCTGTATCTTACTAATTTTTCTTTTTTGTCAATATTTGCCTTATGTGGCACATACTTTTCTATCCTTATACTTTCAATCTTGTTGTAGTCTTAAGATTGGATGTGGGTTTTATAAAATTCATTGGCTGATGTGTTTTTGAAGGCAGTCTGACTATTGATTATGTTAACTGCAGATGCATCAATATATGTTGTTTTTAAATATTATCATGTTTACTTTTTAATGTCTATTTTCCCTTTTCTCATTTTCCCACTTTTGATTTCTTAAACCCTGTTAGATATACTTATTATGTATTGGAAAAATTCTGTTGTTTGTTGTTACTGATTTTTGCTACTGGTTTCTTTGAATTGTTCTCAATTCACATGTTTGAATCTCTTTGGCAAGTCTTTGAGGCCTTTGTTAAGGGTATCTGGAAACTTTGTATTTTTGTGTTTCCTTCCATCAAACATATGTAGTATATCAACAAGTACAGTTTACATTAAAGTTCTAATTTTTGTGGGATTTTTTTGGGGGGAGTGATATTTGTTTGTTTTTATGACGACTGTGTGGATTCCATATCCAGGGCTGGCTTATATGCCTGAATTCTCAGTGAGCACATTTTTATTACCTTTTCCACCCCAGAGTTAATGGCAGATGACCACTTTCTGCCACTGTAGGGAGGACATTCACTAGTTCATTATTTCTCTGTGGGTGTCTTTCTTTATAGGTGTTAGCATTCACATTGTTCTGGAGTCTAATTTCCCTTTCTGTGAGAGCATAAAATATGTCTCTAGGTCTGCCCATAGATGTGTCCATTACCCTGAATTCCAGTCCTTCTGGGATCAGAAGGCATTTTCAGGGAAGGCTGTAGCTTGAGGGACTTTCTGGACATATGTTGCTTTATAGGCCTTAGCAGACTTCCCTTACTTTTTTGGTAGCTTACTTTTGCATGTAGAAGGGTATTAGAATTTCCAGTTAGTCTCAGCTTTCTAGGCAATCTGTGGCAGGAAGGCGGCAGGTTATTCATCTTTCAATTCACAAATATTTGAGCGCTGACCTTAGCACTCAATATGACCTTAGCACTCAAGTGCTGACCGTGAGCATCTACTCCTCACGGCAAAGATTCCTACCCTGGCAAAGCACCTCATATTACCTTAATGTTATCATCAGAACAATAATTAATATAATTATAGTGTACCAGGACTCTTTCTAAGCACCTTTTATTTACTAATATGAGTATTTTCATAACAACCTAGTGATAATGAGGCTATTATCATCACCATTGAATAGATCAGAAGATGAAGGCCTGGGGGCTTAAGCATGTACTTATTGATATAACTGTATGGACACAAGTGTGAATGAAAGTAACAGAATATTCAAGAGGTTCAAATTCAAGGCCCTATGAAATCAAAACCCATGAAAGGTGCTGCCTCTAAGAACCCAGTGGCTTGTAATTTTAGCAGAGTTTCTAGGGTGTTCTTTATCTAAGACTGGTAGTTCTGACTCATCTCATTTTATGAGGATCTTGTGGTTAACGAAACTATCCAGAAGGTTCCTTCAGGAACAATACATCAATTAGACAGAGAAATATTGGGGTGAAGTAAGACTTGAGGCAAGCCCATGAGACAAACCTCATACTCAAAACTTTTACAACTTGAGCCCAGAGAAGGGTTCTTAGATGTAAGAGTATTCATTGTGTTTTGGATCAGTGATATGTCAAATTACAGAGTATTCATTAAACATCTCTTCCCAGTGATGGAGATCTAAGCGATCACTCTTCTCCTTTCACTGGGATTTCTTGTTGGTGATATAAAGAGATCTTCTTAATTAAAGTGCATAATTTTTCATCTAATCTATGTATGTCTTTTGCCAGAATGTGTAGTGCACTAAGCTTTAGGTCCAAGTACCTTTTGATATTCATTCTCCTCAAATCCTTTTAGACAGAGGATGTCCTTGCTATTGATAGTGCATTCACAAGAGATGGAAAATGACATTTGAGTCATGCATGATGGGTAATATAGCAGTTTTTGTTTCATCACACGACACAAAATCTTTGCTGTGGTCGTTCATGTCAGGTATTTCTACCAAGTCCTACCATAGTGCAATTGGATATGGTATTAAGGGGATCTTTTCCAGGTGGGCTACCCACTGCAAAGAAAGAAAAGAAAAAAAATGCAACAAAGGTTGCAAAATTTTATCAAATAATATTGCTACCACATCATCAATTTGTCCTTTTGTTACTGGTTGTCTATAAGCCTCTAATGAAAAACCAAAACAGTAAATTCAGATAGAAGGAAACATTCAGCATGCTGTCTGAAGTCAGGAAATAGTTTTTATAACTACATAGAAAATAAGTACAAAGTGTCAGAGATCATGATGTCTCATATTTACTGATACTGGGGAAATATTTTTCCACTTGTGAATAGGTGGGTAGATAGAGTGGCAAAATTTGGAAGAAAATTTCTAAGGTTTTCAGCTGCAGAAATGATCTTCAGAACTCCTTGTATCTTGTTCTCTCTAAGAACCTCTCCCCTCTCTTCAGAGACCCCACTATTGGAGTCACTTCAGTTGTCAATTGAAGACAAAATCCTCTCTCCCAAAAGTAGGGTTTCTAACACTGGCCATATCTCCAAGGATTCACCATCTTTTTTCCCTTCTCCTCCTTGAGTGACTCAGCAAGGATATTAGGGACCAAGTGAAGAGCTTGTAATAGTCATTTTCCTAAATTGTCTGAAGCTTATACCGATAGAATTACTTAAAAATATCCCTCTAGGAAAAAAAAAATATATCCCCCTAGTCCCAGTGAAACTGATTTCTTATGTCTCTTGGAGGAAGCCTTACAAGAGACTTGTGCCACAAAAGCCTTCCTCCTACCTCTGAATTTGAACTACTTGTTCAGGAGGGCAGAGGCCATACCTTTCTTTTTAAACTATTGCTTTCCCAGAATCTAATTCAGTTTCACATGGTATCTGCTCAATAATAATCTGTTGAATAAAGGAACATATGATGCTCACTGCCTGCATCACACATTTGGCTGGTGTCTTTACTAGTCGTACCTGGTGCAATGTCAATGGGTGATGAGTAACTTCAGTGCTAACCAAGCCAGGCTACGGCTCTGTTAGGGGAGCTGCTTACATGGACATTCTCTATATTCACCAGGATTTTAAATTTAAAGGTCAAAAAGGACCAATTCAAATAAAGTCTATCTAATTCAAAACAAATTTTGGGAAATTCTTTGATTCTTATCTTCACAAAGCACAGACATACATGTACTTTATGAACAGAGCCAAAAAGAATTTCCTACACAGTTTACTCAAGCATAATTACATGCAACACACAAACATCTCATACAATGAATTCTGCTACTAACTTTTACCTCCTCTTCATTTAGCCTAATAGTTTTCAACAAAGTGTAATTTTGGCTCCCAGGGGTCATTTTTTTGTAGCGACATTTTTTGGTCATCACTAAAGGGAAGGGGAAGAGCTACTGGCATCTGGTGGGTGGAGGCCACGGATGCTGCTAAACTTCCTGCTATGCTTAGGACAGCCCCTCACAAAAATGATCCAGTCCAAATGCTAGTACTGGTGAGGTTGGGAAATGCTGGCCAATGTGGCTTTGAACAAATATCTTTGGCCTTGATGTCCAAATATTCTCTCTTTCTCTCTCTCTCTCTTTTTTTTTTAACCTTTCCCTTTATTGTCTCCACTTCCCACTCATCCTCCTCAATATTCACTGCCTTTGTGCTTATGGGGTAAAGGACACAGACCATTGTTGCTCTGGTCTTATTCCTCAGAGCCAGGCAAACCCATCCGTTATTGTGACAATGCCATCTTGGACAGTCATACAAAGTTTTCTTCTTTACTCCCATTAGCATCTATCCCACTTTGTTTTTGTTTTTGTTTTTGCTTTTGCTTTTAACAAACTGACACTTGTATAGTTGTACTATGAAAATTAGCAAGTTTCATAAAGCAGTATATTAAGATTTCATCACTTAAGGCAGATGATGAGGAGGGTAAAATGGCCCTCTGTACAGCAGATTGGTGTGATTTTCTGGCTGTTGTCCAGTCAAACTAGGTTCCATGGCAGCAGAGTGTGGCACAGTACACTTTGCCTCTCTATTTCCCTCTGGACAGTCCCAATTTGGCCTTGGGGCCCTAGTTGAGGCATCTGTCATCTTGGCTTTTTGGATCTGAGGTCAGTGCTTGACCTGTGCCCACAGACTGGGTATGTAGGTGTGGATGCAAATTTTTCTAGGGATATGATTTCTGACTTTTCAAAGGGATCTATTGATATATAGACATTAAACATTAGTTAAAGTAAAAAATCTTTCTGGGATCTAGCAAATCACAGACTTACATTTTTTTATTTTTATTTATTTATTTTAAAGATTTTATTTATTTATTCATGAGAGATGCAGAGAGAGAGAGAGAGAGAGAGAGAGACAGGCAGAGGGAGAAGCAGGCTCCATGCAGGAAGCCTGACATGGGACTCGATCCCAGATCTCCAGGATCACGCCCCGGGCTTGCTAAGCTGCTGAGCCACCGGGGCTGCCCCAGACTTACATTTTTAGATTTGAATTTAATGAATATTTATATAGGACCTTAGGGAATAGTGATTTAGGGACTGTTACCTAACCATATTTTCATGAGGAAATACCCATTATGGAAGAACTTGCCATTTTTGAAATGAAAAACAGCCATTTAAAAAAAAATGTTTTTCGAACATACATTTGTTTTTCCATTTATATCATTCACTTCTTTGTCTTATGAAGGTAGACAGGATAAAAATGGTCATTGTTGACAATGACATAGATGAGCAAAGATTACCATTCTAGCATTATAGAGAACAAAAATATATATTATAATGATATTTGTCCCATTCAGTCACTCCTCCTGGTTTTTACATCCAGAATGGCCAAGTATTCTGCATGCTAATGAATTCAGCCCTTAGTGCTTCCCTATGATTTTCTCTAGGATAGTCATAGACTATTTCACTTTCTTATGGGGACCCACAGGGACCTACCTGGCATATCATCTATTCTCATACTATATTCTCTTATATCATGATGATGGTATGAGTATCAGCACTAAACATTTATCAAAAGCTGTTCTACACTGTACGTAGTGGCATTATCACCATATTTATAGATTCCAACACAGAAGCCCAGAGACCTTATGCAACTTGCCACTGTTTGGACATTTCTTTACAACAGAGAGAGGCTTTTAACTCAAGTTTTGCAGACTCCAAAGCTATGTTTTGTTCCACCACCTTTTATGACCTCAGAAAATAATGAGAAGAAATGATAGATAGCTTCAGAGGTTACACTTATTGTAGTCATCAATGATAGTTTTCTAAGCTCACTGATCATGTGGTTTCAGTGTGAGGGGCCATAGCAATTACAGCTAAGTGTGGTTTGCACAAGGGTCAAGGTCATTAGTAGCCTCATCAATGAACAGCATGAATTGAATTCTACCCAATTCAATGTGACTTAATTCAATTCAAGCTAAAATTACTTTGTTTTGAGCATCGGTTACAGAGTCAATCATTTGTGGAGTCTCTGTGCTGAGACAGAAAAGAAGTACAGGTCTGGGCTTTACCCTTCAGAATTTCTTAGTCTGTCCAGTCATACAACTAACAACTATCAAACAAATAACGGTAAATTGCATATTAACCTGGGAATTAATGATTGCAGCAGAAGCACACACTTTGAATAAGATATCTCAAGTACTGGATGCAAGACATTGGTACTTTCTAGCTGAATGCCTGTGGAGCATTGTCTCATGGATAAGACTGAGATTAAAACATTCTTTAAGAGAGTTGTGGGGTTTGTTTCTTTGTGGATTTTTGTTGTTGTTGTTGTTGAGGATCAAAAGAAATGCTACTTTAGAAGTCTATTTTGATTGTATATAAACCATGGAGCTTGGGTTCTGTTGAAGGATTAAAATAAATGTGGTGGTCTTGTTCCCTTTTAGATAATTAGTTTCATCAATAAATATAGTAAGAGGCTGAGACACTTCAGAGAATAAAAGGAACCAAGACCTTGCTTCCTGAGGTTCGGAGGCAGAGCGTACACTAGATTGGATTGTTTCTGTATAATTCATAGATCCTTGGAAAGGCCACATAGAATCTGGCAAAGTGGGTAGATAGAGGAATACACTCAGTAATCTCGTCAGTATAAACCAAAAGAAGTCTTTGAGCTGGAGCTGAGGAAGTTTTGGTCTGGTGCGCTCTGGATCTTGTGTATCATAAAAAGAGGGCATGTTCTCTATCAGCTGGAGGAGCCATAAGGACCTGGATTATTTAGGGTTTATGCACTCATCTGTCAGTAGAAAGAGGTGGCTTAGCAATGCCAGAGGCAGAAATGGCAGGAAGAAAAAACTCCAGAACTAGAAACTCAAGGGGAGGTACTATATATATATATATATATATTTTTTTTAATTTTATTGTGATTATTTTTTCCATCGGGCATCAGGGTCCATTAGCAGGGACTGCAGTAGATTCATGGTTCCACCACTGGCTGTGCAGTCAGCATGAAGTTTTGCCTCGAGCATCAGTGTAGGCTTACTCACTAGTCCAGATCATCAAACAACCAGATGACGTCTTTGTCCTGGTCACATGTTGATCTCTCTGAGATCCACAAAATTACTGGAATAAGCAACTCTATGAAAAGTTTGGGAATCTTGCTAGAAAACAGGCTGTGACATAGAAAAAAATCACCATTCTTAATATAAAGATGAACTGGAGACTTTATTTGCCCATCAAGGCTAGTGAAATTTGAAATATATTGGAGACTTAGTAAAAATTACCTAGCACCAATTGGATAATTTTAGGAACTATTGTTTTGTACCCAGATGGAATACATTCCCTTGAGGCGCTTTCTTCAGGCAGCAAACACAATATTGAGCAGTGGTAATCTTTCCTTTGTCCTAAGAGAGCTTGGTGGATACCAGATGTTCTTCACAATTTATTAATTGTTTATGGAAAACACTGTAGTAAGAAATTAGCGACGCTTTGTATTTATATTTGAAGGCCGCATGGTGCAGGTGTATGATCAACTTGGCAGGGCACTAGAGGGCCTTAGAAGTACATTTAAACTACATAAGATAGTGTAGCTTGACATCAGGCTCTTGAGGAAACCCCCCTGAGAGGATGGGGAAACTGATCAGAAGTGTTCCTCAGGTGTTGACTATGGAGCTCCAGTAAATGGGGGAACAAGTCACCTTATTTGTCTGTTTATCCTCCTTATACACTGGGCTCCGAGTGAAGCACTTCCCATGTGACAAATTTGCCCTGATTCTATCTATTCCTTTAACCCAGTGGTCACCTGTGCAGCAGGCTCTTACCAACAGATATAGAGAGGGGTCACCTATGCCGATGCGCCCTTCTCTGCAGACAGGCTTCGGCCAAGCTCCCTAGGTCCTTGCTCCCCATCCCTCCCTCTCTCCCTCTGACTCTCTCTTTCCTTCTCTTTTTCTTCTAACCTGTCTTCTCTCCTCCTATCCCCATTTGGTGCCTAACTCCTCATTTCTGTTACCTCTGCTGGGGTGTTTTCTGCCCCTCATAGGATTTGGTTATTTGGTGTTCTCAGTGTGATACTAAGATTTTTCTCAAATCACAAATTTTATTCCCTCTCTTTACTCTTTCATCTCAGAAATGCTCCAAGAGGATAAACTGTCCCAAGGCTGAGTCTGGGATCCAAGCCCTGACTTGGGCTGAGAGCTCAGATAGACTTAACCAATGTACCATGAGGAATTGGAATTCATGGTACCAAGTGCAAAGCAAAAATATCCCTGGATGATAAAGTTTATCCAATATTTCATGGTTGTTGATGGGGGAGGGAGGTGTTTCATTCCTCTCAATGAAAATTAGTTCTTTGTGGAAGAATTAGGGCCTTAGCAGTCAGATGTCCTCCCTACTCCACTCCCCATTGCATCCTGGGAATCTACTCGCAAATTCCAGCACAGACAAGATGAGTGTGTGTGCTCACCTGAGGCTCCAAATACACTGGGTGAAAAGTGTTACTGTCTCCCTTCCGTAGACGATTCTGAGTCCAAAAAGCTCAGTGAGAGAATTGGTGTGGCCAGCTGTGGACTATCGTGTGCCTGTTACTATGACCTTATTAAGCCTTCCAGCTTTTGGCTGTTGTGATAAATGGAAAAATGTGGAAAAATGACTAGTAAAGAAAGATCTGGCATCATTAGGAGAATTTTCAACATTGTAAATGAATGCTTGACGTGGAGTCTGCTTGAGTTTCTCTTTCCCTCTCCATCTGCCCCTCCTGCTCATACTCTCAACCTCTCTCTCAAATAAATAAATCTTTTTAAAAAAAGACGAACAAGGTCAATGGTCAATGAGGATGGATTTCATTCTGTTAGGGAGAATCAACACAGCACAACAAGGACACCCGAGTAGTGGGCAGGCAAAGAGGGGCATCAGGAATACAAAACCAAAGACATCTCATGGGGGTGCCGGTCACAGACATCAGGGAAGAGCAGAGGACCCTTGCAGAGTAGCAGCTGCAGATGGCACGCACCTGTACCTCTCACCGCTGATAGTGCTGAGGCAGGCGTCCGGCTCTGTCACCTGTAAATAACAGTCCCCAGAAGGATTTCTGCTGACAGTTCATCTTCTTATGTTTTTAAACTAGAATTTTTTTTAAAGACTTTATCTATTTGAGAGAGAGCACATGCGAGACAGTATAAGCTGGGTGGGGGGGGGGGGCAGTAGGAGAAGGAGGGAGAAGCTGACTCAAGGGCTCCCTCCCAGGACCCTGGGATCATGACCTGTGCCAAAGGCAGATGCTTCACAGATGAGCCACCCAGGTGCCCCTAAACTAGAATTTTTATGAAGATGCCCAAACTGTGTGAAGGTGGTTAGATGCAGTGAACCACACACACTTATAGATGATTACACAGAGTAGAATAGGGTCTCACTCCCAGCTTCTCATGACTAATACTGGTAAGAACCCCAGACTCTTGAGGATGGGATGCTCAGTTTCCTTTCTGTCTGGTGGAGATGGTTTCCTGGCTCTTGTTGCATGGAGTCTGGTGTGCAGTGGAACATAGGCTTCTGACGTCAGGGATGGAACGGGGTCTTAGTTCTGCTTTAGCATTTGCTCATGGCAGAGTTGCTAAGTCCCACGTGTCTGGGTTGCTGTCTGAGCTTTGCTCTGCATATTGTTTCCCGAGTCTGTTAAAGCAGCAGCTGTCTCTTTGTCTAAACTGAAGTCTGCATTTTCTCTGCGGGACCAGTCATTTTGTGACCTGGAGCAATAGGAGAGACATTTTAAATCTTTCTTTGGAGGCAAGCATCCTTTTATGCTGAGAATCTGAACATGCGGACCCCAGGATGCTTCCTCTGTAGCATCATTAAACATCAACCAAGCAGCAGCAGCTCAAGAGTGGTTTGGGGGTGTTATTGTTTATCACTTCATGCCTGGTGTCATCTGGGCTCCATTAGCAGCAGTTGGAACACCCCCAAACAATGACTCCATCCTGTGGGTCCCTGGCCACCTTCAGGCCAGATGCCACTGCATTATCTAAGTCTGATGTGGTACAGATGTAAACCAGGCAGCTGTGAGCTGTAAAATTCCAGATGATGGGCATTTGTCCTGCTTGCGTGCGGCAGCTACAAATGTGGCTCTGAAGCCACAACCCTGAATTTATGTAGGGTGACCGCAGCCTTGGGTGTGAAGGCTGGACTTTGCCCATACAGGTCAGGGCCAAGAATGCTAAGGGGACAGGAGGGTCTTCAAGAAGCCTGAGAAATATCTGAGTGGCAAAGAGCACTTTGTCTTGATACCTTGTTGCCTACAGATTCATTTAGGAGAAGAGACAACTCTCCTACTTGTCCTCTGACTACACTAGCAAAGGCCACGGACTCCGTCAAACTCCCCAAGACTGCCTGGCATCTATCTTCTTAATGGTTGAGCATGTCCCTTACTAACCTCAAACTTATTTTTTTTCCCCCCTTTCCATGCAAAACCTAGCTTCCATCAACTGGAAATATGATGAGCCATCTTAGGAACATGAGGCTTTGTTTTATAATGAAAAGTCAGCATAGGCTCAGCTTACTCTGTTCATGGCAGGCAGGGCTTTGGTTCACTTGTGCTACAAATATACACCTTTGAACTATTGTAAGATCCTTGCATACAGATGAGGGACTGGATTGATTCTTTTTTCATTATTTTTATCAAGTATAAATAAGAAGTCCTGCTAATTAGAACATTCTCCTTCCAGACTCGGTACACTCTCATTTCACTAGAAAAAGCAAACATCTGAAAGATTTTTAATGACTTTATCCTTTGAATCTCTAGCCACAGAGAGGAAATGGAAAATAAATATATCACGCTTATTGCTTTAGAGTATGGTTAGCTTGTCTAGAACTGCATTTAATTTGATTGTTAGCTGTACCTCTATATCACTCTGAGTCAGCAAGCACATTTCCAAAGTGATGTATGCTCTAATTTTTTTTTCCAGTTTTAGAATTCAGCTCTTGCCTCTCCTTCCTTCATCTTGATTAGAAAGGTGATAGAAACTAGTGGGGAGAGCATCAATTCTGGAATCATCAGACTGATTTCAAATCTCAGCTCCTCAAGTTACCATAGGAGGCTAGGTTATTTATCTTTCTTAGCCTGTTTCCTTTACTATGAAATAGAGATACACACTCCCTTATGTTTTGTGATGACTCCCAAATGAGATCAAATATTAAAGTGTCAACTGCAAGGACGTGATAGGAAATGTTTGTTAGATCAGTGTCCCTCTCCTCCTAAGGCATTTCCTAGTGGAGATATCCCAGTTTTGCTTTGAAATGCCTGTCCTTTTGCCATTTTTAAAAATATAAGCCTTTAGCCATTCCTGCTTATGTTTTAATCCCTTAGCCCCTGTACAAATCTACTAGCCCTATTGCCCACATGAGCAAGTGTGAAGGTTGTCATTTATTTACTCTTTTATTTACTGATCCCATATACAAATGTGCATTGATCCCTGGGATGTGCGAGCATCCCTTTGAGGGCACTATGGAAACACAGATAAATAGGGGCCTTCCAAAGACCACAAATCTAGTGAGAACCCAGACGAGCAAAGTGATTTGAGTAACATGAGGTGATAAGTACTGTTCTAGAGAGGCAATAGTCGCTTCCCAACCATAAAGCTTTAATTTCAGAAATTTAATTTGACTTGATTTGACTTCTATATATTTTGCTTCAATATTGAAAATTTTGGATGGATTAAAAGGGTCACTCTGAGTTGATGACAAGCAATTATTTGATTAAAACATTTAGCACGTTATTCAAGTATAAGATTTCTTGGTGTAAAGGGAAGGTGCTTTGCCTCATTCTCTGAGAATCCTGAGACAGCACAGGACTTGGTCTGCTTTTCCCAGTAAATGTATGAATGGTGAACGAAGAGAGTACTGCCTTTAGAGATAAACATTGAAATAAATCTTAACTTTGTCAAGTCACAGTTATAGGAGCTATAAATGAGACTTCAGGTTCCTGAGACTCAAGTGTAAAGTGAAGCTTATAAAAACCACTGTCAAGGATTGTTGCATTAATTAAAACAATGTCAATGACATTAAAACAATGTCAAGTAAACTCACGATTCTGGATTTAGCACAAAGCCAGTGCTTAAAAATTATCAGTTCCCTTCTTCCTCTCTTTCCTTAAGAAAATATACTGATAAAAGGAAGTTCACCCAATGCCTAGCACCTAGCTAGGAAAACATTGCCTACCGCTTTGCCCTGCCCACTGTGGATAGCCAAGGTGCTCACGTGCATCTAGGGTGAACCAATACACGTCAGTTTTCCCATGATCTAGGCAGCCTTCAAACACATTTCTCTGAAAACACTCTATACCTGAGACTTCATTACTTAGGAACCAAAATTCAGCAGGTGCGTTCATTGAAATAGTGTATAGGCCTCTGCTGTAATTGCACACAGAGTTATTTATCTGAACAACCATGAGTACTGAATCTGCCTCCTGCTTGAACGTTTCACTCAGCTTTTACCCTTCCCTTCAAAATACCAAATGTGGTTCTTTCTTAACCCAGATACGTAGATCTTTTGTACATTCATTCTGCTTTTACTGAAATGCTAACTTTGCCTCAGGCTTTCCAAAAAGTTGAAATTCCCAAGAACTTTAAATTCCTTTCTGCATGCACAAGAGGAAATGACTAGTTTCCCACACTATGAAACTGTGCTACATGCTTACAGATTTTTGATATTTTCTTTCAAGTCACATTATGGGAGGTGCCTGAGAAGATGAGAGACTGGATATTCAGGCCACTGGTCCTGTTTCTTGTAGGTGATGTAATTCAACCTTTCTACACCATGGGCAGTGGTAGCAAGGCACTTGGAAATTTTTTACTGGATGGCTTTCTTGCAATTAAAAGCACATGTATAAAGTTTGGAACCAGGAAATACATATTTTTATACCTTATATTTTTCTTTATGGTTCTTTCCTCTAAGATTCAAATATTAAAGCCATAAATTCTCAAGTGAAGACAGGAGGAAGTTTGTGGCTGGAAGCAAATGGGCTGTCACGTGGTTGGAACTGGAGCTTGTCTGATGCTCGGGCCATCACACTGTTCAGCACCATGTGTCTGATGTCTGATTGAGACAGAAGGTAGGCAAGGCCAGAAGCTAAGAGATAACATTTGGAAACTGCATCAGCCCCAGTGTGCATTCTGGATGGCTTGGAGAACATACTTTCTTTCCTTTCATAGATTTACTTAGCTCACAAGTATTGAGTTCCTACTATGGGGCAAGTACGACTAACCAGCAAGCACCCTAGTAGTGATCTAATGAAGAAAAAAAAATACATGTGATTCTACTAAAGAGTCTGAGGAGAATCTGAGAGACGGCTCATTCTTTCACTCGTTCTACCTATATTCACAACAGTGATACAGCTCTGTGCTTAAAAATGAGTCAGAGATTAGGAGGCAATAAAAAAAAAAAGTGGCCCTGTGACGAAGCACAGATCACTAAGGTAGCTAAGTGTGAGCATATTGGTTAGGTTAGTTCAATGCAGAAAGAAATGATGGCTATAAGAGACTTCCAGGGGAGGGGGTGTGAGTTTGCAGGATGGGGAGATCACCCCTTTCAGTTTGGAGATTTGGTGGCCTCCAAGGTAGTGGCTGCAGGTATATCTAAAAAGAATGGAGGTGGGCTTAAGAGAAGAGTACTCATTCCTGTGTTTAAGAGATGTTTAGACACTGATCACACCTCATCACACTCCTTGGATCCTGGTCACTTTTCCCCCCTTGGCTGTAGAAAATGAAGATGTGTTCTTTATAGAAGTAAAGCAAAGACTTTTGTGCCTGGGAACATAAGACAGACTTGAATAACTTAAAAAAATCAGAAGATTAGTGACATTTACTAATACTTAACCACCAGCTTTTCCTTCTCTTGGCTCTCAAAATATTAGGTGCTCAAAATAAAGCCTTTGGGAAGATTTCAAAAGATATCACCCTGGGGATCTGAACAGCTCAAGAAGAAAACTAACTAACTAACTAAAGATATTGACAATGGGGGGGATTCTCTGCAAAAAAAATGGTCAAACTTAGATCATCTTTTCAACAAGATTTCTGCACCTAAACTACAGAACACAGAAGTTGAGTGATTATTTTCTGAATTCTCCGAAGTCAGATAACTTGTATATATTCTAGATTCAGAGGAGAGACATTAATTCATTTCATTAACAGATGCCTTAAGGAATTAGGGACTGATTCTCATAAAACATCCCATTGCGAAAGGCAGCACAAGACCGTGGGCAGACAAACTGCCACAGACCTTTCATTCTGCTTTTCATGCTCTGATCTTAAATTGTAATAGAGACAACTAAGGATCACCAGACTTCGAGGAAAGTATCTACCATGAAATAAAGAAACCAACCGCAAAAAAGAAAAAAAAATAGTAGTTCAGGGAAAAAAGCTGAATCTATAAATCATTACAGGCAAAGAGAGCTTAAACAGGATAAGATTAATATCCACAGAGAAGAAAGAGGGGGGAAATGCAGTCATAAACAATGATGGGTTTCTCTAAAAAGTCATTTTTTCGGTAATTAAAGAAAGCTTTGGAAATTAAAAGCATGATCACAGAAATGAGACTCTTAAAAGAAAGACTAGATGATAAAATAAGAAATTTACAAGTAATTAGAGCAAAACGTCAAAAGGATAGAAAGTAGAAGATGAAGAAAAGCACAGGGTGAGGGCAAATGTGCCCCATCTAAATAATAGGATCCCCAGAAAGACAGATGGACAGAGGCGAGGAGATCCTCCAAAGAACAAACTAAGACATGATAAGATGGTAAGAATTTGCATTTGGCTGGGGTCCACCGCACACCAAACTTAATGGATGAAAATAGACCCAACGGCCTTCCCCAATGTACACCATCTGAGATTTCAGAGCTGGTGCCAAGGATAGGAGAAGCTTCTATTCAGGAGAAAACAAAACAAAAAAAAGGTTTCCAAAATGGTACAGAATCAGAATGTTATTGTTTCTTCTTCCATAATATTGGAAGTTGAAGTCAAGAATCATCTGATGTTTTAAAAAGGAATGTCCAGCCTAGAATTTGATATCCAAGCAAACTACCAGCTAAGCGTTAGAGAGAATAGCCACTTTCAGAAATCAGGTTTTATTTTTTTTTCAAAACTCTTACTTTTTACATCTTAGGAAGCTACCAGAGTGTGAATTTAAACCAAAATGCAAGAATTAAGACTTTTTAAAAGGTAGGAATATCGATATCTTACTTTAGAGCTGCAAAAAGTAGATACAAAATCAATTAAGAGCTAAAATTGGGTGTCTGGGAACTAGGGATAAAAATACAAAAATACATTTTTCTAATAAGCTTTGTAGAGCTGCTGAACAATTTCAATTCTGTGCAAGCATAATTTTGATAAAAATAAAGCTAATTTAAAAACATTAAATGGGGTAATATAATGAAGCCATCCTGCGCGTCCTACCGTGTTAGTGCTTCCACTTTCTACCTCGTTATCTAACTGCAGGTCCTTGCAAGGTTCGAGTTTCCTAACTTAATAAATGAGAGCATCGACCCAGATTAGAATCCTTTTAAAAGCTCTAAAATTTCTCTGATCCACTTAATATTTACTAAGACTTCAGTGTAGCCATAAAGACGCTGTTTTTGAAAGCTAAACTTTTTGTTTCTAATTTTAACATGTTATTATAAGCATGGTATTAAAACAAGCAAGAAGGATCTAAAATGCACTTGCAAGTTGTTCGACTGCTATAAAAATGCTGGAGGAATGGAGCATTGGTTAAGAACATCTTCCCATGTTCCAAAAAGGTCAGTATCCCCACCTCTTCCTTCCTCTCCCAGAGAAAATGTTCCACTTTCTAGAGGGAGTGAGGCCAGTGTGTGAGCCACAGAAGAATCCTCTCCAGTGTTAGGAATCGGATGCCAGTAGAGAAGCATGGCAATCTGACATACATAAATTCCCTGCACAGTACCCGGCCCATGGTAGACTTTTAATAAATGCCAGTTTATAGGATTATAAAACATGGCATATATTTTGGGGCCATTTAGGAGAAAATAACCCTCCAGAGCACTGGCAGCCATACTCTGCTGCCCATGCGACAAAAGTGTCTCTGGGAAAGGAGCATGTGCTCTCTGCTCGGTGTCTTGGTAGGGGCTGGTGCCCTGGTAAATGCCTCTGGCTTGCTCTTCTCCTTTCCAACACTTTACCTCTCTGAACTGGTGCTTTGTCCCTGTAAGTAATCAAAGGGAATTAAAATTGATCTTGGGGGGACGCCTGGGTGGCTCAGGGGTTGAGCTCAGGTCGTGATCCCGGGGTCCTGGGATTGAGTCCCGCATTGGGCTCCTCACAGGGAGCCTGGTTCTCCCTCTGCCTGTGTCTCTCATGAGTAAAAAAAATAAAATAAAATCTTTAAAAAAATAATAAAAATAATAAAAAAATAATAAAATTGATCTTGGGGAGGATAGTTGGTGGAATTAGAAATAGGAGAGCTAGAGTCTGGATGGTTTATACAATCCCTCCTTCACACACCCCCACACACACTCACTCCATTTAATTAATTTCAAGTTGAAACTGATTTATTTATAGTCATATCTTACAGAACATTCTAGTGAAATTTCCTTGATTTAGGCCAATGTCTAAGTTCTTTTTTCCCCTTTTATTTTAAAAGAAATTTGAGACTGTTCCCTATTAAAGAGGAAGAAAGCATCATTGATGTCCAGCTTCCCTCTAGCTACTCTGCATCTGAGCAGACTGTATGAGTCATCTTTCCTAGAAATACAACAATGAGATCATCATGTCTGTTTCCTTCCCACTCTGAGTACAGTTGAATTGGTTTCCTCTGTGTTGAGGGATATAAATGTATATTTTCTTTCTCTCTTTCTTTTTCTTTCTTTCTTTCTTTCTTTCTTTCTTTCTTTCTTTCTTTCTTCTTTCTTTCTTTCTTTCTTTCTTTCTCTTTCTTTCTTTCTCTTCTTTCTTTCTCTTCTTTCTTTCTTTCTCTTTTCTTTCTTTCTTTCTTTCTTTCTTTCTTTCTTTCTTTCTTTCTTTCTTTCTTTCTTTCTTTCCTTCCTTCCTTCCTTCCTTCCTTCCTTCCTTCCTTCTTAATACACAAGAGTTTAATCATATCATTGGAACACAGCAAAGAGGAAAATGAGCAGAGATTAATACATTTTTTTTTCCCCAGGCCGCTCAGTCCCTGTCTCCAAAACTAAAACTGTGTAAATGATGTAAAGAGATATATCTATATTTTTTGTTGTTGTAATACCCCCTATAATAGGAAACTTGCTGCTTCCAGAGGTAGTCAGTTCTGCTTTTAACAATTCCCTTAGATTGTTCTTACTTAACTGGATTTAAAATCTAATGGCCTGTAATGTTTACCTGTTAGTGGTGGTCCTGGCTTCCAGAACCAAGGAGGATATGCTAGCTCTTCTCTGGCCAATATCCCTGCAGATATTTGTAGACAATGATCATATCACGGGATCTATCCTACTGCAAATGTAGAATCCATAGTTTAGTTTACTCCACTTTAGATGTTTAGCTATGTTTCTAGCTTAACTATTTGGCCTGAATTAACAAGAAAAAACCCTCAAATACCTTGTTTTACATTTCTTTAAATTGCTATTTAACCAAACTGGCAAGATGGTGCCATACACTAGGCCAAATATCTGGGTAAGTATCTTTTGCCTGACTTACATAGGTAATTTGGCATCGTTGTTATGCAACCAGTACCTACATCGTGTTCATTACAAAATATGAGGATTTCTGTTTCTTTAATCTCTTACTCTATTGCTGAAAGGTGATATCCAAATCAAGTTACTGCATGAATCCATGTGCAATTCCAATTATTATTTTATTTTTTAAATATTATTTATTTATTTATTCATGAAAGACACAGAGAAAGAGGCAGAGACTTAGGCAGAGGGAGAAGCAGGCTCCTGCAGGGAGCCCTAAATAGGACTCGATCCCAGGACCCTGGGATCATGACTTGAGCCAAAGGCAGACACTCAACCAGAGAGCCACCCAGGTGTCCCTTTAAGATTATTTGTATTACTTGTGTGCAAACAGAATTTAACAAAATGCATGACACCTATTCTGTCTTTCTAGGATATTAATGTTCAAAGACCACCCTACCAGGACATTCTCAGGTTCTTTTTGAAGTTAAAGTTGAATAGAATGCCAGATTTATCCCCAGATGCAAAAATAAGGTTGCCCAAGGGAACAACCAAAAGAGCTAAAGAAGAAGAAAAAAAGAGGAAGAAGAAGAAGAAGAAGAAGAAGAAGAAGAAGAAGAAGAAGAAGAAGAAGAAGAAGAAAAATGGAACAGAGCATTAGGACAATATCTGAGTATCCCAAATAGCACTCCATATGCCCATCCTTACATGAGGATGTGGAAAACGAAATAGAACTTTTAGATATTTAATCTGGGAAGAATCTTATGATTTCCCATGTCAATTAAAAGTATCAGTAAGTTAATTTTCAAATGAATCTTGTAATTGCAACACTTTAAAACTTTAAAGGGTAGAACCCAAAACTTCAAAGCTAAGATACAACCTAGATATACACAGAACACTAAACTGAGTCAAGATACCATGGCTTGAGATACTACTCTGCCATTCAGGAGCAGTGTAGCATCGCTAAGAAATTACCTCTCCAGAATATATTTAGCCCAGGAGCCAGCATCTTTGATTCTCCTGGCATCCTGTGACCATTATAGAACTCTGAGAGAATTAGAGTCTGAAGGAGAGCCTTATATTAAAGGGCTTTCCAAACACAGGGAACCGAAGTTTCAAAATACAAGGAGAAGGGGCTAACATAGTAAGTCTGGGGAATACTAGAGGTAACTGGATCCTAGATGGGCCTTAAATTCGCTGCTAAGAACTTGGGCTGTGCCCCAGAGAAATTGGGGTGCCCTGAAAAGTTTCAAAGAGTTGGTCTCAGGCATGGCCAGCTTTGCCAAACCAGAGAGACCACTCAGGTAGGACCTCAAGAGGATGGAGTTCTGAAGTGAATGATGTCATACGATAACAGTACTGGGGAAAGGAAATGAACTCTGTGGCTGAGATCCGTGCCAGATGCTGTGGAATGTGCTACTCGACTCATCAAAGCAGATCACAGATAGGAGGCCAAATATAATCTAAGCATTGAAGTGTGACCTGGGGGACCCACACTTACTTACTTTCTGGAATGTCCAAGAATAGTAAAAAAAAATAGCCATTGTGCCCTGAGTTCCTAGAACTTACTGTATAAACCACCCGATGCATTATTTTTCCACTCACTACTCTTTAATCAGTCTTCCTCCTTAATGGCATTTCTACTGTTTTCCTCCCAGTCTTTTCCTTGTAGTCCCTAATGCGTGGTTACCTTGTTGTCTAGTGCTGTTTGGGAAGAACAGAACCTTAGATTTGACATCCCTCAGTGGCATCTTCTGGACACAACCAGGACATCTTCTGCTTTCCTCCCTCAACCCTGTTACCTCCCCCACATAGCAAAACCGGCTATATTCTTTTCCAGTTCCTCAAAATAGCTATCACCACACTTCCCAGAAAACTTCTCCAGCTTTTTCCAGAAAACTTGTTTGGCAATTGATTCAGCCTTAGCTTATTAATCATCGATGGGTTCATAGGCTAAAAAAAAAAAAAAAAAGACTGTCAGAAAGTGGGCAAAATGGAACTCGACTTATCCTCTTAGATTGGGCCACTGAAAGTTACGACGAGAGGTACATGAGCTGGATATTCTCTGTTGATTCTTCTAGATACAGTCTCTTCTCGTGGTGCTCCAGGACCCTGAGCTACATTCTGCACCTTCAATTCCTTTGACTTTTAACTTTAGGTTGGCTTCAGGAAGCAGAGGGCCTGGTGGGATATTGGAGGCTGGAGAAGAAGAGATGTCTGAGGGTTTATCCTCACATCTCCTGGCCTGCTCAGGCAGATGTCTAGAAAATAACTATGTGTCTACCAACACACGATTCCTGCCGGGCAGCCCCTCTCCCACAGCTCCAGCTGTCTTGGGTTCTCTCACTTTGCTTCCTCCTCTTGTCTCTCCAGGCCTAGAGACAGTACCTCCTCCCTGTGAGGATGAAGACTGTGGCCATGCCTTATTGGTTTTCTGAATGCTGTTCACTCCTCTATACATAAACCCTTCATTAAACAGCCTTTGCTTACACTTTTGAGCCTATTTTCTGTGGGTACCCTGGTCGCTACAGCACCTCCAGATGTTGCAGTGGTAAGAAAAACAGGTGAACATTTTTGGGGCAAGCACATGTATTTGATGTTCTTGGAATTATATTGGATTCAGAGCAATTAGGCCTAGAATCTATTCCTAGTTCCGCCACATGCCAGCCTTATGACCCTGGCAAAGTTAATTAGACTCTATTTTCTTATCTGTAAAATGGGGATACTACTTAACTCTCAGCCTTGTTATATAAATGAAACTATAAAAGGCCTAATATATCCAGTCATCTGCTGCTTCTCCTTGAATTTCCATCCTCTTTGGTTTCTGTGAATATTTTACAAATAACTAATATATGAGTTGTTCCCACTATGTATCTTTCCCAGCCAGTCTCCTAATATCTTCTGGATTTATTCTGCACTTTCCTTCTTTCACCTCCAAACCCCAAAATATCCTGTAAGCAATAGCATTAGAGCCCAAGCCCAAGCCCTGAGTCAGTATCTGAGTTTGTGAGGACCACCCAGGCTGGGGGCGGCCCACTTTGGGGAAAATCTGTTTCCATCCACCCCCTCTTTCCCCATGCCCATCAATAAACCCTTTCTTTATGCTCATTTTTCTGAGATGCAATTAAGTGGCTTGGACTAAGTGCCTTGTTTAACTTTAAGATTTGCCTAAGTATTTTGTGAGCTTTTATAGAAATGCCTTTTCTGGCTGCCTCCAGTCTGTGCCAGGAAGACTCTGTGCCTAAAAGATTCATATCCTAGATTTCCCCTCCTCTATTTTATTTATTTGGGAAAGTTGAGAGAAGGAAAGCCCAACAGTGTCTCAAATGCAAACGCAAACTGCAATATGCATTTATGGTCATTTAATAAAAATTCCTTTTATTGCAGCCCAGCTGGATTGGATAAGAACAGGATTTTCGTAATGAGAGTGACTTAAACCACTTCGGGACCTCAGAATCCTCAACCATTCGAGCTTTGGTTTTGTCATTTGAAAGATGAAAACAACGTGCACTGTGGCGAGGAAGTCACCAATAATGAAGGACTTTGAGAACAATAAGACAGCATGTGAGAAAATCCTCAGCACGGTGGCACATAGGAAGCCCTCACAAAATGTTTTATTAAGCAGAAAACTTTTCCTTTTCATAGTATATGGTTTTTTAAAGTTCATTTTGAGCCCCTTTGCTACATTTGAACTATTTCTACCAGCTTTTTATCAGACACTGTTTCTTGATGGGGCTACATAAATCGGTGACTTAGACTGTATCAAAATCATCAATTAAGAAAATGAGCGATTGATTCAGAATGCATGTTCAGCCAGGACACTGAGTTTGGGTGTTTGCTCCCCATTAAATAAGCTGGGGGAAAGAGTAATAATAGTGAGAGTCATAATAGCTACTACTTACAAGGAGTTTACTCTGTGCCAGGCTCTATTGCAGATACCATATGTATCATAGCAAAGCTATGGAGTAGCTATATTACCCCCATTAACAGGTAAGAAAGCTAAGGCATGGAATTCAACTTGCCCAAGTGTTGTGACATGAATAACGCACCTTCCACCTCCCGCATCCCCACCCCAAAACCCCATACCTTCCTACCCCTGTGAAACAGAGATGTCTGCATCTTGATCCCTGGAACCTGCAAATATGTTTCCTTACCTGGCAAAAGGGACTTTGTCAATATGATTAAATTAAGGATCTTGAGATGGAGAGATTATTTTAGATTAGCCATGTGGGTCAAATCTAATCACAAGGATCCTTCTAGGACAGGGGCAGGAGGACCAGGCTCAGGTATATTCCAGATGGGAGTCCAGGGCTAAGTGGGGCAGCACTGTGGCCTGGGGAGTGTGGGCAGCCCCCAGCTGCTGCAAAAGGCAAAGAGCAAGATCTGCCCCAGATCCTCCTGAGGATCTTGACACCTTGATTTTTGCCCACTCATGCTGATTTTAGACTTCTGACCCCCAAGACTATAAGAAAAGTAATTTGTGTCAGTTGAGCCACTATGTTTTTGGTAATTTGCTAGAACAGCAATAGGAAACTAATAAATCAAGTGACTCTCCCAAGGTCACACAATTTAGTTTGAGTGGGAACAGGGGGAGCTTGAATTCTAATCAAGGTGGTTTGATTCCAAAAACTTCACCTTTAACTATCATGCATCACTTCTTTCTAAATTTGTTATCTAGTATTTAATTGATGTGAAATCATCATGTCCATGTCACAAAGCATTTGTGATAATTATTAAAAGCCCATTTGCAGCCCCATTTATAAAGAGATGGCACCTTTCTCTCCACCCTTGGAGGCTGGGATACCCTGTGCCTTGTTTTGGTACTAGAATAGGGAAAAGTGATGTTATATAGCTTCTGTACTTGCATCTTGGAGCATCCTCACCATCATATAAACAAGCTCAGTCTAGTCTATTAGAGGTTGAGAAACCAAATAAAGAAAACCAGAGGGCCAGACCTTAAATGAGGCCATTTTGAATATTTCTGCCCCAACTGAACCCCTGCCTCAATGCACACACAAGACAAAGGCCAAGCGAGGCCATGAGAACTGACCAGCCAGCCCAAAGAATCATCAGAAATAATAAATTCGTTATTATTCTTAGCCACTAAGATTTAGGGTGATTAGTTATAAAGCAACAGATAACAGATATACATGTAAAGTGTATGGAATAGAATTCATTTTCCCCCTATACAGTAAGAAAATATTCAATTCCTAAAGAGCTAATTTCCAAAGCAGCAGCAAACATTGATCTGATGCTGAGTGAAATTAATTTCCTCTCTCAATTCCAGGTCCCGGAAATATATTAAGAAGACAAAGTTAATGTCTACAAGGGTGCTGGGGACCTTGCGTATTTAATTTTCTCAATAACCCAGTCACAATCCTCATTTTAAGATAAGGAAATTGAGGCCCGGAGAGATTGAGTGTCTTGTCTGAGGTCATGGAGCTAGAAAGCAGCAGAGAAGTATTTATAACCTAGAGCTGCCTGGCACAAAAGTCCATTCTTTTTCCAAACTCAGCTGAAAATGTTCTTAGTAGTCCCTATAGACATCATTTTGCTCTTGTAAATGTGTCCAACTAGTTTTCATCAGTGAGTGGAAAATAGCCAAGATATGATATTCTATGAAATCTCCCTTAGCACTCAGAATCCACTGGTAACGGTTGCCAGGCAAAATGTCTTATGCTAAAATTGCCTGTCTTATAAGATGTTAAAACAGTTTCAAAGAGCCTTCCCCTCTCAACATGCATTATATTGTTAGCTTTGCTCTTTTTTTCCTCTTTCTCTCTGAAACACAATGTGAAAAAAAAAATCTATATCTTAAATAGAAAATGCTGACACTGTAGGTTGCATTTGGAAACTCCAAAACAATTAGAGAAGGGAAGGTACAGTTGAGATGGTCTGTTGTCCCTGCAGAATCCATTTGGAAACATGCGTGCACAGAACATGGGGGAGAAAAAAAACCCTTCTGGTTGTTTTCTGTCATTTTCCTTGTCTTTCATTTTTGTCTTGTCAACTATTTTCAATCAAAGGGAGTGTGTGAGAAGCGCATTGGCCTGGGTTCAGGAAAGAATGGAAGGATAGTTAAGAAATAAGAACAGATCTGTCATAGAAAAAGCTACTTACAATTCACTCAATATAATAAACTTACTTATTCATCATTTCGTAATTAGAATACTTTTGAATAATGTTTACATATTTTTATCTTAGAAGAGTACTGCATACCAATTATATCAAGAGTTAAAAAGGAGGTAAATCAAGGTAAAAATTACTCATAGTTCCAACATTTAGAGCCGATTGTCCTTGACATGTTGGTATCTTCTCTCTAGCTTTTATTTATTTTTTTTAAGATTTTATTTATTTATTCATGAAAGACATAGAGAAAGAGAGGCAGAGACACAGGCAGAGGGAGAAGCAGGCTCCATGCAGGGAGCCCGACGTGGGACTCAATCTCCGGTCTCCAGGATCAGGTAAAGTTGGCGCTAAATCACTGAGCCATCTGGGCTGCCCCTCTCTAGCTTTTAAAAAAGGTATTTTGCAGACTTTCTTTTTTTTTTTTTTTTTTTACATTGTTGGGATAATTTAGCATCCTTGATGTTTTATATTACAACATAAGCTTTTAAGTTTCTTATAAGATTTTCATAGAGATCAATATTTTTAGCATGGGATGCTACACTTCCCCCTTGCCTGAGGATGTTGGAATTGTGTGAGGGTGCTTTTGGCTCTACCATGGATTGGGGATCTTTATTACCAGCATTTAGTACCAGAAGTCTACAAATGCTAACCCTCCTGTAATGTGCAAGACAGTCTTGAAAAAAAAAAAAAGAATTCTCACTCCAGTGTTACCCATGCATCAGTTGAGAAACACAAACTATAAGGTACAATCATGATTGCATAACTCATTCATGATTAGTTGCGATGCAAAATGACACAGCACTTTGGAAGATGGTCTGTCACAGGCTTCTGAAAGCTAAACATGATCCTACCATGCAATAAAGCAATTGCACTCCTAGGTATTTACCCAACTGATTTAAAAACTTACATTGACACAAAAGCCAGTGGATGAATGTTTATAGCAGCTTTGTCAATAATCACCAAAAACTGGAAACAACCAACATGTCCCTCAGTAGGAAAGTGTATAAATGAGCAGTGGTTCATCCAGATACACAATACTAGTCAGCTGTAAAAAACAAAACAAAACAAAACAAAACAAAACAAAGCAAAACAAAACTATCCAGCCACACAAAGATACAAATGAGCCTTGAATTCATACTTCTACGTAAAGAAGCCAATGTGAAGAGGCTACAGAGTGTATAATTACATTTATTTGATATTCTGGAGAAGGAGAACTCTAGGGACAGTGAAAAGAACAATGGTTTCCAAGTTGAAAGGTGAAGCACATGAAAATTTCTCAGGGGGGGAACTATTCTGCATGATATGCTAATGGTAGAGAACACCATGCCTTTGTCAAAAGCTATTGAAATTTATAGCACAAAGAGTAGACTTTAATGTAAACAAATTAAAAAAAATACTTAGCAGAATGAGGGATCCAGGGATAGAATGTGAACTTTGGTCTAGTAACATAACTATATTACAAACAAATGAGATAACCTTAACTAAAGGGGTTGGGGAAATGTGTGGACTGGCACTTTGGAAATGAGTAGTGTCTGTAAGGCTAAAAGCACAGGGAAGTATGCTTTGTTTTGTTTTGATTTGACTCATTCATTTGAGAGAGAGAGAGCACAGGTAGTGGGAAGAGGCAGAAGGAGAAGCAGACTCCCCACCGAGCTGGGAGCCCTACACAGAGCTTGATCACAGAGAACTATATAGAAAAGCACTGTGGGGACACCTGGGTGACTCAGTGGTTGAGCGTCTGCCTTTGGCTCTGGTCCTGATCCGGGGATCCTGGGATGGAGCCTGCTTCTCCCTCTACCTATGTCTCTGCTCCTCTCTGTGTGTCTTTCATGAATAAATAAATAAAGTCTTTAAAAAAATAAATAAAAGTACTGTATTCTAGTTGATAAAATTGTTTTCACTGGTACAAATGAACAATTCTGATGCCACTGCACATACATATTAGAATTGAATGAGCCTACAGCATCCTGTGGCCTCAGAAAGTAAGGAAGTGCTAAGATGAAGAAAGGGGAGGAAGAGAAGGAGAAAGAGGAAGGGAAGAAGGAGAGGGAGGAGGAGGAAGAGGAGGGGAAGGAGGAGGAGGAGAAGAGGAAAGAGGAGAAGAGGGAGAAAAAGAAAAAGGTATTTTTTCATGATGTTAATATGCAATATATAATGCATTTATTGCATATATTGAGGGAGATTGTAAATCCTTGTCTTTGGAAGTTTACTAAGACTTATTTACTATAGTGAAAAATCATGTAACCCCAAATCTCTGCTACTGAAATTTTCATGTCTTATACAAAACACAGAAGTTTGTCGCTGTCACACACGCAGCGATTCTACAAATATGCACAAGTAACTCATAATAGTCTCTTAGGGTAGTTGTTTCTCAGTATTTACGTCTTGAAACATCTATTATCTTATTACAAGTTTCTTTTATTTCTCCATTCTGTTGCATGAAAGAGTTCTATTTGCTTTTCGAAAATTTGTGTGTAGGTAGATTATGTAATTTATGAATATATTTCCAGATGGTAGAGAAAGCATTCAACTATTTGTTATAAAACAGGGACATTTGGATCTGACAGGGTTGAGAACCACGGATACTGTAAATAGACCTTGGATGGAATCTCTGATAGACACAACTAATTGTCTATCAAAAATTTGAGCCGCCTTTCCATACATACAGTTGTTTCTGGAAAGTTGGCCCCCAGCCTGGAACTACATTTTGAAAACTTCTTGCCTCTACCTGAGACTATGTGACCAGTTTTAAGCACTGGCATATTGCGAGGCAGGTAAATTTCCTCCATCTCCCCCCTTCCCTGGTTAGAACCAGGGGCCTCCACAGACACAAGGGATAGATCAGCTACAAACCAGAAAGGGTGAAATCTCAGAATTAAGATAATGAAGAATTTCTGACCACCAGAAACACCCACATTAGCCTGTTCAGGAGGGATAATTAACTGTGATGTCATTGAAATTTGGGGATTTTTGTTATAATAGCTAGCATAACTAATACACACAGACTACCAGTTTCATCACTCATTCATTTAAATGAGCCATTTACCAAGAATAGGTCTTTTTAAAAAAATTCTTTAAAAATATGCTAAATATAACAATAGTCAGGGTTGTTGTGAGATTTATGTGGGATCACACTTAGAAAAAGCACTTGTAGTTTCTAAGCCCCGATTAAATCCCTTTGTCCATTGCTGTCCTTACTCCAACATGTCCATCTATCTACCTGCCTTTTAATTTGTAACATCCGCTAATAAACTCCTAGACCTCAATGCATAACTATGGTAGATCACGATTAGGGCTCTGAAGCAGTTCTTTCTACTCCAGAATCTTCCTAGCTGTATCCTCCTCCTCTTCCTTTGTATGAGATGTGTCATTGGAAAATTGTACAGCCATGACTTTCTTTCTGAATCAAGTTCACATACCAGGAACTCTGTTGGATTGTTTTCTTATTTCATTCATCAGAAAAAAAAAGCAGTGTTTATTTCTTGAGGAACACTGAAATTATTGCTAACACGTATCACATTTTCCCTAACTCTGGAAAGCTTGCAAATTCATGCAGTGTGGATGGAGAAGAAGTTCAATGTTCAAATCCTGTGTAAACCCCTTGCAAACTTGCGTAAGTTCCCAGGGGGCCCTTTGGGCTTCAGATTTTTGCCCTTGATAAAAGTACTAGCATTTGTTTAAAAATCCTGTAGAAGCTATGAATATGTAAATATGCAGAGGTTAATGCCAGTGGATGCGTCAGCCATTCAATGTTCCATTTAGGGCCGTGGCCCATGGCCCACAGACCTAAAGCCTATGTGACAAACTTTTTTC
This sequence comes from Canis aureus, assembly GCF_053574225.1. NCBI lineage: Eukaryota > Metazoa > Chordata > Mammalia > Carnivora > Canidae > Canis > Canis aureus. The sequence goes on along the minus strand of NC_135622.1, from coordinate 55,626,877 downwards.
CCAAATGCCATTCTTCCTGTAGGCAAGAGTTGCCAATCTTTTCAAATAGAGTACTTTGTTTCCAAATAATACCTTTTCAGTATTTCCCAGATTACCCATTTCTGGAGAAATAGAGAAGTTGCCAAAATTTAAGGAGTCTTGAGTATCTAGTCAAAAATCTTTCCTTTCTTGTAGTTTATCACAAAGAGTATCTTTCTGCACATCATGAAAACAATAACTGAATTTATGCATATTAATTACATGGGAGCAAATGGTTTCAGAGCATGTTAAGAATTTCTAAAGCACTGACTTGATCATTTCCCCTTCATCTTAATGATCCACAATGGTACATTGTTGCCTAAAGAAATGGTCTCAAAATATGTTGAGTCAAGAATGTCTTTGAAAAGCTCACCAGAGTATTGTCTCTTTCCCCCAAACTGCGCATAGAGAAAATATGTGACATTTTAGTTGCCTCATGGACATCTAACATCAGCATGTGGACCCAAGCTTAAGATCTTCTGGCTCTTAGCATAAAGGTCAATCTGCTCAGACTGTCAAACTCTTACCTACCCTTAACTTGGTCTCCAAGGCCCTTCTCACTCTGATCTTTCCTATGCCCCCTTGACATCAGCAGCACCACACTCTGTCAGGCTCCTTAACACACCCAGCACTTTCAAGCATCTGGGCCTTTGCACATCCTACTCTCCTTAACCTTGAGAAGCCACTACCTCTGCACCAGGCATCTGATTCACCTGTTATTCTTCAAAATGTTAGTTCAGATTTCCTCCCCTCTAGGAAATCGGGTTTTCCAGGTACATTTTCTTCCTACCTTCTCTGTACCCTGATAGTCTGGGCGCCTCTGTAACAGCATCCATCACTCTATGTTATATTCATTCTGCCTCTCCCTGGGGAGGGCATGATGAAATGAAGAAATGAATGGCCTTCTTTATATTTTAAAGGCAGAGAAGACTAAGCTTCAATTTGGACAACTGAAACAACCACTTCCAGCATCAAGAGCAAGGTGTCAGCACACTTTACCAACCAACAGTGACTGCTGAGCTAATTTAATTAGTTTATTTCAGATCAGTCAGAGGCTGGGTCAAGAGATGAGAACATGAACAAAGTGCCTATGCTAGATTAAAACATAGTGGCCAATAAAATTGTCAGGTGAAAAATGAATAGCAATTTTAATGGCTTTCAACAAGATTTTATGAGACAAAAACGTGCTACAGGCAAACTTGTTAGAAAAACAAACAAACAGGCACACACACGCACACACACACAAACCTAATAAGCAGGAAGGCTGAGTTGAGGTCCCAGGGAAGGAGTGGGTTGTTGTCCTCACTGGGGTGTAGAAGTTGGATAATAGCACATATTCTTCACAGATCTACCTCTCTTACTGACAAGAGGGTGAGAATATAAAGGAAGATCAGTTTCCTCAGCTGTATGCCCCTCTCCTCTCTCATGCCTCCCACCCCTGGGCCTGGTGCACGTCTAGCTTTCTAGCCCATGACTCCCACTTCAAAGGCTGATGAAGAGAGTTGGCGAGCACTAGACAAGAAATCAGAGGGCCCGAGTTCTGGTGTACTCTGCTGTTTCCTTGCTGTGGGACCCTGGGTAGGCTGCACATACTTGTAATCCTGCATTTCTTCATCCGACAAGCTGGGCCATTCATGCCCTCCTCACTGAAGAGGGGAAGAGAACAGGAAGCTCTTTGCACAGCAGGTGGCACTCTGAGCATCTATTGTATGCAGTTGGTTGAATCCATGGGTGCTTCTTCCATGAAAATAGGAGCTCCTTGAAGGATCTTACTCATATTTACTTTCTGAGAGCCTAGAATATCATAGGCAATTAGTTCTCTCTCTATATATATATTTATGTTTATATTATATATACTTTATATATAGTATTTATATATTTATATTTATATAAATTTGTATAAATGTATAAATTTTATTATATAAAATATATTTTATATTTATATAAAAATTTATATATACATATATAAATGTAAAAATATATATAAATTTAATAATATATAAATTCATAATATTTAAAATTCATAATATATAAAAATATTATCTTATATTTATATAATATAAAAATATATATTAATAATATATAAAATGTATTTATATATTTTATATAAAATGTATTTATATATTCTATATATAAACATGATTATATATACACATTACATGTGTGTATATATGTGTACATGTGTGTATACATTTAGTGTGTGTGTGTATATATATATATATATATATATATATATATATTTAGTGCAGTTTTACACTAAAAAGAATTCTTTACTATGATAGTTCCTGGAGAATAAACTATGAAAAATAGAGAATAAGCCATGGTTTATGGGTGCCTAAGAACACTGGCATCGGACAGCCTGGGTGGCTTAGTGGTTTAGCGCCTGCCTTTGGCCCAGGGCGTGATCCTAGAGTCCTGGGATCGAGTCTCACGTCGGGCTCCCTGCATGGAGCCTGCTTCTCCCTCTGCCTGTGTTTCTGCCTCTCTCTCTCTCTGTGTCTCTCATGAATAAATAAATAAAATCCTTAAAAAAAAGAACACTGACATCTATCTATGTAGATAAGACATAGGCTGCATGTATAGCCTTAGCAAGCAATATAAGATGATAGGTCAGTTAGTTCTCATAATATAGAGCAGGAGATATTTGTAATAGTAATAGAACAAAGTGAAATTCAGGCCCCTGTTCACACAGTTTTTCACACATCTTTTTCAGTAAATGAAGAATATCTTCCAATGACAAAAAAATTCCTATATTTATCACACTTGTTATTCTTTCACTTCATCAGGCAAACTATATGAATTTGACTTTAATCCACTGGATAGAAGTTCTTTGAATTCCAAACACAAATACAGAAGCCTAGTTATTAGTTTAGCTGAAACATCTGTTTCCAACTTCCTGAAAGGAAAAGGAGAGGTTGCCAATGTATATACATATTTGAAACAGGGCTTGTACTGCACACATGGATACAATATGCATTTGTAAAAATTTTCCAAGTGGTCTAATGTCCCATTTGGTCAGGAGAAATAAGATGATGGAAGCATGTGATATAGGAAAACCTCCCCCGAGCAATTCTGGTCCCTAAGAGACAGCACCGAGGTCACCTCTTAATGGCCAGCACCAACCAGATTCTGGTCATTTGATCTGACGTTGACCTGTGGGTAATGTATACCTCCGTGTGGATGTTATCTCTCAGAAAGGAAGAAAAGGGTCTAGTTAGAGTGTGTGTGTTCTTGTGTGTGTGTGTGTGTTTGTGTGTGTACGGGAGGCAGGGGGGGTGAGTTTAGATATAAGGCTTCATAATTCTGAGTTCTGGCCCATTTTTCTTTTACTAATTTTCTCTCTGACTTTGGAAAAGACACTTCATTATTCCATCACGCAGGATCTCAATGATTTCATCTGTAAAATGAATCTGTAAAGCCGACAGGAAATGGGTCAAAGCTTCTGGACTCCAGATTTCTTGAAATAATAATATTCTTTAAGCCAACCAACAAACAAGCCCATAGCAGTGAGATTGCAATTCGAATTTCCAAAACAATATCCTAATTGTTTTAACAGGTTTATTAGCTGGCACTTGATACATCCCAAGCTTCTCCTCGCTCCAGGCAGAGGGATGCGGTTTATCTCAGAAGTTGATGAAAACAATCACACTCTCTTCTAGGCTCCGGCCTGACACCAAAGCCCCAAAATCCTGTGTGCTGAATAGGAAGGAAGATAAGCTGAGAACCCAAATTGGCCAGGTGTGATGCTCCCCCAAGAGAGATGTTCTGGATGGGGAGTCATCAGTGCAATGACAAGGGAAAGCTACCTTTGGGGGAAAATAAAGCCCAACAAAATACAAAGTGAGACTGTCCTAAGAAATCTTGTTGGAACTTTTTAAATCTGGTCAAATCAATCCACTGAGCAACAGGACAGTGAAAAAGATCTTTGTCTTGCCCTCTGCCACGCTTCTCAGCCGCTGTATCGTAGAGAGCACTGCTAAAGGAAGAGTAATTAATACGGGGACATGTTACCTAACATCTCTGAGCTTTCATTTTCTTTCTTTTTTTTTGAAGGATGTGATAGGTTTATGTTTCGAGTTGTTACATTTTGAGTTGACATAAAAAAACTGGTTAAACATAACAATGATTCTAATTATGTAATTACATTGCATAGAATCTGGGAAGGCTATCACCGAAGTATGAAGGTAGTTCTATCTGCCAACAGGCAGTGTGACATTCTTATTTATTTATTTATTTATTTATTTATTTATTTTATTGGAGTTCAATTTGTCAACGTATAGCATAACAGCCAGTGCTCATCCCATCAAGGGCTCCCCTCAGTGCCCGTCACCCAGTCACCCCCACCCCGCCCACCTCCCTTTCCACCACCCTTTGTTCATTTCCCAGAGGGGAAAGGAGAAAAAAATGAGTGGGAAATATCAGAAAGGGAGACAGAACATGAGAGCTTTCATTTTCTTATCTAGCATAAAGAGAGAACAACAGTTACCTTAGTGGTAGGTGTTAAATAAAACCAGTAAATGAAAGATCTAGCAAGGTGCTTATATTATATAATGGATTAGAAACCGTTAGCTTCCCCAAAATTAATAATACACCATGTGTTAACTAACTTGAATTTCAATAAAACAAAAAAATTTTGTTAGCTTTACTCTCCTACAGAATCATCCTAGCAAAACAATCCTTTTGAACGAAACGTCATCTAGTAACAGTCTGCTTTTTCCAGACCTCGGCTGCCTTTTCTTGCTGTGCTGCTTGTCCGCATCCGGCACGTAGGTGTGCCTGGCCTCTGCTAAGTCATATTTTAAAATTCAAAAACGATATCCTTAAACATGGAATCCTGAGATCTATTTCATTGTGTTTATCTGGCCCTGGGGTTACCCACTTAGGAGCATCAGATTTTCTCTCGGTCCACTGCTATCATCCAGGGAAGGAAACATTTCAGATGAGAACATTGAGATGAGGAAGTGTGGCAAGAAGAGTCACAGAGAAAAGGTACAGACCCTCCTGCTGCATAGGTGACCCCGCAGGGCGAGCAGAGATGGAACCTGGCCAGCTGACTCAGAGAGGGTGGGGAGTCACCGAGATGCCCCGGGTGGGTGCAGGGGGGTCACAAAACTGGGGGTGAGGAAGCTTCAGGAATCTCTTCAAAGCCCTGGGACCCACAGAAAATACCAGCAAATAGAACCTTCTAGGATTTCCTCTGTCTCTTTACAGAAGTGTTTGTCAAGTATTCAAAGTAACTCATGGCTTGCAATCGATCCAAAGAGGAGGCTCATAATATTATGAATTCTCTACTAATTTTGATAGACATTTGAATGAAATGGGACACAAACATATTCTGGAAGCCTTCCGGTACTGAAAGAAAAAAAACCAACAGTGAATGAGTGGAGGTTTGGGAGAGAATAATTTCGGATGAATCTAACAGTTTCAGAGACAACACATAGTCTGACAATGGGGTGGGTCATTTTAAAAGATATTAAACTCAGTGTCATTGCTCCTTTAGTCAGGGAGCCAACAAATTCAAATATCAGGCGAAAGTTGAAATAGATGCTTTAATTGGTTCTTGGCAACTTAGGGTTTTTAACGTTCTTGGCTCTTCCTAAAAATGAATATACAATATCATAGAGAGTTGTGAGGAGACTTTGTTGGGTCTCGCATTCTTTTCGAGTGATACATATTTTCAGGATATCAGCTACCACCAGATCTGACGTGTAGGTTGCCCCTGAATTTCAGCCCTGTCTATCCCAAGCTTGCTGGGCTTCTCCACGAAGGTGTCCCACAAGCAATTCAAACAACATGTCCAATGTTACCATGTGACCGATGGCTCTTACTATTCCCACGTCCTTCGAGCAGGGCTAGCAAACCCACTGACTGCATTTCCCAGACTTTCTTACAACCACAATCACAGATGTGAGACTAGAGCAAACATTGCATTCGGCAATGCATGTTATTTCCAGAGAGACAAGCTAAAAGACGTCTTTTTCTGATGTAGGAAGTGGACCTATGATGCCTCAGCTCAGGGCCAGCCTCTTCTAGAAACAGTACAAGAACCTTTATTAAATCCTTTATTTTTTTTTTAGCTAGAAAGCAGGGATTCTATTTTCTTTGTCCAAACCCTGACTAATGGGATATTAAGATAGTATTTCTACACTGCACCTATTTCTTCTCATGTATTCCTTGCCTTGCCAAATGGCACCACCAACCATATACACCCAGCCATCTGATTGGGATATTGCCTTTCAAGACTCAAATTTAACTCCATCTCCCCATGAAGACCTTTCCTGACTGCTCTCCAGTGTAGACGTGACTGTTCCTTTCTTTGGGCCAACTGTCCAGACATGGAGACATGGACCATAGTTTGTTAATCACCTCTAGTGGCTCCCATTTCACTATGAGGTAGCAAGGAGTGACCATGATGGTAAACTGAATAAAACAAATTTTCAGAGTAAAATGATGTCATTACTTGCCACAGCAGGCCACATACTTGGTGAAATCATACAAAGAGGGTATATCGGCCTGAAGAAATCCTCTCACTGTGCACCCTCATTACAGTCCTGTTTACAACCTTGCTCATATGTCATTCTGTCTGTCCATAGACAGAAGTTTAGCCCCTTGAGGCAAGGATCAGGTGTTCATTCCTGCATTCTGAGCATCTAACAGAGGCTTTGCCAAAAAACATATGTATTTGAATGAATATACAAAAGTATATGTACTTGAATGAAGAAACAATTTCTCTCCCAAACCACATACATTCATTCATCAATCAAAGTGCTCTTGAGAGAATTTATGAGGTTTGAATTACAAAAATCAATGTAATATGAGTATATTTGTGGTGGGCAGATTCTGACGTGGCTCCCAATGATCTCCCAACTCCCGCTGTTCACACTCTTGTGTAATCACCTCCCCTTCACGCTGGGCTGAATGCAATGACTTGCTGTGAGAAGAGAGTGCGGCACAGAGATGAGGTGACACTCCATGGTCAGGTTATAAAAGATCGTGACTTCCCTCCCTGGCCCCTGAACATGATGACTCTGGTGCATAGAGCCACCTGGCCAGGAAGTGAGCTCCAGTTCAACAGCCAGCATGGAAATGAGGCCCTCAAACCCACAGCCCTAGAGGAACTGAATCCTGCCAACAACCACTGAGTCAGCTGGGAAGCAGATCCTGCTCCAGTTGAACCTTGGGATGGCTATGGTCCTTGAGTGCAGCTTTGTAAGAGGCCCTGGTGCAGAGGCCCCAGCTAAGCCAGCTCCCCAACAGCAGAACTGATGAAAAAATAATTAAGCATTGTTGTAAGTCACTAATTTGGAAGTAATTTGTTTAGCAATAGATAACTAATGAAGTGTCCACATATTTTGATGTAATCAAAAGTAATAAAAAGAAAACATTAGAAAAAACTATTATCATGATAGATTTTGGTTTTGTTATGACAGGCTAATCATTACACATGGGTTCAGTGCTTGTGGACATGTATATAATAGCAGTAGGGCATAGTGGAAAGAATTGATTTTTTTTTTTTTTTTTTTTTTTTTTTAGAGTGAGTGGGGCGGGGGGAGGCTTTGTGCAGATTTAAGCTCTGCTGGTAATGGTCTATTTGAATTTTGACAAATTTCCAAATTGGTTCATACAAATATTCTTTCTCTCCCTGCTCTAAGGATCAGTGGGAGGAAGAGGGTGACAATAGCTCTTGAGTCATAGACTTAAAAAGTGTCAGAGCTTGAGGAAATATTGGCTTGATAACCTGAGGTCAAAGGACCCCTCAAAATCACTGCAAAATGTTGTGTCCATGATGCATACATTTTGTGAAAAGAAAGTCGCAGACATAAACCAAAAACACCTTCATAAATAAACACCTAATATAATGTTAGTGGTAATTTGTCATCTGGCCATCTCACATGTAGCTGTTCCCCTCCTTGCGATCAGGGTTACCACTTATTCCTCTGACCCTGAAGAAAGGAACAGCCTTTCCACCAGGGGAATCCCTCTGAAATCACAGTGCTCCTAGGATAAAGTAGAATGACACAGAGCCCAGAAAAGAGCTTAAAAAATGAGCTTTTATAGGAAATGGCATTTAGAATATGAGATCTGATCCAGTAGAGTACAATTATCTCTCTGAACGGTGACCAATAAAATTTGATTTCATTGCAGTAATATTTCCACTTGCTGTCTATTTTAGGGGTTGCCATTAATCATTTGTTCAGATAATAACAATACTCCCAGAAAAGTGAAGATTCAAATATGTAAGGATGGCCTCCTGAAAATTAGCCACAGAAACAACTCTTACAAAATGTCTGCATCATGAATGTGTGCGTCATCCTTGCCCAGAGGCCAGGTAATCTACCCTGTATCATTCCAATCTTAGTATACGTTCTGTTAAAGTGAGCACTACAAAATATCTACATCAGGGAGAATGAATTCTGTTCTTTAATGACTAGATTAAAAGAAAGTAACTTTGTATTTATCAAAGTGTTCACTGGAATACAAGTATAGTTTGACCAGTTAAGATTTTTTTTTAAAGTAAAGTGATACGTGTGAAAAAGTGAATTAAGATATTAGACTTTGTGTGGCAACTATGCAAATGTTTGAATTTAATATAATTCAGACGATGAGAAGACATCATAACCAAGAAGAGTAGGAACTACAAATTCAGATGTATGGTTGGACACTGTATTAAAAATGTTATGATAAATAAGAACCAAATACCCTTAATCTCAATAAAAGTAAATTATAGACAGTCCAATAAGGTAAAATGAGGAAATCTGATATTTAGTGCTGACATAATTCTCTGTTTGTTATGGCACTGGATGACATGATATCACAGAAAATATATTGCTTATCTCGAAATTCAGTTTCCAGTGCCCAAATGACATGGAGGCAATATCCTTCAATAGACAACATCCTAAGGAACAGAGTGCAAAAATAAATAACAGTGTAAGAGGCTGTAGTCATGGGTGAAACCCATATTCAAATTGAATCATATTCAAGTTTAATACAATCAGAAATTCAGATATAAAAGAAATCAATGTGATATTTTCCCATTTTCTTATCATTCTGCTATGCACAAATTACATGTGTGAGAATATGAAACAACTTTTAATGTTTCTAAGTTTCAAATCTCTGTCCTGTGTGTGCTTACAACAACTAAAATTTCAAACTGATGTAATACAATGCATTACATTGAAATACAACATAGATGCCATAACCGGTAAAGCTATTTTATACGCTATGGTATATTCCATAATAGTGAATAGCTCTTAGTAAATCGCCAAAGAAAATGGTCCCCAATACACACAGTTTCATTTCAGGAAATACAATGCATATAAAAAGTTTACAAAATAAATTTTGTATTTATATGAAAAAATTATTTATGTCCTAGGCTCAGATAATTACAAATAGATATTTCACCTACATTACTAAACACCTGTCTAGAAGAAACGTTTCACAGTTGACTTCTGCCCTCTAAATAAAATCCATAAGTTCTTTTCTAATCATTGTGATGAGAGGCAGGAAAAATTAAAAAAAAAAAAAAAAAGAATCCTCTTCGACGGAACAGCATCCCCCCGTAGAGCCAACCATTACTCTGCAAGTTCTCACTGAATAGGTAAATAATACTCAAATCTACAGCCCCAGATCTGATCATTTTCTGAATTTCTGATCCACAAATCTTACTGACTAGATACATCTATTTACATATCTGACTAGTGTCTCAAGTTGATTATACCCCAAACAGGGTATTTTTTAACCTTATTTTGGCATGTTTTAAGTAATTCTTAGGTTTCCAGCTTCAAAAAGGCTGTCACCTTCCATCCAGTTTCTCAAACCAGCTGTCAAGGACTTGCCTTGTTTTTAATCCTCTTCCTTGCTCTTCACATTCTATCAGACCTGATTAGCCTCATTCTATTATACTTTAGCCTAAATCTCTCTCAAGCCCTCTTACCTCTCCATCCACTTGTCCGTTATCAAAGTTCAAGCTATTATTTTAAATGATAACTTTAAAAGCCTCCAAATTTCTCTCCCTTCTCCTGGTTTTGCTCCATCTGTCCCCATACTGATGCATTTTTTTTTTTTTCTCTTGCTTCTGGATGGATACTTTTTCTAACAAAAATCTCCCATCTAACTATATTCCTATTGGTTAGCAAGCCATGCAGTGGTATTTAAATGCCTCTCAGATAAAGGAGGAATGCGACCTTCCTATATGCATTTGTATAATTTCTCTTCCTTATACAGTTGGCCTTTGAACAACATGAATTTGAATCGTGCAGGTCCATTCCATGAAGGTTTCCTTCGCTAAATACAGTACAGCGCTATGTGCTATAAATGCACTTTCTTTTCCCTATGGTTTTTTTTTTAAATTTTATTTATTTATGATAGTCACATAGAGAGAGAGAGAGAGGCAGAGACACAGGCAGAGGGAGAAGCAGGCTCCATGCACCGGGAGCCCGACGTGGGACTCGATCCCGGGTCTCCAGGATCGCGCCCTGGGCCAAAGGCAGGCGCCAAACCGCTGCGCCACCCAGGGATCCCTGTTTTTCTTTAATAATATTTTTCTCTAGCTTACTTTACAATATATAACATACAAAATATGTACCAACTGACTATTTATGTTATAGGTAAGGCTTCCTGTCAACAGTAGGCTATTAGTAGTTACGTTTCTGGGGACTCATAAGTTATATGTTGATTTTCGACCTCATGAATGGTTGATACCCCTAATGCCCATTTGTTCAAAGGTCAATGTATTCCCTGTTTCAATCAATCTGGTCTTTTTAAAATTCCTCAATTATGGCACGGCATGGTTGTTTGCTTCCCTCAAAAGCAGATCCTGAGACAAAAAACTCACATGCATGTATTTTAATTGGGAGTTGATCTCAGGATACACCAGTACGGTAATGGAGAGCAGAGATGGAGAAGTGGGGACTGGATTATTAAGCAGAGTGCCGCTGTTGTTTATAAAAGCTAAATCTGGCTGTGGGACTCTGGCATCAAGTGTAGAATATGAGCATTGTAGTTAACCCTTCTCAGGGGCAAGCGATTCAGAATATTCATATACCAGATCCTGGGGAGGGAGGGGTATCAGCTTCTTGGCACTTCCAGCCTTTTGCACAGTAGCAGATCAGATTCAGGCAACCAAAGACAGCCTCAGGGAAAGAGCTACAGATGTAGATGCTTGAAGAAGCATAGGACACTGACATCATAAAGACTAAGGATATATTGGTGGGGGATTCTGTCTGCTACACAGGATTTTTTGTGCCTCTGGGTCTCCTTCCCTATTCCTTTTGCTTGGATAGTGTCTTGCCCATGACCCTGATGCTCAGCTAGCCTTTATTTGTTACTTTAGACATAAATATTCTTAATGCTTTCTCTGGTCCCCCAAATCTGTGATACTTACTCCTCTATGTACACCCCATCTCTACAATTTTAGAATTCATTATGTTAACAGTTAGTAAAGAGAAAAAAAACAACAACAGGTATATACAGATACAAACATATTTCCATAAGCTTATGGGAAATGGAGAGATTAATTTATGCTCAGAAGTGTCTAGGGTTTTGGTTTCTTTCTTTCTTTCTTTCTTTCTTTCTTTCTTTCTTTCTTTCTTTCTTTCTTTTCTCAGTTCTGGAAGTAGTAACATTGTCTAGAACCTAATCATATTATACACTCGTAAGGAAGGCTGAGAAATGAGGTTGATTACCTGGATAACCAAGAAAGAAGAGGAAATTGTCACCAACTATCAGTTTCATCTTCCCATGTAGGGACCAAGTTCAGCTCCTACATAAGGAAGATAATCTAAAGTCACATCCAGTCACTGCACCCAGCTCAAAATCCAGGCCTTCTGGGCATTATAGCCATTCTGTCCACCAGATATGGAGTTAGCTCCTCATATTCCAGAGACCTGTAATCTATAAAAAAGCCAAAGCAAAAAAAAAAAAAAAAAAAAAAAGCCAAAGCATCTACTATCCACTTTCAATACATATGCAAAATACAGCAGCAGAGTAAAGGCAGGATGAAAATATTATAGATTCTTATTGGAAAACGTAAGGATAAGAGAGACCTTGATTCTCAGTGATTGTGATTCTTGGTAAACAGAGGTCTCTCTCTCTGTCCGGGCAGTACAGGAAATTCCTTTTTTTGAAACCAGAAGTTCAGCAGAACTGCAGGCTCTTTGGGGAGAGTTCCCTTGTCTGTCATCTTCCTTGGTTGAAGCTAAAGTGAGTACTGGGGAGAAGGCTCTCCTTACAGACTGATCCTATTTTATAGCTTCTTTCCAGCATATGCAAGTTTGAAGGCCAGGGCTTATTGAAAGCTTGGAGCCAAAGGCTTTTCAGTCTCCACCTGTGAATTCTTTGAAAATTTATTTCTCTCATAAACTCTGCAAGACTTCTGATCAATTTTCTTCTAAGCAGTTCCATGTCCTTACAGCCACAGTCAAGGCCTTTCTTGGGACATAATTCTCTATTTTAATTTAATGTATATATATATATATATATATATATATATATATATTTTTTTTTTTTTTTTTTTTACTTATTTATCTTTTTTCTTTCTTTTTAAACCTCTTCTGATTCTTTTTCTCAACTGAATGGTGATTACCTTGATGCTATGTGAAATAATACGTGGGAAGGTCAAACTATTCAGGAAAGGCTGCTTCAGACTTGAGCTATTTTCTTCAACTAAGAATATTTACCTAGCTTTAGTCACTAAACATCTCCTTCAATCTTATCTGTTACTACTTCAGATCTGACAGTGGCTTGCTTTCCAAACATTGTAGAATCTTGTATCTCAATTGTCATGGACACCTCTTTGGAAAGCAGTCTATTCTTCTTTGGAAAGCAGTTAAGAATAGACTCTCTTTTTTTGTAAGACTGTGCTAAGTCAAATCAATACAATTTGATACACAATTATTCTGACTTTTTCCAATCGCTTTCTTTCGAGGTAAGGAATCAAGTAGGTTGCCTTCTAACATTAAAGGCAATCAAACATTTTGTCACAACAAAACAAAACTCTTTCTCTTCTGGTCTAATTTCTCTCTTTACTTGCCACCCAAAAACCAACCACTAAGCTGATGCCAATGTATCGATTTCTATAACAGTTGGTGGTAGCATATGCTTTTGAAACAAATAAACCCCCACACTTCAGTAGCTTAACATTATAGGTTTTCATTTTTTAGTCACATAAAATCCAATAATGTACTCAGTGGTGGTTTTCCAATAGTAAGTCAGAGACCTATCTGGGGATCTTTACTTAGTCTTTCCACTGTCTCCGAGGATAATAAGTGCTATGTGCCAGTGGACAAAGGAGGGAGACTGGGGCACAATATATAGGAAGCTTTTATAATGCAGGCCTTGATGTGGTGTATGTCAAGTTCACCTGCATTTTCTTCTAGAATTGAGTCACTAATGGTCATATGTAACCATTAAGGAAGGCTGGGAAATATTATCTAGCAATAGGTTCAGGGGTAAGAGGAAATCTGTTTGTGAATACCCAAACTCTACTATATTTATCAAAACTAACTAACTAACAACTAACTAACTAACTAACTAACTACTTCATCTATCAAAGGGGGAGAAAAATAGAACTTTACAGAAAATCCATTAGTCACCTCTCTTTCTCGTTCTCCCCCTCTCCTCCCCTGGGGCCTCTTCTTAGAACCTGATGAGCTGAATTAAGCAGGGGGCTTTGGGGTCTGGCCTGGGAAGTCTAGAGAAGTAGGACCAAGTGTGCTTTAAGGCTGGTTTCAAGAACAGAGAAGAAATTGAAACCATGTTGATCATCCTATCAAGGCTTAATTAAAACTGGCTGGGAGGAGATATAAAAAGCAATTTTAAAAGTCAGAGAGATTCTTAAGGATATTAAAGATCAAAATACAAGGGTTTAGAATGAGAGAGCCAAGTGGGGAAGGGTGTCTGAGGTGTTGCCATGAAGTCAAAGCCATTTTCCTAAGGATCCTCTAGTTTCTGTGGGAGAAGGAAGAAGCCATTCAGAACTCCAAGCTGATCAGGAGAATGCCAAGTGTAAGTGACAGACTTTTGAGTTCCTCTTTGTAAATATGTAATAGAGTTTCAACATCTAAGGGGGAAAATGTTCCTGAGGCCTAACATTGCCTTTGCTGTCACATTTTTCCTGGCTTTGCAGAGGTTAAAGGATTATGACATAGCAGCTTCCAAGCATGGAAAAAAGAGGTAATCAAATTGGCACACATCCCAGGGAAACTGTGAGGTCTTACTGAGCAGGAGTGCCAGTGGAAAGAAGCATTTTGAAATGCAAACTTCAGGGGAAAAAAATCCAGATAGTCTCTGTGACCAGGAGCTATCTTTAGGAAGCTGCTTTAGCCACAAAGTTTCCACCCAACTCACAAAGGTTGCTCTGCTCTCTCCTTCAAGTCAGATAGAAAATAGGGCCTCTTCCCTCACACTGTATCTTCATCCTAAGTTTGCCAGCCATCCAGACAAGATTTAAGAAACTCAGGAGGAGCAGAGTAACTTCCTGGGCATAAGCCATGGAGCAGCATAGATGGGAAAGAGGGCCACCACGATAGGAATTGGAGGATCTGAGCTGAACTCCAGGCCCACCGGTGTTTGCCCAGTGGCCATCGCTTGATCTTGCTGAGCTTCAGCTGTTCCATCTCTAAGATGTTCACAGGGAATTCCTCAAGAGCAGGGATCGTATTGCCCTGTATGTGTCCTCAGACACCGAACGAGTACTCAATAAATAATTTTTGAAATAATAAACAAATAACTATCCAGATCACAGATTTGTTAATGTTCAAATTACAATAAAATTATCAGGGATCCCTGGGTGGCGCAGCGGTTTGGCGCCTGCCTTCGGCCCAGGGCGCGATCCCGGAGACCCGGGATCGAATCCCACGTCGGGCTCCCGGTGCATGGAGCCTGCTTCTCCCTCTGCCTGTGTCTCTGCCTCTCTCTCAATCTCTCTGTGACTATCATAAATAAATAAAAATTAAAAAAAAATTATCAATAAAACTTTTTAAAAAGTCATCATATGTATATTTTGACTATGAATCTGTACCTGGTGGCACTTGTTCCTTAGAGAGGCAGATTCCATGGTAAATACCTATTTCCTCAGTTGTGCATTCCCATCCAGATCTTCTCTGTCCACAGAATGTTTTGAATTAAACCAATTACCTCTGGCTCTATGGCAGGTCTTAGGGCCAGGCACTCCAAGAAGGGTCACCTCATACAGGATTTGGAGCTTCTACCTGGAGGCTAAGCCACTGGCAGAGCATGACAAATCCTTTTCTGCCTGACAAGTTCTTCTGTCCTTTTTGGTGGGCTACACAGCTTTGGGACTGACACTCAAGGGTGAAGGAAGAAGAATTCTGATAGGATTCTCTTGCCCCTACAATCAAGAATGCATCAGACTCCCAATCACATTGCTCTTGCAAACTATATAATTAAAACATAGGCTCAAAGGATGCCTGGGTGGCTCAGTAATTGAGTGTCTGTCTTCGGGTGAGGTCATGATCCTGGGGTCCTGGGATGGAGTCCCACATCAGGCTCCCTGCAGGCACCCTGTTCTCCTTCTGCCTATGTCTCAGCTTCTCTTTGTGTGTCTCTCACAAATAAATAAATAAATAAAATCTTTTTTTAATAGGCTTAATTCTCAATAATTGGTGAGATCGGGATGTTCTCATGAATAGAAGTATAAACTAAGTAGTAAGGAAATGCTTATAATGATCAAGACAGGATACACATGCTATGCTTAGAAGAGGGGGCTGATAAGCCTGGAGTTGTCAGAAAATGCTTCCTAGATGCAGAGAGTCTTGATGTGGATCTTGAAGTATTCTTTGCATTGGGAAATAATGAGACTTGAAAACAATTCTGGAGGAGGGCCTTGGGCAAGGAAAAAAATGAAACATAAGTTAATGTATGATACATGCAGGATGTGCTCAGTGACTAGCAGGCAGTTATGTAAGGAGAAGGTTGACGATAAGAAAAGGCAAGTCAAATGGGATCAGAATGTGGTGCTGCTTTTTCGTGGGTGATAGGAAGCCAATGATTGATGACTTTTAAGCAGAGGAATGACATGATCAGATTAATGATTTAGAAAAAAAAATTATTCTGGTAACTGTGTTAGGAAAATGATGACATGGGAAAAGAGTGGAAATAGGAAATGAATACAGTTGTGGTGTGTTACCCACCTAAGCTCTGGAATGCATTCCTGGACCAAAACATCCTTGGGGTCAAACTGGTCAGGTCAAGGAACATGGTCAAAACATCCTGCTCATATTATACAACAGCTGCTTGGGAATCCAAATGATGAGTCAGTCATTACTGGAAGGAGTCTCAAGGGTGATGTTTAGGAAAATTGTTTGCACACAGTCTGTTTAAGGAGAATGAGAAGGGCATAATACTTGGAACAATGATGACTATGAAGTAGTCCAAAAAGTGATTATCAGGGTCTGGGTGAAAGTTCTTCTAACTCCTGAGTGAACTGCCTGGGTCCAATGATCATCTGGCAGCCAATCTGGGCTCTGGTTGACACAGAGATAAGGTGCAGTCAGTGACATCGAGAATATATGTGCTTCCCAGAAGCCTTCAGTGGGTATACAAACCCAGCCTATGCCAGTCCCTTCCTTTTCAACTTCTCGTGCAAGGTTTTGGTTCCAGGTATCGTTTGAATGAATAAACTGGGTCAGGTGAAGTGTATATTGCTACAGTCTGTGAGAGAAAAACCAATCCCAGTGCCAAGATCAGAAGAAAATTCTCCTGGGGAGTGAGCCAATGTCACCGTCTTTGCTTGGAGAAGTGTGGCCAATAATTATATTCGAACTGTGAAATAGAACGTTTTCCCCTCCTCCAGCTGGCAGAGGGATTTGGACCACATCTGTTAAATATTTATCAGTAGCGCATACTAGTTTATCTTAGTTTTACTTTCATGCCCTGATCATCAGGATTTTTATCTCATTAAGCTAGAAAATTGCTGGTGGGACCGGGTTTCTCTTACGGAGACCAGTGTGAGTTGTAGACAAGGGTTAAAGACAGAAAGTGACCTCTGGGCAGATGGAATGGTGCATATAGTGAGGAGATTATCCCTTAATTGCTATGTCAACATTTTAATTCTTTTCCTAGGCAACTGGGGTCTGAATTAGACACTTGGAGCCTTAGTTCACTCCCGAAATTTTGAGGTGACTTAAATATAAAACTTTTCTTGGAATAATTTATGCTTCATGATGTAGGGTTATGGTATTTATAACTCTTTAGAGTCGTTACTTTTGATGAGAGAAATTTGGTAGTGAGTCAAGCTCAATGAGTTCAGAATCATGCCTGCATTTTCTGATTTTTTTTTCTTCAAATTTTAAATATAGCCAGTATGGCTCTAAACTAGGTTATTTGAAACCACCATATTTATCTAACTGGTTACTCTTCAAAATCTCCACCTACTTGATTTCTGGCAAGAACATAACATGCAAAAGGAACAACAATATTTTTCCAATCTGCCTGTCTACATGATTCAGCTCATTAACTTTCCTTTCTGCCAACTTTTTTCCCCAACTGGAAGAATTTTCTAACATGGATATGTTGAGACATGATGGCAAGGGAAAGACCACTGTACAGAAGGTAGAAGAGCTAAAAATGTATTGCAGATCTGTTACATTCAACCATTTATCCCTACTGAGCCCTATGGATTCCCCTCTACGAAACTGGGACAATCACATCTGCCCTGGAGACTCCAGCAGGCTATTAGAAAGCAAAAGTAATAATGATAACTATGATGATGATACCAATAACTACAATAACATTTGATGAGCACTTTCTCCATTATAGGCGCTGTGATATAAATTGCAAACATTCATCATTTAAAGCTCATAAGGACCCTATGAGGTAGCCAAGTTTCCCAGATAAAGTAGTGCCAACTTCAGAACTTTGATGCATTTGACAACTTTAACACGTTGGAAGTTTTTATAAACTACAAGCACAGAGCACTATAGTTATATAATTATAAACACAGATATGCTTACATTTATGTATACTTGAGGCTCAATATCTGTTTCATATCAATGCAAATCATCAATCATGTGTTGCATGTCTATGCAACCCAGGTCCTTGATAGAATGAGGGAAACCACACACCCAGAAAGGGCTTGGGGCCCAGGTAGGTCACAGTCAAGTTTGGGTTCCCTCTAAGCAAAGTACAACACTTTGTTCAAAAACCTTTAAAAGTCACAAATTGATGATGTTTGTGTGAATAACCACGAGCGCATACAGAGGAGGTTAATTGTAAGACCTCTAGACAAGTCTACTGCATCTGTAAAATCACCAGTAATGATTCTTATTCAGCTGGATTGCTATGCAGATCGGCCGTTCGGAAAAATGAATAGTAGTGTGTAGCAAGGGTGGCTGCTTCTGTTACACCAATGTGGAGACAGCAATGGGGACAGACATCACCCAGGATCCCAGAATAAGTGTTGGGACTAGGATCTGTTGCAGAGCTCCTGAATCAGGTCCACTTCTCACACCTGCCGTGTGCTGCCTCCTGTAGGCTTTTGATTCTGTCAACCCCACTACAGTTGGGGTTGATTCTGTCAACCCCGCTACAGTCACTTCTCTGTTCTTCTACAATATTTGTCTTCAATCCCCATTATCCCCTCGCGTGACTTACAACAAATGGCCCCCTACTCAAGACACCAATATGGCTTCGTCTCTATGTTCTTTTCCTCAGTGTAATTATGGCCGAGCTCCACTCGTAGGCTGGCGTCACATCATCCATGTCACCACCATACTTGTGTCCTTCTGTTCCCTGGACTTCAATTTCCCATACCCTCATCCCATCCACTAGCTCCCCAGATGACATCTCCGGGTATCAATATCCTTTTCCTTCTTCAGAACTGACTCCAAATACTCTTTCCTCCATCAATATCTCCTTGAGCTCAGCCACCAGATTTAATCTCCCCATCCTTTGAATTTTACTAGAATTTGCCTCTACTTCTTTCATGTGCTTATCATTATGTCTTCCATTTGTCTATTTGCTTTAACTAACATGTTACTAGTATATTAGATGGCAAGCTCCTTGAGAGGAAAGGCTATTTCCTTGTCTGTCTGTTGGCCACCTCTGTGTCCTCTGCTTCACCTCCACCTCTGGAATTCCTACAGTGTCTATCACATGCTATCTTTTTTTTTTCCCCCCAGATTTTGATATCTCTAGTAGGCTCCTAAGGTGATGAAAGACTCTTTTTTTCTTTCTATGGGTCTTTTTTTTTTTTTCAACTTTATTGAGGTATAATTGACACATAAAACTTACATAAAATTTAAATTTCTATTTTACATAAACTTATATAAAATATATTTATCTAAATATATTTAAATAAAATACATTTAAAGTGTACATCTTGATGACTTGCTACATATATACTCTGTGGAAAGATTCCTACCATTGAGCTAACATATCCTCTGTTTCTCATTTCTCATTTGCTTTTTGTTTTTTATTATGAGAACATAATTTCTACTCTCTCAGGAAATTTCAGTTACCCAGTATATAGTACTATCAAGTATAGTCACCATGTCTACTTTAGATCTTCAGACCTTATTCGCCTTTATAACCACACATTTGCATCTTTCCATTGGTCTCTCCCTATGCCTCCCCTCAACTTCCCAGGCCCTGACAACCACCATTGTGTTCCCTGTTTCTAGGAGTTTGACTTTGACTTTGTTTTTGTTTTTGTTTTTTTTGAGTCCACATCTAAGTGATGCCATACAGTATTTGCCTTTCTCTGTCTGGCTTATTTCACTTAGCATAATATTCTCCAGTTTCATCCATATTGTCAAAAATGGCAGGGTTTCCTTTTTTCTTTTACAATGTTATTACAATATTATTGACTACATTCCCTATGCTGTACTTTTCATTTCTGTGATTTATTTATTTTATAACTAGAAGTTTTTGCTTCTTAATCCCCTTCACCTACTTCACTCCCTCATCCCTCCACTCCCGTCTCTCTGGGAATCAGTAGTTTGTTCTGTGTGTTTATGAGTCTCTGTCTGCTTTTTTTGTTTGTTTGCTCAGGGATTTCTTTCTTTTTCTAAGGCTGAATAATAAGCATTGTATATGACATATGAATATTACATATTCATCATATACATATAAATATATAAATATATTGGTTCTGAAAGTTTTTGGTGGAGGGGCACCTGGGTGGCTCAGTCAGTTAGGTGTCTGACTCTTGGTCTCAGCTCAGGTCTTAATTTCAGGGTTGTGAGTTCAAGCCCCATATTATGCTCCACACTGGGCATGGAGCCTACTTAAAAAAAAAAAAAAGTTTTTGGTGGAGTCTTTAGAGTTTTATATATATAATATCACATCGTCAGCAAATAAAGATAATTTTACTTCTTCTTTTTCTATTTGGATGGCTGTTGTCTATTTTTCTTGCATAATTGCTCTCGCTAGGACTTCTAGTCCCATGATGAATAAAAGTGATGAGGGTGGGTGGGCATGCTTGTCTTATTCCTGATCTTAGAGAAAAAGCTTTTAACTTTTTACCGTTAAGTATGATGTTAGCTATGAGCTTGTGATGTAGAATCTTATTAATAGTTTTTCTCAGTGAGCATATATTGAGCTAAAAATAGAATTGGTCAGTCGGAGAAGGACAATTATTATATGGTTTCATTCATATGGGGAGTATAAAAAATAGTGAAAGGGATTATAGGGGAAAGGAGAGAATATGAGTGGGAAAAATCAGAGAGGGTGACAAAACATAAGAGACTTGTAACTCTGGGAAACAAACAAGAGGTAGTGGAAGGTGGGTGGGGGGATGGGGTGGCTGGGTGACGGGCACTGAGGGGGCACTTGATGGGATGAGCACGGGGTGTTATACTATATGTTGGTAAATTGAACTTCAATAAAAAAATAGAAAGGGAATTGGGAGTTATAGTTCTGGAGATTATGATATAATTGGTGCACAGCATACAAGTGGCACAGAGGATAAAGAGACTATTCATCTGAGGGAGAAAGAACTTCTGAAGACGTCTCCCAGAGTGAGTGGCATCTCAGTTGACTTCTGAGGTAAGAACACGAGTGTACAGAGGACAAGTAATGAGAAGACATTTCACGAAGAGCAGTTAAGTTCAATCTATCAGGCATTTATTTTGTCCTTATTATGTGGCTGGTGCAGAACTCTTTGCTGAACTTGAAATGGTTCATGAGACCAAGCTGATCACAAAGGTATCAAAACGAACCACAACAATGGGTGGTTTGATGAAGACAAGAGGATTGGAAAGCTTTTTAAATACTTTGACCACTGTTTCTCACATGTAAAATATGAATCAAGATAATGATGACAAAAATACCTAATTTTCACAGTGTTTTAAAGACGGTTGGGGATATAAAAAAGTAGGAAAGAGATCTTCAAAATTATTTATAAATACCAGTTCTTATGAGCCAGCAGAGAAGAGCTCTCATTATCACAGGACTCATAATTTCCTGTGATTGCATATATCTTTAAGAATACTCTTAAAACCTAAAGGAAAAAGTCATTGTCTGTGTAAGACATGTGGCAGGTTCTGAGGAAAGTCAGAAGGAAAATGAAATTATGAATCTAGTATAAGAAACTGAAAGATGGATGACCTGATATATTCAGAGGCTATCTTTAGCAAAGATAGGAATCTCATTTAGGTAGTAATTAATTATAGGTGTCTCAACATTTTCATTTGTTATGATTAACTTGGCTTGGGTGATCAATCTTGGTTGTCAGCTCCAGTAGATAGGTGGAATTTCCAGCCTGAGATGGAAATTATTTCAATATTAATCAATCCTTAGCAGTTCTCAGATGACAGTTTTCCCCTGTTACCTTTGAAGCTCGATTAGTAACCTAGACATTTTATGTACTTTCCCCAGTAGCAAAAGGAAAATCATGAATTATTTCAAAAAATTTTAACCAGGTGCCGAGACTAAAGCACAGCCTTCCTTCTTTGGTTTTGAGAGAGAGAGAGAGACAGAGAAAGAAAGAAGAAAAAGAAAAAAAAGAAAGAAAGCTGATGCAATAATCCTTGGCTTCTTCCCTGTGCTAGCACTCCTCTCCTTGGCTCACACTCTTCCAGAAATTTTGGCTTCCTTGGTCTTCTGCTCTTTGCGGATATATCAGGCATGCCCCTCTATTGGATAGTTTGCACTTGTTATTCCTTTTGCTTGGAATGCCCTGTGCACACACCCTTTTATCTGTGAGGTCTTTCCTTGCCAAGCTATTTAGAACAGGATGCCCCACCCCCTTTCAAGTACTTCCTGTCCTTCCCTCCTTTGTTTTTTCTCCAGAGCACTGACCACTGACATTATCTGACATTTCTCCAAAGCACTGACCACTATCTGACATTCTACATTATTTTCCTCCTTTATTGTTGATTGTCTATCTCCTTTCACCAGCACATAAGTTTGTGAAGGTGGAGGGTTCTGTCTCTGTTCCCTGATGCATCCCCAGAACTAGAGCAGTGCGTGCCACTTAGAAGGCATTGACATGTAGCCTGTGAATAAATGAATGAATTTTCATATGTAAGAGCTTTACCATGCTATTAAAAATATTTCACTGATGTAAAAATTAAGCATCTGCACGACAGTGCTGATATGCAGCTTATCTATAACTTGCCAGGTTACAAATAAACACGTAAAGGTAATTTCTAAGAGCTAATTATTTAAGTTTCAGAAGTTTCACTTTTACTTTATCTAAAATTTAGGTTTGAATTTAAAGTTAAAAATATCTCTACCCCCACCCCCACCCCTCCAAATTTGGAATTTCTGGATCAAAATCATTACCTTTTATGTCAAAATAAAAAGATAATAGAGCCAGTTTAGTCATCAGCCAATTGGTACATTTTTTGGCGCACCTACAAAGGCTTTTTTTGTTTTGTTTTGTTTTGTTTTGTTTTGCCTATGCTGGGACCTGGAGTATAGGATAAATCTAAGCTGCTTGCCCTCTAATTGCTTTGGAACAGTACTGAGCACTAAGGAAATGCTACTGGGATTAGGAAGCCTGGCCTTTAATATAGTTGGTATGAGTCAGGTACCCTCTCCTCTGTGAGCCTCAGTATCTCTCCCTATTAAACAGGGGTTGGAGATACGGATAGGCAGAGGAGCCCCACATTCCTTCCCAACAGCAAAATGCTAGATTTTAAATCAAGAGCTAGAACAGAGCCAAGCACATAGCTGGCTTTGGATAAATGCTGCTTGGCTAGCAAACCTGAAACTCTTGTTTCGTCCCAGTGAGAAATAGCTCCTGCAGCTGGCGAGAGGGATCCTCTTTCTGCTGAAGTTGAGCAGGTATGGTGTAATGAGGATAGATAAGATCAAGGTGATTTGTGGGACTAGCTTGGATGGAAGATCTAGAGAGGCTGCACTACCCCATCAGGTGCCTGAACACAAACACCCTATTCCTGGGAGTCGCCTTTAGGTGGCATTGTAGTGTGGCTCTGCCGCCACCTGGTGATTGTTATCGGAATTTCCCTGCCACTGGAAGGAGACTCGTAATAGACTCCTAGAAAACACCCCTGAAAGGCTCAGCTGATGAGTCCGTGAAATTGGAAGGATTCATTCATAGCATTAAATATGTCGTTCAGAGAACTGGAGGCAAAAAGAGAGACTATTCAGTTAGAATAAAGAGAAAGAAATGAAGAACAAGAGTATTTATGTTTTTACTCATTTGTTTTATGTTTTAAACTAACATTCACGTAACAGCCAAGACTAACCCCAGCCAACTGTATAACCAAATTGAATGAGCTGTTCTCTGCCTGGTTTAACCAGTTTAATAAGTAAAATATAATATATATTTACTGCTGGTTTTAGTTCACAACAGCAAAAGCTATGCTGCTCTTCAACTTTCATGTTTGGCGCTGTGAATGACAGGGAGAAGCACAGTACTGGGGTCCAGGCCCCAGGGAGCTCAAGGTCAGATGGACTTTGTACCCAGCAGATCAGCAAATGGCATGCAAACTGTGACAGGTGTGTGAAGTGGCATTTCTGCAAGAAGTCCCGGAATGTTCTAGAAGCACACAGGTGACTGCTAGGTATCAGGTGGAAGGCAGCATGATGCCAGAGCATGGAGGCCAGGAAGCTCGGGCTGGCCTCCAGGGGCTTGGCTGGGTGTACCTGCTGGAGAGTTCAGGAGGGCGCCTGAGAACCCTACCCCTACATCACCTTGGGCTTACTGCCCTCAGGGAGCAGGGGTCATGGGACACTGGGAATTCAAGTCGGGGGTAGAAACCCCATACAGATTCATAAAAAGGAAAAGCAGCCAGTTTTTATTTATTTATTTATTTATTTATTTATTTATTTATTTATTTATTTATTTATTATTTTTTTAGCAGCCAGTTTTAAAAAACATCTGCAACTTTAGATTTATCTCGAAACTCTGGGAATCTCCAGCTCCAGGGAAGCATATTCATCACACCCGTGCTGATGTTTTCACCTTAATGATTCTTTGGGTGGTCAGATATACTTCCCAAGCTATTAGCCCTCCTTCAGAGATCTCTGGGTATCAAAGAAGTGGGAATATACATGCTTTGTTGGGAGTAAGTCAGATGGGTGAAAGTATGGCATTTTCTAGATTTGTGGATATTTCTGACATGGTCTGTGAGTTTTTTTGTTTTTTTTTTTTTTTAGGGAAATTAATGAAGTGATTTAGGTGAGCAAAATCACAGTGCTGGCAATAAGGAGGACTGCGGGGCATCTGCTCATCACCTTAAAGTATGAACAACTTAAATGTTTCCAATGGAATGAGCGTATGTTGGATATCAGAGCAGACCTAGGAGAAATAGTAAGACTGGTTGTGTTCAGGGCCTTTGAAAGTCAACAAAATGAACAGATCAGAAAATCTTTGTCTTTTTTTAGATATTGGTCATCTTTGTCAATAATTTTTAAATGCTCTGTGAAAGTGTAGAAATAATACACATTTAAGAAATTCATTGACTGTTTAACATCTCTATGTTATGCTTATGTTTATGTTATGTAACATGCTTAGCATGTTTCCCAAATGTACTTTCTTAAAATAGATATTCTACAGAATATTCCAGATGTCCTGAATCAGGGCAGACTTTCCAAGTGAATTTTATGGACTGGTGATTCAGAGAGGCCCTTTAGTGTTGTCTTCTCAAAATCCTCATCAAGTAGCTGACAGTGATTCCTGCAGGTCAGTAAGGGACAGCTGAGAGAGATGAGTGGTCCAGGTCCTCAAAGATGGTGCTGATTGCTAGGATGCTAACCCAAGTCTATCTAGGCATCTCCAAAGTCCAAAATCACCCCAGTATTCTTCACTGTCCTTCAGCAGTGATGGTTTTATAATTAGAAGTATGGAAATGCCTCTGTAATATGTTCTTTCCACAGTTCCAAAGGCAGCATCTACACTGGACCAGTGAGTTGCAGGAAAGTTCAAGACTTGGGTCACTGACCACACTCTCACCAGGAGGGCTGGGTCACAGAGCATCAGAAGGCTCAGGGACCTGTATGATGTTGGGGTGGGGGAACTGTCTGGTTGACTGGTGATTCCCGAAGGAAAGCTCTCAGACCTTGGACTCTGGTGTTCCCCAAAGCTGATCTTCAGAGGGCTGGGAGAAGAAGGGACGAATTACTGGCCCCTCTCGAATCAGACAGCATTCATAACGCAGGCTGATCCTCTGAGGCAAGCATTCTGTGCAAACCAACTTCTTCTGAATCCCACAACAAAACTGTATGGTTCCTACTTCACAGTTATGCACTCTTCCAAATAATGTATGGAATTAATTCTGGCCCAAATTTTATCACTTCTGAGACCTACAGGGAATTAACACATCTTTTAAAGATCGAATAGAACCAAGTTAGAATAGGAATATATGTACATAAAACTAACAACATAAAATAGAAGTAAAAAGTAGTCAGGGGGGAAAGAAACTAGCAACACAGACTAGACTTTCTTAAACAAAAGAGGAGTGTATTTCCACTCTTACTTGGGCTGACTCATGTGGTCTAGCATGTCCTGAAGAGCAAATAAAAAAGTCCCTAAAGTGAATCACTCTGTATATGATGGATGGAAAATAATTTTCCTTCTCTGGTTCTGGAGAGGACACTCCCAGAGGTTTAGGACCTGAATTCTGAACAGGTGGCAGGTGACGAGGCTAGTGAATCTAATGGATTAATTTTTAAATAAAAACATGATTTTGGAAACAATCTGACAGGGTATACCTGCTCCATTCTCAAAGCAATCACATCAGTAGAACAAGGGAATAGAGAATATTTATTTTTCATTATTTGATGTTATTTGATGTTATTTGATAATATAAGTGTCCAAACTGGCTGGTTGGTCAGAAATGTGTTTCTATTTTTTTTTTTTTTTTTAGAAAATGTGCTTTAAAAAAAAAAAGGAGAATGTGCTTTTGTGGATACATGTATAGGTGTATATACATATACCGGTACACACAGGTATACATGGGTATGACTACTCTATAGTGTACTCTCCTGCAGAGTATTATACCATGCACACGATACTATATACCAGCGTATTCACCTAATTGGTATTACAGATCAAAATATTTTGGTTCTATAACTAAAGAAATCCTAATTTTGCCAGATGGATCTCATGTAGAAAATTTTATTGGATTATTTAGGCACTTGGTTATGTGCATATCAATCTAACTTCGACTCACTGCAGTTGGGGTATCAAAGAGAATGAAAACAGAGAAGAGGCAAGAGTCCAGAGAAGAGGCAAGAGTCCAGTGTGGAGGTTTCCAAGGAAACTCCCTTTTAGATAAATAATTCAGACATCACTCAGATACATAATGAGTTCTTGTTTTCTCTGTGGAAGATGGAGAGGAGGGGTGGGTGGGAGGCACAACTGGAGAAGGCCACCTCAAGATGAGAGCACCCCCCCTACCTGGCCACCCTGGCTGGCAGCACTATGATTTCCACTGATTTAGTGTGTTAGACACCCACATATTTCACCATAATAAATCCCTAGCTGTTGCACAGCACTGATGGGGATGTGGCAGGAAGTATGGACTCTACTGCCCCCCCACCCCACCCCCATGGACCTGGTGCTCACAAATGCCACTGGGTGGCAGACTTGATGGAAAGTTCTTAACCTTTCTGTATTCCCTCATCTGAAAGGTAAGATAATGGAAATTACTTCACAGGACCGTGAGGAAAATTAAAGATAATGCATGTAATACATCCAGCACGTGCCTGACACATGAGAGGCACTCAGTAGGTTCCCTCTCTCTCTCTCTCTCTCTCTCTCTCTCTCTCTCTCACACACACACACACACACACACACACACATACACACACCACAAGCCTTGTTCCAAGAAAACAACCAACTGTGACATTCATTCCCTCTTCTGGTTGTTACTACAGCTAAAATCACTGCTCCCCAGGTCAGACCACTAGGGTTAACTCAGGGATTAGGCACCTATTTCCCTGTAGCTAAGCAGATCAAGGAGTATGACTCATCTGGCAAGATAAACAGGTATGTGACATATTACTAACCCAGAGGACATTTTCAAATCATCTGCATTATCTGCTATCTTTTATCAGTGGAGATCTTAAAACTTTCATTATTTGTTCTCAGTGAAGAGGTTGGTAGGGTTGAGATTTTTTTTTTTTAACTTCTTGGCTTTTGTTTAAAAGCATTCCCTCGTGAAGACACTCGTAACGTGTTAGCATGTTGGCAAGGTATGTGACAGTTTTCAGTACGTCAGCCTTGGATTGCAGAGGGGCCTGGCACACACCAACGTCCCCTATGAGCTGCCAAGGAGGTTTCAAGCAAAGTGGTGGTAACCAGGGGTAGCCACCAAAATGGTGCCCAGATGGCTCCGGAGGTTAAGGTACTGCCTTCGGCTCAGGTCATTATCCAGGAGTCCTGGGATCGAGCCCCAAATTGGTGGGGGGGGGGCTCTATACTCAGTGCAGAGTATGCTTCTCCCTCTGCCCCCCACCATGCTCATGCTTTCTCTCTCACAAATAAAATCTTGACAACAACAACAAAACTATAAAAAAGGTAGTAACCAACCTGCAATCCCCAGTACCTATTTGGGGCTTAATTAAATGTAGTTTCATAGCCCTATTTCATTTTTCTTCTACTCTGTTGTTAGACTTATTTTCTAGAATAACCTTGTTCTGCATAGTTTAACTGGTCTCTTTGCCCTGGGTTTCTGAAGAGGTTTGCAGTCTCTCCCATCTGCCCAGAACCAGACTGTCCTTGCCATGTCCTTATTTAGCCTTGATTTCTGCATATGAAACCCCCTGCTTGTGGCTCTTGGCTGACATCCCCCCCCCACCAACACACACACACACACACACACACACAATTCCCCGGAACCTTCGTGATCTCCAATCTCTGACAGATTAACTGCTGTTTCTTCCTAGCAGCCATTCTCCAATTTCTTCCTTGCTAACAGAAACCTGATTTTGTGCAGATATCAGATGAGGAGCAGGATGTGAAAGGAAGGAAGGCGCTTCCCCTAGTCCTAATATTTATGTTTAGTATAAACCATTCACGTAACTCCAGTGTTCTTATCCAAGGATGAGCGAAGCTGACTGAATAGCGCGGTCTAAACGGTCCATGTTTTGAGTGTTCTTGGTGGATTTTCTTTCTTCTTAGAATAAAAAGTTGTAGGGAAGACGGCTGCATGCACACACACATTCTCACTGCCTCTTCCCTGTCCTCATGAAGTTGGTGTGAGCAGCTCTTGTTTGCTGCTGCACAGCCACCATTTTAGACCCATGAAGGAAGTACCAAGTGCCAGGCCACCACCAGCACCTCCCACCACGCTGGCTAACAAGCCACCCATCTCTAAGCAGCAAAACACCATCATTGGATGAGGGATTGTTATTTGTGGGATCTTGTATTGTCTTTCGCTTATACCTCAGCACCTGATGGTAAGGGTGTGCTCCATCAGCACCTGATGGAAACGGTGTGTTACCCTTTCTTGAACTACAGCCCCAGGCCACTGGATGCCTGTGGCCTGGGAGCTGATGGTCAAGGCAAGAGAAATCTGAAGTCAACGGACTGAGAATAACCTCCTGGGATGAGAAAATTCCTGAAAAAATGCTTCTCGTTTGTAACAGCACTCTGCCTTCTACCTACATCAACGATTGGCATGATTAGTCCTATTTTAGAGATGAGAAGATGGAGGATTAGAGAATTGAAGTGATTTGCCAAAGGCTTCAGCACTTGTAAGTGATGTCCGGGTTGTTTAGTTATGAGGCTCATATTTTATACGTTTTACAACTCTGTGTGATAGGAAAGCAATCTGAATACTTAACATGGCTTACATGATGTTATCTCTTATCACTCGCTCCCACTAACAATTTTTACTTAAAATTCCTCAAATATTCGAGGCTTCCTCTTCCTTCTGGGCCTTTGCTACTACTGCTCCCTCTGTCTGGAATATTTTTCCTTCTCTCCATCTGGAGGAGTCTTATTTCTCAGAACTGTGCTAAGATATCACTTTCCCTTGAAAACATTTTCTACTCTTCACATCAGTTGGGCACACTACCCACTATATTTAAGTTGAGCATTTCTGTGCCTACTTCTTGCATAAATTACCAGTACTTTGGGAGCTAAGACTTGATCTTATTCACTGCTGCATTCTCTCGGCCAAGAGCAGCCTCACTGGGTAAAGGTCCTTATTTATCCTTATTCATGGGAACACAGCCATTTTGACCTAGGCTTAAAGTCCATATAGCATGTTATGTATTCTAGGGCTTGAGGCAGAAAATGTAAAATTGCAAAAGCTCCACTGATGATTCTAATGAACATTCCTGGTGATAAATCAGAATATTACGCACCCAAAATTATTTGTTGAGTAAATGCTCTTTTCCAGTTCCTTGATAAGTAAACAGAAAACAAAAACACAGACAAAACAATAACAACAACAACAAAAAAAGTTCAATATATTCCAACTGTTGTTATATAGATCGATTCAGTTCAGTTACAATCATTGAAGCCACTGTATTGTCTAGAAATTCACAGTAAAACAAGGGAAACAAAACACAAATTATCCAGGAGTATCCACAGTATTCCAACTCCTGAGGGTCATATGGGGATGTTTCAGTATCTGTCACATACTTAAATAGTACAGAAATGAAGTAGGTCAGTTTCCACATGAATCTCCTGATCCCTGACAAAACATACAAATTAGATATTTTTATCAGAGTTTAGGAGGAATTGATGATTTAAGAAAGAAAAACAAGAGACCAGAATAAGAATGTGGATGAGCTATTTAAAAAGCTCATTTTATTCGACTTTAACTTTTCTATTTCTGATAAAATCACTTGGGCGGGGTGTGTGTGTGTGTGTGTGTGTGTGTGTGTGTTAAATTCCCTATAAACCAGAGTGTTCTGGAGAACTAGGAACTTCAGAATGGATAAAACAGGTCATTGGCAGATGTATTGCCTTGAGACAGAGAACAAAGAGCAATTCCAGATGGCATGCTGGAGATGGTACAGGAAATTCACTAATAATTATATATTAGAGGGGTAAACATTAACTCTATTGAATATCCCAGCAAAACAGAGTCCTTTAATAAACAGTCTGAGATGGTGCTGATAATTTAAAATAAAAGAATTTAGACATGCTTAAATGGAAAAAGAAAAAAGAATTGACTGGATTCACAGAGCCAGAGTTAGAAAAAGGAGGCAATATTATAAAATTTATATGAAAATGGACACAAACTCGGTTTTCCATGTCTTAAGAGGATGTTATATTCTTTTTTAAAAAGATTTATTTATTTATTCATGAGATTCACAGAGAGAGAGGCAGAGACACAGGCAGAGGGAGAAGCAGGCTCCATGTAGGGAGCCTCATGTGGGACTCGATCCCAGGACTCTGGGATCACGCCCTGAGCTGAAGGCAGACGTTCAACTGCTGAGCCACCCAGGTGTCCTGGAATGTTATATTCTTAAAAGAATCTGAGAGGATAGAAAAAAGATACTGAAACAATCATATAGCATAATCCTAAAATATCAGTGTACTATGATGGAAAGAACACATAATTTGGAGTTATTGAGACTCTAAGTTAAAGCCTGGATCTTCTATACTAACTAGGATATGATACTTAAGTCTTCATACTTTCATTTGTAATGGTAACAATTAACCTTTTTGTTCAAGTTTGAATAAGTTACCATAAGTAAACTGTCTGAGACAGAATCTCAAAAAAAAAAAGTCTTTCAAAAATCACAATTATATATTACTCTACACATAGAGACGGAAGGATGGAAAATAGTTCCCTAAATTAAAAATTGGTCTGATTAGGTGTTTGACAAAGTTACCACTGCCACAATGCTCTGGTATTTGAAAAAATAAAACATACCATCTGAGGGTTTCCCTAGTATTAGAAGGCCTTCCTCAAGAAGCAGATATTGGCATCAAAATATGCCATACAAAATGGAAATAAGACCTTGCTTGTTTATAGCATTTTAATTCTCAAAGAACTCTTCTTTGTTTAATTTGATTTTCACAGGACTGACACTCCTCCCCCCTCCCCCATAGATTCAGAAATGGATATACAGATTAAGAAGAAATGAAATTTCCAGGTCAGAAAATAGCTTAATAGACTGTCTCACTGTCATAGTTTCTGGCTTTTACCATATGTTCCAGGGTAGTGAGGCAAAATCTGGGGGTAGGATAATATTGTGGGGAGAGATTCTCTAGTGTCCAAGGCCTTTCCTGAATGCAAGACAATAAATGACCCTCTGAGCACTGGAATTAGATCCAGAAAGTGAGGTTATATCACTCTGAGATACAGCAGTTCTTCACTGCAATGGCTCTCTGAAAACTGGAAGCAGAGCAGTGGAATTAAAATAAATATTATAATGCATAGCAAGCCAAAGGGGGGAGATGAAGAGGGGAAAAAATAATCCATAGCAATTCAATAACTGTCAGGCAGAATATAGAGAGGAGCATATGTTTTCTGAGTTTAAAGCTGATGGCTGAAATGGAAGACAAAAAGAAATCTTTAGAATTTTGTTAGTAGGCAATTCCCAAAGTCAAACTGAATAGAAAATTTTAATTCTGCCTTAAAAATTTTTGAAGCAAGTTGAGAACTAAAGAAAGTTGCAACAAATCCCAGACCTAGCTTAACTGCAGATGGGATCACTCAGTCTTCATATTGGCAATCTGGCCAAAGAAGAGTCACGTCCTTCTCTGGAGGATAAATATTATTTTCATCAAGTATCTGTTGTTCTTTCACATATAACCTCTGGCATACAATTTTAAGCCAAGAGAAAGCAAAGGAGTGGGAAAATATAGCCTTAAAAAGTAGTTAATACAAACACGATCAGAGATGACTCAGATGTAAAAATTGTCAGACAATGACTCTAAAATAACAGTCATAATTATGTTAACATGTATAGTTGGAAAGAAAAACATGAGCAAAGAGGTGATTCCAGCAGATCCATGAGAATTAATAAACTGACAACACTTGAAATGGAGAGATAATCAGAAATCAAGAACTTATTTGGTGGCTAAAGAGCTGACATGACACAGAAGGAGAAAGTATCAGCAAATTTGAAGACAGGTCAATTGAAATTAACTAAGGAAATCAGGATCTCTAAAGGACAGATGAATTTCCACATTCACTAAAGAATTTTTCCCACTACTCAACATATGGATACAATCTAAATGACCATCACAGATGGATGCATAAAGTGTGATCGATCTATCTATCTATCTATCTATCTATCTATCTATCTATCTATCTTTCCAAGGATATATATATGATGCTCACATGTCCATTACACATCTCCTGTTTGGCTACAACACACACAATTTCAAAGTTCATAAAACTATTTCTGATAAAATCACTTGAGAGGTGTATGTGTGTGTGTCTGTGTGTGCATGTGTGTTAAGTTCCTTACAAACCAGAGTGCTTCTGGAGAAATAGGACCTGCTTCAGAATGGAAA
This sequence comes from Canis aureus, assembly GCF_053574225.1. Lineage (NCBI taxonomy): Eukaryota > Metazoa > Chordata > Mammalia > Carnivora > Canidae > Canis > Canis aureus. Next base: position 55,593,999 of record NC_135622.1, on the reverse strand, counting down.
GAAAAACAAACAAATGGTGTGTGTGTATGTGTATTCATGTACACATATGAAAACATATGAAAGCAAACATGAAAACAGTTTTTTTTAAGATTTTATTTATTCATTCATGAGAGACAGAGAGAGAGAGACAGAGACAGAGACAGAGAGACAGAGACAGAGAGAGAGAGAGGCAGAGACACAGGCAGAGGGAGAAGCAGGCTCCATGCACGAAGCTCAACATGGGACTGGATCCTGGGACTCCAGGATCACGCCCTGGGGCCAACGGCAGGCATTAAACCACTGAGCCACCCGGGCCGCCCTGAAAATAGGTTTTAAAAAGAAACTGCCATTTGTGATAATGTGGATGAACCTGGAGGGCATTATGTTAAGTGAAGTAAGTAAATCACAGAAGAATAGATATTGCATAATTCCAGTTATATGAGGTAACAAAATATTCAAGCAGAATACAAGCAGAGAGTAGAACTGTTGCCAGGGTTAGAGGGAGGAGAAAATGGGGATTTACTGCTCAATGGATATAAAGTTTCAGTTATATAAGATGAATAAGCTCTGGAAATCTGCTGTACAACATCGTACCTATAGTTAACAATATCATATTGTACACTTAAAAAAATGTTAAATGGGTAGATCTCACGTTGTGTGTCTCTCCCACAAAGCAAGACAGAACAACAAAAAGTGAAAAAACAAATAAAAACATCTAAAGCAGAAAATGAGAATTATTTTCATATATATGATCCAATTGGGACAAAAAGTAATGGTTTAACATATATGAAATGGGAATCTCAAGTGAAGAGCAGAAAGAGAAGAGGTTACTGGCAATATCTGAAAACATAGTGCTTAAGAAATTTCAAAATTGAAATATACCAACTTAAATATCCGAGAAGCACGGTTACCTCAAGCAACATAAATACAAGAAAATTATACCCAGCAAAAGCTTAATGATGTTGAAAAAAATTCAAGATATAGAAAAAGTCTTCAAAGCAACAAGAGAGAAAAAAGAATGCTTACACAAAAGTGCTGATAATAAGAGTTGTAAGTGCATTACCCCAAGAAACAATGATGAAGAGAAGGCAATGGAATGACTCATTTAAAAATACTGGAGGGAAAAAGGAACTTTTGGCCTAGGATTGGTAGGTAAAAATATCTTTCATAAAAACATAAAGTAACAACATTTAAAGAAGATGCTAACATAGTACATTCCGAGCAAAGCTGTGTATTAAATGAAGATATTTTGGATGTGTGTGTATATATGTATGCATACACATATCTGCATATGTATGTATACTTATTCATATATTCACGAATATGTATACACACTTCTGTAAACTTATGAATATATATGAATATATCTATATCTATCTATCTTCATACATGTAATGCAAAGGATTCATATCCAAAACATATAAAGAATTCCAATGAATTACTAATAAAAAGGAAACAGAGGCAAAAGTTTCGATTTGATAATTCACAAAAGAAGATACCTATGGTCAATAAGTACATCTAAATTTGTTCAATGCCATTAGTTATTAGGCCAAATTAAAGTAAAACCATAATAAAATGCTATTTCACATGTACTAGAAAGTTAAAATTCCAAAGACAAAGTATAATCAATTACCTGCATTTTTTTTAAAGATTATTCATTTATTTGACAGGGGAGGGGGCAGAGGGAGAGAATCTTCAAGCAAACTCCCTGGTGAACGCAGAGCAGGGCTTGATCCCACAGCCCATGAGATCATGACCTGAGCCGAAACCAAGAGTCCAGTGTTTAATCAATTAAGTCACCCAGGTGCCCCAACTGACAGCATTTTTGATGTTTGATGACAGTTTTCAAGTCCCATTACCCCCTTTCTGGTCCATATCCCAGCATACTGACAAGAAAGCCTGGGTGATCCCTTTTGGGAAACCAGCTGGAGGTTCAAACCATGCAAGCTCTTGCCTACAGGAATCTGTTCTCCAACACCACTCCTAAAAACCATAAAACCTTAAACCATCCCTTTCTACTCTCTCAGGCCATTTTTATTTATTTTTTAAAGACTTCATTTATTTATTTATTTGAGACAGAGATAGTGAGAGAGAGCATGAGTAGGTAGGAGAGGGAGAAGCAGACTCCCCAGTGAACATGGAGCCCGACATGGGGCTTGATCCAGCACTTGAGATTATGGCCTGAAGGCAGACACTTAACTGACTGAGCCATCCAGGTGTCCCCCTCAAGTCATTTTTAGATCTACTTGGAAGCCTGCTTTGTCCTCCAGAAGATGGCTCATTATATCAGTAATAAACCTTTTTATATCTTTTGGTGTGTGTTATCATCATTCTTGACGTTGAACCAGTTTTGCACTGGAGGATTCCATCCTACATCTGTCCAACTACAATACAAACAATACCAAACGTCATCAAGCTTATAGCAAATGGACACCCATACATTTCTCTTGGGTGTGTAATATATGAGGAGCAAGAGAATTTCCCAAGAGGAATGAAAACAGATACCCCAAAAAGACTTATTCAAGAATTTTCATGGCAACCTTAACCCTAATACCTCCAAACTGCAAACAACCTGAATGTTCATTGACAGCATAATAGACAAATAGTGCTATATTCATGGAATTGAGTACGAATAAAAATAAGTACATAACTACTTGGATGAGAGCTCAAAAATATGTAGAGAGCAAAACATCAAAAATACTATATAGAGAGCAAAACACCAGGCACAAAGGAATACATAAGGTACAGTTCCACTTATCTGAGCACCAAGAATAGGCAATGCTGAAAACAGAAGTTATTGACTCTTTTAGGAAGCAGGCAGCTGGAATTGTTGGAAAGGGGTCAAGGGAGTTTCTGGCATGGTGGAGGTGTTCTATATTGTGTTTCTTTGGGGGGTTGCTATGAGTATATAAAGTTACAAAACTTATTTATCTGAACACTTAAGATCTATACAGTTTGGTATATATAAATTATGCTTCAATTTTATTTATTTGAAAAATAGTCAAGTATACTATCCATTGGGATAATTAATATGATTTTTTAAAGATTTATTTATTTACATTTTTATTTACGAGTCAGAGAGAGAGCACGGGAACAGGGGGAAGAGCAGAGGGAGAGGGACAAGCAGACTCCAAGTTGCACGCAGAGCCCAATGCAGGGCTTGATCCCAAGGGATCCTGAGATCATGAGCTGAGTGGAAACTAAGAGTTGGATGCTTACTCGACTGAGCCACCCAGGTGACGGGAATAACTAACATGTTAACTTTGCAAACAGGTGCTTCTTTATGCAGCACATGTATAGTTGCTTCAAGGGCACCTTAGTGCCTGGGACATAAAGCTGTGAAGGAGGGATCCCTGGGTGGCTCAGCAATTTAGCACCTGCCTTTGGCCCAGGGCGTGATCCTGGTGATCCAGGATCGAGTCCCACATCGGGCTCCCTACATGGAGCCTGCTTCTCCCTCTGCCTGTGTCTGTGCGCCTCTCTCTGTCTCTGTGTGTCTCTTATGAATAAATAAATAAAATTAAAAAAAAAGCTGTGAAGGAATTTAATATATAGACCTGTCTGCCATATGAAGAAACTGAGTCCAGAAATGCAAATAACCTCAGTTTATATGGCTACTTAATGGGGGGAGGCTGGAAAGAGAGAATTTTGCTCCTTTAACTTGAAATCTCATGAAAGCTTCTCTTATGGGAAGTGGACCATTGGATGCTTTCTACCCGTGTCTTTTTCTCAGTACAGCTCTGAAAGCTGATGGGTAAAGGGCATGGGTTCTGTCCATAGACATTTGCATTGCACGAAGAATTCTCAATGCAAGTGACATTGCCTGGGATTTATGATTTTAAAAACTAAAGACTTTCTGGAAGTATTTTCACTGACTAGCCAGCAAGCATGAGCACTGAAGTCTAATGGCATTTTAGAGTATGAGGTAATGATTTACATGACAAGTTCCTCAAGTGTTAAAAATGCTGGCAATTCACTTCCATGAAGCCACATGCATAGAGCTTCTCTCTTCTGCCATGGATTACTGATAAAACACTTTTAATTATATTATGCAATCATCCCAAAGAAAATAGATAGCTTTCAGCTGCTGAGCTTCCTTTCAATGACCTGATTAAAATGCATCAAGGGAGATAGGACCCAGATGTTCTTGTCATTAGCTGATAAGATATTGCTAGTAATCTTTACTGATTGCTGGAATTATAGGAAAAATGCAAATAACAGGAAAAGAACAATGTCTTAAATAGCAGAATATAAACAGTGTCTCCTGCGAGCTATATCTTTGGAGGATTTATCTTTCTTTACCTTTTAATGTTCATATGTATTTTCCCTGGGGTTTGACAGCTATGCCATGCTATCTCTGTTTATTCACAGGAGAAAAAATTACAGCAGTGAGGCAGGCATGCTCTTTGAATTAAATTTATAAATAGTGTTGAATCGAGGCAAAATTGTGAGGTAAGATAACTTTACTTCTGATGCCTCACGTGTTCATAGAATAATTATTTTTATTTTGAGTTTCTTAACAGAAATAAATTCTTACTCAAATTGGTATAATACCTATTATACTTGCCTCCAATCTCTGCTTGCTTCTATTATTGAAAACACCACCACATGATATTTGTAGGACATGCAAATCACCATACCTCCAGTCTGTCCAAACACCTGTAAGCCTACAGGATAAACTCATAGAATCATACAATTCTGGAAATTGGGAATGGAGAGATACTTAGTGATTCAATATGCTCGAGGTCAGCAACCTTATTCTGCAAAGATTCAGAAAATGAAGTTTCAGGCTTCATAGGCCATATAGTCTGTGTTGTCGTAGCATCCACAGACAATGCATAAATTTATGGGCCTGGCTGTGTTCCACTGAAACTTTACTCACAAAATCAGGAAGTAGGTCAGATTTGACCCATTGGCCATACCTCTGTGACACACTCACTATGGTCTGATACAGAGTTGAACTTTTAAGATCCTGGAAAATTTATTTTCTGTTCTCCAAAAATGAATGCCAAAGTCCCTAAACTGACAAAAACAAAAAACAAAAAAACAAACAACAACAACAACAACAACAACAAAAACCCTCACAAACTTGTCCATATGACTTAAAAACAGTCAAAGAGGCACTGCTCACATGTTAGGGCATGGCTTCCATTTAGTTTGTTAGTCATCAAACTCCTCACTCCTAACTGGGCAAAATACACATTCAAACACAATTATACACAAGGACCAAGTGTTCAACCTATTTTACAAAAGAAACTTGGAAGGATGCCCCAGACAACCTTACAATTTATGGATCCAATATTAGAATGCTTACTATACTCTTTGTTGACAAAATACAGTGTCCTTACATTAGGAAAGAAGGATTCGGGGTCAGCTGTATGATCACAGCAACCTGAGCTGGCTGTTTATCACATATAATAATGATTCTGTTTCATGCTCACTGTTGAGGATGACAGCACATTTTAAATAAAAACAGGAACAACAAAGACAACGTCAATATCAAGTCACCTACCTGGATGTTTCATGGTTACTTTCAAATCAACACAGGCAAACCATAATTTTTCTCTCCCCCAATTTTTTCCTCCAATGGGTTCCCCATTCATCTGGTATAAATGTATTTATTGAACAAGTATGTGGGGAAGGGAGGAAGGCATGAATTAAAATTAGAGGGCTGCTTGCATTGGTTTATTTTATTTGAAGGAGAGGCAGTGTTCCTTGTGACATTCTAATTTTTTTTGCTAGTTTTTTTTTTTCCTCAATCAAAAGGAGACAAAATCACTTCAGAATTTTCATCAGTGAGAATGAGCATCATCAGTGTGGATAATTTACTGCTCTTGGCTCTGTGACACGAGCACAGTCCCCTGTGTCACAGAGAGCCCTGATCACAGAAGGGTGGGCTCCCTGTCAGAGATGACTTCATCAGGGATTAAGCCGCTATGAAAGATGTTTTCAAAGGTGATTCTATAATCCCCCACTTCCTTCATACTCTTTTGCAATGTGATCTAGACTCTCCCTCCATCCAGAGATGAATTCTTCCCCTCCCCTGGAATCTGATTTGACCTTGTGACTTCCTTTGTCCAGGAGAGTGCAGCAGAGCGATGTTCTGTGGCTTCAGGGCCAAGCCTTAAGAGGCCTTGAAGCTTCCATTTTCACCCATTTGGAGCCCTGTGCCATCATGCATAGATGTCCCACTATCTCACTGGAAAGACCATGTGGACAGAGAGGTGCCTGGGTATTTTAGCCATCTCAGCTGGTGTGCCATGTGATGAAGGCCATCTTGGATCACCACTCCAGCTGATCTGCAGATGATTACAACAAGAGTGAGCTCGGTGAAACCAGAAGAACAGCCCAGCTGAGCCCATTTCACACTGCAGAATCATGAGAAAACAAAGTTGTTATGTGGCAGACATAATGGATGTGGTTAATTCTCTGTGACTGGTCTGCCTGTGCATCAATAAAAGCATATTTGCAATTTCAAGGCACTAAGAAGATGATGAGTTGAGCCTCTGCTCAGCATCTTACTGAGCCGATGGTATGTACTTACCCAGCACGGATCATTCAGAGAGCTTTGTAGATACAGAAAAAGAAGTGAGCAATTACATTTTCTGGCATTTTATGATTTTCAAAGAAATTTCATGATCATTATCTAATTTCTATGAGACATGTACCAGTGAGATTCACAAGGAAGGTATCATGGCCCATATTAAATATTTGAGGGCCTGGAGGTTAATAACCATTTTCTCAATAGCACAGGTAAGAACTGGCATAGTTAAGATTTGAAGTCACATGTTCTAAGTTCAATCGCTTTGATCTTATTACTCTTCTCTAGGTATTAAGCTAGCTTTGCGTGGGAAACTAGGAGATGTATTTGTTTTTTTTTCTTTGTTTGTTTGGTTTTTTTTATGTATCAGGCATTGATTCATTGATTGATTTTTTATTGAAGTTCAATTTGCCAACATATAGTATAACATCCAGTGCTCATCCCACTAAGTGCCCTCCTCAGTGCCCATCACCCACTTACCCCAACCCCCCACCTACCTCCCCTTCTGCAACCTTTTGTTCATTTCCCAGAGTTAGGAGTCTCTCATTGTTTGTCTCCCTCTCTATTTTTTCCCCCTCAGGAGATGTATTTGAAACAGTCTACCATGCAGTCTTTGCAGTTAATGTTCTATCACCACAAATGTTTGCCAGCGTCTAGGCTGAAAAAATGACAGATGGCATAGAGGTCTGTTTTCATTGATCTGTGGGTAAATTGAAGCATATAAAGTGATGAGCATAGTGCCTGTCATGTAGTAAGTTCCAAAAAAAGTAGTGATCATTATCTTTGCTATTATTCATTCTTTACTATAATTATATATATAACCTCCGCCATTCCCTCCAGTACACATACCACATCAGAAACACAGGGCCCGAGGAACTTAGTGTTCAATCTTCAGGAATGAAATCACATTTTGGTGCAAAAAATGCACATTATTTTGTATTTTTGGCATGCTAATATTTTCTTTTTCTTTTTTTAAATTTTTATTTATTTATTTATTTATGATAGTCATAGTCACAGAGAGAGAAAGAGAGAGAGAGGCAGAGACACAGGCAGAGGGAGAAGCAGGCTCCATGCACCGGGAGCCCGACGTGGGATTCGATCCCGGGTCCCCAGGATCGCGCCCTGGGCCAAAGGCAGGCGCCAAACCACTGCGCCACCCAGGAATCCCGCATGCTAATATTTTCAAGTGAGTTTTGACTTTTACCCTTTCTGTAAATGGTATGTGAACCTCTTATAACTTGAATGCTCAAACATATGAGCAGAAATGGTTATTATACCAGGTTTAATTTTAGCAAAAAGAAATTTTTTCACTTTCATATCTATTTTTCATTTTCTATTTCATATCTATTTTTTAAAAAGTATATAATAATCCTACATAAGAGGTTATAATGAGATTTACATAAGAAGCTTGGTTTAGCTTTTATTGCTAACTCTCTTGCATTTTAGGCTTTAAAATATTTTAGTGATTATTAGTGATTGAAGGTAGATGAGCTTCCATGCTTTTTTTCACTCAGTGATTGCCTGCACTGTTCACTCCTTATGCTTAGCCATATCTCTGCTATATGCCTGACTAAATAAGGCAGTGGTTGTATAACCAAATCCTCTCACTTGCACTCGTGCTCATTTTCCATCCAATATCTGAGTTCTTTTTCCTGTCACGTAAATCTTTCCATTCTTTTCATTATGGTTTGCTTTCTAAGATATCCTGGCCCTTCTTTTAGAATTGAAATACCCTACAACTAGAACATTGAATGGCAGAGAGAGAGACAGGAGGAGGATCTGAGAGCTATTTTCAGATGAGTTTTATGATTTTCAATTTGGCCTGTACTTGGAATAGAGTTCAGGCAAACTGTGGGTGTGCTTGAGATAAGAAGTAGCATTCAGGTCCCTGTGGTCCTTTGCAAAGACAAGCTCTTTTGGGGGCTGACCTCACTTGGTCCTATTGTGGAAGGTTATTCTGACAATCCGTTTCCAGGTGAGAGGAGCTCAGAATGTGTTCTGAATATATTTTTAAAGACTCAGAGTCAAGAATTACTGAATTTCTACAGAGTCTTGTTCCTTTCTATCTGTAGGGTTTCTGCTGCAGGACAGATGTGCCTTGATGTAAACATCAGATCCCAAATGTGGAACCAAGTCTCAGAGGCCAAAGTTTCTTGATTAGATGTTTTAGTTGAGGGAAGATAAAAATACTTTTCTACAATGAAAGATATTTAAGGTCCACTCTGAGCATTTACTATAATGTATAATATTCTTTGAGGATGATATTCAAATAAATGTCATCGAATGTACTGGATAAAATTAGGCAGTTATGATCTAAGGTAGGAGAGTAGAGGCATTATTTAAGTCTGAACTCCCCAACTCAAGCTTCAATCAGTTCAAAAATCCTTAAAGTCAATAGACTGTGTAGGGATGGGAGAGAGACCCCCTTGGCATTTGGTACACTGGATACTAAATTCAATAGATAGCAGTGTGTGTGTGTGTGTGTGTGTGTGTGTGTGTGTGTGTGTGTGAGTGATTGGGTGGGGAGGCAGAGGGAGAGGGAAAACAAGGCTACCCCCATGTGTATTACCGACTACAATCCACAGAATGAGCCTCTTTGGACCTTGAAGCCAAACCAACCTGGACTTGAATCTGACACTTCCCAGCTGTGTGACCCTGGGAAGGCTGCCTATCCGTCTCCAACTCAGTGTTCCCATCTGTACAAGAGGGTTAATGAGAGAATTTTGTTTATATGGTTGTTGTGGCCATGAAATGAGTTCATTTGTTTAAGAACCTAGTGCCTGCCACATAGTAAGCTCAATTTAGATGTAGAGCTATCTTTATAATCTAAATTACACAAGATATCTGAAAGAGCACTATGAAGACCTGTTTAATGCAGAGGGTCATTACCGAATTAAATACCTGATATTTCTCCCCATTTCTTTTGAATCTCCACCCAGTGTTTCTGTTTTGAGTCTGTTTCAGATCAATCCTCCATCAGGCAGCAAAAATCATTATGCTCTTTGGGAATACTCTAGATCATTGCTCTTCTTTCAGAAACCCTAAATCATGTTCCATTTACAACCACACCCAAACTGCTAAACATGACACTCAAAGCATCCCACAATCCCATCTCAACTTAGCCTGTGTTCCAGCTTCATCTCTTATACTGCATTACTCTGTACATCTCCTCCTGCATTGATGCTCCTGAAACAACTGTTCCTCTTTGCCCTCATGTGTCATTTATGGATGTTCGCATTACACTCTTTTTTTTCCTTTGGCTTAAAACTTTCTTCTCCTAATGTTTACTTGTGGAACATAAGTAATCTTTGAAGAGATAATAAAATTAAAATATAAAAACATGTTCCCTGTTGTTGTTCAAAAGTCTATATGAAGATATATGGAAAGCATATCTGCATTTATTTCTGACTTAATTCCAATATATCAATCTGGTAAGTATGGTGTTTACTGCATTGAGTGCCCAAAAGGGGACATGTCTTCCTTCACGTCAACTCACCATTAATTCAACAATTCCTCCACTTCTAAAGCTTCTCTCTTTCTCTCCATATCTCTATTTGATACCTACATCTATTCAATAATTCCTTCTTTGCATTTCTAAAAGAGATCCTTTCTTCTCCATTGCCAGGGTCAGGGCCTCATTGTTGTAATCCTGAGCTCTGACAACTCCCCCTGCATCCAGTCATTACCCTGTGCTTTTGACAGGTCTCAGGTTAAAGAAGGAAATTGTTAAAATGTTAATTCACTTTGCCTATCTGCTGAATATCCTATAGCAGCTTCACTATCAATAGAGTACAGTGCAAACCCCTTTAACAGGTGGAGCCAGTTCCATTTTAGGAGTCTCAGTTACATCTTTGATGCCAGGCATGCATGAAGAACTGTGATGGCTAGAAGGTGAACCCTGTAGCCACCTATTGGAAAAGGGGTTTCCGGAAAAGACCAGGAGCCTAAGCATGCAAGCATGACCCTGTCACATTGTTTCCCCTCTGGAGAGAGAGGGACAGATGAGGAAGGGATAATTCTGAATGCAGCCCCGGGTCTATATTCAGAATATCATCTCATCATTTCCCCTGGAAACACAACTCAGCTTGAAAGGAAGTAGCTGCAGTAAGATAATTGCGTATTTTAAAGGTTCTTAATTAGAAGGGAAAAAGTAATCTTACAGATATTAAGAGAACAAAGTAGCAGCATATATGAGAAACTTAGGTGCCTTGACTTTTATTCAGTGTCATTACAGCTTTCTCATCTTATGGACAAAACAAGACAAGAAGTGGGATGATAAATGTCACTTACAAGCCCATGACATGATTTAGGAGAAATGAAGAGGGTTCTTCTCTTTATATTTAGTCTAATGGAAAGATCTGAGATCTCCTTCTATGCCTTTGCTATACTTTTAATGTGAGCAAGCTATTTCTCCTCCGAAGGCCTCCATCTCCTCATCTGTCAAAGAGTCTTAGAAGTTCGGATTATTTACACACTTTTTTTTTTTTTTTTTTTTGTCCAAGGAAGAGCATGGATTCTGAGTAGAATTCCAGCTATATTTTTTTTCCAGGGGTTTTGAGTACATCATTCCACATTGATGCAACTGATGCAACATTCCTCTGTGGCTCAGTCAAAGCAAGGGTAACCCTGCACGGAGCCAGCACACGAAGGGATGCTCGCACAGGTATCTCTATCACAAAGCTCCTTCCTTATTCATCACATCTTAAAATGTAAGAATCTGCTTTCTTTCAGTCAAATCCCCATCACAAGAAAATACTGGGAGGTAACAAAGTTCTTGGCTTACACAGGATGTGACATGAAGTCTGTGAATCTACTAAGATTTAAGACAAATTGTGACCAATGATTTGGAGGGAAAGTGGGAGAGAGGGAGGAAAGGGAAAGAAATATATCCCCGTAACCCTAAGTGAATCCAGTTGAAATAGAGACAAAAGAGCTGTAGCATACAAAGATATATGATTAAAATAAGGGGATCACTAACTTAGATTTAATATTGATAACCATAATCCATTCAAATAAACAGATTTTGACTTACGATTTGTCTGATCATAGACCAAAGTCTCTTTACTTAGGATCTATGAACATTGTTCTTCACAGGAATTACTCTGTATAACTTGTTGTTTATTTATATCTGCGCTCTTGCCCTTGCTTTTTGCATTTTGTGAACTTCTTTTAGTGCTTGTGGAGGAAGGAAACAAGACCTATCTGAAAGGCAGTGGACCGAGTTATTTTGCCTGGGTAAGCAGAGCAGGAATATATCCTAGAATTGGTGAAAAGGGTATGCCATGGGATAAAAGGAAAGTGAACATGGAGCCAGCCTTCGGAAGTTGTGAGCTAAAAGCCACTTTTCCAAGGAATCTCCATCCTTCCTTCAGTTCTCATCTCTGAGCAAGTATACATAGTAATTGCTCAATGAATATTACACTTTGCAACAACCACTAAAAAAAAGTGATTTTATTCCTGCTTGTTAACTTGCCTATTCTCACTCCATACTTTAGCATTTTCCAGAATGTCATATAGTTGGAATCATACCACTGATACAGATTTCGTGTCCTCAACTTTAATTAAAAGCTAGATCCATGTAAAATTGACATTCAGGCATATACCATGGATGGCAGATGTGAAACTCCCCTCAAATCACTGCCCTAGGGGATTGCCAGAACCATTTTTTTTTAGTATTTTTTTTCAAAAGTTTATAATTCTAAGGACATGGAAATTTCCAAAGAGATATCTTAATATCCAGTTAGTAATAGTTACAGAATAATAAGGCCAGTAAAGTCTTAATAATTAGTTATTGGTTATCTCTCATGGTACGGGCACTATGGGAGTAGGCTAATACTTATCATTTGAAGTATTTAGAACAATTCTGCAAATAATTATCATTTTATAAATAATAAACTGTGGCGAATTGACAGTGATACTATTATTAAGGTCACTTTATAGTTGTTCATTCACATTAAGCATTTGGTAACGTCTGATGCCTAGACCTTGTTCTTTTTCATAATGTAAGCTTCATCTTTCTTCTTAACTCAAATCAGACCTTATTTTTGTTGTCTCTGATGCTTTAAAAATGTTTGGGACCTCCTCAAGACTAGTTTTTTTTTTGTTTTATTTTTTTCTGGCTAATTATAACCTTGAATATGAAGGTCGCCAGTTGTCCTACAGGGGCCACTGAGAAAATATCTCTACATATTCTGCTCCTGTATTTATACAATAAGTAATGTATATAACATGGTCTATATCAAACCTCATTTAAAAAGATGGAGTTCCCAACAATTTACCCAGCTGGTTACCATGGTTACCATGTAACCAGCTTGGGATCAATAACACTGTATGATTAACTACATGCTCCTACTTGAAGATTATCTTCTCTGTGCAGCTATACCACCATGCTGTTATGGTGTTGATGAAGGGGCTAGGAGCTATGTTTAATGTGCAAAGTAATAAAGGACAAAACCAGGGCTGTGGCTTCAAAAACAACTACTGATTTGGCAAATATAAATGAGGAAATCAAGGTATTTTCAAAAAACCATCTGGTTTACCGCTGTATCCAAGCATGGTGGAGCATGTTTCTGCAAAAATGACTGGTTGGGGAACCTGAGAGTCTGTTTAGAGGAAGCTCAGAAAATCTTCTAGAACTTAAGAGAGTATCCAAGTTTAAAGTTTATCTCAAGGACAGTACATTGAGTTTTACAGAGAATGTATAATTTGGAAGCATTTTCTTATCTGTTTCTTAAAATTTTCCACTTCTCAGCCCCGAGGGGACTGTACTTAAATTCTGATAGTGTTGTGCTAAGGGAATAAGTAGAAGAAGATAAAAAAGCTAGAAAACTGTGAGTGCATCCTAGCACTTTCTGCAACAATTAGGAACCAACACCCTTGGCTAGACATGAGAACCCTTGCTATGGGCATCAGGAGCATAGGCACTGATATTACTGTTTATATCAACAGTGGTACTGATGTTTGGAACCAGCATGGTGGAGTTTGCCAGTTTCTTCTATTTCTGTTTGTGCTCAAAAGAAGAAGAAAATGGGTCATCAAAACAACTAGTTTAATGATGATGCAGGAGACACTTTTTTGTGACTCACATATATATTTAGGATAAAAATAACAATGATGGATGAGTGAACTGAATTTTCACAGAAAGTATGAGAGCCAAGTCAAAGGACTAATTACAGGCAAATCTGAAATAAATACCTGCAACATGTTTAGGAGGGATATTAGTAACATGTAGCATATTTTATTTTATTTTTTTATTTTATTGGAGTTCAATTTGCCAACATAGAGCTTAACACCCAGTGCTCATCCCGTCAAGTAACATATTTTAAAAAACACAGGATATAAATCAAATGTATCTTTTAATTTTTTAAAATATTTTGTTTATTTATTCATGAGAGACACAGAGAGAGGCAGAGAAAGAAGCAAGCTCCCTGTGGGGAGTCTGATGTGGGACTCGATCCCAGGGTGGCAGGAACATAACCTGAGCCAAAGACAGATGCTCAACCACTGAGCCACCCAGGCTCAAATGTATCTTTTTAAGTGTAGGGATTATTAGTAATATTGGCTTTCATTTTATTGTATATACAAAGAGAGATGAGCCCAAGATTTCAGTATCATCCTATGGTATTTACTGTTTGAACAGATTGAATTCATTTTGCAATAATTGTTTCACCTTAAAATATACAGAAAATTGATTAAGTATATATGTTAAGTGATACCAAGTGGAAGATTTTGGGTCTAGAATACTGAATATCACTAACTGGCTAAGCATAATTACTATGCCACTTTCCAGTTCATAAAATATTCTACATACATTTCACATTTTGGATTACGTGTTTTATTTCATTTTATAGAAAAAGAAATGGAGGTTCAACTGATTTTTTCCAAGTTTGAATGGCTAGTAACAAAGATTATTTTGGAGTTTGCAATCCTGCCTTCCAACTTCATAATCTTTGTTTACTGTATTACATTATGCAGGAGGTAGAATCTTGGATTAATCCTTTCTGTATCTGTTTTAATTTTTAATAATTGTGTAAGAACATAATGTAATAAAAAATTTGAGCCTGACAGTTATTAAGTATATGAAACTATGATCAAGTGTAGGAGCACTCATTATGTTCTTTTTAAGATCTTTATTTAAATTGTACTCAAGGAGGGGGAGGGGCAGAGGGTGAGAACCTCAAGCAGACTTTGCACAGAGCATGGAGCCTGACACCCCGCTTGATCCCATGGCCCTGAGATCATGACCTGAGCTTAAATCAAGAGTCAGACACTTAACCAACTGAGGTACCAAGGTGTCCCTCTTATTATGTTCTTAAATTTGCCCATATGAGCTCTCTTACAGAGATTGGTCATAAGAAAACAAACCCAAAATAGCACCAAAACATTATTTTTATTAATATTTGAGTAGCAAATACCTAAATAAATATATTTAAATATATAAGGTAGATAGCTTGAACCCAAAGCAGAGACTCCAACTAATTTTATTCTAGAACTAAAAGAAGAGAGGATGTATAAAGAGGAATATCTCCTTGATATCAGAACAAGTCTGAGCATCTTGATGGGAATACAGCTAGACTTAGGGTCCTTCCCATGGAAGTCTGAAGGGGAATCAGTTCATGAGTGTTTATCTGGTTTTGGTGGGCTTGCTCTATAGAATAGGGTCATTATGTAGGATGACATATTTAGAATCCTGGGCTATTTGGTCTTAATCATGGAAGTTCAAAATCTTATATCTACGTATCTCACTCTTCTTTTCTGAGTAATCAACTTTACATATGGCTCTTACACATGAGAAGAATATTATTCTTGTCTGGATTCATGTAGAAAGCCTGAAGTTGGTCTTGGGATACCTGAGCTTTAAGGAGGAGACATTGAGTGATGAACTAGAGAGCTAGAGAGGATATGGGGAAAAAGAGAATGGGTTTTAGAAATAATTAGGGAGTAGATGCTTTAGGTGATGTGGACAAAGATAGAGAAGTACAGAGAAAGGCCCAGGATTCTGGCTTGGGTAACTCTGAATATGAGTGTTGTTTCCTGGGGTAAGGATGATGAGACAGGAAGAATTTGAAAACTGAGATTTTATGCCCCAATGAGATATCAGTGTGAATGTATTTGGAAATAAATTGTCTGAGGAATAAATGATAGAAGTGAAGTGAACAGGTAAAATTTTGAGGCAGATCGTAGTTGTACTTATGGAACTTACTGGAATTGTCTAGTAAAACAGTACAGAATAAAGGAAGGTAACCTAGGGCAAATATCCGAGAAGTTCCAATGTTTAAAGTCAAGTGCTGAGCATGAAAATGACAAAAAGAGTGAGGAAGAATGGCCAATGGCATGAGGAATAAAACAATATCGAGTGACTTGACTGGTAAGGCAGGATGGCTTTAGAGAGGATGGCCACCCAGAGTTGGGACTTAGTGGTGGCAGCAGCCTATCCATCCCACTGCAACAGCAAGAAAAAGCTAGAAAACTTTAAGAAATCATGGTTTTAAGACTTCACAGAACTGTGGAAACAACATGGACTAGATATATTGTAGTTCAGAGGTACGTGAGGCTCACAGGCCAGCTGCCTCCTTTCCTAGGAGTATTTGCTGTCCTGGGTGTGGACTGAGAAGGAGTGTGTCCCATGTCCAGTGACTCATCCAGGGAAGGTGATCCCAAGAACCTTCAGCTGTCAACTGAGATCAACGTGACAGATTAGGAACTGAAGATCCCTGAAGGTACTCCTGAAGACTTGCTGAGTTCTGAGGCTGTGCTTGAGACTTGAGAAGGGGTGTCAAGGGGTAGTGGCTAACAGCTTTAAAAAGCCAGAGTAAATCTCCTACAGTCCTGAGATTCTTTTTTTTTTTTTAAGATTATTTATTTATTTATTCATAAGAGACCCACAGAGAGAGGCAGAGACACAGGCAAAGGGAGAAGCAGGCTCCCTGTGGGGAGCCCCATACAGGACTCAATCCCAGGACCCTGGGATCATGACCTGAGCCAAAGGCAGATGCTCAACTGCTGAGCCACCAAGGCATCCCAGTCCTGAGATTCTTGAAAGACAAAATCTGTGAGAGGGAAGTGACCTGCCTCAACACAGAGGGGTTGTCCTCCTCAAGACATTTCCAAGTGAGTGATGTTAAATCACAATATGTCAAACCTTGTGGAAGCAACTAAAACAGTACTTAGAAATGAAGGTCCAGTGTCCATAGGAATACTCTATGGAATAATATATTTTATACATAAACACACGTAAACAAGAAAAAGACAGATAATTCAATTTAAATAACAATAGACAAGAACCTTGAAAAGCTGTTCACTAAAGATAATTTTCAAGTGGCCCATATGCATATGAAAATGTGTTTAATATTATTGGTCATTTAGGAAATTAGATTTGAAAGCAAAATGAGGTAGCCCCAAGAGTATCTAACTTTAAAGTGCTAACGATACCAAGTTTTAGCAAGGATATACAAGAAGGAGAATTTTTACATATTGTAGATGGAGGGAAAAATGGCTGTCACTACTTTTGAGAACTTTTAGGCACCTTTTAAAACAAAATAAAAATAAGCTCTGCAGCTCCATGATTCCACTTCTGGAAATGTGTGCTTAGATCCACAAAAACACAACCAGAAAGAAATGCTCAGAACTCAGAAAACAGCCTATGTTTGCATCAGCTGTAGAATGGTTAAATAAATTGTTGTCTTTTCTTACCAAAAGGACACACAACTATGGAAAAATCAAGATAGATTTTGGATGCACAATTGAGTAAAAAGGCCCATGCAAAAGAAAAAATACCATACGATTTTATTTATATGAACTTCAAAACTAGAAATAACTAATCTAAAATTATAGAAGCAACTATGGGTAACTTTGGGGATATATTGTCTCGAAAGGGGTGTATGACTGATGGGATGCTGGAAATGTCCTATTTTTTAATTTATGTGGTAGTTTCATAAATGTATATGTATTTAATATTTGTTGAGTTGTTCACCTAAGAATTGAACACCTTACTGATGCTAAGTTCTCACCCCAACAAAAAAGGGGCAGAGAAAACAGTTACTTATTGAGGAGAGACCTATCAACTGATTTTAAATGCTGCCTAAAATATATATAAAGCCCGGTCAGAAAAGTCCTTTGGATTTAATAACGAAAGTTGACTTTTGATTTTTGAGAGAACAATTTGAGAAAAATTGTTCAATATGAAGGTGGATGTTTGTGGAATAGAAAGGAAGTTGAGTGAGTAAGCCTGTCTCTTGGACTTTCTGGCTAGAGAAGGGAGGAAAGAAATGAGGAACGGCCACCGAGTAATGGAGAAGAAGGTGAGGTTTTGTTTGTCTTGTGTTGGAAACAGCTGAGATGTTTTCATAACTATATGTTTGTGGGAAAAACTTGAGGGAATGAAATATGTGAATGGAGGGCTGGCTCTCCACTTCCCAGAACAGTCCTTGAGAAGGTATGAGAGACTGGAATCCATTATTAGGTCAACTAAATTGGCCTTAGAGTTGCGAAATAGGAGGGAGGGTCTGGGAGTGATGAGGAATAGAAGCAGAAAAATGTTCCCCTTTATCCTGGAAGCCCGACCTAGAACCTACATAGTTCTGATAAGGATCAAATATGTACTTGTTGCTATACTCTTAAAGGGTCTTGTGACTGCCTATATATCTCACCAATAGTTAATACTGAAGAGCTGAATGACAAGCGCCAGAGCAATCCTGTGGAAGTGGTTTCAAGAGTAGAAATTCAAAGAGAACATTTATGATCCCTGCATGTCCCGTCCCCCCCTGAGCACTGAGCATATAGCCACCAGCTTCACCCAGCAAAAGTACAGCTCTGTCTGCCCATGGGTCCTGTCCCTGTGCTCCTTAAAGACCCTTGCTCATTTGCACTGTAAAACATCTCAAGAATTCTTTCTTGATCATGACACACAATGACCCCGCAACAGGAGGAACTCCAGATTTGTGCCAGGAAAGGTTCACATACTACCTGAAATTCACAGGGGCTCACTCACTGAATGAATAGGTGTGTAAGGATGTTTAGTTAGATTTCTAAAGCTTCATTCTGTGGAATCCTGTGGATTGAGATGTGAGGTTGGGCCGGTGGAATGAAAACCAAAGGAATTAGCACTCAGAGGCTAATTATCCAATGAGAAGGGCATTATTTGAATGTATCATTTGAACAGTTAGAAAATAATTAATACCTCACAGAATTAAGAATTAAGATCCAGCAGAGATATAGGGAATTATAAAGTGAAATTGCAAACTTTTTTTTACATGGATAATGTAAAGGATAAATTTATGTAAAACAGAAGGATTATCATCAAAAGAAGAAATGATCATTGTAACAATTTAAGTAAAACAGCCCCACGCAGATACAGAACAGCTAAACTACAATGAAAATACTTTATTTTGAACAGTGAGTCAACCATTACATGTTTGTATATCTTTTTTTTGTTTCTTTATTTTATGAATTTATTTTTTATTGGTGTTCAATTTGCCAACATACAGAATAACACCCAGTGCTCATCCCATAAAGTGCCCCCCTCAGTGCCCATCACCCATTCACCCCCACCCCCCGCCCACCTCCCCTTCCACCACCGCTAGTTCATTTCCCAGAGTTAGGAGTCTCTCATGTTCTTTTTTCTTTCTTCTTTCTTCTTTTTTCTTTCTTTCTTTCTTTCTTTCTTTCTTTCTTTCTTTCTTTCTTTCTTCTTTCTTTCTTTCTTTCTTTCTTCTTTCTTTCTTTCTTTCTTCTTTCTTTTTCTTTCTTTCTTTTTCTTTTTTCTTTCTTTTTTTCTTTCTTCTTTTTTTTTGTCAGCTAAATTTGAACTTGGTTATTTTTTCCAATATATTTACATATACCTACATCTGTGGGTGCTCAGCCTGCTGAGTTTAGGAAAGACTCAGAGGAGAGGCAGCTCCAGGATTGGGGAAGAGGAGGTGATAATGATGCTCCCCGGGAGTGGATGTGAT
This sequence comes from Canis aureus, assembly GCF_053574225.1. Classification (NCBI taxonomy): domain Eukaryota; kingdom Metazoa; phylum Chordata; class Mammalia; order Carnivora; family Canidae; genus Canis; species Canis aureus. The sequence continues at coordinate 55,574,529 of NC_135622.1, read as the reverse complement.
GGGTTATCAAAGACTAAGACAGGGACAGAAAGGTAAAATTTCTCACCAGATAGAGTTTCTAATTAGCCATTCTTCCCATAAGCCCCGAGTTGATCTGGAAATGTTATAAGAGCCATAGCTATTAGGAGTCATTTTCATCAAACCAGAACCGTGAATGGGAAGAGTCTACAGCATTTACCAGTTTATGTTCAGGACATTCTGTGTCTGAAACGGTGCCACAGCTCTTTCAACGTATAAACTGCTACTTAATTTTATAGCTTCTATAACAGTTATGAAGGACATTGGGAATGCTGTGCAACAGAGGCACAGCCTTCCATGCAGCAATCTATGGGTCAGTGAGGAAGATCACAAGTCAAGGAGAAACCATAATTTAACTTAATAAGAGTTTTGGTAAAAGGCATTTCCAGTTACAATGAAAACATTGAAGGGCAATGAGTCCAATTGGACATTGCGTAAGAATTCCTTGAAGAAATTTCACATAAGTCATATGATAGGAGACATCAAAACTGACAGCAGAGAAAATGGGGCAGATTGTTGGAAATCTTAACTCGAAGTACTGATGGGATGTGTGTACCCTCTACTCTGTGAACGTGAAATATTCCCTGACAAAGTTACCTCTAGCAGGTTGTAAATCTGCTAAGCAGCAGATCACCTCCAGCAAGGTCAAAGGAATGAAGGTGGCAAAGGATAAATAAACACCCACAATTTTAAAATGAGTCCTTTTTTTCTAGGAGGTAGATTTATTTAGCATTGAAAGTAAGAAGGCAGGGCTCATAGGGTTTCTAATAAGCTTACATGCTGTTGACTTGTTTGGCTTTGTTTTCTTTTTAAATTATTATTATTTGGTTGGTTGGTTGGTTGGTTGGTTGGTTGATTTTGGTTTAGGCCAAGACCATAAAAAGTCAACCATGTAAACAGGAACTGAGGGGAGCTTGATCTTGAAAGGATTCTTTAAAAATGGATTATTTTAACTCTACCTAATTAAATGAAACTCAAGAATATTTTCTCAAATATTGGCTGGTCGGGCTCCAGAATGCAGAGGCCACAGACCTGAGTGAAACCACAGCTCAGCTCTCCAGGCCTTTCCACGAGAACTTCTTCCTTCAGGGGAAGTATGTGGACAGCTTGAAAATGTTTGAACAATAAGAAGAAAAGGAAAGAATTAAGCAGTAATTCTCAAAGGGCTTAAAAAGATTCCTTTTAAAAAATGGCATTATGACTAAATTTCATATAAGCACGTTTTATGTATTTTTGTTAAATGGACGTTGGTGTCTCCTTCATCACAGACATGTGACTGGGTGTGATCAGGAAAGAAAATCTGCTTATTTATGTCAAAAGAGATTATGTGTTTATTTTCGCACTGGGAGGGAGACTAAACATGAGTAATTAATTGGTTTTGCATTGAAACAACTGAGATCTAAGTGTTATAAGAAATTTCCAGTAAGTGAGTTTAATAAAACAGCTATTCTGAAGCATGTATTTCTAAGGAATACAAGCAATACTACTAGCATATGTACTAGAACTTTTGAAATGCTGCTCAAGAATGAAACTAAAATAATTTTTCAAGAACCTCAATATCTATAATCATTAAAGATCCCATAGATCAAATTGGAACCCCTTAGAACAGATTTGGTCTTTACAGATCTAGGTTGGAGTGCAGACACCCCCACTGATAAGCCTGGCAACCTCGGACAATTTATTAACCTCTACAAATGTCTGTTTCTTAAATTGTAGGATGTGCATAATATGCACTGAAATAGTCTTCCAAAGACTACAAATAATATATGCTTTATCATCATGTTCTTGGCCCTGTTAATGTGTGCCAATATCATATTTCCCTTAGTACCCAACCTATAATAGCTCAATTTTGCCAAATCAACAGCAACTCCGGTATTTTTTTAGGGCTGACTGCCCTCAGGATCCTTGAGAATCCCTCTATTTGCTTATATTGTCTATACATCTGAAATTCTTGTTGCTTCTATGCTGCCATCTGTAAAATAATAATAATAATAATTAATAATAATAATAATAATAATAATACACTCTGACATAACGACCTTAAGAATGGACTCTGCAACCAGACTATCTAACACCAGAAAATCCCATCATTTAGTCTCAAGTCAAACTTAGCTGTGTCTTAACTAAGTGGGGTGCCAAGGCCCGGATCCCTATGCCTTATTAGCGGTGATAACGGTGATGATAGCGGTGTTACTGAGCTACTCACTCTAGCCTGGTACTCTGGTCTTCCAGGTTATTATTTATTCGGGTTTTGCTGATTCTCAGGCTGTAAGAATTCCACTACAACTACACTGCCAAGGCCCTGATCTTAGAATCTGTGTTATAATTGCAGTGTTCCCTGTGGGAGAACCACCAATATGCTTTCTGTCTACAGATCTGTCTACTCTGAAAATTTCATACTTGGAGAAATGATATAATATGTGGTTCTTTGTGATTAGCGTTTTGTTTTGTTTTGTTTTGTTCTGTTTGTTTTTTTACTTAGCAATCTGGGTGAATGTTTTCAAGGGTCATCCATATCATGGCATCGGTTACCTAATTCCTATGGTTGGCCTTATATTTAATATGATAGTCTACCCACTGGGACTCACACTGCTCAGGCACATACTTGCCAAAGTGTATCTCTATCTTCTATGATCAGAGAGGCCAGATAACATGGGAAAGCCTTGAATCACTGAACTCTACCTTTGAAACTAATAATACACTTTTTGTTAATTAATTGAGTTTAAACAAAAATATGGTGGCAAAAAAAAAATGGGAAAGCTTTAACTAGAGTTTAAAGATTATACATTGGGAAATTTGGATTCTGGTCCTGGATCTGCCTTTAACAAACAATGTGTGCTAAGCCACATTATTTTCCTTCTCTGGAGCATAGTTTTCTATTCTGTAAAAAAGAGCAGATTTAATAACATCAGTAGTTCCAAAAAAACCCTCACTTTTTTTGAATTAGTGGAATCTTGTTTTTTGTTTGTTGTTTTCTTTTTTAGTTGAACAGAACTTCTTTTGTCCCCTAACATATAAAACCTATGAACTGCTCTGGTTGAAGCCTATACTTTTTAATGAATTTCCTGCCTGTTGGCTCCAAATCTATCCTTCACGGTCTGTTCTGTGATAAGTGAGCTGGCCCCTGTAAGTGTTTTAATTCTGCATCCAGCATGACATTTGGATTTCTCAGTAACAACATCTCAGGAGGAAGGGGTTTCTCTTCCTGGTTCTGGTATACTTCTAATTTATTCTTCTCACTCACTTTCCATGGGCCAGTGGCATGTCTGGAGGAGATCCAGCAATGCTTGCTTTAGTCACATTCCAGCCACACCTTTGTGGCCTTTCCATTGAATTTCAAAATCTTCTGGCTACATTGCCAGGAAGAGTCCCAGCCATTCCAATGTTGACTTCCTGGACTGCAGCAGACCCCATCCTGCAGGGGCCTTTCCTGTGTGCCACGTCCAGCTGCAATTTCCTGGCGTCCAGCCCACCTGCAACAGGCAAGGGTATACCCTCCATGCTGCTCCGAGCTGTGGTTCCTTGTTCACCAGCCTTGGGCCAGAAGCAGTGGACCAGTCCTGGCCCAGAACAACCAAGTGAACATCATCTATTGAGTTTTGACCACAGCTTCTCCAGCAAGGTCTAAAGCTCAACCTTGATTAAGGCTTCTCACTTCCAAGTTTATTTTTCCCTTGGGTACTTTTCCTTGAATCTAAGTTATTTAGAGTTCTCTTTACTCTTTGAGGTCAATCCCTTGTTACTAGATAATAACTATCGATGTTAAACATTCCCTGTTTGTAGGTATTGTGTTGTATCTATTCCCTGAGTGGACCTGGTCTAATACAAAGCTGATATAGGAGAAGAGGCTGGAAATGCATCCATTCACTACTCCTATTTACCTGTGGGAAGACTATGAAGGATTAGCAGAGAATACATTTTGAAAACCACTGGACTGAATAGTTTTTCAATCTTCCTACCCAGACACGGTCAGGTCCATAATGATGGTAGGTATAGTGAACTCGGGTTGACAAAGGTTTTCTTATGCAGAGATTGATAGGATCCATCACCACCTCACCAGTAGCAGAAAGTCTCCTTAACTTTGAATCAGGAGATGTGGATTTACAACTTTGATCCATAACTAAGACATGTATTTAGTCAAAATATGGGATCTCTGTGAGCTGTAGTGTCCTCATTTATAATTTGGGATGTGTAACCTTGTTCTGTGATTTCACAGGATTTTTATAAAGATCATTATGATAACATACGTGGCATTTAATTATATCCCATGGTCATCAAAGATAATAATGGTTGTGATATCTCCTGCTTTGGTTATCACAATCTTTCTTATTCCTCATATTGAAAAACTGAGGCCTAGAAAAGATTTGAAATTTATCTAAGATCATATCACTGAAAGACTACTGTATGTGTCTGTCCCATATAATATGCTTTCCTCATAACAGGTTTTAATGACATATAGAAAAATCATCTGAGTATGTATGATCTAATATACAATCGTGTTTAGAATTAGTATCATTAAGGAAATATCACTTGTAAACATGTGGAAACTAATTCTCTATAATTTATTCAAATTTTATATTAAACAGTTATTTTTTATTTTTAGCAAAGATTTCTGATATTCTCATTTTCACCAGAAGAGGCCACTATGATCCAACTTAATGAGTTTATTATCACATTAATTCTTGGTTTAGAAAATTGCCAGGCACTTTAAAAGGCAATGATTAGGAATGTGGCTTGCTTTTCTCTTTACTCTCCTTTTTTTTTTTCTTTTTTTAAAATTTTCACTCAGTTTTAATTACAATCATTCATTTTAAATTCAAACAGGTGACCAAAGGTGAAGCATCTGGAATGATCTGATTACAAGCCTGATTAACTGATAACAAAGACTTCTCCACAAAATATACATAGTTTTCTATGCATTCCTGTATTTAAAATAGAGCTAAATCCACAAACTAACCTGATTAACAGATGAACATTAATTTCTAGGGCCATGTGACATAAGTAAAGGGAAATGGCTTAGTTCTTATGGATACACTAGTTTTTTTTGTTTTTAAAGATTTTTATTTATTCATGAGAGACACAGAGAGAGAAAGGGAGAAGCAAGCTCCCCTGTGGGGATGCAGGACTCGATCCCAGGACCCCAGGATCATGCCCTGAGCCAAAGGAAGGCACTCAACCACTGAGCCACCCAGGTGCCCCTGGATACACTAGATTGAGTCCGCTTCTTCATCTGTTTACAAAAATAAATATCAATATATTGTCTGATTTGTAGGTTTTCTTGCCATGTCAGTAAAATGAAGAGCTTTTCCTTACTGGTTTTTCATGCAAGTAAATCTCATGCCATTAGCCAGAAATGGGTTATACCTTAGGAAGGTTATGGCAAACTGGCCTCTCTCCAGGGGTAGACAGCAACCCCTCAGTTAAAACAAGGTGGCTAATCGGTGACATATATAGCACCATTATTATTCATCAACCCCTAGGATGCTGAGTGAGACTGTCAGGTTCCGACCAAGTAATTTCCCAGCAAATATTCTCTCATCTGTTTGGAAATTTTCCTTTGCATCTCAACCTCTCCAGGTAACAGCTCTGTTACACTCTTGACAGTCACTGTTCCTACCACTGGGGCAAAGTCTTCCAAGTCTTTACTCTCCTTTTAAGTGACAGCCACTTCTTCCATCCGAGAGTAGGGACTGTAGACACTCCCTTCTGATTCCCTCAAAGAGCCAAGGTTTTATAGGTAGACAGATATAGATTCCAATCTTGATTCAACCACCAAAACAGACTTCTAGTTATAAAGAGAAAATGACAGTATCTCCTTTGTTTGCTTTTCTACAAGAAGAGATGAGATGGTATCATTAAAGTACTGGAAACAGTACCGGTTCATGGCCTGGATTGTTGGTTCTAGGTTTGGATTGCTGGAATTTACACATTCTGCTTTTCTTATTTTTGTTCTTTGGTAGGAGCATTCATGTTTCTCTGGTAAGAAATGGAAGGGAATACCAGCCTAGGGACCTTGATCTGGCTATCAAATCTGTGCTTAAAATGAGCTGATTTGCCCATAGAAAAGCTTATTGAAAGTCAGTGTTTCTAGCCAAATATGGAAGAGTATGACAGGCTTCAAAATTCATAGTAACTTGTTTTTGATTTCGAGGAGATTCTTTAAAATTACTTTTTGAAACATCCCCTGCATGCCCAGCACTGTCTTAAATTCGGAGCAATGTGTAATCATGTATCAATTTTTTAAAAAACTATATATTCCATTTGAGTCAATCCTTTTAGTCAATCTTGGCATTTTTTCATTATCTTGGAAGGTTATGATATCTGTCATACTATAAATATTAACATTTAAGAATAAAATTAGCTCAATATTTAATTGTATTTAGTTAAATATAAAATTCTCCAGTGATTTGATACACCCAATATTAATTTGAAAATAAATGAACAAGTTCTTCCCCAACATAGAAAACTTACATTTTGTCTTCTCCTTAGAACTCATTGTTCATTTCCAATTTTTCCATAATTTCCATTCTCATGTCATCTAAGTTTAAAAATCTTTTACTAATCACTCCATCATATAATCAAAATGTATACATTAATTGGAATTTTTTATATTTCTTTTATTTCCTGAGACTTGTACATTATAAATTTCCTCTGAATTGAGCTAAATAATTATCATTGTCAATAGTACACAGTTTACCAAAATGACATAGGTGTATGACAAAACCTTATTATTGTGGAAGTAGAGATATATCTCTTACTGAAATAAAACTTTATCCGAAATTTCATTTACTAAAAAGAGGTACATAGCAAAAAACCTCTAATCATCTGACAATGATCATATTATCTTGTTTTGGAAGTAGAAAAAGTAATTATGTTTGGGGGCACCTGGGTGGCTCAGAGTTTGAGTGTGTCTGCCTTTGGCTCAGGTCATGATTCTGAGGTCCTGGGATTGAGTCCCATATCAGGCTCCTACAGGCAGCCTGCTTCTCCCTCTGCCTCTGTCTGCCTCTCTCTCTGGGTCTCTCATGAATAAATAAATAAATAATAAATAAATAAATAAATAAATATATAAATAAATAAATAAGATCTTTTAAAAAAAAGTAATTGTGTTTAAGAAAAAATAAGAGGAAAAATAACACTAATTGAACTATTTAATGGCATAATTTGATAAACTGTTTTTGACTACTTTCTTGAATAAAACACAATGAATCTAAAGATAATAACCTGCAAACTTTATCTTTGGGTATTATCCAATGTAATATACAAATTTGGTAATCCTAGAAAACATTCCAGTTGAATTTTAAGATTCTTAGGATTATATTTCTGCTTTGAAAAATCAAAGAAAAAATATTTTTTAAAATATTTTATTTATTTATTCATCAGAGACACAGAGAGAGAGAGTGAGAGAGCACTGTGTGAAGGGGGAAGGGAGGGGAGAGGAGAAGAGGGAGGGAGGGAAAGAGAGAGACAGACAGAGACAGAGACAGAGACACAGGCAGAGGGAGAAGCAGGAAGCCCGATGTGGGACTCGATCCTGGGTCTCCAGGATCAGGCCCTGGGCTGAAGGCGGCACTAAACCGCTGAGCCACCCGGGCTGCCCAGGAAAAATATTTTTAAATGATGACTGGTCCAAGGGATGAGTCTTAAGAGTAGTTGGAAATAGGAGCACAGGGGTGGCTCAGTTGTTTGGGTGCCTGACTCTTGATTTCAGCTCAGATCATGATCTCAGGATCAGGAGATAGAGCTGCACATTGGGCTCCATGCTCAGTGGAGAATCTGCTGGAAATCTCTCTCCCTCTCTCTGACCTTCCTGCCTCTTGAGAGTGCATGCTTTCTCTCTCAAATACAAACATACATATATACATACATATATGTCTTTAAAAAAAGAGTAGCTGGAAAAAATTTCTTAGGTGTAAATTAATGAAAAATTACTGTCTTAATGTGAAATAGTTCTTACAATAGGGTCCTTCTTTTGTTTTGTCTAAAGGAATATTTTCTTTGAAAAAGCTCAGGAGGGGGAACCCTGGGTGGCGCAGCGGTTTGGCGCCTACCTTTGGCCCAGGGCGCGATCCTGGAGACCCGGGATCGAATCCCACGTCGGGCTCCCGGTGCATGGAGCCTGCTTCTCCCTCTGCCTGTGTCTCTGCCTCTCTCTCTCTCTCTGTCTCTCTGTTACTATCATAAAAATAAATAAAAATTATAAAAAAAAAAAAGAAAAGGCTCAGGAGATGGAGGAAGGAAAGAACATAAATGGGTAGTATCAGTATGTCAGTAGTGTTCCATCACATATCTGAATTCAGAAGATGTGAAGATACGTTTCTATTACTAAGCTTTGCATTCCGCATTCCACTTTACCCCCAAATGCAGAAATCATAGGACCTTCCACATCCCAGGAAAAATCACCAAAGTAAAACTTATAATAGAAATGGCATATGATTTTTTTTAAAGAGGAGAAAAGACCATTTGTGAATTCAAAGATATCTACAGGAAAATCTATTGTGAGGGATTTTACCAACGAAAATTAAAGATCTGAAAAATGATTTCTTCCAGACCTAGGTTTTCAAATGAAGATCCTCCCTTTGGCACAATCTTTCTACAAATATTTAAGGTAAGTACGATACAGAACAAAGAGTAATATTTGCAAAAGAGATGAAAACCATGAGCTGAATGTTTTAAATACTCATTCTGCAGCTCCAAAATTAGTACTAGCATTTCCAGATCAGGATGGCATTAAACCTTGTCCAAATCTGAGCTGCAATGTTTGCCTCCCTTGAATATGTCACGCCTTCTTACCAGTGAGCACTTCTCTTCACGTGAGCCAGGAAGGATCGTATTCTGACAAAGGAGAGAAGTCTGAAAACTGTGTTTCTCTGAGACTCTCCGTGTGCCCTGGAAACCAATGCTCAGCCAAGTTGTACACGTGATGCTGGAATATAGATCTGAGAAGGTGTAGCCCTTGACCTCCTAAATCCACAGTACACCCATGCTGGCAGCTGGCAGACACACAAGCTGATGAAAACTATACACTGTTGTTTTTTTTTTTTTTTCTGGTTCACACTGAGCGTCACTACAAGATGCAAGGGTGCAAGGGCAGCACAGAACAGACATCTCGGTATCTCTCAGGTGTCAGGGGAGTGTCCCTCATCGCAAATTTCATTTGCTTTGATGATCTACATTGCACATTTTTCAAGAGGGTATGAGCATTCGAAATCAAGAAATGTTGCTGCAATGCTTTCTTTGATAGAGCCGTATCTCAATACGATATAATAATTTAGACTGCATACATGTAATTATTTCTTTGCTACTACCTATGCCTCTGTATTCTTTATGGAGCTTTATGCTGTGCTGAAATTTAATATTCCTTTTGAATAATTGTCATTCCTACTAATAAACTAATTTGGTGGTTCTCCTGAGGCCAACCAAGTGATTGGTTTTGTCTGACTCCCATGGAAAAAGCACATTTACTCCAATAGATGGCACTGTAATATAAATTAGTAAAGTTATGAAATTGAAAATTAAAACAAAATGTAACCACTATCTTTTTGTTCCCCTCAAGCAGATTTTATGAAGCATTAATCAATTCAGAGAAGCTAATAAAATGCTTGGAAAATGAATCCCAATGTTATTTAAATTATGCCTGTTTATCAGTAAGCAGACTAAATGTATGGGCCAGCTATTGGAGTAATCCAAAAGGCAAGCTGGTCAAAATAGATTTGACCCCTGATAATGTTTGGGGCTTTTTTTGATGCAAAGAATACATTTCAGATTTGTTATTATTTGCAGGATGAATTCCATTATTATTATTTTTTTCTTTCAAGGAATCAACTTTGACAATCCCCATGTTGAAATTGGGTAGTTTTGCAGCAACTCCTTTTGTAAATTTTAAAATCCTGCCAGCTCTTGGCCTGAGACACAGGTCTCTGATGTCAGAGGACTGTTTGTCTGCCAGAGTGAGCTAACATTTATCTTTGTTCTAAATTAGAAAAACAATAGACTGAATCAGCTTGACATGACATTTCACTGAACACCACCAGGGATGTTTTCATTGGTGAGGATGAAGAAATAGAAGGAGATGAGCCCCCAAGATGCAGTGTGGGCCACAGTCAGAAAGGCAGTGGGTGAGGTGAGGCTGGCCAGAGACCTGGGGCCTTTTTTCTGATCCTCAGAAACCCTAGATAACAAGAGTATGGGGAACATAGTGCAGAGTGTTCATGGTCAGCCTGTCTTTTGGTTCTCAGCAGCAGCATTTTAAGTCAGAAATTAGAAAGCAAAAGAGAATGACGACTACCTTGTTCTGATGAAGACATTGAGTGACACAGAAGTTGGTCTTGCTGTAGGGCACAGCCTGCATTTGAAGGAGTACTGGACACAAGTACAAATCCCACTTTGTTGTTTTTCATTGTGAGGATCTGTCAGTGATAAAAAAGAGAAAATCTTCACTTTAAGAAGTCCGCTTCTATTCAAGTTCAATGTTCTGCAATGTGGGATGAGATAAGGGTTAGAAGTTATACTCCTGTAAATGCAGCATCCCTCCTATATCACCTTCCATGCCCTGGCAAGACAACAGGATAGAGAGGGTAAGACACAAAGCTGGGGGTTAGGATGCATGGATCCCGCCACTTCATCTCTCTGGGACTAGATTTCTTCATTTAGACAACACAAGGGAAGAAAAGATTATTTCTAAAATCTCTATTAGCACTAAAAGTCTATTATTATCTCATTTTTCTAATGCTGAGCATTATAAATGATGTAAAATTTAATGACCTCATTACCACAAATGGTAAATTATATTTTAAAATAAAGGTTGAATCACTCATTAGTAAGACTGTGAACGTAGAAGTAGGTATCTAGGTTTTCCTGACATCATCAATGTTTTTGGAAGTAGGTTCATTAGAACAATTCAACTTAATTAATGGACTTTGGCTTTGTTTCCCTCCCTCCATGCTGTTCTCCATCCCCCCATTCCTTCTTTCCCCAGGTATTTATTGATTGATAACTGTATGCTAGAGACTACATGAGGCACTGGGGATAAGGCAGTTATAAGTCAAACTTAGACACTATCTTTTAGAGCTTATAGTCTAGTAGACAATCAAGTTCACAATTTGAACATAGAAAGATGTGCTGAGAGGGGTGGGAACATGGAGCACCTCATTAGGCTGCATCCATTTAAGTTGCAAGCAGAGATCTCCTTTCTGTGTCAATTTATTTCTTTGCACCTCACCTTTTCCAGGTGTGAGGATGGTGCCTTCACGTTCCTAAATACTCTTGTGCCAAGGGGCAAAATCTCTAGATACTGTCCATGCTCGTTTCCTAGGGTTCCATAACAAAATATCACAAGCTGGGTGGTTGAAGCCAAGACAATTTATTCTCTCACTGTCACAGAGGCTAGAAATTCAAAATTAAGGAGTCAGCAGGGCCATGCTCTCTCCAGAGGACCTAGGGAAGAGTCCTTCCTTGTTTCTTCTGGCTTCTGGTAGTTGCTACCAATCCCTAGAGTTTCTTGGCTTGAGGCAGCGTAGCTACAACTTCTGTCTACATTTTCATGTGATCTTCTCCCATGTTCTCCTCTGTGTCTTCAGATCTCTCTCTTTACAAGGACACCGGTCACTGAATTCCAGGCCCACCCTACTCCTGTAGGATGTCACCTAAAATTGATTAAATCAGCAAATATCCAATTTCCAGATAAGGTCACATTCACAGTTTCCAGGTGGGCTTGAATTTTTGGAGGATATATTTAACCCAGTACCAGACTTAGCAGTCTAAGGAAAAAGGAGGTATAAAAGAAGAAAATGGAAGTAGAGACTTTATTTGTTTATATATCACAGATACTTTAAATGATGATGTATATCATATGCGTTTATTAAGAGAAAATGGAATATGGTTTAGTAAAAACATATGTTTATGCATTTATAATGAATTTTTTTCCCATTTAAATGTTTACAGTACACATTGAATTCACAGAGAGCTGGGTTCTGGGCTGATTACAGGCAATTGCAATCCTGGAGTGTTTCCAAATCTCACATGGTCAGTAGCCTCATCTTCATTGCCCACCAAGCCAGACTAGAGTGCCCTTTCTGTTCCCTGGCCCATCCTTCAGAGAAGACACTAATGAGGTGGTCAAAAGAGAAAGGCCACAAGAAGATGCAAAATGCAATGTCTGAGCAATCAGAATAATTAGCCTTTGAATTATTGAGAATGTGAAGAATTCTTGACAATATAATGATTCCAGTAAATCCCTTCCAATTTTCTTCAATTCAAAATCAATTTCAAATTTACTTGTCTTACCATTAAAGATGACATATTTAATATGAGGGAGTTTAAACAATGACAACATACAATCCTTTTATGGTAGATCTGTTGCTAAGCCCTCAGACTATAAATCAAACATCTTAAGACATGATTTATGTTCTTTTGCATATTTTCAGTCCTTGGAGAATTTTCATTGAGGGAGAATTTGCTTTTGTAAAATACAAGTAAAACTCATGCTCTGAAATGTTAGGCTTTTCCCTTTGATAGGTCAGACCCCAATTGAGTGAGTATGGTCTCCATTCCATAATTTATATCTCCTCCCTTCCTTCCTTCCTTCCTTCCTCCCTCCCTTCCTTCCTTCCTTCCTTCCTTCCTTCCTTCCTTCCTTCCTTCCTTCTTTCCAACCTCCCTCCTCCCAACTCCCCTTCCTCTCCCCCTTCCTTCCTTCCCTTCTTTCTGTTTCTCTATCTCTCTGTCTATCTTTCTTGCCTTCAGGGACTACAAATAGTCTTACAGTGAGAGCTTGAAAGTCCTTCAGTGTGTGAGTCTTTTCCTAAAAGACTCCAGCACACAGAATTCAAGCTTTGCATTCTAGCTTTGCATCCAGAAAATAGTAACTATGTGAGGTGATATACATGACAATTAGCTTGATTGTGGTGATCATTTCACAACATACTCATGTATCAAAACATCAAGTTGTATACTTTAACATATGTAATTTTTATTTATCGATTATAATTCAATAAAGCTGAAAGAAGGGTAAAGCTCATTCTGTAAGTTCAAGTGCAGTGTCTAGAATCATGTGCTTAGGTTCCCAAATGGAAGGAGTAAGAAGAAGTTAAAAAAAATAGGCTTGTCCAAGATCACTCAGGGAGTTCAGGGCATACCTGAAAGTTGGGTAGAGATTCTTTCTAGCTGGATCCTTGGGTGAATTTTATAAATTTCACAGCTTGCCAATTCAAAAAGTTGCATCCTAGGTTTAGAAGCATTGCATGAGGTCCCCTCCCTCCTGTCCACGCAGGCTGAGAAAAGCTGGACTTAGTTCTTCATTTACCCCCTCAGTCGGGGATCTCCTGCAGCTACAGCTCACAAACCTACAAAGGTCAGCCCTGGGTCTGACTTTCAGGACAGACTTTCTTTTTCACTCTTCATGTTCTTTAGTTTTGCTTACTAGTCCTTACTTGCTGTGATTTCCCTGATAGAGGCAAGGCATTTTAGATGTTTGGGAAATACCAGTTGCTTATATTTATCAGTAACCATTGAGCATGTGATTATTCAGCAAGTGTCATGAAGGGACTAGGTACAAGGAGTCCATGGAGCCCAAGGGTTATTAGTGGAGACTGGCTAGGTTTGGATTTTGACTGGCGCCACCCCTTCTAGTTGTAAGACTTTAGATAAGTTATGAAAAGTTATTATTCCTCTCCAGAAAGGCAGATTTTAGCAGCCCCAAATAGGATTATATGGATTAAAAGGGTTAATACATGTAAAGATTTTTTAAGTGAAAAAAAGTGTCTGGCACACACCAAAAATTAGAATGAAGTGTAAAAGCAATAAGACACTTAGACACTCATCATAATGAACATAGCGTCTCATGAATCCTACCTTAGATATTTTGGAAATAATTATTGAGTAATCTCCAAGGATTAGTAACTGATTTTACTAATGGCACAGAGGAGAAATCAATGAGACAATGTTTGCCCCGACTAACAACTCTTTCTTCATTCATGAACACACAGTTATAATTCTTAAATCTGATTTTGGCAAGTCTAAGTTGAATATATTTGATGCTCAAGCAAAGAACGTATCCGGGGGTTTGTACACTAATTCCATTAGAAATAATATAGTATTTCATCTGCCTCCAGTGTATGTGTGTGTGTGTGTGCATGTGTATGACAGAGACAGAAGGAAGGGAAGGTGGGTAGAAGGAAGGGGGAGGGAAGAGCAAGAATGAGAGAGAGAGAGAATTTTGAAGGTCTTATTCAATTTCTCTTTTAATCTCACTTAAAGTGAATGAGAGAGGCTTCTGAATTCTTTCTCAGGGAGAAATAACTTTGACCCTGCTGATAATCTCTGTACTCAGCCCGTTAATTTTACACCTAAAAAGGTCATAAATATTTTCCAGAACTAAATCTGAGAGGATATTAGGAAGAAAAGTTTCCATTAAGATAAAAATCCAAACTCTTTTATCACTTAAAGTTTTCATTTTTTGTTTGCTTGTTTTTGGAAGTAAATACTGTGATCAGATCTATGGATATCAAGTTTCTCCCATGAAAGACTGACCTATAAATCTGCATGATTCTTGCAGAAGCTGCCAACTGCATGCCAGTATAACCGCTGAGTATCCCCCAGGGTGGAGCTCACTGCTGAGGCTCTCCACCGACCATTATTATTCTGGAAAACCTTCTAAGGCTCTGGGTCCAGCCTTCATGCCTGTGGGCTCAGAGGATCATACGGGTCAGTATGCCCAGCTCAGATTCTATCTCTATGACAGCTTTACATGGACTGACCTGAGGGCTCTCACCTATGGGCCAGAATGCTAATTTTTTCATTTGCACTAAAAAGAGAACTGTCCTGAACACGGGGAGGCTGACAACTCCATGACCTGAACTGTCCTCAACTAATGGCAAATTGTTTTGGAATGCTAAATAATCAGAAGGTGACTTGGTGGGTTTGAAATGAGAATAAAGGAAATCTCTTTCCTTACATGGAGGGTAGACTCCAAGAAATGGATTTCCTATGTCAAATGGAATGTATTTGACTAAAAGCACTGTATGAAAGGATATCTTTTCTATCCTCAATGAGCATTGAGAATCCTAATTATTATTATTATTATTATTATTATTATTATTATTATTATTTAATTCGAGAGACTGGGAGAGAGTGAGAGAATACGAGCCAGGGGAGGAGCAGAAGGAGAGAGACAAATAGGCTCCGAGTTGAGTGTGAAGCCCAAGGCAGGGCTCAATCTCAGGACCTTAAGATCATGACCTGAGCTGAAACCAAGAGTCAGATGCTTAAAAAACTGAGCCACCCAGGTGCCCCTTAATTTTTTTATCTTAAAATTGTTTTTTAAACAATTTCAACTTGTTATAACTTAAAGCAATGATATATCACAACACATCTATCATAATGGCTGAAACAATAACATGACAACACCAAATGCTGGCAAGGATGTGGAGAGACTGAATCCTCATACATAACTGGTGGGAATGTAAAGTGGTATAGTCAATCTGGAAAACAGTTTGGCAGCTTCTTATAAAACTAAACATGCAATTACCATATGACCCAGCGATTGAATTCTTGGGCATTTATCCCAGAGAAATGTCACACTGCTACTGAAATTACACACATATATTGAGTTGCAGTGATGTTGCCAGTAATTATTAATGGAAAAAACTCAATCATAGAAACTGAATAATAACAATTTCATAAAGCAAAGACAAAAAGGTGTGTAACAGATGTAGAGAAAATTGTCCAAGGGAATGTATACCAAAATATTAAGTTGTTATTGGGCAGGCAAACGGTAGGTAATTTCTTTCTGTTATTCTAAAATTGTTCTGAATTACTTAGATAAAGCAAAATAAAATTTTTTTTATGTATTTCAAAAGGAGCATTTTTTGATTATACATACATTCTAAAAATCTTTCCTAGATTATTTTAAATCATCATTAACATTAAACATCCCACTAATGTCATTATCTTTTTTCAAATTAAACTTTTTATTTTGAAATAATCATATAGTATAGTCATATGCAAATATAAGAAGTAATACTAGGGGATTTTGAGTACCTTTTACAGAATTTCCATTAGTGGTAACATCCTGCAATATTGTAGCATATCACAGCCAGGATATTGCCATTGACACAATCTGAAGATCTTATTTATTCAGATTTCCCTAGTTTTACTTCTACTTCTGTATATGTGTGGATTTCTAATTTTACTACATATAGATTCATGTGTCCACCACCCCTATTGTGCTACCCTGTTATAATCACATGCATCTTGCTCCTACCACGCCTATCATAATCTCAAAATCCTGGCAACCACTAATTTAATTCCTATTCCCATAATTTTGTCATATCAAGAACATTATATATATATGTATAACATATATAAACTATATATACTAACTATATATATATAGTTATACAACTATATATATAGTTATACACAATTGACCTTTTCAGAATGGCTTTTGTCACTCAGCACAATTCCCTAGAGACTTATAAAAGTTATTGCTTACATCAACTGTTCATTCCTTTTTTGTTGTCGAGTAATATTCCACTGAATGGATGTACCACCTTTTGTTTATCCATTCATTCGCTGAAGGACAGCTGGGCCATCACTGCTTTTTGGCTATCGTGATAAAGCTATTATGCACATTTGTATACAGGGTTTTGCATCATCATAGTTTTTTTTCAGTGAATAATTATTGGTAATGTCACTGCAACTCAATATATTTATCTCTATTGTGTAATTTTAGTAGCTGATTGAAACTGTATATATACATAATATTTCTATTGTGTATATATATCATATGTAAATTGTGTTTATATATACTATATATAAACAAATAAAGAAACATATATGTATATTATATATGTATATACAATATACACACTTTATATATATTATATACACACATATATTTATTTCTTTACAGAGGAAGAATTGGTAGGTGGAGTAAGAAACAGGTTTACAACTGGACACCGTCTGGTCTGACATTCCAGTTTGGCTATGTACTGACTGTATAATCCTGAACATGTCACTCAGCAGTTGAAGTCTCAAACTTCTTATCCACGACCTAATTACAGTGGCAAATTTGTCCTAAAGGTACATAGAATTTGGTACATAGTAGGTACTCAATCATGACTGCTGTTTTTGGAGGTCAGAACAACAAATTCATGGGTATCCACACAGCAACAGTTTTGTGTTGTGTTAAGAAGGCCATCGATTCCCAGAACAGCAGCGTTTGGCCATTGCCAGGCTGAGTCATTAGGAGATTACTAACAAATGAAAGGCCACTGAAATCTCTGTGCAGTTCTGTTCATAACCCACGGAAACGTTTATTCCCATTTTGGCAGCATGATTTAATGATTTTTTTCCAGCACGCACCACATGTAGACGCAAACAGTTTTACTTCATTCTTAGGGTAATTACTGAAGGTTGACCGCCTCCTTGGAGAAGTTCACTTCCAGACGTTTGATAGGAATTTCTGTTGATTTCTCTGGTGTCTTCCACCTCGGTTCAGGACTTCATTAAGTCTCCTGTAGAATGTTCCATCAGCCTGCTAACCTATCTCTACACTTTCCCCAGATCAGTCTGCAGCACAGCCAGGGTACAATTTCTAAAAATAAGGATTTTTCTTATTTTTATTATGCAGCTTTTGATATTTGAAACAATTATCCCAGTGAATAATGAGATGTCCTGCAGGATTATTGTTTGCAAAAAGAGGCTTGTGAGAATTGAACAGAGATGAAATTGACTTTGATGCTTACTTAGAGTGCTTTACTCCCCCATAATGCAGAGTAAAAAGGTCCAAGCCCACTTTGTAGGGGGAGGGATGAACAACAACTCAGGACATAGTGGGTTGGGGTGGGGGAATGCTTTCTGGGAAGATTGATCTCCTAAAACATCACCTTTTCCAAATCATCTCTAACTATTCTGTTGCATAGATAACTGTGATATGCTTGGTTAGTATGAAACATTGGGGGAAGACATGAAATGTAGAGCATTTCTAAGTGTGTATAAACAGGTTAGGACACTAGAGGACAACAACAAAGGACAAATACGTTTTGAATATTGACTTTGAGCAGCTGCTTTCCATATGCTGTCTCATCTAATCCTAATAGTGATTTTTTAAAATATTTTATTTATTTATTCATGAGACACACACACACACACACACACACACAGGCAGAGACACAGGCAGAGGGAGAAGCAGGCTCCATGCAGGGAGCCTGATGCGGGACTCGATCCCAGGACTCCAGGATCACGCCCTGGGCCAAAGGAAGGCACTAAACTGCTGAGCCACCCAGGGATCCCCATCATAGTGATTTTTAAAAATATTTTTATCTATTCATTGAGAGAGAGAGAGAGAGAGAGAGAGAGAGCATGAGCAGGGGAGAAGTTCAGAGGGAGAGGGAAAAGCAGACCTCTCCCTGAGCAGGGAGCCCAACACAGGGCTGGATCCCAGGATCCTCGGGATCATGACCTGAGGTGAAGCAGATGCTTAGCTGCCTGAGCCACCCAAGCAACCCTCACCCCACCCCATAGTGATCTTACAAAGCACATACTCTCATCCTTCCCGTGAAGACCAGAATGTAGAGGCTTGGAGATGCGCAGTAACCTGTCCCAGAAAATTTCCCTGGCAAACGTACAACCCAGGACTCACTTAACCCCTTGACATTATGCTTCCCTTGGCTTCTTACCTCACAGTAGTAGGCATCTAGTCCTTATATGTGTAAGTTTTCACAGTAGCTTCATCCCAATGAATATTTATTGGATGTTCATAGTCCATCCAATAGGCTTTTCCTCTCTCCAACGTTTAACGTTAAATAGACATTGCTTGCTGTTTCCCCTCCTGTATGCCTATTTTCTCAATGCAATGGTGTTAGCAGCCTGCCATGAAATGTAGGTAGGAGCAGAAGATGTGAACTTAAAATTCTAGAATGTACAGAGAGGGCAGCTGCATGGGGCATTTGAGATCATCTAGTCCAAATACTCAAACTTGAAGCAGACATTTCAATATTTTCTCCTGGGCACCATAAACAGTTAAACTAATTAGTTCCACAGTGCACATAATAATGACTAAAATACAGAACCAAATTAAGTAATATTTTTCTTTAAAGTTTCTTAGAAACGTTGAAGTTATATTCTTTCATAATGCACAAATCTGTGATCTGAGCCACAAGCATAAATTTTCATTAGTTCGACAAACTATAGAAATGACCTCATAGTTCTTTTGTTAATGACCATTTCTTTTTTTGTTTTTTGAAAAATATTATTTATTTATTTATTTATTTATTTATTTATTTATTTATTTGAGAGAGAGAGAGAGAGGAGGAGAATATGAGCGTGAACATATGCAGGGGTGAGGGGAGGGGCAAAGAGGGAGGGAGAGGTGGAGGCAAAGGATCCCAAGCAGACTCCAGCTGAGCTTGGGAGCCCAACCTGGGGCTCAGTCTCCCCACCCTGATATCATGATCTGAGCTGAAACCAAGATCAGACACTGAAACAACTGAGACACCTAGGTGCCCCTGACCATTTCTTATTTGTTGTGTGATCTTTTACTATATATGATTAATAATACAAGACAACTGGCTATAAATTTAAAGAGTATAGGAAAGATTTATGCTTATTTGCTAATAATTTTCTACCTCCCACCTAGTACCCCATACCAATATAATAAGGATCAAGCAAACAAAGAAAAACTTCTACAATATATTTAGTGATCGATCATTGTAGATCATTAATGTCCTAGGCACATAGTCAAATTCTAGTGGAAACACAGACTACTTTACCCAATAATCTCATTTTAACTGTGCAAAATGAGGGCTAGATGAACACTGAAATGTTCTGACTTATGAAGATGATTACTACTGGTTTTAATCCTCTTATTATTTTTCAGGGGGAAAAAGATACTTTGAGAGACTACATTTTGGGGTTCTTTGCTGGTAGGAAAGGAATGCTTGAACCTTTTCTGCCCTATGTACATGCACTCACACACACACAGAGTTGTAACTACTTAAAGAACAGTTTATGTTTTTCTTTCAAAAAAGCAAGGTGTGTTTCTTCCCAACACAATTTGGAAAGTGATCAAAATATGCCAACAATAAAAATCATCCTTATTTTCCTACTAATTTTATCAGTAAATTCACTTTGGGCAAAAATGATGGAAATTAAAAAAGAAAAAAAAAAGGAAAGGTCTTTTACAGTAGGTTGTAACCATACTAATATTCGCCAAAATTTCAGGCACTTTGTCAAAAAGTTATGCCTATAGTATATGCTTTTATTTAATGTTTTTACTTATATTAAACAGGATCTTTAGAAAGGGAAATAAAGCCAGTTATAATGACACAAACACCGAGTTTCAGTCTACAAATCTCTCCACTTGAGAATTAACCTCTGTGAAAGATAAGCTTCTCGTTAGTGACCTCATTCATCTGTCAAATACCCAAAGATCCACTGCACAGTCAATGCATGTTATCTTTTCAAATTAAATCCTCCTGTAGTGAGACTGATAAAGATGATTTAAGGAGTTGGGAAAACATGATTTTATCTTTGTTTCCTACATTTTATTGAAATGAATGTACTTCCTCTTCCTATTTTCTTTTTATTTTCAAGCACCATGGTTTAAAGTTGATTAAACACCATTATTAAGCTAAAGTACATGTAAATGAGAATAGATTTTCTTCTGGGTGGAAATACTTTTAATCTTCAAAGAAGTACTTTCTGCTACTCAGATCCATCTGAGAAGACTGAGAAAAATCTGGCTTCTTTCTAGGAAGTCAGAATGAGGCCCAAATTCTGCATATTCCAGGAAAGAGCTAGGACAAAGAAGCCAGTGAAATAGGTGGCCATGGTGTCATGGAGACCTGGATCTGGGGAAAAGAGGAGGTTTGGTACCGGGGAAGCCTTCTGATGGTCAGTCATTGGAATCCCTAGAAACTCCTCTTCCATTAAAAAAGTCAGCAACGGAACACTTGGGTGGCTCAGTGGTTGAGTGTCTGCCATTGGCTCAGGGCATGATCCTGGAGTCCTGGTATCGAGTCCCCCATCAGGCTTCCTACCTGGAGCCTGCTTCTCCTTCTACCTATGTCTCTGCTTCCCTTTCTCTGTATCTTTCATGAATAAATAAAATCTTAAAAAAAAAAAAAGATGGTCACCAACAAGTTATATAATCTGGTTAATTCGTTGTCATTAATTACATTAAGGCATTAGTTGTCTAATTCAAAACAAGGGAGCTTCCGTAGAGACAGAGTCTTCCATGGTTAAAGCTTATTCAGGACAACACTTTACTTATTACTAAGGGGCCAGGCAATCTTCAATCTATGGAGGAATATGTCTTTCAGAACCAAAGGTATACATGGGATTCTTGGTAGGAAGGCTAATTGCCTGGACTACAACTCACCAAGACCCAAGATTATATGAAATCTTACCCTGTCACCCTAGGTAGTGTCAGATAGCATCACCTGTTGGAGCTTGTGAAGCTGAGGTAGATTTCCCAATTGAGCTATGTGACAAGTAGGTAGGTATGATTACCACAGCCAATCTTTGAAAGAGAAGTTACCATCCTCTTTATAATTCTGAGAAAGTAGATATGGGGAGAAGCTGATAGAGCAGAGTTTTTTTTTTTTTTTAAGATTTTATTTATTTATTCATGAGAGACACAGAAAGAGAGAGGCAGAAACACAGGCAGAGGGAGAAGCAGGCTCCATGAAGGGAGCCTGATGTGGACTCGATCCTGGTTCTCCAGGATTAAGCCCTGAACCAAAGGCAGGCACTAAACAGCTGAGCCACCCAGGGATCCCAAGAGCAGAGTTTTAACTTCAGAATGAGAGCTCTGTGGGACAGGGTGACATCAAATGCTAGAGAATCAAGCCAGGCAGCAACAAAGCCAAAGGCAGAAAGTATAACCGAATTGGTTGACGTGATGTCTACTTAATCACCCTTCTCATCTCAGTAGAGGCAAAGTAACCAAAGACAGAAGTGAAGCAGAGATAGAGGAACTAAGTAGAATGAAGCTGATTCATATTTTTCTGCAAAACAAAACAAAACAAAACAAAACAAAACAAAACAAAAAACCCTCTTCTTTATAATGACTCTATAGAACAAGTGGGGGGTAGAAAGGAGAAGATAGTTCACTGTCAGCAAAGGCAGACTGCAGGAAACCACAAGCCACAAGAGAGGGGGTGACATCTTATTCCAGGTTGAATATTTGAATGAAGCATTCATTTGATCCAAGTACTGGTTGGAAATATTAAAATTTGTGTTATTCTTGTCTGAAAAACAACTGTAGGATTGCATCACTACTTAAGAATGAACTTGAAAAACTTGTATGGGATCTACTCAAACTTCCATCCCAGAATGAGAAAAAAATTATTTCCACGTAACTCAAGTTAAAGTCATGGTGGGAGATGACAAAGTGAAGTTGTGTTTTGTTGTATTTTATGAGTTTTCATTAACAACTGTTAGAAAAGGAGGAAAGGAATGAAAGGGAGAGAAGGGGAAATGAAGAGAAAGAAGGAAAGCATATAGATGAATTTTCTTTGTTCCTTATCTCACATGGATTCAAACTGAGCACCAAAGGATTGACTTGTCAAAAGTTTCAGAGTATATCTGTGAGATCTATTTTATATCCTAAATTCTATTCTATATATCTGTGGTATCCAGGATAGTGTTCACATCCTCTTAAACCTTAATCTTATTTTTCTCATTCTGATTCTATTCAGATTTTAAAGAATAATACTTTAAAGGAAGCCAGAAATAAATAACATATGGGAATTCAGACTTTCCATTTTCTTCCCCAATCTTCTCTATGACTCATAATTTTAAAACCATCCCAGTTTAAAATTCAGCTAAGCATCAATGAGCTATTAAATATACTCTAAAAGTATCGGAAACTAATTCTTCCAGCTGGCAAGAAACCTAAATATACCAAATTAATAGCTTAGTTCTTCCCAGGAATCTATGGTACATTAACAACAAAACACGCTTACCGAAAATGTAGTTTGGGGGTATTGGAGAATTATCCCAAAGAGCAGTGCTGTAATTATAATTACGAATTAAAATAACAATAGTTCCTCTGAGGACAAAAAAAACAAACAAAACAAAACCCTCTTTTCTGAGAATTTGTTATGATTTCAGTCTGAGCCTAAAAGTTTTCACCCAGAGTCAAAGAGAAGAAGAAAGGAGCAGTTTATTGATAATAAACTAGGAAATGAATTATAAGAAATGCTCAGAGCTAAAAAACCAGATGTACAATTACCAACAGAGAAATTGGGAGAGGAGGAACTTCGCATCCTCACTATGTATTTCAATCAGCATCAGATTAAGGAAGAAATTCGAGATGATAGATGGGCCAATAGGTCAAACACTAGTGGTTAGTCAAATGTTATTATTAAGGTACTACCTTATGACCAGTTCCGAGTTAGGGTACTACCCAAGGAACAGAAAGAAAAGACCTAATATTTATGCTACTGAGGAGCCTATAGGCGAGTCAGGAAAAAATGAAGCTCTATTTATAGTTTAAGTCCTTGATGAAAGGTTAGGCTGTGTGCCAATCAGATAAAATGCTGTGGGAATTTGGGGAGATAATGAGAGCTGGTTAAAGAGGCCAAGAAAGACTGACATAGTCAGAGGGGGCTGTTTGAAGTGTTGTCTGGTTTGAAGAGTGGTTACAGTAGAAGAGTAAACTACTTTGTTCAGTCAGGGGCTTGGAGGTTTTAGAGGATCTGATGTGGTCACTGCCTCACCCACACCCCTAATCTCAAAAGCACAGAGGAAAGTCCCTGATGCTGAATTCCACAGGTTCTCTTCCATTTCTACATTATCCCTGCACATCCGTGGATCAGGTTTAAACATAACAAAGCCCTTTTATAGCCACTCTTTTATTTACCCTTAGGCCAATTCTGTGTCCACTGGGTGAAGTGAGGGCCCAGGGAACATGGTATCTGGCATCGCCCAATGACTTAGGTGTCAAGATGAACTCAGTGGCGAATGTGGGGGATGGGGTTGTTCCTCGTGGCTCCAAGACCACTGAGAGAGGCGAGTTCAAGTCAGCAGCCACACACAGCACTTAGAAAGCTCTCTGTAAAGACCTGGATGCAATTGCCCTGTCCCAACACCTGCAAAAATAGTAATCCGCTGATGAGAGAGAGAGAGAGAGAGAGAGAGAGAGTGTGTGTGTGTGTGTGTGTGTTTACTTACGTGACTGGTTAATATTTGCAAAAAATGCCAGACACACATATGTATGCTCATATAAAACTGTCTCTCTAGGGTCACTTCCAATAATAGAACATACACATTTAATTAAATTATGGCAAGTCAACTGCCATTTTTTACGGTAGATGCCTCCAGGTTTTAAAAGGCTTAGGCAGGAAATCAGCCACAAGAACTTGTATGCGGATGACACAATAGAATTATTTTCTTCTTGGTAGCCACCACGCTACTTGACAAATCCCACTGCACTACCTGCTACAGCTTCTGAATGACAAACTTAGATTCCTGATAGTAAAAGTTATAGAAAAAAAAATAATTCATTCAGAGCATGGTAAGGAACTGCTTGTGCAGTACACAAAGTTATAATTTGAAGCTATTAGTGTAATTAAGATCTCCATAGCACTGTCATACATACTGAGAAATAGCCACTTGTCCAATGAGGAATATTCTCCAGCTCATTCTATGCCAGTTAGAAAGCAACTGTGTGTTCTTAATAATGAGGAAGATATGCCCATAGTTTCATACTGAAACCTATGATCCTTCTCTGCTCCTCTACACATTTCTTGCATGGGTAAGCACCCTATACTCCTGCTTTCCCACGAGCCACCCCCAGTGTCGGCATGACCTCCCCCAAGCTTGGAAGTCACTCTCTCTCTCTCTTCCATTCTTTCCCAAAGCTGTCCCTACCTCCAAATTCTTGCAAGATCAGCCCTGGCACGCCAGCCCTGCCAACTACACATCCCCTAGCTTCAATTTTCCTTCTGCGGATGTCAGTTACTTGTGTATACCTAGATGCCATCTCTCTGGCTTTCTTGGGGCTCATACCCTATATGCTTTCCTCTCTTTCAGCTCTAATCATCAAAATTCCTTTCTCTACTAGATGCTGCCTCTTTGGTGGTGCAGTGATCTGTTTTATGCTGTGTCCTGTCATGGACACTTTGCTGTGACAAGGACACAAATGTTTTTCTTTCTTTTTTGTTTAAGATTTTATTTATTCATGAGAGACACACAGAGAGATACAGAGACACAGACAGAGGGAGAAGCAGGCTCCCTGTGGGGAGCCTACTGTGGGACTCCATCCCACGACCCCAGGACTATGATCTGAGCCAAAGGCAGACGCTCAACCACTGAGCCACCCAAGTGGCCCCGGCAAGGACACAAATATATATGAGGAGTCCTATTTCTCCTTTCTCAATGTATGTGGGCCATCACTGTAGGTGATCACATCTGGTGAATTCCTTAGGGACAGTAAGTATATTTGCCCCAGGACAGTACTTCCCACAGAGCAGCTTGGACTACTCTACCTGAGTTTCTTTGCCCCTGTTCAGTCACAGCTCCTCGCTTGAATGTCTGGTTCTTTTTAGGGTCCTACTGACAACCAGGTTCACTGGTCTTCTTGCCCAACACCTCATTTCTCCACAGCACCAGATCCTTTTCCAGAACTATAATGCTGAAACATGCTCTATACCTCTTTCATGACAAGGAGTGGCCCAGCAGAGCAGGTTTCTTGAAATGCCTATGGGATTGGGTGATTCTGGTCACCACCATGAGGTTTGAGGTTCCTTTATATAAGATTCTCATAGTTGTTGTCATCACTCCCTTTGCCATTCCTATTATCACACAGGGTGACATTGTCGGGATATAGGTATCCTTCCCTCATCCACATAGTTCTTCCATTTTTAGCCTGGAACAAAAGCCTGGTTGGTCACTGCCATCACTCAACCATCATTTCTATAGTAATGACCTATGTGCTTCTAACTCTTGTGTGTTGAGTGCATCATTTTGCCTCGACACTTCTGGAACTGTGAAGAGGATTTCACTGGACAGGAACTCACCCACAGAGCCCATATCTGTAGTGGGTACCGTTCTTTAGGTGCTACCTAACTACTTCTGGCTGACTTCTGCTGGTCAGAGCCACATGGCTGGCATCTCCAATGCAGTCCCTGCAGAGCAGGGGAACAGAAGACTACACTGCGGTTGTTTCCAAGATGGTGGGAAGAAAGTCAGCAGCAACATTTTATGTGACTCTCAGGTTGACTTGCGTTCCTGTGGAACGTAAAGAAGCCAGGGGATGTGGATATTTGGGTGGGTTGTTCTATTCACCTCATGTTTATCTCCCTCTGAGAAATGTAGTCTTAGTTCCCAAAACAGTATATGCAACTACATGTGTGCCTTTTCTACCTTTATTCTATTCATATGTACTTAGGTCTTCAGTGATGCAAAGCAGTGCATATTTCTTTTGTCAGCTTTATTTTTTTTAAATCATTATTTGTATTTTTCATATATTCAGTTATAAAAGATTTAGAAAGCAGAACCTAATAATGTCAAACCAAAATGCTGTTTGCCGGGAAAACCAGAAATATGCTGGCCACTATGAAGCCACATGTGCAAAGCAGCAAGAGGTACTCAGCACATAATTATGCAATAGGTTGGCTCAAGCACACATGCATTCATTAACAAATGAAGATTTTGAGAGGTTACGTTAAACGGCCAATTACTTATTTGGATGGAATTTTTCCTGTCAATTACTTACTTGGATGGAATTTTTCCTGTGCAGAGAAGAAACACAATGGATGCAAAGTGTCATCTGACTGCCCAGAAGAGAGATAGCTGAAGATATGCCAGCATGGTTTAGTCAACAAAGATAAAATTTGGGGATTCCATTCTTCAGGGAGCAGGAGTAGAGTACAATGTTCATATGATTTAAGTCAGCTATTGACAAAAGCTAAAAATAAAATATTTCCTAAGGGGCGCCTGAGTGGCTCAGTTGGTTAAGAGTTGGTTAACTCTTGATCTCAGCTCAGTTCTTGATCTCAGGGTAGTGAGGATAAGCCCCAAGTTGAGCTCCATGCTGGCCATTGAGCCTACTAAAAAATGAAATAATGAAATGAAATGAAATGAAATGAAATGAAATGAAATGAAATGAATAAATAAAATAAAATAAAATAAAATAAAATAAAATAAATAAAATACTGTAATGTAAAATAAAATGAACAAATAAAAATAAAAAGTGTCCTGCAGAGCAGTGTATGGTCTGGAGGACAGAGGATATTGCTAGAAGGCATCCTGTCCTCAGCTCCCCATGTTATCCAGACATAGAGACATGTACCTCATAGTGCTACTCTGTGATCAAATGAAACCCAGGTATGCAATGTGTGTAGAGCATAGTAAGTGCTTTGTAAACTTTTATTTTCTCCACATCACCATGCAAAATTTTAGCATATGAGATTAGTCTGTAGCCACAAAAATGGCTGACCACCCTTCTAAAAATGTGTTTGAGGCAGTGTGGTGTAAAGGAACAGTATTTGGTTCTGTCACTAACTCTGTGACCTTGGGCATGCTGTATGTAGTCTTTCTTCTTAATTTCTTTTTCTTCAAACAGTGATTTGGATACTTACTCAGCCTCGCCACAAGAATCAGCACTGAGTAAGTCAGGTTTCTTACAGAATGTTTCCAGAACATTCTTACATTCTGTAAAAAATGCTACTAATAGTATTTAGTAAATATTAGCAGCATTTGTTATTGTTATGATTTTTTGTTTACTATTTTTGCACCAAAATGGAAGATATTCCCCTTGTCAGAGTATACCCTAGATGGCATATTTTCTGCACCCTAGAATGTTTGTAGAGAAAAGCAACTTACAAAACCTTCTAAATCATAAAATGTGGTAAGCCTGAATTATATGAAAAAAAGATGTCTAACATCACTCTAGTGGTCTCTGTTTTTCCATACCTGGGACATATCCATCTTTTGGCAGACACCAGTCCTTCCTCAAATCCTATGTCCTCCAAACCCTAACATTTTTAAAAATATTTATTTGAGAGAGAGAATGGGCAAGAGAGGCAGAGGGAGAGAATCTCTGGTAGATTCCCTGCTGAGCATGGAGCCCAACGTCGGGCTTGATCTCACCACCCTGAAATCACAACCTGGACCAAAATCAAGAGTTGGATGCACAACTGACTGCACCACCCAGACACCCTAAAACCTGAACATTTTCATTACCAGTCCTGTTAAAAATGCTTAACGTTTTCTCATGATCTGCTTCCACAGTGGGAAATGTTTTCTTTCTCCTTGGAGGGAAATATCAGTGAGATAGAAAGTGGACAGGAGACCCACAGTTCTGTTGAGATATTCTGGATCCCTGCTCCCCTTCCTCTGTCCTCATAGAGTGCCTTACTTAGGTAGGGGTGTGATACGAAACATCTTAAGTACAACCCAACCAGCCTCCGCTCAACCAGTGAGAATTTTGTCAGAAGCTCTTCCGGACCTAATGGATTTCACAGGCGTGTGTGTGTGTTCATTTGCGTGGTGTTTATTTAATGTAGATTTTAATATATTTCTTGGCCTGTTTAACTTCCGTACTGCCCCCTATTCACATTGAAGCACTTTCCCCATTTCAACACTCTCAAACAATAATTACTTTCCATAGTGTATTCACTTTATAAATCATGTTCACATCCATGAGTACATTTGATCTTCCCGGCAGCTCTATGAGTTTGGCAGGGTAACAATTATTTTCTCCTTTCGTGGAAGGAGAAACTGAAGTTCATTGGTGCTACAGATTCCTGCAAGGTTAAACAGTGAGGGAATATTTAGGCTAGATCTCAGACTTAGGTCCCTTAGCCCACATCCAGGCTTATTTATTGTAAAAAAACACAGCTTTCAAATTCTCTGTTTTTCTAACCACCTTTATTACTACTACCTGAGGAAAATTGTTTTAATTTTATTTCCTTCAGAGCAGAAATATCATTTCCTGTTTATAAATGTAATACCATAATTTATATTATGCATTCTTTAGGGCTTCATTCACTCATTAATTCAGTCAGTCAGTCTTGCACTAAATATTTATTAAGTGCATGTACAGACCTGGTATAAAGATAATCAGAAAAGACACTAATAACCTTTGAGCAAGCAACTGTATTTAAGAAGTCACTGTGTGAACTAAGGTTCTATATAAAAGAATCACTTGGCAATCTAAGCATAGCATTATATATTGATGTACAACTTGGGAGTTGCTAAATTTAAAATTCTTCTGCTTATGAAATTCACCCTCCCTGCCCATTTATTTCTTTATTGTCTATTTATATTAGAATGGACTCACACATGTTTATTTTACACCTTTGGTTTATTTTACACAAGTCAATTTATTCTTTTGTTCAGATTCTTCTACTTTGGCTTTTGGGAACCCTTTCAGTTGGCTCCTGTCTCCCTTTGACATATCCCAATAATTGTAGGATTGTGTGTGTGTGTGTGTGTGTGTGTGTGCTTTCTTACTTTTTGTCCATACAAAATGCTCCAGACTCATCATGTATATTTCCTGCTCCAGTCTTAGAATCAGTCATTTCTCTAAAGAGCCCCAGTGCCCTTTTCATTGGAGAAGGAATGGTATTAGAAACCAAGCTCTGGGTCCTAGGTATGCTCATTACTACTGAGATGTCACTGCTTTTAGGCCCTTTCAATTAACAGAGAAAGGAAATATATGTATATACGTTAATCTCTGTGTGCTTGCATAGCTATATTTTTATATGTAATTTTCTGTATCTATATTAAGCTAAACATGTTCATTTTCAGAATTCTGTCCTTTCCAGTATATCATATAATTGGAGTCATACAGTAGGTAGCTTCTCTCCTACAGACTGGCTTTTTCACTCAGCAGTATGCATTTATCCATATCTCTGTGTGGCCTGATAGCTCATTTCTTTATATCATGTGCAGATATTCATGTGGATAAGATTTTCACATAAGTTTCCTAGGGTTGTTGTAACAAAACACCACAAATTGAGTGGTTTAACAAAATAGAAATTTATTTTTTCACAGTTCTGGAGGCTAAATGCCTGAAATTAGGATGTCAGCAGTTTGATTCCTACTGGAGGCTCTGAGGGAGAATCTGTTCTCTGCTCCTCTCCTAGATTATGGTGGTCGCCATGAATCCTTGGCATACCTTGGTTTATAGACACATGATGACTCTAATCTCTGACTCTGTCTCAATATGGTATGTGACTCTCTTCTCTTCTTCTTTTAAGGGAATATATCACCTTGGATTAAGGACCCACTCTACTTGAGTAGAGTGCCCTTCCTCAAAGGGACATGTTGAAAAGACTTGGTCAGATTTTCTGAGTTTGTGTTCTGCTTTGTTCAGATAAAATAACATTTGTCTTTAATTTCTTTAGTGAATCTATAGTTGTTGTTCCATATTCTGGCCTTAACATTTACTAATTATGTGACTTTGAGTAACATAGTTAACCTTTTCTTTGCATTTCTATTTTCTCATCTGTAAAATGGAATTACTAGTAAAAGTTCTTTCCAATACTACCTATAGAAGAAACCAAGATCTGAAGGGTCATAGGCCATCAAACAAACAAACAAACAAACAAACAAACAAAAAAACAGAAACTGAAACAAAGCTACAGTAAAATAATATCTCCTTGTCTGATAAAAAGCACAGTTTTTTTCATTTGATCATAGATATGCAAAGAGAATGCAATCCCCATCCCACAGAGACTCACTCAGTTGGTGGCCTTTGCACACAGCAGGCTGTGGTAGGTCTGGAGAGCTGGCTACAGTGAACTCACCTATCTTGTCCTGCTACTTAATATTGTTGGGAAGTCCACACATATTGTGATCCTGCAAGTCACCACAGTGCTAAAAAATAACAATAAAAGTAAAAAAAATAAGTAAAAAAAATTGATTCTCATAAACCTGTGTTTTATGGAAAATGTTTATCTTCAAGACATTGCTGTTGGAAAAGGATTCCATAAATTACCTACATCAGAAGGTTGCCATGAGGTGTAAATAAAATGATGACTATAAAGCATTGTGAACCTTTTAATGCTTAGCAAATAGAATTCACCAGAATTTCTGTTTCTGAAATTAGATCTTTGTAGCTATAGGTGGAAAAAAATTAGTCATCATTGTTGCTGTTGTTCAGTCAATTCTTCTTAGGTAAACAACAACAACAACAGAATTATTATTAAAAATATTGCTTCCTGCTGTATATGCCACAATAATGCTATGCTGAATTTGTCCTTTTGGGAAAAGTAACTTCTAGATTGGGATGAGATCAAAATGTATCTATTCGTCTCTCTTATACCCAGCACTTATGACAATAGCATGATCAGCATGACACTTGCATGCATTCCTTCTGAGTAAGGCAAGTTTAGGCCATTTCTCGTGTAACCACACCCTGCCTTATCCTCCGTGTGCCTTATCAGAAGCAAGAAGTGACTCAAGAACAGAGGAAGGGAGATACAGATGTGAACCAGATGAGGGCTCCAACCTCAAGGCAGGCATTCATTTATTTATTCAGTGAACCTTATGATGTACCTGGAAGCCTAAAGTTCCTTTCCTGTGCTGAGTTTACATTTTGGCAGAGAAACCTACAGTAAAAACCATGCAAACCATACTCTCAAACAGATCGAAGTGAAATAGAATTTTGATTCTGGAATATAGAGTTGGATGTGAATAAACACTATATTGTCTCTAGTGGAACACGGGAACGTATAAGGAGCCACTCCGTTAGTCCAGGGCTGGCCTATGCTTTGCAGTTCAGACAGAAAGCTGACTTGGGAAGGAACATTTTCTGCTTTTCTCTGGTGTCCCTGCAAATGGAAAGATTTTAAGGGTTGACCCAGGGCCGTGTGTGGCACTGGGGTCTCTAGCTGTGTGAAGGAGGGGAACCCAATTATTTTCTATAGCAAAATCCAATTTCTCCTGGCTCCACTGCTCTAAAACCAAGAGTTATTTGGCTTCATTTGGGAATTTCCTTTTCTCTAGGCAAAACAAGTTTCATATTCTGAAAATGGTACTATGAGGCATAGTATTGCTATGAGGTGTGAGAATGAAAGTAATACAACTTTAAAACAGTACTATGGTTGCTATTTGATAAGAACTCAATAAATGGTAGCCAATACTGTTGCCAATCCCTCCTCCCTTTTTTTTTTTTTTTGCCTAGCACTTTTGCTTTGCCACTTCCCCCATTCAAACTGTAAATTGTATTGAGACGTAATTGGCATATACCTTTGTGTAAACTTAAGATGTACAATTTTGATTTGATACACTTATATATTGTAATACAATTGCCACCTCAGAGTTAGCTAACACATCCATCCTTTACATAAATCAAATTACACAATTATCCATCACATTACATAATTATCATTTCCCTTTTTCTATGGTAAGAAGATTCAAGATCTACTGTCTTTGCAACTTCAAAGTACATAATACAGTATTATTGACTATAATCACACTGTTGTTCATTAGATCCCTAGAATTGATTCATCTTCTCACTGGAGGTTTGTACCTTTTGACAACATGTCCCCAATTTCCTTTGCCTCTCCCAGCCCTTGACAACCACCAATTCTACTCTGCTTCTAGGAGTTCAACTTTATTGTATTATTAGATGTCCCATATGAGTGAGATCATACAGTATTTGTCTTTTCCTGTCTGACTTATGTCACTTAGCATATAATGCACTTAGGGTCCATCTGTGTTATAGCAAATGGTGGGATTTCCTTATTTGCCATGTGAATTATGCCACTTTTGCAGAAAACAGTGAAGATTAATTTCTCAATTCATGTACATATTTCTGCTCCTTTCTTGTGAAAACATTTCAAGAAATGTTCTTTTCTTCTTTGTCTCTTCTAATATTAATTGAACTAGTTCTGCTTCCTCTCTCACATAAATGTACCTTCTCATCTTCTAGGGTAAAAATTCACAAACACAAAATAATAATTTGTTAGAAAATACTTGGGAAAGGATTTACCATCTTGTGGTTGATGCAGCTCTATTGTGTCACATGATTGAACTGGATGTGCCCAGATGCATCCAGGGTTAAGCCATGTACTCTTAGTACCTTGAGTACTGAAATTGGACACTTAGTTGTCAGACATGCCATAATATTTATTGTTTCTGGGTGTTCTGGGAGAAATGTGTCTTATTTCCCAGAATTTCTTCAATATTTGAAAGACAAAACAATGACAAGTGCAAGGGTGTTTCTCTGAGACATTAAATCAAATGTGTTAGTGATGATACAAGATTCTGAAAAGGTTTCCTTGTCCCATTAAAAATTGAAATATTAGTGATATGCAAGGAAATATACTTCTATTAGCAACAGCAATGACAGATGAGCATCAGCCTGCAATAAAGATATTATACAGTGCATGTATTTTCTTTTAAGAAATAAAAGTAATTATAGAATAGCTCCTTCTAAGGTACAAAATCACTTATTATTAATTGATAATCACAATTTATAGACTGAATGAAATTCTGGAATCATTATTCAGGTCAGAAATCTGAATAAGAAAAGCATAGATTCCTTTCCTTATGCAAGAGAGAGGCTTAATAATTCCTCGGTCAATCTTTGATTTTTTAGAATTTCTGATACATTTATGTAGTCCTTTGGACGGGTAAACATTCCTTGAGAACCCAGAATTTTTAAGAGCTCTCCTTAATACAGCATGAAGCACTTCAGGTAGTTTAAGCAAATGGTAATTCTGCATAAAGCCATTAAGCTTCAGAAACTAGATAGAAAAAGGCAGATCTCTGAGCACTGGATTGGACCAGGAAATATTGGAGCTATTGGGGAAGATATCGGCTTGTCAACCTTGCCCTCTTCATTCTGGCCCCTTCTGACCTCATATGAAGCTTTTATATAGAAAAAAAATTCCTCTAAGTGGGTTGTTAAAAATAGAAAGTAAGGAGGCCCCTGGGTGGCTCAGTTGGTTAAGCGTCCAACTCTTGGTTTCAGCTCAAATCATGATCTCAGGGTTGTGAGATTGAGCCCCGAGGGTGCTCTGTCTGTGCTTAGCTCGGAGTCTGCAGGAGATTCTCTCCCTTTCTTTCACTCTGCCCCTCCCCTAGCTCACACTCACACTCCTTCTTAAAAAAAAAAAAAAAAAAAGGAAGTGGGACTTACTTTACTGATTTTTGAATCCCAAAGTTTTGAAACTGATTGAATTCACTAAGTCTAGTTATCTGTACACAACTATATTTGTCTCTAGTTTAATTGTGCACATATAATTGTACATATATAATTACATATAGGTACTAGTGTGATCACACTATACACACTGCTATTATTATCACTTTATGTTTGTTCTTTTTTTTTCACTTTGCTTAGACCTCCCCCCTCTACTTTGTTTTCCCGACTCCAAACCTGCCCTTCAGTACAACCAGATAATTAATAATTCATGTCAATAAGCTAATATATATTGTATAAAGTTATTTATATATAACAGAAGATATAAAATTACATATGATTAATAAACATAAACATATCTCTATATTTGTCCATACATTAAAGTGAATAAGAGCATCGTTCTCTGCTTGTCTTTCCTAGTGAGGCCATATTATATGAACTTTCCTGTATTTTGCTTTAATGACTACATGCTATTCAATATCTCTGTGTTGATTGCAGCATGATTTATTTTGACAATCTCCAACTGATGGACTTTCATTGGTTTTCTAATTTTTCCCTCTACAAACCAATGTATTAATATCGATTCTATCATGTGTACTCTGACATATTTGTGTTTTCATTTTGTGGAATAGATTCCCAAGAGTGAGATTTCAGGGTCAAAGGAAATGTTTAATTTCATGTTTTCATGGACGTTGCTAGACTGTTGTCTAAAAACTCTGTAACAATTCACATTTCTGTCAAAATGTATGAGGGGATCTTTTTGCAGCACTCCTGACACCACTGTGTCTTGCAGAACTTTAAAATTGTTACCAGTTTTTAAATGTAAAGCATTATGGTATTGTTACTTTGATTTGCCATGTCCCTGGATACTAGTAACTTTAATTATTTTTCATATGTGTATTGGTCATTTGCATACGCTCTCTAGTTATTGGATTTTGCTGAATCCAGAGTCTCTAAATTTTCAAAATGAGACTTATTCTTATAACTGAAAAGTAACTGGACACCTCTAAAGTAGGTCTGAAACAGCATCAGTAGGAAGAAAAGAGAAGATCTACAGATCATGTCTCAAGATGGAAGATGAAAAAAAATCTTAGCTTTTGTAACACATTTTGTCAGCATACATTTAAATACATTTAAAGAACATACAGAACATGGTGTCTGTTAGACAGGAAAATCAGCCTGTTAGAAGGAAAATTTAGTAGATCCACTGAGGGAGTACCAAGTAGCCATGTAAAATATGAAACATGAGTGCACTATTTTAGTTTTACATTTTAGTTAATTTGTCACAAGAGTGGACCCCAGAAAACTGACATGGAGCTCCTTTTTTTAAAAAAAATATTTTATTTATTTATTCATGAGAGACACACACACACACACACACACACACACAGTGGCAGAGACACAGGCAGAGAAAGAAGCAGGCCCCATGCAGGGAGCCTGACGTGGGACTTCATCCTGGGTCTCCAGGATCACACCCTGGGCTGAAGGCGGCGCTAAACCATTGAGCCACCACAGGCTGCCCTAGAGCCCCTTTTTCACCTCAAGGGAGCATTTCTAGGATCCACCAACCTCATCATGAGAGCTGTTGAAAACAAGTCAACTTAGGGCTACCCCTTTGAGATCAGAAGACTGATCACAACTCAAGCTTCTGAGTATCCCTGGTCTCAAGAGTACCCTTTTTTTTTTTTTCCATTTGATTGCGGATTCAATACCAAACTGACGTGAAAGCATTCTTGGTCAAGTCCAAATTGTCATTCTCACTAATCCTCTCTCTGGATTAACCTTTGTGGTTTGGCTGGGCTTAGTTACTGGGGTGCAAATTTGTGGTCAGGTTAACCATAAGACAGATATGATAGAACTTGGATTACTTTTATCATCACCATCAAGATGAATCATATCTATTGCTCTTTGTTCAAGAATTGATGAAAAAGCCTGTTTCAAGGGGCACCTGGGTGGCTCAGTCACTTGAGCGTCTGACTTCAGTTCAGGTCATGATCCCAGGGTCCTGGGATAGAGCCCTGCTTCAGGCTCTGGACTCAGCAAGGAGTCTGTTTCTTCTTCTCCTTCTGCCCTTCTCTTCTCTCATGCTCTCTGTCTCTCTCTCAAGTGAATACATAAAATCTTAAACAAAACAAAACAAAGCCTGTCTAGAACATGAATAATATCTTTCACAAACTTCCCTAATCAAGACCACAAGGAGAAAGAGAGCAGAGCTGTATCCCAGTTATTAAACACATGGAGAAAGCGCTCAGGAATGATGAACCTAAGGAAGGGATGAGGAGAAGTCAAGCATGCCATTAAACAAAAGCCTTCTCCTAGCTCAGTGCTCTGTGTATAGTTCCACACCACCACTTGTCTTGTGCAGAGAGTATCCCCCCTCCTTTCTGTGTTGCACTCTGCCATCATGTTCCTTCTCCTCACAGGGATCAAGGTCTAGGAGGGATAATCTGACCAGTAAGGGAACGCTTCATCCAAGTGTCATACTGACAAAGATGGTAACACAAAAGGTCTCTGTGGTAAGTCCTCCCAGAAGAAATGCTTTCACTGAATTTTGAATAATGAGTATATATCAGGCAGTGCAAGTGGGAAGAGAAGACACCTTCCTGGGTGTGCGAGGCTCTGGGTGGGAGGAGCACTGTACTGAAACACAGCCCAGGTTGTGACCTTGGGCAGCTCCCTCCATCTCTGAGGCTTGGTGTCCTCATCTGTTATGTGCATAACATGCATTTTTCTGCCAACCACTTACTGGTTGTCTAATAATCAAATAGGTTACCACGTGTGAAATCACATTTCCAAGTTTAAAGTTCTATCGATGATAGTGATGATGACTTTTATTGAGCTCTGAGTGTGGTTGCATAAAGAGTGAGGAACTAGACTGATTACTTTTGGGATCCCTGGGTGGCGCAGCGGTTTGGTGCCTGCCTTTGGCCCAGGGCGCGATCCTGGAGACCCAGGATCGAATCCCACGTCGGGCTCCCGGTGCATGGAGCCTGCTTCTCCCTCTGCCTGTGTCTCTGCGCCTCTCTCTCTCTCTCTCTCTCTGTGACTATCATAAATAAATAAAAATTAAAAAAAAAATTAGACTGATTACTTTTTAAAACCATGAGCTTAATGCTGAACGCAGAAAGAAATCCATCTCTACAAAGTAAAAATATACTTGCTGCTCTGGAAGGTGGGGAAAATGGATGAGATTACAAACACATTATAAATACATTAAAAGGGCTTTTATTTATCATTTGAACAAAGCTCATCATGGGCCTCCTCTTCTTTCCTTCACCTGGACAGCCACCTCCTCCCCATCCCCACGTCTGTTTCCTCCTCCCCCATCCTTGCTCCTCGTAGCACATCATACACATGGAGTGCTATGGATGAGGACTTGAACTAACCACTCTGAATGCACTGCATCACCACACTTCACTATAAAATAAAATGTAGAGGCTATTATTATGCACATTATTATTATTATTATGCACATATTATAGGTGAGAAAGGAGAAGTTTAGATTTGATCAGTTTACCCAAAGTCCAGGACTTTGGTTCTAGCACCGATGTGCATCCATGTTGCATTATTGGCTTCGGGTCTAGCTTATACACAATATATGTTCAGCTTTAAAATTCTTACATTTTCTGCCCTTCCAAAGGAGCACCAAATCATCTGTATAGCAATGAAGATGTCTACTATTTCCCTTTTTTGGAATTGAACACAGTGCACAGTGGTGATAGTAAGGAAAAGGTGGCATAGGGTTATTAGGTGTAACCTATCATGATACCAATCGTCCCTCCCATTTTCTGATATCAGCAATTGACATTTTCTCATATTGTGCATAGGCACCCTCAATCTCCCATCCTATCAGGTCACTGTTATTTAAACCCTCTTTCAAAGAAATTCTGCTGCTCTCACTTCCTGTTTTATCAACCTAGAAAATCAGCAGGGTATTCAAAGTAATGGTCCTCTTATTTTCTATGGTTGGACTCTGTTCACTTCATAGGGCTTTCTTAACCAAGTACCACAAACTGGGTGACTCAAACCAACAGAAGTGTATTCTCCCACAATTCTGGAGATTGCGAGTCCAAAATCAAAGTGTGATCGGGGCTATGCCCTCTCCCCTAGTCTCTTTGTTTCCAGCAACCCTTGGCATTTCTTGTGTCAGAACTGCATACCTACTGTCTCCCTCTCTCCATGGTCATAGGGCTGCCTTCCCCATGTGGCTGTGTCCTCATGCGGTGTCCTCTTTGCATGTATCTCTCACACGGAGTTTCCTCTTATAAGGATACCAATTGGATTGCATTAAGGCTGCACCCTACTCCAGTGTGATCTCATTTTAACTTAATTACACCTACAAAGACACTATTTCCAAATGAGATCACATCCACGGGTACCAGGGGTCAGAACCTCCACATATCATTTGGGGGCCACAATTCAACCCATAAGAGGAACACTAAGAAGCTGATGTTTTCCTTCTATCCTTTTATGCAGTTGCAAAAAGAGGGGTTTAGGCCAGATAATCTCTATTTCTTTCTAGTTCTAATAGATCATGACCCTGAAACCTAGGATACTGAAGGTATGTTTGCAGTCTGGAGAGTTTAGTTGAAAGGAAAAAAAAAAAAAAACTACTACTGCACAGTTATGCCTGCACACACATTCCAGGACTCGCAAAGTACAGTTTGAAGCATGCAGTGTGCTTGCCAGGCCAGAAAAGAGAGATCTTAAAACATTGAGCCCACAATGGACTGTCAGAAGCTTATATACCGCCTTGTCTCTGAGGTCACCTGCTAAAAAGCTTACAGGAATTTTGTTTGCACAAAGATTAATTTAGAGATTAACCAGGTGACTTTGCAAAATCCCCTGAAGGCTTTTCATGAAAGCTCATAAAACATATTTGTGGGTGATTGTTAATGTTTATGAGAGAGAGAGAGAGAGAGAGAGAGAGAGAGTGTGTGTGTGTGTGTGTGTGTGTGTATGCAACCTCAGGCCCAGCTCTGCAAGAATGGATTTGCATTATCCCTTAGCTTTCTTCTTCCTGAGATTTCATTATCTGAATGACTTTGTATATAGTAAAAAACAAAATATTTTAGGGGTGCAATCATCTCTTTATTGGATGTCAGATATATGGTGTATTGAACACCTGGCCATAGATAATGAAAGTTTATGATTAATGTTTCCAATGACAATAAGCCAAGGAACAATTGAAAATTGTGAGTGCTCAGAAGACATAGGAAATCCAAAGGTTTACAAAAGGGATTTTTTTTCCAATTATTGCACATTTCTCTTCATGGGGATGGTCATAGAGGCAAGGGAAAAGAAGCAGAGAGAGGAAGGAGGAGTAAAATAATCTTGTACCCATGAGGATTCAGGGAAGGCCATGGTATTTACAGTGGTTTTCACATGACAAGTGTTTGGATACCTCATCTCATCGAGACTTGTGGGTAAGCCCCTTACTGCTCCCATTTTACAGAAGAAAGCATCAAGGCCTCTGAAGTTAAGCCATTGCCTCTGATTACAAGTAGCAGAAAATGGAGCAGGGATTTGGACTAAGATCCACGAGACTCACATTGCCTAGTGGTTTTCTCTGGGCTGTGATATGTGTGCACACATGTTTATGAAGAAATCAGGGCACTATTAGTCCTCACCCTCACCCCAGGAAAACTGCTAGGATCACTTCCTAATTTGTTTCTTGCTCCACAGATTCATCTCAGGTTACTGCTTGTGAAACGTTGGAGTATTTCAAAACGCAAGTCCAATAGTGGATAAAGAGCAGCTGGAGAGTGGGTCAGAAAAGAGGTCCTTGACACCTGAACTAGGATTCTCCATAGAAACAAAACCAATAGTGTGTGTGTGTGTGTGTGTGTGTGTGTGTGTGTACATACACAGTCTGCTTTAATCAGTCTACTGGTTTAACTGTTGAGCTCATCCAAGAATACCCTCATAGAAACACTCAGAGTAATCTGTGACCACCTACTTCGCACCCCAGTCAAGTTGACATAAAATTCACCTCCACGCCACTCTAAGTCCATCTTTTTGAAAAAAAAACATTTAAATCCATTCCATTTGTAAAATGTATAAATCTTAATCCTACTTGGACCTAAGGGGAAAATAGATATAACTGGAAAACTAAGAAAAAACTTACACCATTTCTGCAACAAAGCTTTTTTTCTTCCCCTTCACATCTAATTAGAGTTCTCTGAAATTCTCTGTAAGCATCGTATCCCACTGTTTCTTCCCACTCATGCGATGTGCGAAGAAAGCCAGAATGCTCATATTCCCTGAACACCCCGTGTAGCCATGCACTCGTTCGCCCCCAAGCCTTTGAGCCTGCTGTGCACCTTGCATCACGTGACCTTTCTTGCTCCCATTCTGCACCTAGCAGAAACCCGACTTTCAAAGACTAATATATACATCACCTCCTCTGTGAAGTCTTTCCAGTCCCCTCGACCAACAACATTGACCTGTCTCCTTATTTGATCTGAGAATACTGTTCATAGCAGTAGCAAAACGTCTTCTCCTGACTATACTTGTAGGCAGTCTTGCTGTCCACGCTCCACAACCTATCGATCGACAGGAATTCAGAGGACCACTCCAGCTTATTCTACAAGAACCCCTCAGGGCTCTGTCACTCTGTTGCC
Organism: Canis aureus; assembly: GCF_053574225.1. Lineage (NCBI taxonomy): Eukaryota > Metazoa > Chordata > Mammalia > Carnivora > Canidae > Canis > Canis aureus. Next base: position 55,533,780 of record NC_135622.1, on the reverse strand, counting down.
AACATACTTCTTTTGACTCAAATCTCAGCCCACTCCTGAGTTTTGCTTCTGCTTATACTTTGCTTATTTTATATTGGCACTTGTTCCCACTGATTTTGGCTGCCGAAAATTCCTGAAAGGATCATGAGCACTAGCAGTATATAGCTAATCCACTATTCTGGATTGCTCTGAGGAAGACCCTCCTGGAGGGCCAGATTCCCATCAAGGACCCTCTTTATCCCCATATGTGTGGATTTTATTCACAGAGAATCATTACTCCAGGCTCAGTCTGTGCAATTATTGCTCTCCTGTTGGATGGTGAGCTCTTCTCATGTAGAAATTATATCTTATTCATCTTCGCACCTCTTATGATTTCCTTATGCCTGGAGTATTTTATATGCTTAATAAATAAGTGTGACATGAATTGGTGAATGAAATTAAACACATTCTTATCTTAAGTGTCCACTTTGCTTCTCTAAGCTTCTAAATTCTCGCTCTCCTTTTAAGTGCTAATTCTAGCCTTCTCAGACTAGCCCCAGCTGGAGGTGATTTGTTCCTCACTGGGCTCTTATTTCCCATAGAAACCAGATATTACTCATTTTACTGTGTGTGGTCATATGCTGTGTCTCTCTGCTGAGTGGGGAAGCTCCATGAGCAATCAATGTTTTGCTCTTTTCCAATGTCTGCATGCTGCTTAAGAGAGTACATGTTTTAAATAATAATTTTGTACTGAAAAATTGGTTCCAACGTGCTTTCTTTAACTCACACTCTGTGCTAGATACAGATAAGGTTATCAGCAGATAGCTGTTATCTAAACATTTGTCGCATCTGTGACAAATGTTTATAAGTCTGTTTCGCAGGCATCTGTGAGCATTTCTGAGGGTGGGACAATGGCCAATCATCACTATCCCCCAGGATTTCACATGTGCCTGGAACTGAACAGAGATTAAGTCAACGTTAGATAATGATTGGTATATTATGACAATCTCCAAATTGTCTCTTAATTACTTAACAAAAGGAAAAGGATAATTCATATTTATTGTCTATCTTGTTGAGCGCACGTTGTTTAGTACTTTATATTTCTGCTCTCCTTGAGCTATTTGGGAAGCTACTAATCCCTCCTGGCCTCAGTGTCAGTATCTATAAAGTGGGGCTGATATTAATACTAACTCTATAGATTGTAAGGATTAATTGAGTTGAATAACTTAAGACTACCAAATGGTACACTTTCAAAAGTATTTTGTGAATGATATCTTAATAAACATGTTATTAATTTTTAAAAAGTCTGAGTTTATGTGAAAATAGCCCTTTCATATGAGGGAGGAACTTAGCTTCTTGAATATGATAAAGCTCTACCTTTCAGTCACAAGATGTACATAAGTCTCATAGAAAATCAGCCCAATGGGAAAGAATGAAAGATACTAATATTAGGATTTTATCCCCATAGGATAAGCTTAGGTAGATGATCCTACAATAAAGAAATATGTTTTTTTAAAGATTTTATTTACTTATTTGAGAGAGAGGTATCTCACATCTAATATTTCAGAATACCAAGAAGATAAAGTTAAGTAAATCTCCAAAAAGCATAGTAGAAATAGGAGAAAAAAAAAAAAGAGAGAGAAGGAAATGAGAGGATCAGTATAGGAGTTGAGTATCTGAATTATCTGAGCTCTAGGAAGATAAGCCTTTAGAAAGAAAGGAAAAAATATCAAATATTTCCAGATCATTTCTCAGAAGGAAAACGATGCTGTTTCACATTAGAAATGTATAGATGGTACTTAGTTCAAAATATGAATTTAGGACCATACCAAGGGAATAAAATCATGAAATTGTAGGATAATAGGAACAATGGGGTGGCCCAACAAATTTCCAGGGAGTGGGGGAAAAACTGACTCTAACAAAATAAATAATAAGCATCAGAAATGCAGTGCGCTTCTTATTAGCAACACTGGATAATAATGCCTCTCCAACCTAAATTTCTACAACCCAACTATCTCTTAAGTGTGAGAGGAGAATAAACCCATTTTTAGGTATTTGGAATATCACAAAATTACATGACATGTACTTTTTCTAAAGAAACTTCCAGATGCTATGCCGTAACTAACAGGGAAATAAAACCAAAAAGAGAAAGCTATGAGATCCAGGAAAGAGGGCGTCAAACAAATTAGAGATGAAGAGATTCCACAGGGGAACTGTGAAGGGAGAGCCAAGGATAACAGCTGGTCCACACCAAAGTTGTTCAAAGGCTCTGGGAAACATTTCCAAAGAGGCGACGTAACAGAACACCTAATGTTTTTGGATTTAGGTAGAGAAAATTGTACATACCCAGGGATATGTTGGGGTTGGGGTAGACAGTGAACTACACAATAAGCAAGGAAAATAAATTAGAAAATTATCTCTGAAATAACATTCAAAATTTAACAAAATATTTCACAGAAAATGAATAATAATTGTAATGTACTGTGTGTCTCAGCCATGAATAGCATTTACCTCGTCATAATAACCTGGGGACTGACTATTCATCCAACACAAATCACAGCATGATTGTATTTGCAGGATTGGGAAGGGGACGCGAGGTATGCGCTCTATGTAGTGGAGTATCCTCTGGCAGAGTCTGTAGATAATGCCTCAGAATGCGAATCCACAAACAGCAATGTCTTCCTGCTATTGAGAGATGTGGAGAAAAAACTGCCAAGGAATCAACTAAAAGTCAAAGAGGCTGCCTCTGGGGATTGGGAACCTGGTCTGTGCATAGCATGATGGACTGCTGGGTGTTTCAATAAGCAGTAGAACTATTCCCTTTGTGTCTTTTGTTTCTTTGTTTTCTCTTTAAACTGGAATATAATTTGGAAAAAATTTGGATATAATTTGGAAAAAAATAATTTGGAAAAAAAAACTTCATCAAAAATTAAATGCTGTATAAATTAAATATGTATTTTAAAACAGCCCTACTCTTCATTTGCTCCAATTTGTAGATCTACCTGCATGTAGAAGCATGACTACATGACCGTATGTCTGTGACAAATTCAAGCATTCTCTATGGCCCTCCATTACCTATCAGGTTGTCAATGAGAGATCAATGAGAGTGGAAGGTGAGTATTTGCCTCTCAGATGGCTTCCTGTTTGCATCGTTCACAGATATGTCACCAGCTCATAACACTGGCACCTTTTCCAGAGATGGGGCAGAGGAGCTACCATAGATCCTTTATAATAATTGGTGGAGAGACAGTGCTCTGAGCTATGAAAGGCCAGCAGCTCTGTGCCAAATTTGCGTCATCTTCAGCAATCCAGTTCCCATTCTGGGTCAAGGGCAGGGTTTATTCTAGAGCCCTAAAAGAAACAAAAAGTACAGACACCTGCAAGGCACACAGGCATTGTGCTATTAGTCACCACTGCATTTCTTTCTTCCACTAAAGAACATTGAAATGTAAATGTCTGTATTTGAAAAACTGGGTTTGGTTTTTAATTCTTCTTCGGCTGAAAAGAGCATAGAGTTCCTCCAAACACAAAGGGAAAATTAAAGAACTCTGGGGGAAAATTAGAAATAGCAAATGCAAGATGTGTTTACAATGCCACTTCTGGCAGTTTTCATGAAAGCGGAGAATTCTCTCTCTCCTGTTTTCATCTAAAAGTGCTTTCTCTTTTTATCCAGTGACTGGGATGGGGAGGGGAAATACATACATAAGAGAATAAATTTGGTAAAATAAGAGCCTTTTGTAATATTTTAGGAGAAAAGTAGAAAAGGAAAAAGAAACCTTCATTCTCAAACCTTTTGCTGAGCTGTAAAAACAAAATATCGATGCTGGAAATTCTCAGCATCAAATGTGAATGCTTTAGGTGGCTATTTGAGTTTTCATTTGAGGAGTAGAAATGGTCAGTCAAGAGCCACAGATTTCCTTTCAACTAATGGTGAGAGTACATGCTGCTCTGAAAACGGTAAGCCCATTGGGGGTTTTAGGACAATCAAGAAAGAAAATTGCTATCATAGTACCATTTAAGTAAGTAAAACTGTTGCATTTCAATAGGAGAGATAATATTTCCTGCAATAAAAATAATAAAATAATAAGACTTTAGTAAATGGTGACCAATTGCCTTTAAAATCAGAATGTTAATATGATTATTGGATATACGTATTTAAATGTAAGAGCATGGTTTGATATTTTTATTTTTTTACTTACAAAGGGATGGAAACTAATGCTTATTAAAGGTATATACATATATGCTCTATGTATATAGAAATGTTTATACACACAAATGTGTATATATATAATATCATATGGGAGAGAAGAGGAAAGCTATGTTTATTGAAATGTTACTATAAGTCTTATTTTATATTTCTTTTATTTATTGTACATAATACAATACTCACATGAGAGAGATATTATGATTTTTGGTTTACACATGTAGATTTGAAGCATAAAAATATGGGGGCACCTGGGTGGCTCAGTCTGTTAAATGGCGGACTCTTGATTTTGGCTCAGGTCATGATCTCGGGAATATATGATCGAGCCCCACACTGGTATGTAGTGGGGAGTGAGGGGATCAGCTTCAGATCCTTTCTCTCTCCCTCTCCCTCTGCCTCTCTCCTCACTCATGCTTTCCCTCTAAATAAATAATAAAATATTTTATAAAAATATGTGAAATGACACAGTCGTAAAACTAATGTGCTTTGGAACCAAAATACAAGCCCAGGCATATCTCTCTCTGAACTCAACAAGCTCTGCTGCAGCTGGCACCTTCTGCTGTGGGACCAAGGGGAGACAGTGTATGATACAGAAGCAGACAACCCTTGAATTTTAGGAACATGTAGATCTAGGTTAGTGAGGCTATCACAAAGCCACAACTAAGAGTGATCTATATGACAATTAAAACTACAATTCTTTATTTGCAGATCGTACATCAAAAAATCACTGGTCACTTAATTTTTTTCAATTACCTAAGAATGCATAAACAGGACAGATAAGGTAGTGAATGCAGTTATGCATTTAGATTTAACAAGTATTCAGCTGAGTGTCTGTCTATGTTCCCGAGACCATGCAAGGCACTTTCATATTCATTGTTTTTATTTACATGCTCTATAAAAATATTGTCCTCACTAATGTGTTCCACAGGGAGGCACATTTGATATCAAGCATACAGTGAATTTGTGTGGCACCACGCAAGATTTTGGAATAAAAGACTTGGATTTCAATACTGGTACTGCCTTTTATTAGCTTATGAGGCCTTGGACAAGTTCATTTCTTCAAGCAGAAAGCATTAGACCATGATTGGGACTACAGAGAGGTTCATGCACTGTTTTCTGTTATGTCTTGGTCAATTAGTTCTTCATGGGCACCCAGCTCATAAGATACACTCCCTGTTTTTTCAGATGGTTAATCCTATTTTTGCATTTTAACCCTTTGCAAAAACTCAGTTCAAACAAGAAGCATGCAATTTGTACTCCATTTTACAGCCTCATTGGCCATATTTTCTCTTTGACTCTTCTTTTATCTTCTGATTTTCACACTTCCTCCCTCCCCCCCCCCCCCCCACATATCCTTCCATACTCTTGCTTTTGGTCACTAACACATTCTGCATTTTAACACCAAAAAAAAGTTACTTCCTTTGCTTGCCTATCGGTAGAATTTGGTTTCTTATCTCCCAAAAGGAGAAAAAGTAGATAATGGGGAAACAGATTTCCAGTTATTTTTAATTTATATAGCACTTGCAAATTTTGAGAAACATAAAAACGATACAGGCTCAACTGACCACAGAAATGATGTCATAACAATATTCGTTTCCCACTGGAGAGGATAAAGGGGAAACTCTCTATAGGCTCCTAATTAGGAAAGGTTGATATCTTCTCAATAGTGCTTTTTAATGAGACCATGGATCTAATAATGTTCTATACAATGTAGAGTTATAGTTATAGAGGAACTGTCCAACCTATGATTATGTTTAGTATATGTTAAAGCACTTTAAAAAATAGCTAAACATATAGTCACTGAGTAATCCCCCACTATGTGCCATATATTTGCACTTGTGTATGTGTGGTTCCCATTTAGTCCTCCAGAAGCTCTTTTATTCTTCGCTTTACAAATGAGGAAACCAAAGCTTGATGCTTTGTTAAATCGTATACACCCAGCATCTTAGGTTAGCCTCTGTGGAATCTCCCTGAGATGGAGATCTTTGTGCAGGGACTTCTTTGGAGTGTCTTCTCAGGAAGTACACAGGGAGGAAGGAAGAAAGTAGGACTGGGCAGAGGAAAAAGTTGACCCACAAGGGTTCCAAGTGAGGCTTCCACTGTTCCTAGGGGGAGATCTGGAGCTAGGATGGCCCTTCCATGATGTCCCAAATTGAGATGAAAGTGCTGGACCTAGAGGGAACATTCCTCGACATCTTAAAAGCCATCTATGAAAAGCCCACAGCAAATATCATTCTCAATGGGGAAGCACTGGGAGCCTTTCCCCTAAGATCAGGAACAAGACAGGGATGTCCACTCTCACCACTGCTATTCAACATAGTACTGGAAGTCCTAGCCTCAGCAATCAGACAACAAAAAGACATTAAAGGCATTCAAATTGGCAAAGAAGAAGTCAAACTCTCCCTCTTCGCCGATGACATGATACTCTACATAGAAAACCCAAAAGTCTCCACCCCAAGATTGCTAGAACTCATACAGCAATTCGGTAGCGTGGCAGGATACAAAATCAATGCCCAGAAGTCAGTGGCATTTCTATACACTAACAATGAGACTGAAGAAAGAGAAATTAAGGAGTCAATCCCATTTACAATTGCACCCAAAAGCATAAGATACCTAGGAATAAACCTCACCAAAGATGTAAAGGATCTATACCCTCAAAACTATAGAACACTTCTGAAAGAAATTGAGGAAGACACAAAGAGATGGAAAAATATTCCATGCTCATGGATTGGCAGAATTAATATTGTGAAAATGTCAATGTTACCCAGGGCAATATACACGTTTAATGCAATCCCTATCAAAATACCATGGACTCTCTTCAGAGAGTTAGAACAAATTATTTTAAGATTTGTGTGGAATCAGAAAAGACCCCGAATAGCCAGGGGAATTTTAAAAAAGAAAACCATATCTGGGGGCATCACAATGCCAGATTTCAGGTTGTACTACAAAGCTGTGGTCATCGAGACAGTGTGGTACTGGCACAAAAACAGACACATAGATCAGTGGAACAGAATAGAGAATCCAGAAGTGGACCCTGAACTTTATGGGCAACTAATATTCGATAAAGGAGGAAAGACTACCCATTGGAAGAAAGACAGTCTCTTCAATAAATGGTGCTGGGAAAATTGGACATCCACATGCAGAAGAATGAAACTAGACCACTCTCTTTCACCATACACAAAGATAAACTCAAAATGGATGAAAGATCTAAATGTGAGACAAGATTCCATCAAAATCCTAGAGAAGAACACAGGCAACACCCTTTTTGAACTCGGCCATAGTAACTTCTTGCAAGATACATCCACGAAGGCAAAAGAAACAAAAGCAAAAATGAACTATTGGGACTTCATCAAGATAAGAAGCTTTTGCACAGCAAGGATACAGTCAACAAAACTCAAAGACAACCTACAGAATGGGAGAAGATATTTGCAAATGACATATCAGATAAAGGGCTAGTTTCCAAGATCTATAAAGAACTTATTAAACTCAACACCAAAGAAACAAACAATCCAATCATGAAATGGGCAAAAGACATGAACAGAAATCTCACAGAGGAAGACATAGACATGGCCAACATGCACATGAGAAAATGCTCTGCATCACTTGCCATCAGGGAAATACAAATCAAAACCACAATGAGATACCACCTCACACCAGTGAGAATGGGAAAAATTAACAAGGCAGGAAACAACAAATGTTGGAGAGGATGTGGAGAAAAGGGAACCCTCTTACACTGTTGGTGGGAATGTGAACTGGTGCAGCCACTGTGGAAAACTGTGTGGAGGTTCCTCAAACAGTTAAAAATATACCTGCCCTACGACCCAGCAATTGCACTGTTGGGGATTTACCCCAAAGATACAAATGCAATGAAACGCCAGGACACCTGCACCCCGATGTTTCTAGCAGCAATGGCCACGATAGCCAAACTGTGGAAGGAGCCTCGGTGTCCAACGAAAGATGAATGGATAAAGAAGATGTGGTTTATGTATACAATGGAATATTACTCAGCTATTAGAAATGACAAATACCCACCATTTGCTTCAACGTGGATGGAACTGGAGGGTATTATGCTGAGTGAAGTAAGTCAGTCGGAGAAGGACAAACATTATATGTTCTCATTCATTTGGGGAATATAAATAATAGTGAAAGGGAAAATAAGGGAAGGGAGAAGAAATGTGTGGGAAATATCAGAAAGGGAGACAGAACATAAAGACTGCTAACTCTGGGAAACGAACTAGGGGTGGTGGAAGGGGAGGAGGGCGGGGGGTGGGAGTGAATGGGTGACGGGCACTGGGTGTTATTCTGTATGTTAGTAAATTGAACACCAATAAAAAAAAAAAAAAAAAAAAAAGAAAGTGCTGGACCTAAGTCAACACACATCAGCTTGCCACTGGCCATGGGCCACCCTATAGAGAAGACATAGCCTTGTGGGCACAGAATCTGAGTGACTGAGAGCATGGCCCAGATATGCCTAGTAACTAAAAATGTGTGCATCAGCCTGAAGAGGAGGTCAGGGGAGAGGTTCTGTGTCTACCGTATCTGTCAAGTATGAGAGTAAGGACTGGACTCCAAGTTCAAATATGTTTTCACTGTTATAGACTGGAAAACCTCATCTTAAGATCTTTGTTACTCCTCATGCAACAATACCATGTTTTATATCATGATTATCCTGGCTGCACTTCTGAGCAGACCATGGGTTTATTTTGTCCCACTGTCCACTCAGCTCCAGGTGGAATCCAGTCAGTGTTGAAGGGGATACAACCACTCCCTTTTTATAAGAGTCTCATAAACTTTGGGGATGTTCAGTTTAATAAGGTGATACACATATTCAAAATATCTTTCAGGCCACTTTTGTTTGACTTGAAGGGAATATTTGGAAGAGCCCGTAATGAAGTGATTCTCAAGAAAAAAATATGACTTTGGAATCATAGAGAGGTTGTTCTTCTAAGCTTCAAGTTCTGGTTCTTTCTTATCTCTTATATTCTCTGCTTATTGTCCTCTTGGTACTTCTGGGTGGCTTCGTCAGTTAAGTGTCCAACTCTTGATTTCAGCTCAGATCATGATCTCAGAGTCATGAGATTGAACCCTGTGTCAGGCTCCTGCTGAATGTGGAGCCTGCTTAAGATTCTCTGTCTCCTTCATCCTCTGTCCCTCTCCAACCCTGACTCACATATGCTCTCTCTCTCAAAAAAAAAAAAAAAAAGATAAAGAAAAAAGAAAGATAGGAAAGAAATCTACTCATTGTCCTCTTTAGGCATCAGATATTGAACCATTCAATGGATTAGATGGAAAGTATAACTGACCAACCAGTGGCTGAGACACATCATCAAAGTTACCTTTTAAAAACTACAAATTTATCCATTCCACAATTGAGGATTTTGATTCAGTAGCTCTTCTGGAGACTAAGAATCCATAGTTTAACTTTTTTCCCAGGTGAACCTCAGAGAGCTAACTTAGCTCAGGTGTCAGGGCCAGGTGTCCAGAACTGCTGGGCTAGTTAATCAGTAAAATCCTTTTTGTTATACAATATGGACTCCTAACGAGCAGGAAACACTCATCTACATTTAATTTTCCCCCTCTGATGTCTAGAATAGGGTTTATCATACAAATCCTACCCAATGAATATCTTTGAATGAGAAAAATAAACTCAACAAATTTGTGTCAATCTAATCAAAATTCAGGACACTGCTCTGTTTGAGAAGAAAGTACAATAGGTATAGAAACAGAAGCATACATCACCATTCAGAAAATCAGTAAAATATCATTTCAACACAAATGGATAGTACGTAATGATATTTCCTATTTAATCAATTGGCATGGTGCAATATAATAACAGATATTCTGATATTAAGTGATTCTCACATTGCCAGGAAAAATCTTTAGTTTCCCATAACTTCAATTCCTGTAAAATCTATCAATTCCTGTAGGCTTTCTAGTATTTCATTAGAATGTTTATGTTTACATTCATAGTAGAGAGTTATAGGTCGATTTTCTTACCTCAAATCCTGCATTTTTTCACTACACCCTGATTTAATTACGCGAAACGCAATAAAACAGAAAACCAGGTAATACAAACTAACATTTATGTTACCACATCCATTTTAAAATAAGACATTAAATAAGCTTACAGAAACAACACACAAGCTGAAAAGAGAAAACAAGATCACGAAAAGGAGGAAATATGTTTGCCAATATGATGTGTCAAGAAATACATTATGAGGGTTGCCTAGGTGGCTCAGTCAGTTAAGCAATCGACTCTTGGTTTTGGCTCAGGTCATGATCTCAGGGTCCTGAGATTAAGCTCTGTATCAGGCTCCACGCTTAGTGGGGGGTTTGCTTCAAGATTCCCTCTGCCCTTCCCTGCCCCCCCTTTCTTTCTCTCTCTCAAATAAATACATAAATCTTTTTGAAAAAGGATATTCATTATGACCAAGGAGGTACTTAAACGTAATCTTCATGCCTTTAGCGTAGAGAAGGTCTATTGTTCATTAAGAAGCTCTTAGTAGAATGATTGAAATGGAGAAGCTTCTCAGAGGTAGAGGTTTTGTCATTATTGATATTATTATTTTCAAAATATCCTTGACTAAATTTTGAACAAATTTTTTCCCTTCATGTGTTGTTTTACACAGAGGATGAAAACATATGTGAACAACCAAGTCTTCTCACAGATTTGCACAGTAAATGAAGAACCCGAATTCATATACACACATTTTTTTCAAATGTATCTCTCGATAAAAGTGAAGAGTCACACATATTTAAGCGTCACCCGGAAAAAGTTCTAAAAGACCCATTGCTATTTTAATCTGGATGCCAACTTCCTGGTGCCTTGGCAAATTAAAATTAGCAAGCAAAATCCTGAGAAATAAAAGACCAGAGGATAACCCAGCATGGGAGGGATGAATCAGAGTGTTCCTCTGTGAGCAAAACTGAAAGCATTAAAAAATGTCAGTGGTCTTATAAAAACACGATCTTTTCCCCAGTGTATGCCGCCTGGGCTGGGGAGACAGAATGCCTATGATCAGTATTGGATGACCATTAGTTACACACAGAAACAAGATCCTTGATGAAAATGAAGAGCCAGATAAATAATGTAACATTAAAATTATGTCATCCTTCATTTACAAGAGCCTATGAACTGCTCATATCTTAGAGGACTCAGCATGCCCCCAAAGGCTGAGACTTTAACTGGTCTCCTGTGTGATTTTAGTCACCCACAAAGATGACAACAAAAACTATAGTTGCTCAGATGACTTTGGGAATGCTTTCTACTTCTCAACACGTTCTCATTGAGCTTTCATTTTCTCCAGAATTTCTATATCATGAATAACACTTGGGTAGGTGGTATCTCATTGTGGTTTTGATTTGTATTTTCCTGATGGCAAGTGATGCGGAGCATTTCCTCATGTGCTTGTTGGCCATGTCTGTGTCTTCCTCTGTGAGATTTCTGTTCAACCACAATGGCAACCATCACTTACCATCAGGGAAATACAAATCAAAACCACAATGAGATACCACCTCACACCAGTGAGAATGGGGAAAATTAGCAAAGCAGGAAAACACAAACGTTGGAGAGGATGTGGAGAAAGGGGAACCCTCCTGCATTGTTGGTGGGAATGTGAACTGGTGCAGCCACTCTGGAAAACTGTGTGGAGGTTCCTCAGAGTTAAAAATGGATCTGCCCTACGACCCAGCAATTGCACTGCTGGGGATTTACCCCAAAGATACAGATGCAGTGAAATGCCGGGACACCTGCACTCTGATGTTTATAGCAGCAATGTCCACAATAGCCAAACTGTGGAAGGAGCCTTGGTGTCCATCAAAAGATGATCCTTTAAGGTCAAGTTGTGCTAAAACCTTTTTCTTCATCTCTTGTCACTTTGCCATACCCTTGGCATACCAAACTTTACACACCATCCTATTTCATGTCTCCACTCTTATACTCATGATCCTTCCTCACTTTAAATAACTTAGCCACTGACTCCTTCTTATGGTTAAGTCTCGTTCAACTGCCTGCCTGCCTTCTTACCTTCCTTCCCTATCTCCTTCTTCCTTTTATTTCTCCCTCCTCGCCAGCCTTCCTTCCTTTTTTCCCCATTTTGTTGTGTGAATAAATGATGTTTGAATGTATTATGTAATATATCAAAGAGCTGTTAGGAACTTGGCAATGAAGAATAAGACACAATCTTTATCCTGGAGAAGCTCTATTTAGTGGGGTAGATGGACTTTACACAGATAATTTCAAGAAGATGTGATAAGGGCCATAGTGAGGTGAATACAAAGCACTTCACATAAATTGTTTACTTCCTTATCTAGGCATCTTTAAAAAAAGAAGAAAACAATCTCAGTTGAGTGTGGGGTCTAAAAATATGTTTACCCTAGTTTCAGGGGGAAGTAAGAAGGGAGAATGTACAGAGATGACAGGTGTTTGGGGAGACTGTGAAGCAAAATGCCAGTTAAGAGCAGAGAGTTGAAGTTAAGGGGGGACGATGGCATAACTCATGATGACCAGAAGCTGCGGGCATTTGTGTTCAACCAACCAGCACACCCATAACCACCTTGTATGGGCTGGGTTAGAGTTGTGATGAACATGAGGCCAGTGAAGTCACTGTTCTTTACAATTTCCCTGATGTTTCCCACTCGTGATTTTGAGGATTTCTCCATGCTTAAACAGGGCCTTAGAGGAAGAGGGAGAAAGAGAGAGAGAGAGAGAGAGAGGGAGGGAGGGAGATTGAGCATAGAGCACAATAATTAATTGAGGGGAAATAGAAACTTTGTAGAAACTTTGCAAATAATGTACAATATTTTCCATCAATCTTAAAAAATTTTTCCCATTGCATTTACTCTACACCCACGTCAAGAAAGTAAACCTAAAGGCATGAGTCTCAGTAGCCTGAGGCAGAATAATAAATATTATTCCTTTGGGTATTACTTTTTTTTTTTTCAATTTTACTTCCAATTTTTATTCGTTCACTGGCTTTTTTGCTCTTAGAGCAACCTCCATTTCATTTGGATCCTTGTTCTGTTTGTTATTTTATAATGGCATGTAGTTTTAAGTGTTTATCAAAGTTTTAAAAAACACATAGATTAGTGTAATTCTATTGAGAAATGTTGGCATTTCTCTATAAAATTAGTGAACTCCTTTTAATGATTTGTCTTCCAAAATTGCCTTGGGAGGAAAGGAGAGCAATTCCTATTTTTCCTTGCATCGTTATAATTTAAAATCAGCCCAGTGTTTGTGTGATCAACTTTGTAATCATCTGTCACTCCTGGCAGAAAAGAAAATTAAAGGAACCAATTTATTACAAAGAACAAAAAATGATATTTTTTTTCCTTCCACAGAAATAATGTTCTAGAGTTGCTTTAATATCATTTTCATATTTTTGCTGCAACAACAGGCATATATTTTCAGGGTGGAACTTTATCTCTTCACAACATCTGCAATGAAAATTCAATTTCTCAGAATCAGATGCTTTATATATTCCCTAATTCACTGTTCTGTGCTTTGTGGGTATGACTGTTTTTTTAAATCTTCAACTTGAATGGATGATCATCCTCTCCCTCTTTTTCTGCAGGTCACTATCTTCCTTGGGAAGAGCTGAATATGCATCTCCTCATGTTTTAGCACCACGGGAAGGTCAGAGGATGAGAGAAGATTGCTCCATCTCATGAATTTATGGACATATTCTCCACACAAAAATTAAGCCTGCAGTTAAAGCTTTAAATAGATAACTTCAGTAAACCTCTCTCTATTATCAAGAATAAACTGTTAATGGATGGTAGAAAGTAAAGATTTGGCCTGCGTGTATGGCTCTGGCAGTAATTAACTGCTTACTTACACTGATATATATTCAGTGCTTGAGATAATTGGAAAGATACAGAACACTTCTCTCTGGTCTCCCTCGATAAACATCCCTCCACAGCTGCTGAAGGACAAATATAAATGTCTGTTTCTTTTAGCCACAATCCAAATGAAGAGAAATATGTTTATGAACATAGCTTCATGGACAGGTGAATGAAGGTCCAATCCAGCCTTAAAGATTATATCTCTTCACATCACCTTTCTTGAATTTACCAAAAGTTATTTACAGATTTTGGTATCAAAGACTATATTATTATTATTATTATTTTTAATTTCAGTGAGTCTCTGGTTTAATAGTGTCAGTTCTTGCCAAATTAAACTATTGCTTAAATAAAATTCTAACCTAAATCCCAACAAAGTTTCGTTTTGTTCCCCCCCCCCCCCCACAGAATGTGTCTCCTGACCCTAAGATATATATGGATATACAAGCATTCAAGATGAGTCAAAAATTCTTGGAAGGAAAACAATGAGGGAGAACTTTTTCTATTGTAAAGAATTCATAGCAATCACGCTTAAACTAGTGCAGCAGGCAGTGGACATGGTGGTGTCCAATGGGACACAATAAAACCCTAGAAACACACCCACTGATGGATGGTGATTTCATATATGACAGACCAATAGGTAGAATGAGTTATTAATAAATGGTCATGACAATTAGCTTTGCATATAAAAATAATATAAAATTAGATTCCAACTTTAGGTCATACACTAAAATATATTCCAAGGATGTTTAAAATTCTAAATATAAAAAGAATATCTTTAAATTTTAAAAGAAAATGTAGGGATCCCTGGGTGGCGCAGCGGTTTGGCGCCTGCCTTTGGCCCAGGGCGCGATCCTGGAGACCCGGGGTCGAATCCCATGTCAAGCTCGCTGCATGGAGCCTGCTTCTCCCTCTGCCTATGTCTCTGCCTCTCTCTCTCTCTGTGTGACTATCATAAATAAATAAATAAAATGTAAGAAAATGTATATTTTCTTTATTTAGTACAAAGTAGGAAAAAGATCATTTTACATTAAAAGGCAGGGGGATCCCTGGGTGGCTCAGCGGTTTAGCACCACCTTCCACCCAGGACGTGATCCTGGAGACCCGGGATCAAGTCCCATGTCAGGCTCCCTGCATGGACACTGCTTCTCCCTCTGCTTGTGTCTCTGCCTCTCTCTCTCTCTCTCTCTCTCTCTCATGAATAAATAAATAGAATCTTAAAAAAAAATAAAATGAAATAAAAGGCAGCTGGCAGGGGTACCTGGATGGTTCAGTGGGCTGATTGACGGCTTTTGGTTTCGGCTCAAGTCACCATCTCGGGGTTCTGAGATCAAGCCCTGTGGTGTTGTTGATGGGCTCCCAGCTCAGCAGGGAGTCCGCTTGAGGATTCTCTCCCTTTGCCCCTTTTCCACTTGTGCTCACTCTTTCAAATAAATAAATACGTCTTTTTTTTTTTAAGGCAACTGGCATTCTTGCATAAGACAGCTACATACAGACGGCTGTTAAATTAATATTTAGACTATATAAAGAAGCTCCTAAAATTAAGGAGAAAATATAAATGCTTAAATGTTCTAAAACATACATGAGCAATTAAGTCACCAATTAAGAGGTCTCAAAGGCCAAGAGACAGAATGATGTTCAGCCTTATAGTAAATGGAGAAAAAAAAATCAACTGAAAAACACAGGTGATTATAATTTTATACCCATCTGTTTCTCAGCAATTGAAAAAAAAGTCTGCTAACAGTAAATGATGGCAAAGTTGAAGAAAATCACCAACTGATGCCATATTGTTTGGAAAGTAATTTTGTATAACCACCTTTAAAGATAATTTTCCCAAATGCAGCAAAAATATTGGTATATGTGAATTGCCAATCAGTAATTGTACTTCTGGATATTAATTAAACCTGTTATTATTAAATTTCTATATAGTGAACATCTTTCTTTGTTCTGAGGCTATAGCGGCTAATAAGATGGATGGATTTTTTTCTATGCCCAAGAAACTTGCATTTTAATAGAAGACAGATTTTAAATCAAAACAAGTAAGTAAACATATACTATTATAGCAAAGTGTAATAAGTGTTCCAAAGAAACATTAAAACTGAAAAAAAGAAATAAATCATGAGGGATGTGGTACTTTAATTTCGGTTGGTCCAGAATGGCTTCTCTAAGCAAGTGACACTTGAGCAGAGGCCTGAAGAGAATGAAGGAATGAAGTCAAAGACCTGAAGACATGGGTAGTTAGGGCATCATGTGGTTAGGGCAGGACTCAGAGGAGGGAAGAGTGGCATGACATGATCAAGTTGGGCAGATGGACTGGTTGCAGACCATGTGCAGTTTCTATGTCACCACACATTACTTGCTTTTTATTCTCAGTGTTATTGAAAATGTATTAAGGGGTTATTTTATGCAGGTAAATGTTACATTATGATTGAAGTTTTTAAAAGCTCACTCTGGTTGTTTTCTTGATAATGGACTCAAGAATTTTGGGAGCTTAGAAAGAAGATAACAGAGCAACTATTGCTATAGGATAAACCTGTATTCATCTCAATAGTGTTTAACTTAATACTTAAAACTTAATACTTAAAACACATTTCAACTCAAACGAACCACATTTGTGGTCAAAGGGAAAGTGATGACACTATTGGCTACTGCAGCTTTATGGAATGTACAGCTGACCCATGAAAAATGCAGGTGTCAGGAGCACTGGCCACTTGCATAGACAAAAATCCACATATAATTTTTGGCTCCCCCAAAACTTAACTAATCAATAGCCTTCTGTTGATTGGAAGCCTTACCAATAGCATTAAGAGAAGATTAGTACATATTTTGTATGTTATATGTATAATATACTGTATTCTTATAATAAAGTTAGAGAAGAGAAAAAGAAAATCACAAGAGAAAATACATTTCCAGTACTGTATTGTATTTATCGAAAAACATCTGTATGTAGTGTACTTCAAACCCATGTTGTTCAAGGCTTGACTGTTTTTTTTAATCTATGTGGCATGCTGATACAACATTGATTCCATGCAACATTTCATCAGCTCTAAGATACCATTAATTGAAAGATATGTCATTATTTTGTGTACTATGAAGAAAGAAGACAAGGATGACAAACTATGACACAATTCTAAAAACCAATGGTTGTACTACCCAAGAGTATTGAATGAAAACGTATCAGAAACAATAAAATCATAGAGATATTTTATCACGATTCTTTCAGTGGTAGTTGACAGAAGTCTATTCTAACAGGCTAACCAATGAAAGGGAATTTATTTGGTTGTATGAACAGCAATCCAGAGGCGCTTCTGGCTTTATCACAGTTGGAATGAGGGATTAAGATGATGACACTGAGGCTCTGCCTACCTTACTCTTAGATAGGCTCCCTACTTGATGAGCAACATGGTCAGTGTCATCCATCTTCTGCCCTGCCAGCGTTATTGACCTCAGTGGATAATTTTTTCCTGATACATACAAGACAAAATCCCAGAGTTATTCTGATTGGAGTTTATCATGCCCCAACTGTCATTCATTCACTGTAGCTATGATGTTGAAGTACTCCAAACAGCCAAGCTTGAGAAATGGGCCCCTCCCTGTAGCTGATCAGCAACTTCCACACAAGAAGGAACTGAACCTCCAATGAAAAGGGCATCTTAAAAAAAAAAAAAAGAAAAAGAAAAAGAAAAAGAAAAAGAAAAAGAAAAAGAAAAAGAAAAAGAAAAAGAAAAAGGAAAAGAAAAAGAAAAAGAAAGAAAAGGGCATCTTAGGGAATAAAATAGCATATACCCACTAAGAGGAAGTCACATATACAAATAAAATCTCAACAAGTTTTGATTTGTATTCTCTGTTCAACATAGTACTAAAAATGTAAAAATGAGTAAGGCAGTAAAGAAATACAATTCTGTATTACAAATTTCCCCAATTATTAGAAGTTAAAATGAGGGCTACCTTCATATCTACTGGGTCAATGAGAAAACCCAAATTTTATATGGATAGATAGATAGATAGACTCTTTCATAATCATTTCTCATATTCAAAGTCAACCTTAGTTCTTAATCCTTAGGAATATATTTGATGCGTACTATTAATTTACAAACAAATATTAATTAACCAACAACAATACAAATGTCATGCTTTGGCTTTCTATGGAGATTGAAGAAATGTGAGGCTGTACAACTCAAGTCCTAAGAAAGCTAAAATATTACATGAGAAAAAAGAGCCATATGTCTGACTATGAAAATTTAATTAGCGCAGTGTAGTTAAAAACACATATTAAAGGGGCACCTGGGTGGCTCAGTTGGCTAAGCATCTACCTTTGGCTCAGGTCATGAACTCCGGAACCTGGGATCAAGCCCCACTATGGACTCCCTGCTTAGTGGAGAGTCAATCCGCTTCTCCCGCTGCCTCTGCTACTCCTCCCCCCCCCCCCGTCACCCCCGCTCTTGCTCTCTTTTGCTTGCTCATGCTCTCTCTCTCAAATAAATAAAATTAAAAAAAGACACACATATCAAGCAAAGAGCGAAATTATAGAGAAGCATAATTGCATACTAAACAAGTGGTTTCCAGATTGAGAAGGCACATTGCTCACCCCA
This sequence comes from Canis aureus, assembly GCF_053574225.1. Lineage (NCBI taxonomy): Eukaryota > Metazoa > Chordata > Mammalia > Carnivora > Canidae > Canis > Canis aureus. The sequence goes on along the minus strand of NC_135622.1, from coordinate 55,515,186 downwards.
CCAAAGAGCCAGAGCTCATTCTCCAGTCAGGCTTGCTGTGTCCTAACTCTGGAATGGGGCGGTTTTCTGCAGAGCAAGAAACCTCATGTTCTAACGCTTCCTCCAGCTCAGAAGTGGCACAACAGATGACAGTCCAAACTTGTTGGGCATTTGCGCTAAAGTGTGAAGGATGAGGGCGGATGTGAAATGGATTTTTAACTATTTTTCTCCCTTCGATATAAGCGAATGTTAGCAAAAGACTTTAGGGTTCTCAGAATACATTTAGTCCAGAAATCATTTGGTTGGGCAATCTAGGGACACACGTTTTCTTTTTCTAAGGGAGAGGTCTCAAGTTTATGCCAGCTATATTTGAGATTTCATCTTTTCTATGTAAGGCCTTCCCCCCACCCAATTCATTTTCCATCCCATCCTTCATATAGCTATCCATTCAGTACTAATTTGTTGATCTACACTATGAATCATCAGTGTGGTACACAGTCTAAACAGAGAAAAAAAAAAACAAGTCTCAGTCTCTTCCTCTGGAAATTTACATGAAGAAACATGGGCAAGTATGTCAAAAATTCAGTGCAATCAAAGTAATTATTTTTTAAAGAAGTACAGTCATTAGGCACAGCTTATTGAGGGGTATTTGGGAACAATTTCTCACAGCTAAAGGAATTGAAGATGGATTGTATAGGCTGGTAATCTTTGTTACCTAATGCTGAAGAAAATCTCTAAATGTAGGTAAGAGTGTCACAGACTCTTGGCCAGAGGGACAACGGTGGACGAGGTTCTGGAAAGTTGGAAGCTCTTGGCATGTAGGTAGAGCAGGGAGTTCTTCACTGCAGCTGGAGTTCTTGTCTTGCACGCACACTATGGCTTCAAACTGTGCCAGGCATTTGTGCACACAACAGTGACTATGCTGTGCCCACTGTGAGCTTTTTTTTTTTTTAACCTTTCTTTTTTTTCATTTGCATGGGCCTACTTTGGGAAATGTCCCCACTAAAACACAGACAGATTCTCTCTTTCCTTTCTGTTCATGTAAAAAGCCAGAAAGCCTTGGTGTTAACCAGTTCTATGGAGCACCAAGGGAGGCTGCCATCTGTTCCATGAGCCCAGGAAATAGTTGCGGGATTCCCCTCTCTGGAAAACACTTTGCCTTGGTTTACAGCTATTTATTCTGTGAGCACCACAGAGGACTACTTCTGGCTAATTATTCCAGCGGATTGAGACTTCAAGTTATAGACTGAACCGTTAGCAAAATGGAGGAGGACAAGGCAAAATGTTGGTCATTGGAAAGGAAGGCACATTCTTCTTTCTGGCAAAGGAGGGTCCTTGGCGAGTTGGCCAGCTGATAGTAACAGGTTTGCACCATGCCTTTCAATACCTTGTTTCCAAAGCATACCAAGTGCCCCCACATATGGCACAGAGCAACATTAATGAGTCTCTCTCCTTAAGAGAGAAATTAACTAACTCACTTAATGTTTTACAGCCTACGAAGTGATTCCCAATATATAAACCTATTTAATTCTTACACAAACACAAGAGATGGGAAGAAATGTTCTAAGGCAGGAGCCCTGAATACACGTTTTGCTTCACTGCATGAACTTAAGAGATTTTTAACATCTTCATGTTTAAATAAGAATACTCGCTTATGCAAGTCTCTCAAGACTGCTTCGAGAATTGCAGGAGACAATACGTTCTAAAGTGCCTCATAAAATGTTATTTATTTCTAAAGATCCATTGACATGCTGTGGTAAATTTTGTTGGTGCTACCAATGTCTATTCCCTTCAATTTCTTCCCTCGTTGTGTAAGATGCTGTATCTCCAAATCCTTGCAGACAGGCAGGGTCCTGTAACGAGTTTTGGGCACTGATATGCGAGCAGAAGGGATACTGCAACTTTTTGGCTCAGGCAGTGAAAAGCTCTTACAATGATTCTCCTGTTTTTATTGCTCCTACTGCAAGAAAGAAGGCCAGGTGTTCTTGACGGTGGAGCTGTAGGATGTGGGAACTTCTCCCACCTGAATGTCTGAGTGGCTAGGAGTATGAGTCATGTTCTAATCAGAGTGAGCAGACATTCCCTGAGCAAGAAATATTTATGGATAGCAGTAGTCAATGGATGCAGTAGGACAGGAGTTCGATTTAATTCCATACATTATTTTCTTTCTTTTTCCCCTGAGTTTCTATAAGACAAGTTCTGATATATTCCAAAGCAGAGAGAATATAATAAACATGTGCCCTTCACCTAGCTTCAATAATCATTAAGTCATGGATTGTCTTATTTTAATAATAACCCCCAGCCTCCCCACTACTCATTTTATCTATAATATTTCACTGCATATCTCTCTAAAAATATGTCTCTTCTAAAGCATGATTAAAATACCACATGACATCTAAAATATAACATTTACTTAATATCCTCAATATCTTATCCAGTCAGGGTTCAAATTTCTTCCATCACCTCTCATCTTTTTTTTTTTTTAGTATTTGTTTCTTGTTTTAATCAGGTTGAAATAAAGTTCATGTTCAACAAATATTCAGCATCTTTTTATACATTTTTAAAAACTTTATAGGTTTCCTTCATTTTTTTAATTTAAAAAGTTTTTTTGTAATGTCTATATTTTATATGGCAGTTCATTTTTCCTTGGATAGTCTCATAATGTGAATTTTGCTGATCGAATCTATGATGATTTCTTTATTATGTCCCTCTATACCCTGTATTTCTCCTAAATTGATAGTTAGATCCAGGAACTTGATTAGATTCAGGTTAAGTTGTATGGCCTGACCACTTCATAGGTGGTATACTGTATTTCCATCAGAATGCACACATTGTTTTATCATCTCATTTGCCATAACTTTAATAGCTACTAATGACCACTGTCTTGATCAATTAAAGAGGGGTTGTAAAATGTTAATATTATAATTTTATCATTATTCATATATATATTATCTATGATACTTATGAAATAGAAATAACCTATTTCCCATCAACACTTTGGCTATCCTGGGGTACAGTTTGACAAGGAAAAACAGTTGAGATAGTTGATTTTCAAAATAAAGACTAGTTTTCCTAGCTTCTTGCTAAGGTGGCCAATAACATTTTTCTCTTGTTTTGCTTTATAGAAATCAAGCATTTATTGATTCAAGTATCTTTGGTATGTATTTTAATGTGAGTTTCCAGGATATCATACCCTAAGGCAATAGCTTATTTGCTACTATTTTATCGAAGAATGATCACATTTGCAGAAAAACAGTAGCAAATTATATACCCTTTTCTCTAGCTTGCTTTTATCAGAAGAGTTTATCCAACTATCCCTCATTCATATCTGCATAGTACTCCACTGTGTAACTACCATATTTTTTTTCTACTCATCCCTAGCGGACATTTAGGTTACTTTAAGCTCTTTGCTATTGCAAATACTACTCCAATAAGTAGATTTCTATATACAACTTTTCATTTTTTGGCAGTGCACCTTTATGATAGATTTTTGCTGGTGAAATCACTGGCTCAAAGAAAAAAACTGCATATTACATTTTGTTAGATATTGCCAAACTCTCTCCCATAGCACTCATATCCTTTGGCATTGCTATCAGCAATGTATGAGAGAAATCTATTTCCCCACAGCGTTGCCAACAGAATATGTTAACAATCTCAAATTTTCCACCCCCAAAAATAGTGTCAAGAAATTCTATCTCATGTAGTTTTAACTTCCATTGCTCTTAAGATCTTTTCCTATGTTGCAGGACCATTTGATTTCTTTGTTTTCTTTTCTTTTCTCTTTAAATGTGAGCTGGCTGTTCTTATTTCTTGCACACTTTTCTATCAGGTTGCTGAACAATTTCTTCTTTTAGAAACTTTTTCTATTAGGGTTATTCATATTTTAAATAGGTTGCTATTGGAAATTCTGACATCAATCTGATTTTTGTTTCTTTATAAGTAGGGCTTTTTGTTTTGTTTTGTTTTGTTTTGTTTTGTTTTGTTTTTAAGGGTGGGGAGGAGCTGGGATGTGCCCCTAATTTTTTATTAACTTTTAAAGTCCAGTAAAGTTGGGGCACCTGGGTAGCTCAGTTGGTTAAACAGCTGACTGTTGATTTTGGCTTAGATCATGATCTTAAGGTTGGGAGATACAGCCCCATCAGGCTCCATGTTCAGCAGGGTGTCTGCTTCTCTTTCTCTCTCTCTCTCTCTCTCTCTTCCTCCTCCCCATCTTCTCTCCGCCCCCACCTCCACTTGTGTTCTCTCTCTAAAATAAATAAATAATTTAAAAAATAAAAGCCAGTAAAGTTATTTGAAAATATTAATGCACGTTTTTAATATATAGATTCAAAGACTATATATTTCAGGGAAGTTTTATTAAATGATGCCTTATAATATGTTCCCTTTTTCATTGCTTTGGAATTCTTTAGGAAGTCCCATTTTATATGTCTGAGTTTCTTTTCAATTTCCTAAATCTCTGACTTCTCTCATGTCATTTTAATCTTTTTCTCCATTTAAAATTTTCATTTAAAATTTGTCTTCTTTTCTACATTTGCTTTTATTGAGGCATTATTTTTAATATTCCTTTGCTCTTATGTTCCTTGTAGTCTTTCTTTTTGAAATCATAGATTGATTCTCCTTTATTTAGTTCTATCAGCTTCCTTTCAAATTTCTTTAAGTTTTAAACAGCAGGCTAAAATCTTTTTAGAGGATGGCATGTACATTTATTGAGCCTTCATTCAACTTCTTTTACTTTCTCCATATTTAAATCATATGGGTTTTATTCTTAAAAAGAAAGGTTAGACCAAGGATAGCTTTCCTAGATTCATGATTCTGTTGTTTCTTCTCATGTTGCTAATGCAAAATATTAAAAAATTAAGCCCTGCAGTTTCTGAGATCCACCTTCTCAGCTCCCCCTCCTGCTTCATTAGAGTTTCTCCTTTAACTTCTAGTATCTCAGTCTTAGTCAATTAAGAATCTATTCCTAAGAATTTCCCTAGGGTTCAGGGCTCTGTCTTGTAAAGCACTTGGGTTGTTAGCCTCAAGTATCCTCCTAAGATGCCAATTCCTATGAATTGTCAGGCCTTTCTTGACACATTCTAGCAAAATAAAGGCATCAAAACCCCTCCTCTTTTCATCTGTTCTTGATTGGTACACTTGGCTTCCCATACAGCCTGTGGACCCTTTTGAAAGGCAGTCTGTGTTAATGATTAGATTCTGTGTTCCCCAGATCTCAGGCCTTCCTTCCATTTTCTTCTGCCCAGTAGATGATGTGGTCTGGGCTTTGTTGGTGACTGTTATTTGGTAACTCATTCTCATGTTTTAGAGTTCATGAGAATACCTGGCTGATTGGTTTTAATATATAAACTGTGCATGTATTTGGTTTCTTTGGTTGTTTTGTCTGCTTTTACCAAGGAGACAGAAATTCCAACAGTATGCTGCCATTGCCACTGGCTTGCTCAGACTTCACCCTTGGATTTCTCACATGCCCATGGTCTATCGGGCTTTCTATTAGACGTATAGTTGGAGGTGAGCCATCAAAGCATGAGGGTATTAGGTAATAGTGATATATGAGCCTGACGACATAAATAAAGGCCAGAACTTGACAATCATTGAATATTCTATTAAGGATATTGGAATTTAGCTTAGTTGTATAAGATGACCATCATATAGTTTTATTCAGGAAGTGACACAATCATCTACATTTTAAGAACACAGTGGAAGCCAGTGGAAAATAGAGAGAGTGATGAGTCTTAATGCAGGATTCTGATATTTCTAATCACCCTAGACTTCTTCATCAGTCTCCCACTATCAATAAAATTGTTACTAGAAAATACAAAAAAAAATTAAATATTGTTTTACAAAATCAAATAATATATGAAAATTCCAAAGGCTGATGGAAATCAAGTATGTTAATGGCCAATGATTTAATTAGGTAAGTATGCAAAATACATCTATAAAAAGAGATTTTTCCACAATTATCATGATTAGTAATGGTATAATGGTAAAGAATCAAGAATCAAGAACCAACTTCATAGTCAATTTTTAGATAACTCTTTTTTCCATCATCTTTCTCTCTAATTTCAGTAAAAACCTCTGTAAACCCTTTTCTTTCACTGAAATTGAGATATCAAGATATGAATAAGCAAAAGTAAAGACCACCATGACTCTATTTGGATTAACATAAAACCACAGGTATTTGCTGAATATTTGTCACATAAAACACTCCACATATAATATGAACATTTTATTTCTCACTAGTGTGCAAGTCAAGAAACATATTAGTCTTAACATATACTTAGATTTTTTTCAGATGAAATAGTGCAATTATAGTATGTTTTATAGAAAATTACTCATCACCTTCAGTATCAATAGCACATACTGTGTTGAATTACATTATTGATATCAATTTTACTTCTGTAGTGAATTGTCCAATTTACACTACAAAGTACACACTCTTTAAAGGGTATTATATAATCAATGCCATTGAGACAAATAGTCTTACTAGGGAATAAACAAAAGTGAACATGGTAATTCTGGAGGAAGTCATGATATAAAGTGTAGGCTATACCAAAAGATCTCTGTTGATTAGAGAGCTAATCATGTTTCAAGAAATTATAGTTAAAGTAATAACCAGTTTTAATTAAACATTTAGTATGGTTTATTCATTATACCAAGTCTTGGACTTAATTTTTTTTTGTTTTATCCTCCCAAAAATGACAGATTATAGATTCCATTATTATTTCCCAATTATGGTGAAGAAATTGAGATCTAAAAAAAAGAAAGTCATTTGATCCAAATCTTATACAACTGGACTATGACTCTATTAGTCAGGGTTCTCCAGAGAATTAGAAGCAATTAAATATATATAGATATGTAAGAGGAAATTTATTATTTGAATTGGCTTACATGGTTATGAAGTATGAGAAGCCCCACTAATTGTGGAAAACCAGTTTAAGTTTGATGGTCCAAGAATGAATATGTGTGGGGGAAGAGAGGGAATACTGATGTAAGTCCTGGAGTCTGAAGGCCCAAAATCAGAAGCTCTGATGTCCTAGATCAGGAAAAGATGAATATCTAGCTCAAGAAGAGAGCATGAAAATCCACCTTTCCTCTGCCTTTTGTTCTGTTCGGCCCTCAAAGAATTGGATGATTCCCACCATTACTGGTGAGGGATGACCATCTTCACTCAGTCTACTGATTCAAACACAAATCTCTTCCAGAGATACTCATAGACACATCCACAACTAATGTTTTACCAGCTATCTGGGCTCTCTGAATCCAGTCAAATTGACATATAAAATTAACCATTGCAATAACTGGCTTCTGTTTGAACATAGGTTTATTGGTCTCTATGCCTACCAATCTTTATTTGACAAAGATATGCTTAATGGCTTCTGTATTCCAAGTTGAATCTTGTTCTCATAGGACTTAACATTTCTGAGTGGGGTGGGGAGTCTGACCCCGGTCTGATACACTGCCATGTCTTCTTCCTCATATTTTAGGGGAGTGTTTTTGAGTATTTGTGGATAGTGTTTAAACTCTTCTGTTTTGGTGTTCAATTTGTCTATCCTGTACCAACATCACACTTCCCTTACTTCTATTTTTAAAGGTTTCAAAGTAAAAGGTCTTGAAGTTTGGAAATGGTAACTCTCTGGTTTTGCTTTTATTTTTAGGTTACCTTGACTAACATTGACACTTTGCAATTACAAGAAAACTTCAGAATCTGTTTGTCAATTTCCACACACAAACTCTGCTAGATTTTAGTGTTGTGCTTACTCTATGCATCAATTTTCAAAGAATTAATATTTTACAACACAGTGAGTATTCCAATATATGAAATTTATCAAAACTGACATGGCACAAAATAAAAATTCCCATTGGTTGATTTAAAAAATCCTATTTCATATTGGAAATTTCCCAAACTAATAAGCTGTGGGTCTTAATGGCTAGTCTCATGTATTTTTAGAAACATTTAATGAAGTAATAATACAACTCTTATAACAAAATCCTTCAGAGGACAAAATAGAAGTAGCAATTCCTAAGTCATGAGACTCGATGTCAAAATCTGACAAAGGCATTACAAGAAAAAAGAATTCACAGAATATTTTCTCTTACAAGCACAGATGCAAAAATCCTAAGCAATATAATTCAAATCATATCCAACAATGTACCAACAGAATAATATATTAAGGCAAAGTGTAGTTTATTCTAGAAACACAGGTGGTTAACATTTAACAAACTAAATTAATGCAATTCAGCAATGTGATTATATAATGGATAAAAAGGAGAAAAGCCATGTGATGATCTGGATAGATGCACAAAAGGAAATTGCTAACATGTAATACCGATAATAATAAATGTTTCTTTGTATAAAAATGAAAGGAAACTTAATTCATCTTATAATGGCTATCTATTTAAAAAAGTAAATCACAGGTAGTCATGAAGTAATAAAATAATTTTTTTCCCCTGGGGTTGACAAATGGGACAAGATTGGAAAGAAAAACATTAACTTTTTTTTCAGATAATATACATAAAAAAATCTAAAGTAAGTAATCTACAAACAAATGAGACTTAATATGTAAATATATCTTGATTTTTGGTTATAAGGACAATATAGCAAAAGCATTTGTGTTCCTATATGCCAGAGGAAAAATAGAAAATGTTAATTTAAATATTATACCATGTTAAATAGTATTTTAAAACATCAAATACAAAAGAATCAATCTAAAAGAAGACCTGAAAAACCTTTATGCTTTTTATGAATTCTATGCTTCCATACCTTTGTCACCACCATAAAATATCAGAACTATAGGAAACCTAAATACATGCAAGTTCATGTAATTTTCATATATTGAAATACTTGATACTTTTAAAATGTCAACTGTATCCAAATTGATCCATAGATTAAATGCAATCTCATGCTTTACCCAGCAGGTTCATTTCTATACAACAGATGTAACCTACTACAAATAACTGTGATTCAGTGTATGACCCATGCTTTACTCATTTGTATAGAAACCTTGAGATATTTTTATTTGACAACGGGTCTCAGAAGACTAAAGAAGGGAAAGAAAAATGAATTCCCCTCCTATTTCTCTATCCCATTCAGGTAAGTTGCCCTAACCTTTGGTGACTAGGTAATAATTAAAAGTGTTGATGGAAGGTGACCAGATATCATTTTCACTGTATGTTTTCCTATTTCAAAAGAGAGGTTCAAAAGAAGACTAACTGCCATCTGTCAAGGGGGCCTACCCTTCTAACCACCTTGCTTGATAGTAGAGTGTTGATTCATCCGCCTTACAGTGCTGGCTTTAGGATATCTCTTTCAGCATAATAAAGGAAAGGGAAATGATTTATATGGTGTGATATGCTTTTAATGAGAAGTAGGGGGAAGAGCTTCTGGGAGGCATATTAACTTACTTTTTCCACACTGTGATCCCTGAGAGAGAAATTACTCTTTATATTGGATACTCAACTAAGGAATTACTGAACCCTACACAAGTTATGTACTATATGTTGGTTAATTGAATTTAAATTAAAATAAATAAATAAAAATAAATTTTAAAATGAAATAAAATTGGATACACTTAGGTCAAAAATATTCAGTTCACACTTGGAGTTTGGAGTGGAATTCATGTTTAATAAAGGACAGTGATCTACTTATCTTTTTTTTTAAGATTTTATTTATTTATTCATGAGAGACACAGAGAGGGAGGCAGAAACACGGGCAGGGGGAGAAGCAGGCTCCATGCAAGGAGCCGGACGTGGGACTCGATCCCTGGTCTCCAGAATCACACCCCAGGCGGAAAGTGGCGCTAAACCGCTGGGCCACCGGGGCTGCCCTATTTATCTTTTTATATAAAACTGCTAGTCCTAATGCTAGGGAGAGAAGATGGTTGGCAATGATTCATGATTAGATATGATATGTAGATATGGGAGGCCCTACACAGCTGTTTCTTTTTACAAACATTGCTACATTCCAGACAATAACCTGTACAGTGTGCAAAGCCAAATAAACCTAACACTATAATTTTATATAGGTTGGGCCTTTTGTTCTAGTAAGCTGAGCTGGACGGCAAAAGAGCTGCAAGGGCTCATTTTGTTCCTTTGGCCAAGAACAAATGAAAATTAGGTCCTTTTATCTCCCTTATCTTTCCCTTTGGCTAATAACCATCCAATGAATATGAATCTGAAACACCTGAGAGCTTGCTAAAAAAAAAAAAAAAAAAAAACATACCTCAACCTTATCCCATCAGACTCTGAGATGAGGCCAGGAATTTTGAATTCTAAATAAGCACTTTAGGAAACAATAATTGTTATGATACTTATAATAGCAGCTAATGTTTATTGAGCACTCACTTTATATGCATCATCTGATGTGTTAGAACATCACTAAATAGGTGTAATTATTGCAATTATCAATGCTATTTTACAGATAAACCAACTAGAGTTTCTGTAGCAGTAGAGTCAATTTAATAACTACTATATTCAATAAAATTCCAAGTATTCATTGAGAAACACCATTACAAACTTTCTTAAGCCAAGGGCATCTCCCAGAGGTAGAAGATCACTTCAAGAGGATCTGTTAGAATGAGGATTATAGGAAAGCTTAGAAAACAGAAATTAAAGAAGCATATAGAAGCAAGTGATTAAAAGGCTATTATCCCTTTGTTTTTCCCATTATTTAGTTGCCTTGAATGATCCTCTCTTATAGGTACCTGGGCGTTGGGTTTGATGTGCTTCAGCCTCATCTGACTGGTTCAGTGTTTCCTTGTGCCAATTATACTGACATACAATTTTAGAGAAATGCATTGCCATAGATGATCCTAGCCCAATACCCTCTTCATTTTACAGATACAAAAGATTGCAGAACAAGAGCAACAAAGTGGTTTTTATCAAAATATACTATTAGCCACAAAATAGCAACAGAACTCTGGCTTCTTGCCTATGCAGTGTTCCTGAGCTTTTCTCCAGTTCTTGACTTCTTGACTACCTCTGTCTGGATCCTTGGGTCACGATTCTAGAGGTTTTAAAAATTCTAATCTAACTTTGTGTATCTACAGAAAGAGCACGGCATCAGAATAGGCTTATATAAAAAATAGAATAAATAATTTAGCAAATATAAAGTTTTATATGCAAAACTCCATAATTTCGCTAAGATCATAAAAATCGCTTCAGTACCTTGACTTTGCTATAAGAGAGAAACTGGCTTAAGACTGCTGTGATTTGGAGAACGAACATATTTTCAGGTTCCAAATCAGTTTCTCACTTTAGTTTCAGATTTTAAATATTAGAATCAACAGTACTGCTGGGATTGTAAAAACATTTTGCATGGATGGTTTCTGAAAATTCTTTCCTTTAATGTTCAAATTAATGAAAGTCAAAACTGTAGTAAAACTGAACATTCACAGAGGACCCCTGAAAGAGTATAATTAGAGCTGACTTCAAAGAAAATCATAGGAATTTACCTGACAGACTTCAGCTTATAATCCCACAGACAAAATTTATTCTATTTTCACTTATGATTCACCCAGGAAAAAAAAAAAAAAAAGTAAGAGTGATTTTTCTCAAAGGCCCTGTTCATAACGAATGTGTCTACATAAATGAGCTTTGGTTTCCATATTTTTTCACTTCCCTGTGACAGTCTTTGTCATTTTTTAACTCTAGGAGACACATTTTAAGTAACACCCCCAGGATACAAATATTAGGCAGAGATTTCTGACAATTATGAGTACTTCTTTTAAGCTAAAATAATCTGAGGCCATTTTTCTTTTATCTTTACAAGAGTTCTAATTGGATGTAAAGACAAGGCAATTTCAAGATATTCTCTGCTTTTTTAGCCACTGCATATGTATGTGTCTGTGCATGTGTATGTGAATTTTCTACCTTCTCCCTACCATCATCCTTACCAGGCATATAATTTACAATTAAGATATCTTATTAAGGGGCCTCTGGGTGGCATAGTGGGTTGGGCATGGTCTCTTGGCTTTGGCTCAGGTTGTGATCTCAGGGTCCTGAGATCCAGTCTTGCCTTGGGCTCTGGGCTCAGCTCTGGAGTCTGCCTAAGATTCTCTTCTCCCTCTGCCCTTCCCACCTCACAATAATTATAATAAATCTTTTTTTTAAAAAAAGAAATCTTATCTTGATGAATCTGGAGAAACTATTAAACTTAAAACATAAATATGGATCATTCTTTATGCATGTGTAAGGGCAGGAACAGAAACCATTTTCAATGTATGCCATAAACTTGTATAGTTATGTTTCATGTTTACTTGATCTTAATAACAAATGGTTACATAGAATAGCTGCTGTAGTATCAAGAAACCAAAGTTCAAATGTAGTAATATACCTAGTGTTGAAAATAGACTGTGTAGTCTAGTGTTAGCAAAAAATAATGGAGAAAAATTAAAAGTTCCAGGAATTGAAAAGGGAAGATGATCTGTCATTAATCCCAGAAAATACTTTTTCCAAAGAGCATCCCAAAGAAATCTCAGGACAATTATGAAATTAATGAAAGGATTGAACAATTTTTTAGATATATAATTATTACTAAAAAAAGTAAATTTCACTTCTATTTACCAGCAATAGACATAAAATATGCTGTTTAAAAAATACGCTATTTTCAATAGCAATAAAAAATAAGATCCCCTTGAATAAAAAATAATGATATGCAAGATCCTTAGAGAAAAAATTATAAAATTTATTTTATAGCCAATAAAGATAACCTAAGTAAATGAACAGATATACCAAGGTCATGAATAGTAGCACCCGCTATCATAAAAATGGTAACCCCAACAAAAAAATATAGAGACTAATTATAATTCCAATGAACTCAGAACAGACGTTTTTCTTATAACTGGAAATTTACAAGCCAATTTTCCCCCTTAAATAGAGTCAGTGTTTACTAATTCTCTAATAAAGGAAAATAACAAGCTTCTGTACCGGAAAGCAAAACTTAAAGATATAGTAATTAAAATACTCTGAGTTTGTGCAGTAAGAGGTAATTGAAGATGATAGTAAGTGGGGGCATATAAATAAATCTATGTTTGATTTTTGATATATCTTGCATTAATATCAGTGGAAACAGAATGATAATTCAAGAATGGAACAACCGATAATATATATGGGAAAATTAAAAGTGATCTTCATCTCATTCTAGTTCTAAAAATAAACTTCCATAAATCTAACAAATGTGAAAGCAAAGCTTAGAAAAAATATCAGAAAGTATATTTATGACCTTGAATAACAAACAAAATCTTAATTAAGACTTAAAAAATGGTAAAGTTAAAGCTTACTTTCATGAAATAAAATATAGAAAATAAAGAAAATTTATCAGAAATGAAAATAATGAAAATTCATTTATCAGAATCCATAAGGAGAGTGAAAAGGGGAACCTACAAATTAAGTGATATATTTTTAATATATGAATCCAACCAAATAAACAGAATATGTAATGAAACACTCTAAATCAATAAAGGTGATGGACTTCACTACCAAAGAAATAGCAAAATGTACAGACAGGGATTTCACAGATAAGAAAACAGAAATGTCTAGGAAATTAAAACAAAAACACAAGGTATCCAACCTCCCAAGCAATAAGTGAAATGAAAACCAAAATGAGTCATCACATCACCTTCAAAAAGATTGAGTTATTTAAAAAAAAATTAAGATGCCAGACTCCAACAAGTATTAGCAATATAAAGCAATGAGAATACTGATAAAATGAAAATTGTACTATACTTGAATTGATAATTTTGAAATACTAATAAGGAATTAATGGCAAATTGATTATCTCCCACCTATGACCCTTGAAAATGTATTCTAGAGTGGATAATCAAAAGAAATAAAAATTTAAAATTTTGCACATGTACGTCTGGAGACATACACCAGAAGGCTCAGAGCAGCAGCATCCACAACATACACAACAATAACAAAATCAATTATCAAAATGCAGATACATAAATCATGGCAGAGTCAAACAACAGAATAGTGTAGAGCAATGAAAATTAAATACAATTATAAATATGATTTAATATACAAATTTCAAATTAATTATAAATTCTATCTTCTGAAACTAATTTCATAAAAAACATGAATACACAATGCAAAATATCTGGGAGAAAATTCAATTATTTTTTATATTTATAGTGATTTCATTTATATGAAGGTAAAAATACATAGTTAAAAATATTGTATAGGAAAGTACATTTTATGATCAAACCCTAAGGAAACCAATAAAATAATAAGAAATGGAAATTGTATTCTGAGTAATCATTGAGAAGCTCACTGGAGTATTCAGTTATTGGTTATTTTTCATTTTTAAAGCAGGTTGGTGTGTATACAGGTGTTCATTTTATTAGCATTAGTAATTAAACTGCACACATATATTTTACATATTATCTGTGTGCATATTATATTCCATAATATAAAAGGGAATATATAAAGAAAGACCTTTTTGTTTTTTGAGAGAGAGAAAGAGAGAGGGAGGGGAGGGGAAGGGAGAGAAGGAGAGAGAGAGAATCTCAAGAAGGTTCTATGCTCAGTGCAGAGCCCAACTTGAGACTTAATCTCATGACCCTGAGATCTCAACTTGAGCTGAATCAAGAGTCAGGTGCTTAACTGACTGAGCCACCCAGGCACCTCCAAAAAGAAATACCTTTTGATAAATAATCAAGAAATAAAGCCTTTGCAATAAAAAAAAATCATATGTATAAAAAGCTTACAGCACAATTCCATTTATACATGGAGAGAAATGGGTAACACTGAGCTGTAAAGAAGATCCACAGAACTATTACACAAATATTCAGTGCAGGGGTTTTCTTTATGGGAGAGGGAAAATGATGATCCAGGAGTGTATTTCTTAGCCTGGATTATAGTTTTTTGACATCATTTTGTCCTTATTCTATAAACTCTACATGCATATTATATATACTCTAATGTATGCCTCTTTTAACATAAATTTTAAAATCAAACAATAGGAAAGAAGCAATGACGACCCAGGGTTTTACCCCACAAATAGTAATATGTCAATGTAGGTGGCTGAAGATATGCAATAATAACCAATTGTCCAAAATAAATGCAGGTGTATCACCTCTGTCCTTTCATCCTTCCATGATTTCACTATATTACCAGTTTGTGTTTGAAATTTAATGACCTTGGGAAGGTTTGTGCACTTGAAATCTTGTTGACATTGTATCTAATAGTAATGCATCCATATTACTTGTTGGAGTGCAGTTTAAGACGAAAAATTGCTGGTCTGTTTTTCGTATCAATAGGTTGTCTACTTCTTGTCCTTACTCTATCACTCTCCCAGACTAGAGCTGGATCATACTGTGTGTAAGAGGAAGTGAAGTTTCTTGAATTTGTTCCAAGGATGAGGCTTGAACAACAAAATGCTTGTGCTACCATAAAGAGAGCACCCCTATTTATAGCACAAAAAACTCAATGAAAATAATATCAAATTAATTCCTGCATAAATGAAGCAATTTCTCCCATTCCATATGCTCAACTGCCTATTGGGCTTTTCCTGTTGTGCATTTTTCTTCATCTCCAAGTCAACGGACCCTTTCAATTGCTGCTTTACTGTTTGGTGATGGCTTTGGCTCTATACTTCCTACCTCTGGCTTCCTTCCCATCCAATTCATCCAGGAATTTGCTATTACATTAACTTGCCTAGAACCTGAAGTAGCAGATGGGATACTGATCGCTGCGGGATGAATGAACCAAGTAACTCAATTTATCTTGCTGTAAACCATTTACCCTTTGCTTCTGAACTCAAAAAGCAAATGATCTCCACTTGCCATGAGGCATTAAGAGTATTCTATCTTAGACTGCACCTCTGTTTTCCCATCTGAATGTCACTGAAGATTAATTGGATTCTGATTTCATGTTCATCAAGTAATTTCCTGAGTAAGAATATATGTTCCACAGTGGGAGGTCTTAACCTAGAGTCCACGGTTAGAGTTCAGGTCATTCTTAAATGCTCTGCAATTCTGTGCAGATGTTCATTGATTTTCTTAAAGGAAGGTCAACGTGTTTTATTAAATTCCCGAAGAGGTTCATGACACCATAAAGGGTAAACATCTTTGCGCTACAGAGAGACAGTGTTGACAGAGCATCAATAGCAGTTACTTTCTCCTCCTTACCTTTCCCACCTAAAGCTAGATCATCTACATCTCACTTGAGATTTTCCTTCTTCTCTTAGTCTCTTTTTACACTGGTCTTTTCATTAGATTTGGACTTACCTTTCATCACCTTACAATCTATGTCAGAGTCTTCTTTTCCCTTGTGGCTACAGCTCTGTAGTCATCACCGTTCCAAATTCTGAAGGCTCCCACAATTTGCATTCCCCCTTTCCTGGGGCTTATGTGCCCATATTTTCCATCTTGAAGGTCAGTGTTACACTCATACTTGCTTTGAAAGATGAAAGTGCATTGTATAAGATCAGAATATTTGGATGAGATTGTAACATTTCTTAGTCTGGGCCAAGCCTTCTTCAGAAGGAAGAACCTATGGACTTTGGTCTCTGCATTTTTTAAAATAATTATTGAATACCTAATCTGTACTAGGCAAATCCATATGTTGTCTCATTTAATTCTCATGGAAGCAGCAAGGGTCACTTCTCATAGATGAAGACTGAGAGATAGGTCTCACAGAAAATCTCCAGTTACAGAGAAACTTGCTTGGATCTATTTCGGTTAACACCATTTATTTATTAAAGGCAAGAGATTGCAGGAGGAAACCAAAAGAATTATTACAGTAAGTCCCCCAAACAGCCCTTAAAACTGGGATTGTTGTTCTTATTATGAATGAAGAATGAGGGGTACCTGGGTGGCTCAGATGGCTAAAGCGTCTGCCTTCTGCTCAGGTCATTGTCTCCGGGTCTTGGAATGGAGCCTCACATCAGGCTCCCGCTCAGCAGGGAGTCTGCTTCTCCCTTTCCTACTGCTCCTCACTCCTCCTCATGCTCTTTCTTGCTCTGCTCTCTCTCTCTCTCTCTCTGTCTCTCAAATAAATAAAGAAAATATTTTTAAAAATAAAATAATAAGGTAAAAATACCAGACACGATATTGGAAAAAAAAAATAAAAAAGAGGAATGAGATGAGCTAAGAGAGCACATAACTTGATTAAGCCTCGTGAGGCAATGGGGGGGGGGGGTGAGAATACAAGCCAAGCTCATTGTAATTCTAAAACTTGTGCTCTTTCTCCTACAGGATTTCTCAGTCCAGTCTCTTGGCTATTCAATTAATGTTCTTTCCATTACTTATAATAGTTTGCCCTCACATTTAAACATCACACTTTACACTTTAAAGTTTTGTACTTCTACATATAGCAATTGAAGTTAACATACAGTCTAAAATTACAGAACTAATAATAGAAACAAAATAGCCTGATTTTCAATCCAATACTCTTTCCATAATATAGCAACACTTTCCATCTAATGAGCAACTATCTCGAAATAAAATACACTTTGAAGAGTATTTTTATAATGCAGTCTGTGCAGTTTTTCAGATGTTACTTTTACTTTTTCTTAAGTAAAAACAATTGATATGTTTTGTTTTGTTTTTTTTCAGAGCCCCTCTCTGCAAACTGTATTCCATGCTATTTCACATCTGGCTCTTCTCTTCACAGATGTTTCTAGTAGTAAAAATAGCTAAAGAGAAAGAAGGGTAAGAATACAGCAATAATCTGAGATTGGAAATAGGCTCTGTAATTTATTTTTAGTTTATAGTTTTCTATTTAACAGTAGACATGCTAGAGAGATTGTTACCAGAGATCTGGATTTTCCAAACGTTCAGAGCAGTGGTTTTCTGAAATTATAATCATATGCATGCAGAATCACATGAGTGCATTTCAAGAAGTAGCATCCATGAAGTGTACAAGCTCATGGAAAGGGTGGTGATTACCTTAGCTCTTCACCAATGAAAGGTGCTGCATTAGGGTCCTATTGATGCCGTATCAAATTACCACACATTTGGTGGCTTAAAATAGCACACATTTATAATTTTACAGTTTGTATATCAGAAATGTGATGCAGGTCTCATCACATCTTATGCAGGGCTAAGGTCTTGGTCGGGTGGCATTCTCTTGTGGAGCTCTAGGGGAGAATATCTTACGTTGTTTTTTCCAGCTTCTGGAGGCCATCCACATTTCTTGGATCATGGTTCTATTCCTCCATCTTTTAAGGCAGCAACAACAGATTGAATTAATCTCACATCATATCTCTATGTGAAGACATCTTCTGCCTCCACTTCCACTTTTAAGGAACTTGTGATTACACGTGGATAATTCAGAAAAATATCCCTATGTTAAGGTCAGGCAATTGGCAATTTTAATTCTATCTGAATCCTTAATTCCCTTTTATAAATATATACACAATATATTTAGTTTCCAGAGATAAGGACATAGACACCTTTGGGGGGCTGTTAGTCTGCCTACCACAGGTGCCAAGCAGTAATTTGCCATGCATATCATAGAAATGTTCCAATTCAATCCAGTCCATCAGAAATGCCAGCTGAGTGGTAGCTATGGAGAGCTTTACTGAGGAGAGATGGCTCTGAGCTCTTGTAAAACGAATATGGGTTAACTTTTTAGGTATAAATTTATGTATAAATTTAGGTATGAAGATATGTTCAATGTCAGCTTCTTTCTCCATTCAAGGCTGTTCTCAACCTATGCTAAATCAATAATGTATTCTCATCAACTTCTCTGTTTCCAGAAGAACCCATATCATCTCTTAATTATAACTTTAAAGTATTTTTCACTCTTGGAATATCTTATGAAACTGTCTTTACCATTTACTGAATTTACTGAACATTTACTGAATACCTATATGTCTCAGATACATAATAAAAGTAAAGATTCTACTGTCTGTGTAGCTTACATTCTGTTAGGATTGTAGGAGAGACAGACAAAAAATTCAATATAGCAGTATGGTATAGTATAGTAGAAGACAATAAATACTTAAGGCGGGATATGTATTTTAAAAGTAGACCATGTTACTGCAGATTCAAGGCATGATATGGGCTGTTGAAAGTTTAAAGAGAGGTCTATGTAGTCTTTTCAAGAAGGTGTTGTTTGAATAGAAACTTGGCGTTGAGGAAATTTTGTCCATGTAGAGAGCTGGGAGGAGAGACTTTTGTGAAAAGAATGTAGAAAGAGACATTGGAAAGTAAAAATGACTTCTGAAAATCACTCGACCAGCTGTTGATTGGGTTCCCAGTTTTATATTCAAATCATTAGGACATCTGTGACAGGTGAAGAAGCTATAGTCTGAGAGGTGGAAGAGATCTAGGGCTCAATTCAGAGGAAAAAGGGGATTCTGAGGCCTCTGGAATCAGGAGCAGAGAAGTGAGACCAGAGAATAGAACAACTGGGAGCCAGAGTTATTGACCCAAAGGAAGATCATGGAGACAGCCAACTGAGGCAGCAAGATGGGCCTGTTCACATCCAAATTATGGCTGGGCATCTGAACAGGAACACAAGGAAGAATCTGGACATGCTGAAATGCCACCTCCTCTTTTGCACTGCATTTTAATGAAAAGCTACATCTACTATGACCCTAGGGCCTCCTCAACTCTCATTCACATCCTTTCTCATCTGCTTCAAATCTTACCCTTTCAAACCTGAAGTGATTTTTCTGAAATTTAATTCTGTTAACATCTCTCACCATCTTATAAAATGTCAGGGGTCCCAAATTGCTCTCCACAGTTAGAATAAACTCCTTAATACTGCATTCAGTGGCTGCCATGATCCAGCACCAATCAACAACCTCCACATTATCTCCACTAACATTTCTATGCACCTTACTCTCTAGTTATTCCATGCTATGGGCTTCCAAAAGAGCTATCCTTTTCACCTATCCATGACTCTGCTTCTCTCATTTTTCCCACCTATCAAAGCACTTCTCTATTTCAAAGTCCATTTTTTAATGTGATTTCTTCTGGGATATCACTTTTTGTACCTAAGACAAAATTATCTCCAGCCTCAGGATGTTTTTAATCTCTATTATGACCATACTTTGTCATTATCAGTACCCTCAAAGCAGGACTCATATTTTGCTGATTTTTAGATCTTTCTAACATCTAGCAGAGATGTTAGGGAATAAACAATATGACTTTTCTTTAAATAAAGGATTTAAAGGAAGTGCTGAGCAAGGGTAGACTATTCCCTTCATTCTAAATCTGAAATTGAGAGTAATTAAAAAATAATAATGATAAAATTATTCTAATGCTTATAATTTAACCATTCAAGTTTTAAACTGTTTTAATCTAAGTAAATTTACATATATTGTCAAGAAATTGGCAAACTATATTAAATATGTTTGCTGAACTTTATACATTTGTAAATTCTCATTTAAATAATCTGATACTTGCTTATAGATTGCTATTTTACAAATTCTTACTTGCCGGAATTGTTTTAGGTTTATTGTCATCTTTCATGCCTTGAGATTTTATTTCTGTTATAAATTAAAGAATAAATTGAAAATTAAAATCATATCTGATTTCCAAATCTCATTTCCTTTGAATGTAAACTCAGAAGTGGAATTGCTTGAATATGGTAGTCCCATTTTTAATTTTTTTGAGGAACCCCCCCTACTGTTTTCCATAATTATTGCACAAATTTACATTCTCACCAATGGTGTACACACAGTGGCCAAGGTGTGGATACAGCCTAAGAGTCTGTCAACAGATAAATGAATAAAGAAAATGTAGTATATACAAATCAGTCTTTAAAAAAAAAAGGAAAGTCTGCCATTTTCAATAACATGGATGAAACTGGAAAGCAATATGTTAGGCAAAATAATCCAGAAATGGAAAGTCAGATACCACATGACCTCACTTACATGTGAAATCTAAAACTGTCATACTCATAGAAGCAGAGTAGAAGGGTGCTTGCCAGGGATAGGAGCGAGGGAAATGAGGAAAAGTTGGTGAAAAGGCACAAAATTTTGGTTATGCAAGATGATGGGTTCTGGAGATTCAATGCACAGCATGGTGATGACAGCTAATAATGTTTCCTATACTTGAAATTTTCAAAGAGGATAGACCTTCATTCAAGTCTATCCACCTACACGCACAGAAGTGGTACCTGTGGAGGTGAGGGTAAGTTCATTAGCTTGATTGCAGTGATCTTTTCACACTGTACGCATATTATCAAAACATCAAGTTGTATACCTTCAATATATGTGTCTTTTATGTCAGAGATATCTCAATAAGGTTAAAAAATATACATGATAAAATAGCAGTTTTATTTTTATATAAATCAGAGAAAGATGATGAATGATAACTATTTAATCCTCTATATTCATTGTCAGCAGTCCTCTAATTTCTGCATAGATTTGGCATTATGAATCTATTTCAAAGACTCAGAAATTGAAGCTCAACAAATTGAAGTAATTCCTAACTTCGCAGAGCTTCCAAGAAACAAAGTCAGCTTCAAGTCAGTAGACTGAGGGTTTTTTCCTCACTTTCCTATCATCACAGAGCTTCCACTTTAGCAGGGCACTGTGATGTCTAGAGTTCAGGATTTTCCATATTCCCTATCCTAGATGAATTTTCCATGGTCACTTTGTGATTTACTCCATGGACAGAACTTGATTCAAGGGTTAGTAAAAGTACCTTTGAATGAATACTGATAGTGAAATAGGCCAGTCATTAATTTGTTCCTGATTATCTATGAGATTGTTTCAAATTCCAAAGATGGTTATCATTATTTATTTACATTAAATCTACTAGAATACAACAATTCTATTAAGCATTGCTGGCTCAGTGGGTTTAGTTTGGTTTAAAAATTTTAAAGGCTTTTTGAATATTTCATTTATAAAGTAAGCATAGAAGAGAGAGCTGGTAAGTACTGTAAAGATTATGTATTCAAGGTCCCTGTTCTCAGAGAGGCTCTCAAGTGGAGAAATGACCTGCCCAAGGTCAATGATCTTGCCACTTGCCAGGCTGGGCCTAGAGCCAGTCATCTTTCGCCTCCATGATTCATGGTTCATCTTCCCCCAGGTAGCCCTGCCAGAAACCAGTGACTTATCTAAACTAGTTTAATCCCTAGCAGTGATAGTTAATTCCTTAATCACTTAAATAAGTGTGTTACAAATTCATGCTGGTTTGCAAATCTTCTGCAAGCAGGGATTTTCAAACAAGTTCTCTGCCTTCATCCATTTTTAGAGGTTTGTGTTTCCTGCCTCTTCCTTTAAGACAGAATAAGAAATTAGTTTGAACTTTGAGTTATTTATAGTCAGTAACTTCACTTTTCTACACATTAATTACCAAGCCTATTTTTTCCCTTGGTACCTTCTTTACTATGACATATTTGGAAAATGTATGTTTTTCCTCCCTCTTTTGTTTTACTTATAAATATTAATTAGCTGTGCTTCCATTCTGTGACTTTGAAAGTTTTCTCCCTAAAAATTGTTTACTTAGCACTGATCACTAATGTGTCATTTCTCAGTTTAATTTGTTATTTCAGTATACTTCACATGATGTAACAGCCAAGAGCATGGGCTCTAGGGGCAAACCCCCTGAGTTTCTTTCCTGAGTTCAGGAGGTGCTAGCTAACTATGAGAAAATAACGAGTTAGTTGATTTCTCTTTTTCCTTTCTCTCACAGTTGAAATGAGTGGAGTATCTCCCTCAAAGAGTTCTGTAAGGATTAATGAGAAATCCACATCTAGTGATATGTACAATGCTTGGTATTCTGTAGAATTTAATAATTTTATTATAATTATATTAAAGTAATTGAAATTGATGACTTAGACTTTTTCCAAAATTATCATTACTAGTGCTGTCTTTAAGGAAAAATATTTAATTATGTGTGAAAGAATAATAATTGGATGGCCATTTTGGTGATTACTGGAAGAAATCAATAAAGCCTCTTTAAATGTAAAGGAAATGGGTAAATTCTGGCCTGTATCCAGATGATGTAACTTGTATAGTATTTTTCCACCCACCATAAAAACTATAATATTGGGCAAAATACATGAGGCAGTGGCATTCATACATCACATAACAGGCAGCAGAGCAATGTGATCCCAGAGAGAATGGGAACATATACACTGAGGTCCACCTTTGCCTAGGCTATCTGACTGGGTACACCTTGTCTACTGTGACACAGGGAGGCAAAACCCAAGGCTAGAACTCTGGGATGATTGGAAGTCAGGCATATTGGAGCTCCACCCTGGGACTGGAAAGGGGTATGAGAAAGAAGAGACCCACACAGAGGAACCTTGACCCAAGAAGTGTAGAGGGAAGACCAAGGCTGGGAAGTTGGTCCAGCCTAGGTCTTTGGCCAAAAGTTAACTATGCATGCACTTATGAGGCTCCAAAGGCCATCAGAGAGTGCCAGCTGTGGGGCTGAGAGCTGAACACAAATACTGAAGACATGAGATGCTGTGAGATATTGGGTTTTCTGTCAAGCCAGGTAAGGGGACCACATTGGTAATCAAGGCATTAAGTTGAGATGTTAGAAAGGTCATGAGTTAAGAGTAAGAGTCATTCTCTATAATTAGAGACATTCCCTAGACTAAGGAGAAATGAAACAGACTCACTCTAACAGAAGATAAAGACAAACTCGTAGGATACAAAGGAAGTGTCAGTAATTCAACTGCCTATGAGAACAAAGTTCAACACCCACTACAGGCAAACAGTACAACCCAGTCTCTCTATCATGTCCAGGAAAATCAATAAAAAGACAGCACTTAAAACAGACCCTGAGATGAAGCAGATCTGGAGCCAGATGACAAAGACTTTAATAATACTATTATAAATAGCTTCAAAGACAAAAGGGAAAAGATGGGTCCAAATAAGGGAAGAGGTGGAGAACCCCATGAGAGAAATGGTAACTCTAAGGAAATTCTTGAAATAAAAATAGAATATCAGACATTTTTAAAATATCACCAGATGAGCTTAAGAGCAGATTATAAATGGAAAAAAATTGTTATTTAAACACAGATCAACAGAAAATTATCTTATTTGAAGCACATAGAGGAAAATGAGTAAAAAAAAAAAAAACCAGAGTGATGTGATGCACAATACTAGGTGATCTAATGTCTAACAACCTATTTAATTGTCCTGAGGAAAAGAAAGAATAGTTCAGAAAAAATATTTGAAGAATAATTATAAAAGTTATTCAATATATTATATAGTAGTTGTAACTATTAATTTTAACTACTTCTGGGCTGGACATTGGCAATAGTAGAGGAGGGGAAGGATAACATGCGGACAAGACCTCTTGTCCATGGAATCTGACTGACCAGATGCAGGAAAAATTGAAAGGCTTTGGATCAGTAGACCTCTCACAACAGATGCAGGGCATGTGAAGTAGTGATAGAGCAGACCTCTTTTAGACTTCTTTGAACCAACAGTAAGAGGTCCTGCTGTCAGACTTTTGGGCCCATCACATTTCAAAGGAAATACATGGGTGTAGACTATGAGATTCAGATAAGGAACAGGTTTCAGCAACTGTTAATACCAGACCCTGGTATAGAAATTTTAGAAAGGCAATAGAAGGTAGAAAAGATGCTTTTCAAAAAAGTGGTTGGGTAGCGGGGTGCCTGGAGGCTCAGTTGGTTGAGTGCCCAACTCTTGGTTTCAGCTCAGGTCATGATCTTAGGGATGTGGGATCAACCCTTGCATTGGCTCCATGCTCAGCATAGGGTCTGCTCGAGATGCTCCCTCTCTCCTTTTCCCTCCCCCTCTGCCCCTCCCGCTGCTTGCATGCGCTCTCTCAAATACATACATACATACATACATACATACATACATACATAATTTTTTTTAAAAGTAATTGGATAGAAGGGAAAGACAAAATTCATTTTTTTATTCTTCCTGTTACGGAGTTTTACACTGAATTCACAGGTGCTGGTCTGGAGAGTTTGTGTTTGTGTAACCCAGTCGTACCAGAATAGCACCTTATCTAAAAAATTAGGAGCCACAGAATATAGACCCTTCATCCTCCTATTCCTTTTTTAAAAAAAATAGAAACTCCATTATTTTTCATGGGAGCCTCTCACCTTTGCCAAGTCTACAAAATAGTAAATGGCTAACCAGTGCTTTTCTGTCTGTATGGGAGAGTTTTCTCTAGTTTTATATTTGGCAGTAATTCCTGACAGTAACAGTTGTGTAGCTGATGAAAAGTTCCCTTTCAGTTCTTGTCATAGTCCCCAACTAGGACAATACTACACATTGACTAGGGTCTATGATCTTATTACAGCATGCCCTCCTGTGCTCACGAGAAGAATGGATGCTGACATTTAAGGTTCTGTTCTTCTAATTCACATTAGCCCTTGATATTAACAAGACATGGCAGTGCTTAGGTTTGGTTGATAAACCAGAATGACTTGTTATCATTCTCATTATGGAATGTGACATAATAATGTATGATTATCAAGCTTAATCAGATGTGAATACCTAACACCTTCAAGACCTCATTGATATAAGAGCAATCACCATCATTCTGGGTACTACCATCCAGTCAAGGTAGGTTTTAGCCCACCTTACAATTGAAATGCTCTTCCTCCAGAGTAACCATTGCCCTGTGCACTGGCCCCCTTTAACCCCGGCAAACCCTACTAAAGAATGTATGTGTGTACGCCTGGGTGAGTAAGAGCAAGGAGAAGGAATAGTAAAATGTGATTGTTTTTTAAGCTAAATGACTTGAGAACCCTCAAGTATCCTAAGGATTTTTATAAACTTAAGTTGTTAATATTTATGAAATCGATATACAGAACCAACACACACATTACAGCTACCTCCTTAAGTGACTGTGAAAATGAATAATGATTGACAGCATTCAAACTTTCCTTTCATTTCCCATTTAAAATAGCTTTCCCAAAATACCACAGTAGACTTCTTACTTTTAATAAACTTTCCCAAATCTTTTTTTTAAATTATATAAATACTCTGAATATAGATTATGCCTCTCATGCAATTAAAAATCTCTACATATCTATCTTAGGGGCAACATTTAAACTTGATCTCTTATTAAAACAAGGTAGTGGAACATCCCTGTTTCAAAGAGCTGCCTCTACTTATATGTTTGTTGATGATCAATTTTTTTTAATGACATGTCTATTGTCCTGTGTTCAGAATCACTTTCTCTCACTCTCACCTTCCTTCTTTGCATCCCACCATATTCTTCTATTATTTTAAGATTTTATTTATTTATTCATGAGAGACCAGAGAGAGACACAGCCAGAGACAGAGGCGGAGGGAGAAGCAGCCTCCACGCAGGGACCCCGATGTGGGGCTCCATCCCGGGACTCCAGGATCACACCCTGAGCTGAAGGCAGGTCTTAAACCACTGAGCCACCCAGGGATGCCCCATATTCTTCTATTCAGACAAAACACATTTACTGAGTTTACTCTGTGCCACACAGAGATGTACCTTTAGCATAGAGTGAAGGGTCAGAGTCGCTCTTGTCAGAGACCTGCTTGGGGGCTGTAGAGGAAATGTACTGTGCTATGATATTTTACATTGTGAAAATTTCATTTTATTTAAAAATACACAAAATAGGGTCTCTCCTAGACTTCCACTCTCTAACAGCATAATTTTTAACATATTTGAGTCTTGGGTTCTTCTGTCAAAGAGAATGATGCCCTGGGGTGCCTGACTGGGTTAGCATAGAGTAGAGCATGTAACTCTTGATCTCAGGGTCATGAGTTCAGGCCCCATGTTAGGTGTAGAGCTTACATTTTAAAAAAAAAATTTTAAAAATGAGATAATGATGCCCAATTTACATGATCTTATGATAATCATGTAGCTTGTTTAGAAAAGCTTATTTTAAAAGATCATTATTTTATATCTTCCAAGTGTTAAATGACTACTCTAAGCCACTCATGAATTTGGAAAACATCCTCCAAAGTTCACACTTTGACACCAGGATAATATAAAATCTGAGGAATCTGGTTTCAAATAGGTGAATCCATGTGGCAGTGCATATGTTCATAAATAATTCTAAATACCGTAGTAATTTCTTTGGTTAGGAGTTAGATATAAATGCCAATCTGTAATAACTGGACTTTGTTGGGTATTACCTGTTAGGTAGCAAAAACAACTGAATGGTTCACAGTTATTTAGACTAGTCTTAAGGCAGATATACATCTTTAATACTTTAGCTTCCTAGATTGAGACATAGTAAATAAAGTTTTGTGTTTTGCAATGAATGTTTGTTCTTGTCATCACATTTCTACTAAATTTAGTGGAAAACCTCACCAGCATCATTTACGTCATGTGTCCAACAAAACACAGCAAAAGGGCTCTTGAGGCAGAATTTGGCATCAGGACCCCTGAATCTAGGTCCAACATTTCTAATAAAACAACATGTTACAGACTTAATGTAAATCCCAATAATGCCCACTAAACTAGAGACTCACGGGAACAAGTGATGCTAGTCCATGATAGAGGCTTAGCTAAGGGAAAGAAAAATTTACACTTATTGGTCATATTATGCATATATTATTTTGTTCACCTCTCCCTGCCGCCCCCCCCTCCAAAGGTGGTAATATTATTTTCTTATTAGGGAACTGATCTGGAAAACATTCAGGTAACTTGCCTAAGATTCCAGAAGATCCTAGGAAAGGCTCAAGCCTGCATCTTTTTCTAAGTTTGAATGATTACCAGACCTGTTATTTCCATTTCATATTATCTATTCTTCCAACCCAGATAGTCAGAAATAATAAAAGAACATGAATATATTAATATTTATGCATATTTCACTTACTTTTATTCCTCTCCAGAGGTATTGTTTCAATCCTAGCTCTTCCAGACTAAAATGTATTCATTTAAAGAAAGTTATTTTTCATAAAATAGACTGTATGTCTAGCAGAGCTTGTCATTCCTGTATTTGTAAATCTATATATATATATATATACATATATATATATATATATAAAAGTCTAAACTGGAAGTCTGAAGAACTTAAGAATTATGTTCTTTTATGCATTAAAGAATAAGACAGAGGAATTTGGGTACTTATCTACAAGTGAGAGACTAAATATTGGAAATCAAATTAATTCCTAGATTAAAATGAAAACTCAAGTATGACCTCTGATTAAATGCTTGAATTTTAGCTCTTGAATATGATAATAATTTATTAAAATATGGGAACCAAGGTCACCATAACCTCCCTTAAAATATAACTATAATAACTTGCATTTGCTTATAGAAGTGTAAGGCAATATTTAACCCACTCTTAAACATTTATTCACATTATGAAGTTTGAACTACTCTGACCCTCTTAAACAAATGGCCCATTTGAGTGCAGTGTTTGGAAAATGTTTTTGAAACACATACATCATCACAAAATTGGCAATCCAATATTGAGAAAGAGAGAGGGGATGAAAGGGAGTCACACGATCGTGAGTGTAAAGTCTCTGTAGAAGGTCATACTTAGTTGGATAACTTAATTTAGCTGTAGAAATGGAAAAGATCTATGAAATGCACCATTCCAAGATTTTTTTCTTATGCAAAACTATTTTTTAAAGTATTATCCTTTTGTGTATTATTGCCAGTGTTTGTTCTCTCTTGTTTTTTCTTGCCTAAGACACAGTCAGAGTGATTAAGGAATTGAGCATGAAATATAAATGTCTTTTCTCAAGATAAACTTTACATGTTATGATGCAAATTGAAGAAAACATTTCTATTGTCATTGAACTACCTTTGCCTTAGTGTACTATGCTCATTATATACAAAGTTTATCACTTATATCTAGTAACTACATTGTCTGGAGATTTAGGGGCTTCTCTTGCCACCAAATGCCTATAGGATAAATCTGTACAACAAAGTTTCAATTAGTTGAACATACTTTAGACCATGTCATTACCATGAACTTATGACACCAATTCTTCTTTTATAATCTATGAGCATTTTCTTTCTTTTTTTATTTTTTTTTATTTTTTTTCTTTCTTTTTTTATAATAAATTTATTTTTTGTTGGTGTTCAATTTACCAACATACAGAATAACACCCTGTGCTCATCCCGTCAAGTGCCCGTCTCCCATTTCTATGAGCATTTTCAAACTTCAATTTTGATCCTTTGGCTCTACATTTCACACGGTTTTTGAGTTGCTTTATGAGATTCATTTACATTGTTGTGTGTGTATTTCCTTTATTTTTGGTGGAGAAAATCAAAGGGGGTTACAGGGCACTTACTCACATGCATTTTAGTATTCCTGTCTCTTGGTCTAAATCTAAACTGCAAACTCTCTTGAATTTCACAACTCGCATTGCCTGTGGGGTATTCAAACTTATTGTTAGAGATTATATAGTTGACCTCTCCTACTTTTTCGCAGAACACTCATAGAAATAGGGCACTGAATATTCTCATCACCACAAAAAGCTTTTACAGACTCCTTTTTAATAAATCCTGGTCCACATAAGCAGGACTGTTCTAATATCCGACACTACAGAGTAGTTTTGTACTTTTTAAAATTTCATATAAATAGAAACAGGTCCTTTGTCTAACATATTTATGAGATATACTCAGGTCGTTGTGTGTATCAGCATTTCCTTTGTTTTTAATTGCTGAGAAGTATTTCTCATTATAAATATTTTAAAATACGTATGTCCAATATCCTGATGAACACTTGAGATGCCTACAGTTTGGGGCTACTATAAGGAAATGATGAATCATCTAAGTCTTTTTGTGAAATGATATTTCCGTTTCTCTTGAGTACATACTACTAGTAGAAATCTTTTCCAAAATCTCATGCCCTTGTCCTTCCACACCACTAATGTGTAAGAATGTCAGGTGTCCTGTATCTTCTTTACAATTTGGCGTTGCCAGTATGTATGTTTGTATGTATGTAAATTTGTGTGTATATATGTTGTTCTGGTAGGTGTTGAATGTCAGCTCACTGTATTTGGCCTTCCAGCTATGGTGTAATTATTGCAGCCATAATAAAAACTACTATTTTAAGCAGAAATACGAACACCATTTTGTGTGTTTATATGAAAGTAAAATATACAGCAACATTAGCACAGAGGATGGGAGGGAAAATTGTGAATACAGCGTAGTAATGTTCTTAGCTATGTGTGCAATAGTATAGTATCATTATCTGGACCTCAGTTCTCTTTCCTTATGTCACCATCAGTCTCTTCCTGAGTTTCTCTCCCTGTTCTCTAGCCCTAGAAATATTTTCATGCAGTAAGCTGGTGCAGTTGTTGGGCTCACCACTTTGTTTCCTGTCTCTTAAGGGTCATAGTTATTTTTACCTAATTCCCATCATCTTGAGAGCCTTTTTTTTTGCCTTTTAGTTATTTCAGATGATAGAGTAAATCCATTCCCTATTACTCTTTTTCTTTTTTTCCCTATTACTCTATCTTGGAAAGGACTGAAAGGCCAGCTCTAACTACCAAATGCTAATATATGTTAAAAGGCCTTTTGTCTTATTTTGGATTTTCCTAGAAGCATAATCTGAAGCAGAAGTCAGCAAGCAGGTGGTTTATTTTGAAAATAACCCGAGTGGCAAGATTAAGAGAAAAACAGAGTAAAACAGAGATGGAGGGAAAGCCAGTGCAAGGATGCTGCTTTGAGTTGGCCAGAAATGTAGGCAACTGTTCCTTAGTCCTATAGTTCTTCTTAGGAGTCTAATGAAATAAGTCTCAGAATTGTCTACTTAGGGGATCAATGGCTCCAAACTTCAATTCATTAAGGGTGATTCCTCTGTTACGGACTCTTCAGCACTTCTAGTTTGGGCTAACTTGAGTCCTGAAATAAACACTCCTTGGCATCCTGCATGGAATTAGAGAAGTCTTGCCACAGGAGGCAAGAGGTGAAAGGCACAGTTCCAAGGCCAAGTGCTCTCAGGTTGTAACTTTACAGGGCTGATTTGAAGCTTGTTATGGATTGATTAGCACATCAGTAACTAGCTGAAAATGTGGGGCAGAGTATTCCAAATAGAACATACAAAGCTTCTTTTTTTTTCTTATTAATACTTTAATTTTTTTAGGCCATTGTTAGTTTCACAGCGAAGTTGAGAGAAACGTAGATATTTCCCATACATGTCCTTCAATATCGTGTTGGCTCTTCTCAGGCTTTTGTATTTCCAAATAAACTTCACAATCAGTGTGTCAGTATTCATAAAAAATCTTGTTGGGATTTTGACTGAGATTACATTGAATCTGTAGATAACTGGGAAAAACTAACATTTTGACATTGAATCTTCCTCTCTATTAACTTGGAATACCTCTTTATTTTTATTTTTTTTTTAAAGATTTTATTTATTCATGAAAGACACAGAGAGAGGCAGACACACAGGCAGAGGAAGAATCAGGCTGCTGTGGGGATCCTGATGTGGGACTCAATCCCAGGACCCTGGGCAGATGTTCAACCACAGAGCCACCCAGATGCCCGTGGAATACCTCTTTATTCAGTTCCTTTCTGAGTTAATCAAAGTGTTGTAGTTTCCTCATATAAATCCTGTACATATTCTGTTATATTTATAAATCGTGTTGTACTTTTCTTTCAAATTCCAGTTGTTCATTGCTGGTATATAGGAAAGTGATTGAATTTTGTATCTTAACCTTACGTCCTGCAACCTTGCTATAATTGCTTATTATTCCAAAAGGGTTTTTTGGTCAATTATTTCAGCTTTTTCTTGACATTTGACTATGTCATTTGCAAACAAAAACAGTTTTATTTCTTCCTTTCCATTTTGCATACCTTTTATTTTCATTTCAAATGCATTAGATCTCAGAAATTTTATTATACCTGTAGCTTTACTAAAACAGACTTGAAAACTTAAACGACAAATGAAACTAAAAAGAAACCACACACACACACACACACACACGCATGCATGTGGAAATAAAGGCTTAAAGACTTGCTATAAGATTTAAACCCATACAATTATAAAATTAAATTTAATTCAATGAGATGATTATGATCATAAAACTGAATGCTTATGATATACTTAGGAAGGAGTTTGCATAGTGCACAAATGAAGATTGAAATAAAATAATGATAGCCTACTATTTTTTTTTTTTTAGTGCTTCCAAGATGCCAGGCAATGTCATAAGATATTGAAAAAAATTACAGGAAATGCATGAGGCTTTTTGCCATGGTACAGGAAAGTAAAGGTCTCAGTCTATATCTGACAGAAATAGGGAAAGTAATATTTTCATGAAAGCAAGTGTGGCTAAATTTGACATAATGTTACATTGTCTTCTAAGACAGGAACCTGCATTGTATACATGCTGCCAAGGTAACTTTATCCACACGAAAATGTGGCCACTACTCTTCTTAATAGATGAGTAAGTCAAGATGTAAGAGAAATTAATAGTAGCAAGTAACAGAAGACTGTGTCATACAGCATCCAGGGTAATGCAGCCACCAAGAAATTTCTGTGAAACAAGTTGTCTTTAAATTAGAACTTGGGGATCCCTGGGTGGCGCAGCGGTTTGGCGCCTGCCTTTGGCCCAGGGCGCGATCCTGGAGACCCAGAATCGAATCCCACATCGGGCTCCCGGTGCATGGAGCCTGCTTCTCCCTCTGCCTGTGTCTCTGCCTCTCTCTCTCTCTCTCTCTGTGACTATCATAAATAAATAAAAATTAAAAAAAAATTAAATAAATTAGAACTTGGGCTATGGGCAGACTTTGCATGGTTTGTGAGGGGAGTAAGGATTCATCTTTCTTTATGTGGAATTTAAGAATTTGGCAATTCAGTCAAATCATGGATATGTAGAGAAAAGGGGGCTGAAACGTCTTTTCTATTGGCAAAATTGATCTTTTCCTAAAAATATTTATCTCATTAATAACACAAGCTAAAGGTAGTGTGTGAACATATCATGAACGTGTCTGAATTCCACATTTCTTGACTTTCTTAGCATGAATCCAACCTCCCACAATGATCTTATGTTGATAATTATTTTTAATATTTATTCTTTAATTTTATAAAATTATATATTTCCTTTAAGAATAGTAAAAATACAAAATCAACTCATGATTTTGAAAATACTTTTTGGGGTGCTTATTTAGTTCAATTCAAGAGTATTTAGTAAAACTTTCATTAATGCAAGACATATAGAGGGGAAGCTAAAAATAATTAAGATACAGGTCTGCCTAATTAGCTATGAATTGAACATGCACAATGTAGGTGTTACTGAAATACCCCAGATATCATTTCCTTGTTGATGGTGGGTCATAAGACTTGGAATATATAATGTAATTTGTTTGAGAGATTAAATCTCTAGCTTCCTAAATACAACATATTCGAACTTGCATATCTTTGATATGCGAACTAAACAGAATGTACCACAGGAAACACATATTCTGACCAGTGTATTAAAATGCCGTTCATTCTGACCAAGGCAACAAACAGATCTCTCTGAAACAAGAATTAATCCATAAACAAGACTGTACATATCCTTTTCAGAAATGAGTAAGTTTCACGCTTTATTTATTGGTAATCCTCTGGCATTTTTCATAGATTTTATGAAGTGAAGACTATAAATTCTATAGAAAAGTAAAAGGGGTTAGAATAACAGATGAGGATTCAGAAACACTATGTGATTTTTAAGTGAAAATGAGAAATCATAAAATAAATTTTTTGCATTGTATCACTTATACAATGTCTCAAATACCCAATAAAGAATTTATACTGTTAACCAAACTTTTTAAAAAATATTTCTTTCTTTATTTTACAAAGAGAGAGAGCGTGAGAGTGAGCAAGAGCAGGGGGAGGGGTGGAGGGAGAGGGAGAGATGGAATCCTCAAACAGACCCCCACCAAGAATGGAGCCGGATGGAGAGCCCCCTCCCAGGACCATGAGATCATGACCTCACCCAAAATCAAACAGTTGATGCTCAACTGACTAAGCCATCCAGGCATCCCCCTAACCAAACTCCTTTTCAATGAAAGTTTGCAAATAAAATCAAATATGAGCATCTAAAGCATTCATATTAGATATTATAAACACATCGACACTTGGCTCTTATAAAACAGTGTTAAGTATTCTCTATATTTTATGCTCTGGAGAGCTTAAAAAGTTCAATTTACTTATTAAAAACTCCTTGGGCCCAACATCTTACTTTATGTAGTAACTGCTTCCCTTCAATTTTCAGAGAGACAAGAATTTTCGTTTTCTTTTTTCCAGATTTGCAGCAGCCCTCTCTGATATCAGCACCCTCCAACACTCATGGCCCTCTGCCATTAATAAAGCCTCTATTTTCATTTTGATTATTAGTAATTAAAATCTTTCTCTGCTACCTGCTTCCACCAAAAAGGGTAGTAAATAGCTCCCAATGAACCAAGTGAAGGTCAAGAAGCAATCAGTCAAGAAGTGAAGCCTGGGAAAAAGAGTAGTGGTTGAATTTGTATATGGATATTCTTATATTAGCAAATTTCATTGATATTTTGTTTAGGTATTAGAGAAAGTGAGCTTTTAAAAATAAAGAAATTGTTAGACTAAATTTGGAAAGACTAATAATTGACTCATTATATAAAAACATCTTTAGAGGAAAATAAAATAAAAAATTTTGTTTTAAAGATTTTATTTCTTTATTCATGAGAGACACAGAGAGAGAGGCAGAGACACAGGCAGAAGAGAAGAAGCAGGCTCCATGCAGGGAGCCTGATGTGGGACTTGATCCCAGGTCTCCAGGATCATGCCCTGGGCTGAAGGTGGTGCTAAACCACTGGGCCACCAGAGCTGCCTAATAAGATAAAAATTTAAGATGTTGTTTGCTTGTAGAAATATGGCACAAGGGGCACCTGGGTGGCTCAGTGGTTGAGTGTCTGCCTTTGCCTCATGTCATGATCCTGGGGTCCTGGGATCGAGTCCCACATCAGGGTCCCTGGTGTGGAGCCTGCTTCTCCCTCTGCCTCTGTCTCTGCCTCTCTCTGTGTCTCTCATGAATAAAGAAATAAAATCCTTTTAAAAAGATTATATATATAGCATATATTATATAATCTATGTTTAATATATATTATATATTATATAATCTATATTATATTATATATTATAATATAGATTATAGATATATATAGATTATATCTAAGATATAACTACATGCGCAGACTTAAAGAGCAATTGTCTGGAGCTCAAAATACAGCCAAGAAAGAACCAAAAGGAAAGTGGCCCACAGAGAGTGAACTGAATAATATAATAACCATATAACTTGGTGGTTTACTCAAGTTAATAGGACTTAATGTTGTCCTCTACAAACCCTATTTTCAGATGTATAGGCAAATCTACTAATGAGAGACGAAATTTAACTTTTACAAAGATTTCCCATTTTGTCATTTCTGTTTCATTAACTAAATCATTATTATACAAAGATCACTATCTGTGTCCCTTAGTGAAATGAAAACTGAATTTGAAGTTATTTTTATGTGGTTGGTAATGTGTTTCTTGTTACTTCAACACAGATGTCAGTTTATTCTGAAATATCCTCACCACAAAATCAAAATCCTTTGACTCCTTAATCATGTCTTTCATCATAAAGTGAGGAGTTAGGTTTGTACAAATCTAAAAATTAAAAAAAGGATTATCTTTTTTTATAACATGGAAGATATATAAGAAATCTAGTGATAAGGCACAGAAGATCAAATTTTAATAGAGCTGAAGTATGTTTTGATTTTATGAAGCATTGTTTCCCTAAGTAATGTCATTTTTTCCAAGTACATGGAAAAGTATTAAGTCAGCCAGCCAAGTCACATATACCATCACTCAGTTCCAGGACTGCGACATCTGCTCCAAATATTACGAAGCTTTCCTTAAAGAATAAACATGAACACTTCAACCAGAGTGTTTCTGGTCTAGTGGGACAGAAAGAAGAACAAGTAGACCATGATGAGACAGTTTTGGATGTTTTCATAGGGAAAAGCACAGAATACTGTAGAGGATCTGAGGAAAGGTCTCTAAGCACACACTTGATATAAGAGGTTTTCCCATGAGAGCTTATACTCAAGTTGAATCCTGAATATAAGTGTATTAGTTTTCTACTGCTGAACAAATTACCCCCACATTTAGCATCTTAAAACAACACACATTTATTTTTAAAAAAATGTATTTACTTATTTTAGAGAGAGAGAGTGAGAGTGCAGGGATGCAAGGGGAGGTACTCCCCACTGGGCATGGAGGGAGCTCAAGGCAGAACTTGATCTCATGGCCCTGAGATCATGGCCTGAGCTGAAATCCAGAGTTAGACATTCAACCCACTGAGTCATCCAGGTGCCCCAACAACACACATTTATTATCTCATAATTTCTGTGGATCTCCTGGCTCAGTCTCTTACAAGTAGGATGACCAACTCATTCTGGTTTGCCCAAGGCTTTGCCAGGTTTTAAAACTAAAAGTCCCACATCCCAGGAAACCTCTCAGCCACAGGCAAACCAGGATGGATGATCACCTTATTCACAAGGCTTCAAATAAGATACTGACTGGGGCCAAAGCCACCTGGGTTCAACTGGGGTAAGATCTGCACCCAAGCTCCCTTACTCCTTGTTGGCAGGACACATTTCCTTGAAGAGCCTGAGGGCCTTAGTTCCCACTGGCCAATGGCCAGAGACTGCCCTCACCCCTTGCCTTCCTCTACCCTCTCTATCAGCACCTTCATATGAGAAGAGCCATGGAGAGAACATCTTCAAGACCAAATCATCATCTTTGGTAACCTAACCAGGAAGAGGCATTTTTGCCTCTTCTTTTTTTTTTTTTCTTTCTTTTGTCATTTTTGCCAAATTCTATCTGTTAGAAGAAAGTCACCAACTAGATCCAGTTCAACGTCAAGGCAAGGGGAATAAAACATGGGCAGGATCAAAGAATTGGGGATCATTGGGAACCCTGAGAAAACTTCCTACTCACAGAAATCTAACAAAGCAAAACAAATAAACAAATAATAAAAGAACAGCAAAAGCAGTCACAAAAAGAAGCATAAAAAATCATATCTTTATAATGTTAATATATTTTTTACAGAACATGAAATTGTTACCATAAACATACCTGATGTTATCAATCTATAAATACCAAGGGAATTATATATTCAATTTTCTTTTAAATTACTTGTTAGATAGAAATAATAGACATATGTAACAGTGTGTATTTTTTGTGTATATGCCCTTGTGTTAGGGTGGAGTGTGTAGCTTTGAAAGGCCTCTTAAAAAAATTGCTTTTTAAAGTTATTTTTAAGTTACAAAATTCCAGAAAGAAACAACCATATAACTTAAGTTTCAAAAAGAGCAACTCTAGGAATAAATAATAAGTATCCTCATGTGGTCTTAGTGCTGTTGACACCTACTGAGCTTTCCTGCCTTTTCAAACACAATATTTCCTCTTGCTTCCTGATATTTTTCAATCTTCTAATGAACTGTTCCCCCTTCCAGTTCTGCTTTTGCCTGAAATATTTATCTTTCTCTCATATCCACCCTGATTCATTGCTCTTACAATCATTGTTATTCCTTTGGTTTTTACCCCAGATTTCATTCTCTCCATATTTTCTCAGCTAATACAATTTCCCTTATTAAACATCCTGATATTATGTATTTCATTTTCTGGCATTTTCAGAGTGCTATCTCTACATTTGTAATATGATTATTTACTTAGTTTGTATTTATTTCCTGAAACATTAGCTCCAAGTAGGAATTCACCATGTTTTTCTTAGTGCTACACAAATATCTGGCACAAGACAGATTACATTGAACTTATCTGCTGAATGAATGAATAAATAAATATTTAATAATTGACTTGATGCTCCTTTTCCAAGTGAATCTTTCTTTTCTGAATTGAAAATCTTTTTAAATTTGGTTTATATATACTTGGTGAAGGCATAATTACATAGATACAATTTGAGACAAAATATAGTTATGTTCTTAACTTTAATGTATTTCACACCATGCTAGCCCGAGTCATCAATATTCCTGGTCAATAATAAATAAAAATCTGCCTACTGAATAATCATATTTAAATTCACATAATTTGAACTCTACGCCATAAAAATGTAATAATGGTAAACCCTTTTATTCCAGTCACTTAGATAAGGAAGCATTTGAATATAATTTATGCTCCATTCGTGTGGAATTGTTGGGACATAGAAATATCTCCATGCTATAAATGAGGATAAGGAAGCTCAGTGGAATTAAGTGACTAGCTCAAGCTTACACTGCTAAAAATCAATCAATCAATCAATCAATCAGTCGATCTTTTTTAAGAGTGTAGATACGGGGGCGCCTGGGTAGTTTAGTTGGTTAAGTGTCTGACTCTTGATTTTGGCTCAGGTCACCGTCTCAGGGTCCTGGGACAGAGCCCACCACCCCTGCTCCCTGCTCAGAGGGGAATCTGTCTGTCTGTCTCTTTCCCTCTGACCCTCCCCTTGCTCTCTCTAAAATAAATAAATACATTTTTTAAAAAAATGTAGATATAATTTAACTCCCCTTAGTTTTACTAGATTTCTCTACTTAGCACCCAGCCATTGTTTCCAGTGGGTTAGTAGTGCCTATTCTGTGTTTGGAGCCCAGGAGAGCATCCCCTGGTTGAGGCAGGAACTGAACGAGGCAGCCAGACTGAGCAGTCCTCAGGCTGCTAACAGGTTTACCACTAGAGGGCACAAGGACCTATCAAATGATTCACTCTGTTTTCCTTTTTTGTTTTTTGGGTTTTTGCTTTTACTTCATATTTATTTATTTATTGCTTGAAACTGATCAGAAAAAGGAGGGAGAAATGAACGGAGGAGAAAGAGAAGCCCCAGACAACAATTTTTAAGTAATTAAATTCCAACTATTTTAAATTCCTGCATGGCCAGCAGGCTGATCAGAAATTTAAAGTAACTTCTATTTATTAGGTGAGGCAAATATAAACCTTGCACAGATTTGAAATGTTTAGGGAAATTGACCATAAATAAATGTATTAATAAATATTTCATGTGCTTTGGCATCTGGAAAACACTTTCATGTGATTATCACGAAGATAGACTTTTGTCTAAAAGCACAACTGGAATATTCTTTCCTTTTTTTTTTTTTTTTTTTTTTCCTGTCTTACATGCCTTTCAGTGCAAAGATCAATTTTCATCTTTTCTGGGAGTTCTCCCTTGATCGTATCAGCCCTGAGAATTGTTTTCATACTCAGCGCTAATAATTTCATTATCCATCTGTTCATCTCATACATATGGTAAGTGCTTGCTAGAGGTCAGACATGTGTTGGGATGGAGACAGGGACACGAAGTCATGATCTTTGAACTGAGGAAACTCAGAAACTGCAAGACAGGAGGGAAAAGTCATCTTTCAAAAAAAAAAAAAAAAGACTCCTAACAACAGATTTTTGAGTCACAACAGTTTAAGTCATTTTCCCCAAATCACACCAAAGACTATTTGACTCTAAGGCCAGATAAGATGGATTTTGCTACAGAACATTCTGATAAGAACATGGATTGTTAATTCCGTGGCAGCCCTTCAGGGTCATAACAGATCTCTAAGTCCTATGTAATAAATATGTAATGAATCTAATGTAATTTAAATTTAATGTAAACAAATATGTAATAAATATGATTTATCCATGTAAAACAAAGTCATTAATTAACATTCAGAAAGTGTTTTTGTTTGCCTACTTTGTGTGATGAATGCTGCTTGGAGAGCAGAGGAGAACCAGTTAAGTCAAGAGGTGGTCACCCACCAGGAGGACCTCAGAGAGGATGTTCTTTAGCAATGTCTGAAGGCTTTGGTGGTGGGTTGGAGCCCAGAGCTGGCTTCCTGCTCAGCCAGGGTCTGCTTGAGGTTCTTTCTCTGCCCTCTGCCCCTCCCCCCAGTCTCCAGTGCATAAGCTGTCTCTCTTGCTCGCTCTCCCTCAAATAAATAAATCTTAAAGAGAGACAGAGAGAGAGAGAGAGAGAGAGAGAGAAAAGAAATATCTTGAAGGATTTGGAAGAAACTCTTATTGAAAAAGGGGAGAAAGATCATTCCAAGAAGACCTTGTATGAGAAATGGCACAAAGAGAAGCCCCTAAAATGAGCAATGCTCTATTTAGGCAATCACAGTATCTGGGAGGTTAATTTACAAAATAGAAGAGTACTTAAGAAGTAAATAAAAGAGAAGGGTGATTATTCATTTTACATTTCTTTTATCTAAATTAGATAAAACCTAAATTAAAAAAAAAAAAAAAAAAAGAACCCTCCACTCCAGTTATCTCAAGAAAAAATATGTAAGTACAATATAAATCTATATACTTATAAATCATATGATTATAAACTTTTAGTCAAATCCTTTATACATATTCATTGTATGTCAGGGAGAGAATAACTTAAAATGAAATTAAAATAGAGTATGTGAGCAGTCAGCGATTGCTGAAGGTAGATAGTTTGAAACATTTATAGAACAAAACATTTAATATTCTAAATAGCTATTA
Organism: Canis aureus; assembly: GCF_053574225.1. Classification (NCBI taxonomy): domain Eukaryota; kingdom Metazoa; phylum Chordata; class Mammalia; order Carnivora; family Canidae; genus Canis; species Canis aureus. The sequence goes on along the minus strand of NC_135622.1, from coordinate 55,474,893 downwards.
GTTTTCAGAATCAGGAGAAAAGTGAAATTCATCATCTCCAAATGGTTTATTAGCATCATAGTTCATATGAGTAAAGAAAGATGGCAAACACAAATGAAAATAAGTATCACTCATGACTTTTTGTGAATACCAAAGAATCCTGCCTAGTTTCACTTATTTTACTTTTCCCAAAAAGGGATGCTCTCCGAAAATAGATTTCAAATAATATTAAAATTATAGAAAATATGTAGTAAGAGTAAATGTGGAGATTGTCCTACATAGAAATCAGACAGAAATAAACAGAAGAATTTGGTACAGATCAGGTGTTTTAGAGACATCTGATAAAACAGTATCAGAGTGATTAAGCATAGATATGGAAAGATCAAAGATATGCTAAAGTATCAGTAAAGGGTAAGGATTAGCATTGTGCAATGTATAAGAAATTGATATATGTGTCTGATTTGTAAAATAATTCAATTCCATGGAATTAAAACTAAGTGCTGAGGGAAACTAACAAAAAAACAAACTTAATAGAACAAATAGCCATTAGTATAATATCCTTTGTTAATTTATCTATCTTGTCATGGCATAATTAAAAAAATATATATTCTAAATTTAAATCCACAGATTTATAATATGATCATTTGCACCTGCCTCTCTTAATTGATAGAAATACAAAACCATTTGTAATAGAACTTGGATGTCTTCCTGCCTGATTTGCAAAATTACTGACACTTTTAAGCAATTTCAATTTACCAAAATTCTTAAGGATAAATTTAGATTCTGTTTGAAAATCTTGTGTCTCTCTTACTAAAATCAGAGAAAAATTATTCTGACCTGATAATGGTTAATAATTGATATGTAAACATAAATTTACATTAAATATAAGTTGACTCACAAACCACATAATTCTCATGGAGTCAGGAGCCATAGAAGACAGTAACCACTTAAAACATGGCCTAAATCAAAGTATAAAAGTAAAAGAAGAAACTCATTATGACTTAGGAGCAAGAGCAGAACCTAAGTTAATTAATATATACTTGAAGGTTTTGAATAATTAAGAAAAATATGATTTTTCTGCATGCCTACTTATTCTGTCAAGAATAAGGCAGAGTGAAACTTAAGTTACTTCATTCAAAACCCAAATAGATTAAATATGCAAATGTTCTATGTGTGGCTCAGTGAAGCAGCATTGCAGAATGGAAGGAACACTAGAATTTTAGGAACACACAGTACATATTTTCAATATGTGTCCAAATCTGTGTTCCAACATCTTCTAGCTGTGTAATACTAAGTAAGGAACTTTCGTTCCAAATCTCAATGTTGTCATTATAAAATAGAAAAAAAAATGCATCACAAATTTTTATGAATATTGTTAAAAGTGCCTAGAATGGATTTAAAGAGTCACTCCATCAATCTCAGGTAAATCTGAAAGTAATTTAAATTCTAATATTTGCATTTATCCTTATACTAATATTTACTTATATCTAAATGCTAATTTTAAACCTTCCCAATATATGGCTGAAGATTCTTGATAGTTAGATTATGTCATTTCCAACTTTTTGTGCCACGCTGCACAGTTTTGAAGTTGGTAAATAACGTGTTCCCAGTGTGTTTATTGTATGAATGTCTGTATATCATGCATAGAGTTTATAATCATACTTCAGGTTAAATTAGAACAATATGAAACTTTTTTTGCATCAAATTCAGAGCAACCTGACAGAGCAATCTAATAATAATGGCTGAATTACTTGTTTCAGACAATTTATCTGCTAAACTAATGGAAAATTTAGACAATGAAGATGTGGCATCTGTTTGAAGGTATTGGAATGCTACCAAGACATTGAAAATTTGCCAGGCCAGGATCCAGGAAAAAACTTAGAACAGGTGACCCAGGTGTTTGGATGTCTTTTTCCCCAGGAGGAAGTTGTCTGTCAACTCTGAGAGCAAAAATAGAGCCAGGAGGCTGAGAAGGTGGGAGGTGTTTTCTCCAGTCTCACAGAAGAGGAAGTCAGGCTGAGAAACAGGAGCTTGGGTACTTACAGGGATTAGATAATATAGTTAAGAAGGAAAGGAAACAAACAAACAAATAGGGTTTGGTTTATAACCCCAAAGGGATATACTCTCTAGGAGAAAAGGTGAACTAAAAATTGATCAGTCTTTCAAGAACCTAAATCTAACTTCAAATAATCTCAACCTCTGATAAGATCAAATAAATGACCCTTAACAAGCTCCCTAAAAAAACCCACCAAACTCTTTCTGCAGGAACACAACACTATTCAGGGTTTCTGGTGATTTTTATAATTTTTCCTGTACAATATCTGACACTCAATTATAAAAGGCATCCATGAAGAAGAAAAAAGTGACAGAATAGTAGGGGGAGGGGAGAAACAGATCTACATAATATCCAGATATTGCAGTTATCAGATTTTATAGTGGCCATAATTCATATTTTTAAATAATTAAATTACAAGATTCAAAAATTCAGAAGAGAATGAGAAATAATTTAAAAGAATCAAATGGATTTTACAGAATGAAATAATATGCTGGCTGAAACTACAAACTTAAAGAATGAGTTTAACAAACCTAAATGAAAAGAACATTTGTAAGCTAAAAACTAGGTGGGAAAAAATATCAGACCTAAACAAGAAGAAAGAAAATTATATGTAATACAGACACGAAAGAGCAGAAGAAACATACATGACATGGTAAAAAGGTCTAACATATGAGTAACTTGTGGTAGAGAAGGGGAGAAAAGAGTGTCAATATAATGGAAATATTGTCATGATTCTCCATGCTCAGGACTTGCTAAGAAAATTGATATACTATGGAGACAATCTCCTCTCTCCAGAACTATATGCACTTCATGTTCTAAGGGTGATAGACCTAGGGCCATGTATAAAAACCAGTTTATTATGTAACCTGTATTAAATAAATGGGATTAGAGATAAGAAAATCTCTATTGTTTCCATATAAACATTTTGAAGAGCCATGGGATAACAAATAATAGCCTCACTCTCTTTTCCTCAAAGTGAGAGATATGAAATTTGATAATAGCTTGAAGAGATGGTTTCTAGACCTAAACAGAAGGTGATGTCTAGACGTCACAAAAAATCTTTATACACATGTAGGACAATAAACAAACACATAGGCACCTCATATCTTCTCTATTCTGAATACTAATTAATAATAGTAATTATGGGACTTCACATGGTCCCATAAGTTTTTATTCATAGATTTTTAAATCTAACTATCTATATAGAGAGGGGCCTTGCAAAAATTATTACAGGATAATTTTGAGGGATGGTTCTGTAGGTCAGAGAGTAGCTATTCCAAAAGCATTCCAAGGTTTCTGTACTGTTTACAAAGTAATAAAAGTATAATTCATACCTCTATGGTAACCACCTAAAGAAATACTAAAGAAATGTACAGCTAACAACAATTAGAGAGGAAAACATGCTTATTGTTTTTATTCTTCCAGCTTTATCGAGATGTAATTGAGATATAACTATGTGTCAGTTTAAGGTGTACAATGTAGTGATTTGATGTACGTATATATCAGGAAATGATTACCACAATAAGGTTAGCTAGAACATCTATCACCTCACGTAGGACATAATTCTGAATCAAAATGAAGTCCAAAAAGGAAGAAAAAAGCATAGAATAGGTGGATGACATTTCTTTTGTTTTCTAACCAAAGTTGATGTAGGCTTCAACCTTATATATCAGTAATTATATTAATTGTGAATAGAATGCATTTAAATTAAGAGATTAATATTTAAAATTTAATAAAAAGGACACATCAAATAATATAGATTCCCTGAAAAGGACGCACCTTACATATAATTATTTTATTATACTATTATTGTACTTTCATTATACTATTTTGCTCCACCTGGAACCCATTATCGGATTTTTGCACACATTCCCAACTGTTGGGAGGACAGATCCACAACTGTATTCTACACAGGAATTTGCCCTTGGATGCAGGAAACTGCTTACCTAAGGTTACACCACTTCCCAGAGGTGGCCCTTGACCAATGACTACTGGGGATAAAAGTCCTGGTTTCCTCACCTTAATTATGGGCAGATAGGATCCTCTGAACCTTCTACCACAACTACATTGTAATTAGCATCTCTCTCTGACTGATCTTGTCTTAATCATTTATTTAGGTATACCTATGTCCTCCCTAGTGAGTCTGGATGCAACTATCTATCTCAGAATCTATTTCTAGCAATGAAGTCAAAGACAAACAGACAGAAAAGTTGAAAGGGAAAGAATGATAAAAGATACGACGCAGACATTAACTGTAAGGAAGTTGATTGAGCTATTCTAATACTGGACAAAGAAGGCTTCAGGGCAAGTAGCATGACCAGAGATTTTAAAAAAAGGAATATTTTTAATGATAAAAGTCAATTGACCTGAGAGATGTAAAAATTTTAAATATGTATGAATCTAAAACTGTATCCTTAAAATATGTGAAGTGAAATTTGACATAACTTAAAAATGAAAAAAAATCCATAGTCATAGAGGGGGACTAAACACATTTTTTCCTCAGTAACCTATAGGACAAAAAGATTTAAAAAAAAATCTATAAAGATTTAGGAAATTAAATCTGCATAATTAAATATTGATCTATTTGACACATGCATAGATAAGCCAACTGAACTTTACACCCAACAAATGAAGAGCACATGTGTTTTCCAGTTTATATGAAATCATTACAAAGAACTATATGCTGGGTAGAGAGTAAGCTTGAACAGATTTCATTCATTTATTTAAGAAAGAGAGAGGGAGAGAGAGAGTCCAGGGGTAGAGGGGCAGAGGAAGAGGAAGAGAGAACTTAAGCAGACTCTGTGCTAGCAGAGCCTGATGCAGGGCTCGATCCCATGACCCTGAGATCACAAACTGAGCTGAAACGAAGAGTCAGGTGCTTAAAACTGACTATGCCACCCAGGTGTCCTGGAATTTAAAGGCATGATATCACACAGAGCAGTTCTTTGACCAGAGTGCTGTATGCTGTATGGTCTACTTATAACATTATAATTTGAGGTAATTTACCACATTATCAGAAAAAATAATGCGATCATTTCAATATGTGAAAATAAAACAAAACTCAAACTGAAAGCACTCAATAATTTCTAGTTACGATGTTTCGTAGGAGGGGACAATGCAAAAAATGAAGTGTATGTAGCAGAGAATATGAGGGTCCTAGAATATTATGCTATTGATTTGAGGGATTATGGTAGAAATATAAGCAGGCATTAAAATATCTCAAGCTGAGATGGTGGAAGTGGATGAAATCAACGTGGATTAGGAAGAGCAGAATTTGGAGAGCACTGCAGTAGAGCAGATGGAAGCTAATGTAGACATGCATTAGAGCTCCATGGCAGGAATAATTGTCATTCTCGCTCAATACAATCAATACTTTCTATTTACAAGGTGAAATGTCCTGAATATATTACAGGTCCTATATGCAACTCCAGGAAGCACTGGTAAATATAATCAATCCCCTGATCGAACTATTGAGAATTCATCACTGTCGACTTAAAATATCCTAATTTGGACATTTTTTTAAATACTGAAAGTTGTAAATAGCTAACCAATGTGGACTCAGTTATCTACTTTTTTTTTCAAAAAAGTATGATCTCAGATATTTTAAATAATTAATTACAAATATTATCGAAATCTTAATTTTGCTCCTAGTTCTATATCACCGTACCCCACCCCCAGAAGATTTTTTTTCTCCTATTTTTGAGCCGTGTCTTTCCAGTTCATAATTTTGAAACAAAAACTGACAGGCTCACAAATAAGTGTACTAATCCTTCGCAGTAACATTTGTTTTCTTTCCTAACATGCTCCTCTTCCTCCTCTCATGTTGTGTGTAGGGGCAGTTCATTCCCATGCTGCATGTCACCACATTCTCTATATTTAACACATTGTTTACATTCATCCTATGGCTGATGGGTTATTTCCAGTTAATGTGTCATAATAATACCAGTGAACATTTTGTTAAATGCCTTTTGTGCACTCATATGTGAATTTCTTTTAGATACACACCTAGAAGGGGCACCTGGGTGTCTTAGTGGGTTAAGAGTCTGCCTTTGGCTCAGGTCATGACCTCCGGATCCTGGGATCAAGCCCCGCATCAGGCTCCCTGCTCTGCAGGGAGGCTGCTTCTCCCTCTCCCTCTGCCTGAAGCTCTCCCTGCTTGTTCTTGCTCTCTTTCTCTCTCTCTCTCTCTCTCAAATAAATAAATAAAATCTTAAAAAAAAAGATACAGCTAGAAGAAAAATTGGAACAGCATAAAGAACATATATCTTCAAATAGAGTAGTAATATTAAATTTTCTCTTGGTTGTTTTTAACAATTTACACTTTCTACAGAAGTTCATAATAGTTATTTTCATTCCACATTCTTTCCAACCACCAGCTATTATAAAATTTCTTGTGAATTTTATCTCTAGCCTTTTGTTGGGGAAACTAGTGCTATCTCATGATTTTAATATTAGTTTCCCTAATGACTTTAGAGTGCCTTTTCATATGCTTTTCGATTATGTGTATATCCTCATTTGTGAAGTGTGGTTCAATTGTCATGTGTATGTTTTTTTATTTATTTTTTCTTAATGATTTAAAAGATTTATGTATACATCATGGATGAAATTTTTGTCAATTATAGGAATTACAAATACATCCTTTCAGTAAGTAACTGTATTTTATTTCATTAATATTTTAGCAGAAAATATTTTAATGACATCAAAATGATCAATACTTACATTTTTAATAATTTTTATGTTCTCTGAAGAAATATTTTTCTATACAGAAGTCTTAAAGAAGTCTCCTGTATTACCTTTCTGAAACTTTTTTTCCACTTTAACATTCAGATCTACTATTCATTGGAATTGATTTCTGTATAAACTGTGGATATGGATATGTACATGAATACCAAATATCCCCAGCACTATTTATTAAATATACTGTTCCTTGCCCTCTACTCTCTGTGACCACATTTTCAGGAGTTAAATGTCCATATATATGTGTGGATGTCTCTCTGAAGTTATTATTTTATTCTATTGGTCCATTTATGCATAAATACCATATTACCTTAATTATAGTAACTTTATGATGTCTTGATATCCACAAGGGGCAAGTCTTCTTATTTTGTTCTTCAAGATTTTCTTGGCTATTATTGGCCTTTTGAATTTTCATAGGAGTTTAGAGGCAGTTTAGCAAGATCAACAATCCATCATTTTAGAATTTTGATTGGATAAATCTAGTAGAATCTGGACAAAGTCACATTGTTATGATATTGAGTATTCCAATATACTAACATGGTATATTCCTCTAAGTGGAGTTTTTTGGGGTAGCAGGGCTGAATAAAAGTGAACATCCTTTTCTAGTTCCTGATCTCAAAGAAAAAGCTTTCAACATTTTACTATCAAGTATGATGCATTATTTGTTGAAGCTACCTTGTATCAGAATAAAAATATTTATTTTAATTATGAATAGAATTTAATAATTTAAACAAACTGATCTGCACATGCAGATAAATTCTTGAATTTTCTCAATTATTCTATTAAGATAGCAAATTATATTGATTTGAAAATATTCCCAAACTTACTTTTAAAACTAAACACAACTTTCTCATAATACATATTTTGCTAGCTTTTCTTTGTTAATATTTCTTTAGGATTTTAAAATGACAAATTCTCCTTTTCTGTAAGACCTATGTCATGTCTTTTTAAATCAACATTATGGTGACATTAAAATAAACAAATAGACTGAACTCATACTGAGAGACAGAGCATTCCTCCCCCCCCCCCTTTTTTTCTTCCTTTTATGTGGGAGAATGTGTATATTTGTCATCATTTCTTCTTTAACTTGGTAACATTTTCTGGTGGAGTTACCTGTGCCTGGAGTCTTTTTTGGAATTATTTTAATTAAGATGACTACTTCTTTTATTTACTTCAAGATCATATCATTTATCCATTTAAATGTCCTACCAAATATAAAATAATGATATTCCTATTGCCCACAAAGGAAATATGGCCCTTAGGCTAGGCAAAAACAAAGTCTGCCTTCCATCATGTGTATGATGACCAAGTCATTCCAGTTTGCCAGTCTTTCCCAGTTTTTTTTTTTTTGTTGTTGTTTCTTTGTTTTGTTTTTTTTCAAAGATTTTATTTATCTATTCATGAGAGACACACAGAGAGAGAGAGGCAGAGACACAGGCAGAGGGAGAAGCAGGCTCCATGCAGAGAGCCTGATGTGGGACTCAATCCCAGGACTCCAGGATCATGCCCTGGGTCAAAGGCAGGCGCTAAACTGCTGAGCCACCCAGGAATCCCTCTTTCCCAGTTTTGAACCTTGAAAATCCCTGCAGCCCAGAAACTCCTCACTCCCATGCAAAGAACAAGTCTTAATCACCTGAAAATTGTCCACCTGTCAGTCTAAGGTCTCAGAGGGTCTATATATCTGGCGCAATAGCTACAATATGGATATGAGAATGAAAACAAAAAGAGGAAAATAAAAATATCCCCGACATTAATAGTAGTTATTGAGAAGAGAAGAATGAAACACAAACTGCACTCAGGTAAGGTTTATACAAGAAAATATATCCAAATAATTAAGGCTTTTTTAAAAAATATATAATCTAAGAACATGTTTCTGAAATTATAAAATGCCTTACATCTGCTTAATCAAGGGCACACTCTGTGCTGAGGAAAACCAATCCAAAATGATTAACAATAAAAAAAATTCCTAAATTAATACACTTCAAAAAAGTACTCAGTATCCTACAGAAAGGTGACACACCTCTAGAAATTGGCTTAAGATTTAATGCAATTTCAATCAAAACCCTAGTAGCGATTTTTAAAATTCAAATTAGTAAACCAATTCCAAATTTTACAGGACTGGACAAGAACTAAAAAGGACTGAGACACTTCTAAAAGTAGACAACATAATAACTAACAGGAAACCATAATAAGAGATTTTAGTACCTATTTAGTAACATTCGAGTTCAGGAACAGAATTGAGAACTCAAGACTATAACCACTCATACATGAAAATCTGAATTGTAACAGAATTAACATTGCTAATGGATAGGAAAACACTGGGCTCTTAAGTAAATGGTGTTTATAAACAAGAATTACAACAATTTGGAAAAAGTTGATGCCCTCAGGGTAGAGTAGGTCCAAGATGAGCCTGGAATATTTTGTCATATCAGAAAGTCAAATGGGAGCATGTTACAAACACAGAGGAGACATATTGAGAAGGCTCCCATAGGCCACATCTGGGAGTTGAGCACTGAAATAATTACGTTCACCAATGAATTATAAACCATCAAACATAGGAATTTGTTATTATTTATTAATAAATGTATAAATAAAAATGATAAGTACATATAAACACAGGGAGAGTGAAGGCTCTTGCTGACAGAATGTTGAGATCTAACTATTAAATATGGAATGGGTTCTGGATTTGGAAAGTCTTCATACTGCAACCACTATAATAAAGATTACATCAGGGAAGAAATATCAGTGGATATTTATGATTAGGGAGAAATTTTTTATGAGATTGAGATAATTATATGATATTCAAGTATTGTCCCATTGATTGTTTATTAGTTGAGAAAGAGATTACAAGTAACAAGATTTTTTTAAGTCAATTAACAGTGCAGAATTAGGGCAAAACCTTCACCTGCTGATCAAAGTTAATATCACCATAGACATTATATTCTTTCAGATGTGACACCTTGAGACATGCCACATATACAGAACCTCATTGTAGACATTAGAAGGCATCAAACACAAAATGAAGATTGTTTTGTGGGGAAAAATATATTCTTTAAGTACATCCACATTATCGAAGACAAAGAAAGGTTTGGGAAATGGTACAGACTAAAGAGACATGACAGCACTGCAATATTTGACCCTAGAGATTGAAAAATGTAGTAGCAGGAAAAAATGCTATAAATGATATGAGTAGGCCACTCGAGAAAGCTGAAATATGGGTGATAAAGTATTGATGCAATGTAAATTTATGCAGTTGATGTCGACTGTGATTACATAACACTTCCATTCTTAGGAAATACATATAAAAGTATTCGGAGGTAAAGAGGCATGTTAAATGCAATTTACACATGCACATATTACATGGACATATGAATAATAAGTAAATCTGGGCAAAAAAATCCCATGGGTTTTCTTTTTACTATTTTAATTTTTGACCAAATTCTGCAAACTTAAAATTAATTCCTCTAAATGTTTTCTTTTTCTTTTTTGTAAAAATTGTATTTATGAATGAGAGACACACACAGAGAGGCAGAGACAGAGGCAGAGGGAAAAGCAGGCTCCATGCAGGAAGCCTGATGTGGGACTTGATCCCGGGACTCCAGGATCATGCCCTGAGCCAAAGGCAGATGCTCAACTGCTGAGCCACCCAGGTGTCCCTAAATGGTTTCTTTTAATTGATAAATAATCTTAGATTCAATATCAAATCCATTTGGAAAAAAGCGAACTTTATCCTTATGGCACATAATATACACAAATTATATGTGTATTAAAGCCTTATGTATAAAAGGAAAAATATAAGAAAGTTATGTGAAAATATAGACATTGGAGAATACACATTCTTATTGCTGTAAATACTACATTCTGAGTGATATGGGCTAAAGAAACCCTTACATGTACATCAAAAAACATGTAGAAGAATGTTTAAATATTCATACCTATCTGATAATAGTCAAATAAAACAAAACTGGAAACAACCCAAACTCCATCACCAATAAAATGGATAATTTGTAGAATATATATTCAGTGGAATAGTAAGCTGCATGTGAGATGTATGTTCTTAAGCTACATGCAACAGGATGAATAAATCTTAAAAACACAGGCTGGGGGGAGGAAGAAAGACATAAAATAATAAATTCAGTAATATTTATATTTTATGAAACCCAATCTGTGTACACGTGTGTGCATGCACAAGCATCCATTGTGAGATGGCATGAAAGCACACGTGGTAAAATTATAGAAAAGGGCAAAATGCAGGGAAGTGAAGATGTGGGAAAAGAAGAGAAGAGGGAATGATACATTCAAAGAAAGGCACATAGGGGTTTCAGAGGTAATGGTGAAATTTTTGCAGTGGGTAGTTAGAATTCAAAGGTAATGTTATCAGTAGCCTTCATGTCTAAGAGTATATTTCCCAAAGATGGACACACCAATATGTAGCTTATTCCACATGCTATAATTATTATTATTGTCATTATTTTAAGATTTTATTTATTTATTCATGAGAGACACAGAGAGAGAGGCAGAGACATATGCAGAGGGAGAGGCAGGCTCCATGCAGGGAGCCCAATGTGGAACTCGATCCCAGGACTCCAGGATCACGCCCTGGGCAGGCACTCAACCACTGAGCTACCCAGGCATCCCTACGTGCTCTAATTAAAATATAATGTTGACATCCTTCAGTTAAGAGGTGGTGTCTATGTTCCCTTGTATCTGAGTGGAACTTTGAATCCCCTTCTGCGAACAGAGCACCAGAGTACTACAAAGTGACTTCTGATTCTAGATCATAATAGGTGATAAGATCAACTGATCTGTGTGTGTGTGTGTGTGTGTGTGTGTGTGTGTGTGTGTGTGTGTTGTCTCTTTCTCTCTCTCCCCAAGTGTACTTCTGAAGCCCTGGACCACAATATATATATATACCAACCACTATGCTAGAAAGCCATGCAGAGACAACACGGAGAGAGATGCAAAAAACCCCTAGCTACTTTAGCACCCAGGTTTTATCTTCCCAGACTAGATGCCAGATGTGAGAATGCATGAGCTTTCAGATCACACTTGCCCCAGCTTTTGAGTTTTTAGATGGGGCTGCACACATTGTAAAACCGAGACAACCCATCCCCACAGTGTTCTGTTGGAATTTCTGAAACAGAAAATTCATAAACATGGGCACCTGGTGGCTCAGTGGTTGAGCGTCTGCCTTTGGCTCAGGTCATGATCCCAGGGTCCTGGGATTGAATCCCATATCAGGCTCCCTGCAGGGAGCTTGATTCTCCCCCTGCCAAAGTCTCTGCCTCTCTCTGTGTGACTCTCATGAATAAATAAATAATTTTTTTAAAAAAAGAAAATTCATAAACATGATAAATGGTTGTTTTACATGATCAAGTTTTGGGGTAACCTGTCCATATATCTGTAGTAACTGGCACATTGCTTTACATATGTTTTATTTCAAAAAATATTTAGTCTCTGTTAAATAAAAACAAATTTAATCAGGCAATAGAAAAGTGTGTACAAAATTTCAAGGTCAAAAAAACAAAATTTCCTAGATATTTTCAATTAATGTATTATTTGGATGTGAAAAAAATGAAATATAAAACTTTAGGAATAAAAAAAAGTGCTCTCTAAAATTTCACTAATCCACTCATTATGAAGGAAAAAAACATTACTTTTTCAGTGCTTTGCTCAGATAAGTTGTACTATATTGCATGTGAAATTAATTTATACATTATTAAAAAATCTAAGCAATTGTTCTGTACTTAGGCATTTAGTATCCTACAAACATGACACATTGATCTTCTTTTGCCTCTTAAGGAATTATCATTTTCATAGGGCCTCTATTCTTCACCAACCACAAAGAAGTAATCTATGATTGAGATAGAAAATCATCTAGACAACATTTGTCTCTCTGAATCCGCCCTCCACAATGTACCATTTTAATTTATAGCACTTAAAGCATGAACTATTCATGTTCAGGTAGACTGTCATTCTCTCACACTCTGTGTCTACTTCTGTATTTTTGGTTCACAAGATTACATTGGCCTAGATAACACCTTTCTTGTTCCTTAGTGACGTTCTATTCATCCTTCAATTAAACTAAAAAAAGTTGTGCTTCTCATTTTAATGAGCACTTTCTTAAGAATTTTAACAATAGCGTCTTTTTCAAATTGTGTTTGAACATATTACCTTAAGTTGTGTCCAGTCATATTCTCCAATTGTTAGACAAAATATAGACTCATGACATTCACCATGCCATATGAATGTATCGTGTGTCCTCAAGAAAAATGCAAAGTTTTCAAAATATTAATAATGATAATAAAGTGTTCTCAAAGGTGTAGAAAATTATTATACTATAAGGTTTAACATCAAAAGCAGACATAAAATTTAATGTACAATAGAATTTTCACTGTGCAAAAAACGACATCATAAAGACCAGAGGAAGATACGTTGAAAAACTGAGCATAGTTGCCTGTGAATGTTGGGATTAGAGGTGCTGGCATTTCCTTCTTTACAATTTTCTTGTTCTATCCATTTGCCATGATTAGATATGATAAAATATTTTATGAAAATATTCTTATTTCTTCCAAAGTTAAAAGGACTCCTTTTCTTCTCTTTAATTAGGGAGTTCATTTTAGAATAGGCTAATTAATGGCATATTTATAACTCTTTATGTATGTAATTTCAATTTAGGTTTTACTTATATCCTGAGAGTTTTCTCCTAAAGATAATATTCTATCGTATAATATCAGTTCGGTTGTTTGGGTGTTTGTTAGTTCAATCCTCCTTTACTGAATTAGCTTCTAATTCCTTGGAGAATAAATTGAATAATCACAGCAGTGATGGTAGTTTAATAATATTGAAATACTGTGTATTTATAATGTGCTGGTCACACAAGCATTAAATATTCTGTGTGTATACTCAGGTTATTATTCAAGAGAATTTTTGTGACATACACTTTTTTAAAAAAGATTTATTTATTTATTTGAGAGAGAGAGAGTGAGTGAGAGAGAGAGAGAGAGAGCGAGTGAGCAGAGGATGAGGGAGACAGAATCCCAAGCTGACTCCCTGCTTAGTGCGGAGCCTGTCTCCAGGTTCCATCTCACCACCCTGAGATCATGACCTGAGCAGAAGCCAAGAGACTGAGGCTTAACCAACTGAGCCATCCAGGGGCCCCAACAGAAACTATTTTTATCTCTATTTTGGAAATGAGGAAACGGAAATTTAAAAAGTTAAGCACCTCCTCCATGATCACTCATTAGGAGGTGATAGAACAAGTTTGTATGGCTCTAGATATCGAATTCTAGAACATTCTATCATTTGACCTCCCTTGTATGCTTTGTATCTCCTCATTGTGATGAGCACAGGGTCCTCCACATAGTAGTTACTCCAATAATAAATATGGGATGACTGATGGTGCATATTCCAAAATTTTAAAAATTTAAAACCAAAATGATGACTGAGTTTTGACTTATGTTCCTAACTCTATGTTTCACATAGTTTAATAAAGTGTAAAATATTCCAGAAATGATCTCAGTCAATAGATGTTCCTCCTGACATCATTGTAGTAGCCCTTTCTTTGCATACTACACTGGACTATTTCCCTTTTTTGCTTAAACAACATAGTCTCTCTAGAATATAATTAAACCCATCTTCTAGAACAAAAACAACAAAATGACATATCAACAAGGTAAGATACCAACAAAGCAGAAACTGAATACTACTGTAGATATTACACACACTATGGCATTCAAATTCTAAATTATTCACAAGTGGCAACTTTTCTAGTCATGGGTAATGAGATGAGTCACATTCTCATTTAAACGCAATAGGTGATGTTTTTCTGAGTAAACATGTGCACAGATGGAACTCCAAACTTTTCTGTGGGCTTTCTCCATTGAGCCTTCTCTACTTTTTGTTTTCAAGGGAAAATTACAGGTTTTTTTCCACTTTTATCTACAAAAGAAAATTTAAATCTGCATACTAGTAAATAAAACTGATTTTATTGGCATTAGAATTAATTTAGTAATTGAATTATCACTTGTCTTTTGCACTTTAGGCAGAGCTGTAGTAAGTCATCTGAAGTCATCTTATTGTAGATGACATTATTTACGTGCATTTTTTTTTTTTTTAACAAAAAGGAACCTTAGAAGTTGTGGTGAGAAAAATGGAATTCAATGTGATGGAAAAGCAACTATAGATGTGTATGCAGAGCAGCATTAAGTGTGACAAGGAAGCTGGAATAACATGGACTGAATATAGAACTGAGGCCGTGGATCAGTCATGCCACACGTGAGCTGAGTCATGAATGAGGGGAGGGCCATCAATAAACTGCAGCTATGCTAATGTTGAGTATTTGGTGGTCTTTGTACTTGGTACTGATTATATGAATAATCTCATCTTCCATGGGGAATATCTCCCTCAGCTGTGTCATACTGCAAGGGTCCCATAAATATTAAGTGTACTTTTTTCAAGCATTCAATTTTCTCTGAATTTCTAGACATAGTGGGAGACAGCATCACTGACTACAATATTCAACACAAAAATGCTATTCAACTCAATTGCGTTATGATAGGGGTTAATTTTTTTGTATTAGCATCTAACTTATAGAAGTCCTCCATGTCAAAAGCAAAAGGCTATTAAGCGAGAACATACTTTAAAAGTAATCAGCAAGTTGAATAAAGATGCCATATTATATCTAGAATGATTTTTGAGTGATATACTGACTGCTTAAAATTCATAATCCATGACCTTGGTTTCTGAACTGAAGATGGAGAAATGATACTATTTTCATTTCTCTTTAAGATTCCACTCTCTTATTGCAGAAGTTTAACTTGAATGTGTATTTTGGGTGTCAAGTGATCTCATCTGAAATGGTACAAGCGTATATACAATGTATCTATGAAGGAGAATGGGGTAAAAGCTAGAGAAATTTTACTGCTAGTGACTACAGAGAGTTGCTCTTTCTTAATATATCAGTTGACATTTTGTGTGCAGAATTCATGCATTTCTAATAGTCCCCATAAAATGTCAGCTTGTTCAGGAACAGTAAGCTGCCAGAGAACAGTCTTCAGCAGCCTATATGGTGGCCTAGAGCTGCCCTTCCGCAGAGCCATTGCCCCAATGATGTGTCACATGCAACTTGTCTGAATAAGTGCAAATGAACTCTAAATGCCATCCACGATTCTGCTCTCCACACTTCACCCAAAATTGAACATGAAGGTCTCTTTTTATTTTTTTTTTCAAAATCTCTGTACCACAGTGACAAAGTAAAAAGAAATTTCAATTCTGATTTATATTGTCTGAATTTAATGTGTCTTTTAAAATTGCAATTGAATAAATCCATTTCATTATCAATTAAGCTCTCATTTGCCTGTAAAATTTTCTTCTTTCTCTCACACTCCAGTCCTTGACACACACACAGCTGTTCCATAAACTGTAAATGGTTTTCAACAGGAAAGAAAAGTGGAAACCAAGTGAAGCTATGAAATTTGTTTTCAAGGAACAAACCCAAGATTAATCATTTGTTTTTGTTTTAAACATCATTTTTTATGTTAAATCTTAAATAGCCCCAAGAAACTATCCTGGTTCTCGTGACTAGCCCCAGGCCTTCTGATCCTTTTTTTTTTTTTTTTTTGCCTTCTGATCCTTGAGTGACAACATAGAATAGAGCTTAAGGATAGAGACCACACTGCTTGTGGAAGACCCAGTTCTAATTTTTACAAGCTGTGTGACTTTGACATGTCATGTAACCTGTTGCTTTAATTCCTCTCTCTTAAAAATGTGAATGATAGTATTAGTGTATAGTAGAGCTGATTGTAAAGATTAAGTGATTTTATAAATGTAAACTACCTTAAATAGTATCTGGCCCATATGTAGACAACATAAGTCTATACTATTATTGGTATCAACTATGCGTTCTCTCTGGACATTTAAAATTATCTGAATGTACCATTTTGTATTTTTTTATAGGCTTAATTGCATTATATCCAGTTACTGATATTGGGAGGAAAAAATACAACATCTTAGTCTTGGGTCTTTTATAGTACTTGACATCAATTCAATAGGTCCTAACCCGAGACCCAAAAAATGGCTATAACAATGTTCAATTTAGTGGCATACACCTGCCAAATTAGATAATTTGTTCAGTTTCACTGATACATATATGTGTCACAGTTTGTATAAAGATGCTTTAAAACCATGACTGGAACCCGAAAACAGAAGAGAGAAATCTACCACATGAAAATCACGAAAGGATTTTAGTAATCTAGCACATAACTAAATTTGACATTACGGTCCTACACATAAATTATAAAAGAAATGTAGAGTAGCTTCTATCTGTGCACCAAGTAACAAAGAGAGTACTTATTCTTGACAGAAAGACAAAGTTGTTTCCTCTCTGCCCTTACATTCTGGAGGAAAATTTATATGAAAGATAAAACAAAAAGTGGCGAAAACACAAGTTATTTGACTTTAGTTTTACAAAATATTGTGAACTATTCATCATATGTTTACATATTAGATTCTAATAAAAGGTCAGGGAATACTATGGGCTCATCACTTAGTGAATATTTTTTATGGGTTTTAAGTGTACATGTTTGTGTACTTTGCCTTTTTGCTGATCTAACTTGGTTTAGGTTTAGAACTTTAATAACACAGAAAAAAGAAGTCTTAAATCACCCCACTTCAATTGCAATCTCAAGTATGAGTTTGGGAAGATCTGAATAACAATTAATGCACAATTCAGCTGTCTGGCAAGGTTCACTCTCATATAGCTATTCCACAGCATTGATTGAAGAAGAACTCCTCACAGTTTCTTATAGGACAGCAGGGCTGATATTCTGTAATAAAGTTTACAATACCTGTGCTGAGGGCAGATGCATGCCGTTGAATAGACTTTGAGTATTTTTCCCCCAAAATAACACAAATCCATTTAAGTGCCTAATACATAATATGTTATGACAGGAGAAAAAGGAAAGAAAAAAGAAAAACAACTTAAGTAACAACAGGAGCACCACAATAGGGTATGGAGTGAAAGAACCTGTCATAGGGACCCTGCACCAATAAGCATGAACAAGCTTGAAATCCCCCCAAAGCTCAGCTTCTTGATCCACAAAAGTGTCTACAGAAAGAATAAATGAGGTAACAAAGTTTAAGTCCCAATCCTTTATTCAATATCTGACACATGTTAGATCCTTAAAAAAAATTAGTTATTTCCTCTTGCCCCAAACTTGTTTGTTAAAAAAAAAAAAATCAAATATTGCTTACCAGAAAGCAAAGTCTGTAGAGTATCACCCAGGATACCCTGATGATGATGATGATGATGATGATGATGATAATAATAACAACTATTATTATTTTTGGCACAACCATTGTTCATGTAAATAACAGGAGTTTTCAATGCTGTGAACTTAAAGAGATAATGCTCAATTTGATGGAAGTAAATATCTGATTTTCAGGCCACCATGTTTTATGCGGCCACTGGAGAACTAAATTGCATCTATCCCCATGCCACTTGGTTTCCAAAGAGAGAAGGAATCAAGGGACAGAGAGAGCCTCAAATTACAGTCATGAGCAATAGAATGGATATCTTAGGCAAAAGCAGAATATTTTCATGGTCATCAAGGGTAAATAAGAGTGTATTTAATCAGCATTGACCTCAGAGCTACAACTGAACCTCGACACATTGATTGAATGGAGGATCAATACACACTGGGGAGAACTTTGTCCTGGGAGCATGCTGTGGTTTTAGTCAACTTGAACCATAGACATGAACCAGCTTTTAGTTTTTGCGATCCTGAAATTCAAGATTGAGCTTAAGCAGACCCTAGTATGGTGTTGAGCTGGTATTTAACAATACTTTGAGGAGGGAGAGAAAAGTTGTCCAATAGATTTATTTACTCAAATATGCAATTATAAGTTTTGAATATCTAGAAAGTTCACATAGTCTATTGAAAGCAGTTTCTTCCTAGCGCAAATGCCTAGGAATAAAATTTCTAAGTCAGAGGGTTTCTTGAAAAGCAGAAAATTAGAAAACAGGGAAGAACCATGTTGAATTCTCCTTAGAATTCCCCAGCGCACAACACATTCTCTTTCTTTCTCTGTTTCTCTCTCTAGATAGATAGACATAGAGGTACTATATATAGATACTATATCTCCTTAGTATCTCCCACTGCACAACACATTCTCTCTCTCTCTCTTTCTCTCTCTATATATATATATGATATATAATATATATACATATATATATATGTAAATATGGATGTGTATTTACATCCATACATGTCCCCTCCATGGTCCCATGGTCCATATATATATATGTCCCTATATATATATATGGGGTCCCCAAATATATATATATATATATAGATAGATAGATAGATAAATAGATATAGATAGATATAGATACTATATAGTTATTAGTTACTATATTTACACAACTCTGGTAACAACATAGTGAGTATACCTCTGTATATATATATATAGAGAGAGAAAGAGACAGACAGAGAGAGAGAGGCTTTAGTGAAGGCTTAGGTTGTTGTACTGGGTCAGAAAAAAAGAGACAGACAGAGAGACAGACAGAGAGACAAAAAAAGAGACAGAGAAAAAGACAGACAGAAAAAAAGACAGGAAAAAAAGACAGAAAAAAAGAGACAGACAGAGCGAGAGAGGCTTTAGTGAAGGCTTAGGTTGTTGTACTGGGTCAGAAAAAAAGACACACACACACACACACATCCTTATAGCGGAATAATTATAGAGATTACTTGTACCATAGTAGTCAGAGCCTGGGTTGTGTGCCCAAAACCTGTGTGACTCCAGGATTTTGCTTAATCTCTCTGAGCTTTCAGTTTCTACAGTACATGTGCTATTTTTTCTACCACAGAATTACTGTAAGGCCAGTAATACCTTAGTGGTCTTTTCCCCATTTTTTTTTTAAAGATTTCATTTATTTATTTGAGGGAGCATGAGCAAAAGTGTGAAAAGGGGGCGGAGCAGAGGGAAAGCGACAAGAAGACAATGCCAAGCATGGAGCTGGACATGGGCCTTGATCCCATGACTCTGAGATCATGACCAAAATTCAGACACCTAACCGACTGAGCCACCCCAGAGCCCCCAGTAATCCCTTAGTTTTAAAGTCCTCTGTGAAGTGTGATAAATTTTACTAATTCACAATATCATCATCAATGTGTCACCCTCTCATAACAGATTACCCGTGTTTGACCAAACACATGTTTTAAAATGAGTGCAATTTTAAGGCATAGAGAAACCATCATTGGCTTCCAAATTAAACAGCTTGCAATTGATGGTACTTAACAATTTTGATGACCAGTATTTATAAGAAAATTCCGGTTTCTTACACAACCTCATCTATAGAAATGCTTACAGTAGAAATGGTGCATAAATATTCAGTGAACACTTTTAAAAAGCTACCTAAATTGTCTTTCTAAAACATAAATATATGTGAGGAGAAAACCAACTACTGAACAGGATTGCTGCCTTTGTGTTCTCTAACAATAAGCTCCTATCAAGGGAGATAATGAGGTTTTATATTTGCATAGCACCTGTTTAAGCAAGCTCAGACTGGGAAGGAAATGTACCTTGCGCCAATGTCCTGGGCCTGGAGGTACAGAGAACAGTTTGAAAAAATTTGCCTTTAAAGTAGCTGAACTGGCTTCATGGCCCATTTTCAGGAATAGGCTATTTTTAATGTTCGCTGTGTTTACTTACAATAAACAAAGTACACATCAAAAGTTTGAGTTTGGTTTTTGTTCCCTATTGCTGACTATGGAGGTTAACAGATGCAATTTTTTTTCCTATTCTTTAAAGAAAATTGGTGCAATTCTTCCTAGAATATGTTTAGTCATTTCACCAATTGTGAAGTTATTTTTTTAAATGCATTTGAAAGATTTGAAATTGGTTATTCTTTGAAAGCATCCTGTCACAGATACAATCACAGCAGCCACTGGAGATCAACAACATTGTGTAGTATTTTTTAGGAAAAACAAAACAACCAAAAAAAAAAAAAAAAAAAAACCACCAGCCACTTAACTGCTAATAGTAGATTTCCTTCTCTTTCTGCTCAAACTTGAAGCTTTCCTCACCTCTATGGAAACTTTTATTAAGAAAATGTCACATTTGTGGTTAACAAGTACTATAATACAATTTATGAGCAATTGAAATTTTACTGTTCAAAGTAATTGTATTTCATTTTTCTGCAGTGCTGGTGGTAGCTTGCTGCTTGTTTAATCGTTTGGTATTCTATAATTTTTTAAAGTATATGCTAATGTCATTTACTGATATAAGCTAAACTTAAAATTAATCTGGATTAATACTGTAAAAATGCTTGTAAATTACACTTGTCTTTAAGACAGTCTTTAAGGCAGTCAAAAACTAGAGACCTAGTCCAGTGGAAATATAAGAATTTCAGTATCAGCCAGCCCTGGCTTTGGACCTCAGGTCTGCTCCATAGGGCTGTGAAAATGTAAAACAGCCATATCGCCTCATTGTGCTTTTTTCCCTCATCTGTAAAATAGCCTAAAGGAAAAAAAAAAAAAGCTTACTTTTTAAATTATAATGAGAATCAGATATAATAGCTGATCTTAAGACGTGGCAAGGAGAATTTGTTCACTGTTATTTCTCTTCCTAACATCCAATTTCCCTATAGGTTAAGTAAATGTATAGGTATAGGGATAGATATCTATATATTCCCTACCAGCATTTAACTAGAAATAATTATTTTTGATATCAATTTCAACCAGTATAAAAGTGTCATATAGAAATCCACTCAACATGGAGCACCTGAGTGGCTCTGGGGTTGTGTCTGCCTTTGGCTCAGGACATAATCCTGAGATCCTGGGATCGAGTTCCGCATCGGGCTTTCCACAGGGAGCCTGGTTTTCCCTCTGCCTGTCTCTCGGCCTCTCTCTGTGTGTCTCTCATGAATAAATAATTTTAAAAAATGAAATTCACCCAACAGTTTAACAATAAAAAATGTCCTATAGTAAGAGACTATTTGCATTAAAGCCAAAGAATTAATTATTATATACTAATCAGCAGATTACGCTGGGCTTATGGATCTAGTAAAGAAGAACTTCTAACTATTAGAGGCTCAAAGTATTAATTGGAAGTTTTATTTATTTTTTTAAATGTTTAACTTTATTATTATTATTTTTTTTAGATTTTATTTATTTATTCATGAGAGAGAGAGACAGACAGACAGACAGGCAGAGGGAGAAGCGGGCTCCATGCAGGAGCCCAACGTAGGACTCGATTCCAGGTCTCCAGGACCACTCCCTGGGCTTAAGGCTGCTAAACCACTGAGCCACTCAGGCTGCCCTAATTGAGGTTTTAGCCCATATCCCTTTCATTCTGATTTTTGGTGGACCAAGAATCTGTACTTTCAACAAGTTTCCAGATGATCTTGATACAGATGGCCAATAAACCACATTCTGGAAAACACTCAAATATGTCACAGATAATTCCCAACTAAACATAAGGGGGCACTAAAACATGCAGTGACATTCATTTGAAGTGTGAAAGAATCTGTCGATTTAATAAATCAACACTTATTAAGTCACCATTCTGGGGAAGGCAGTCTGTCAAGTGCAATCAAAGATGAAGAGATATCGAAGAATCTGTGTTAACCTTATTCTAACTGGGAACACAGAAGAATGAGCAGTAAGTTGCTAGATAATGTTTTTCAGTGTTGCCTATGAAAGAATAGGTTAATGCCATTTTGCCCCATCTTTATACCAGGTGTTAATGCAGATTTTATTTGTTCCAATAAGGAGTGCAGACAATGCCATTCTAACCAGAAGGAGAGGCATTTTCTTATGTCTATCAGTGTATTGCTAAAATATATCTCCTTCTAATAAAAAATGGCCTTTCCTGAATATGGAAACTCAAATTTTGAGAACATTCATTATGTAAAGTTTAGGTATATTGATGAATATAACCTTAACATCTGCTTGAACACCAAAAAAGGATTATGTTTGGGCTCTTCTGTCTTCAATGAACATTCTTCAGCTATTCATTTGTCTTGTAACTTCAAGAAGTCCAACATTTGTGTTGC
Source organism: Canis aureus (assembly GCF_053574225.1). Taxonomy (NCBI): domain Eukaryota; kingdom Metazoa; phylum Chordata; class Mammalia; order Carnivora; family Canidae; genus Canis; species Canis aureus. The sequence goes on along the minus strand of NC_135622.1, from coordinate 55,452,064 downwards.
ATTCTTTTCAGATTTCTCAGATGGATACAACTGGACCAAATTTACTACCGAGACAGTCCAACCAATTGATCCTCATTCTGCCAAACCCAGGCAGTACAGTGACAAGTGCTCTTTCCTTGGAGGGGCTAAAGTGTTCGGTATTTAAGTGATGTGACTGAGATCACGTGGATCATAACTGGAAAAACCTGGATGTGAACTTCAATCTTTGAACTCCAAATTCTGTGTTCTCGGTGCATACTCAGAAGTATAAGTTGTGGAATGGGGACATTGCTTGGTTTTATGAAAATTTAAATCAGGCTAATAGCAGTCAGAAATTTTCCTTGTAATTGTACATTCAATAACAGAATTAATGTAGTGTATTAAGAATTGTAAAATTAGGTTTTAAAGTCATGATTAAATTTCATGAGAGCAAAAAGAAATGAAGATAACATTATCATAATGACATCTTATTGAGGTTTTAAATTCTGATTGAAGGAGGTCTACCAGATAAGAACATTAGGGAAGACAATATTCCTTCTAGTCCTAAGGCTATGGCTCTATTGTACAAGATTCAATGTAGTTTAAATAAACTCATGTCTCAAACTATCAAAAATCCTCCTCAGGCCCCTACCTTCTAGATTAATAAACTATCAAAAAATACTTGGCTATGATGGCATAAGAATGTAAGCCAATTTCAAAGATTATCTTACTGTTTAAGGAACTTTGTTCTCCAAAAAGAGCTGAAGACATTCTGGAATCTACCCTTTATTTGCTCAGCACTTCAAAAGAGCATTAATTCTTTTGGATGCCGAATATAAAACATGAGAAATGCTTTTTTTTTTTCTATCAGCTCAGATTTTCTCTGTGAATGGACAGATCAGTAAATAGTTATGTCTCAAATACTGACCAAAAAGTCATCCCCAAGTATCACAAAATTATAGAGAATAGGAATTCAGTATAGTTTTTAAGAGACTGGACTCCCGAATTGACTGCCAAGTTCAAATCCTGGCCTACTTGATGCATGACTTTGGAAAACTTAATTTAGCTCTGTGTGTCCCATTACCCATATTTATAAGAGACTTCAGGAATATCTGCTTGATAGGGTTACAGGAGAGCTGAATTAAATAAGACATTTAAGTTACTTAAGTAGTACATGGAACATGGTTATTCCACATTCACAAGTCTAACTAATGCCTAAAAAGAAGGCAGCAAACACACAAGCAGTCCTAAATGATGAATGGGAATTTACTAGGGATGAAATTGACCAAAGTGCTCTGAAATGTGCAAAAGCACCATGAAATCATGACCTGAGCTACAACCAATTGTTGGACACTTAACCAACTGAGCCACCCAGACACCCCAAAGAAAAAATATTTTTAAACATATTGGTAGAGATCCTGTTGAGCCATTTTTCCTCATTTCTTTCAAGTTTTTATCACCAGCTTACGTCAGCAGACATTACTGAAAAGAGCTTTTAGAAACCTAAAGCTGTATTTACTAGCAGAACGCTAAGGTGTTATTTGTGCAGCACAATGCACAATGAGTCCTTTATGTGAATTCACAGCAGACATCCGGCTCTCAGCACCTGGAGCAGGTGTGCCTCTCTAACTCACAAAAAAAAAAAAAAAAAAAAAAAAAAAAAAGGTAAAAAGAAAAAAACTCACATTTGCCCTACTCAAATGATGATGAACATAATTTTCTGTACTTGGACTCACAGGATTCTTAGAATGGAACTCGGGGTCCTTAGAGTATGCGTACCAGACCTATAGCATGTGTTTCCATTTTTCTGGTTTTATTTTATTTTATTTTTTAGTTCCATTTCCCTAACTTAGTTCATGCCTTTAGCTAATTTTCCTTAAGTTATGGATTAATATAAAATATATATAATATGTAGGGAGTGATTTTTATGTGCTAGGAACTGTCCTCAGAGTTTTACCTGCAGTGACTCAAACACATGTTTCTTGGGCATAAGGTAGACATTCACAACTGCACAGAGGTCAGCTCATTGCTCAAGGTCACAAGCCACCTCGTGATGGAACTGAGTTTCGACTCTATGTGATCTTTGAGCTCTGAACCACCTCATTGTATTTCCTTTGCAAGTGTAGCAAAGTCTGAAGATATTTCACCTTCTTGTATTCACCATCGACTGATAAATACATACGGATTGTCTAGCTACTGAGCATAGCCCTGAGGTGTAAAACAAAATAGACATAATCTCCTCCCATTAATAAAATGTATTTTAATGGTAGAGAATAAACATAATTAACTATCATGGAACAGGTTAATATCACTTGCAAGGCACACATAGAGACCTGTAGATACACAGTGGTTTTGTGTGTGTGTAGGGGAATGTTTGAATGTCTTACTGCCATCCATGGAAGCAGTCTTGTTGAGGTTTTATGCTGAGAGGAATAAGTTCAATAAGAGTGATGTTAATTTGCACTCCTCTCTCTCCCTACTCAGATCTTAATCTCATGGTTGGAATTTATGTCTAAAAAATAGACACTTATTTTGTTTAAGATTTTATTTATTTAGTTTAGAGACAGAGAGAGCATGAACAAGGAGAGAAGCAGAGGGAGGGGGTGAGAGAAAGAAAATGTGAAGCAGACTCCATGCTGAGCACAGAGCCTGTCGTGGGGCTCGATCCCAGGACCTCGAGATCATGACCTGAGCTGAAACCAGGAATCGAGCACTTAACCCACTGAGCCACTCAGGTGCCCCTAGACATGTACTGATCACTCATTATGCACCTGCTATCTGTGAGCACCTACTCTGTACCACCCATATTGCTTCACTTATTCACCAAAGAATTTCTGCAGTAGCTTCATTTTTTTTCTGAGTGTTTTTATGATTTAAAAAATAATAAAGATTTGCTTCTGACTTGTTTTTATAGAGTTTGAATGATATTCTCCTCTGAACCCGTCAGTAGGATATTGAGTATTAAAACTGGCTCAAGCTTTCAATGTCCTCTAAATATTTTAAAATAATTTTTCTTAGTCTCTTGGAGATAATTCTGCCCAATTTTTCTTTTCTTTTTTGGCGATTTGGATATATTCCTTTTTTTTTTTTTTTTTTTTTTTTTTACCTGAGATAGCTCATTATTACATAACAAACCCATTAGCATAACATACATTTTTTTCACTAATCCTTCAAAACCTCACCCCTCATCTCCACTCTAGTTACACCTAGCAAAATGTTTAGCTTTCTAGCCTTTTCTCCTACAATTTTAAGTGATTTAAGAAAAAAAAAAAGAAATTTCAGAATATGCACTTCCTCATCTCAGGTAAAGACTCACACAGCAATGTTAGAAAACAACACGGATGTGTAAGTAGCAAAGTGTAGATATTTGCTATTTTGCTGGGTGAAACTAATTTCACCAAGACTTAATGAGTACTTACTATTAATGATTAATTATTTCTCAATATGGAAAATCAAGTGTTACATAAATTTTGGAATATTGTTCAATCAGAAAAATTAAGTGTCAATAATAATCAAGGTATGTTTTGTAAAGTTTATCAATTGGGTCATAAATAGTATGTGGCTGCCCTGGCAGGCCTCCTTGCTCCACTGTGTTTCTTCAATATTAGAGTTGTCCTCTTCTCATGCCTTGAATATCTACCTCATTCACCCACTCTCGTTAAGAGTCTCTCCATGCTTGTAGACTATCTGCAAAGACTAGCATCTCTATCGAGTCTGCATTTCTCAACCTGATATGCTGGATAATATGGAGATTTATATACAAGTGCATTCTTTCAAATATAAATCCTTTCAAATATGAAATAGTTGTAAAATTCAGATAGTGACATAAGTGTAAATTTACTCAATGAGATTGCTTTCCTTACCTTAATTAAAGGAATGGAAACTGTGTCTAGAGAAATAGAAGGGAGTGGAGAAGAATATAGAACATAAAGATCTTTGGAAGAAGTGAGATAAAAGTTTGTCAGTCGAAAGTCACTGAACAGCAACACAAGTCTTAAGACCAGAATTTCCTGAATTTGAAATTCCTTCAAGAGTTCTCAATACATATACTCTTTGTTCTGTGGTGGATATGAACACACATCATAACAATATGAGATTTAACTGCAATTTCCATTTTGTGGATCCAATAGTAAGATCACATGATCCAACCTTATAGACTATAAATGGGAAACAGCTGAATACATGGTCTGTACTTGTGATAGGAAATGCCAAAGTCAACTTAATCTTTAAAAAAAATGACCAACAGACTTGAGTTTGTTCACTTAGAATTATTAGATTTGGGAGTTATATAGAATTACATTTTATAATTATTTGCAAGAGAAATAAAGTATGTAATTTCATTATCCTCAGATTTTATACATTTGAAAGGAAATTATTTCAAAGATAATTAAATGAGCCAAACATCACTCGTTAAGGTTTTGAGATGAGGAGGTAACATTACTGTTTTCCAAGTGCCATTTTTTTTTAGCTCAGTAAACCTACTCAAGGTGCTGTGATTTTATAGTTTTCATTAAAGACACAATTAAACATAAGACCATTAAAATCTTTCTTGCAAACCTTCTGAATGGAGAGCTGCTCTCAAACAACTGGGTGTTCATGAGCATCGATGTGATAATGGGAATTTATTCATGTTCTTTCCATTTTACACACAATGAAAGAAGCAACACTACTTCCAGTGACTTTCATTTCTTCATTCCTCTTCATGGTAACTTTTCTGTTTCCCTCTTTCTCACATGCACTGAGAAGTCCTGAGGTTTTGTACACAGAGCCAAGAACTGGACTCAAATGTGAGTCTACTTACCCTAGAATTCAGACTTACCTAGTTCTTTTTTTTTTAAGTCTTTTTTTAAATTTTTTTTTCATTTATTTGTGATAGTCACACAGAGAGAGAGAGAGAGAGAGAGAGAGAGAGGCAGAGACATAGGCAGAGGGAGAAGCAGGCTCCATGCACCGGGAGCCTGACATGGGATTCGATCCCGGGTCTCCAGGATTGCGCCCTGGGCCAAAGGCAGCCGCTAAACTGCTGCACCACCCAGGGATCCCATAGACTTACCTAGTTCTATATGATGGCATATGGGTGTCCTGGCAAATGGCAGGGTTCACAAAGGTGCAGGGAAAGAAATCTAATATGAAAAGAAAGGTTTGACTCAGGAAGCCTGGTCCTGAGTTCTAAGATTCAGAATGCAGAGATTGCTTTGAGTTTTCTCATGTTGTTCCAGATCTAGATCTTAAGGATAAACAGGGAGTAAAGTCTGAGAGATGTTTGTCAATCCTCAGTAATGCAATAATAGTCTCTTTTGGGATGAGGGCAACAAACATGATATAAAGTAGGTAAGAAGAACACTCTATACTTCAGCAAAGAGCATGTCCCTGCTCAGGAGCATTGACTGGTTATATGACACTCAATGAGCCTGGGCATTCTGGGACTTCAGTGGGATCCACAGCTTCATCCTTCACATACTAGCTGTGTTATTTTGGGCAGCTGGCTTAGCCACTCTGAGCCTCAATAAACTCATTTTTAAAAAAGATTTTATGTATTTATTCATGAGAGACACAGAGGGAGAGAGGCAGAGACATAGAGGGAGAAGCAGGCTCCCCGCAGAAAGCCTGATGCAGAACTTCATCCCAGGACCCTGGGAACACGACCTGAGTCAAAGGCAGATGTTCAACCACTGAGCCACCCAGATGCCCCCAATGGTCTCATTTGTAATATGGATGGATAATAGTGCCAAATTTAGAAGATCCCTACAAATGTTAAATTATTTTGCACATGCATGACATTATGAACAATGCCTAGCCCATAGTAAACAATAAACTTACTATTATTCCTTATTATGTACTCTGAGCCTTTAGGCTTTTTGGTCACAAAACAGATGCGCATTTCCTTTGCACAGGGACACAAGAGTATTGGTACAGAGGTCACAGTGCAGTCATAGGACTCAAAGGACTGAGGAACTCACAATGCCACCTGAAGCCAAAGCTATAAGGAATTGATAGAAAAATGATGCATTTTATCTAATAATTGGGATGATTGTCTTCATCCACACTCAAAGCTGTTCATAATTATTTTCTAAAAATAATTTGTGAATGGGTGGTTAGGAGAAATCCATTTTTTCATTTAAAAAAGATATTTATTTGAAAGAGAGAGTGAGGGGAGGGCAGAGAAGAGGGAGAGAGAATCTCAAGCTTAATCCCCACCAAACATGGAGTCTGAATGGGCTCAATTCCACGACCCCAAGATCATGACCTGAGCTGAGTTCAAGAGTCCAACACTTAACCGACGTTCCATCCCATTTCGTTCATTTTAAAAGGGTTGCAGATCCTGCACTAGTGTTTCAAGTCAGAAACAGAGAAATGCAATCCCTGTGTCTCTTGTGATAGGTCAGAAGCAGTTAAAGACCGGGTCATGTGTTTGGATCCCCAATTTGCTATTTCCTCTTAAAGATCATGGACAATATAAGCAATTTTTCTAAATCTCCAGGCTTAGTTTTGTCATTAGAAAAGGGGGAAGTAAAAAAAAAAAAAAAAAAAAAAAAAAAAAAAAAGAAAAGGGGGAAGTGGGCAACCTGGTCGCTCAGCAGTTTAGTGCCACCTTCGACCCAGGGCCTGGTCCTGGAGAACAGGGATCGAGTCCCACGTCGGGCTCCCTGAATAGAGCCTCCTTCTCCCTCTGCCTGTGTTTCTGCCTCTCTCTCTCTTTCTCTGTGTCTTTCATGAATAAATAAAAAAAATCTTTTAAAAAAAGAGGGAAGAATTATAAGAATGTAGCTATTAAGACTGTTGAAGTATAAATGAATATATGAATTGAGCTCCAAGTAATTGCCCTAGCTCCTGAAATACAGTAAGCAGTCAATAAATGATGATGATTTTGAAGGAGTGACAGTAACAGGATGACATCAGGCTGGTCTAGCCCTGGAAACAGTGATTATTCGTAGGGAAACCCTTTCTAAAAAGATATTGGGTATCATGATACCGCTTATAAGACACTGAGATGATACACATAGAGCAGATACATTGATTTATAAAGAATAATTTCAATCTTGATACAGGAGACAAACATAAATGACTCTAGCATGCAGTGCAGGGGGGAATGTGATTATACACACACGTGCACAGGTATAGGATAGAATAGAAGGAGCTTAAGAGCATTGGAAGGAGCAAAGTTGAATTCTATGGAATGAAGTTGTTGAAGTTGAATGATGATGAGCTGGGCATTAAAGAGTGAATGGAATTTTCCAGATAGTTATAATCTTTGGCCAAAACTAATATTTTCAATGGTTTAAAACTGCATGTTCCAGGTTTCAGTAACCGCTGCCTTTTCTTGCCCTAAATTGCGTTGTCAGATAAAATACAGGATGTGCAGTGAAATTTAAATTTCGAATAAGCACCAATAATTTTTAGTATAAGTGTGTCCCAATATTACATGGGACTAATATAAAAAATAAATAATTCTGAAAATCACATATAACTGGGCATCTTGGATTTTTATTTGTTAAATATGGCAACCCCAAGAAGTTACAGCACAGATAGAAAGAATGTTGAGTTTCAGACATTTAAAGACCATTTTGATAAAGCAGAAATTACTGCTATTTCTTTGGGTGTGCTCAGATCAATCACTTCCCACCTCTGCACATCAGTTTCTACATCTGATATAGATTAAGAGGTGATTAAGGGGTGACGTCTACATCCCTCTACAGAAACCATGCTCTGTGGATAGAACTATGATGTTTGGAATGTGGGGTCAACTACATTTAATAAAGGACTCTAATATTTATATTGATGTTGAACATTCATTATGTCTCACACACGGAATTCATTACTTCTTACATTTTCTCTCTCATTACGAAAACAAGTTCATTTTCAAATCTACAAACTGAGGTTCAGATACTAACTAGTTTGGCTGGAACTATCAAGTTCATACGTGGGGAAGTCAGGATTTCATTCCTCTTCTTTCAAATCCTTACCACTTTGGTCACTCTTGACAGCCTTGAGCTTTCTTTGAGTTTTCTTTTGATATTTAAAACAAGTTGTTAGTAGAAAATAATAAAGTAGATAAATGTAAAATTGGATATTCTACATTACCTAAAAAGTAATTGTCGAAATGTAATTATAAATTTTCACTAGAGGAGACACTAATGGAAGGCATTTTTATCTTTTTTTTTCCCCAGTATGATTGCTATGATTCTACTTTTAAAATAGGGTTTCAAGGTTTTCTAGGGAAGTAAATTGGTGTCAGAATTTCCAATAAAAGCTTGATTGTGTGATAGATGACCTGTTCACATAGTGATATACAGTTTCCAATAATTTTAAAAGCACATCTAACCCTCATTCCACCGTATATATTACATAGATTTTATTTGAAATTTTGTAAAAGTGCTACCCAATCATTCTTTGTACTTAAGTTGAAGGGGAAAGCTGTAAGTTTCACTAAAGCATGACACTTCCAAGCACATATTCACAATATATATATATTTTTTCACATTTTTCCTTGAACACTTAACAGGTCAGTAGGCAAGATATTACAGAACTAGAGTACTTTAGTGTAATGTAAGTGTTTTAGAAGCAGATTGATGTCTGTCCTCATAAATTAGAAATTAGGCAATGACAAAAAAAAAAAACACCAGCAATGCAGCAGCATTGTTTTCAATTAAGAGCTAGGAGATGACAGACAGAGAGACACTCCGCATAACTTCCACTGTCCCCAAGAAGCTTCATGGTACACCACTGGGGATGTGGTTTAATAGCAGTCTTGGGTGGCTCATTCCATGCACTAAAGCAGGGAACAGCAAACCACGGCCCTCAGCTCATATCCTTCTGCTGCCTGCCTCTATATGACCTGTGAGCCAAGAACGCTTTCTACATTTCCATATACCTAAGAACAATGAAAAGAATAACTGTATGAAATGCAAATTTCACCAGCCCCCACTAGTGCTTTCTTGAAACAGCCACACTCATTCATTTCTTCACCTCGGGCTGCTTTTATGCTTTAGTGGCAGAGCTCGAAGGATAAAAGAGACTCTATGGCCCACAAAGCCTAAAATATTTATGATCAGCCCTTTACAGAACAAAGTTTGCCACTCCGGTACCAAATGTTGAATTCTGAATAAATACTGTTTTAGGGCCATTGCAAATAACATGTCCTTTGGTATTATTATTTTTCTGTTTTTCAAGTACTCTCAGGAATGCTGGGATAGTGGATAAAGAGAGAAAAATGGCATGAAACAGCCTACACAATGACTTGTGTTTACTTAAATGAGGATTTAGTGGTGTGACAGACAAGAGGAAGACAGACATCCCAGTTTGGATGACTGGGGTAACAGAATCTACCCTGGATGTCCCCAAGGAACAGGTTGTCTCTATAGCTATACTCCAAGCAGGGGCAGAACATGGTTGTTCGTAATTGCACTCATCCATGCCCTTGAGGCAGGCAGGAGAGAAGTCTGACTCATCAGGACTTTCTCAGTGTTCTCCCCATTCTTACCCTTTTCAATCACTCCCCTCAACGGTGTGTGTGATCATATCCCCACATCAGTTACAACCCATAATCACAGGCCTCCCTGATGTTACTGGGGCCTTCCATAGTGATCATGCAGGTGATATTTGCCATAGCTAGCAAAAATGTGGAGAACTAACATTTACTTTAATGTTACTTTTGTGGGGTCCGGTGAAAATACATGAAGTACAGCACTTATTATGTAAGAGATAACACTCAAAGGTTTTTTTTTTTTTTTTCATTTTTTAACCAATATTATCTCTCTTAATCTTATAACAATTCTAAAGTGAGTATTATAATCCTGTATTACGGATAAGGAAACTGAGTCACGACTTATAAGGTCTTACAGAAAGTGAGTATTATGGCCTGGACATGGACCCTCTGACTCTACCCTGCTCACATTTATGTTTCTGGACATGATCTAGACTCAAGATGGACATTCTGGGGGATAAAATGGTATTTTCTCACTGGTACTAGAGGTCCCTCTTCCTCTTCATTGTCCTCTCATTCATTAAGCCCCTCATTAGAAAACAAGGGGCTTTTCTGATGAATAAGACATGGAAACTATGTGGGGATGGATCCTAGAGGCTCCTTTCTCTCCTGACCCTGTCCTGGTTGGTCCACGGGAAAGCAGTGAGTCAAGTCCAGAAGAGGTTAATGTTAAGGGTCCATCACACTCTCAGCAAGGCCTAGACCACCTCCAGTGTTCAGTACCTTGAACGTGGACAAGGCTTAAGTCATCGGCCCCACTGGGCATGGCTAGGATGCCGAGCACCACTGCTGCAGTCCTAGGAATTAAGAGTTGCCTCACTGCACACAAAGCAAATAGACCCTTGGACAGAATTCAACCCTGACTGTGCTTCAATCCTAGAACATATGTAACAAAGCAGCTCACTCATCTTTTTCTCTAAGTAACATCAGTCTTGCCACAAAAGCAAATAAATTACTCTTCCTCAACTTCCCATGAAAATGCAGAACCCTCCTCACCATCTCAATGCATATTTGTCCTCAAAGAGGAAAGGTACACTTTGTAATATTTTTGTGAACTGACATCTTGATATTCCCTTGTTCATTCTTGGCACAGATCCTTACAAACAAATATGACAAATTTAAGGGGAAAGTGCCTATGACACCCCCCATGGAATTAAGTGCTTCATCTTAATAGTTCTATACTCACTCTGCTACCCAGTGACGTGACATAAATACGTGAAATAATGAATTCCTTTTTATGTTGCTTGTCTTTACTTCTGTAGATGCTGGGCACAGTGATTTTCACCTCTCCTATAGGCTGAGGGCAGGCTGTTTCTTCCAATACCAGACTATAAAGGTCAGTCCTCCATACTCTATGGAGAATCCATTCTATTCTTATACTATGTTTTAAAAGTTTTATACTATGTTCTATTTTCCCCTGGGGCATATCCTTCCTCCACTCTTCTGGCTAGAATTTCTTGCCTCTATCAGCAAATATATGCCATAAAAAAACCTTTTTTTTTTGTGACTTTCAGTACATATACTATCTTCTCAATTCTTAGTTTGCGGTTAATTTACATACCATAAAATTCACTCCATTTACAGTTCAATTAAAGTTTTAATGAATTTATGTACTAGTGAGAGCATCACCACAATCCTGCTTTAGAACCACCTCATTATCCACAAATGTTTCCCCATGCCTCTCTTTCAATCCTCCGTGCCATCCATGGCCCCAGACACCCACTGATATGCTCTCTGATGCTATAGTTTTGAATTTCCAAAATAAAATGATTGTAAATAAAATCTTACACCAAGTATAGTCTTTTATGTGTGACTCTTTTTATCATTTTATTTATCTTTTTTTGATTCACCCCTGCTGAGGCATGCATTTGTAGTCTGTTCCTTTTTATTGTACTGTATCACTATACTACATTTTGTTAAACCAATTTGAGGTATGGTATTTATGGATAATATTGTTAGTTCATGGCATAGAAATCTTTTTGTAGACATATGTTTTCATTTCTTTTAAATAATCATTTGGTCTGTGATATATGATAAGCGTTAAGGAACAGCCAACTTTTTCCAAAGTGGCTGTACAATTTTACATTTACACATGTCACCAGCTATATATGAGGCTTCTCCAGATCTTTAGCATTCCAGTGGGCATATTATAGGTTATTACAGTTTTGATATTCAATTACTTAATAACTAATGATGTTAAGTGCCTTCTCATGTATTTGTCATTTGTATATTTTCTTTGGTACTGTATTTAAATCACCTTCTCACTTTATAGTGTTTCTTTCTCTTCTGTTTTGAGTTATTATAGTATTTTATATATTTTAGATACAAGTTTTCTTTTCTATGTATCTTGCAAAAAATATTTTTCAAATCCATGGCTTGCATTTTAATTTTTCTAATAGTGTCTTCTGAAAAGTTTTTAAATTTCATGAAGCCAATTTCTTAATTATCAATTTTTTAGTGTTTTATGCTTTGGTGCTCTACATAAGAATATGTTGCCTGGCCCAAAAGTTAGAAAGATTTTCTCCTATGTTTATTTTATATATTTTAGTGTTTTATACCTACTTTCTGGCTTACTTTTAGGCCTATGATACATTATTATTTATTTTTGAGGATATATTGTATCTAATTATTTCAACACTATTTGTTGAGAAAACTGTCTTTTTTTTTTTTTTTTTTCATTGAATTTTCCTGGCATTTTTGGACATCAGTTAATCATATACATATGGGTTTATTTCTGGATTCTGTTCTGGTACCTTAATATATACATATGTATTAATGCTAATGCCAATACTAGGCTGTCTTTTTATTATAACTTTGTAGTTGGTCTTGAAATTAGGTAGTGGAAGTTCTACAATATTTTTTTCTTTTTAATTGTCTTGGCTATTGTAGACCATTTGTAATTCTCTTCAAACTTTAGAATTGTCAATTTCTTCAAAAATCCTGGTGGGATTTTGATACAGATTGCATGAAATCTGTAGATTAATTGGGCAGAAATGCCCTTTTAACAACATTGTGTCTTCCAAATTCATGCATAAGGTGATCTCCCAATTAATTTTTCTTAGAAATCTTGTGTAGTTAAATTTCTCCCAAGTATTCTATATTTTGATCATACTATGAAGGTTTTATTTTTTTTAAAGATCTTATTTATTTGAGAGACACAGGCAGAGAGAGAAGCAGGCCCCATGCAGGGAGCCTGATGTGGAACTCAATACCAGGACTCCAGGATCAGGCCCTGGCCAAAGGCAGGCATCAAACCGCTGAGCCACCCACGGACCCCCTACTATGAAAGTTTTAAAGTGCATTTTTGGAATGCTACTAGAATACACAATATAATTCATTTTTGTATGTTTTCATTTTGTCACTTTGCAAAATGTACGTATTGTTGACTCTAGTAACTATTTTTTGGTAGATTTTGTAGGGTTGACTTTATGTGAATTGTGTTGAATTATATTTCATGTGAGTTATTTCATGTAAATTTACAGTTATGAGTTATGTGGATTATAAGATAGATTTGCTTCCTTTTTACCGATCTAGAGATCTATGTCTTAATTTATTTTCCTTGCCACATTACGCTGGCTAGCACTTCCAGTACTATGTTGAATAGAAGTCATGAAGTGAACATTTTTGCCTTCTTAATAATCTTAGGAAAAAATTCTCCAGTCTGTTACCATGTATGATTATAATATCTCTAGGTTTTTCACAGGTGTCCTTTGTCAGTTTGAGGAATTTGATTTCTGTTCTTTGCTGAGAGTTTTCATGTTTATGTATGGGAATTTGGTATGCTTTATATTCAGCTATTGATGCGATTATATGGCCCTATCGTTTGTTTACATAGAAATTTATATTGATTTTCAGCTCTGAAATCATCCTTGCATCCGCAGGATAAGTCCTCTGTGGTAGTGGTATATTATTCTTTTTTACATATTGCTATTCTGCAATAATAAAAAGTATCTTAAGGATTTTTGTGTTTGTTACTGAGATAACATCTGCAGTTTTTATAATAAAATCTTTTTAATAAAATAAATTGAAACATGTTTCTTGCTCCTCTAGTGTATGAAACTGTTTATGCAGGGTTGGTATTATTTCTTCCTTTAGATGTAATTCCATTAATTGGACCTGGAATTTTTATTGGGAATATATTTAATGATCAAATCATTTTCTTTATTTGATTTGGTCTATTCAGATTGCCTATTTCTTTTTGAATATGTGTTACTTATTTGTAACATTCACCTTGGTTGTCTATTTTTGTGGCATACTTTTGTGTATAAAATTCCCATATAATCTTTGTAGCTTCTTCAATGATCAACTGGTTATCTGCCTTCGATCATTTCCCAGTGACTGAAATAATTGTTTTTGATAATTTTGATAATTGTTTCTTATGGACTTTCACATGCCTCCATTAACCAAATTAGTTTTCTGCACTATCACTAAAAAATAATATACTTTAAATGCAGTATAAACACTGTGAATAACATTTATTATACCTGTAAGTAATAGGATCGGAGGAAGGTAATACAACTCTGCCTATTGCTTGCTGGAAAGGTTCTGATTTTGTCACCTTTCCCTCTTTATTATATGATGTGTATTACATCATGTGTGTAGTATACATCATATAATAAATCAATTATATGTCAAGAAAGCCGAGGGGGAAAATTAAAAAAAAAAACAATAGCAGCCATCAGATGATTTCAGACACTGAGTTAAACAGCCTTGGGGCATGCATGCACACAGATTACAACATGCATGACCATTCCAATGGGGGTGCAGTGTATCCCACTATAATTCTTAGTAGATTCATCATTACCACTACCTCTGCATGTCTTTTAAATATTTTCTTTCCTCAGTCACCTCTGTTTTCACATATATCTTTCTTTCGTCACTCATCGATGCAGACACCTCGGCTGTCTTTGAGACACATGTCTCTAACTCCTTTCTAAGCTTTGCTACCTTTAATTTTCACTGACATCTTAAAATCAGTGTGTGCAAAACTCAGCATTTCTTTTCCAAATGGAGTTTTCTCCCTGTATTCCTTACCTCAAAGAATGAAACCATCTTCCAATTGTCCACTACATTCAGAAATCATTGAGATAGCTTAGACTCCAATATCACTCAGATCCCAACTTCCTCTCCATACTGATTGATCTTTACCTTAAAGTTTACCTTTCAGTTGGACCATGTGAAATTTTTCTGATTTTTTTAAACTTTATTTTCTTCAGCATCGGTTGACTTTGCACAGAGCTATTAGTGACTTTTGTAAAAATATGTACTTAGAATGTTACTGCTTTTACAAAAACCCTTCAGTGGTTTCCCAGGGCCTATAACCTACTGTGAAATCCCATCTGCATGTCACACAGAGATGGCTGTTTGCCCCGACCTATCTATCTAGCCACATCTCTCTTCACTTCCTACATACAGACTCTCTCCTTCAAAATACTGAAGTAGATTCCCCCTCCTGGTGTTATGCTTTCCATATATCTTAATTTTTCTAACATTCCTACTTCTTTCTAGAACATTCTCCCTCATCTACTTTATAAATTCTCGTTCCTCGCATCTCACCTTAAGCGTCTCCACTACTAAAATATCTTTTGCTGCAACCCAGAAAGGATGATCTCATTTGCACTCTGGTAACACTTTGTAATCAGGCAGTTGCTATATGTAATTTCTGTATAATACACCATAAGGTCTTTGAGAATTGGTTCTAGATCTTACTATATTTGTTTCCTGAATATGGCATGAAATGTCTGACACATAACTGATATTCAGTAAGTGCTTCATAAATGGGTAAAATAATGAAATGCCAAGTTGTGTACGAGTTGAGAAAAAATAGGAGGACCAGACATATCTCTTCTTATGCAACTTATAGTCTCCCTGGGGAGACAAATATAATTCATATTAGTTAGAAATGTCTTGGGAGAAAAGCATTAGCCTAAGTGGGTTCTGGATGACATTTCCTGTACCACATTTTAGCTGTGCCAACCAGGGTCTAGATTACTGAGGAGGGAAACTAGTCTTCTCCTGCTCTCTCCCCAATACATAGAACCTATGTTAATTTTATCATTCAAACTGTCTTCAGGTATCTGACAGCCTATTATGTGGAAGAGGAATTTTGATTTATTCTATAAACATCAAGTAATATCCAGAACCAGTGCTAGGAACAGAGCACAAAGACCTACATGGAAAATTTTAATCATCTCAGCTGGACACATTTGAAGTAGACTCCTTCACAAAGCAGTGGAGTGTTCAGTAGAGTCTGAGTAAGCAACTGCTTGTCAGCAGTAGAGTAGGATGATGGAAGCATCAGAAGGGTCACTAGACAATACTGCCATTCCTTATGAATCTTAAAACAATCTAAGATTAACAGTCACCTTAAAAACATCAAATGGATTTTTCAAAGGAGAAACATCTTTATAACGGCTAAGTGACAAAGAATCCATGTATATAACTACTATTCATGAAGGTACCCAATGAAGCATAAAAGGAACTTCTGGTATTTTTTTTTATTTTTATTTATTTATTTATTTTTTTTTTTTGGCACAGGTATATCAGGGCCACCAATAAACTTGAAAATCTAATTCAGGCCAGTGCCATGCAATCATTTTAAGTGATGTTGTATCTAAGACTTCCTGTAACAGCCAAGCAAGATAGAATATAATCTTAAAACAAGATACATATATATTCTGTTGAGATAAAAATACATCATTGGAATTCAATTACACACCAATCACAGGTGTGTTTATGCTAGATTAGCTCAATTTATTTTAGTCCTTTTGGCACCTTGGATTTGCACCATTAACTATTGTCTTAAATATGAAAAATCTAGTGTCATGATGGTTAAGGCTGAACTGAGATATTCATTAGAAATTCCTTATTTTCCATCATTTATTATGTCTGTTCTCCTGTTTGATGATGCTTTATATAATATTATGTTGAGTGTGAGAAAATTGATTGCTGTCAGGCTAGACTAGCTCAGGTCTTTTATACAACATGAGTGCACTGAAATCCAAGCTCCAAAGTAGTAATTTTTCTTTCTTGCCTGAAATATATTGATCCAATTCAAGATTCACTCTTTGGTGAGGCCTTTTTGAATGTCTCCCCTAATCTTGGAATGAATTCCTCCCTTTCTCTAAGAACGCCCAGTACACTACTAACTTGTTAAAATTAATAAATTTTGATTTTTAGAGAAGTCCCTCTAGGGTCACAGCATGACCTAGTTCATGACAGGTTCTGCAAACAGAGGAAAGCGACCATACCCAGGAGTTGTAGGACCTAGCCAATCTATAGTGACCGGAACCAGTCGAGTATGCATATAATATTCTGGCAGTGCTCAGTGAAGGCAAAAGAGAGACATTATTAATATGGGGATACTCTCCCTTATTAAATGTTGTGGAGCCACAATACTTAGGACCCTGGCTAGCCCCCAGGGTGGTTGTGCTACAAGGCACTGCTAAAATGACTTTTGGAAGTTTAAGGAAGCCATGACCAATGTTAGAAATGGCAGAACCAGGAAAGTAGATTGTGGAAGGGAAGATCAAAGGCTTCTACCCATGGAAAGTTAACTGCCACGGAAATTGCCCTCACTGACAAGTTCTATGAAAGGACTATTTTCGAGCATTGATGCATAAGCAGTAAAGGGCTTTGATCCCAGAGAGGAGAAATAAAACAAATGCACTATCTTACTGCCTAGAGACCATTTCCAGGTTGTAGTTAGGAGGAAAAACCCAATCAGATGCCAGAAATGTCTCTGAGTTGAAGAGAAAGATGGGAAACTGGAGTGGCTGAGGGAGTTGCATTTGCAGACTATACTACACACACACAAAAAGGGGATGCAGCACAGATTGCTCCAGAGATCTACAGAGGATTCCCTAATTTTTGGTTAGGATCCTATCCACACACAGGAAGTAACACCAAAAAAGAGTCAACCAAACAACTCTAGAGCACACAGGATGAGAGGGGAGAAATAGCAATGTATTCCTGTAAGGTCTTCCCTAGACTGTATGTTTAGATGTATACTATTTGAAGTAAAGATGTATATTACAAACCCAGGAACAGTACCCTATTTATTCCCTTAATGGTTCTACCCTCTCACGCTTTTATTGTTTTCTCCTTTACTCTATTGTCCTAATTGCAGGCATACTTCACAACTTTATGCAGACATAAAAAATAAGGTAGGCGTTAAGGTCATTCTGATATGTTTATGCCTGGATGGAGGTGATACACTATAATGCTTTCTCAGCAAACGTTCTTCCTCTCTCCGGACCATAATTTTTCACCGCATTTAAATTTCTTAACAATAGCTAATCTTCTAAAATATTACCATAGAGAAAAATGGGAAGTTGAAAGTTAATTCTATTTCAATAGTACATTTTTTCAAACATATCTAGTACATTTTACAGATGACCAACAGACTTTAATTTCTTTTTCTTTTAAACAACAGCAGCCTATTAGCATTCGAACCCTTTATTCTTCAAATTTGAAACTGATCCCGTCAGATGGAAAAGTATAATAACTGAATTTCACTAGAAATCTCTTTGAATATGATTGTTACACATAAGTCTGATTTATGAGTAACAATCCTATTCAACATAACAAACTGCTTGTGTCCATGTTTTATAATATTAGATTATTCTAAATTACTGTTACGTGAAATTATATATATTTCAAAATTATTTTTTATTTTTCCTTATTGCAAAGGTAATACTTATTCATTATGATGTAGAATTTAAAAGCACAAGTCTAGAGCCACATTTTCTTATAAAAATCCTTGCTCTACTACATCTTCCTATTTTCCCCAATAATTTTGTGCCTTGTATCCCTCATCTAAACAAATAAATAAATAATGGCATCCAATTTATGGAGCTGTTTGAGAAATACATTGTGTAATATATGTAAAGGGCTTAGAATTTGCATGCATATTTTAAGACACTCAATATTTTTATTTTTTATTCGTGATATAAAGTCTAGCTACTATAGATTTAAAAAGAAAAATTGCTCTAATGTTAACAGCTGCTAACATTTTGTCTTTTCAGATTGTTTCTCTAATGAATATTTAATTATTTTTTACAACTCACATATTTATAGATATTATTGGGATAGGCGTCCTCTAACCTAAAAGCACAGAGACATTTATTATTACTTCCTTAGAAATTAATACAGGAATTTATGCACATGCCTATTTAAGATTTTTGGACATGTTTGAAAATATATGCAAAAGTTCATAACAATTCAAATATCCACTGCAGCCTATCCACTTCTCTTAACACATTGCCAGCACTTGTATTAATATTTTAAAGAGATTGAATAGCTGATTTGTGTGTAGAAAAGTAAGAAAAAAAATCATTAACTTGGAATATAGATGGAAGATTTGATAAAAGTATTGCTTAGATGCTATACTTGCTGTTATTGAAAAATATACTACTGCTATGTCAAATGTTCTTAGTAAACACTGCAGTATTTAGGGATAAAAGGCTTTGACGTATGTAACGTAATCTCAAGTAGTCCATAAAAAAATTAAGTGATAAACAAAAGTTTAGCCGGGGGGCGGGGGGTAGAAACTGATAGCAAATAGTAAAGCAAATGGGGAAAAAATGTTACCAACATGTGATTCCAGGTACAGGGTTATCTATAGTTTAAATGTTTGCATCCTTCCCTCAACCCAAATTAATATGCTGAAGTCTTAACGCCACCTCCCTTCCAAATGATAGTATTTGGAGGTGGGAAATTTGGGAGGTGCTTAAGTAATGAGGATGGAGCCTTCATGAAAGTGATTAATGGGCTTTATTTTCTTTAATTTCTATATTATTGAAGTATAATTGACATACAAGGTTATATTAGTTTCAGGTGTACAACACGTGGATTTGACAATTCTACCCATTACACAACACTCACCACAATACATGCAATCATCATCTGTCACCATACGTGACTACAATATTATTAAATATATTCCATAAACTGTACTTTTTGTCTCCATGACTCACTTATTTTATAACTAGAAGTTTGTACCTGTTAATCTACTTCACCTAGTTCACCCTTTGCTTCCACCCACTTTCCCTCTGGCAACCATCAGTTTGCTCTCTGTAATTAAGAGTCTGTTTTTCTGTTTGTTTTTTTTATTCCACATATAAGTGACATGGATTAGTGGTATTAGTGGTATGAGTGTTTTATGGAGGAAATCCCACAGAAATTCCTAGCCCCTTCCGCCATGTAGGGATACAGCAAAAGACACGAGCTATCAATCAGAAAGATGTAGGTCCCTCATGTTACCATGAGGCCATGCTGGTGCCTTGATGTTGGACTTCCTGGACTTTAGAACTGTGAGTAATAAATTTCTGTCATTTATACCCAGTTTGCAGCATTTTATTACTGCATATCAAATGGACAAATCAGGGCACATAGATGTTCACTGTAATATTCTTATTCTTAAAAACTATAAATTTCAGGTTATTTCTTAATAACTAGTTAAAAATAATCATCACTTATAAATTATAGGAAGACAAATAATAAAACCATCAAGTTTTAAATTAGGAAAGAATGGTACTATAATCCTAATGACAATGTGAATGAAAACAAAAGAAAATAAACAACAAACTTATCGAGTTTAAAATCAACTCACTATAGATGAACAAAAATTTTCAAAATACAATAGAGGTAAATATTTATTACTTATATTTATGGAAGTAACCATCAGAAAGTTTTAAAGTTTTCATATACAGAGTAAGAAAGGGGATAAAGGAGGATTTTATGGCAAACACTTTTGTTCAATGAGAGCTCATCTGTTATATTTTATTTCAAGCACAAAATGTATTAATTTGAAAGGAATACAACTCTAATTTACAATTTTATATATACTAGTATCTCTTAGAATTTTCCTCTTTAAAATGCTGTGGTTGTAGATCATATACTTTCTAATGGAGACTTAATTTGATGTTGGTCAACAAATAGGATATCAAGCAGGTACGCTTCCAGAAACCCAAGGAGAAGAAATTTAATTAAAACTCAGTTTTGATTAAATTACAAAGTCAAGGCTGATATTACCCTCTTCATATCTCTGGATTTCTATTATATTTTCCTCTTTTTCAATTTGGTCTGTTTTCTTTTTTCAAGCAAGGTTATAGTAACCCTGACTTTATATGGCCTTTATAGTTTTAAATGTTGAAAGGAATTTGTGTTTTATCTATCTATCTATCTATCTATCTATCTATCTATCTATTTATTTTTGGTGGAGAGAATTAGCTTTATTGCTTTTTTTTATAAATCTATTTTTTATTGGTGTTCAATTTGCCAACATACAGAATAACACCCAGTGCTCATCCCATCAAGTGCCCCCCTCAGTGCCCGTTACCCAGTCACCTCCATCCCTCGCCCACCTCCCCTTCCACCACCCCTCGTTCATTTCCCAGAGTTAGGAGTCTCTTATGTTCTGTCTCCCTTTCTGACATTTCCCACTCATTTTCCTTCTTTCCCCTTTATTCCCTTTCACTATTTTTTATATTCCCCAAATGAATGAGACCATATAATGTTTGTCCTTCTCCGATTGACTGATTTCATTCGGCATAATACCCTCCAGTTCCATCCACGTCGAAGCAAATGGTGGGCATTTGTTGTTTCTAATGGCTGAGGAATATTCCATTGTATACATAAACCACATCTTCTTTATCCATCATCTTTCGATGGACACCGAGGCTCCTTCCACAGTTTGGCTATTGTGGACATTGCTGCTAGAAACATTGGGGTGCAGGTGTCCCGGCATTTCATTGCATCTGTATCTTTTGGGGTAAATCCCCAGCAGTGCAATTGCTGGGTCGTAGGGCAGATCTATTTTTAACTCTTTGAGGAACCTCCACACAGTTTTCCAGAGGGGCTGCACCAGTTCACATTCCCACCAACAGTGCAGGAGGGTTCCCCTTTCTCCACATCCTCTCCAACATTTGTGGTTTCCTGCCTTGTTAATTTTCCCCATTCTCACTGGTGTGAGGTGGGATCTCATTGTGGTTTTGATTTGTGTCTCCCTGATGGCAAGTGATGCGGAGCATTTTCTCATGTGTTTGTTGGCCATGTCTATGTATTCCTCTGTGAGATTTCTGTTCATGTCTTTTGCCCATTTCATGATTGGATTGTTTGTTTCTTTGTTGTTGAGTTTAAAAAGTTCTTTATAGATCTATACCCTAAAAACTACAGAACACTTCTGAAAGAAATTGAGGAAGACACGAAGAGATGGAAAAATAGTCCATGCTCATGGATTGGAAGAATTAATATAGTGAAAATGTCAATGTTACCCAGGGCAATTTACACGTTTAATGCAATCCCTATCAAAATACCATGGACTTTCTTCAGAGAGTTAGAACAAATTATTTTAAGATTTGTGTGGAATCAGAAAAGATCCCAAATAGCCAGGGGAATTTAAAAAAAAAAAAAAAAAACATAGCTGGGGGCATCACAATGCCAGATTTCAGGTTGTACTACAAAGCTGTGGTCATCAAGACGGTGTGGTACTGGCACAAAAACAGACACATAGATCAATGGGACAGAATAGAGAATCCAGAAGTGGACCCTCAACTCTATGGTCAACTAATATTCGACAAAGGAGGGAAGACTATCCACTGGAAAAAAGAGTCTCTCCCTAAATGGTGCTGGGAAAATTGGACATCCACATGCAGAAGAATTAAACTAGACCACTCTCTTGCATCGTACAAAGATAAACTCAAAATGGATGAAAGATCTAAATGTGAGACAAGATTCCATCAAAATCCTAGAGGAGAACACAGGCAACACCACTTTTGAACTTGGCCACAGTAACTTCTTGCAAGATACATCCACGAAGGCAAGAGAAACAAAAGCAAAAATGAACTATTGGGACTTCATCAAGATAAAAAGCTTCTGCACAGCAAAAGAAACAGTCCACAAAACTAAAAGAAAACCTACAGAATGGGAGAAGATATTTGCAAATGACGTATCAGATAAAGGGTTAGTTTCCAAGATCTATAAGGAATTTGTGTTCTAATATGACTCACACAGGTTTTCTCTATTTAGAGTTTCCTTGTGATTTTTAATTTATTTGACAATATGAATAATATCTTGATTTATTGGATATTTTCCTTGAAAATTGACTCAGCATTTTTTATTTTGGTGGCTGAAGTTACTCAGTAAAGGATAGTGTTTTTATTTTTTTTATTTTTTTTAAAGATTTTATTTATTTATTCATAGAGACACAGAGAGAGAATGAGAGGCAGAGACACAGGCAGAGGGAGAAGCAGGCTCCATGCAGAGAGCCTGACGTGGGACTTGATCCAGGGTCTCCAGGATCACGCCCCGGGCTGCAGGCGGCACTAAACCGCTGCGCCACTGGGGCTGCCCAAGGATAGTGTTTTTAAAATGAGCTCTTTCAAATTTAAAATATTATTTCATTGGCTAGTAATTGTCAGAGCATCTAGGATTATTCTTTCTGTATATTGATCTATTCTGTGAGTTCTCTATGATAAATATTCAAAAAGTTGACTGAAATCATCATGTACAGTGTTTGCTATCTTTACTAGGTAATCATTTCAATAAATTGACTCTACTGTGTGTCACATTGAATTATAAATGATGCATCTCCTGAGTGTTACCCTTTGGAGGAAGCCTATAGAATGGTATCCATTGTAATAACCATGAGGAAATTTTATCTTGGAACTTAACTTTTATATGACCAATGGCTAAGTCTCACATCAGATATTTTATTTACCAAAGATCATTTTTACAATGGGCCATGAAAAACATACTCATACTGAAACCTCGTATGATATATTAAAAGAGGATAGGTCTATAAAAGCCCATTTATGCTTTACTTAATGTAATTATACCTGTTTTTAAGGTGGTTTAAGAGGTTAAAGTTACTCAATCTCACTTTTGTTTGTATAGTATACAGTTAGATAACTGCCTTTGAAAAAAAAATAAATAAATAAAAATAACTGCCTTTGTATTGTCTCATAGCCTCAATATTAGGATTGAAACTTAAACAATTAAATTCGTATTTGAGACTTTCAGGCTCAAGTCAATGACAGTTACTCTCCCAATATTTCCTCTGAAAAACAAGTCAAACTATACAGATTCCAAATACAACAAGTAAAAAAAAGAAAGATTATAGTTCTATCATTCCCGATATTCCCAGTTTCCTATTAGTATCATTTTCCTCCTACCTAGAGTGCTCCTTTAGCATTATTTTAAAGACTATAGTTATTTTATTCATGAGAGATACAGAGAGAGATAGAGGCAGAGACACACAGAGGGAGAAGCAGGCTCCATGCAGGGAGCCCGATGTGGAACTTGATCCCAGGTCTCCAGGATCTCATCCTGGGCTGAAGGCAGGAGCTAAACTACTGAGTCACCCACAGATCCCCTCCATTAGCATTTCTTTAAAAAGGACAGTTTTGCAAGACGGAGCCCTTGACTTGTGGGATCTGATGCTATCTATAGGGAGACAGTGCCAAAGTTGAGTTAAATCTGTGGAACACCCCACTAGTATCAGAGAATCACTTGATGGTGTGGAAAACCACACACACTGAAATTTTGGGATCAGAATTATACACATTAAAAAGTAAAAAGAAAAATGTGAAATTATTTTAGAAATATACTATCTAATCAAATAGAACCAAAATAGAACATTATAAAAAATATTGAGATATTTTATATTCTCTTTTCACACTGAGTCTTTAAAAGCTGATGTGGATTTTATACTTACAGCACATCTCATTTCAGACCAATTCATATTTCAAGTGATCAATAGCCATCTGGGGCTTGTGTAAACCATACAGGAAAGCAAATACATAGACCACTTCTATCTTCCCTTTGAGAAACTGAATGGTATTTATTTTTCCTTCTTAAATCAACATATTCGAAATAATCTCTTAGCTTGAATGACTACATAATGTATATCTAGAGCCAACATTATGCTCTCTTGTGCCTTGAGAAGAGCCTCACACACAACAGATGCTCAAAATTGTTTTTTGGATAAATACATGAATGAATAAAAAAATGTTGTGCTGGCAACAGATACTAGTTTTCCTTCACCTAAATATGTCTACATTACATGAATTCACAAATGAGAGTTTCACAGCAGATAGAATTTTGACAGGTTCTTTCCTTTTGTGCTTGAAATATGTTGTACCATTTCCTCTTGGCTTCAATGGTTTCTGATGAGAAATCTGCAGCAATTTGAATCATCATTTCCCTATATATACAAAAAACCATGCCATTTTTCTCTGCTTTCAGTATGTTTTTCATTAGCTTTCCATTTAATTTTGATATGTCTAGACATGTATTTCTTTGGGTTTATCCTGTTCAGAGTCTGCTGAGTTTATTGACTTTGTAGGTTTATTTCTTGTTAAAACTACATTCTTCTTCCTCTCCTTCTGGGACTCCATGTAGGCAAATGTTATATATTTTGTCCTGTAATACTGAGGATCTACTTAGGTTCTTAAACCTGTGTTTTCTCTTTTTAGTTCATATTGAATAATTTACCTTTATTTTTCTTGCAGTGCCCAGACTCTTTCTGTTATCTCCATTTTGCTATTGAGCCCATTCAGTGAGTTGTTTTTTTAATTATTCATTTTTCAGGTCTAAAATTATTTTATTTCAATAATATTTTTACGGCTTATTGAAGCATTTGTAGAATAGCTGTTTTAAAGTTCTTGTCACATAATCCCGACATCTGTGTCATATCAGTGTGTCTGTTGATTTACTTTTCCCATGCAAGTTGGAATTTTCTGGATTCTTCATCTCCAGAGATATTTGGATTGTTTACGCAAATCCAAATTTGGATTGTTGTTTTCATAGTTATTTCAGGCTTCTCAGGATGCATAACATCATACCACAGACTGGGGAGCTTCAACAACAGAAATGTATTTCTCACAGTCCTGGAGGCTGAAGTCCAAGATGAAGGTATTGATAGGGCTGATTTCTAATGAGGCCTCTCTCCTTGGCTTGCAGACAGCTGCCTTTTCATTGTCCTCAAGTGGTCATTTCTTCAAGCGTACACTCCTATACCTCTTCCTCTCTTTATAAGGTTACCAGACCTACTGGATTATGATCTGACCCCTAAGACTGCTTTAACCCCAATTACCTCCTGAAAGGCCTTATATCTGAATACAGTCACACTGGGGTTTAGGACTTCAATGTATGAATTTGGGGGAAATGCAAATCAGCCTATAAAAGTAGTATCCCAAATTCTGGTTTAACCTCCAATATTCCTCTTGCTGTTTACTTTTTAGAGTCCTCAAATAACTGATCCGTTCATTCTATCCAGGCTTTATAATTGTGATCAATAAGACAGGGTAGAGTGCACTTATCAAGAATGAAAACTATTCTCTCTTCTTTTTTAAGGTTTTATTTATTTATTCATGAGAGACACAGAGAGAGAGGGGGGCAGAGATGCAGGCAGAGAGAGAGGGAGAGATGGAAAAGCAGGCTCCATGCAGGGAGCCCGATGCAGGACTCGATCCCAGGTCTCCAGGATCATGCCCTGGGCCAAAGGCAGGCACTAAACCACTGAGCCACCAAGGGGTCCCCACTCTCTTCCTTTTTACAAGTGCTTTTATATAAGGACTATTACCCTACATATGTGATATAGGTTATAAAAATTTACCTCCAATTTGTGACTTAAGTAAAAACTGTTATGAAGGGGTGCCTGGGTGGCTCAGTCAGCTGAGCATATGACTTTGGCTCAGGTCCTGATATTAGGGTCCTGGGATCAAGCTCTGCATTGGGCTTCCCACTTGGTGAGGAGTCTGCTTGTCCCTCTGCCCCTCCCTCCACTCATGCTCACTGCCTCTCTCTCAAATAAATAAATAAAATCTTTTTACAAAAACTGTTATGAAGAGAACACTGGGTCTGATATGATTAAGACAATACCCTGGAGCACCTGGATGGCTCAATGGTTGAGCATCTGCCTTCAGCTCAGGGCATGATCTCAGGGTCCTGGGATCAAGTTCCACATCCGGCACCCTGCAGGGAGCCTGCTTCTCTCTCTGCCTATGTCTTTGCCTCCCTCTCTGCATCTCTCATGAATAAGTAAATAAACTCTTTTAGAAATAAAAATAATAATAAAAAAAAAGACAACACCCTGCTGTCTCAGTTGCTTGAATTGTTGTTGCTAATTGTCTTTCCATAAGCTCATCCCAGCCATGGAGTTCCATTGTCACGTCCTGGAACTGTAGCATACACGCTCCAAAATTATGATTTCAAACATCTCCCTCTATGAACATCAGCACCTTTAGCCCACTTACTTTCTTAATACTAATCTATTAATATCCCCATTGAGATATTCCTTTACCTATCAGTAGCTTATTATTTTTAAAAAATTGATTACACTGTCCTGGCATCACAGATTCCCTCTGACTTGGAACTGGTAGCTCAGCATTAAAATCAATCCTTCTCGGGCAGCCCCGGTGGCGCAGCGGTTTAGCGCCGCCTGCAGCCCAGGGCGTGATCTGGAGACCCTGGATCAAGTCCCACGTCAGGCTCTCTGCATGGAGTCTGCTTCTCCCTCTGCCTGTGTCTCTGCCTCTCTCTCTCTCTCTCTGCATCTCTATGAATAAATAAATAAAATCTAAAAAAAAAAAAAAAAATCAATCCTTCTCAAACTGTCTCAGCTTCCTTGCCTTTGCCCCTAGCAATGCCACCAACTCCGCTAAAAGCTATATGCTCCACCTATATGAATCTCACTTCCTTCTTAAAACCAAAGATTTCAAACCATCATTCATCACAACCAGAGAAGCTTCCTATAGGTCCAGGATACTTGTTCCATTTCCCACGATGGTCATTCCATTCTTATGCTTCATTCCTTAAAACTTTAGGAGCTCCTCCCCAGTGCTCAGTGTCCATTGATGACTCTTCCTCCTCACTTAGAGAAAACAGTCATGAGCACTTTTTTTTTTTTAATTTATTCATAGAGACACAGCTAGAGAGAGAGAGGCAGAGACAGGCAGAGGGAGAAGCAGGCTCCATGCAGGGAGCCCGATGTGGGACTCGACCCCGGGGTCTCCAGGATCATGCCCCGGGCTGCAGGCTGCGCTAAACCGCTGTGCCACCGGGGCTGCCTCAGTCATGAGCACTTTAAAATGCCTTCTCGCTATACCAGTAACTCTACTACCCATATCTGCTGAGCTGTATTGTAACTTTTTCAGATCTTCTCTTAAAGTTTCTTAGATCTTGGGAGTTTTATTTTTTATCAAATTTGGAAGATAATTGCCTATCATTTCTTTAAATAATTTTCTGTTCCTGTTGTTGGACATTCCAGTTTCATGTATATTATATTACTCTATATTCTCCCATTGGTACTCAATACTCTCTTGTATTTTCAGTCTTTTTTCTTTTATTTTTGTACTCCTAGATGGTTTGTCTAGTACTATTTTCAAATTTACTAATATTTCTTTGGCAGAGTCTAATCTATAATGACTTCCATTTGGGATATTTTTCATTTCAGATATTGTATTTAAGTGTCAATCTTTTTATATTGTCTATTTTATCATTATGTTCATGCTTTCTCTATATTCTTGATTGGCAGTTTTTATTTTTTATTATTTTTTATTTAAGATTTTTTTTTATTCATGAGAGACACAGAGAGAGGCAGAGACATAGGCAGAGGGAGGAACAGGCTCCCTGCTAGGAGCCTGATGCAGGACTCGATCCCAGGATCCCAGGATCATGACCTGAGCTGAAGGCAGACCCTCAACCACTGAGCCACCTAAGCACCCCTGACAGGCCGTTTTTATAGCAGGTGTTTTAAGGTTTAATTTCATCATTTCTGCCATTTTCAGATCTATTGATCAAGTTTATTCTGAATGTGGATCATATTCTCTTGCTTCTTTGCATGGCTAGTAAGTTTTGATGGGACGCCAAACGTGAATTTTATGTTGTTAGCTGCTGGATTTTGTTGTATTTCTCTAAATAGTGTAGGTTTATATCTGCCATATAATAAATAAAGTGATTTCTAATTAGTTAGAAATCATATTTTCTTTTAAGATTTGGCAGGATGACAGCTAATGAGATGCCTTCCTGATGTCTGTGGATTGCAAGGTCTCTCCATGTGGGCTGGTGGGGACAGGAATACTTATGATCCTTTGTGAGCTCTCGGAATTTATGGTTTATTAATTAAATTTTGGCAATTCTTTCCCCACCTTTGTACAGCTTCATCTCATGCGTATGCAGATCATGCCATTTAGCCAAGGTCTCAAGGATCCTTCTGCAGACATCTAGAGCTATACTTCTGAAATACTTTCTTCTCTAGCACTTAGCTCTGCAAATGCCAGCTGACTCTGTTTCCCCAAAATGCAATCTCTGTCCTCAATTTAGCAAGATTTCTTGCTCAAACCCTGTTTGAGTTCCCCCCCCCCCGCCCCTCCCCCCCCCCATTGGGCAGCCTGACGACTGCTTTCAGGTGGTAATCTGGGAAAATTGTAGGGCTCAGTTAACTGATTTCCCTTCTGGTGGGGATCACATCCTTGCAATTAGGCATTGTCTATTGTGAAATGTCTCAAAATAGTTTTGTATATTTCATTCAGTTTCCTAGTTATTTATTTCCAGGGTGGCAATTTCTGTAACAGCTAATCCTTCATGGCAGAAGTAAAAGTCACCCTACCAGATCTTTAAATGTTGGGATGCTCCACAGCTGTGCATTTAGTTTTCTTTACTTTCTTTTTATACTGTTTCTCCTAAATAATCTTATGTAGTCCACTCACTTTGAGCATTATTTGTATATGACTCAAGTATATATTTTAAGAGCCAGGCTCTCCTCTCTGCTACATTATATTCAACTGCCTATTTACCATCTCATCTATTAGCCCTCTCAGGATTATTTTGACCACAACAGAACTATTGGTTCTATGGCCTACAAATATACTGACTCACCATTCACACAGATATTAAGACCAAAAACCTAAGAGTCATCCCCAATTTCTCTCTTTAATTCTCATGTCCAACCCATCAATAAATTTTGAAGCCCTAGTCTCTAAAATATATTCTTTTTTTTTTTTAATTTTTCAGTGTTTTCATTGCTACAGATTTAGATCAGACCCACAAAATTAATCAGATACTGTCATCCCCATCCTTAACACTCTCTTTTAAAATACGATGAAACCAAATATTTTTATGGTCTATAAGGTCCTCTGTGATCACCAAGTTCTGTTCCTTATCCTCCCATTTACCCTGATCAAGCTACATTGGTCTACTTTCTGTCTCCTGAAAACAAAGCTGCTACCACCTCAGAGACTTCATATTTATTCTTCATCTCCTTCAAAGCCTCTTCTAGATTTTGGTGTGACAACACTTAGGGGACAATTCATATATGTATCTTCCCTCTGCAGAGACCAAAAGAAACCACACCTGCCACTTTCCATAACAATACCATTTTTATCTTTTATATTTTCAATGCATTTATCAATGCTTCCTTTTGTGTTCATTTGTGAATTTATTTTCTCTTCAACTAGAATGAAAATTTGTCAAATGTTGAGATGATTTATTTTATGAATCAATAAATTATCAGTGCTTACAAGAGTGCCTGGTGCACAGTAGGAACTAAATTCATACTTATTGAACACATGAATACATAATTCTATTTTATTGTAAAAGTACAATATATGGATGTATAAAGCACTTTGATATAAAGAAATCTGCCTATTGTAGGGGTAAGAGTTGTGTTGGGAATTTTCTGTTGATAGACAAAATAATTTTTTTTGAAGATGTTATTCTGACTTTTGATTAGAACTAAGCCAGGAAATGAAAAGGCCTTGTTCCAGTTAGGCTCATAGAAATAATATTATTCATGATATTCTCATATCTAAACTGTAAAGAAAGTTATTTAGATATACTGTATTTATTTTCCTTTCATTATTTCCTGCCCTACAGCATAATTATAGAGACTAAAGAATAAAAAGATTTTTCAGGGGTGTTTTTAAAAGGAATATTTTATTCACATCTGTTCCACAGTAATCCCAAATTATAAGTTTGAGAGAGAAGTGTTTCTACCAGTTATTTTTATAACCTATGCAGCTATCATTAACTTGCCTTTTCTGTATACCCACATCTTGAAGACCGAGTTTGTCATTAGTTTCATTTGTACTGCAATTTTCCTTATTCTGACTTTAACATGTTTCTTTAATTGGCTGAACTGTGCTTTCTTTGCTCAAATCACAGGGAACATGGCAAGGTTCTGAGTGAAGTTTCACTGCTTGACCCTTTTATGATTTTGATTGAATTTCTTGACATTTCTAGTGGACATGCTTATTAAAAGGCAACTTTAATTGAAATGAGCAAGCGCGATCTATACAGATTAAACAAGGAGCACTGATTCTCATCCTTTTTCCAACAAAAGTGTTTGTTAAATAGCAAGGAAAGAATATGAGGTATCCCTAGGAATTTAGAGGAATATTTTTTTCACAGATATACAACTTCAACTATTGCTACCATATGTATTGAAATATGACCTATTGGAGTAGAGAGAACAGAGACTTTGGAGTTAGAGAAAATAATGATAAGAAATGGGATTTGCTATCATTAGAATTTAATCACGTACATAATTTCTTTGAGCTCTAGTGTCTGTAACTGTAAAATGTAAGAGAACATCTAGTTCATTGTATGGTCATGAAGATAAACTGAGTAATGAAAGCAGTCAGAAGAGAGCCTGACATGCAATTAAATAATCAATAGCCATCTATATTATCACTATTATCTATCCACCAAAAGTTTATGTCTTCCTTTTAATCTTGTGTGAAAAACAGAGAAGCATATATTATTGGGTACATGTATCACTTCAGTAAAATAAATCAGTTTTTATGACATTAGCAAGGGTGAGAAGAAGTGTTACAATAAAAAGTACCACAGGGTAGAAAATGTGACTTCTTCTTGCCTAAAATTTGACCTTTTTTCCTTGTTTCCTTTTGTACTATATCTGCTAAGGGCTGACACCTGAAGGCATTTTGAAAATATCCTTTTGACAAACATTTATTAAATACTTATTACCCAGAACGATTTGTCAATATATCCAGTATCCATTCATCTATCTATTCATTCTCTCTTTCAACACATAGTTATTAATTTATTTAATAATTTGTGCCAGGTACTAAGAGGGACTAGAATCCATGACGGACAAAAAGCCAACATCCCTACTTTTTGAATTTTATATTCCACAATAAGAAACAATTTTTATCTCTCTCTCTGGTATTGAAAAGGGGTCAAATGGCAAATGAGTGTGACTGCTGCTTTGGATAAGACTGTCAGGAAAGGCCTTTCTGGGACAGTGACATATGAGTGATAACCCTTATGAAGAGAAAAAGAGAATGGGACATGGCACCAGCTTCTGGCTTGGTGCAAAACACAGGCATGGGTGATGATAAATTATCTGACGATAATCACCACGTAATTACTGAGACAGAATGTTAAATAGAGAGTTTTGATTGAGGTGCCGAGATATGATAAACATCAAATATCAAATGAGTTCTGAGATGAATCAAAATGCAATTTTTAGAGGAAGTATGTACTAACAAGTTGCAAAGGTCCTTAAACCTCTCACTTGTCTCAAGGATGGGGAAATTAAATGTTCTGAGGATGACTACGGGAATAGGAATTTCATAGACTATTATAGAGATGCTAGCAAAGAACTTCAGAGGAAGTATCACAAACAGGACACTGAAGGATAGTTTTTCATTTTTTTTTCTCTTTCAGTAGGAAAGCAAGGAGCAAGGAGAGGGCATTTCAAGCAGTTTCAACGAGTTATACAAAGCCAGTCATATGTAAGAACTGGTTATAGTGCAACACAATAATCAGGTGTGAAATTCAGAGCATCAATGATAGTCCTGTATGGGAGGTTAGAGTCAGATCTCAAAGAGAAATCTTCAGAAATTTTATCTATGGGTGATGGGAAGCCAGTAAGAGTTAGTCATATGGGTAACAGAAAATATCAAGATATGTAGCACCTTCCGTCACGATGGTGCCATGAACTTAAATATCCACAGAGCTTAAATACTCTAACTTAAACATCCGGCAATCTTCTGACCTCATTTTTTTTTCCCCAGTCATGTTGACCTAAGGCTGGCTCTAGGGATTTGGAGAGGCTATAGGCTTTCTCATGGAACTTGCGGGATGAAACTACTAATGCATTAGCCTTCAATAAACATGCTAAAATAGGCTTCATGGTGGTCATTCCTCCCTTCATGGTGGTCATTCCTCCCTTCATTGTACCTTGCCTTCTGCTTAAGCCATAAGAATTTTCTTCATATCCCTCATTTAAAATACAGCAATATTAAACTGTGCATGACCACAGAGGGTGATGGAAGTAACTTGGGAGCTAAGGGTAATATTCTAATGATGAATTGCAAATGCTTTTGCCAGGTGCCTGGCATTAATATTCAAGGATCTTCTTAATCCAATTTCAGAGATAAGTAATTTAAAGTTTCACAGCAGTCTGTGCATGTGTCCATTTCTGGTTCATCCTTGTGGGAGAACTTAGCTGTTTCCATCTCATGTAAAAAGCGCTCTATAGGGTTATTTCCCAAACCTTAGGGAGACCTGAACACCAATTCCTTAGCGCTTAACCTGACAGACTTTAATAACATCTCAGACTCTGGACTCTCAGGTTCCCATGCTGGAATTGACCTCAGGGACAAAAGGAGATCCTCAAATTTGGAGGTGCTATTGACAGAAAGTTTGTGCTTACCCCAAATTAATTTATTGTAATCACATCCCTCATATGATAGTATTAAGAGGTGGAGCCTTTAGGAAGTGATTAGGCCATGAAAGTGGAGCCCTCATGAAAGAGATTAGTGCCCTTATAAAACAGACCCAAGGGAGATCCCTAAAACCCTCCACCATGTGAGAACATCACAAGAAGATGACTCTCTATGAACCAGGAAGCAGGTCCTCACCAGAACTTGATTGTGCTGGCACCCTGATCTCATAGCTCCGGCCTCCAGAACTGTGAGAAATAAATTTCTATTGTTATAAACCACTCAGTCTCTGGAGCTTTGTTATAGCAGCCAGAATAGATTAAGACCCACACCCTGGGAATCTGGAGTTAAACAATCCTATTCCAGTTATTCCTGACACTCTTAATAGCTTTTCAGCCCACAAGCAGGTGGTTTTTGAATTTTGTCCAGCTTTTCTAGCTGACCAGCTTATCAGGATTGTGGCATATCGTGTACCCTGCCCCTTCCATAAGTTGCGTTACCCTGAGATACCTTACGTTAGATAAAAATATGAGCAGGAGGCTTCTCTGCTTCAATCTATTCAACTACTATTAGTTTTACCAAAAAGGCCAAATATTTAGATCTCTATAGCTTTTCATGTTCTGTACTTGCAAATCTCACCAGCTGTATTTTGTGCCACTGTCTCATTGTGTGTTTGAGCAACACAGGTCATCTTTCAAGTTCTCGGAATAACCATGCTTCCTACGGTCAGGCCCTGAACACATGGCAGCCCCTAGGCCTGAGATGTGAATCTCTTTTTCTCCATGTAATTAATTAGTATTTATCCTTCAGAAGTCAGATTAGACTGCTTCCTCGAAGAAGCATGACCTCACTCCCCAGATATCATTTATCACATCCTCTTAAATAACCACGTATCTTGTTTCAGAGCACTTTTTCACAACTGTGGAATAATGTTTATACTAGAAGTCTCCCATGCTAGAGGCATGCTCTGAACCTGTTTTTTTTTTTTTTTTTTTTTTTTTTTTTACTATCATGTCCAAAGCTTCATATAATACCCGTCCTTAACGAATGATCAATTTGTATTTACTAGATGAATAAGCGAACAAAATGTGATGAACAGTGAATAAATGCCCAAGGTCCACGGAACTTGGACAAAAAGTAGTTAAGTGATAACTAAGGGCTATTCTGGTGATATTTTCCATATTTTATAATTTATTTATAACACTGTGTTGATATATATTGCCCATTTATCTAGCAAGAACTTCAGCAAACTGTTTAAGAGGATAGCTCATAGAGCCCATCTACCTGGTTCAGAATCCCAGCTCTACACATTAGGAACTTTGGGATGTTGGACAAGTTAGCAAATCTCCCTTTCATCTCAAATTTATCATCCGTAAAGTAGGTTTAATAGTATAGTTCTCACATGCTTGTCAGCAAATTCAATGTAAGTTAAAACACGTAAAGTGCTTTTCAGCATAGTGTCTGGCATATGGTAACAATTGCTATTTAAGATTATTTATGGTTTTCTTACTAAGTTGGTGATATCAGATTTCCTGAATTTTTCAGGGTAAAATTAGCCTTAATTCTTTTTTTTCTTTTGGGGTATTACATAAATACCTTTTCAAAATCAGAATTATTATAATAGTTAATACCTTTAGGTCAGCAATAATCCATTCTGAAGTACGTCCTTGGAAGTAAATGTTGAGAACAGTGATTTTTGCATGATATGGTTCATCTCAGTATGATTTATAACTTTTTATTAGTTACCTATTATAATGTAGAAGTATTATCAAAAAGAACATGCATTTGTTATGTCACAGCTCTGTCAGTCAAGAACCTGGGCATGGTTTAGCTGGAGCTCTTGTAAGGCTGCAATCAAGGTTTTAGCTAGGGCTGGATTCGTATCTGAGGTCAACTGGGGAAAGATCTGCCTATTAAGCAGCATGGTTAGCAGCATCTAGTTCACTGCCAGCTGCCAGACTGTGGACTTCAATTTCTTGCCGATCATCAGCCAGAGACCACCCTCAGTCCTTGCCATGTGGCCCTCTCCTAGGGCACTGGTAGCATGGCAGTTTGCTGTTTCAAAGGCAGCAACAGAATTTTCTAGCGAGATAGGGCAAAACGAATGCTCTTTTCTATTGGTTAGAAGCAAGTCCCAGGTCCTGTGCTTGTATTTTAGGAGAGTACTCAAGTGTGACCACCAGGAGATGGCATTAATGGGGACCCCCTTAGCTACTGTCCACCACATGATAATTATTGCAAACACCCAGATGTTGAAAAACTGGTTTAACAAATTATGATACAAGCACCCAAACATCAAGAAATTAAAATGAACATCTGAATACATATGAAACGGCCATGATTTTATGTAATATTAAAAAAAAAAGTAAAAGCATATCTTTAGAGTGATTTCTACTAGATAATGTATTTTTGCTAAAACCATTATGGAAGTGAAGCTTTAAAACATTATCAGGTTTTGGTTCAACAACGCTATTTTTTGTTTGCTTTGTAATATTTCTCCTACTTTCCAACTAATAGATGATGCATTATTTGCACAATTTCAAAAATATACATTTTACAAAAAAAATAATAAATAAAAGCCCAAGCTGACTTTTTCTAGAACTGTTCTTTATTTCTTCCTCTTCTGGATGGCAGAGGATTGACAGAAATCCTGAAACCTATGAATCAGCAAGCCTTTCATTTGTGCTTGTCAAATGTCAAGAAAAGCTGAGTACTTGCAAGAAATTCAGTGACCCCTGACAGCTCCCTGCCTTTGCAGCAAAATCTCAGCAGGATTGAGAGAAACCTATCTGGGACAGACATCTCATTTCCATAGCAATTAAAAGCATTGAATACAGAACGAAAACATCTTTAGACCAAAAAAAAAAAAACAAAAACAAAAACAAAAAAACAAACAAAAAAAAACCTCCATCCAGGTACAGGCTCAAGAAACTACTGACTTTTTATGAGGATCCATACTGTGGATACACTTGAAGCATCCTTTTTTTTAAGCACTCCCCTGTTTAACATGCATCTAAAAGACATTAATACATTAGCTATAAGCTGAGTTACTAGTTTTGATGGATATAAAAGCACGCAACAGTTACTCCTCTAAAATGAAGAATCCTGTGGGGTTGTAAGAGTTAAAAATTCATTTTAACTAACAATTATTCTCAGAGTTAGTGAGAATGCTGAGCACTTGAAAACTATGGAGCTCATTTCATGATGCTGTGAAATAATGATATACTTAATTCCCCAACAGATTGATTAGAATTATATATTTTATATTGTAGGCTGCTTAGAAATAGGAAGTGAATAAAATTTCATGCAACAACCTATTTTTTAAGATTTTATTTATTTATTTATTTACTTATTTACTTATTTATTCATTCATTCATCCATTCATGAGAGACACGTAGAGAGAGGCAGAGACATAGGCAGAGGGAGGAGCATGTTCCCTGCAGGGAGCCTGATGCAGGACTCGATCCCAGGACCCCAGGATCACACCCTGAGCTAAAGGCAGATGCTCAACCACTGAGCCACACAGGTGTCTCTACAACAACCTATATTGTAAAATAAACTTTAAAAAGTTACTGACTGGCCATTTTCAATCTGTTCTCTGGAACATTTTTGAGTGTGTGTACATATGTTGGTAGTTTCCTTTTATACTTTATTATTTTTTTTTTAATTTTATTTATTTATGATAGTCACACAGAGAGAGAGAGAGAGAGAGGCAGAGACACAGGCAGAGGGAGAAGCAGGCTCCATGCACCGGGAGCCCGACGTGGGATTCGATCCTGGGTCTCCAGGATCGTGCCCTGGGCCAAAGGCAGGCGCCAAACCGCTGCGCCACCCAGGGATCCTCCTTTTATACTTTATAGTCTAATCTGTTTATTAATATTTTTCCTTTTTCTCTAGATAGAGATTTCTTCAAATCTCTATTTAGAGATTTGCAGTTAATGTTAATAAACATTGAGGGAGTTGGATAGACATCATGTATATCTCACCCATCTTTTCTAGTCAGTGGGAGAGAATCACCAAGCAGACCAGTGGAGGCTTAATCACTTGCATAGTCCTCACGATGGAAAAGCTTGGTCTGAGAAGCCACAATTTATTAGGCTGCAGCACACCTGCCATTTGCCACAGTTCAACACGCTGAATTTCAGGCTGACAACTAGTGTGTACTGGTGATTTGGGGTGGGGGCAAAGTTTGTGCTCACAGAAATAGGTTTTGATTATAGTCGAATGTAAAGAACTGATAATTTTCTCCTCAGAGGCTCTCATTACACAGCACCATGAGAAAATGTCAGGAAGCAGCAGATAAGAGGAATAATTTCTATCTGACTTCCCATGCAATATTTAGAGTAAATTCCCAGCAATAAAAAATATTATTATAATCTGTTCGATAAGGAACATGAAAATTACTGTTCCTATTTAGTAAGTGGCCTTTTTCCTTGTGTCTAATCTGAAAAACATAACCTTTAATACTATTTGGGAAGGAAGTGGAGTATACTAGTTCCTGCTATTACCAATTTTGTTTAATGATCTCGATACATCCAACAGTAGTAATCCCCAAAATTCACTTAAAGCTCTAACTGATTAAGTTCAAAACTTCAAAACTGTTCCTCTTTGCATATAGACCATTAATATCTTCTGTGTTTAATTGGTCTTTATGCCATAAAGGATCATCCATGGATGGATATTTCTCTTAACTAAGAGATGTTTCTGAAGCCCGTAAATACTGCTTGGTGTACTGGAGCCTTGAAGAAGCAGCACAAATATTCTGAGCCATGTAGACAGAGGGGATTTACTATTACATCTCTTTTACATGTATGGCTTTGAAGAGTACTTAGAGGTAGTAGGAATTGACTAAATTTAATAATGGCTATTTGAGGAGTGCCTACCTTTGCCCACATACGTTGATAGGCTACTATAGGTTATATTTAGCCACCAAAGCAACCCGTAAGGTGATTGTTTTATGCTGACATTCCATAGTGGGTGAATGGAAACACAGAGAAATCACAGAGTTGCAAGCAGGTGGAATGGGACTCAAATCAATGTATGTCTTGACTTCATGGCACTAGACTAGAATTTTTAGATTCTATGTGATATCTACAAGAATCTCTTCATCTTTCAAATAAAAATTTTGATGGATTGAAGTGCTCTATGCACTAATGAAGCATCTTTTTATAAACCTTCTACACTGTGGTTCTTTAATTTTGCCTCCCACCCATCTGTATTCACTTTAAAAAACTAAAATATGCCACACCTCTACAAGCTGTCAATAGTAATCTACCTTGTGAATATTTGGACATATTATTCATCAAACCCATTATTAAAACTCCATACTAAAATATTATATTTTATGCATCTGGCTAAACGTGTTTATGGCAAAAGAAATTAAAAGCTATTATATGAGCCCAATCGCTTCCTTATAGTAAACAAACAAAAAAGCAAGTGTATTTATAGGAAACCAAATTTACAAAATTTTCCCAAGTGTGATGGTATTCAAATCTGGCATCTGTCTTTACATTAAATACACGAAGAAGTAACAGTAACAAGTGAATTTATGTAAAGGAATACATTTAATAATACAAAATGAAATGAGCACTGAGTATAGTCACTTGGTTTCTTAGATTATTCCAACTTCAAGCATCTTCTCTATTAGCTGACAGTGGTTGGAAGAATAATGCTAAAGGCAAAGAGAAAGGCTTCCTAGGAGACTGGATATTAAACAGAGCTTTCAAATTGGACAGAAGTGAGGCATGTACACACTTCAGTGTTATTCCACAGAGAGTCATAATAATTAATTTGTGGTACCAAAAGACAAGGACTATCATTTATTGATCACCGTTTTATGTGTCAATAACTTCCTCTACAACAAAGAAATGGAATTGATTAAGAGATATTTTCTTCCACATGGTACCATAAGACCTACCTGGAGAGCAAAGCTAAATACTTAAGTGAAAGGAAAGCATATAAATAATTTCTCACTTAACTCTTGTCATACTGTAGAAACTCAATACATAATTATAAATAATAAGTATATTACTGAATGAATTGATAAATAATTATCTCTTTAGACCATCATGAGTGAAAAGCATACATCAAGGGCTGCCTAGGATCCCACTGTCTAGCTCCATTATTGAATGTCCTATCAGGGAAACCTCTATTAGTTATTTAAAGGAAAAATATGTAACAAAAAAGTTCCTGAAGATTGAATGCACATCCTGGTTAAATCACTAATTCACAGATGTTTCTCACTGCCTTTCTGTATATTTTCCCATCTTCAGAGTGAGGTCCAATCCCTATCTTCATTACTCCTTAATGTTGTTTCGTTGCTGTTTTTCATCACAAAGGAATTTAAAATCTATTCCATAAAAAGCATGTTTTTCCATGGGAAATATATAACTTTTTCTTAATAAAGAGACCAGACTTCAGTGAAAAAGTGGAAGGAGATCACTACTTGCAGAAATTCTTAAAATCAGCTCAAAAAGCTTGGTCAGAATAAAATATTCCTGTTTACTAGATTTTAAACAATATTTGGTGTCAATCTAGCAATAAAAATCATCTTGTAAAATCTAAAATTCGACATTGAATTTTGTTGTCAAAGTGTTAGAAAAAAATGTGTGCTCCAGCTGACGCTGCTGATTAAATTTCTGTATGTGTGTTTCTGTATTTATATGTGTGGAGATAAAACATGTAAACAGTAGTGTGCAGATGAAGAACAATCTTCCTTTTGTAAATGAAAAGAGACCAAAAATTCAGAGCATAAAGTATAAACCAGAATATGAAGTCAGTAGCTATTTTGGAGGGATTATTATCCTAACAAAGGGACTTTTGGGCTTTATAGTCACATGGAGAAAGACGACAAAAATCTGAGCCTACCTGAGCCACGGAATTGGAAATAAGACCCTACATTAATCTGACATAGTCAAACATTTTAAACTGAGTGAAAATATTAACTACCAGGGAAGAGCTATTTACTCTATTTAGTAGTACAGAGAAGCATTTTTTGGTTTGGCCTGGACTCTGGGCTTAAAAATAATAATAAAAGGCAAAACTACTTAATATTTCTAACAATGAGTCTGTACTCATGCGGGCTAGAAAACCCAAACTGATATGTATTAAAATGAGGTTTATGTTGTTCATTATTATTACTGTTACTATTACTTGTGGACACATGACTATGTAGTTACTACTTATTGGAGCTTTTTCACAATGACCCCACAAAAATAATTATGTCTACGTTGTGTATGCATGAAGTTAACCTCAGAGGTCAGTGAGCAGTCATCATGACACCAGAGGTAGGTCTGTCATCTGTGAACCCAAAAGCTTGGATTAGATCTTGTCCATACCACATATTAGTGTGATTTTGGACAAACGCTTTACCACTGTAAGCTTCTATCTCCTCAATTGTAAAGCATGAATAAATAATAGCAAGCTCAGGTGACTGCATGGTTAGTTACCTGGTTGCCTATGGTTACCAATAGCAAAGGGCATAGAGGTAAAATCTAAAGCAGCCTTCTTTTGGAAATACTCCCAGCATTCATCATACAAACAACTGAATATAACAATGATTCATATGGCCAGAAAATTCCATGGTAAATATGATCAGAGAATGAATTCTTAATAAAATTAAAATAATCAAGGCAAAAGCTCTATGCTTTAAATATATTTAGCTATAGACATCAAACTGTAACAATGATGTTCTGAGTCAGGTTCTGAAAAATCTTTATAATGTACCTAGAAAAATTCCAATGGAAATTAATAATATAGGAGTCATTTTATAAGCTTATATTAAGAGATATAGTGAAATATTCTTTCATTAACAAGATGTTTACATATGAATGCATGCTGGAACTACCATATTGAAAGATCTATTGTATATTTGTCACATATCCTACAGAAGAAAATTTAGCCTATTACAAACAGAAAATTATAAAAAAGAAATAGGTCAAACTACTCTCCATATATTTATACACTTAACTTCCCATCTGTTTTAAATTACAGATTATTTTCATTATGTAATCAAATATATTATTTTGAATTTTGTAATTTCCCCTTAATATTAGAGTGGGCTTTTGGTATATTATAATACACTTTCAATAAATGTTTTGATGGGTACATATTTGGATGGGTATAACTTATATTTGTTTTTTTAATGTAGTATTTCTTTCTTTCTGTTTATTTTTTGTTGGAGTTCGATTTGCCAACATATAGTATAACACCCAGTGCTCATCCTGCCAAGTGCCCCCTCAGTGCCTGTCACCCAGTCCCCCCGTCCCCCCACCCACCTTCCCTTCCACCACCCCTTGTTCATTTCCCAGAGTTAGGAGTCTCTCATGTTCTGTCACCCTCACTGATATTTCCCACTCATTTTCTCTCCTTTCCCCTATAATCCATTTCACTATTTTTTTATAGTCCATATATGAATGAAACCATATAATGTTTGTCCTTCTCCGATTGACTTACTTCACTCAGCATAATACCCTCCAGTTCCATTCACGTCAAAGCAAATGGTGGATATTCCTTATTTTTAATGGCTGAGTAATATTCCATTGTATACATAGACCACAGCTTCTTTATCCATTCATCTTTCAATGGACACTGAGGCTCCTTCCGAAGTTTGGCTACTATGGACATTGCTGCTATAAACCTTGGGGTGCAGGTGTCCCAGCTGCACTGAATCTCTATCTTTGGGGTAAAT
Organism: Canis aureus; assembly: GCF_053574225.1. NCBI lineage: Eukaryota > Metazoa > Chordata > Mammalia > Carnivora > Canidae > Canis > Canis aureus. The sequence goes on along the minus strand of NC_135622.1, from coordinate 55,410,240 downwards.
CCCCAGCAATGCAATTGCTGGGTCATAGGGTAGCTCTATTTTTAACTCTTTGAGGAACCTCCACACAGTTTTCCAGAGTGGTCGTACCAGGTCACATTCCCACCAACAGTGCAAGAGAGTTCCCCTTTCTCCACATCCTCTCCAACATTTGTTGTTTCCTGCCTTGTTAATTGTCCCCATTCTCACTGGTGTGAGGTGGTATCTCATTGTGGTTTTGATTTGTATCTCCCTGATGGCCAGTGATGTGGGCATTTTCTCATATGCTTGTTGGCCATGTTTATGCCTTCTTTGGTGAAATTTCTGTTCATGTCTTTTGCCCATTTCATGATTGGATTATTTGTTTCTTTGCTTTGAGTTTAATAAGTTCTTTATAGATCTTGGATACTAGCCTTTTATCTGATATGTCATCTGTAGGTTGTCTTTTAGTTTTGTTGACTGTTTCTTTTGCTGTGCAGAAGCTCCTTATCTTGATTAAGTCCCAATAGTTCATTTTTGCTTTTTTTTTCCCTTGCCTTCATAGATGTATCTTGCAAGAAGTTGCTGTGGCCAAGTTCAAAAAGGATATTGCCTGTTTTATGAGGCCAGCATCACCTTAATTCCAAAACCAGACAAAGACCCCACCAAAAAAGGAGAATTACAGACCAATATCCCTGATGAACACAGATGCAAAAATTCTCAACAAGTTACTAGCCAATAGGATCCAATAGTACATTAAAAAGATTATTCACCATGACCAAGTAGGATTTATCCCCAGGATGCAAGGATGGTTCAACACTCATAAAGCAATCAATGTGATAGATCACATTGACAAGAGAAAAAAACAAGAAACATATGATCCTCTCAATAGATGCAAAGAAAGCATTTGACAAAATACAGCATCCATTCCTGATCAAAACTCTTCAGAGCATAGGGATAGAGGGAACATTCCTCAATCTTAAAAGCCATCTATTAAATGCCCACAGCAAATATCATTCTCAATGAGGAAACACTGGGAGCCTTTCCCCTAAGATCAGGAACAAGACAGGGATGTCCACTCTCACCACTGCTATTCAACATAGTACTAGAAGTCCCAGCCTCAGGAATTAGGCAACAAAAAGATATAAAAGGCATTTAAATTGGCAAAGAAGAAGTCAAACTCCCCCTCTTCACAGATGACATGATACTGTACATAGAAAACCCAAAAGACTCCACCCCAAGACTGCTAGAACTCATACAGCAATTTGGCAGTGTGGCAGGATACAAAATCAATGCCTGGAAGTCAGTGGCATTTCTATACACTAACAATGAGACTGAAGACAGAGAAAGTAAGGAGTCAATCCCATTTACAATTGTACCCAAAAACATAAGATACCTAGGAATAAACCTAACCAAAGAGATAAAGGATCTATACCCTAAAAACTACAGAACACTTCTGAAAGAAATTGAGGAAGACACAAAGAGATGGGAAAATAGTCCATGCTCATGGATTGGAAGAATTGATATTGTGAAAATGTCTATGCTACCCAGGGAAATTTGTACATTCAATACAATCCTATCAAAATGCCATGGACTTTCTTCAGAGAGTTGGAACAAATAATCTTAAGATTTGTGTGGAATCAGAAAAGACCCTGAATAGCCAGGGGAATATTGAAAAAGAAAACCAGAGCCGAGGGCATCATAATGCTGGATTTCAAGTTGTACTACAAAGCTGTGGTCATCAAGACAGTGTGGTACTGACACAAAAACAGACACATAGATCAATGGAACAGAACATAGAATCCATAAGTGGACCCTCATCTATGGTCAATTAATATTTGACAAAGTACGAAAGACTATCCACTGGAAAAAGGAGAGTCTCTTCAATAAATGGTGCTGGGAAAATTGGACAGCCACGGGCAGAAGAATGAAACTGACCATTCTCTTATGCGATAACTTATATTTGTATACTATTTTATTTTTTTAAAGATTTATTTATTTTAGAGAGACAGAGAGAGAGAGAGCAGGTGGGGAGAGAGGCAAAGGGAGAGACTCTCCAGCAGACACCTGCTGAGCACAGAGTCCAATGTAGAACCAGATCTCATAACCCTGAGATCATGACCTGAGCTAAAACCAAGAGTCAGGTGCTTAACTCACTCAACCACCCAGGAGCCCCTATTACTACTTTAAAGTTAGTCTTGTTTCCTTTTTCCATTTAATGTTTTTCTGTTTTATTATTATATCTTATGTATTTTTATTTAAAGAAAATATTTGTTGATAATATTGTTAGGTATTTTAGATTACTTTCTCAGGATAAGTTTAAAGAGTTAAAAAAACAGATAGGTTGAAGTATATGAACATTCTTTCTTTTTAAGATTTTATTTATTTATTTGAGAGATACAAAGATAGAGAGAACCTGAGGAGGGAGGAATGAGAGAAGCAGGCTCCCTGCTCCAAGACAGGGTTCCATCCCAGGTCCCTGGGATCATGACCTGAGCCAAAGGCAGACGTTCAACCGACCGAGACACCCAGGTGTCCCAGGTATGAACATTCTTAAAACACAGTGCCAAACTGAAAGGTTCCTTCTGTACCAACAATCAGTAAGAAAATTCAGAATTAAGTATCAAACACTTAATTTTCTTAATCACTTGACCAGTTTCTTTTCAAGTTAATTAATGAGATTAGATCTGTACAGTGTTTCATAAGGTCCACATGTCTTAACTAACTTGCTTTTCCATTTTTATCACATTTTTAAAATATTCTAACTGCAAAGACAAAATGCCCAGAATAAAATCATTAGTGTGACTACACGGAGTTAATGTAAACACAGTTCAGCTCAAACAAAAAAACAGGTTTAGGTGTACCTGTCTTACATTAAGAGTGTTAATATGTAATTTTATTTAGGATTTGGTTTGTGGAACATCACTCTTAAATCCAGTTCATACCTGTGCAGACACAGGATTGCAGGATCTCTGAACCTTCTGTTGGTACTTACTAGACTACATTACCCTAAGCCTTCTTCCAGAATCAAGATTCTGTAGCACCAAAAGTGCAAAATAAAATAACTTTGGAAAGGAATGATTCTATGCCGCTGTAAAAGGTCAGAGAAAATGCCAAATATAAGAGAAATTCATAGGATCTTAATTCCTGTTATTTTGACCAAACTCAAAAACTGCCTTTTAAATTCTTAGGGAGACCAATGCAAATTATATATGCTGCAAAGAAATAAGAATCTATTACAAATCATCAAGCAATCTTTTAAAAACTGGAACAGAATAATCTTTAATAAATTGTAAGGAGTCTTCTATCTTTAAAGGAGTTAGCGTATGAATTTGATTTTAGCGCTGGCGCTTATAAACATTAATTTCATTATGAAAGGTTGTAATTTACTTTCCCCCTAGGGAAGAAAACTCTGTTTATCTTGGATTATATTTGCATTTCTTTTTTAATAGCCTCATTTCGTTTTTGACATGTAAAATATTTATAGTACTAGGAGGTCTGGTATTTTTGTGTTGGCTTAGTAACAGCTCTGAAATCACATCCTATTAATAATGTTCACACCCAGGAATGCAGGGACCCACTCAGTGGCCCTGGATCAATGATGATGATCAGATAGTGACACTCTAACTAACCTTTCATGTAGATATTGGCTTTTCTCCAAAAAGTGCTAATTCTATGAAGGAGTTAGTACATCTTATCAGGAGAGGGTTTTTTTGTTTTATTTTAATTTTTATAGAATTCTCATATTGGAACTCCCTAATGCTGTCATTTTCATCACTGAGTGGGCTACAGGCCAGAGTTTGCTTCCCTCTTTTCATTTACTGCTACTACTGCTGCCCTACCTCTGGCCTGATTATTTCTTGTCTGGACTATGGCAGATCTTGCTAGTTCCCCGTATCCCCACAGCCCCCAAACCCTGTCCTAAATCTGCACTCTTCAGCGATTGTCACAAAAAGGCTGTGTAAAGAATCACCCAAAGATGCAGCGGCTGAAATTACAATCTATTATTACGCATCCGTCAACATTAGGCAATTCACGTCACCTCCTCCTCCGTGCAATCTGTTCTTCCTGCCCCCCCCAACATCCTGCCAACTGCCAATGCTCCTCAGATGCTCCTCGAGCTCCCTTGTTGTGCATGCTTCCTTCATAGCATGTATTGATTCAAAATATTTATTTAATGCCTGCTGGAGTAGACATTTGGGATAAACTGATTAACAGAACAAAGATTCTTGCTCAATGTTTTAATTATTGAATTTTCTGTCTCTCTTCTACTATTTACATTAAAAACTTCTGAGATCACTTACTTACCTTGTATCTGTAGGGCCTAGCACTGGGCTTGGTATATACTGGGTGCTCAGTGATTAAATGAACGAATGAATATATGTGTGAAGAAGTTAATATTCTATGGGATCCTGAATAAACTCTTCTGGCCAAGTTCCTTTGAATAGTTTTTCAATATCCCATCTATGCTGTGATATACCTAGAATATTTGATGCTGTGGTGGATCACTTTTTAACCCTTTACCACATATAAGAAAATTATTTTCAGTTATCATTCCAGAAAAGATAATGCTATAGAAAACAAAACAGAAAAACTAATAAAGTGAGACAAATTGCATTAATTTTTCAAAAGAAGGTATATATTCAATGGTCTGTCACAACAATAACTATAAAAAACAATTTCTATTTATTTTTCCCTACATTTTAAAATATGCAGTTATTTTTCTACAAAAACTAATTTTCTATTTAAGAGGTATTATTTCAATTCAGTAAAATATTTTACAAGTTAAAACTTATACTTAGCAAAGACAGTACACCACAGTTTGCATGTAACACTATTTGTAGCTCAGTTGCCTAAGCATCTGCCTATAGATCCCGGGGTCCTGGGATCAAGCTCCATATTGGGCCCTTTGCTCAGCAGGACACCTGCTTCTCTCTCTCTCCTTCTGCTGTCCTCCTGTTTGTGCTTTCTGGCGCTCTCTCTCTCTCTCTCTCTCTCTCTGTCAAATAAATAAGTAATCTTAAAAAAAAACACTCTTGTAAACAAGTTGCTTTTATTATCTTTTCAGATTCTCTATAGACAACACACTGATCGTGTACACCTGGAGAAGACTACTCCTACTAGCTCTGCTCTCTTGGTTTGTCATGGTGCCTATGTAAGGATGAAAGAAAATTGTAGAAATCATAAAAATACTTCTAGAATAATGAAACCAAGTCACTCTGAAAATAAAACTGATCAAATCACCATAAATGGGGTGGGGGGAAGGTCTTTTAGGGAAACACAGTCCAAAGGATGGACTGTCAAGCCCTCGTGAGAATAATCATGCTCTGTTCAATAGAGTCCCGGGAAACCTCCTTTCTTCTCAGTGAGTCAATTGGACTAGGCTCTTCTTTGCATGAAGTTCTTTCTTTGAGGATGACTGACAGAAAAGGGACCTGACCATTTATTAAGCATGGTCAAAACACATTGATGAAATATTATGAAAATCAGAAAAGGATATTTGTTTAACTGCCCACCTTGTTGAACATAATGGATGTTCAAACATAATGGATGTTTGAACATAACAGATGTTCAAAAGGATATCATTTTAATGCTGTCAACTGATTGCCCATCAGAAAGGAAGCTCACACAGGGTAGGTTTCCAAAAAGAGAGGCTATCCAAGTGGAGAACAATCATAAGATGACTGGATAGAAGGTGTGCGTGTTAGAGGGAAGACCCCCTGTGGACAGAGGAATGAATCAAGAGCATGGATTTAAGGATTTAAGAGCATGCACAAAGCAACATTTGAAAAATCACGAAATGAGAGAGTGTGGCTCGTTCTTACCGAGTTATTCATGGAGGCTGTTGTAGGGGAGGTGATACAAGAATGGGGAAGATGACCTGAAGTGGTGATAGGAAGCTGAATATGCAGGAACCCATATGACTGGCCAAGAAGTATGAATTTTACCCTACGACTGTTGGAAAACAATGAGCGTTTTGGGCCAGAAATGACATGATGTGATTTTGTTTTTCTTAGCTAGGTGTATCTCCAACTGTAAATCAACTGGCATTCTAGTTTATAAGTGAGTAAACACTGACAATGTGTGGTATGAATCAGTCACCCAGAACCTAGCTCTCATCTGAGCTAGCAGGGGGAAAATGTTATGTTTCTGATTACCCTCCCCAAGGCCTTACCTGTCTTTGACATTTCTGTAGCTGTAACTATATATATTTCAAAATCATTCAGTCATGTCCAAAATTTCTGCATAACAACGACTGAGATATAGTTGTTTACTAAAATGTTTTGTGAGGGGGCTTAACACTGACTTTATCTGTGCAATGTCTTAGTTACCATAGGAGTTTTTCTTATAAATACTCAGTGATCATACCCATAGATATAGATTATGTGATCAATTTATATGTGAAAAAAAAAGCATTACTTGAAGTTCACTGGCCAACCCTACAGAGAGCTCACCATTGAAAGTCAGAGGTTAGGAGAGGTTCATAGAGAGATGTTTCTTTTGTTCACAGGAAATAAATGGATATATGAGCTGGACAACTTTCTCTTTGTGTATCACAGACAATTCTAGTCAATTTCTTTACATTTTACTACCAACTGAAGGAAATCTTGGACTCAACATCCTCAGGAATTAGCCCTCTTCCAACTTTGCCAGTACGATTTGTGTAGGTCCTACAGACCTCGGAATAGAATTCCTTTCTTCCTACAGTAGGGTTAGCAGAACTTTGTCAAATGATGTGACTTGATCATAGTCATTGATCTGGTCATCAGAAAAGATCACGATGGGTGTCATAGGGTGCCTTGTATGGCCCTCATCTGTATATCATCTTCATGAAATGGATATGTGTCCATCTCCTACCAGAAGAAATGGACCAATCTTGCAGGGCTAGAGAATTTAGAGAGATTTCTGGTTTTAAAGTTTTCAGGTTTATCATTCCAGGTATCCCAATTCAAGTCTCAGATCGACTCCTTTCTAACTAGGACCCTAACCCCGACCTTATGGACTTGGCTAAGACCGAGAATTCACCTTCTGTAGAACTCTGCTACTGGTATAATTAAGGTTTGGACCTTATCTTCCACTTCTCCTGATGTGAGATATAGTCTGTTTATGTTCTACTAGGGAGATCCTCTGAGTTTCACACTTTGCCTTCAGCTGTTGAATAGCATTCTTAGTTTTGCCTTTTCTTCCTGCCATGCATTAATAGAGCTCAGTAATCACCATCAGATTCCACTTCCCTTATAATTAATATCTTCCCTTAATCTTTCAAAAGCCTCAGATATTCCACTGACTAGTTCACTGCTGGTAAAGATGTTAACAAATGCAATGTTGCAGAGCAGCAAGGGCTATCGATATTCCTATCAGTGGTTAAGGAGTCCCTACTGCAAAGCAGCTGGCACATGATCCAACTCTAAAATATCCTTTAAGAGTCTGCTTCCTCAGATGTGTTCTGGAACCAAATATCATAGGTTGGGTTCCCTTGATAACAAACTCAGATTGGTGTTAGTGTGCTGGTGGTCTGTTCATTGCAAAAGAAAAATAAAAGAAGTTGGATCAGAGAGAGAAGCTGAGCTGAAATGCATTTGTAAACAAAGGCCACAACTGATTCCAGGGGAGCTCTGGAGCAGTGCTTAACTTCCAAGTTGCCCCACTTTGAGGAAGAGGATTTTCCTTTATACCCTCATCCTTCTTTATCATGGACTAGTCAGTGGGGTTAGTGTGTCCCCAGGAAGGGAACTCAGTCTTGGGAGAGGTGGCATATTAGGGAGCAATGGCTCCCCAAATCAGGTTCCAGCTGAGAGCTATCAGCCAGGTACATCCCCAGAAACTGCAAGAATATGTGTTTCAGCCTTGAAATGGAGCTTTGATTGGTTCACCACAGCATCCACTTAGACTGTATAACAAGTTAACCCAATTTGATAAACCTTTTAGTAAAGGAAGAGGAAATTGATATCTATGAAAACCTAGTAATATGCAGTTGGTAGTCAATTATTTAGAATAAATAAATGTTTCTAGTCTGAAGATTTTTTTAAAGAGATTATCAATTCTGAAACTAGGAGAAAGATAAATTTCTGAAGGGAGATAGATGGATGATGGGTAGATTTCTAGTTATTTCTATCTTTCATTTAGTTAATATCATTGACTTTAGAGAATGTTTTCCAAACTGCAGGATTCTGTAAGTTTCCAATCATCAGTATACTATTTGCAAAGCTATTTATTTTGTCAACAATGAGCTTTCGATGGTGTCTACTTATTCCTTTAAAATCTCATTTTAATAGAAGTCTTCAAAAATGTCACCTTCTATATGTTTTAAATGGCACTTTAAAATAACATTTTCAATACCCAACAGAATGCAGTGGTTTCTGTATTTCCTGAATCTATCACACTGTTAGCACCAATATATTTTATTACATCACCTTCATGTAAAATAAAACAATCCCTTGTTCAGTCTTCTCAGTCACAAATCCTAACCAGGACAACCTTAAGTTTTCTTCAGCTCAATTAATTTTAAACCTGCAGCTTCCTCATGTCTCTGGGCTACTGACTTCCCTTCTCATCCCTGCTCCTTACAGAATCCACTTGGTCTAAGCACAGATACCCCACCCTCCTTTTGCTTAGATCATTTATTAAAAACAAAACAAAAACAAAAAACAAAAACAAAAACTTGGGATTGAAAATCCTCTGTGCCTTTGAGATATAAAGCTTTAAAAATTATCTTGCCAGTTGGGACCTCAGGTATATCTTTCTCAAGGGCCCAAGAGCCATCTCTTTAAAATGTAGCTATCAAGGGGCACCTGGGTGGTTCTTTTGGTTAAGCATCCAAATCTTGATTTCAACTCAGGTCATGATCTCAGGTTGTGAGATCAAGGTTGTGAGATCAAGCCCCACAATGTGTTCTGCACTGGCGGGGGGGTGGGGGGAGATCCTGCTTAGGATTCTAATTCTCTCTCTCCTGATTTTTCCCCCCACTTGAAAAAGAAAGAAATGTAGTCATTGAAGAAAGTAGCATCCCTGTCAGCCAGGTTCCGTGGTAGGGTTGGAGCCTAACTACCTTGGAGACTTGCTTAAATTGTAGAACAACCTACCATAAAAATACAAAAAAAAAAATTTATTTTTCCTCTGAGTAATACCAATATGTAAACCCCCCACCCAGCTCTTAAAAATTCCTGTGGCCCCTCTGCTCCAGCTGAGTTGAGGTAAGACGGCATTCTGGTCTTTTTCCCCTATTGCCATAGCCTTGAATAAAGTCCCTTTTGTCTTTTTGACTTTGTCTAGTGCACGTTTTGCTTTGACAATCTATAAAATTTCCTAATTCTTCCCATAAGTTATGTTCTACCTACATTTCTTCTATATTTGTTTCACTCTTACAAAACTCAAAATTATTAAACTATTTGGATTATTAATTTAATCTAATTTAGTCATATTCATTTCCTTTCTAAATGGATAGCAATATTAATAAGTGTTTATGCAATAGAATCACATTCATAGATATTAATTTTAATGAAAATTCCTCCAATTCCCTTTTAATTTAATTCACTAATCATCCTATCCATCAAGCCGTACCTGTGAACTTTTTTATACTTACACAAGATTATTAACAGATTTTTAATATTTCTTTATTTAGACACTTCTATTCAGATCATGATGAAAAAAAGAGTAGAGGTAACAAGAACTACTAATTAACTACTGGAAAGAATGGCAGTCGCACTTAAAATGTCAGATATTAAGAGTTGATTGAATTAGTACAAAAAACAATTAAGATCATGGGATTTTAATTTTGAAAGAATTTGAGAAATCTGGTTAAAGTCTATCTTCTTCATTTTGCAGGTAAGAAAAACCAAAATTAAGGTAATCTAAATATGAGTATTCCAATATCAACAAACTAATGATCCAGATGGGAACAAAACCTGACTCTGAAACCTGTGATCTTTGCACCACATTATTTCCATGAATTTTCTTTCCTCACTCCTGAAAGCACACCTAATGAAGCAGTTTTAATAAAAGTAATTAAAAATATACATGCTTTCTAAAACCTTCAAACCAGAACTAAATTAGAACTAATAGAAACATCAAAACACAATGTGATTTCTATCACTGTTCATTTTCTGTAAGAATCACTATCATTCTCAATGTGAATTCAATCAACATCAACATAATGAAGGAACTTATCCATATGTCATTTCCATTGCTTCCCTCAGACTAAGACATCTAGGAGATCGCCACCTGTATCTTATTTCTATAATCTCCCTTTTTCATCAGTTCCTGTTGTTATATTGAGGCATAGTTTCTCCTTTCTCTTGCATATATATTGCATGCTATTGTGCACTTCTTATATGCAATGAACTCTACTAAGTGTTACATCTAGAAGAGTGAATTTGATATATGCCCTGCCCTCCCTTATGGGACCTGACCATCCCACAGGGTAAGTAGCATTCATGCAGATTATTACAAAAGTGATTGCTTAGTCATAATCAACATAAGAGTACAGAGTGACACAAGATTTTGTACCTGAAGAGTGGATATTAATTTAGAGTACGTAGTGAAAGAAATGCTCTAGGAGAAGATGTGGAGGATGTGAAGGTTAACAATAGGATAAAGCATGAAGGAGAAGCACATGAAAGGGTCCGGGGTCCTTGAAAAGGGAAGGTGGTCCTTGAAGCACTTGGAGGGATAGAAAAAGGCCAATGAATGCAGAGTTAGGGACAGTGGGGAGGTAGGAAGATGCACCTAGTGAAAGCTGTCAGAAGGCAGGAGATAAAGGAGCTTCTTCACTATGTAAAAGATTTTGGTTGACATAAGAGCAACTGAAAGTGTGATCCAAGAGTAGTGTGTTGAAGTATTGGGCTGGAAGAAACATGATCAGATTTTTCCTCCTTTTTAAACTATTGTTTTAATTCCTCATAGGTTATATTAGAACTGGGAAAAAATAAATGAAAGAAGGGTTTAGTTATGGAGAAATTGTAGTGATCCAGGTAAGGTTTCAACATTGGTGTTCAATCTGCAGTGTCACATTACAGAAAACAAACAAACAAAAAATACTTCTTCAAAAGCTCTAGTTTGATATATTTCATCCTAAACTTTTATTTATTAACCTCTCTTTATAAATTTCATATTATCATAATCTTATTATACTTAGTGTACTTGTTTAATCTGCTTGATCAAGTTCCAAGTGACATGACGATAATAACACAAGGGTTATTTTTTTATTTCTTATTTTTTTTAACACAAGGGTTATTTGATGTGTATATAATCTTAGAAGTGTATCATTCAAAACACACCTATGCGCTGTTTACTGAACATTTCTATTTGGACTTTTCAAAGGGACTATATTCAAAACCAAACTCTTAATTCCTTCCTTCATATTCCAAAGCTATGTTTATCAAATTTTTCCCCAACTCAGGAATGCCAATTCCATTCTACCCATTGCTCAAATTAAATCTCTTGTAGTCATCATTATATGCTTTTTCCCTTCTAATAAAATCAAAAAGTCCTATATACTCTACTTCAACACTTACTCGGAATCCTACTACTTCTCACTGTTACTACCACTACCTATATCTCTTGCCTGACTGGTTTATCACAATATTCTCAATAGTCTTCCTATGAAGTCTAGAGAACCCTAGAGGAAATCTAGGGTCAAATTCTGACCAAAATCAATGACAGAATACTCTTCCATTGGCCTTCCAAGACATACTATCAAGGGTTAGAAGTTTATCAGTTTGCTCATATTAAAGTTAGTAACAGGAAGAAGATTGAAAAGAGTCTTTTTTTGTTTGTTTGTTTCTACTTTCGTAGACTTTAAACTTTATCATACTCCCATTTTTTAGGAAACCCTGGCCACATGAGTAGTGAAACCCAGACAGAGCACATCTAAATGAGGTTATTACCTAATGCTTATTTTTCAACTTAATGAAATTCAAGAGAGTGAAGAGCTATTATCTCTTTCTCTAACTTCTTTTCTCATCTGATTGCCCTGTTCAGTTGGTTTAAGTGACCTATTACATCTTTGCCATTTATTACAGCTTCAAGTGATTTACAATATTTCCCAACTGCATGCACTCCATTTTGCTTTAAAATTATTGATTAAAATAGTCTAAATTAATGTGGCATGCAAATTAATGGAGCGACATTCAAATTTTATAAGATGTTTCTAGATTTCAAAAAAGATATTTTTGCTATTCAATAATCAGATTTACTTAGGATCTAAGAGAATGCAAATGTGGGGAAATGATTTTTTTCCTCATAATTTTGACAGCAAAGAATTACAACTTATGATACCTTCTATCTTAATGCCACCTATATCTGATGCCCATTGTCTTCTCTCTTAAATTGAATGGTGACAGCTGAACGATTACAGGTAAATTTTTATGGAAATGTAGAGTTGAATGAATCATATATTTCCAGAATCATGATTATAGATTAAGAATACAGGTTTTAAATCTGACAAATTTTAGCTTTTTGGTTAACAAACCATAGTTCTTAGCAAAATTTAATTTTGAAGGCTCAGATTCCTTTTCTGTAGAATCTATATCCTAAAGTGTTTGTGAATTAATTAGACACTATATGCAAATTGCATTGCAGCGTGTCATGAGCAAAGTGATCGCTCAAACTGTGCTAATTATTATTATTATTAGTGTTAGGAGGTAAATAAGAGTAAAACTTCCTCGAAGAAAACTATCAAAAGATGTTCTGCTATGCAACAAAAATTATAATAAATAGGGAAAATGTCAGTTTTCCCCTTCACCCAATAGTAATTATGTATACTAAGAAAATATATCACATTTTTTCATGCCTTTAGCCCAATTAGATTGTGAATTCCTGCACATCAAGAGCATTGTGTGCTTCATTTTTATATTACCTGCTTGCCTCGCCCCACTTCCCACCAAAAGCTTAGCATAATAAATATTCAGTAAATATCTGTGAAAGGAAAAACGCAAGCAAATGAAGGAAATAAAGTGGTCACTATATTTCAAATTTTGTTCTGAAAACCACTAATCTCAAAATCAAGCTTCCTTATAGGGAGAGGGGGGTACAGGAACAATTGTCAGATATTTTATGAAAGCATCCTGCACTGTATTCTTGTCCTCGATATTCATAATAGACAATAAATTGAAGGCTCTGAGAAATATTTTGTTAAAGGACCTAGCATTTCCTTAATTTATTTGATTACTGACCCTCCTTTTTCATTTAATATATTAATAGAACTACATTTGAAAAACACAAATACAAATCTTCAATTGTGGAAAACATAAAATTGCATGGTCTGGATTGGTATGATAAAGTAACTATATAGTTCAAAGCAGGGCTAAGATAAGGACATAGAGGCTGTCCTTCCAGATACAACATTCCGATTAAAGAATATCAATAGTCTTCAATTTCTACTTTGTAATAAGGAAGACTTAGGGTTTTTATTTTTTTCAATTTCATTTTAAGATTTTTATTTATGTATTTATTTACCTGACAAAGAGAGTGAGAGAGAATATCCACAAGCATGGGGGAGCTGCAGGCAGAGGGAGAGGGAGAAATAGACTCCCGCTGAGCAGGGAGCCTAATGTGGGGCTGGATCATGACCTGAGTCAAAGGCAGATGCTTAACTGACTGAGCCACCCAGGTGCCCCTTGAATTTCATTTTAATCACATATTTATTTACTGAACATTACAACATTTGAAGTTACCTTAATGTTTTTTACAATTCTAAACTGTATCATCTGAAAGGTAAGGAAAATAAACAGAAGAGTGTAATACACAGAGCACTGCTCTGAAAGACAGAAATTATCATAATTGTGATCTTGGTTCAGTCACTTAGCTGCCGAGCAGGCTTGGCTAAGTCCCCTCATTCAGGAAGAGCAAGTACTATAGCAACAGCAGTATTGTTTAAATTGATAGTCATTGTTCCGATTCCTACCTCTTTCCTTCAAAAAACCATAACCTACCAGAGCTTTGCTGATGCCCATCAAAGACTGTGAAGAACACAGCTATGGTCTAATAAAGTTGGGTTTATCGACTCGTGATAATGAAGGGGAGGGTGGCTCATAGGAAGGGCGGGTTCTCAGTAAAAGAAGTTAGAAATGTGTGGGAAATATCAGAAAGGGAGACAGAACATAAAGACTCCTAACTCTGGGAAACGAACTAGGGGTGATAGAAGGGGAGGAGGGCGTGGGGTGGGGGTGAATGGGTGACAGGCACTGAGGGGGGCACTTGACAGGATGAGCACTGGGTGTTATTCTGTATGTTGGTAAATTGAACATCAATAAAAAATAAATTTATTATTTAAAAAAAGAAAGTTAGAAGGATTTATTAAAGGTTTGGAAAAGTGTTAGATTAGGGAGAGGGTTTCAGAAGGAAGATTTTGCTCTTCAGTGGGTATATTTTGGAGTCAGGATTATTTTTTGCTTATGTGTCTTTATTATTATTTTTTATTATTATTTTTATGTGTCTTTATTAATTTTAAAGGCAGGAAGTATAAAACAAGTCTAAAGCTATAATCATTAAATAACAAAGAGAAATAATTGTTCACATTCATCATAAAAGAATGTGTTTGGGGATCCCTGGGTAGCTCAGAGGTTTAGCGCCTGCCTTCGGCCCAGGGTGTGATCCTGGAGACCCGGGATCGAGTCCCATGTCAGGCTCCCTGCATGGAGCCTGCTTCTCCCTCTCTCTCTCTCTCTCTCTCTCTCTCTTTCTCTCTCTGTATCTCTCATGAATAAATAAATGAAATATTTTAAAAAAGAATATGTTTGGTCATCTGGGGGGTTAGAATAGTGTTCTTGCTTTTGTCCTTATTCAGAAATGGTTATAGAATAATCTTGTTTTTGTCTTATCATCATGCCAAGAGTGGTCTTGTTTGGCATTACTGTTCTATGAAACTATTCATTTACAACAGAAGAAAAGTATGGCTGAGTTGAGAGTGCCAGGTCAGATTCTAGCAACATCAAGGTCTGTGCCAAACCAGCTCTCTGCTGTCAGGGCTGCTTTTCTCATCTATTTGTCTCTCAACATGTCATGGTACACTAGGTCTTTCATTAAAACTGCGGTGTATGCTTGTCTCTTCCACTAAATTCTGAGATCCTAGAACACATTAATTTTCATTCTCCTTTATATCACCTATAACCTACAGTACTGGACCTTCCAGCTACGAGATAGTACGGAATTATTGATTTGTATAGGAGTAATTCAAGGATGGCTCTTTCTACCAAGGATGGCCAAAGTTTAGGCCAACTGTAAGAACTGGCCAACTATGAAGTTCAGAGGGCCACAGTAGTTCATAGAAAAACACTCTCACTTCTGAAACCAATGGCAAGTTCAAAAGTTTCCCCAAATTGGGCAGCCCAGGTGGCTCAGCGGTTTAGCGCCTGCCTGCAGCCCAGGGTGTGATCCTGGAGTCTGGGGATCGAGTCCCGCGTCGGGCTCCCTGCATGGAGCCTGCTTCTCCCTCTGCCTGTGTCTCTCTCTGCCTCTCTATCTCTCTCTCTCTCTCTGGTCTCTCATATATAAATAAATAAAATCTTTTAAAAAAAAAGTTTCCCCAAACTACTCCTGGGTGTGATAATTCACTCCCAGGACTCAGGACTGAAAACTATAATACTCACAGTCATGGTGTGTCATAGAGAAGGATAAAGATTAAGGTCAGCAAAAAAAAGATGCATGGAGCAGAGTTCAGGAGAAGTACCAAACTTAGAACTTCTGTCATCATTTCCTGCTATTTTCCTGGCACGAATGTATGACCAGAGTTTTGACGACTAGGGTAGCTCACCTGAGCTTCGATTTCAGAATTTTTCCTGGGCCTTTATTATGTAGCCATGACTGATTGGATGCCAATGTGGTGTGTCTCAATTTCTAGATCAATTGATACTTTATCACTTAAATCCCCCACCTTAAAGTATATTGTTGATCTTTCTGGCATATCCAGCCCCAATTCTAAACCACACTGTTACTATCTGTCTATAACAAGGCCCTGAGGCAAATAAAGATTACCTCCCAGGAGGCAAGGGCAAAGGCTGAATCTCTTTGGAGACAAGGTTAATGTCTTTAGTACATAGGCTCTCATTTCAAATACTTACCAGGACAATTATTCTACCAGAGTAGATCTTTCTATATACTGAAGTATCTCCATCCTAAAAACATACCACAGGAATGGCTAATTTCAACAAAATCATTCTTTATAGAAAAAGAGATCAGAAATAGATCTTAAAAACATACTACACATAAGGAAAGTACAATCCAAAGAGATAAAACTCATCATCCCCAAGTTGAGGGTTTTCACTAGATTTCATTCATTCCCTCTCTCTGGGTTTCATTTTTCTCCTCTGCACTTACTCTCAATTTTTAGCCATTTTTCTTTCTTTCTTGAGTAAGCTATAAAGAATAGGATTTGTCTGTTATCTGTAGTGCTCATCTTGCTGGAAAGTAATGTTCTTTTTCAAAAATGCATGTGATCATTCACAACATTGAAAGAGCCCAAGAATGTTCTTAGATTTCCTTAGTCCTCATCACGTATATTTTGCTAAGTTAACATGAGATTGGAAGCTGTACTTGTTTATGGATGCTCCTTGATTTCTCTCTATATGTCCATTGGGTATTTGCAATACCATAGAGGGATTATTTATTTGGCTAAACTAGATATGAACTTTTGGATAAATCTGCACAATGTGTACTAGCTTTCATTGATTAAATTAGGTAATATGGTGTTTGAAAGCAAATGTGCATGTAAGGAGTAGCATGACAGAGTGGTTGATCCAAAAACATAATAGTATGGTATCATTCATTGAGCATTTTAATATATACCAGTTGCCAGATGTTGTGGTCCTACAATAGTTGCTGTAAAAATGAGGCATGATCTTTTTACCCTAAGTTCAGCATATAAAAGTTACACATCTATGCTTTAGAAGTGTATTAGTTATTTAAAACCAAGTTTACCAGCTATTTTTTGTGCAGGAAAATGTTATGATTAGATCAGCTTTTAGCAGTTATTCTTGAAATTAATAGAATTTGAATGAAAGGTGAAAGAACTGGTCAGTAAACTCCCAACCTCTCTCTCCTGAGCTCTTCTGTAAAAGCAGGACAGATTTTCAGATGGATTGCTCTTTCCTTAGGCCAATCCAGAGGGTGTCTTCTTCTTTGTACCTAATATTGCTTAGTATTGCATGTTAATGGCAATTCCTCTCAATCTTTCCTTGATTTCTCACTGAAATTCTGCTACACTTTGCTAAGTTTAGGACTCCAGTGTGTACTTCATGTCAAATTATATCAATGCAATGAAGTTAGACACATTCATCAAAAGTTTTAGAAATATCAACACAGTAGAATAAGTCATGAATTTAAATTTGTGATTAAATATTGTCAGATAAGTCAAATGGTATTTCCAGTTAATAATCATACATAAGAATTCCCCATAGACAAGTTGTCTCTACTAAGGGATTTTCCATGATGAATGAAAAGAACAGAATATAGACCTTGGGTTGGTTCAAATTTAAGGACCAACAGTAACCAACTAAATGAACTGGACAAATGATTTACTATACTCTCAAAGTTACCTACTACAGGAAGCAACTCTTTTCATAATACTCAGAACATTACTTTAAGGCTTATGATAAAAATTAATAAATATTTGTGCAGTACTTTGAAGATGCTAAATATTCTATTTCCATTTTAATTATTTCAGTGCAATTTTCATTGATTTCACAATTATGAGTCCTATTAATAAATGGGGTTTTAAATTGGGTGGGGCAGTCTAACTGGCTTAGTAGAATAGAATTATCATGGCTCATAAAACTAACAATATTAAATACTCATTGAATGAAATGATGAACAATGAATGTATTCTTATACTACAAGAAGTGATTATTATTAATTAAGTTTAATTATTCACTACCTTTGACCAGAAAGAAGTGTATCAGAAATAATTGCATGAAGCATTAATTTTGTCTTTAATTAGATCTGTTGATGATGCAGAAATTTCACTGTAAATCATCACATCCTAATTCCTAAAGAAAGTTGCCATGCATGAATGGTCTTACATAACAGAAGAGTTAACATTAAGGAAGTTAAGGGGAGTGGGAGATACAGGTTTCCAGTTATGGGAATGACTGGAAACACACACAAAGCATAAGGAATGTAGTCAATGACACTGTAATAGCATTGCAGAGATAGTGGGATAGATGGTAGCTACACTTGTGGTGAACAAGGCATAATGTACAAACTTGTTGAATCGCTATGTTGTATACCTAAAACTAATGTAACATTGTGTGTAAACTATACTCAAATGAAAAAAAAGATTAAGAAGTTTAAAAAATCTATGGAATTAATTTTATTCCTTATGTGATTAGGATCTTTGTTGTTACTCATGATAAACAGGATGCAGAACGTTGACCTTTCACTTGGAAAAACATTTCAGTAGGGAGCTGGGCTTAAAAAGACCAATCATCACCAAAAGAGTAGTTGGAGTGCTTTACTCCATTTAAACAGTGGTCTGCTCTAGATCAATATGGTCTTTGGGTAAAGAATAAAATAGAGAGAGACACAGAAGGAAAGAAAAATTGGAAGGGAAAAGGGCAGGTTAGTGGGACAGAGTTTGACTATAAAAAGAAGAGAGAGAGAGTAGCATTTCACTCCTGAAATGATCTCCTTTATACTGATATCTTAAATCATCACTTAATGTTAATGATCTTATAGCTCCAGTCCTGTTCTCTCAGGAACTCTTCATTCAGGCATAGAAGTACTTGCTAGAATGATATAATATGGAGCCACAGAGATGTCATATATTTTTAAACGTGACATCTATCTAGCTCCCATAAATCTACTCTCTATCCTCTATTATCCAGATCTGTAAATTTCACCACTGATTCATTCAACAACTATTCATTGATTAACTAATATATTCTAGACACTCTGGATGGAACACAGGACAAATGGCCTCACAAGTACAGCATAATATAACAAGAGCTTTGGGATATTATAGGGAAGTCAGGAATCATTTTATTTGCTTTATTTTCATTATTCCCAGCATCTAATTAGACAACAGGTTCTATTAAAATTGGCTCATTAAAAACACTCACACTCTAAGCTCTGGTATTAGAGGTATATATGCTCCTTGTCCATTTACCATGATCTTCTTCTGGATGTCATTGACTCTTACTTAGGTGACTGTAAAAATCTCAATCACCATGTTTTTAATTCACCAATCTTCCAAATATCTGTTACCAAATTTCCCATTGTTGAAGTCATCTTTCACTCATGCAAATGTAATCATGTCATAATACTGCCTAAAGTTATTAAACAACTCTCCCTTAATGAGATCAAGTCTTAAATTCATTGGTTTTATAAGTAAACTATCCTGATCAGTACAAACTCATGCCACATAGCTTCCGATCTATATTTCACAGCAAAAAAACTACTTGCTCAAAAGCATAATATTTCTCACACATCTTAGATTTTATCTTTATTCCTCCACTCAAAATTCCATCTTCAAGTTTGTAAATCTTAGAAAAGAATTTTTCAGCTTTTAAGCCTCAGATGAATTTTGAAGCCTTCCCATATTCTGTTGGGCAAATTATTTAATTGTTTCATCTATGTTATCATGGTTTTTTCCATACTTAAGAAAAAAAACCCCACAATATTGTTTTGTCTACTAAATAGTCTATATCATGATTCATTTAGTTATTTTTTCTATCTATACTTACTTCTGCTATTGTCCACATGTATTTGAGAAGACTAACTTTTATATCTCTTGAGGTCAAGAATTATATAATCATTTTTTTAATCTCTGTAGTGCTTGATGGATATAAGGTACAGATAAACATTTTTGAAAGGAGATTGAAAAGGATGGGGAAAAATCAGAAAAGAAAAAATGTCTCAGCTTAAGAGAGTAATACTTCATTTTTAACATCATTTATTTATTTTTTAGAATGAGAGAGAATGTGCCTGAGTGGGGGAGAAGAAGGGGAGAGGGAGAAAATCTCCAGCAGACTCCCCACTGAGTGTTGGAGCCCAATGTGGGGCCCAACCTCATGACCCTGAGATCATGATCGAGCCCAAATCAAGAGTCATATGCTTAACCAACTGAGCCAGGTACTCTAAGTCAGTAATACTTTAAATATATCAGTAACTCGAGGGATAACAACTATTGAGTGCTTATTACCTAATTTTCCTCAGTAGCAACTAAGATCAGAGGGCTAGTAACTATTGGAATCCTCACTATTAGAGTGAGAATTTGCATAAAAGCAGCCTAACCTGAGAAAGATAGGAATGACAGAAATTAATACACATATATAATTGCACATACACACACACACACACACACACACACACTTATATGCATGCACACACACATCAGATGTATCATATGAAATCTAAAGTGGCCTTTATTTGGTCTGGCCTATTTTGTCATTAGTCTGGTTACCTTGGAAAAAAACAAACTATATAAGTTATGAATAAAACCTCAACGCTCATCCTTGATGAAAAAAAAAAAAAGAAAAGCAATGAAAAGGAATAATCGGGCAGCCCGGGTGGCTCTGCAGTTAGTGCTACCTTCAGCCCTGGGATCCTGGAGACCCAGAATCGAGTCCCACATCGGGCTCCCTGAATGGAGCCTGCTTCTCCCTCTGCCTGTGTCTCTGCCTCTCTCTGTCTCTCATGAATAAATAAATAAAATCTTAAAAAAAAAAAAGAAAAGGAATCATCATGTACTGTGAACTATAATTTTCAAGGCACCTTCCCAGTTGCCTTGAATATGTAATTTCAATTCATATTTCTAATAAATCTGTGAGGGAGGAATCATGACTCCCATTTCACAGATGGAAGCACGGCTGAGACCTGCATAAGGATTCCTTGCTGGCAGTGACGGATGTTCTGTGGACCAGAAAATACATATTGGTTTAAGGCCTCAGGGCATAAGAAAAAGTATGCTCTGAAGTGAATTAAGCAGTCTGTGGTGATAGAGGACACACCATTTTAGGAAATTTTCACAGGGGAAGTAATACAGACCTGTTCAATGACCTTTAGCAGATGTTCATTTTCTTCCCCAGTAGGAGAATCAGAGTTTGGCAAATTAGGCATTTTGATGGGTTACACATTCCTGGATGATTTAGAAGTATCTTGAAGAAATAGTATGGAATGTTTCTGAATCCAATAAAAGACACATGTTTCATCCTAATTGATTCTACCAAGAAGGAATAAGAATGGTTGTAATAAGTGGACTACCCAATGCAACAGTAAAGCCCAGGCCTAGCCATAATGTAGAACCAACAAATGATGCATCGTTTTTTGTATCCTACAAGTATTAAAATGGAAAAAGCACTTTTTTCTCTTGTTCATGTAACCCAGCAAGGAATAAGTTTGACAAGATCGACCACCTTAGTCCTTTAGAAACTGGTCATCTGGTCAACGAACATTTACTGACACTCTTGTGTCAAACTCTGTGCAAAAATCTGGGGCCACAGAAACAAATAAGCTATGTCTCTCCCCACCAAGAGGCTCACAGTTTAGTAAGGAGAAAGGAAGTTAGGCAAGGAAATGGGATTAAATATTAAATGTTAAATATTGTAATGGAGGCCAATATTGTGAAAACAAAAATCAATAAGCCAGTGGAAGCCTTACCATGCATGAGGTACTGTGCTTTCTTTATGTGGCATCTTACATAGACTCTCTCTGCAAAACTTTGCAAGGTGAATATAATTACCCAGATGTATCGATAAGGTAACAGAGACCCAGTTTAAGCAGTTGGCACAGAGTCACAAGGACCAAGGTGGAGAAGCTAGAGTTTGAAAACTCTTGTATGTGGCCTCAGCAATAGATTTTTAGGGGCATACTGCCTCTCAAGAGCTGATTCATGAATCTTTCATGTTTTACAGTGTTTTCTCATGGATGACAACAGTATCTCTTAATTTTAGTGCTGTAGACATTTTAATACCAACTCCTGCACTTCACAGCTTTGCAACTGTGCCCATGTCACTAAACATCTTGCACTTCAGGTTCTTCATGTGTAAAATGTGAATAATAACACTAGCCACCTCATAGTGTTATTGTAAGGAATAAATAGGTGATGTGCTACAGCAAACATTTTCTGTAAGGAACCAGATAGAAAATACTTTAGATTTTGCAGGCGATGCCATATCTGTAATGATGACTCAATTCTGATGTCATAGCATAAAAACAGCAATAAATAATATAAAAAAAAATGTGTTTCTACAAGTGAAAAAAAATTATTTGGAAAAAAAATTAAAAGAAGGCAAGATTTACCTTGTGGGCTACTACGGGCCTTATCCAGGGTCAAACATAATATATTAGGGTTGAAGTTCGCATCCAGTTTTCTAAATTTAAATCCAGTGGTCTCTGAAAGAGTGACTTGAATAACTCCAGTGACCTTTCTGATTGGACTATTAAGAGCATCCCATCATTATAGTATATTGCATGAGAAATAAGTGCACCTTTTCCATTTCAGGCTCCAACTGCTTATTCACTGAGGCAGAAAAACAGGATTTTAGATGGGAAAACTCTGATATGTTGATACAAATGTATGATCATTCATTTTTGCTGACTCGAGATTTCTATACAGAGAAAATGCATAAAAGCAAAGTCACTGTCATAGCTTTGCCTGCAATTTTCAATTAAACCTCACATAATATGTCATCAAGTAAGCCATCGCTTGAACATTCTGATCTTTCCCACTTCTATGCCTCTAAATCCCATGGAAAATGTTTGAAGTCTCCACCAGAGTAGGATAATCTCTGGTTATCCTACTTGACTTTCAAGCTGTATTTCCAACCCCACCACTGCTGGCATGTCTGGCCATTCCTCCAAGCACTCTGGCCCATCATTGTCCTTATCATTAATAACATATCATATTTCTTATTCAGTTTAACTATTTACAAAAGTCTTAGATTTTTTAAGAACTTTGCTGCTTTGACATCAATGGTACTATTGAGGTTAATTATTGTATGATCAACTAACTCTTCTCCAACTTGAAGGAAGAGTCCATGACACCTGGCCCCATGCAATCGGATGGAATAGGTGTTGGATTTGTCTCTACAAAACCAGGTTTGAATTCAGCCTCTATTTGGAATTAGCTCTGAGGCTATCAGCAAGTTGTTGGACTTTTCTGATTTTGCTTCTTTGTAGAACTGAAATAATATCTATGTCCTAGTATTATTTTCAAGATCTATAAGATGAATGCTAAGAATGTTGCTCTGTGCCTGTGATCTCATTTTTCCTCATGGTCTATCTCCTTTCCTCTACTTTGTTTCCTATGTTGCCTTACAGAAAGGAGGCC
This sequence comes from Canis aureus, assembly GCF_053574225.1. Classification (NCBI taxonomy): domain Eukaryota; kingdom Metazoa; phylum Chordata; class Mammalia; order Carnivora; family Canidae; genus Canis; species Canis aureus. The sequence continues at coordinate 55,387,022 of NC_135622.1, read as the reverse complement.
TTTGGGATTTGTTAATTGCTCAATAAATATGCTATTGAAGATCTGACCACTTATTGTATACTTGTTCATAAAAAATGACTTTAAAAAAAACTCTTTCCCTACTCTATCTTAATCAAAATACAGAAATATGCTAGCTATCATAGAGACATCCTCTGAATGGTACACATTGCATTATGTGTCATTTAAGATACATTTTTAAATTCATTCTATTTTTACTCAAACCACACAATTTTATACACATCCTTTTATTTACAGAAAAACTGCATTATTTTGGTCTTTATGACTAAATAAATAGATTCTCTAGGTTTATCTACTCTTTATTATTGCACATTTTTCAAAGTAATTTCACTTCTGTCTTCATAAAAAGTCAGTGAAATAACCAGGGAAGGGATTTAGAAATCCGATTTCCACACAAGGAAACATGCTGTTGGAATTACAGTGGTGACAGACACGTATACAATAAAAAGCAGAACTTGGATCTTCTGACTTCCAGTTCTTAAAATATGTACCACTCTCTGGTGCCACAGCAGGCACAAGTCAAGGAAAACAGAGAAGGTAGGGTAGAAAATGTGTTTGTAAAGATAAGAGCTGGACTAAACACATAGACAATGCAGTTCTACTTTCATGCAATCCACATTCTGAGCTGCTTCAGGTTTTGGAGGTGGGCAGTTTTGAGGAGGTAAAAACCATGAATATTTAGAGAAGATGCAGCTAAAAAAAAAAAAAAACACAAATTGCTGAACAGGTATATGTTTTTCTTTCATTTTTTTACTACAAATTATAAAATTGTTTCACAAAACCAATTCTTGCTGATACTTGAGAGCTGTTCCTACTATCAGCAAATATTTATAAAACATGAACTCTACACCAACATTGTCTTATCCAGTGAGGAAGGCATTATCTCCATTTTACAGATAATAAAATTGAGATACAAATTAGTTAAGTGATTATCCCAAGATTCTATCTGGTAGCAAATATACCAAGGATTTGAACCTAGGAATTCTATCTCTGGGGCCTACAAGTACTCTGATATTTTGATTCTTTAGAGAATGTCCTTTATTATTCAGAATCTCCAAACTGATTTTCAATTGCTCGATTTTGGACTTATGATATTACTCTGTAGACAGTAAGTCTCTACACTGTGGTCTCTCTTTCCAAATACCTGAGAGCCTCTTGGTTTCCTCCAGTTTCTGTGAGAAAACAGTATCCTCTCACAGGAAATAGTATAAGATGTCATTAAACTAGAATTTATCAATTTGAGGGAAAATGTCCATAATGCACCCATGTCCTTTCTTCTAAACATCAAACTACTTGAAAGCATATGCCGGAAGATACCAACAGAAAAATAGCAGATGGAAAAAGTGCTGCATTCTACAAGGCAGGGCCTCCTAAGATGAGTCTACATTTGTGCCTTCACTATTGGACCCAACCCTAGTACTGAGAAAAAAATTGGGGTCGTGGAAAGGGGGTTGGTTGCATGGTGGATTTTTCTCCTGTTTAAATTCTTTCTCTTTTGGTTCTAAAAATGTTGAAGTAACCAGAGTTCATTTTTCCACATGTAAATAGGGTTAGTAATTGAGTATTAGTCAGAATTGACAGAACAAAGTTGTTTGGTAACTGTGCCAAGAATTTATTGAGTGCCTAATAATGGCCTATATATATGCAAGTATATAAACATATATTCTCAAGTCTTACCAGTGGGTAAAAGATGCTTCACTCAATTTTTCTGGGGAAGTGACAGAGGAATATAGTTCAAAACAAGAACAGTGGCACCAGAGAAATCTGGGTTTGGAACCTGGCTCTCCCATGACCTGGTTGTTTATCTTGGGCAAGTTACTCATCCACTCTCCTTATGGCTGTTTGTTTTAAATACATATCTATTTATTTAGAGAGAGAGAGAGAGCATGAGTGAGCAGGGGAGGGGCAGAGAGAAGGGGAGATTTTGAGATTTTTCTCAAGCAGATTCCTTACAGAGCCCGATGTGCGGCTTGGTTCCAGGACCCCAAGATCATGACCTGAGCTGAAACCAAGACTCAGACACTTAACCAACTGAGCTACCCAGGCACCCCTCTCCTTTTGAAATGAGAAAATTAATATCATTGATCATTGTGAACATTAGTGAGAATATCTGCAAGGGTTTGGAACTGTGTATGATGCACAGTAGTGAAGTCTGTGGCCTTCTTTATCCTTTACAATATAACTATTTTTAAAATTCACATTTAAGAGTTGTAAGTTCCCATTTACTGATTTGTATGTTCCATATATTCTTCTCCCAAGCATTTCTGAAAATACTGAGATGCCCTGGATAAAATTAAGTTACCTTTAGAAATGTATGGGGCCAGGAGGGAGTAGAGGCATGGCAAAGCATTGCTCATGGATAATCAACAGTCCCAGGCAGATGGTCACCTTCTCTGCTTTGCTCCCCCTTGCTTTAGAAGTTCACTTCTAATGACTGTCTGATCCTGTTGCTTTCATTAATTTTCTTTAGACTCTGCTTATCTTTGGGTTATTTATGGCTCCTGTCTGTGCCACTGCTGATCTAATTTTTCCTCTGCTCTAGGGCTGAACTTCTCAAATACCCAATAGTAAAGGCCTAGTGATTATATTTTTACTTTTCAATTCATAGCTGTATTAGTTTCCTCTATTGTCTTACAATTATGGAGGCCTAGAAGTTCAAAATATCAAGATGTTGGGAGGGCCATTACCTCTTAAACCTGTAGAGGAGAATTCTCCCTGTGTACATGTGCCTTCAGAGAGCATTCTCTGTGCACAGCTGTGCTCAATTTTACCTCTTCTTCTAAGGACATCAGTCACACTGGTGACTGGGAGTAGGACCCAGCCTAGTAATTTCATCTTAACTTAATGACATCTGCAAACATGTAAGTACAGATACTGAGGTAAGGAGCTGGCATATCTTTGCATCATTTTTTGGGGGGTGGGGGGGAACCAATTCAACCCATGACAATAGCATATGGATCATTTTTGTCAATATTCTGTTCAAGGAGACAAGGCCACTCAGCAGCTGCTTGAATATCACAGCAGCTGCTTGACTATCACAACATTTTAATAAATGGTTATTAAAATTTTAAACATTATTGATTTCTGTCTTCTCATCGCTATCCATTAACAGTTTGTAGACCCCAATTACATTTTGGAAGCACTGGTGAGGGACAAAATGATAGGGCAAAAACACCAGCTGGTGCATTCTGCATTGGAGCAATGAAGCTGGATATATTTAAGGGGAGCTCATTCAAGCATGTCAGCAGGACCAATGGGGTTGATAAGTCCATACACCATCCCATTCCATCTCTGAATCGTTCTTCCCCTTATTTTCATGTAGGTATCCCTTGCTCATCTTTTATGACTCAAAATAGTCCCCAGTAAGTCTAATTTAGATAGGTCTCCTCCGTATTCCCAAAGTAGTCTGGTATGCTTCTATGCTACCACTGTAATAACCAACTTGTTCCCCCCACTATGCCCCTCAATAAGGTGAATTAGCATCCTATGAAGGCAAGATTCAGATCTTGGAGCTTATTCCAATTTTCCCCAAGGTCTTTTTTGTGCATGGCTCGTATCATGTGAGTTGTTTACATTACTACCTGGATAAATGTATTCATTTCTGTTCCTGGGAAAGGTACTATTGCCCATCAGACTGGACACATTTTTCCAGATGCTGAAGCCATCATGGACCACACCAAATATAAAATAGTCCTCTTCAGATTCTTAGGGACTCAAGCCTTCCATGAAAACAATAATGGACACTGAAGACTTTTCAAATAATGCTTAAGTAGACCATATTGCTCAATATGAATTATCTCACTGGCCTGTAAGATAACCTGGTGTTCTTTATATTTGAGAAATATGCTGGGCCCAGTTGCTTACTTCCAATGACATATCTAACAGATGTATACTACTAACCTCTTGTTTCCCAATATTTAGGATTTCAACAGTTAATGGCAAAAAAGTAATGATCTCTTTGTCCTCAGATCTGGAGAATATACTACTGGATGTTGAAGAGTAAGTATTGGGGTTTTTCATCTTTGGTACACTGATAGGGGTACATTTATACCTTTGCCCTAGGGAGTAAACCTCAGCACTGAAATTGGTTATCAGATATGTTAATTCCTCCCATCAGTGATTCGTAACCCCAAGTTCAGAGAGAATTGTCCACAGGGGGCAAGGATCTTGAAGCTGCTGTGCCTTGAGAACAGTTGGCATTCAATATTTGTGGAGCTGTATTGAACCAAATGTAATAGACTTGCCTACACTCTCATTAGGCTTTTCTTTTTCTAAAACCAATTTGTCATCATTTTTTTTTATAAGGCAGTTCACTTCAGGAAGTTGCATTCTAAATTTGTATATTGCCAAAATTATTCTATTCATTCTTCTCAACGGGCAATTATGAGCCATTAAGAGACTAAAGAATGTACTATTAATCAAGTCAGGGACTGGTTGATTTATCATTGTCAGCTTCAGGTGCACATTTATCAAGTTTCTCCTCCAAAGGTCACTGGAAAAGGTGAGAACCCTTCTCTTTTCTATGATAGTGTGGTTGTAAGAGGCACAATAAAACCTTTGCCTAGGGATCAAGAAGGAATTAACTTCTGCTGATTGGTTTCATCCCAGCAGGACAAATGATGGACATGCCTGAGTGTCAGCACACATTCTGCAGGGCTAGTGTTCCTCTCAGTCCTGTCTGATAACCTTGATCCCCACTCTGACTTCCTCCTCCCACTGATAGTATCGACAGTGCTGTCAATTGTTCCAGGGAACAGTTTATTTCAACAGAAGACAGTGATTAGAGAAAGAGAGACTTGAAACAGGAGGGAGGTAAATAAATTATGTTTTTGTATTTTTTTTATTAAGAAGCTTGCCATTTCTGATAATGCTAATAGTTCTGTTTTGCCTTCCATGAAGGTCTTGCTTTGCTACTCTTAATTTTATATAATAACCATGTCAAAAAATCACTTGAAATTTATAGCAACTTTAGCTTACTTTTGGATACTAATTCATAAATTACTCTGAAAAAAAATGTTTGAATTGATAAATACAAATTTTTAAAAAAATTAAAAATGTACAGGGTAAATTTTTAGTGGCCATTTTCTGGATTTTTTGTAAGTTCTTTATACATGCAATCTTCTCGTTTTTTCTCATTCATCTGCAAGTCTGAATCCTAAATACCCCTGTTTTCAACGGTATAGGTAGTGCCAGTGGAATATTATTCTGGTGACTAGCAGGGGATCATTTTGCAATCCACTTAGCTCTGGGTTAAGAGGATTTCAAGAAAGCAATCATAATAAAAGAGATGCAGTGCTGTTAAACCTCTCTCTCTCTTTCTCTCTCTCTCCTGCTAAAATGCTCCTCAATGTGCTAATCATCTCTCATTTCCAATACTGTAACCTTTGCTTTGCTAGCCTGTCTTCTTGTCAATTCTGTCTCTCCTGTCACTTGAAAATTGCCATGTGAAAATCGACTTTTATTGATGTGAATTCACAATTTGTGTGGTGTATGCCTGTGTGTATGCCTTTTTGAGTGTGGCTCTTTTGTAAGTTAATGCTATCCTTCTATACTTATACATTGCTACCCATCCTCTGTACTTGCTTCCATTAGAATGCAGAAGGGCTTATTAATGGAAGCTTCAGACCCAGTGAGTCCTGGCCAACTCATGCAATTGTTCAGGTGGTAGCTTCTGGAAGAAGGCTTGGTCATGAGTGTGAAGGGGGCCTATCCAAATCCAATCCATATGCATCTTGTCAAGAGTTTCCCTCAGATTTTTTTGGCAGGAGTTATCTGTCAGAAAATATCCAACTAAAATCATTACCTTTTTGTTCTAATTTATGCAAGACACCATGTAAGATAGCAGTGTCCCTCGGTGAGGGCCTAAGATGAAATTCTAGAGGGGGCAAGTTAAAAAGTTAAATTATTTCAAAATTCCCTGGTTCCATTTGCATAATGATCCAGATATCTTGCCCTTGTATCCTACTGATAGATATTTTTATGATGGAAATGTATTCATTTTTATTAGTTAATAACCTCATGTAATTCATATTTTCATTTGATTTGCATTATTTATATGTTTCAACATAGACTGTTAGAATTTGGTAAACAGATTCCATTAGCTAGAAAAAACAAACAGCTCTCTATGTGTGACAGGCATGCAATTAGGGCATTGTTCAGTTTTCATTTATGAAGATACTCCTTTTTTTTAAGATTTTATTTATTTATTCATAGATATACAGAGAGAGAGACAGAGAAGCAGAGACACAGGCAGAGGGAGAAGCAGGCTCCACACAGGGAGCTCTACGTGGGACTTGATCCCAGGTCTCCGGGATCATGCCCTGGACTGAAGGCGGTGCTAAACCACTGAGCCACTCAGGCTCCCGGATATTCTTCTTTAGATGTCACCAAATATGAGGATTACTGTATGCTTGCAAATATATTTGAAAAGAATACAGAATTCATTCTGTCCTCAATATCTGACAGTATTCACTCCAAATGATTCCATAGAAAAACATCTCCAAATGATCTCTTAAATAGACTAAAATATTTGGGCTCTAATGTTACAAGTTTATAAATATATAAAAATTATGTTTATAAATCAGACACATATATATCATTGATATGACTCATTTGAAGAGTTTTTTCCTTCATGAGTTTAAAACATCTAGTTGGTTTAGCTTACTATGAATCATTTTCCTTCAACCTTGCCTCAGCAAGATGGCAGAGTAGATTCCCCACTTATATCCCCCATCGGCAACAACATGGTAGCCATCCACAGGCAAAAGCACCTTTGAAGGAGCTTTGGCATTCAGGTAGATTATGAAACCCTGGCAGACTCCAAAACTTAGCAGGGCTGTTTCGAGAAGGCATTCTCATGCCCAGGTGGCTGACGCATCCTAGCTACAGACCTAGAAATAGCTCTATACCCATGAACTTGGCTCTAGACCCAACTGTCTTTGGTCCAGCCCACAGCATCATGCATCAAGGGACCCAGGAGGAGTCACACCTGCAAGTGACTTGGTACTAGCACACAGACCTCAATCCCAGCTGTGGACTCTAAAGTGGACTATGATCTGGTCTTTAGCCCCTCCCACCTATGGTCTGGAGAAACTTGAGGCAGGCCTGCAAACTCAAGCTGACTGTAGATTCTAAAATGGCTCCATAAGTGGGGTCTATCCCCAGGAGCCACAGTCCACGAGTAGTACAGGTGGCTCAGAGTCCCAGTAGGAGACACACCAAAAGTGTCCCCAGAGATCCCAAAGCAGCCCTATATTTGATTGTAACCTCCCTGAGTTGCAGTCCGTAAGCAGTCCTGGAAGCCTGGGATTTCTTCAGGAGATGTGCCCTCAGTGCCCCTGGGGTCAGACCAGCCAAACTGAGTCTGTTAGTAGATCCTGAAATGACCCAGTAACTCAGCTTCAGTGCCTTCCACCTGCAGTCCAGGAGTAGTTCTGTGCATCCACAGAGCCCCCAGAAGACAAAGCCATCCATGCCCCTAAATGTAAGTTTACCAAAATTGGTCTGATGGCAAATCCTGAAACAACCCTAAAATTCAGCTCTAGCCCTTCTCAGCCATGTTCAGGGAACATCCCCAGCCAACCCGGAACCTGACAGGAAACACACCTCATTCGAGATTGTGGATCCTAAAGCAGCCCTGGGATTCAGTTCTAGCCCTTCTCAGCCAGAGTCCAGAGCCAGTCTTGCCCACCAGGGGAGATAATCAGTGACCTGGCAGGAGTCTTCAAAAGCTTACTGGGAGTCACACCTACCAATGAACCTGGGTACAGCCCTACAGTCTGGAGACTCAACTGTGGAACTTTGTCCCCAGTACCACCATAATAAACATGGTCAGTACTTTCTACCCATTAGCCAGAAGGAATCATGCTGGCCTGAGCCCCTGGTAACAGGCCCCCCAATGGCAGCCCTAACTGCAAGCTCAGCAACAGTCTTGTGACCCAGCTCCAACCTAGCACAACTATGATCCCAGAGATGATTTCATTAGTCCAGGAACTGACCAAGAGAGTTTTTACTTGCCAAAACTAGTCTGTAGTAACTGAAAAGAGGTTTGCTCCTTTATATGCATAAGCACAAAGAGAAGTATACATAGATCACAAAAATCAGGCAAGTATGACACCAACAAAGGAATCTAACAAAGTAACAATAACTGACCTCAAAGATATGGAGCTTCACAAACTGACAAAGAATACAAAATAACCAACTTGAAGAAGATCCATGAAATGCAGAACACATATAAACACCTAAACAAAATTAGGAAAATAATGCATGAACAAAAGGAGAAGTTTAAGAAATAAATACAAACCATAAAAAGAACCAAACAAAAATCCTAGATCTGAAGACTGCAATGACAGGACTGAAAAGTTCAATAATCAGCTTGAACAGCAGACTCAATTAGGCAGAAGTATTAGAAAGCTTGAAGAAAGATCATTTGAAATTAGAGGAACAAAAAGAAGAAAGAATAAAAAAGAGTGAAGAAAGCCTTTGATAATTACTTGTGAATTATGAAATAACATCAAGTGAATGAACATTCACAGCATGGGATACCCAGGAGGGGAAGAGAGAGGGAAAAGGGGAAGAAACCTTATTTGAAGAAGGAATAGCTGAACAATTCCCAAGTTTTGGGAAAGATGTAGAAACATCCAGATACAGGAAGCTCAAAGTACCTTAAGCAAGATCAACCCAAAAAAGATTACCACAAAATACCTTATAATCATAATATTAAAAATCAAAGAAAGAGAATTTTGAAAGAAGAAAAACAAATGACTTATCAAATACAAAGGACCCGCATCCATGAGGCTGTCAGCATATTTCTTAGCAAAATCTTTGTAAGCCAAGATAAATAAAGATATATTCAAAGCATTGAAAAAAAAATACTTCCATCAAGAATGTCATACTTGGCAGAAATGTCCTTCAGAAATGGAAGGATTAATGCATTCCCATGCAAAGGCTAGGGGACTTCCCCACTAGAAAGTTCATCACCTTACAAGAAATGCTAAAGGAATGTCTTCTGTTTGAAATGAAAGGACACTAAAACATAAAAACATAAAAAATATAAACTCACTGGTAGAGATAAATACATAAGTCAAATTCAAAAAAACTCTTAATACCCTAAGGGTAGTGAGGAAATCCCTTAAGGCTAGTATAGAAGTTAAAAGACAATAGCATTAAAAAATAACCAGCTACAATAACTTGTTAATGGATGCAAACAGTAAAACAATGTCAAATGTGATGTCAACAGCATAAAATAGCAGTGGAGAAGAAGCACAAGTGCTGAGTTTTGCGTATAATTGAAGGTAGATTTTTATTAGCTTAAAACAGTCTATTGTAAGATGTTTATTCAATTAGAAAACAAAACAAAATCAACAATATGCTACCTTAAGGGACTCACATTAGCCTTAAGGACACACATAAGGTGAAAATAAAGGGACAGAGAATAGCTTCCATGTAAATGGCAGCCAAAAAATACTTGTATCAGGCAAATGGACTCAGTCGAAATGGTCACAAGGGATACATTCATGGAAAAATATAAACATTACAAACATATATGCATCCAACACTGGAGCATCTAAATATATAAAGCAAATAAAACTGAAGGGGGAGGGGCACCTGGGTGGCTCAGTGGCTGAGGGTCTGCGTTGGCTCAGGTCATGATCCTGAGGTTCTGGGATCGAGTTCTGCATCCGGCTCCTCGCAGGGAGTCTGCTTTTCCCTTTGCCTATGTCTCTGCCTCTCTGTATCTCTCATGAATTTGGCAATATTAATTCCTTCTCTCTTCCCTTCTAACTATGCTTGTAGTTACCCAAAACATTTTATGATGCTTGTCATAGGAGCATAGGTATGTCTACCTCCTTGTCAACTTTGAACCACCTAAGGATAAATTTGATGCCATGTTCATTCTCATCCCTCCTTAGAATGAGCAACTTCCCTTTACGCTACTTGCTCAGACCATGTGAGTGACTCTAAAGTAATGAATCAACATATTCATTCCTTTTTCTTGCATAAGTGTATTTTAAAACCGAATCTGAAGGACATTCATTTTTGAGTACCGACACAGGGACTTGTTAAAAACCTCGTTAATCTGAATTTACAAAACACCTGAGTTATAATTTGCACTACAAAAGGGTTCTTTCCATTATACAAACATTCCTTTAAAACGCTATTCCCTGGTCAATTTAAAATTGTTCGATTTATTAAAGTTCAATAAGTTCTCACTTTCCAAGTTCAGAATAAAGTACAGCTAGAATTCTTTCCTTTGCCCAATGATGATTTATTTGCAACAATCACTAAAAAACATCTAGATGCTTTTAAGTCCAAAAACCAAAAATGTCTCTAAAGATTTTCAGATATATATATCTGAAAAAAAATATATATATATATGTTTCTCTAACTGAGGTATATATTTTTTTTTAATTCCTTGCTGTGCCCTTCTGTTAACATTTTTAAGAAAAAGTATAAGGCAACACACTCCTGTCTGTTCTAATTCCTCTTCCTTTTCCCTATGAACAGACTGTGGTTATCTTTCCAGGTACAAAAGTTGAGCAATTTCCTGCACAGAACTTTTCAATGATTCTCTATCACCTATCCTAAGCTCCTCAATGGTGAAACAGAGTAGAGTGACCATACAATTTATTCTCAAAGCTAGGACTTTTGAGAGTGAAAAGGGTCATAAAAACAATTAAAATTGTGTTAATTGAAAAAAAATGATTATTTTTTCCTCCTTCATCTTACTCTTTTTCTGAAGATCATATTCCTAATGAAGAAAATATTATTCATGTAAGTGCTGAGATCATTGCTAAGTTCAAAGCAAGTTATATTAAAAAAGATATTCTTAGTTCTATTACTTTATAAGAAATGTATATTTAGTTCCTAATATGTTCACAAGAACTATACGTTTGCTTCTATTCAGTGTATCTTTCTTTGAAATGTATTTTTATAAAACAAAGCTTGTCAAATTAGTCATATCTTTAAGTTTTTAAACGTCTCACCAAATTATATGTTGAAAAATCATTGGCTTTTTTCAATTTCATTTTACACCTATACAGAATATAAACTTAACTATTAGGAATTAGAGTTCTGTCAGAAGATTCTTTCCAAAAGTCAATACATTTCAAAATGCAATTATAGAATTCCAAAATGAAATCCTCCATATCATTTTGGCTCAGAAAATTAAATTTATTCAACTTATTACTTGCCTTTGTAGAGATAATTTTCAATGTCTTCTTGTTTGCAAGCTCTATTTTTGATAATTATAATTTAATAAAACCATAAAAACCAAAGTTCTTGGCTTCTAAGTTTGATGTAATTACTTCTCAAAAAAAAAAAAAAAAGAAAGAAAAAAAAGACTCAGTTGTTCTCTTCTAATTTTTTTAGTGCTCATGAATCATTTTGTTATTGTTCTGAGGGCTCTTCAAATTAATTCTCTAAACTTTATCTTATAGCATAATATAAGAAACAGCAAATATGAATATGTATAATACAGTGAAAATAACTAGATCGCATTTACTGCTGCCTTTCACAAATATATTCAAGTTCTTCTCCTCCTACAAATCTCCTACTTTTCCTCTATCAGCCAATGAATATAATTAAGTAACATAATTATATAAATGTGTCAATTTTGGGGGTCTAAGGAATTTCAGGCGTTGAGTAAAACTGAAATATTTTTGTATGCACATAGATCATGATAATATTCAATAATATTCATAGTTTTATGCTATGTTTAAACCTGTGATTAATCATAAGTATCATCCAAACCCACATTTTATAGATGAGAATTTGTGTAGCTTGAAGGAGTGGATTTCTTTTCTATCAACAAACTAAAGTTGGAAGGCCCATTTAATGCCCTGGCCTCTCAGGTCAGGGAATGGCCATTCTGCTTATCTATGCTTTCTCCATTCGTTTTTTAAAAAGATTTATTTATTTATTTTAGAGAGAAAGAGAACACACAAGTGGGAGGGGCAGACAGCGAGGGAGAGAGAATCTTTAGCAGACTCCAGGCTGAATGCAGAGCCTGATGCAGGGCTCGATCTCATGACTCGGAGATCATGACCTGAGCCGAAATCAAGAGCTAGACACATAACCGATTGTGCTCCCCAGGTACTCATCTCCATTCATTTTTATGGTCTCAGTCCCATTAGATAAACCACTCAAACTCAAGCTGTAAAAACTCTGCTGTCTTCTTCATTTTCCAACTACAAATACTGTATTTGTGTTTTAATGTGGTTAAAACCTTTTGCCCTACACAGTTGTCCTCCATTTCCTCTTGCTGCGTGTCCATTCCTAACATGCCGAGATTATTAAAAGCAGCCTACACTCTGGCTGCATATCCAATGACTAACAGTTTTTTAATTTACAAATCTGCCTGAGACTCCTTACTCATGGAATAAGGATCTTTGTTCCACAAAGTAGATCACAGCCTGTACATAACATATCCATTTCTTAAATAGCTCCATAAATGAGTTTGATGTAAACCTGCTATTCTATCCAGTGTGTCTCCATGTCTTATGGTTGCTTTTTTGTCCCGTCTTTGTGTTTTGTTACTTCCCTTTTTTCCCCTTTCACCAAAACACTTAAAAATATCATATTGACCCCTATTACCCTGCAGTACTAGGAATCTCAAGAAAAAAACATAAATCCTATAACCACACTGATTGTCGCCATTAAAAATCTATAGTCTTTCTCAAACACTGACAGAGCTCCCATAGTCCGTCTCTTTTTCTTTTCTGGTAAGTTTGCTCTTCTGTTCCCTCAAGCAGCTTCCTCAGTTATTGAGTCTCTACAAAGAACCTACCAGAATTCTCCCTTTCTTTTATCAAGTAGACTTTTGTTCAATTTCTATACATCTAGCAGGGTTTGCACCTGCCCCTCCTCTCATCCCAGCAGAGGGAGGAGACCTAATCTTCCCATAGAGACCTGTGTGCTGGGTCCTCTGTTAGCTCACCTTCACGGAAAACTTACCTTCCTCATTGTCTGCTCTAGTAGCTTTATCTTCTGCCTTTTGTTGTCCACTGTTCCTTCTCACAGACCCATGAAGACCTTTTTCTTCTTAAAACATAGCCAGCATTGAAACAACCACCATGATCCTTTGATTCAATGTCCCACTACAGCTTCCATCCTCTCCCTTCTTCACAAACTCTTAAATTTCTAGTTCAACTATCTTCTCTCTTCTGTTCAACTATCACAATAAATTCCTTCATTTAAAATTCCTATTATGTTTTCCCTCAGTGGCATCTCACATGCTGATTACCAACCTTTCCTACAAATCTCACTTTGGTTTCCATGAAGCTCACACCTCCAGGCCTTTCTACTTAAAATTCCTGTGTGTATGCTACCTACTGTTTCAAAGTTTCTGAAAATACAACCCATGTTCTCATCTTTCACATCACTTTACTCTTACTGATTAAGAATCCACCTTGGGGGATCCCTGGGTGGCGCAGTGGTTTAGCGCCTGCCTTTGGCCCAGGGCGCGATCCTGGAGACCCGGGATCAAATCCCACATCAGGCTCCCAGTGCATGGAGCCTGCTTCTCCCTCTGCCTATGTCTCTGCCTCTCTCTCTCTCTCTCTCTCTCTCTGCGTGACTATCATAAATAAATAAAAATTAAAAAAAAAAAAAAAGAATCCACCTTGGAACACCTGAGTGGCACAGTCGGTTAAGTGACCAGCTCCTTGTTTCAGCTCAGATCTGATTTCAGGGTCATGAGATCAAGCCCCGAGTTGGACTCCATGCTCAGCACAGAGTCTGCTTAAGTTTCTTTCTCTCCCTCCCCCTCTCTCTAATAAATAAATAAATATATTAAAAAAAAAAAACAATCTTCCTCAAACAGGAGAATGGAATTTCTCTAAGGACAGTGATACACATTTTATTTACATGTCTCAGTAACTAGCAGGCTAATCCACTGTAAGTGTTCAATAAATGAGTTTTCACTCCAGATAAAGGAAAGTAACCTTATTTACTATTTCTCTATAATTTTCTTAAACTCTCATAGGTTTTTCCACCTATAAAATTATTTGGATTGTTTAAATCCTTTCACATTTGTCATGAAGTTTTAGTAAAATTATTTATGTCATGCATGGTGCCTGGCAAAGAAGAGAAACAACTGATCCCGTTCAGTGCGTGCAATTCCTTTATTCACAACTACGAGTGGCACAGTTTCATGACACCTAGCTTCACAGACCTACTGGTCCACAGGAGGAGAGGCAACTAGGTGGGGAAGGGAGTAATCTCTAACGTGTGAGGAGGGGGGAACGCTTTCGGGGCAGTCATTTTGACACGTTTGCAGAAAAACCGAACCCAGTCATAAAAAATAAAGGATATAAACTATCATTTGGTTTGGACGTGTATTGAACAACTTTTCTTATAAAACCTCACCTGTTTTATGGAGCAATCTGGAAAGGACATTAACTATTGATGAGGTATTTAGAAAGCCAGGCAGGTGAATAAGATAAGTTGTTGCTGATAAAAGGTAGCGGCTGAGTACAATGGGTTTCTCCTTCAAGTCAATAAAAAAGCTCAATCACAGAACAACTCAAAAATCCAGATTGATTGGAACCAGACTCAATTTTAAGAAAAAACAGTGTTAGCAGGCTGAGCAGCTGCTCATTGTGTATCTTGTTATGGAGTAAGACAGAGGAAAGGAAATAGCAGTGCCCTGGAAGTGAGGAAATCGTCCCCTTGATTTCTCTGGGTCTGTTCTCCTATTATGCAAAATACTGCAATTATACCACACAATTCCAAGGATGCCTTACAGCTCCGAAACCATAACGGTATTACTACAATTAACCCCTTCCCAAAGTGAAACTTAATAAGACTGCTGTGATACTCTCACTTCACCTTATGTCATTACCAAGAAAATCAGTTACATAGAGGTATGTTTTGCTGAATATCAGAAATAGGACACTTTATTGTAAATGCCTAGACATACAGTCTCTATATTACACTCCTACAAACTAAGTGAGCATATGAACTATTTCTCCTCACATTTCAAGTAATACAATATTTTATACTTGAAATTTGTTGAGGGTTGACTCAAGATCTCACCACACACAAAACCATTGTGTAATATTATCTAATGAATTTGGTAATCAATGTATACCTATATCAAAATACCACATTATTTAAACATACACAATTTTTGTTAATCACACTCAAAAGAAGATGGGGAAAGAAAAACAAAGAATGTACTGCACCCAGGGAAATACCACCCCTTCTCATAAAGTTTTGCTTATAAACCAATGCTTCGGGCAGACCCCGTGGCACAGTGGTTTAGCGCCGCCTGCAGCTCAGGGTGTGATCCTGGAGACCCAGGATGGAGTCTCATGTCAGACTCCCTGCATGGAGCCTGCTTCTCCCTCTACCTGTGTCTCTGCCTCTCTGTGTGTGTGTGTGTGTGTGTGTCTCATGAATAAATAAATAAAATCTTAAAAAAAAATTAAAAAAATAAACCAATGCTTCACCTAAGGTCTCAGTGGCCTTATCCAATGTTCTCTCAGGCTGGCAGCTTCTGGATAATATGCTCTGTGAAAGAACCAGTAGAATGCAAGTTATGTGCCCACTGCACACCTTGTGGTTAGAAAATGCATCTTTGAACTAATGTGATATCACCTACAACTGTAAAAAAAAGTTATTTTAAGCCCTCAAATAGTGGTACTGAATCCCATGCCCAAAATACATAAAAAGCTGGTTCTTCTAAGATAGAAAATGCCATATATGAATAACTTGCCAGAAACCATTGGTCTTTTTGAAAGATAATATCATGGTGAGGACTCAGAGCTGTTCTCTGCTCCAGGCAGTTTGGGTATTTGGTGACACTAGTGGCTAATCAGTCTTGGGGAACTCACAGTCCCAGACCCATAGATAGCCTCTATTTCTGCCTCCATGACTGCTTAATATCTAAGCACATTGTGCTAACCTTGACTAAAGTCCAGTAGCCGTGTCATTTAATCTAGTTGGTGGTTGGGATCCCATGATCTTATGACTTGGCTGGTCTCACAAAACCCAGCCTATGATGGCCATCCACATCAGTATGGCCATTTGATGACTCATGTTCAGACTCTGACTGATAGCACAGGCCTGATGGCATGCCAAGAGCTGTTTTTCAAATGTGTATAATCCCTGATGCACTGGTTGTGGTCTTGCTCCAGAATGTTAGTAGTCTGCATTGTAAGTCTCCCATCCATGCTTATAATAAACTATTCAAAACATCTCTTCCCATGAATGGTGTTTGTAACATCATGGCATCTGCTGGATCGCACGGGCCAAGCATCAGAGCTATTTATACCACAGCCTGCATCTACTACAAACCTTTTCTTCATCTGAGCTCCTTTTGAAGCTGGCAAATTGTGTCACCCAGTATGCAGGTCAAAACAGTATTCCCAGAGGTGAAATGTAATATCCTGCCTCAGAAACTGAGAGTAACTTACCAGAAATAGCATCTCCTTCCTCCTTGTGAGATGTACAAGGTCCAACAAGTTGTCTTTTACCTTTGGAGGCTACTCTAGCATGCCCCAGACCCCTGAACACCCTTAAGATTCTATTTATGTGGTAAGCCCTTAAGGCTTTTCTCTCTCACCCTTTAGAGGACAAATGTCTTCCCAAGGCTTCCAACATGCTAGTCATTTCTTGCCTCTTTGATCTGAATATGTGATTTCATTGATTAAGCACACCCCTTTGTTGTGTTAAGTAAGGAACTACCAGATAGTCCAGATGTCTTTGGACTATACTGAGAGAGGACTCAGGATGCTTAAACAAACCTCTGTAAAAACAAACAAAACAAAACAAAACAAAACAAAAACAAAAACAAACAACAAAAAAAAGTTAAAGTGTATATGGCTGCTAGTTCCATGTGAAAACAGATTTTAATCTTCTGATAGGGATGGAACTCATTTGCTACATCAATGGATGTAGTTCATGTATCAATGGTCATATTAATCTTCTCTAGCCAGTGTGTTGCATCTGACACAGCAGCACTAATTAGAGCTACTAACTACCTGGTTGTGTCTGCAGGACTCCTATTCTCCAGGTTCCATCTTTTCTTTTTTCAAGGATTGTTGAAATTCATGGAGATGTGAAAGAAAACAACTCTTGCATCTGTAAGATCTTTTTTTTTTAATTTTTAATTTTAGCATCTGTAAGATCTTTAAAGGTGATAGTAATCCCTGCCATTTAACCTGAGAGTTGAGGTTGTTTCTCATTTTTTTATCTTGCTGAATATAGGGAAGGCCAGTGTCAAGGCTTCTACTTGGCCTTAACTAAAACCACAGTTCTAATCCCAAAGACTAAGGCTTGGTGCTTATGGTTAACAAGCAGGTACCTCTACTGAGAGATTGTATAAATGACCAAATGTTGTGCCCTAAATTCAAATGGACCCAAGAGGGGCCCACCATGGGTCAGGACTTCACTTATGACCTGAGCCAAAAATGTTTCCTTTCTAATAGCATGACCCTGATGATATTTTGGTCAGCTTTTTTTTCTGTGTTCAACAGTGCTGACACGTTTGGAGCACTCCTCCTCACCTAGTGCCCAGTTAAGCAAGTAAAATGCTATATGCCCTGTAGGCAGGGACTAGGAAGCAATGTGATGTACACTTGCGATGTTTTAGGTTTTCTTTTCCTAGTGCCTTTGTCTCTTTAATATATCTATTCTGAGTCTGAAAAGTTCACTCAAATTTTGAGACTGAGAAAGGAATATTAACTTTTCATTGGGAAGATGGCCTTTGGCCTCTGGACTATCCACCCTTGATTTCTTGTGATTGCACAGATTGACTTGTATCTTCTTGATTGCCCATATATTTTGTTCCTAGGGATGTCATATTAGCCATCTTTAACACTTTGAAGGTCAGGCCACTCAATCGGCCGCTCATTATGATAATTGTGACTGCCAGCCTTCTGATGGTGAGTGATACATCCAGTCCTCTATTGCTGTCGCGTGTGCCAATAGTCATTCTATGGCAGGATCTCCTACCGTCAGCCCTGCCATATGGAGCAGAACCACCACTGAACTTCTAAGTGATGCTCTTGTCCCTCTCAGAGCAGGAGATGTTGCTTTGGTAAATGGTATATTCTTTGCAACCTCCATGTGCCATTTATGCAGACTCACGTGGTCCCAAGCAAACTGGGATTACATTATTTTCAGGGGAATCCCTCCTGGTGTTTCCATCCTGTATGTCAGGATCCCATTCCATCTTAACCAGCTCCTTGACCTTGGCATAGCAAACTGGCCTGTATTAATAGTTTAAGATTATTTTGGGCTCACCTACTCTTGGGTTTTAGCCTTCTAGCTTTCTCTGTCCTATCACTGCAGGGGATGAGGACTCCTTTCACATGATGTAAAGGAAGCCTTCTGAGTTGAACACTTAAGCTTTGAATTGCCAGTTAACTGATCAACTTTTCATTATCTTTTCTTCCCCCTTAGCAGTAGACATCTGATTCCATTGTAATTGCAATAAACATTCCACCCACGTTCCTCAAATCCTTGATAAATCATACATCAATGGATTTCTTTCCATTGCCACATCCGTTCTCCAGTGAAGAAATTCAACAGTTACATTGCTACTTTATGCCAAGGGTGACATGTGCTTTACTTACCACTTGCAGTGTGTTCCTCCTCACTAGCTGGGCAGCAGGTGATTTAGTCCCAAATTCCATCCGAGTGACTATTCTCCTATATCCTTCTTTAGTACCAACCACCAAAATTTGAGTTTCCTAGGAAACAGAACTCCCACATATTTGAATAAAAGGGTGCCTTAGTCTGCTCAGGCTGTTGCAACAGTATCAAGCCAACATGGCTTAAACAATGGAAATGTCTTGTTTCACACTTCTGGAGACTGAGAAGGCAAAGATCAAGGTTCCAACAGGCTTTGGATTCTAGTGAGAGTGTTCTTCTTGGCTTATAGAAGTCCACTTCCTCCCTTTGTCCTTATATGGTGGGGAAAAAGTCAGCTCTGGTGTCTCTTCTTCTTTTATGAGGATACCAGTTATACCAGACCAGGGCTTTGCTCTTTTGATCTCATTTTACCTCATTAATCATCTCCATAGAGGCTCCATCTCTAATACAGACATACAGGGGAGTTAAGGCTTTAGTATATAAATCAGATTTTATGCAATTCCATACAAGTCCTTAAGCAAAGGGTCAGGCTTTTATTTTTTTTTTTATTTTTTTTTATTTTTATTTTTTTATTTATTTATGATAGTTACAGAGAGAGAGAGAGGCAGAGACACAGGCAGAGGGAGAAGCAGGCTCCATGCACCGGGAGCCCGACGTGGGATTCGATCCCGGGTCTCCAGGATCGCGCCCTGGGCCAAAGGCAGGCGCCAAACCGCTGCGCCACCCAGGGATCCCGGGTCAGGCTTTTATACCCCCACATCAGTTGATAATTGGAGTAAGGCACATTGAATGTATCATGGCCTTGGATAGGTGGCTCTTCTTCAGGTGAGGTGATTTCCAAGGAAATTGAAAACTGAGGGCTACCTGCCATTGACACTCTAAGCACTATCCATCATCTTCTCCCTCAAGGTAATTTCCCTCCACTGAGGAGAACTACTTCACAAAGGCCATGATTCCTTTCTAGAGACAGCCTGCATTCAATGAGTGCTTGAGAGCGATATAAAGGGTTGGTCACCTTGCCCCAATTCAGCACAATTCTGCAGGGCTCTCTTAGCTCTAGAGGTCTTATAGGCTTTCCTGAATCCTTGCTATTAATGCTTCACAGAGCCCTTGTCTTTCTGCCAAGAAAAAGTAGTAGTCTTTCCCTCCCTACTGCAGATGCTAATCCCTAGAGTATACCCCAATAGACTTTCTGCACACAAATATCCATCTCAAGAGTCGGCTCCCTAAGGAACCTACCCACTTACATTGAAAATCAATAAACGTATTTTAAAAATTGTATTTTGAAGCAAGGAAGTTTTCTTGATTTCACTTATATCTCTACATAGCAGAAAATTGCATAAAACATCACAGAAAATAGTAGCCATCAGAAGTATATCCACAAAATGTGTATTAAGCAGGCAACTGAAATCCCATAAATATATAATTATAATTACTATTTAATATGTATTGTGCAATGATATCATTTATGCAATAGTCTTTTTTTTATGAATCAGCACTTTGCACCTGAAAATGCGAAGTCAGTGAATTACAACTCAGTGAGTCATAATAAGCTTAAAAACTGAAATTCAAATTAAGTTCTTTATTCATAGCCATATATCATAGAGAAAATCAACTATTTTTATTAGAAAAGAACAATTTAAGAAATACTTAGAAAATTGTTTAACCTAATATTTGCAAATGTATATTTCTTGAGTTTATATTCAACTATATGTCTCAGGATACATATATTCACAATAAAGCTGTTTTATATGCCTTCCTAAATCTGATGATGAATACGATATTAAAAATTGATCAGACAATATAGTCAACTCTTTTGCAGCTTCCAAGATCCAGAAGATCATTGTACACTATGAAAGTATTTGAGTCCTTTAAAAATCTTCCCGTAACACAGGAAGAAATGCAAATGTCACTCAGGTCATTTAAACTCCATATCATCCATATGAGACTTACGTTTTGCTTTAATTCAATCAGGGTTTTTCAGCAAGTAGTACTGTTCAGTTCTTATGAACTCAGAAATGTCAAAAATGAAATGTTGAATTTTGACTTGCAAGTAATCTCCAGTGACTAATTTATTAATTTCTCTAGGCTTATTATCAGAGCTGGAAATAATGTCTATACCAAAGATATGTTTTTAGAATAAATGAGGTAATGGATGTAAGTTTATTAGCACAGTGCCTATCCTGTAGCAAGCAGTCAAGAACAGTGACTTGCTGTTAACATGCCTTTTACTGAACCTTTTTATAAGTTAGGAATTATATATGAAAAAAGCTTCAGGGATCCCTGGGTGGCGCAGCGGTTTGGCGCCTGCCTTTGGCCCAGGGCGCGATCCTGGAGACCCAGGATCGAATACCACGTCGGGCTCCCGGTGCATGGAGCCTGCTTCTCCCTCTGCCTGTGTCTCTGCCTCTCTCTCTCTCTCTCTGACTATCATAAATAAATAAAAATTTAAAAAAAAAGCTTCAGAAACATAAACATTACATATAATTAAGGGGTTATTAAACTACCACTACCCAAGTCATATCTCCATGACTAATAATGAAAGCCAGTCTGTCACTGTGCCGAGGACCAATATAATTAGTAATAATCTTCATAACAGCCTTAAAATTGGGCTTCATTTTCTCCTATGTAGACAGATTTGAAAATCAGAGGCAAATGATTTGTACAAAGTCAAACATCTGGCACATAAAGGAAGTGTCAAATTCATATTGTTCTGAATTCAGTTTACAGTTCCTTCCTAATATTGTATTTGTTTTCTAAAAAGAAATGGTAAGAATAATGGTAATTAATTGTATTAGTTATTCTCTAAAAGCACTTTCAATGATAATATTTAAAGATGCTTTAATTGGTGAATCTCTCATGCCCTACATTCTCACTTAATCTCGGAAATTTTCCCACAAAGGGAGGTTATAACTAATTGGCTTTGTGAGTTTTTATGCAGCCCAATTTATAATGTCCATGTGTTTAATCTCAAAATTACTGGCGATTTTATGGTTCATAATAAGACACTAAACTGTCTCCGGCAAAATACCAAAAATGATGAGATGTGCATATTCATGGGTCCTATTTTCAACACAGACACCTGACATGGTTTTCTGATAAAATAACAAACAAAAAGTTTTAAAATGGTCAGAAGGAAATAGCACTTCCTTAGTCTTTTTTTCCCCCCTGTTTTCACGTTAAAGTGATTGACTAGGGAGAAAAAAACTAATAAATCATATATACCTACTTTTTTTTTTTAATTTATTTTTTATTGGTGTTCAATTTACTAACATACAGAATAACACCCAGTGCCCGTCACCCATTCACTCCCACCCCCCACCCTCCTCCCCTTCTACCACCCCTAGTTCGTTTCCCAGAGTTAGCAGTCTTTATGTTCTGTCTCCCTTTCTGATATTTCCCACACATTTCTTCTCCCTTCCCTTATATTCCCTTTCACTATTATTTATATTCCCCAAATGAATGAGAACATATAATGTTTGTCCTTCTCCGACTGACTTACTTCACTCAGCATAATACCCTCCAGTTCCATCCACTTTGAAGCAAATGGTGGGTATTTGTCATTTCTAATAGCTGAGTAATATTCCATTGTATACATAAACCACATCTTCTTTATCCATTCATCTTTCGTTGGACACCGAGGCTCCTTCCACAGTTTGGCTATCGTGGCCATTGCTGCTATAAACATCGGGGTGCAGGTGTCCCGGCGTTTCATTGCATTTGTATCTTTGGGGTAAATCCCCAACAGTGCAATTGCTGGGTCATAGGGCAGGTATATTTTTAACTGTTTGAGGAACCTCCACACAGTTTTCCAGAGTGGCTGCACCAGTTCACATTCCCACCAACGGTGTAAGAGGGTTCCCTTTTCTCTGCATCCTCTCCAACATTTGTTGTTTCCTGCCTTGTTAATTTTCCCCATTCTCACTGGTGTGAGGTGGTATCTCATTGTAGTTTTGATTTGTATTTCCCTGATGGCAAGTGATGCAGAACATTTTCTCATATGCATGTTGGCCATGTCTATGTCTTCCTCTGTGAGATTTCTGTTCATGTCTTTTGCCCATTTCATGATTGGATTGTTTGTTTCTTTGGTGTTGAGTTTAATAAGTTCTTTATAGATCTTGGAAACTAGCCCTTTATCTGATATGTCATTTGTAAATATCTTCTCCCATTCTGTAGATTGTCTTTGAGTTTTGTTGACTGTATCCTTTGCTGTGCAAAAGCTTCTTATCTTGATGAAGTCCCAATAGTTCATTTTTGCTTTTGTTTCTTTTGCCTTCGTGGATGTATCTTGCAAGAAGTTACTATGGCCGAGTTCAAAAAGGGTGTTGCCTGTGTTCTTCTCTAGGATTTTGATGGAATCTTGTCTCACATTTAGATCTTTCATCCATTTTGAGTTTATCTTTGTGTATGGTGAAAGAGAGTGGTCTAGTTTCATTCTTCTGCATGTGGATGTCCAATTTTCCCAGCACCATTTATTGAAGAGACTGTCTTTCTTCCAATGGATAGTCTTTCCTCCTTTATCGAATATTAGTTGCCCATAAAGTTCAGGGTCCACTTCTGGATTCTCTATTCTGTTCCATTGATCTATGTGTCTGTTTTTGTGCCAGTACCACACTGTCTTCATGACCACAGCTTTGTAGTACAACCTGAAATCTGGCATTGTGATGCCCCCAGATATGGTTTTCTTTTTTAAAATTCCCCTGGCTATTCGGGGTCTTTTCTGATTCCACACAAATCTTAAAATAATTTGTTCTAACTCTCTGAAGAAAGTCCATGGTATTTTGATAGGGATTGCATTAAACGTGTATATTGCCCTGGGTAACATTGACATTTTCACAATATTAATTCTGCCAATCCATGAGCATGGAATATTTTTCCATCTCTTTGTGTCTTCCTCAATTTCTTTCAGAAGTGTTCTATAGTTTTGAGGGTATAGATCCTTTACATCTTTGGTTAGGTTTATTCCTAGGTATCTTATGCTTTTGGGTGCAATTGTAAATGGGATTGACTCCTTAATTTCTCTTTCTTCAGTCTCATTGTTAGTGTATAGAAATGCCACTGACTTCTGGGCATTGATTTTGTATCCTGCCACACTACCGAATTGCTGTATGAGTTCTAGCAATCTTGGGGTGGAGACTTTTGGGTTTTCTATGTAGAGTATCATGTCATCGGCGAAGAGGGAGAGTTTGACTTCTTCTTTGCCAATTTGAATGCCTTTAATGTCTTTTTGTTGTCTGATTGCTGAGGCTAGGACTTCCAGTACTATGTTGAACAGCAGTGGTGAGAGTGGACATCCCTGTCTTGTTCCTGATCTTAGGGGAAAGGCTCCTAGTGCTTCCCCATTGAGAATGATATTTGCTGTGGGCTTTTCATAGATGGCTTTTAAGTTGTCGAGGAATGTTCCCTCTATCCCTACACTCTGAAGAGTTTTGATCAGGAATGGATGCTGTATTTTGTCAAATGCTTTCTCTGCATCCAATGAGAGGATCATATGGTTCTTGGTTTTTCTCTTGCTGATATGATGAATCACATTGATTGTTTTACGGGTGTTGAACCAGCCTTGTGTCCCAGGGATAAATCCTACTTGGTCATGGTGAATAATTTTCTTAATGTACTGTTGGATCCTATTGGCCAGTATCTTGTTGAGAATTTTTGCATCCATGTTCATCAGGGATATTGGTCTGTAATTCTCCTTTTTGGTGGGGTCTTTGTCTGGCTTTGGAATTAAGGTGATGCTGGCTTCATAGAACGAATTTGGAAGTACTCCATCTCTTTCTATCTTTCCAAACAGCTTTAGGAGAATAGGTATGATTTCTTCTTTAAACGTTTGATAAAATTCCCCTGGGAAGCCATCTGGCCCTGGACTCTTGTGTCTTGGGAGGTTTTTGATGACTGCTTCAATTTCCTCCCTGGTTATTGGCCTGTTCAGGTTTTCTATTTCTTCCTGTTCCAGTTTTGGTAGTTTGTGGCTTTCCAGGAATGCGTCCATTTCTCCTAGATTGCCTAATTTATTGGCGTATAGCTGTTCATAATATGTTTTTAAAATCGTTTGTATTTCCTTGGTGTTGGTGGTGATCTCTCCTTTCTCATTCATGATTTTATTAATTTGAGTCTTCTCTCTCTTCTTTTTAATAAGGCTGGCTAATGGTTTATCTATCTTATTAATTCTTTCAAAGAACCAACTCCTGGTTCTGTTGATCTGTTCCACAGTTCTTCTGGTCTCGATTTCGTTGAGTTCTGCTCGAATCTTTATTAACTCCCTTCTTCTCTTGGGTGTAGGATCTATTTGCTGTTTTTTCTCTAGCTCCTTTATGTGTAAGGTTAGCTTTTGTATTTGAGTTCTTTCCAGTTTTTGAATGGATGCTTGTATTGCGATGTATTTCCCCCTTAGGACTGCTTTTGCTGCATCCCAAAGATTTTGAACGGTTGTATCTTCATTCTCATTAGTTTCCATGAATCTTTTTAATTCTTCCTTAATTTCCTGGTTGACCCTTTTATCTTTTAGCAGGATGGTCCTTAACCTCCACGTGTTTGAGGTCCTTCCAAACTTCTTGTTGTGATTTAGTTCTAATTTCAAGGCATTATGGTCCGAGAATATGCAGGGGACAATCCCAATCTTTTGGTATCGGTTCAGACCCGATTTGTGTCCCAATATGTGGTCTATTCTGGAGAAAGTTCCATGTGCGCTTGAGAAGAATGTGTATTCAGTTGAGTTTGGATGTAAAGTTCTGTAGATATCTGTGAAATCCATCTGGTCCAGTGTATCATTTAAAGCTCTCGTTTCTTTGGAGATGTTGTGCTTAGAAGACCTATCGAGTATAGAAAGAGCTAGATTGAAGTCACCAAGTATAAGTGTATTATTATCTAAGTATTTCTTCACTTTGGTTAATAATTGATTTATATATTTGGCAGCTCCCACATTCGGAGCATATATATTGAGGATTGTTAAGTCCTCTTGTTGAATAGATCCTTTAAGTATGATATAGTGTCCCTCTTCATCTCTCACTACAGTCTTTGGGGTAAATTTTAGTTTATCTGATATAAGGATGGCTATCCCTGCTTTCTTTTGAGGACCCTTCGAATGGTAAATGGTTCTCCAACCTTTTATTTTCAGGCTGTAGGTGTCCTTCTGTCTAAAATGAGTCTCTTGTAGACAGCAAATAGATGGGTCCTGCTTTTTTATCCAGTCTGAAACCCTGCGCCTTCTGATGGGGTCATTAAGCCCGTTCACATTCAGAGTTACTATTGAGAGATATGAGTTTAGTGTCATCATGATATCTATTCAGTCTTTGTTTTTGTGGACTGTTCCACTGAACTTCTTCTTAAAGGGGAATTTTAAGAGTCCCCCTTAAAATTTCTTGCAGAGCTGGTTTGGAGGTCACATATTCTTTTAGTTGCTGCCTGTCTTGGAAGCTCTTTATCTCTCCTTCCATTTTGAATGAGAGCCTTGCTGGATAAAGTATTCTTGGTTGCATGTTCTTCTCCTTTAGGACCCTGAATATATCCTGCCAGCCCTTTCTGGCCTGCCAGGTCTCTGTGGAGAGGTCTGCTGTTACCCTAATACTCCTCCCCATAAAAGTCAGGGATTTCTTGTCTCTTGCTGCTTTAAGGATCTTCTCCTTATCTTTGGAATTTGCAAGCTTCACAATTAAATGTCGAGGTGTTGAACGGTTTTTATTGATTTTAGGGGGGGGGATCTCTCTATTTCCTGGATCTGAATGCCTGTTTCCCTTCCCAGATTAGGAAAGTTTTCAGCTAGAATTTGTTCAAATACATATTCTGGCCCTCTGTCCCTTTCGGCGCCCTCGGGAACCCCAATTAAACGTAGGTTTTTCTTCCTCAGGCTGTCGTTTATTTCCCTTAATCTATCTTCATGGTCTTTTAATTGTTTGTCTCTTTTTTCCTCAGTTTCCCTCTTTGCTATCAACTTGTCTTCTAGGTCACTCACTCGTTCTTCCATCTCGTTAACCCTCGTCGTTAGGACTTCTAGTTTGGATTGCATCTCATTCAATTGATTTTTAATTTCTGCCTGATTAGCTCTAAATTCTGCAGTCATGAAGTCTCTTGAGTCCTTTATACTTTTTTCTAGAGCCACCAGTAGCTGTATAATAGTGCTTCTGAATTGGCTTTCTGACATTGAATTGTAATCCAGATTTTGTAACTCTGTGGGAGAGAGGACTGTTTCTGATTCTTTCTTTTGAGGTGAGGTTTTCCTTCTAGTCATTTTGCTCAGTGCAGAGTGGCCAAAAGCAAGTTGTATTGGGAAAAAGAGAAAAAGAGAGGAGAGAAAGAAGGAAAGAAAAGAGAAAGAGAAAAAAAAGGGAAGAGAAAAAAAAACGAAAGAAAAAAAAAGAAGAAAAAGAGAAAGAAAAAGAAAGGAGAAAAAAAAAGGGGGTGGGGGAAGGAAACAAATCAAAAAGCAAAACAAAACAAAACAAAACAAAACAAAAAGAACCAGCGGGGAGTATCTTCTGATTCTGTGTACTTTAAGTCCCTTGGCTTCTCCTGGAAGTTGTCAGTCTAGCTGGTGTTCTGGGGGAGGGGCCTGTTGTGCTGATTTTCAGGTGTTAGCAGTTGGGGGAGCTGCTGTGCCCCTGCCTGGTGCAGGGCTCGGTGGGGGTTGTTTACCCCGTGAGGCCGCAGGAGGAACAGCCCCAGTGGCGGGGCAGCTCTGGAAACCTGGATTCAGCCCCCGCAGGAACTCCGTCTGCAGGGCCTGGAGGCTCCGGGCGGGGCCGCTGATCTGCTCAGCTGGGGCAGGAGCGTCCTCGCTGTCCTGGGCCCTCCCGGCCTCTGCCTGTCCCGGGGGAGGCGGGATCCTGGGCTGTGTCCCGGCGCCCTGTGCTCCGGAGCCTGCGCTGTTGGATTCGCGCTCCCGGGCCGCGCAGCCCCCTCCGCGGAGCCGCCGCCCGAGCCCCTCCGAGCTGCTCCTGGAACCGCGCAGGCCCCTCCGCACGGAGCCTCTTCCTCCGCCCGAGCCCCCCCGAGCTGCTCCCAGGGCCGCGCAGCCCCCTCCGCGGAGCCGCCGCCCGAGCCCCCCGAGCTGCTCCGGGTCCCGCCGGGTCCCCCGTGCGCGCTGCAGCCCTTAGGGAGCTCGGCGCACTCTCCTGGGCGCGCAGTTGCTGTTAGTGTCCCCGGGAGCCCCAGGGCATCCCCGCCCTCCTGGGTCCTGCTCCACCTCCCTGGGAGCCCCTTTCCGCCCGGGAAGGTCGGTGCAGCTCCTGCGTCTCCGGGACGGGGCTCTCCTGTCCTGGGGACACTCGCCCCGGCCTCAGCCTGGCTCCTCGCGGGGCCCCTCCCCCTTGGAGGCCTTTGTTTCTTTACTTCTTTTTCCCCGTCTTCCTACCTTGATAGAAGCGCGAGCTCTTCTCACTGTTGCATTCCAGCTGGTCTCTCTTTAAATCTCAGGCCGAATTCATAGACTTTCAGGATAATTTGAAGGTTTTCTAGGTAGTTTGGTGGAGACAGGTGATTTGGAGACCCTACTCTTCCGCCGTCTTGCTCCTCCCCGGCATGAGTGTTTTTGACCTATACCTACTTTTTAAAAAGAAGGCAGAGATAGGAAAGTAAAGAACAATTTTTTTTTTTTTTTTAAAAGAGAGAAGGTCTGGGAGGGAGAGAAAATATCTTAAGCAGGCTCCACACTCAGTGCAAAACCCAATATGGAGCTTCATCTCACACCCCTGAGATCATATCTCCACAAAAGCCAGAGTCCCTCATAGTTTCTTTAACTGGACACTAGTTTCTATATTAACCAGTTTAAAGTTCAGACTACAGGTCAAAATTGTGCTTCTATTTTCTTCACAAATCTTTGTCTTACATTTATCAAGACAACTAATACACAAGTCTATCCTGTCCATGTCCAGATAATTTGAAGTGTGGAGGCTGAGAAAATTAAGGCCATCCCACCTCAAGTTTAGTGTTAGCCCAAGTACGTGCATCTTAGCTTCGGGAGTCATCTCAGGCCCCTGTGAACAGGAGCTGAACTTTACCCTACTTCAGTTACAGGAAAAACCGCAGAATGCTCTTGACAGAAAGTCCCATATTGGAATGAAGACAGAGCTTAAGAAACTCCCTCACCCTTTCCCCCATATCGGAATGAAGAAATTCCTTCACCCCTTCTAGAAATCTCCTAGACCAGCCCATAAAAATCCAGCTGGAACCCACCCCAGGGGTTACATGTAACCCACCCCAGGGGTTATACCTGCACTGCTGTGTCAGGTATACTTGGACCCAAGCTCGAGCTTGCTAATAAACCCTTGTGTGCTTGCATAGGTGTCAGCTCCTTGGTGGTTTCTTGGATTTGCAATCTTGGGCACAACAGAAGCAATTTCCAGATGGTTTAGAATCGGTGTGTTTTTCATGTGTTGAAAGTTTGGGAGACCCTCAGGATTTAATTTATTTTTTAATTTTTTAAAAAGATTTTATTTACTTATTCATGAGAGAGGGAGAGAGAGAGAGAGAGAGAGGCAGAGACATAGGCAGAGGGAGAAGCAGGCTCCCTGTGGGGAGCTGGATGTGGGACTCGATCCTGGGACTCCAGGATCATGCCCTGAGCCAAAGGCAAATGCTCAACCACTGAGCCACCCAGGAGTCCCCTCAGGATTTAATTTAAAAGTGACCCAATCTACTCCCATACTGTAGATACATTCCTATTTCGCAATTCGTGAATGAGTATGGAAAAAAAGAAATGGCCAAGTCTCTTTACTTTAAATCACAGAAGGGCAGAGTTAGAAAGGAACCTAAAACACTTACAAGTTCAGTCTTTCAAAAAGTAAGGAATCTGGGGCAGCCCGAGTGGCTCAGCAGTTTGGCGCTGCCTTCAGCCCAGAGCGTGATCCTGGAGACCTGGGATCAGTCCCACATCCGGCTCCCTGCATAGAGCCTGCTACTCCCTCTGCCTGTGTCTCTGCCTCTCTCTCTCTCTCTCTCTGTGTCTGCCATGAATAAATAAATAAAATCTTAAAAAAATAAAAGTAAAGAATCCTGGACACATGATTATTATTGACTTTTGGTTATTCAATTTCTCCTATTTGCCCATTTTGAGGAACAGGTGTAGCTCATCACTTTATCATTTTATAGCAACATTTGCTTCCTATAATCTCTTCATGTGAGATTTATGAGATGACACAACACACAGTATTTTCTTATCCATAGGAAAGCCAGAGATTTGAAAGTGTATTTAATGTCTCCTATGACTCAACAATCTATGCAGATATTCCAGTTTTTTTCTATAACTCTACCTATTGGCAGGCTTGTCAATCACTTTGCCATCCTAGGCATTCCCTGGTGGTTCTTTGGTGTCCCTGCTCTTATAACATGTCACCACTCATTCATGTTTAAGATTTAATCACCAAGACTGATATTCAGGATCATGCATGTCGTTTTTTTTTTTTTTTTTTTTTTTTGGTGTTTGTTTTGATAGTGTAAGGAAGCGTGGAAACATTCATTCTTGAGAGATAATGTCAGAAAATGGATCTGTATGCCTTTCTCCAGATGGGCTCATCTTTCTAATCCAACTCGTTTATTATACAGAGCATAGGGAGGCAGAAAAATAAAATTCTAACAGTTGTTGAAAAAGTGATGCTATCTCAAAGTAAAGATAATTTGCTTGTTCTCTAGCATACAGTGTGAGAGGAAACTACTGTGGACTTTGGTGAATTGGGTCACAAACTACACTTACTATTATGGCTTTATACCTACTGCTAGTCTATATTTTGTTAAACTGTAATAACAGTCTGTGACCTTTGAGTACAGAGGAATGAGAACAGCATGAATTGCAGAGCCAGGTAAGATTAAGTTTGAGTCTCTACATCAGCATTTTTTGGCTGCATGACATCAGAGAAGTTAATTAATGTTTCTGAGATTCACATATCTAAAATAGAAAAATAGCACTTGCCCAATAAGATTAAAATGTATAGAGTTGATATTTACGCATCACACAAAAGATGGAGCATCTGAGGGTACTACTTTATCTGATACTATTGCAATGGTGTTTATTTATTTTTTATTTTTTTTAAAGATTGTGTGTCTCTCATGAATAAATAAATACAGAGAAAGAAAGAGGCAGAGACACAGGCAGAGGGAGAAGCAGGCTACCTGTGG
The DNA here is from genome assembly GCF_053574225.1 of Canis aureus. Lineage (NCBI taxonomy): Eukaryota > Metazoa > Chordata > Mammalia > Carnivora > Canidae > Canis > Canis aureus. The sequence goes on along the minus strand of NC_135622.1, from coordinate 55,356,299 downwards.
GACTTAATACTCTGACCCCGGGATCACACCCCAAGCCAAAGGCAGATGCTTAACTACTGAGCCACCCAAGTGCCCCTGTGTTTATTTGTATTTATTTGCATATGTTTGATATACCTTTGACTTTCATATACAGAAATAGTTATACATAATGCTGGCATACAGCATACCCAGATGTAATAAAAGTCTAAAAATCCAGATTTTAAATTTAACTTCTAAAAAGTGGTTAATAACCCTTTACTTTAAAATAAATTTGGTATGTATTAATTCCCCACTCATTACAATTTAAATAATTAATTTAAAAGCAAGCAGCCATAGCCGTATTAGGGAACTAAGTTCTACAAGTGACAAAAATGTTATTCAGTTCTAATTTGATGGCATTCAATGGAGGAATGCAATATACGGAGAATGGTAAATGAGGAAGTGAGGAAAAAATGGCACAATGTAATAAATAGAAGGCTTAGAAGTAAATTTCCTTGATCAAAGGAGTGCTTTTGCTTTTAAGAGCTGATCACACTTTTAAATAGTTCTACACTTAGACAGAAACCACTTCATCAACCAGACGAGGGGAACTGAGTGCAGAGGTTAATGAGGTGACAAATGTTTCAGTCAGAGCTCTTTCATATGAATTATTATTTCCAATTCAGTAAAACATTGGAAAAGTAACTGTGATGATTCTTAATTTATTCAGCCATTTTAAGAAGATGATAAACTTACTAGGACAATATCTTAAATTTACTTAAAGGATATAATGAAATAATATAGGAGTATTGTGGATTTAAATTGGCTATAAAATATCAGGTACAAGTGTAAGGAGAATAGAATATTCAATAAATGTGCTCCGATGATTGCTTATTCTTATGGAAAAATCATCTTAGATTCCTGCCTCACATCATTAACAAAAATAAATTTTAGTAATGTTAAAACTTAAGCCAAAGGGAAAAGAAAACTTCAATATTTCTATATACTAAAAGGAGTGTTGACTTCTACTTCTAGGCAAGATAAGGAGAATAGGGATCTAATTTAACTACTCAGAAAAACACACAAAGACAAAATACAGGACACAACAGTTTTCACGATCCTGGGAAGTGACCAGTACCAAACAGTGATCTCTAAAAGATGAGAAACAAACTGAGTCAGTCATATAAATGCCTTAGCTTAAGGCCTTAGGAGTTACTATACTACAGAGAAGAGAAGAGGAACTCAGGCAGAGTCCAGCTGACTCCCAGAGTTGAAGAAATAAAGTCCAAGAGGGAATTGCAGTGGCTAGATTTTGACAATCTCAAGAATTTTCATAGGTGAGCAAAAGTATCCTGCATTCTATTTACAATGCATAATTTGCAATACATGCATGGAACCCGCTAAAAATTACCAAGCATGCAAAAATGGTAGGAAAATGTGAATTGTAATAAGGAGAAAATTCAATTGATTGAAATGGTCTCATATCTAGCACATGTTAGGAATAGTGGACAGAGATGTTAAAACTGTATTATAACTCTATCCCATATGTTTAAGAAAGTAGATACATAAATGTTATATCTTAGATAGTAAAGATAAAAATAAACTTCTAGAGATGAAAACTAAAATGTGTGAGATTAAAAAAAATAGGATTAAAAGTAGCCTAGACATTACAGGAAAAAAAAATGGAAAAAAAAAATTAAAGGCTTGAAGGCATAGCAATCAAAACATACTTGGGGGGAAAAATAAACTCAGAAAAAAAATTTTTAAAAGACCAGTGAACTATGGAAACTCTTCAACCATTCTAGGAGAGAAAGGTGAAGGAAAGAGAACATATTTTTTAAAAGGCTAAACATGTATTAAACTCAGTATAAAAGAAAAAAAAAAAACTATGAACACGCTGATTCAAGATAATCAGTGATCTCCAAATATAAAAAGATTCCACAAAGAACCAAAATGTTCTATGCTCAAGCAATATTGTGATGGTACAGTATATAAAATTGTGTATTAAAATTTTACCATGTACTAAAAACTCTAAAAGTTAATCAAGTCCTAAAAATAATAATACTTTAGTGAGGGCTACATAATATATATAAAAGTGTATGCCAACAATAGCACAAAGACTGGAATGAAGGGAAATAAATTAAGTTTCTCACACTAAAAGTGAACATATACATCACTTGAACATAGGTGGCATAAGTAAAATATAAAACTCCTAACAACTACCTAAAATATCAACAAAACACAAAAATAAGGGATTATAGCCAGTAAGGCAAAAAAATAAGATAAAATGAAATAAAATACATCATTAATTCAAAAGAAAGCAGAAAGAGTGAAGTAAGAACAAATGGGCCCAACAGAAAATAGAAGGTGATAGATTGAAACCAAAATCCTATCAATAATCACAGTGAACATTAACTGTCTAAACATCTCAATTAAAAGACATTTTCACTGGATTATAAAACAGTCAAAAGAAAAGAGACTCATTCTATACTTCATAAGGCATAACCACTTTAAATATGAAGTCAAAAATCATTTGAAAGGAAGGATATAAAATGTGCCATACTGAGAAAGGTAGCATTTTAAAGATCCCCGCCCACCCATGATTCCCACCCTCTAATTATTCAAATCACGGTGATCTAGATGCTGCTATGAGAGACTTGTCAAGCAGTTGACCTTAAAACAGAGAAATACACTGGATATCACAGTGTGGACCCAACATATTCCCATGAGCTGTTGTGTTAGTCGAAAAGAGATATATAGTGGAAGAGGTGGTCAAGAGACTCAAAGCAGAGAAATCAACTTTCAATTGCTATTTAAGATGGAAGAAGAAAGCCACAAGCCAAAAAATTCAGGGTCCTCTAAGGGTGAGAACAACCTATTAACAACTAGAATAGAAAGAGGACCTCAATTTGCCAACCAGTCTGCCATGGAACCAACTTTTGCCAAGAGATTAAATAAGCCTAGAAGCAGATTCATTTCCGGAGTCTTCAAAGGAAACACTCTTCGGTTGATGCCTTGACTTTGGCCCAGTGAAACCCAATTCAGAGAACCAGCTAAGCCAGGCTATGTCTGAACTTCTGACCTACAGAACTGTGAAATAGATGTGTTGCATTAAAATTAAATGTGTGGTAATTTTTTAAGACAACAACAGAAAATATATATAGTAACACAAGTCAAGAGAAAGCTGGAGTTCCCTTTATTAATATCACACACACACACATAAGATTTTAAATCAAAGGATACTACCAGTAATAAATAAGATAATTTGCTAATAATGAAGTGTGTCATTTCATTAGAAGTAACAGTCTTAAACAGGCCTTTTGGAGTTTCTTCCATTCCTACTGCTTTTCGACTTGTTTTGTTATTGAAGAAATGTTTAATATGATTACAATTTTTATTTGTCTTCTTAAAGTTCTTTCAGCTTTTGGTTCAGTTTGAAGGCCCATTTTTTGGGACAGATATTAAGACCTCTAAGTACTTGTTATTTGAGAAAAAAAGACTTGGAAAAGAATAGAACAACAACAACAAAAATCCAAATTATTTTATAAGCTTTGCATAAAACCAGAAAATTCTTAAAGCCAGTAGCAGAAAAGAAAATGGCAGATATAGCTTTATTCAGCAGTATATAAGAGACAAAATACTTACTCATCTGCCCCCACTCTGAAAGGACTATATTTAACACTATACATATATATATATATATATTCTCCACATTAAAGAAAAAACAATGTAAGCTTTTCTCAATAAACACAGAAAAGTCAGTAACCAATTAACACTAAGGATCCATTTATGATTAAAAAAAAAAAAAAACCTAGAAAGAGAAGTTAACTTCCTTAATCTGATAAAAGTTATTTATAAAAAATGATTAAATGTTAACTTTTCTTGTGGGGAAAAAAGACAAAGATATCTGGTGTCATGAGTTCTATTTCATATTGACTTGGAATACCTCACTGGTTTAAAAGGATGGTAAATGGGACACTCAGGTGGCTCAGTTGGTTAAGCATCTGACTTGATTTTGGCTCAGGTCATGATCTCAGGGTCATGAGATTGCATGCCAAGTGGGGCTCTGCACTGAGCATGCAGTCTCCTAAAGATTCTCTCTCCTTCTCCCTCTGCCACACATGTGTGCCCTCTCCCACCCCGTCTCTTAAAAAAAATTAAAAATGGGAAAGGTAAAAATAAAACTATGGTTTGCAGATAATATTATTATATAGAAAACTCTAAATCTTACAGGTATATTTTTTACAGTTGAGAACAGAGTAAAATTTCTTTTTTTGGAAAATCAACGCATAAAAATAGTAGCCCTTTGATGTATTAGAAATAAATTAGAAAATAAAGAATAAATATACCTTAAAATATCAAAAAAAAAAGTATGAGCTTCTTAGGAAACGAAAGATTTACAAGATACTTGAAGAAAATATATTATGAAAATTATTAAATGAATGAGAGATAAAATATGTTCTGTTTGGAAGAGCCAATATATGTTAGATGCAATTTTCCCCATATAGCTTTACAGATCCAATGCAATTCCACTTTTTAAAGCATAGTTTTATAATTAATATGGAAGTTAAAATGAAAAAAAAAAACTAGCACAACATTTTAGGAAAAGAGTGAAGAGGGAGGACTTTAGAATTTATGAAGATGTATTATAAAGCTCTGAATGATTAAGAATGGTATTAGTGAAGGTATATGCAAACTGACAAATTGAATATAATGTCAAGGCTTTCAAAATTACCCGAAAAATAATTACACACAGAGATGGAATTGTGGATACGTGAGAAATGGGACTGAGGGGAAATAAAAAAAAGAACCCTACTTCATAGCATTAGAAAACTACTTTAATTGATTAAAGAGCTAGCAAAACTATAAAGCTTTTGTACGTTAATATAACTGAATGATTATCTCCATAACCTTAAATTACGGAAATTATCAATCATAAAGGAAAAGATATGTAATTGACATTTCAGCTTATCAAAAGATACCAAAAAGTGAAAGTCAGAGTCATATGCAATATTCATAATCAACAGAGTTCAAGTTTCCAGAACATGTAAAGAATTCAAATAAGACTTTAAAAAGCAATAGGAAATTGGGAAAAATAAATTTAATCATTTAATAATAGAAAATGGCCAATATATATGAATATATTCCTAATGACAGGGCTGCCATAGTTCATAACTCTGAAGGATACAGTTTACAATATTCGTTCAAAGACAGCCTCAATATGTGATCCCCTTCCATATCTGATCTCATCCCCCATCCCCAACTATCGCCAAGATCTATGGGATTAGCCTGGCCTGCCTTCAGCAAGGGTGATGGCTGGTCTCAGGAATTTTCAGGCCCCTGGTTTCCTCCTTCTGTTTGTTAGTTAGCTATAAATCCCTATTTGCTCTTCTTGTATTCGTAATTGAGTCCCATCTCTTTCCTATAATGTGGCCATTCTGAGTAAGTCTGTCTTCACCATCAGAACAATCTTTTTCTAACAGTGGTGACCATGAATTTCACAAGCACATATCCATCCTTTGCCACACTTCTTATACTTGAACCCAACTCACAAACTCCACTCCCCAACTGTGCCCCGCAAATAGATACCTCCTAGGGGGCTGAGCATTGCGAAGTTATGGTCTTCTAGAAGTCATCATACACATATCTGTGGTTAGTTATATCAATGGAGACAAAGAATTTCTGGATTACAAGGGGATCTAAGTGATGTAGGATTCTGATTGGAGGAAGTTAGTGGAGAGGCATGCTAGCAGTGTTAACTCTTTTATTTTTTAATCCACGTCCAGATAAATAGGCCAGTTTTCTTGGCTGAATGCCTGGTATAAAGAGAATAATTAGGCTGAAACATGAATGACAACAAACACAGATTGCCTAACCCAATTTATTTAACCAAGAAACTAGAAATGCAGCTTAATCTGTATGGCCACAGAGAACAGAAATGTATTTGGCTTATCCCACTTCGGTTCCCCAAAGTTCCTCGAGTCCCTAATAGAACTGTACGGTTCATACAGTCCATTTTGTGCAAGGGTGATCTTGCTGATTCTGACATGCTTAATTTTTGCTGTGCTGCAGTCCCATTATGCTTTAGCTTTTATCATCATTCAGGAAGGATTTATACAAGCTAACTATGCACTTATTTTTTCTATTTAAGGAAATATGTACAAATAGCCAATCTCAACATCAGCAAAATCATATTCTTTGCTCAAGTAAAAGGCAGCCACTAATTTGATATGCCCAAATCTAATTAGCTGTTGGCTGTTTCCTGCAATATTGGCTTTCTGGTCCCCTGTCCCTATAACATTCACTGGAGAGCCTGGGAACATTTGACAAAGCGAGTCAAAAAGAAAATCTTAAACTGAAATTCTATGCTGATTTCAGTACCTACAGCTAAAAGAAGGTATTTATACAATTATATAAAGACAGTAAAACAATGATACACTAGATAAAACCAAAGGTCAGGTGATAATTTTGATATCATAGAAACATAGAAACATATCATAGAAACGATATAGCATGAACTGGGTCAATCTACATTATATTGACAATTTATTTAATACACAATGGATACCTGAACAATATTCAAGAGCTTTTTTTTTTTTTTTGCAATAATCTAGTAAAAGATAAGAAGTGTCCAAAAACCCAGCTGACTTTGGAAATACCAAGATATTCCTCATAGTTGTTGACATTCAAGCAGAAAATGAATAGATTTTTTTTTTAATAGAGGGACCTTTACATGTAAAAACAGAACACTGCAAGGAATGGCTTGACATGAAGAAAAAAGGAACTGCAAGCATCAGGAGACTATTTATAACAGATGAAAAATTGGTCAGGAAATTAGATGCCAGATTTTAGCAACATATAGAGGTTTAAAAGAAAAACTGTTCTAAGAATTTTACACCCTGCCAAGTTGTCAGTCACTTCTATGAAGGCAACTGTTTTCTATGGGCTTAACCAATTTTCCTAATGTCTGCTCTTTAAATGATAGAACACATGCTAGATTTGCTTATTTCTAACCCAAAGCCAGAAAAACAACAGAAAATTTCTTTTACATGTTAATGAATATTTATACCTATCAAATACATGAAGGAGAATTTTTGTGGTCAAGATGCATTATGTACACCCCCCAAAAAAACTATCCAAATTAAGATACCACAGACCCATACAATTCTACTTAGGCAACCAAAGTTCACTGGCCATTAAAAAAGAACAAGAAAAGCAAAACATTTATATTTTTAGAAATTAAATACAAATTTCTAAACAATGTGCTAAAAAGGAAATTTTAAAAAAGAAAAATGAAAATATTTAAAACTAAACAATACTGACAATCTATATCTCAAGGTTACAGAATAAAGTCAAGATGGTACACCAAGAAGATCAAGGGACATGTATTCTCTCCAGTGAATTTACTAGAATAGTATACTGGGGCCAGAATTTATACACGTAGCTCATGTGTATAAAAACATAGTGTTTTTTTTTTTGGTTTTCCCATCTTCCTGTGTAACCCCCTCTTCTGTGAGGTAGTGAAAAATTGGACTTGGGAGCCACCATCTGCCCAACTATGCCCCCAGGCCCTGCAATTTCCTAATTGTATAAATTGAGAAATTTCCTGGTGCTTCAGTTTCTGCATTTGCAAAACAAGGATAATTATAGTCACCTACCTTCTGTGATCATTATTGGGATGGATGAGGTATAGTATAGGTAATACTTAGAATCATATTGGGTCCAGGATAAGGGCTATGTAATTGCTAGCGACTAAATCTTTTTACATTGGAGACTAGCTATTCTGAAGTTTCCCAGTTAAATATAGGGAAAGCCTTCCCATTCTAAGAAACTGTCTTTGGGACAAACATATATATGGTCACTTCAAAGATCACATTCCCTATCAAAATTATTCTATCACCTTGGGGTTTAGATATCAATGTGTAAGTTTTTCAGGGACACAAACATTCAGACCATAGCAGTTCACCAGTGAGAACTCCTGATCCTCAGTCTTTCTTTTTTGGAAGACTTCTAATTATTGATTCATATATTTATGTTTTCCAAACCAAATAATCTCTCTCGATGTGAATTTTAGCAGTGTCTCTCAAATAATTGATCCAGTTCCTCTATAAAATGTATGAGCACAATTTTGTTCATAATATTCCTTCATGCTCCTTTGTTACCTTTAGGGTTCATTTATTGCCAGAGGAATCAACAATAATGCCCAGTCTTTCATTTCTGATATCTGTCATCTTTTTGGAGGGCTGGGCTGGTTAGCCTAAAGATTTATCGGTTTCACTGATATTTTCAAAGAAGCATTTTGTCTCCATTGGTTTTTCTTCCCCTCTTACTTTCCTGTTATACCACTCAGATATTAAAATTTTATTTAAAAAATCTTCTCATTTCAAAATTTGTATATGGTTGTTTTTAAAAATCCATTTTGCTACTTAAGAGGTTTCTTGCATTCTCATGTTCTTAGCTTGGTATTTAACTTTTTTATTTTAGTTATTTTAGTCCATTTCTTATTCTTCCAAATCTTTGCTTACCAAAAATGCTGGTCATTTATTAATTTTGTTTTGTTTTTATTTCCCTAAAAATATCTTGGCCCATTTAAATGTGTTATTTAATATAAATTTAAACATAAAATCTCTCTCGTTCTCTAATATGTGGATAACATTGTCAGCACTGAACTAAAACATTTTATTCTTTTCTAGTGTCCTGGGATTAATTTGGGATTCTTGGTTATAGCAACTATAATTTATAGCTAAAGATGTAGTTTACAGTTTATAATGTTAATAATAAACATTTGTTTTCAGCCCAACTTCCTGATTTCATATATGCAGACTCTTCATTTCAGTTTCAATTCAATTATTTTTGTCAGTGAAGATTCCCTTTATGTCTTGAAAGCTAAAAAAAAAAAAAAAAATATATATATATATATATATATATATATATATATATATAAATATGTGTATAGGGTGCCTCAAAGAATTTTTTCTTCCATGCCTCCATAATCAAAATCTCCCTTTAAAAAATATAAAATGCAGTAAATAAAGCTAAAAAATATTTTAGTAGATTGGGGACTAAAGAGAGTTAGAAAACAGAGGGAATAATTTATAAAGATGGCATGTTTACTAGATTCATGTCACACATATTTGTTTTCTATCCTCAACAAACTGCTAAAATATAGATGATAGATTTTATAATTGCATGTCACAAACTAGACGTTACTTATAAAATTGAAATCATTTTAAACATGAATAAAACATTATTGCTACTATAATGTAATTCAAAAATGGGACCTGAGCTCTGAATTTTGCTTTGTTGTTGTTCTTCACTTTTCTTCCATTTTTGAGGATGTGTTCAATAAGATCAAACTACAACCCCCAAAATTTTAAGATCAGGTCATTTATATTTGGCTTAACATCACAAAGAATTAGTAGTATACATGCATACAGATTATTTACATATATATATATTTTGTTGAAGAATAAACTTTTAAGAATGGAGAGATTATGTCTGTTTCCTTGATTATATTCTATTATATAATAACCTGCACCTAAAAGGATCTTAAATTATTATTATTATTATTATTATTGGATATTAAAATTATTAATAAAGAAACAAATACCATCACATGTTTTATTGTTCTAGGATTGAGCAGAATGCACTGTCATAATTTCTCATTCTGTTTGGCTTGTTTCAATTAGTTGTAAAATGGCAAAAAAAAAAAAAAAGTGTATCTTCCTGTATTGTAGAGTCATGTGCAGATTCTTTAGTGTGATCAATGTCTTGTATGTGTCATGCAGTGATGTCATGTAGACTTCTCACATTAAAAGGCATTTGTGTAAAATATCAAGAAAATATCAAAATGTAGAGATTTTCTGAACAGTGTAATTTCTGTGTCATAGACTATATAAAATGAGAACATATTAGCAAATTAAAAAAAGGCTGAGGTTTATATGATAAATACCAAATAATCACCTTATATCAATTAAGAAGTGAAGAACATTTGCATTCCCTGATATCTGAATTAAGAAAAATGAGACCACCTTCCACAATTGTAATTTTCCCAATTCCAAAGTAAATTATAGAATTAATAGTTTAAAGAATATATTGAATCTCATGTTTGGAAAACTTTAAAAATGTCTTTTGTGAAAAATCTAGATCTGAAATAAATTTGAGGCATCTGCATTGAAAATTTGGTAGAAATGTTATTTCAAAAAAAATGGTGGTTTGGGATCCCTGGGTGGCTCAGTGGTTTAGTGCCTGCCTTCAGCCCAGGGCGTGATCCTAGAGTCCTGGGATCGAGTCCCACATCAGGCTCCCTGCATGGAGCCTGCTTCTCTCTGCCTATGTCTCTGCCTTTCTCTCTCTCTCTCTTTCTCTGTGTGTGTGTGTGTGTGTCTCATGAATAAATAAAAAAATATTTTTAAAAAATGGTGGTTAATACCAAAATTGATTTCAACTTTGAAGCTGTATCTTTTTTTTTTTTTTTTTTTGAGTAAATGACCTGAATTAGAGGGAAAGAATGATTGAGCTACAGAGGGAGGAGCGCTCCATAACTCTGGGATTGATCATCTTTGTCACAGGGGAAAATTCTATAGGATGTATGGTATCATTTTATAAAAAAGAATCTCCACTCAACACTTTATAAATTTTTTTTCATGAAAATAAAGAGCTTTGTCCTCCATGCTTCCTGGGATAAGAAAATATGCTAACATATATGAGTCTAACTTTCCTATTGGTAGCATGTGGTCAACTATATATATGTATAAAAGTATTGTAATGGTTTCTAAAATTCCATTACATTGATTTCTTCTCAATGCTTATTTTAATTTAAAATTTTAAACACAAAAAAAAAAAAAAATAAAATAAAAAAAAAAAAAAAATAAAAAATAAAATTTTAAACACAATTTTTATCTTTGTTTTTAAAAAGAGATATCATAGTAAGATTGAGGCCATAATGATATTTTGGAACAGTAAACTATGGATCAAGAGCTCAGCAGGTTATGGTAAAATGGTCATTACCTTGTAACTTTATTCATTGTGTAACTCCCTGGGCCACTGTTTTTCTTTAGTAGCTGCAGAAGAACAGTAGATTGATCCCCAGGATCTGTTTCAGTTCTAATAGTCTATGACTATGCTTTAAAATTAACTTTTTCCAAAAAAAAAAAAAAAAATTAACCTTTTCCCATCCAATAGTGTATATTAAAGTATGCAGAGAAAGAATATTAGCATAGGTTTTAGGCTCACTTGAATGTAATATATTTATGCTAAGTAATATTGGGGGTGAGATAATACAGTAATACAAAAGTTAATTATACATTAACTTCAAAATTATGAAACAATTCAAGTTTTCTAAGCTAATATTTTTGTAGAAGTTTATAGTATTGTATAATGGCCTCCCCTCACCATCTCCCTGCTCCCTCTCCCCCAGAAAACATTTCAAGATGGTGATGTAGGAAGATCCTGAACTTAACACCTCCTCCTATAGACACAGCAAGCCTACAGCTATATATGAAACAATTTCCTCTTTATAAAAACAAAACCCTAAAGGTTGGCTGAAGGATGACCACATGTTAGGAAAACCACCTTAGAGCAGGTAGAAGAGGCTGGGATAAACACTACTCTCTCAGTACAGCAACCCACAATTGGGAGGGAACTCAAAATCCAGAGTTTCTCTATAAGAAACTAAAGGTTCAGATTTCTACTGGGCACCCCAACTTTTAAGTTCCATACCTATGATACAAGCCCCCAGAACATCTTATTTTGAAAACAAACAGGGCTCATGTCCTGGAACCCACAAGACTGTACTGATCTGAGAAACCACTCTTATAGGATTGCACATGCAGACTCACTTGCCCCAGGGCCTGGCTCAGAGGCAGCCAATAGAATCCTGCCTTAAAGTGAAAAGGGCATACCTGCTTATATTAAAGTGTTAGCTGAAGGGACAGGCATCTAATTTAACACACTCACCTAGAAACCTGCTGGAACAATGTCCTAGGATAGGTGCTTGTTTCATTTACCACATAGAAACCAATACCAAGAGTTAAACAAAATGAAGAGACAAAAGAATAGGTTACAAATGAAAGAACAAGATAAAACTTGGAAGAGTGGAGGGGGGCAGGGATCTCTTAATGAAACAGAGAGAAATAATCTCCCTACTAGAGTTCAAAATAATGGTCACAGGGATGCTATCCAAACTGGGAAGAAAGTTAAGTGAATTCAGCAAGAACATCAGAGAGAGAGAGAGATAATGTAAGAAAGTGCCAAACAGAAGTCACAGAGCTGAAGAATGCAATAACCGTAGCTGGAGCTGCACTAGAGGGATTTAATACCAGACTAGAGGAAGAAAGGATCATGACAATATATAACAAAATTATAACTACTAAGCACCCTCGTGATATCTGAGGTCCAAAAATGCCATATTAGAGGTCTCATTGTCTACTAATCAAGTATTTTCTAAAAAGAATTCATTCAATTCAACTTCATTATTAAATATATAACGAATATATGGTTTGTCAAAGATTTTAAAAGGCACTATAAATTCAACTGTAAAATTCAACTGTACACAAAATATATGAAAAAAAAAAAAGAATTTCATGGGATTCTGTTATGTTCGAGAAACTGGTCCCCATTCTAGGAATGTGAAAATAATCACATACGAGTCTTTCCCTAAAAAACACAAGGTCTCAGCCCCTCGCCAGATGTTGACATGATGTTATTGCTGACAATAATGGCAGTAGTAGTCCATACACAACACGCTCTACCACAAGGCAAAATTTTAGAGCCAGAGACAATGCAATGAGAATTTGTAAGAGAAAGACATTATTCCCAATGGAAGGGTATATACGTACATAGGTATGATGGTGGGATGGAAGAGGGGACAAGGGAGCTGTGTCTTAAAGAATAAGTAGTACATATATAGAGAGCTTTCAGAAAGATGTCAAGACATTCCAAAAGAATATTGTGAGGGAATACCATCAAACTATGGATATAAGTGAGGACTTCAAAGATTTGTGCAAGTAATCCTTACATAATATTATAAAACAAATTATGTTTATTTTAAAAATTAATGTGAAACATATGCATAGACTTTGTGCATTTAAATATAGATAGTAAGTTACACATAGTAGGTACTACATAATTCTTGAAAAAATAATGAATAAATAAATAGATTCTGAAACACACTATAACTCATCTTGAGCTTTAAAGACCAGGTACTTTTTTAGGAAGGCATAGGGATTTATTCACTTTGTGTTCCTAGCAACAATACTGTCCCAAAAACATACAAGTCCTTAACTCAATGTTTGTTGAAAGTTGTTAAATGGATAAAACTTTGGTGTTTGACTTAGTATGTAAGCGAAAGTAGTATAGCTAAAGCAACATAAAATATTCACTGATTAAACTTTATGTAAATAAATATGTAAGTCATTTGTAAATATTGCAGAAACCAATTGTCTCTCTCTGTCCTAGAACTTCTTTTTTGCCTTTCAAAATAACAGTTTTTGCATAAAATAAATAAAATTGCATCTTTAATCACAATGAGTTGGAAAGAAGGCATTTTCCATGGTGGGCTCCTGGAAGAGTGGATAGATAATATCTGTCGATCTGCAGGAGAATATGGAAGCATGACTCCTAGTATCCTCTTGGTTCTCTGATCTTATCTACATTTTCCATTCCTCTTGCCTTTGTGGTTTTATACAAGTGAATTGAGTTTACATTGCCTGGGCTATAATTGCTCATCCCTGCCATAATTACTTTATTAGTTTAGCTTTACCACTGGGAAGATCATTTCCCATTGTGGTTATATAAATTTGTTTTACAAGCCTATATAACTAGAATTTAAATTATGCTGCTGTGGGTAAAAATAATAACAAGTATTTTTTTATGGATTCCTTCAGAGATCAGCTAAAAGGATGAATCAGTGTGCCCAAGGAAAAAAGATAAAGTTTGCCTTTCAGAATTTTTTGTATGAAATTCTCAACTGCTTCAAAAGTTTGCCTCCTTATAGGAAGATAACTAAGAACAGACTTAGAAACCAAATCCACAATAGTGCATTGTTTTTAAGTACTGTTAATGCAGCCATCAAGTACTGGAGGCCTTCAGATAGGGGGAGTAATAGCATCTAATGAATAAAAATAGTTAAGTGTGTGGTACTTTTATTCCACAGTAACCAATCTTTTCCGTTGGATACAGCATGTATTAAACTGAATGTATTAAAATTTAAATGAGACACACATTCACAGGAAAGAATAAAGTTTGGCAAGATTGTTTCGTACTGATGAAAACTAACAAAACCACAAAAACAAAAAATTTGAATTATAGCTCTGGATTTCCCCAACTCACATCCCCACCACTTCAGACATCATTTGTATTTAAATAGTTGACTCCATTTAAAGATAGGCAAACATCCAAAAGAAATAAGACACACTCTGAAATACTGAGGGGACAGGGAGGAGGTGATTGGAGTTGGTAGCAATGATGAGGAAAGGAACATCATCAAAAGACTAATGAAGAACATACATTCCAAATGGAAATAATTAGGGAAACAAAGGAAAAAGTCACAAAACACCCCCCCCATGGTTGTCAAGAAATGAAGGATAATTTTATACCAATTTAAATTGGCAGAAAAAATATAAGAAAGTATCAGGTAGGGTATTGGGGTAGCTCAGTTGGTTAAGCATCTGCCTTTGGCTCAGGTCATGATTTCAGGGTCCTGGGATGGAGCCCTGTGTTGGGTGACTTGCTCAGCAGGGAGTCTACTTCTTCTTCCTCTGCCTCTACTTGTACTCTGTCTTGGTCAAGTAAAAGAGAGAGAAGAGAAGAGAAAAGAGAAGAGAAGAGAAGAGAAGAGAAGAGAAGAGAAGAGAAGAGAAGAGAAGAGAAGAGAAGAGAAGAGAAGAGAAGAAAGAGAAGAGAAGAGAAGAGAAGAGAAGAGAAGAGAGAAAAGAAAAGAAAAAAATAAAAGAAAGAGAGAGAGAAAGAAAGAGAGAAAGAGAGAAAGAAAAGAAAGAAAGAAAGAAAGAAAAAAGAAAGAAAGAAAGAAAGAAAGAAAGAAAGAAAGAAAGAAAGAAAAGAAAGAAAAGAAAGAAAGAAAAAGAAAAGGGAAGGTATCAGACAATCGAAGGATAGTAAATTCGAAAAGAAAATGGAGGTGATCTCTCCTTTTTCATTCGTGATTTTATTAATTTGAGTCTTCTCTCTTTTGTTTTTAATAAGGCTGGCTAATGGTTTATCTATCTTATTAATTCTTTCAGAGAACCAACTCCTGTTTTGTTGATCTGTTTCACAGTTGTCCTGGTCTCTAGTTCATTGAGTTCTGCTCGAATCTTTATTAACTCTCTTCTTCTGTTGGGTGTAGGATCTATTTGCTGTTTTTTCTCCAGCTCCTTGAGGTGCAAGGTTAGCCTTTGTATGAGTTCTTTCCAGTTTTTTGACGGATGCTTGTATTGTGATGTATTTCCCCCTCAGGACTGTTTTTGTTGTATCCCAAAGATTTTGTATCTTCATTCTCATTAGTTTCCATGAATCTTTTTAATTCTTCTCTAATTTCCTGATTGACCCTTCCATCTTTTAGCAGGATGGTCTTTAACCTCCACGTGTTTGAATTTCCTCCAAACTTCTTGTGATTTAGTTCTAGTTTCAAAGCATTATGGTCTGAGAATATGCAGGGTACAATCCCAATCTTTTGGTATCAGTTGACACCTGATTTGTGACCCAGTATGTGGTCTATTCTGAAGAAAGTTTCATGTGCACTTGAGAAGAATGTGTATTCAGTTGCATTTGGATGTAAAGTTCTGTAAATATCTGAAATCATTCTGGTCCAGTGTATCATTTACCATTCTTGTTTCTTTGGAGATGTTGTGCTTAGAAGATCTGCAAATTACAGAAAGCGCTGTGTTCAAGTCTTCCAGTATAAGTGTATTATTATCTAAGTATGTATTAACTTTGGTTATTAATTGATTGATATACTTGGCAGCTCCCACATTAGGGGCATAAATATTCATGATTGTTAGTCATCCTGTTGGATAAATCCTTTTAGTGTGATATAGTGTCCCTCTTCATCTCTTACTATAGTCTTTGGGCTAAACTTTAATTTATTTGATATGAGGATGGCTATCCCTGCTTTCTTTTGAGGACCATGTGAAAATGTCAATGTTACCCAGGGCAAATTACACATTAATGCAATCCCTATCAAAATACCGTGGACTTTCTTCAGAGAGTTGGAACAAATCATCTTAAGATTTGTGTGGAATCAGAAAAGACTCCGAATAGCCAGAGGAATATTAAAAAAGAAAACCATAGCTGGGGGCATCACAATGCCAGATTTCAGGTTGTACTACAAAGCTGTGGTCATCAAGACAGTGCGGTACTGGCACAAAAACAGACACAGAGATCAATGGAACAGAATAGAGAATCCAGAAGTGGACTCTCAACTCTATGGTCAACTAATATTTGACAAAGCAGGAAGGACTATCCACTGGAAAAAAGACAGTCTCTTCAATAAATGGTGCTGGGTAAATTGGACAACCACATGTAGAAGAATGAAACTAGACCATTCTCTCACACCATACACAAAGGTAAACTCAAAATGGATGAAAGGTCTAAATGTGAGACAAGAATCCACCAAAATCCTAGAAAACACAGACAACACCCTTCTTGAACTTGGCCACAGCAACTTCTTGCAAGATACATCCAGAAAAGCAAGGGTAACAAAAGCAAAAATGAATTATTGGGACTTCATCAAGATAAAAAGCTTCTGCACAGCAAAAGAAACAGTCAACAAAACTAAAAGACAACCTACAGAATGGGAGAAGATATTTGCAAATGACGTATCAGATAAAGGGCTAGTATCCAAGATCTATAAAGAACTTATTAAACTCAACAGCAAAGAAACAATCCAATCATGAAATGGGCAGAAGACACGAACAGAAATTTCACAGAGGAAGACATAAGCATGGCCAACAAGCACATGAGAAAATGCTCCACATCACTGGCCATCAGGGAAATACAAATCAAAACCACAATGGGACACCACCTCACCCCAGTGAGAATGGGGAAAATTAACAAGACAGGAAACAACAAACGTTGGAGAGGATGTGGAGAAAGGGGAACCCTCTTGCACTGTTGGTGGGAATGTGACCTACTACGACCACTCTGGAAAACTGTGTGGAGGATCCTCAAAGAGTTAAAAATAGATCTGCCCTATGACCCAGCAATTGCACTGCTGGGGATTCACCCCAAAGATACAGATGCAGTGAAATGCTGGGACACCTGCACCCCAATGTTTTTAGCAGCAATGTCCACAATAGCCAGACTATGAAGGAGTCTCAGTGTCCAATGAAAGATGATAGAGAAGATGTGGTCTATGTATACAATGGAATAGTGAAAGGGAATAAAGGGGAAAGGAGAGAAAATGAGTGAGAATATCAGTGAGGGTGACAAAACATGAGAGACTCCTAACTCTGGGAAACGAACAAGGGGTGGTGGAAGGGGAGGTGGCCAGGGGGGTTGGGGTGACTGGGTGATGGGCACTGAGAGGGGCATTTGGCGGGATGAGCACTGGGTGTTATGCTATATGTTGGCAAATTGGACTCCAATAAAAAACAAAAAAGGAAAAATAAAGAAAATGGAATCTAACAATTACAAAGATAAAAATTACACGAGTAAGCCACAGAGTTTGATACATACAAACAGTCCTGACATGGGCTATAGCATTAAAAAAAAGTACAAAAATCAACTATTCCTTTTCTATTGCTATATGACAAATTACCATAAATGTAGGCTTATTTTTGTGGACCAAGAGGCAGACATGGGTTAACTGGGCCCTCTGCTCAGGATTTCACCAGGCTGCACTCAAGGTTCAAGTGGCACCTGGGGTCTTATCCAGTTGCTGGCAGAATTTGGTTCCTTACAGCTGTAACACAGAGCTCCTGTGTTCCTGCTGGCTGCTGACCATAGGTATTCTCAGCTCCTAAAGGCTGCCCTCTCACAACTGGAGGTTAACTTATTCAAAACCAGCAGGAGAAGCTCTCTGAATCAGCTACAAAAGAATCTCATATAAGGTAATCTTACAAGTGACTCTCATATTTTTCAGCCCTGCCCTCCCTTGAGGAAGGGGGATTACTTACCACATGTACACCAGGGGTCAGGAATCTTGTGCGTCATTTTAGAATTCTGCTTACCACATATTACAAAATGGAAAAGATAACAAATCAAGAAAGTTGTGTTTCTCAAGTTCATAAGTTTGAAAATAGAACAAAAGAAGAATATCTGACTTAAGATGGCAAAGAAATTTGGGCCTCTTTCTCACCTCAAAAGGCACAGAAAACAGAAAGACAACACAGCAAGGAGACAGCTGAAGACAATCTCTAATTTATGAGGCAAACCTGATGAGAAAAATCTTGATTTATTTAGCAGATCAGAGGATATTTGCAAATGTCTACAGTTACTAGGAAGTACAAGTGAGTGAACCCTGCAGAACCAACAGAGTTTACTAACACTACTGCAGCGGGTGGTTGTTGGTGAGAAAGTCCACTTAAAGAGCAGAAAGATCTCCCATTTTCCATCCATGCTCCAGGAAGTCAAGTGCTTATTCTTTGCAGAAAGATACACAAGATACTTATTCTCCAGAGGAATTAGTAAGGAAAGTTCCAAGGTTGGTGACACAATTCAAACAGCACAAGAGTAAGATGCCAGACTGCCAAGGAGAAGGGTGTACTCTGTATTTTTTTTTAAGATTTTATTTATTCATGAGAGATACAGAGAGAGAGAGAGAGAGAAGCAGGCTCCATGCAGGGAGCCTGAGGTGGGACCCAATCCCGGGTCTCCAGGATCACACCCTGGGCTGAAGGCAGTGCTAAACCGCTGAGCCACCCAGGCTGTCCGGGTGTACTCTGTATTGACACTAATTATATTCCACTCTCAGAACTCTCATTTGCTGGTGGTAATCGGTAGACCTCTATGCTCAAGTTGAAATGCCAAAATACTAACATTTCTGGTTAATACATTTTAAAACCAACGAGGAACTTCTCCCATGAGAAACTTACCAATAGATGTGTCCCTCCTACAAGCAGTCTGGTCCCCCTCTCCTAAATATGAATGCATAGACAAGATTTGACAATGACTTTAATAAGTGTATAATAAAGGATTCACTGTAGGAAGAAACAATTTCAGAAAGTGATGTACAGTTATCTTCAGAGAGAAAATAGCTCAAAGGTAGAGGAAGTTATAAAAAATAAGTTTTTGAAAATTAAGAAATATAGAGGCACCTGGGTGGCTCAGTGGTTGAGAGTCTGCCTTTGGCCAGGTCATGATCCTGGGATCCTGGGATCCAGTCCCACATTGGGCTCCCTACAGGGAGCCTGCTTCTCCCTCTGCCTGTGTCTCTGCCTCACTCTGTGTGTCTCTCATGAATAAATAATTGAAATCTTTTTTTTTATTTTTTTAAATTTATTTATGATAGTCACACAGAGAGAAAGGAGAGAGAGAGGGAGAGAGAGAGAGAGGCAGAGACACAGGCAGAGGGAGATGCAGGCTCCATGCACTGGGAGCCTGACGTGGGATTCGATCCCGGGTCTCCAGGATCACACCCTGGGCCAAAGGCAGGCGCTAAACCGATGCACCACCCAGGGATTCCCTAATTGAAATCTTTAAAAAAAAAAAAATTAAGAAATATAATTGGTAATGGAAAATATTCAGTAAGAAGAGTCAGAAGTCTAGTATATTCTTAGAAGAAACAGCCAAAGTTGTTGCCTCTAGGGTGGATTCTCCATGGCAACACTCAATACCAAAAGGCAATGAGGCAGTGAGTACAAAATTCTGAAAGAATGGTACCCTAGAATTCTGAAACCAGTCATGTGTTCTTGCAAATGTAATGGAATAAAACACCCATGAGTTTTACTTTTAAATCTTACTGAATGATGAAAGCTAGTCAAGCCAGACAGAAATTAAAAGACCAAAGAATGCGAAGATTTAGTAAAAGTGAATGATGCCAGGAACTCCATAAATATGGAAATAAAATTAAAACAGAACACACTTTGTACAAATTATAGTTAAAGAGAGAATAATGTTTTAAGCATTGACAATATAAGCTTAATAACATAACCAAGGGCATCCTGGGTGGCTCAACAGTTGAGTATCTGCCTTCAGCCCAGGTCATGATTCCAGGGTTCTGGGATCGAGTCCCACATCAGGCTCCCTGCATAGAGCCTGCTTCTCCCTCTGCCTGTGTCTCTGCCTCTCTCTGGGTCTCTCATGAGTAAATAAATAAAATCTTTAAAAAAATAACATGACCAAAAATATCAATCCACATGGAAAATAGAAGGAAAAATATGTCTTCCATTAAATAGGGATTTTTAAAGTCAAACCATAGAAAAAAAATCTCAGAATCTTACCTTACTTATCTTTATCATCTTAGGTTTATATTGTTCTTAATTTAGAAATCTGCTTTTGGACCAAAATCTCTCTTGATAGAATATTAAGGTTCACTTACCCTATCACTATTTCTGGTTCATTTTATTCTATTAAGTATTCTAAAAATAAAAACCATGTAGTGTGATAAGGAATTCAAATGTGTAATTATTTGTGTCAGTTTATCATTCTATCTATATATCTGTAAATCTAAGAAATATCTGGAATAGAATTTAACAGGGAATAACATTGTTTCCGTTTTGGCTCTCTTTCTGGGTAGTGGGATTTGGGGGATGCTGGAGGAGGTCATGGAGAGGATGGGACCACTGGAAGCCAGACTCAGGCAATTCAGTCTCCTCCCACCACCTCTCTGTCCTTGGAATGTATATTCCACCTGCCGCTCCCACAGCTGGAGCTGATTCAAGGCCATGGCTTTGAGAGACCATCTGTTGAGATCATCTTAATGGATGGAATCCTAATAAGGCCTCTATACAAACTTTTAAGATTCTGGCGGGCAGAGGTATTGATCTACTTGTTTTGTGGCACTCAGGACAAGCCTCCTATTGAAGTTTCCTTGCTTATTAAGCCCTCCACCTCCCAATCTGGGGTGGTCTGCCTCTTTGGGCCCTCCCTGCCCTCCGTGTATTGAGGCCACCAGGGCAACTCTTGAAGTCACCAACTAACAATTGGCAAGCCAGTCAGGAGGCAGAAGAAACGGGTCTTAGGAAAAGAGGGATCTATGGAAAGAATCCCGAGTCAGCCATCATCCTCTAGAGGAGGAAGCATGGCTCGTGCGTTAGATGCTTGTGGAGGGCTCTGTGAGTACGGGGATGCCACGAAAATGCCAACTAGCCTAACGTGCCTGTTTGAGGAACTGCACAGAGCACCTTGCAGCAGGGAAGGGAAATGTCTGGTGCAACAGCAGGCTAGCCTCAACTGTGGGTGGTCAGCTGGCCACAGATGCCAACGAGAGGTTCAGGTTAGAAAACTGGAAGAAGAGCTGAGATTCGAGAGCTACATGTGACATCCACTACTCTGCCAGTTTTGGAGGCTGGCAGACAAGGTGAGGGAGCATAATAAATTGGGGACCCTAATGTGCCATTTTGCTAGGAGGGCTCAAGCTGCCGTGGATGAAGTGTTAAGAGCTCATGACAAAGCCTGATTAAGACACTAGGAGGTGGAATCCTTGGGAAAGTAAAAACAAAGGAAAATATTAAAGTGCAATCACTCTAGACTTCTGATTGGGCAATACACTCCAAAATTCCTAGGAGGCAACTTGCATTCTTTCTCTGTCCCTCAACGTAAATCATATGTTTTTGAAAGGTAAACACACAGAAGATAACTAAAACACTGATCTCCATTGCTTGTGCCTGGAGAAAAAAAGGGTGGGGTGTGTCTATGGATGTATGTTATGTGTGTGTGATTTTTTTCTACCTTCAGATGGTATTAAAGATTTTCATGTAATTGACTCCTGTCGTTCAGTATGAAGTCTACTTGCTTCATGCAAGGATTACCTCTCACTGAATGCTCTTCCTTACTCAGGCTTCTGGCCCCTCACTGCCATGTTGTGTTAGATATATGCCTTCTCTCAATGCATCCGGTGCTTAACTTGACCACTGTCTGTATCAAAACGTACAACAGTTGTCTTTTTCAGGTCTTTCCTCAGTTAGGTGTGTAACAGTGATTTTGGTGAGGTCAATAAATGCTTCAATGAATTAGTTAGTGATCTACGTTGTCCTCCACCCCTCCCTTCATGTGAAGATACAACCAGAAGTGTGTGGCCAGGAAGAGGGCCCTCACCCAACCACACTGGCACCCTGATACTGGACTCGGAGCCTTTAGAAGTAGGAGAAATAAATTTTCTTTGTTTATAAGTCACCTAGTCTGTCATTATTCTGTTATAGCAACCCAAATGGGCTAAGACAAATAGCTTCACCTTCAACAAAATCTAGAAAGTAGAACAGTGGTCATACTGGAGCAAACTTCTTAGGTGTTAGCATCTGAGTATTAAGCCATGTCCAAGTACATGGACTGATGAGATTAACATATTGGTAAGATGCCACTTAGAAACCTTCAACTAAATGAAGTTTTATGGATATGAACTAAAACACTCAAAAATGATAAGTCTATCTTCCCATCACTCAAATATAACAGTGAGAAATATTATCTTGGATTGACAGAAATAGGATTTAAAAGCTTTTCAAACTTAACTTGCTGATAGGTACTGTTTGGTTATAGTGATTGTTCTAATTTTTTCATGAAATTGCCCCATGGATAGAAGAGTTAATGGCTGATTTCAAACAATGTTTTTTGAAATCTCTAGTTAATATTCTAAAAAATGTTACAGAACAAAATAAAAATGCATAGTAATGACACAATGATCATTTTCATGTAACTTAATTTTTAAAAATCCTACAATTATTGCTTTATGAAGATCAGATTGACTTATACAGCTACTGCCTATAACAAGCAGCACATTTCTCTGAGGAAACACAAACTAGTTTATTGGGAATTTTTTCGAAAGTCCTTTAATTTATCTCATGACTTCACCAGGTACTTACAAAATCCAAGAGGTGTCAATACCTAGAAAATGAATTTAAGTTCCAAAACAATCTACAGAAATGTAAACCCTCATTTGTCTAAAGCTCTTTGGTAGACCTGCAGCCCCAGGTGGCCAGGGCAGGCCAGGCCTTGGGACAGGTGTGTGTGTCTGTACGATGTCAAAAAATAAAGCTTCCAATGTCCAAAACAAACAACAACAACAACAAAAACAGAATAATAAGGATCTGGCAGAAAGAATGCAGATCTGTATGCCTAGAATAATCCAAAAGCTGCAATGCCACATAGCCTCTCCAGGGGTTAATGGATTAAAGAGAAGTTTCCAGTGCCCAAAATATCAGACGAGGACATACTGCTTAAATGCTGAATCTTGGCCAAATGCACTGATGTGAAAAATAAGAGTTTAAAAGACTCTGAAGCAAGATCCAGATATCTCAAGTGACACAACAGGAGATGAGCCTATAGGAACCATACACAGAACACAGGAAAGTCATCTCCCCCAGCACAGAGCCATCCTGCCGGCCACTCTGGGTAAATCACCGTTCAAGGTAGAAGAAACATGGATTGAGATCAAAACCCACTCCAGCCACCTTAATCATTTTCATATGAAATGTGAGTATAGTAAACTCCACCTATCCTTCATTCCAGAGTGCAAATTTGACCATTCCCAACAAATCTTTGTGTTGCTCTAGTGAAATTCTGAGTCAAGGAACCCCTGCTGCTTCTTAATAGACAGATAACTCAGATTTATGAAGTCTACCTGAGTGGTGCCCACAGTAGGCAAATGAGAAAAGTAGCCCAATTCAGAAACTGTATTAACCAGGGCTTAACTGCATGTTGCACATATCTTATTATTGCAAGATATTTTTCCGTTGGATGACTTTTTTTTTTTTTTTTTTTTTAATAGAATGGATCTGTATGTGGTCAATTCACTTTTCAACAATTCATCCTCTAGTGACAGGGCTGAAGTGATTTCACATTCAGGGAAAATGAGTTCTGCTGCTCTTCATAAATCGCTAATGAGCTTTTTGAACAATTGTAGCCCTAACCTGATTCACAAAGAACCTTCTCAGATTTGCCATTAACATGTCTGTAACAATAAAGGGAGAGAAAAATACCAAGTGAGTTGATACCACTTGCTGAGAACTATTTTCTTCTCCTCATTTCAGCCCATTAGATTATTTCTCCCCGTGACATGCCAAGTAGGCTGGATTCAGTGTGACAGTTAAGCCTTCAGATGTCTCTACTGCTAGCCTGTCTTACTTTGCAAAGGGAAGAAAGCTTCGATGCTGTGTGTGGCAAGAAGAATGTCAAGAGAACTAGATTTTATTTTCAGCTCTGCCACTCACCAGCTTGTGTGACACTGGGCAATTTATTCTTCTGCTCGGGAGTAGTTTCTAATATGTCAAATGTGTGTAAAGTAGACCGGTTTCTAAAAGGCTAAAAGACCTCCAAAGTCCTTTTCATTATTAAGTTATGATGATGCTTGTAAACCATAGCTTCTGAAACTCTATCCTTTTGTTTTGTGCAGTGATTCCTCCCTGGGTGGTTTCCCATTGCTTACTTCCATTTCTCTCAAACCAACAACTCCTGAGGTGTTGCATTTAAATTAGAGTACATGGAGACAAACTGGAAGAAAAAAAAAAAAACTCAGTGGGTTCCTTTTTTACCTTACCTGGCTTTGTTCAGCATACAGGCAAAATAAGAAAGCAATTTATACTTCCACCATTCTTCTTGGAAATTTCCTTAGCCAGATTCTCAAGCTCATTAAGTACATTTTCCATCTTCCGAGAAACTATAGGTGGCAGTTTCACTAATCTGATAGGATAACACCAAGGTCCCTTTTGCTCTGGCTAATAGACTTCTCAAGGTTCTTTAGTTCCATACCTGTTTGTTGATCCCAAAGCTAGAGCTTCATAGTTTGAGTCTGTTACTGCCACAACAATTTCTATTCTCTTTTATCTGCTTCCATGTAGCTCACTACCCTCAAACTTAGTATGTTAAAATAGCAATCACTAGATTGTTTATCTTGATGTCACACAGGACAGTGGATTTACCTGTTTGTTCTCACCTTGATGGCTGCAAGGACTGGAAAGTCTGCAATGGCTGGTTTAGTCCTGTGTCTCATGTCTCAGCTAGGAAGATTCAAATGGTCAATGGCCAGCTAGAAGAGAGAAGCTGAAGTCCTGTGTGGATTTTCAGTTCTCCCTCAAGCAATCAGGGCCTCTTCCTCTCCACATAGGCTCTCCATATTTCCTCTTAACACGGTCTCATCTAGAATTGTGACATAATCCTAGGGTTCCTAAAGGTTCAGGAATTTAAGCTTTTCTCCTTTTAACACTTTATTTGACAGAAAGTGAGTACACAAGTGAAAGGCGACAGGGGGTGAGGAAGCAGAAAGAGAGAGGATAGCAGGCTCCCCCTACCCCCAACACACTGAGATCATGACCTGAGCTGAAGGCAGATGCTTAACCAACTGAACCACCCAGGCACCCCCTGAAGGTAGGCCTTCTTAAAATTTAGGCAAGAATTGGCACAGTAACACTTTTGCCGTATTTTATTCTTAAAAGTATCTTAATTCAGGCTGCTCTAACAGACCTCCATAGATTAGGTGGCTTGTAAATAACAAATGTATTTATCCTGGTTCTGGAGACTGGAAATTGAGAATCAGGGTCCCACCATGATAGAGTTCTGGTGATGATTCTGGTCTGGGTTACAGAGGTCTTTTTTCATATTATCACATGAGAGAGGGGGAGAGGAGACTCCAAGGGTCTCTTTTATAAACTCACTAATCTCCTTCATGAGGGCTCCACCCTCAAGATCTAATCCCTTCCAAAATTCCCAGCTTAATACCATCACATTGGGGGTTAGGATTTTAACACATAAATTTTAGGGAGAACACAAATATCCAGCCCATAACAGCAAGTCATAAGACAAGATTGAGTTTAAGAGAGGAGGACAAAAAAAGGCTATAAATACCAAAAGAAAATTCAGTTAATATTCCCATTGCAACTGACTCTCTTAGTGACAGAGAAAATTCACAAGACAAAAGGTCCTTTTAAAGATTAGCAAAATTGATAAATCTCTTGTAAGTTAAATTTAAAATCACAGGGAGATAAACTATTTTTTAATGGAAGGCTAGTGACGGAGTTGGAAAAAAAATGGATAGTTTTGCAAGGTCTTAAAGAAATTTTTAAAAATTAAAAAATTTATACATAAATTAATTAAAAAAATAAAACTGACAGGGCTTGGCAATTTCCTGGATGTTAGAATGAAGAAGAGAGGAGATCAGGGCATAGACAAAAAGTCAATTGTCAAGTCAATGGCATACAAAGACAAAAAACTTGGAAAGTGAATTGGATCTACTCTCACACGTAAGTATTCCCTGCATTCCTGGCTCTTACCTAGCACATAACTAGCCCCTACATTTGGCTCTGAGGAGAGGAGGAGGGATGATTGGCTGGAGGTCCACACAAAACAAGTCACACATTGCCCCTCAAGGGCTCACATACAAAATAGATGTGTTTGTGGATGTACAGTAATGGGAAACAAAGTGATGAGACAACCCAATCTACATTACATGCCACAGAACTATATTTTACTGATGGAAATAAGAGGACTAGAATGTATTTAATATGGGGATACATCAATTCTATTAGCGACCATAGAGTTTTATTCATCCATCAAGATGGGGGAAGGATAAGGAGGAGTTGTCACATAGTGACTCAGGCTGAAGTCCTTCTGATTGGTGGACCATCAGAATGTAATTATGTATTACTGGAATAGCCTGCCCAAAATATCTAATAGTCTAGAATTTGGAAGCATCTCGTATTTGTAACATTTTAGAACTAGAAGAATTTTACGATATACAAAGGGAATAGAACAGAAATACAAAGGGATAGAGAAAAAGGGAAAAGAGAAAGAGAAACCTTAGGCTCAGTGGTTTATTTTTTTTTTAATTTTTTAAATTTTATTTATTTATGATAGGCACACAGTGAGAGAGAGAGAGAGGCAGAGACATAGGCAGAGGGAGAAGCAGGCTCCATGCACCGGGAGCCCGACGTGGGATTCGATCCCGGGTCTCCAGGATTGCGCCCTGGGCCAAAGGCAGGCGCTAAACTGCTGAGCCACCCAGGGATCCCCGGCTCAGTGGTTTAAATGCGAGAACCACTCATTTAAAGATCTATAAGCATCATACCAACTGGTTTCCAATTTTTATGTACAGACCTTTTTTTGGACCCTGATTTGAACAGAGACCATAAAAATATATAATACATCTGAGAAAATTAACAAGTGGATGGATTTCAGACTATTAAAATATTACCACTAGTTTTTGTTTAGCAGTGAAATAATCCTTTGTTTAGAATACAGCTTTTAGAGATACACATAAGGATTTACAAAAGTCATATAATGATTTAAATGAAAATAATATAGGCCTTGTGCTGTTAGTAGGTGAGAGTACTGAGAGAAAAAAAATAAGATTGGTCATGACTTGATATTGTTGTTAGTTGGGTTTTAGCTCTACAAAGATTCACTATTTCTCTTTTTTCTAGTGTTTGAAATTTTTCATAAGAAAAAGTAAAACCTTACAACAAAAATAAATTCCAATATCAGGAATGAAAAAATGGATCATCAATATAGATCTTACAAGTGTTAAAAATAAGAATATTATGAAATCTTCAGGCCAATAAATTTGACTTCCAGATTAGTATATTTTGTGAAAATGAAAATTTATAGAAACCAACATAAGAGAAAATAGAAAACCTAAATAGTCCTATATAAGCTAAACTTATTAATAACCTAAACCATGCAAATTTTATGCACACATGGTGTACTCCAATGAATTATCCTAAACATTAAACAAACAAACAAAAAAGCACCAATATAAAAAAAAAAAACTTTTAGAAGACAAAAGAAAAACAGGAGAATATGTCCTAATTCCTTTTAGGAAACTAAGTTGATCTTGATAGTACAATCTGACAAGAACATTTAAAGAATTTTCCAGAACAATATCTTAACAACATAGATACATTTTTAATTTATGAAAGATTATATATTAGTCAATTGGAACTTATTCTAAAAAAAATTCCAGAGTGGCTTAACATTTAATATAATTCATCACATATGATTTTTATCATTTTAAAAGATTTTATTTATTCCTGAGAGACATAGAAAGAGGCAGAGACATAGGCAGAGGGAGAAGCAGGCTCCCTGTGGGGAGCCTGATGTGGGTCTCAATCTCAGGATCCTGGGATCAGTATCTGAGTCAAAGGCAGATGCTCAACTGCTAAGTCACCCAGGCACCCTTTCACATCACATATTAATTTTAAAAAGATCTCTGATACATTAAAAAAAAAGTATTGAATAAAATTACCCATTAATAGCTTCACAGCAATAGAGAAGTAAATAGAAATTTATATAATAGAGTATTAAATTAAAACCTTTTGTGAATTTTATATTTCAGTGAATTATAAGAAGTATTCTCTTTAAAATGATAAAGGTTATAAACATCCCTCCTCTCACCATTTGTATTCACTACTTTACAAGAAGTCCTAGCCAATGTAATAGAGCAAAAAGAAATGAAAAGCACAAAAATTGAAGAGGAAAAAAACCTCATTATTCATAGATTAGATGATTATATTCAAAGAAAATCCAAAAGCATCTCCTAGCAAACTCCAGAAATTACTAAGTGAATTTAGCATTCTAGCTGTATAAAATTAAAAAACAGCAACAAAACAACTTTACATGCATATACTAGCAATATAAAATTTAAAAATGAAACTTCAAAATGGTTTTCATAATATTAATGTCAAATAACTGAAAAATATTTAAAATCTTAACACTGAAAACTATAAAACATTACTGTAACTAGAGATTAAAAATGTATATATATATTCCCATGTACATAAGAATATGTACACAATCATCATATTCAATTTGATTTGGTTAAAAAAGCACTTTAAGATTATAAAAATGACATTTTTTTTCCAAGTGAACTTGATTCAATTATTTTATAAATCAAAACTGATATGATTTTCTATGGTGTTTGTTCAAACTGGCTACTGTTCCTAAAGTTAACTTAAATACAAAAGACAGGGCACCTGGATGGTTCAGTCAGTTAAGTGTCTTATCTTTGGCTCAGGTCATGATCCCAGGGTCTTGGGCTTCAGCAGCGATGGGTTCCTTGCTCAGTGGGGAGCCTGCTTCTTCCTCTCCCCCCTCCACCTCAATCATGCTCTCTCTAATAAATAAAATCTTATGAAGAAGGAGGAATAATAATAATAATAATAATAATAATAATAATAAAATGGCTGGGGCACCTCAGTGGCTCAGTAAGTTAAGCAACCAATGTTTGATTTTGGCTCAGATCCTTATCTCAGCATCCTGAGATGGGGCTCTGCATTGATCTGTGCTCTGTGGTCAGTGTGGAGTCTGCTTGGGATGCTCTCTCTTCCTCTCCCTCTGTCCTTCCCCCTGCTTGTGAGCTCTTTCAAATAAATTAATCTTCAACAGTAAAATGGGGGGAGACAATAGTAAAATGGAAGATAACAAGTATTGACCAGGAAGTGAAAAAAGTGCAACTTTCATGTCTTGCTGATGGGAACAGAAAATAGTGCAGCTTCTGTGGAAATTGTTTAGGGATTCCTCAAAAAGCTAAATATAAAATTATCATACAACTCATTAATTCCATTCCTAGGTATATACCTCATATTTTAGAACAGAGAATCAGATAGTTATGTATCAATGTTCACTGTAACATCATTCATAACAGCCAGAAGGCTGAAACAGCCAAAAGGCTGAAGCCAAGTGTCCATTAGAAGAATGTATAAAATAATGTGGTATATGTACACACTTAAATATTCAGCCCTGAAAAACAATGAAGTTCTAATAGGTGCCACAACATGAATGACACTTGAAAACATTATGCTAAGTGATAAAAGCCAGACATAAAATGGAAAATATGGTATGATTCCACTTACCTAAAATTATCTCAAATAGACAATCTTACAGAGACAAAAAGTGCAATAGATACCAGAGACTGGAGGGAAGGAAAATGGAGTTTCAGCTTAATGTGTACAGAGTTTGTGTTCAGGTCATAGAAATGTTTGGAAATAGGGAATAGTATTTGCACAACAGTGATATAATTAATGCCACTTATTTGTAGGTTTAAAAGCAGTTGAAAATCAAGTTTTGTGTTGTATGTATTTTATCACATAAGAAATAATCTACTAGGAGTTCCAATTTATAAGATCAGTTTGGAACACTGCTGGAAACTATCAAACATTCATACGCCATAACTCAGTATTTATACTCATTCCAAACAATTATGTACATACCTCTGCCAAATGGCATTTTCTAAATTATCACTAAAGAACTGTATATACAAAGAATACGTGAATCATGGTTTATTTATACTTCACTGCAATGAAAATGAAAAAAGCACAATATGCGCACACACTTGCAAAAAAACTCGCAAACCCGCATCTGAGTGAAAGAAGCCACAGGCACAATGCATGTTCTAGGATTCCAGTGATTCACATTAAAGACAGGCTATGTTTATCTATAGTTTGAAGTAAAAACATGGTCATCATTGGGAGTGGGGTTAAGGGTTTCAAAGGATCATGGATGAGGTCGGGGGTTTCTGGATCATAACATTCTGTGTTTCGACATAGTTGTGAATTTTTCTATATCCATGTTATGCTTCAATAGAGAATTTATGAAAAAAGTACATTGTAAGTGAGCAAAATTATTGGTTTTAGTATTAAATATTATACCAGAGAAGCAAAATGGGATTACATTGGCAACTACCAGCTATATGAATCACTGCAAGATTTCTTAGTAATGTTAGATTCAACTATTATAAGATTTCAAAATATGCTGACAAAAGAGAAATGGATGGTGAGAGGTTAGTAAATAGCTGGAGTTTATGGGCAGGCTGAAGGCATAAAAGGTCTCTGCTAGCAACCCATTCATGGGCACCAGATCTATGACAAACTTGCCTCTTCTTTCATTGTGAACTAATACACCAAATCATCTTGGAGTTTATCCCAAAGTTATAGACAGCATCTTATTTACTGGATAACTATTTACTAAGGTTTTTACACCTAAATGATATGCAGAAACACTCTGGGTTTTTAAGAAGATGCCAAGGGTGTACAAGTTTATTTCTCCACGCTGTTCAGATGATGACAGCCACTAAAAGTGGCTGAATTGCAAAGTGAATAACTGGTGACATGATGGGTAGGTTAAACTTTTCACTGCCTCATTGAGAGGTAAATAGGTTAATTCACATGATAATTTTGCAGAGTACTTTGGTTATCTAAAGAGCCTTCAAACTGCTATTCCTTTTGATCCAGTAATTCTTCCACAAGGAGTCAAATCTAAAGAAACTGTATATGGAAAATAGTATGCACAAAGATCTCCATATTGATATGAATTGCAAAAGTGAAGAAGAGTATAAGTTATGTAAGTTTCCAGTAAGAGGGGGATGATCAAAAAACCATGAAGTCACTTGATAGAATTAATTACTTTCTTTTGTCATGAATAATCAAACCATAATGCTACTTATTTGTCCATACTTAAAACAAGTCAATAATATTAGGGCAGTAGGAATTCCAGTAAGAAATTAAATATATCTGGGCATCTGGGTGGCTCAGTGATTTAGCGTCTGCCTTTGGCTCAGGTCATGATCCTGGAGTCATGGGATCAAGTCCCACATCAGGCTCCCTGCAGGTAGCCTGCTTCTTCCTCTGCCTATGTCTCTGCTTCTCTCTCTGTGTCTCTCATGAATAAATAAATAAAATCTTAAAAACAAGAAATATATCTTTTATTAAAATAGTTTGAAAAAAATTGGTTTAGTATATGTAGTTTAATATAAAAATATTAAAGTATAAAAACATGCTTATAGAACTTTTTTTTAAGATTTTATTTATTATTCATGAAAGACAGACAGAGAGAGAGAGAGAGAGAGAGGCAGAGACACAGGCAGAGGGAGAAGCAGGCTCCATGCAGGGAGCCCAATGAAGGACTCGATCCAGGACTCCAGGATCACACCCTGGGCCAAAGACAGGCACAAAATTGCTGAGCCACCCAAGGATCCTCATAGAACTTCTAATATAGAATATGCTTATCCTAAAAAAAAAAAAAAAAAAAAAAGAATATGCTTATCCTGTAATGATATGCAATGTATATAACATATTTTCCTTTACCATAATTTTTACATATTGTGTTACATTTTATAATACGATGTCAATTATGTTAAACATACTTAGAAAATTGAATAGTAGACCTTGGTAATCATAAACAGAATAAAAAGGACAACCGTGGGGTGATTTAGAAGTTTCTGATTCACACAACTTCATAGTATAAGAAAATTTAAGGATACCTACAGAGTTTGTTTTATGTAGCATGACTGTTACATACTTTAGATATATTTAGGTGGACTTACTTATACATTCCTGTTTAAGTATAGTTTATTAGAATTCATCTCTGTGTTCCCAGATACCTCATCTGTATCTGCAGTTTAACAGCCTTCCCTTGATATAAAATAGGGACCTTCATTTTACCACAATTGTCTTATTACTTTAGAAACAACTTTATATTCTGACTTGTCTAAGATTCGTGGATTTTTTTCTCCCTAATATTTCAGGTCAATTGAAGGAGAAAAAGTACCCTGTAAGTGGTTTATCGACAGGGCTGTCATTAGCCAAAGAGTAGAAGAACAAATGAATTAGGTCTCACTGTTCTGGGATAATGTAAAAGAAATGTCCTTAAGCAAATAATTCCTTGCTACTTCAAGTTTTGTTTACCTCGGAGGACACATCAAATAAATGACCAAGTTGATGCAACTAAGTTCCTTGTAATAAAACCAGTGTTCTAGTTATGGTTTAAAGAAAAAAAAAGGAGAAAGGGGAATCCAGGGATGCAAAATGGATTGTCAGGTGAAATGAATAATGAGCCACTGGCAACTTAGCAAAAATAATGAATAAGGATATCAAATTGCAATTGGTTAAGAAGTGAATGAGAGTTATGATATGAAAATAATCAATACTGAAGTTCCTTTGATAAGTCAGTTTCTGGATTTGCATCTTAAAAGGTATTTATATTGGAAGACTTTTTTTTTAAGGTATGAAAAATATCTAAACCTTGCTGCAGGTGCACTGGAAAGCACTGGAATAGATAAACTGAGGATATAGTTTGGGCACCTGCAAGTAGTGAGACTCCGTTAACTCTTGTTTTCACATTGAAGGTCACTTACTGATAAAAAAAAAAAAAAAGGGACTGAGTTTGCAACAGCAACACTATTATGAGTATCTTTTGTATACCTACCTCTGTTTGCCTGGTACCTTTTATTATTATCCCATTAAGATATATTTACGAACAATTTATTGCAGCAAATTTAACATATCTCAGGTTTATTATGTTGTGTTAGATGTGGATCTTATTAGGTTGTTTCTTGTACTTCTACAAGCAGGTGGATTTATTATTCAGACTGTGTGAGGTATTAAGTGATTTAGGATTAGAAAATGATCCATCATCAGAAGCACTGTAAGGAAAAATGTATTGACAGAAACTGATTTCATGGCAGCATTCTAGGCATTGCAGAGGTTTTGAAAGTGAGAATCTAGATGATCATTCTAACTCCATTTAATGTTTTCCAATCTCCTTCATACGCTGCAAATTTCTGTGCAAATATAACTGTTAACCCTTATTTATGTTAAGGTCTGTAAATGTAGAGTAATATCACAGAGGGCAGAATCAGATCTGGCCACACCAACACCATATATATGCTCTCTAAGAAAATGTAACTAATCTTATTGACCATATGTAAAAAGAGCTTAATATCATCTTAGGAGTTTATTTTGTGAAATAAAAGACATATATGTAATTATTTCCCTGGCAAAAAAACAAAACAAAACAAAAAAAAAAACAGTGTTCAGTAAAGAAGTCCTCATGATTTTCAGTAATCTGAGAAAAGGTAAAGAAATTGTTTAAATTATAGAAAGTTCAATGAGCTATCCCATCTTTGAAATAAAATTTAGCTGACATGTTAATTCACATTGACAGATATTTTAATTTGAATTCTTAACAGAAATTTTTTGAAAAGTAAATTCAATAATTAGCTGACTCCAGATCCAACTTCAATTCAGATTTATTTGTCTAAGGTAATTGGATTGCAGATTAAGTGTTTTCTAGAGATACACAAAATATAATTCTCCCCAAGTCATAAATTATTCATTGTTACTACTTGCACACATTTCAGTTTTAATGAAATGGTCTTCTTAAAATGATTTGATTTGCTAGTGCATCAGTTTACTATTAAAACATTAGGAAATTTGGCTAATTTGTGATTTACTAGCTCTTTGAGTGTTGATCTCTTACGTATTATCCTCCCAATTACTGTTGACTTTGCCCTGTCCCTTACTCATCTAGATTGTTTTTCCATACTATAACTGCAAAAGGAAAAAAATTTCATATTTTTGACATCTCCTTTCCTGCCCATATTTTACTCAAAAATATGTATCCCAATATGAGAATGAAGAAACATGTAATCATTTTCACAATGAGTCACTTTCTCCTTTTGTGATTAGGGATATTTTATGACATTTTTATAGTATTTATTAAATGTTACTTTTACAACCTCAAAACTATGAAAAAGACATGCCTAAATTGAAAAACGTCACATAGATCAAGAATGCTTCCTTCTGATAGGCAGTAATAAAAATGCTATTTCCTAGGTACATAAGCCAAACCATAGAGAAGATATACTCAATACAAATATGAAAGATTCATAGGATCAAAGGGAACAGGATTTGTAGCTGAAGATTGTAAAGTATGTTTCATATAACATCTTTCTCCAAGAATTCACAATGGGAACAACTAATCTTAGATGGAGAGAGAGAGGTACAGAAGAGAATAGCAGCAGCAATTAACCACAAAAGCCAATTACTCATACAGTAACCAAGTATCCACAAGGTTTAGAGGACTGCAATTTTAGGACACTTAGCTAAACTTTGCAGAGAAGTGCTAAAAGGGAAGAAAGGTGGAATGAGTGAGTGAAGGTAAGTGGAAGTGCTAAAAGTGTCAGAAGGCCAGGCATATTCCAAGTGGAAAGCCAATTGAGGGCATATACCCACTAGGATATAGACACAAATTTTCCATTCTAGTAGAATTTCCCTCTGCAAAAAATTACATGCCATCAGACACAATAAAGTACTACAGGCATTGGCTCTTTTTGTGAAAATTTTGATTTTTAGGTTGTAATGAAAAGAAATTTAGCCAAACCAAGTATTAGAGACAGACACACAGAGCCAGCCACATCTAGAAGAGCGCAAGCTTCAGATAGCCAAAAGAATCAGGGAGACAACAGCATAAACAGGTGGATCTTGAACAATGCAGGGGTTAGAAGTGCTAATCCTCCACGCAGTTGAAAATGCACATAAACATTTTGCTCCTCAAAAGAAACCTTCTTTTGAAGTAAATATCTTACGGTTGACCAGAAGCCTTACTGATACTGGCTGATTAACATATATATTTGTATGTGTATTAAATACTGTATTCTGGGCGGCCTGGGGGGCTCAGCGGTTGAGCGCCCCCTTCAGCCCAGAACATGATCCTGGAGTCCAGGGATCAAGTCCCATGTCGGGCTCCCTGCATGGAGCCTGCTTCTCCCTCTGCCTGTGTCTCTGCCATTCTCTCTCTCTCTCTCTCTCTCTCTCTCTCACTAATAAATACAATCATAAATACATACATACATACATACACACTGTCTCTGCCATTCTCTCTCTCTCACTAATAAATACAATCTTAAATACATACATACATACTGCATTCTTAAAATAAAACTAGATACAAGAAAAGTCAAAGATCAAAAGAGAAAATATGTTGATAGTACTAGAATTTTAAAAAGCTGAAATTAATGAGTTTGAAAACACAAAACAAGGAGAACTTATAAATTAAAAATCTAGTTCCTGAAAAAAATTTAACTAATTTTTTTTTTACCTAATCAGAAGAAAGCAATCTATAAAAAAATTTGGATTTTACCAAATCCCTAGAGATAAAGTAATCCAGATTAATTTAAACCACTGAAAATCATTAAAAAAAAAATCAAGTAAAACTAAAATAAAAGATTGTCATAAAGAGTGAGATGCTTTCCAAAATTATGCAAAGAGTATGGAAAAAATAAATGAGGCCATATTCTCTTATGAATATTAATACAAATTTAATGCAGGCAATTCCTGCTTGGCAAGAACCATGTTAGCCAAAACAAGCACTTTTGCACACTCCTTGGATAGTGGAGATTACAGAGATGCTGTAGAAGGTAAGGACTACTTATATGTCATTGAAATAACAGAATGCAAGGCAAATTGTTGATATCAAAATGTTTATTTTATTCAAAATCATTTTTCCAGCTATGCTAAGGTGTTTCAATATCAAATTCAATATCCTCAAGTCATAAGGAGGTTTTAAAAAATCATAAAACTATCTCAATAAAGGCTGGAAAAATAACAAAATTGAACAATTCATGTTCAAAATATTTAAGTCTTTCTTCAACATACACACAGAAGTAAGTAGATCTAGACATAGGCCTCTACCAAGTGCCAGTTCTAACTGTGAAACACCCACTGCCTTTCTATTGCTTCTAAACTCATTTTCCTTTGTCAGGAGCTTTGATAGCATTGTCACCATCTCCATGACAACTGAACACTACAATGGAGAGAACAGCCATTTGACAAGAGATAGGAGGTGCAAAAATTAGAAGTACAGTAAATGGTACCAATGTACCTGAGTATACCATTAAAACCTAACAGAATTAGAAAGTCTATAGCAATCAATAAGGAGATCTATTAAGATAGAACACAATGAACATCTAAAAACTACTTAGAAAACATAGTGGAAGAAAATAACCCACTTATGATAGGATAAAAGTAAATACCTAATATGCATCTAATGATAAACTTAGGTCAAGAAACAAATAAAAGATAAAATACAAAAACCCAAAACCTGTAGGACATTTTTGAAAGAATGTAGTGTAGTAGTCTTGGACAAATGTCAGAACATATCCTGATCCTAAATAGAAAAAAAAAAATTCCAAACATGTTAATTTTCCTGTATTTGAAACTTTTGAAGAATTTAAATAAAAAATACTATTTTTATAGAAAGTCATTATAAAGCAATTTATAGACAAATGGATTTTGGAGCAAATCGACTGGCATATCTAGGAGAATTATTTCATTGAAATGGCAATATAGGGATTCTTGGAAGACTGTAAAAAAGTTTGTATATTTTAATTTATTTTGTTAAAGATTTATTTATTTGAGAGATAAGTTACAGGAGGAGGAGGGATAGAGAGAGAGAGAATCTCAAGCAGACTCCTTGCTGAGCATGGAGCCCACCACGGGCTCCATCTCACCACCCTGAGGTCAGGACCTGAGCCCAAACCAAAAGTTGATGCTTAACCAACTGAGCCACTCAGGTGCTCTGAATTTGTATGTTTTAATCTCTAGAGCTACTAATATAAACAAAACAGTAAAGTTATCATGAAATGTTTTTTTAAATGTTTAAGGAACTGAAACTGAAGTCAAGAAAGGGAAAAAAGGATAAAGCATGCACTGAAAACAAAACAAAAACAAATAATTTAAAGAAAGTAGATTGAAATCCCAACATCATACTAAGCACATTAAATGCAATCTATCTTAAAACATTAATGAGAAGACTGGATTTGGGTAAGGGGTTGAATGTAATAACTGAATCTATGCTGTCTGTAAGAAATTCAAACAATGTAAGAAAATTAATAGAAACAAAGGGACATATTACATAATAAGAAAAATCAATTCACTAGGAAGACAACAATCACAAAGGTATACATACTTTGAACTGTTCTTTTTAAATTCAAAAACCAACAGAAGGAAAAGGAGAAACACATACACCCACAATTATAATTGAAAAAGTCAACATTTCTCTCTGTGGAAGATAGAGCTCACAGACAGTATCAACAAGAATTTGGAACTAAACAACAACCATTAATCCAGTTTGTGGTTGATATTTATAGAACACTATTCAACAATACAATACTGTCAGAAAAAAATGTAAACTATTCACCATGACAGACTAGATCTTGTATCCTAAAAGAAATCAAATTTGAATGATTGGATTTCATGCAATACTTTTTCTCTATCCATAATGTAATTAAACTAGAAGTCAGTAACAAAGATAACAGGAAAATCTCCAAATCTCCTGAAGACTAAACGATCCCTTTCTAAATCTAGTGTGTTAAAGTCCACAACTAAATTACAAATCAGTAACAAAAAATTTTATAAAATCTCCTAAATATTAAACATGCTTTTAGAAATTAATATAACAATCTAAATTCAGAGAGAAATCATTAAGTATTTTCTAAATACAAAATACATCAAATTACACATGCAAAACAAGACAAAATGGAAGAAGGAGACAAACCGTAAGAGACTTTTAATCATAGGAAACAAACTATGGGTTGCTGGAGGAGAGGTGGGGAAGATGGGGTAACTGAGTGATGAACATTAAGGAGGGCATGTGATGTAATAAACACTGGGTGTTATAGAAGACTGATGAATCACTGAATACTAGTTCAGCATAAGAATAAAACCTAACACCTTTTCATAATAAAACACAAACTCTCATTAAGAAGAGGAGGGACTTCCTCCATGAGCAAAGAGCATCTTCTCCAAACCTACAGCTCATAACTGAAAAGTAAATGCTTTCCTCCTAAGATCAGCAACAAGCCAAGGATGTCTTATTCAAAACCTCGAGTTCCTTGAAATATAAAACTGGCCCACATACACAGAGGACAAAGAGACGAAAGAAAAAGACAAGCCACTCCAGATTGGCTTTATACGCAAAGGTAAATGACACTGCTGGTTTTGGGTGGCTGCAAAACAAGTAGATTTCTACAACTGCCTGCCAGAATCTTAGAAGTTTACATAGAGATCTTTACAGTGTTCAACTCCTAGGGAAGTTTGGGGGGGATCAATCTCACAACTCTGAGGTCATGACCTGAGCTGATATCATGAAATCCAGAGTCGGTCACTCAACCAACTGAGTCATCCAGGTGCTCCCCACACCCAGCATACATTTTTGTTGAAATTCATAAACTCATTCAAATTTTAGATGCAAATGCAAAAGCCTTAAATATTCAAAACTATTTTGAAAAGAAAAAACAGGGCAAGAAGACTTATACTACTTGATTTCAAACTTAACGATGAAGCAGAAATAGTGTGATTATTGGCATAAAAATAAGAATGTATATCAATAGACTAGAATTTAGGATCCAGAAATAAACCTTTACATTGTGGTCAAGTGATTTTTCAGAAAAGGAGTGAAGATATTCACTATGGAGAAGATGATCTTCAAAAATTTGTGCCAAGGCATCAGATAAATCAATTTTTTAAAGATGTATACTTTTCATTATCAACCCAAAATTCAAGCTGGTGTTATATTAGTATAAAAGGTACTGATACAAGAGTCCAATAAACCTCACTCCCAAACTAGAAATGGCCTCTGTGACTGATCAACCTTGCAGGCACTAAATAAAGCAAGGAATAAGGGTGGACATGTGACAACCTGTACTTCATTAATGACAACAGTGTCAGCCTCCTGTGCATTTCCTATTACAAATGTCTCTTAAGTATTTGTTGTCAATAGCACAAACTGAATAAAGGAAAGTATCACCTAGTGGACTCTTGACTAGATTCGTATTCCTAGTATGTTGCAATCAGTTTTATTTTTAAAGTACACATAGGTATTTGGAATCAGAAGTCTCTGGGTGCTGATTTTACTTCTTTCATGTATTAATTTAGGAGTATTTATATAGAGATTATAACCCTTACCAGGCCAGGTTGTGAACTTTAAATTAGATTAAATATATAAACCAATTCTACCATCAACACATGAACTACCATGTCTGTTTGGGTATGCATGCATGTACACGTGCAATCTTAAGTAGCATCTTATAGGGAAAATTGAACAAACTCAGAATTCTCTCCACATTGGGTGGGGGGGGGGGGGGGGGTAGGAGGGTTGCCTCTCAGGTTCCAAGAATTCAAAGTCTATTGTTGGTGCTGTATACCCAGGCAATACATCAGAAAAATAACAACAACCAGATTCCTAACAGGGTAAACCAAGAATGATCGTTTTCATGAAAATATTCAGTGACTGATACAGAGTAAAATAAATTCCTCCCAGACACTTCTCACACCAAAGAGGTTGAGATTAAACCTCCTTAAGCTTGTCACTGTATTTCTTTACATGACTAATACTCTGTTCTGCCTTTCTAACCCAGAGATGGGTCACCAAGAGAGTCTAAGATGGTGGTAGTAATTGCCATTCGTGCTTCAGTGATAACTTCCCTATACCTCATCAGTAATGAGGTTGTGGGAAAATACAGGGAAACATCACGCAGTCATTCAGAATTAATGAGGCTGAACAGATTCAGGTTTAAAGTTCTACGAACTTTTAGGACAAAGATCTATGAAGATATAAAAGCAAAATCTAAATCACCAATTTGGGAAGAAAAACTTACTGACTTGTAATGTTGTGAGGCTTCACAACAATCACACTTTCTGTGATCATGCAAACATGATGTGGTAGAGGTGTTATTCAAATTTATGTCTAATGTGATAACTTGTTTTCTTAAGAGATTTATTTTTTCTTAAACTTCTTTAAACAATCTGGCTTAGAAGATTTTGAATAATATATAAAACCAAATATTGTGTTGGACTAAAGTTATCCACTATACCAGAGAGCAGGCAATAGGAGACAGAGTTACTGGAAAACCGGCACACGCGCGCGCGCGCACACACACACACACACACACACACACACACACAAATCATCTACCAATCATCCAGGCCAATATCTATAGTTCTATGCCTGTTCAGTTCTATGCCTGAAAAGATCCCACTCTTTGGAGATCACAATAAATGCCTTTTCTTTTCATGTTTGAAAAGGACTCCACTATAGTAGTATTAAACCAACATTCATATGCCAATAAGTGTGGTACGTTACTTTATCATTATAAAATGCTTTTGTATATAACATTAACTAGAAATGTTTTATTAATGTGAAAAGTGAAGTTCATGGAATTAAAGGAATGCATTTCATGGCCAGGGACTGGAAGTGCCGATCTCAATTCTAGTTTTTCTAATTCTTTTTATTATACCCATGGTAGCTTATATAGCCATTATGAAAAAAAAAGCATTGATAAGCATTAAAACCAAGGATAGTAATAAAAACAGTACCATTGACATCCTGAAAACAGTAGAGAAAGCCTTGGATTATCTATTTTCTTATTCCCCTATTACTACTAGCTACTTCATCATATGCATATTTCTAAGTATTATGAATTATGAATTTGTCTACAGTTTCCTTCTGGAGCAAATAACCCCAATGTATGCACTAAGAGGGTACCATAAATCAGGAACTGAAGCAAATGATTGTTTTCTACTTTCTAATCAACACTGCCTAAATAATCCAGCCTCATTTTTCTTATGCAACAATCTTATAGAATCATTACTCTTTTTAAAATTCTTATTCAGCCTACTGGAAGAAAGATTTATATTTTCTTACCATACACCTTGATATTGATATCATTTCCTAAGAAAAATGATGTATGAGTGGTGATATAATGCTCTGTGTGGCATTAAAAGGACAGAGTTTATTTGTAAAATGCCAGTTTGAGAAACAAGACAATTCCATTCAAATAACAACAGTCCTGAAAAGACAAGCCATGGAATCATTTCAAGGAAATTTCTTACTCTTCGGCCCAGGATTATATGGAATACCTTTGAACTTGTGAGTAACGTCCGGGTGCTGCCTTCCATAAGCTAAGGCTGAGAAATAAGGGGGTTCATTCAACATTGACTATAGAGCAGTATTCATTTACATTACAGTGTTCAGTTAAACTCCCCAAAAGGATGGGTACATTATGCAGCAGATCCTAGAGATAGGATCTGAACTGGGAGTTTCCATAATCATGAATCATAATTATGAATATGTTATTTTATAAAATCAAAGTAGAACAGATTTCTCATTTCATAAAGGTAGAGTCTGAAACCCAGTTAGTTGGAATGACTCACCCAAAGTCACACAGGCAAGCAGAGGAGCAGTACAGATGCTCATCTCTGGGTAATTTAGGCTATGGCTTACCTGGCTAGATTTGGAAGACCTCAGATGTTTCACTCGGGCTCATTACATTCTAGTTTATACAAAAGTAGGATTGATAAATGACTGCCTGCTGTACTCTGGACTTTATGGACGTACAGTCCATCAGTGGGTATTTAAAGAGTACTTCCATGGACAAGACATTGTTTGGGGGTTAGGGACACATTGATGAACTACAACAGCAAAGTATAATTTTATTCTCACTGCACTTGAACTCTCATTGAACTCTCTTTCCCAGTCCCCTAAGGGCACTGAAAATCCCCCACCAAAACATTTTCCTGTAGCTTTAAAGAGGCTTCTGCTCCAGTTCGCTTGGCTGCAAAGCATCTTGGAACACCTTCCTCACATTAACATCCCCACATATATGTTATAAATAACACGAACAGTAGCTATTATTTTATCAAGCTTGAATAGGTG
Organism: Canis aureus; assembly: GCF_053574225.1. Taxonomy (NCBI): domain Eukaryota; kingdom Metazoa; phylum Chordata; class Mammalia; order Carnivora; family Canidae; genus Canis; species Canis aureus. The sequence continues at coordinate 55,313,768 of NC_135622.1, read as the reverse complement.
TCTAAGACATATTTACACAATAAATTCCCAGTGCTACCTTTTACAGTTGAGTTAACACAGGCATAAAGGGTTTAAGCAGTGAACCTAAGCTGTCATGGTCTGGTAGTGGTGGAGCCAGGACTCAAAACAAAGCTGTCTGGCTCCAGCACCCACACCTGTTAACACCTGACAGTGCTGCTTGCAACTCTGCTGGGCAGTCCCCTACCAGCTTGTTCTAAACAGTTTTGAAACAGGCTGGAGTGCCCTGCCTTCCCCTGGATTCACATAGGTGTACTTTCCCTTCACGCAAGGCCAAGGTCAGTTCTGATGTTATCAGAACTCTCACTACTCATTTAGTGTTCATTCCTTATAACATTCGCTACACAAAAGGATTATCTCCACTGTGGTACATTTATTTTATTCCTATTGCATATTGTGGCACATAGAAGATGATTTACATAAAATCTTTTTAATCTTCATAATACCCCTGTGAAATACATATCACCTCTATTAAACAAAACTATTTAATAGCTTAGTGATTTGCCCAAGGTCAAAAATGCCCTGTGTTGGACTAGGATTCCAGAGCCATCTAGTCTCTAAACTCCCCATGTTTTCACTAGATCGTACTTCTTCTGATATTGAAAGATACTGCATGTGATTTCATCCCTGTTAGAGAAGAAAACTTAGCTACTCATATACTGAGGAAATAAAACTTATTATGGTTTATTAGTTTTCTATTACTTCTCTAGAGAATTACCACAAACTCAAGATTACAAATTTGTGTTGTATGATGCTCAACAGTTCTGGAGATCAGAACTCTAAAATGGGCCTCACTGGACCCATTTTAGAAATAAAATAAATAAATAAATAAATAAATAAATAAATAAATAAATAATAAAGTGTTGGAAGGGCATCATGCCTTCTGTAGGCTCGAAGGTCAGTCTGCTTTCTTTCTTATTCCAGCTTTGAGGCTGTCCATATTCCTTAGCTCCTGTCTACCTTCCATTTTCAAAGCCAGCACAGCCAGCCAAGACTTCCTCACACCGTACCATTCTGACATTGACCCTCTTGCCTCCAACTTTCACTTATAAGACTCTTGAGATTATATAGAGCCTAAAGATAAATTCCCCCATCTCAAACTCAGGTGATGAAAACAATTTCATCTGCAATATTATTTCTCCCTTGCCATGTGAACTAGTATTTTCATAGTTCATGAGGATTAAACTGTGGACATTTCTGTGTGTGTGTGTGTGTGTGTGTGTATGTGTGTGTTTGGGTGTGTGTGTGTAGGGAATTGTTCTGCCTACCACAGTGTTGTAAACACAATCCAGTTTCTTAACAATTACCTACATGAACCAACAATGGTGCTAAGTGCTAAGATAATGAGGTAAGGAATGGAACCAGAATGAGAGAAAGTCCAGGAAGAAGTCTATTAGGGCAGGACTTTTGGCTTGAGTCTAAAAGAATAAGCAGGGATCAGGTAGTATGCAATAGGGCAGCTGGGGCATAGCATTTTCACTTAATTTATATTTTTACTCGTTTATGTTTTAGTTACCATTTGCAGTAGGTTTTAAGAAAGTTAGCACTGGCATCCAGATTTAAAGCATTTTCATGGACTTCCCAGTCTAGGTGACCACTATAATATTTAATCCAATAGTTTACTTTTAATTAAGAAATATAGATTCTTAGATGAAAAAAATACCCTCAGGAATGATATACTGTATATTATTCACCCAAAAAATGTCCAGATATTACTTGTTGGGACTAAGAACTACGTAAAGCAAGTATTATTTATAAGAATGAACTCAACAGGGATCCCTGGGTGGCGCAGTGGTTTAGCGCCTGCCTTTGGCCCAGGGCGTGATCCCGGAGACCAAGGATCGAATCCCATGTCGGGCTCCCGCTGCATGGAGCCTGCTTCTCCCTCTGCCTGTGTCTCTGCCCCTCTCTCTCTCTCTGTGTGCCTATCATAAATAAATAAAAAATTTTTAAAAAAGAATCTATTTAAAAAAAAAAGAATGAGCTCAACAGGTAAGAAAGAATACAAGTGCAGTGACTTCAAATCACCTGGTGAGTTCCTCCTCTGACGGGGGTGGGCGAACTCTCTAAACTTTGGCTATTGTTCCTCACCTCAGGTTTCCCCCAAGGAAGCATTGATGGTGAGTGTAGGCACCTACAGACTAGGGAGGACCAGCAAGCCTTGTAGATACAAAACAGGGTTTAGGATAAACAAAATAAGATCATGCACAAAACAAATGCATCAGGAAACTGATTCTATCTTCTAATTCCTTCAGACTCCACAAGATGGCTAGCTGATACTGCCCCAGATCTATTGTGCAATCTCCCAGAAAGCCTGATAAATACACAGCAGATGTAGCCACGCTTTAGAACTTGCAAGTCTTTTAAAAACATTATCTTGTTTCATAGTAATCACTTCCCTTTTTAGGTACTTTGTAAATTATTTTCATTGTTCGTTCTTTTTTTTCCTGATCTTCACAAAAACACTGTCAAAAAAGCAGGAAAATATTTTTTCCGCACTAGTTGGAAAGGAAAACTGCACATTAGAATATGTGAAATAAACAAACACACATTGTATAATGAAACTTTCATAGATAAGTTAATGGAAGCTCCAAATGGCTAGAGGACATTTCTCAAGTCACGTGGACACACATCTTGTACCTTATGTTTTTTATATTGATATAGTCAAAATACTTTATGTATTATAGTTAAGTTACTCCATTATCTCTTTCATTGCTTTAAGTCATACAAAATCATTTTCCAATCAGGAACAAATAGTTACCTTCATTGCCTTTAATTTTTTAAAACTAGGAGTAGCCAAGTGGGCGCATGCAGGAGTTAGCATCCCAAAAAGGAAATAGTTTTTACCTGATTAGCAGGTACAAAAGGGAACCAGAATGGACATAAAACCTGTTGCCATATGGATATTCTGAGATCGAGAGGATTCAGAGCTCTTTGCTGTTTCATTTTTTTTCTTATCCTTTAATTTATGAGACTACAGGGGTAGCAGCCATTTCATACAATTTAATGATGCCCCTAGCCCCAGTCATAGTTGATAAAACACAGGTCAATAGCTGACCAAGCTAGTGCAAACACCTTTCTCTTGGAATGGGCAAAAATACAAAAAACAAAACAAAATAGGAGATTAGATTTCTGGATCATGTGGGTGTTTATTTATAGTGCCACATGAAAATCCATAGCCTCGAGAGACAGAGAATGTAAAAAGGTAAGTCAGACTTTTTCTGGATAGAACAAAGGTACACAAAGAAAGGTCAGTTTTCTAGTTTCTGGTTCCAGAAATTTCCTCAAGCCAATCTACACTCTGGTCATTTTCTTCCTTTGGTTAGCACCACTTCTTTCTCAAATTCCCCAGTTCCTGTTAACACTTGTTGGTTAACACTGGTATACATTTGCATTGGTTAACACTGGTATGCATTTGCAACCACTTGAATGTAAAATCCCTAAGGTTTTGTTGTTTTTTGTCACTACTTCAGTGTCCCTTAGATGCTGAAAGAATGCTTGCACAGAAGTCTCTCAAAAGGTAGCTGTTGAAAAAAATGAATTGAAAAAACAAGAAAAAAATAGGTACACAGTGTCTTATGGAATATGGCTCTTATTTCAAAGGAGTTTTAGTGAGAGGATGACAGGAATATAGGAAAAATTTATTTAAACTCTAAAATAATGAAGTAGAAGTTCTGAGCACTCAAATAAAACAAGTAACTCTTTCAAAATCTGGGCCAATCAGCAAGGCCCTCACTGATGTGGTGCTTGGGCTAAATGCCAAAGGATTTCATAAAAATAACCAAAGTGGTAATTCAGGTTAGAGATCACAGGATACAAAAAAAATAAACAAAACAAAACATAAGGATCCTCAGAGCCAAAAAAAAAAAAAAAAAGGTGATTTTTTAAGGGTCCAGATAATATTCATTAGGATCTACCTAGGATATACACGGAAGCCTAGGATGTATATGGAAGCCTAGAGGTGAGACTAAAGAGAACTAGGTAGGAGATCACATCACTAGAGTTCTTACGATCATAAGAAGGAAGCTATTAATATTCTCACAAAAGCAACTTCGAACCACTGAAAATCATATCATCCCTCTAGTAACTCTTGATCTCCCAATATTGTAATTTGTTCACATCCTGCCCACTCAACCCCTTACCAGCATCTCACCATCCCAGATTTTGAATGACAGAGAAGTTGAATAGCTTACATTTTCAGTTGTTCAGTCCATTATTTTCTCCACGGTACATTGCTTGGCTGATATATTTTCCTCTAGTATTTCAAAATTCAAATTTTAGTCATTTATGATTTGAAGCTGAATAAAATGTCTCACTCTAGCACATATATTTAAAACAGAAACTAAGTGTATTTTTCAGTTTTAAAAAACTGGAAAAAAATATGGCCGTTAAAGAACCTTGACTTCTCAAGTGAAATCAGACTTTCACAGATAAACTGCAAAAGGGCAGAGACAATTTGGATGAAACTGGCATGAGCTATACCCCATGTTTGTCATCTCTTTGAAAGGCACCAAAATCACACCAGACTGCATCAGATTGGGAACAAGAAACCATTTTTGTAGACTGAGAACTCTTGTTTCATTTCAACAGCTAGACATGGAATTTTCCATAGAAGCTATATAAAAGCAAGCCATTTGTCTGAGGTCCCAGAAAACTAAGTACCTCTGCAGGTTCCATAAATATCTGAGCTAATCATTTGATATTTTCCAAATATTTCAATTTGTTTAATTCATTCTATGGGGGAAAAACCAGTAGAAAGTAGGGCTAGTCAGTTAGAGGCAGTACAGCAGAGCAGATATGAACACAAGATTTGAAGTGGAACAAGTGTGTCTAGTGCAGGATGGACTACTTTCCAAGATAAGTTTGGGTTATCACATTTCTTTACATTTCTGGTTCATTCTTACAATACTGCTACTAACTGTACCTATCGTTTATGGCTGAAAGGACCAAATGAGATAGTTGTAAGAACATCCTTCCTAGAGTGACCACTCAAAATGTTAGCTCTTTTCAGCCCTTCAGATTTTTAGATTGTGTGAGGATGAAGTGGAAGAGCCTCACAATTGTACAAGATACAGCTTGGGGCTGTACATGTATCTAAGAAAGGTATAGAATCCAAGGAAGAGAGCATTGCCAAAGTAGGGTTCTGGGCTTTGATGGTAGGGAGACCCCCAAAGACAGCTTAAGCTTTAAAATATGCATATACCTAACAGTATATTCTTTCAAGAGATATATAGAAAAAGAGAAAGTGCCAATGTGATAGTTACTTTTATGATTTCACTAGACCACGGTCAGTGGTCAAAATATGGTCAATTATTCTGGGTACATTTGTGAGGGCATATTTTGATGGAGAAGGTTGTAGAAAGTCCTCCTGCCTTATGACAGCTGGGACATTGGTCTTCTGCTTTCAGACTTGAACTGAAATATTGGTTCTTTTGTGGTCTCAAGCTCATCAGCTTTCAGACCAGAAATTCACCATCATCTCTGTGTATACACACACACACACACACACACACACACACAAACACACACACACCCCACAGCTGTTGTTGATCTTGAGAACTCTGGCTGATACATCAATAGAATGAAGGTACACTTGATATGGGGCTCCATATGGGAGTCTGAAGTCAAGCAAAGGCAAATATACTGCCCTATATCTGGTACTTTTACAGGAACTATTTCTGCCCCTCACATAGGATTAGAGTCTATCCCCATTATTCATGGATTCCATACTTTCAAATCAGTGCAGGAGCTGAGATTTTTAACCCCTCAAAAATCAATACCCTAGGTACTTTTGGTTCAAGGACATATGCAGAGTGGCAAAACATTTGAGTCACCCAGCATGCACACTGCCAGCTGATGTTAAACCAGGATGATTGGTCTTATTTTAGCTCTTATGCTATAAACAAGTCTCTTTCATGATCTTTTTTCCATGTTTTTGCCAGTTATTGTGATTTCACTGTTTAGAAGTTTCCCTTTAAAGCATGGTGTTGAAGTGCTGTCTCATGCTCCCAAGCACAAGGATGTTGTGATGTGCCTCATGGGGAAAATATATGTGCTAGATAAGCTTCATTCAGGCATGAGTTACTGTTGTGGGCTGTGAGTTCAATGTTAATAAAACATTATAATTAGCTATCATCACAGAAACACATAAGACAAAGTTATGTATTGATCGGTTGATGAAAACATGATCAGAGGCTTGCAGAAACTTAAAACTGTATTTCTACAGGAATAATTATGCAAAATCCTCACTAATCCAGTGTTTTTAGTGACCTTACAGGTGAAAATAGTTAATATGCACAATTATTCAGTAAACAATGAAGTATTTACTTCCCAGTACATAATATCATTTAACCTATACCAAAGATTAAGGTAAGACTTTGGTGCCTGTTTTCCAGAACACATGGTTTCAGTAAAGGTCAAAGAAAGGACAAAGTTTGCTTAATGATGACTGCCATAGTAAGAGACATAGGATAAGAAAACTCTCGAGCTATGATTCCCCTCTCCATAAAATCAGACTCTTCAGAGCCACCAAATGCACCATCCTGGGCTGTTAAGTGGGGCCAACATGGTGGCATAAAATCAAGGTAGAGCCAGAGTAGCCACCAGACAAAGACCAAAGGCCAGGGTACCACAGTCCCCAGTGGAGCACTGCTGATGGATAATTGATGAAGAACACGGTTGCAGGCAAGACGTAGTTCAGAAAACTACCATCAAAGAAAAGAACAGCCATTGTTTATTGATGACCTGGTATATTATAAGGATCCTGTTCTAACACTTTATAGTTAAAAAAAAAAAAAGACAATGCCTTGGAATAAATTATTTTAAATGTGCCTTTCCTTCATTAATTTAACTTATTTTACATATGAAACTTCCATTTTTCTTGTATGCATACTTATAAACATAAATGTGAAATTGTATATTTTGTAACCCCAAAACAGCAATTTTTCACAGAACATTTTCTATGATTCTTTTAATTCCTCAGTTCCTCCATGTTCTCTCTACCCTATTTCCCTTTCTAATTTTGTTTCCTCTGTGTACTGCTACTCTGTCCTTCCTTTTCATTTAAAGGATCAGAGTCAACTGTTGATCATTTAGGGGACAACTTCAGTACTACAATGACAATTTTGGGTAATATATAGATTCCACAGCTGTACAGGATGAGTGGTTATGATTTAGTAATCACTTTGTTGAATGTGGGGTGAAGAAAGGCATGAAAGTATGCTGGGTAATGTAAGGATAATGTGGTCTTGGCAAGTAGCTGAGTTCAACTTGGGAAAACATACATAGGTAAGCTATTTCATTTGTAGAGGGGAAGGAAGAGAAGGATTATTGATCAGTGAGAAGTTTGAAAGTGATGTAATGGAATATGAAACATCACATGCAAAAGTAGGATTGGAGGAAATAGGGCAGGTATAACAGATTCTAGAAGCTTCCTGAGAGAAGAAGATAGGTTCACCATCATACCATGGTTTCCTGCAGTGCTCTACAAAAAAAAAAAAAAAAAAAAAACATAAGGGAGCAACATTTTATTCAGCTATCCACCAGTTCACGTAGGACTCTAGCAAAAGTGCTCAAGTTTACAGCTACAGAATTAGCCTCGGAGTTGTTGATGAAAATTCAGTCTATCCTTTTTTTTTAAAGGTTAATTGACTTAAAATGACCTGAGCTTCAGTGCTGGTCAGTGAAATTCAAGAATTATTTTATAATAATAATTAATAATAATAATTAATAATTAATATAATTATTTTTTCTTCTCCAAAAGACAAATATCTTATCCCTCTAATTATTGACAGTTTGGAAAACAGCTGACTGGAATTGCTACCATTCTGAGCATGAAGCCAATACACAGAAAGACTGAAGTCAAGAGAATCAAAAAGCAGCAGAACAGAGACCTGAAATACCACAAATGAAGAGATCTTCACTATTGATCTTATTGAATATGGAGATGTAACTTATTTTGAATTGAATTTCTATTACTTGCAGCAGAAAGCATCCCAGAAGAAAGGATCAGTTGGATCCTATGGATTAAAGGTCATAGGACCAGTATCTAGCAAAAACAGTGTTGATGATTAAATAAAGTTTGGCAATCTTTTCTGATATTTACATCTCACAGGGTCATCATGATAGAGACTATTCTCTACACCCTTTTACACAATTAGTTGATTTAGCCACGTCTAATATTTCATGGGAAAACCTAACATATCTCAGGCTTTTAAAATATTGAGTGGATCCCTACAATGTGGATATTAATGAATTATAGTTTTCCAAGTTAATCAACCCACATTCAATTTCTATTCGTTTCCTATAATGCCCAAGTAGATGAGATAGTCACTTGTAGTCCAACTTTATAGGTGACATCAATACATGTATGGTAAATATTTTTTTTTCTTTGGTCATGAGCATATTCCCCTTTCCCTCTCAATGTGGCATAGGAGTCTAGAGAGGTCAGGCTCCAATTCAGAAGATATATTGAATATAAGTTGAGGTTTCTTAGTGGAGAATCATACTGGTGATGGACCATCTCTACAGATGTAACCAAATAGTTCCAACTCTAGGGAACTTTTAATCTCTACTCAAATGGTCTTTATTACCCTTTGTTGTAACTGGACTACTTGACACAAAATGGATGAGGAGCATAAATCCACCCACACTGGGGCTCAATCATGCTTTCATAAGAAAGACTGAGCTAGCTCATTAATATACTGTAGCCATTCATTGTTTTGGAATTTTATAGATTCACAGGAAATGGCATCCATTTGAAAAATGGGTTTTCTTAGTGTCTGCATCTCCTCACTTGGATTCTGTGACAGTATGTGTAAAGGAAAAAGTCACATTCAAATAGGTATGGGGTGAGAAGTAAGTGAATTATTTTCTTGGGGTTTTAACAGACATTCTTTTCACATACTTAACAGAAAACAGAGGTAAAGGGCATCAAATCCTTTTAATTATTTTTGGTCCTTATTTATCCTGGCATAAAGAGGCTTCCTTTTGCTGTTCAAAGTTAGCCTTATAACTGGATTCCTGATCCCATCCTTTTTTCCTCCTTCCTGCACAACTTCACAAATGGTCTTACAAAATACTGAATCATGAGCCTTTTTCACTGGCTCATTTTCTTTAGCATGTATGTCGATTAAAAAAAAAGAAAAGAAAAAAAATTAAATCTAGGATGTTTCCAGGGATGCCTGGCTTGCTCAGTCAGTAGAGTATGTGACTATTGATATCAAGGTTGTAAGTTCGAGCCCCATGTTGGGTATAGAGAATACTTAAAAAGAAAAATAAAAAAATCTTAATTTGTTTCCAGTGATTCTTCTCTCTCTCTCTCTCTCTCTCTCTCTCTCTCACACACGCACACACACACACACACACACACACAATTTCCTGATAAAGATATTACCTCTTGGCTTCCAATAAGACTAGAAGAATATTTATTGAACCAAAATACTAGAGCGTGTTTTATTTTTCAAAGCATTATTTTGCCATTATATCTCCATTTTATCCCATTATATCTTGTGTGGTAAGATGAAGTAACTGGAATGTAGAGAGTTTTCTTAGCTTCCAAAGGATAAAAGAAAGGTCTTGAAAACTAAAGGGGTTGGGGGCGATGATAGGTGGATTAGTTTTTATTTCCAAAGAAATTTTTTTTTTTAATTCTGTGGCAGTGGATTCATAGGGAGCCCATGTCATGTTGTGGGCATAAAAACAAAAACTTATTGCTCAGCGGGTTTTTATTTTTGTAACCTTGATTCTTGTAGTAGCTCAGGAATGGCTCTAACTGTTCTAGCCTAGCTCTGCTGGAGACAGTCTTTGATTCACATGAAAGAGATTTTTTTTTAGCTCTATCTGTGCTATCTTTTCCCCCAAGACAGATGTTATCGATCAGGACTAGAGCTTTCTCGCCCTACTAAGTGTTGTTTCAGGCCAGTCACATTGCCTTTGGTTCCAAATGTCTCTGCAGACCCTTTCAGGCTGTTATTACTGCCATGTCACTGGTAACTTTCACTGACATTAGCATTTTTCAGATCTAATCTAGTTTGATCCTTAGGAAGCTTCTTTTCCAAATTTTCTAAGTCCAGTGTGCTATGTTCTTTTGGATGTTCTCCTACTTCATTGACTACCTCTGCTCTTTTCTCCTTTGGTCTGGCTAAATATTTGCTTACTTGGATTTTTGCCCTGGAGTGATTTTTTTTTTCCTCTTTCCTTTTCCCTCCTCCTATTTTAGTTACTGTTTCCACTTGAGATGCAAAGTTTTAACTTTCTCTATTTTTAAAGTACAGTTGACATTAAAATACACAAAATACTGAAACTATTATACACCTGAAACTAGGTGTATAGCACAGTGATTCAGCAATGAGATCTTTATTGACCAAGCTCTCCACCCACATTCAGGCTTCCTTCAGACCCCAAGCTTTGTAAAAACAACCTGCAGCAGGTCTTCCCTCAGAAATTCTAACATTTATCACCTTTTCCCTGAACTCCTGGGGCAGGTTATTAGTCTTCCAAATCAAGCTTTTAAAAACTCTTCTACATCATTCAGGTGTAGGGTGATTTCATAAAACCACGTTGATAATTCCCAGTGCCAACAAATATTAACAAAATCCTTCTTTAGATAGGCCGGCCCCCTCTGCCCAAGGGTCACTTGACTCTACTAAACCTCTGAGCTTTATCAGTTCCATTCCTTACCACTCCTAAATATGCCATATTCTTGAATGCCTGTTTTCTTTGTTGTCTGGGATTTCCTTACTCTTTTTTTTTTCATTTATCAATTATATATTTTATACCTAGACTAATGTCCCTTTCTCTGTTAAACCTGCAAAGTACTTTTTAAATGAGTTAATTGTTCTTCCTTTTTTGCCCTTGATACTTTGCTCACAACCCTTGGTTAACCTCATTATAACGTATTGTAGTTATCTAGGTTTTTTTTTTTTTTTTTTTTAGTTATCTAGGTTTCAGCTGGTCTTTTTAAGCTACATTATGAACGTCTTTAGGACAGGGACAATGCCTTAGTTTTCCTTTGTAATGTTGATTTCAAAGTGGGATTTCTTGAATAACTGAAGTGCTACACTGTGTTACTGTTCTGAAGAATAATGCCTGCTAAATTAACCTGAGCTGTTTGTGTTTATGGGTGTCACTATGCAAAGTGACATAGTGGAAGAAAAACAGGTGACTTAGATCCAGACAGGCTTCTGTAAGTGTTTGGATTTATTCTGCATAAACTGAAAATGAATTTCCACAAGCTAGACTCATTCAATAAATATATTCATCACCTGTAACATGCTATGATAAGAATGGTTAGGAATAAAAAGCTGAAAAGCATAAAATACCATTCTTAGTTCATATACTAGAAAGCCTTGAGAGTAAGGTACCTACTGCAGATTAAATTCTCTGGGAAGTTTATCCAAAGACAAACATTAGCACACAGAAGACTTCTTAGGGAGCACTTTTGGGATAACACCCACGGAAAATAGCCATACAAAATGTTGTGTTAAATGCAGTTTCAACTAGGAAAAACACTTACCTGACTCCAAGTGAAGGAGCCCTTAACCAGTCAAGGATGTCCTTTCAGAGTGGGGCCAAACTAGAAGGAGGGCTGGGCCTTACACCTGGATGCTGACTACTTACTGAATGCGGGCTGCTCACGAAGGGGGAGAGAGGACTGTCTCTAATGGGTGCTAACATCTGAGCACTATCTCTGCTGGCAGGACTCTAAACACCTGTGGGAATAAGTCCTTCATTCCTGCAGGAGCTAGGTGTTGGATCAAAACGTCTAGGGCAGGGGCAGCCCCGGTGGCTCAGCGGTTTGGTGCCACCTTTGGCCCAGGGTGTGATCTTGGAGACCTGGATCGAGTCCCATGTCTGGCTTCCTGCATAGAGCCTGCTTCTCTATCTCTCTCTCTCTCTCTCTCTCTCGTGTCTTTCATGAATAAATAAAATATCAAAAAAAAACCATCTAGGGTGACCTGGAATCGAGTCCCACATCAGGCTCCCTGCATGGAGTCTGCTTCTCCCTTTGCCTGGGTCTCTCTCTTGCTTGCTCTCTCATAAATAAAATCTTTAAAAAAATATATATCCACTGAAGTCCAGTCCTTGCACCATGCAAACCTACACACACTGGGGTTCTGAGGAGCCCGTTATCTCGGTAGAAACTTAAAAGGTAAAGAAGTATTAATGGAACAAATCACATCCTTTAGCTAGTTTTAGGCCACAGCTGATACTTAACCATATTTATCCTCTTCTATATTTTTCTTCCCCAGCTAGCATGTCTACTAAACTGGTGACATGACCCACATCCTGAGCCTCATCGAACCTGAACCAATGGTCATCATGTTCTTCTTAGGCCATCACCATGTCACTTGTCCTTTTACCATGAAAATTGGGCCAGTGAATACCAGTATGCCCTAGTGAATCACTTGAGTGCAAACATCTTGCTTCCTGACGCCAACGTTTTAGGGTAGATCCACCACAGATTTACCACATCCTACTGAGCAGCCATTAGACTGTACTGCCGGTGCATGCAGACGGGGCTGTTATTTAGTGTGGGCGACCACGAACTAGCTGGAGTAACTGAACCAAACCAGGCCCGGACTTGCGTCCCTCATTCACTCAAAAGGTTCAGGAGCCTAAAGGGTGAATAGTTGGTAGACGCTTGAGAAAGGGCTTGAGCAATGGTTCTCAGGGCTCGCTTGTACGTGATCGCCCACATAACACAATAGATACCACTTATTCTGAGCCGGTCATAAATGTAAATAAGGGTCTGTCTGTCCTTGCTGGTCTGTTTACCACACCTAATATTCCTTTGGAGCATGCACATCTGGAGCAACAAGCTTATCTATTTACCAAGGTCTTCTGGCACCTGTGAGTCCGTCTTGCATGCTGAGAAAGGGGAACTTTGGAGGGTTTCACAAACCTGCTAAAAATAAACACCTTCTTGGCTTTGTTTTGCTCATGCTATAAAATGTTGTAAAACCTTGAATAAAGCTGGCACTGCTTGGACATCATCCACTGTGTCCCTCCTGTCCCCATCTCTTTACTTTTCTTTTATTTTCCTCATCCCCTTATCCTCGGGACCCTGATCGTGTTGCCGCTGCGCACAACAATTTCGTTGAGTTTTCATTACTCTCTTCTCATCTTGAGAGAATCAGGGGCTAGCCTGCTGGATTAAATGTAAATATAACGGGGATCACTAACCCTCTGCATGCAATACTGCATGTGTTTTTTTTTTTTTTTTTTTTGGCCAGGGTGAGAAGCGGTTTCAAAGGCTTCTTTCTATTTTACCTTCCCCATCATTTTAGCTCTTACTCCACAGGTATAAAAATCAAGGTACAGGTTGTGGCAGCTGCTGTGTCAATTCCAAGTATACAGGAAAAAATTTAGGGATAGAAGTACTCGTGAAGGAGACATCCAGGACAAATGGTCCCGCATAGGCTGACCTATGACTGGACTCCATTTATTAACCAGCTTGGATATGCCCATGATGATGCCTCAACTTTCTGGGATCATTTATCCTCGGACCCCATGTGCAACAGTCCTTCAATTGTTAATGAGTCTTCTTTCTTAAATATGTAGCTCGTTAAATAAAGTGCCATAAATCCCTTTGAGGAAGGGCTTGAAGGTGCTATTATTTGCATAGCGTTACAGGGTCCTTTCTTCTTGGGACCCACCTTCTACTTCCGTCAAATGGTTCTATGTCCAAAATGGACTTAGGTACACAAACTGAGAGAAGAAGGATGGTTTTGTTTGGTTTTTATTGAAATAGTTGCTCACAACCTCCTAACATCCATCTTTGGTATATTTGGTTATACAGATTAAACTTAGCTTTGGTGGCTGTCCATCAAACTTACATCTAAAGAAGCCATAGTCCATTAACCATTCATAACCTTCAGCAAGTCAGATCCCCTTGGTTACTACTCCAGATTTGACTTTTATTATGATCATCATATCCCCCTGGATCCTCACAGTCAAGTGATACCCTATCTCTATTGTTTCTAGTTAATGAACACAGTTCTATAATGACAAGTCAATGGACACCAACCCCTGAACTTTTTAGTAATGTGGACGCCCATGCTGCCAGTGCACTCTTCAGTGCAACCCAATGGAAAAGAGTGATTCAGTGTTTCTAATTTTTCCAGTTTATATATTATGTTCACTCTAGCTTGCCCTTATTTTAAGTCTTTTATGCTTCTTGTGCATACTCTGGTGACCAATATAGCGCTTCTACCTCACTGAGTATGGGTAAAAAATTGATAGTTTTCCATGCTTCAACTCTGTGTTTACATTTTTTATGGGGACTGAACCCTTGGATAACACTTCAAAATTGACCAATATTCCCATATCTAACTTATGTGTCCTACCACACAACCCAGCTCTTGACAATCACATCATAATCTAATCTCCTGCTTCCTCTCCTGGCCGTTGCTGGTAAGGGTTGGCTAAAACTTTAATGCCTTGGAGGTGTGGGCATTTCACCCTCCTGTTAGGCCCAGCATGTCACCACGTGGGTTATGGTTATGACTTCACTCTGGTTACTGACCTCATGGCCAGAACAGGAAATAGAGGCAATCCTCGTGGTAGAATCTTTTTGTCATGCAAGGAAGAGATCTCTGTGTCATTCTGATGCAAAAGAGGCAGGCAGGTGTTATCTCTCAACAGGAGTGTGATGACCACCTGTGCAGGTGCAGAGGGAGAGACTCTAGAGGAATACAGGGGTCTAATATTTTCAGATGTGTTAACTCAGATATTCTCATTCCATGAAACAGAGCCTCATTCTTCCCAACTTGAGTTCCAATGATGTCATAGCAGACCTACTTAAGTTGAGAAATTAACTTTCTTTATAGCTCTGCTACTCTTGTGATTGAGACCTTAGTCTGGTCTTCAACACCATTAGTTCTAGTTGGAACAAATGAGATCCTTTTTACATATTACAACATTATCAATTTGCATTCATGTTTAGATTTTAAGTCTAGATTAGTCAGTCATATTTATGTTTTCTTTTCCAGAGCATACATTAAGCTTATTAGCAGAGCTACTCAATTCTACTCTCCTTGTAACTGCTTTGCTCCCAATATTTCTCAAATATTTAACCTCACATCACCTAGTGAACTCCATACACTACTTTCCTGAATGCATATCATTTCAGTTCACCACCGTGAAAGCTTTATTTATTTATTTATTTATCTATCTATCTATCTATCTATCTATTTATTTATTTATTTATTGGCAGAGAGAGGGAGAGTGCACGTGGGGGCAAGGGGAGGGGCAGAGGGAAAGAAAGAATCCCAAGCAGGTTCCATGCTCACCACGGAGCCTAACTCAGGGCTCAATCCCATGACCCTGAGATCATGACCTGGACCAAACACTTAACTGACTGAGCCACCCAGGTGCCCCACCACTGAAAGTTTTAAGAACTACTCTGTAACTATCAGGGGCTACCTGCATTCCACCTACCACCAGTGATGGGTTCCCTTTCCCTCTGAGCAGGAGGTAATCCAACTGCAAAACTTCTTTCTCAGACCAATGTAGGTACCACCCCTTTGTGTTCAGCTTCCCTAGGAAGAAGGGCCTGATGTAGAGATTAGCACGCAGAAGATTTCTCTTCTGTGGTTTATGAACACCACTGTGGAAGGAAAGGAACGAAAACAAGATTGGGCACAGCAGAAATTTCCAATCTCAATGACCACTTCCTCCAATTCACAGGGAGATCTAAAACTGGAGGGACCCTCAGATCTGCCCTGAATCTAAGAAAGAAACTGGGCCTTTATTACCTGCATGGGCCAGCTATTGGATACATGCTGCCCCAGAAGGGCAAAGTGACATTGAGCAGGATGACGCTCTTCATCTGAAGATCTCTGATGAAGGCTACAGGCTGAAAGCTCTCTGCAGGCAGTATTTCCATCATGTGTGGAAATGAAGTGAAGCCTTGGTAGCTCATCATAGTATGCCTAAATGTATGTACTACAGCAACACACCATAATCTTATTGGCTTTATGTTTAAAAGGGTAAGTAGTGTACTTTGTCAGTTCATGGTCTAGCTGCAAAGTGATGGATCTGGACCCAAGAGCTGATCATTAGATCAATAGTTCTCAACTGAGAGTAATTTTGCCCATTAAAGGACATTTGGCAATGTCTGGAATCTCTTGGTTTTTGTTTTGCTGTTTTGGGTTTTTTTTTCATTACTGATGGAGAGTGTTACTGGCATTTAATGGGTGAAGGACAGAGATGCTTCTACACATCTTACAATGAATACATAAGACAGAACAACAAAGAATTATGTTTCATGAAGTATTGGCAGTGCTGAGGTTGAGAAACCCTGGTGTGGAATCTGTGATGCTCTTTTTTTTTTTGGCTTTGTTGATATATTTATTGTAAAAGTAACAATGCACGACAATTTCCTTTTTAAAAAAGGAAATTCCTTCCTTTTTTAAAAAAATATTTTATTTATTTATTCATGAGAGACAGAGAGAGAGAGAGAGAGAGTCAGAGACACAAGCAGAGGGAGAAGCAGGCTCCATGCAGGGAGCCCGACGCGGGACTCGATCCTGGGACTCCAGGATCAGGCCCTAGGCCGAAGGTGGTGCTAAACCGCTGAGGCACCTGGGCTGCCCAAATTCCTTCCTTTTAACCAAAATGATACATATTACCTCAGAAATAATATAATTTTCTTCTTTCATGGTACTAATAATGTCTTGGTTCTGGTCATTAGAAAATTATATTTTCATTAGAAAATCATTGAAGTTTCCACTCTTCTATAAAACTAGACAGATTTTAGGCAAAATAGTACAGTCACTAATTCAGAGGCCAGACCAGGTATATAATGCATATTTTCCCCCAGGTGACACCAAAGAGAAAAGGAATGCTTAATCCAGCTAATTGCTAGATTTCACATAATATTTCATATTTGGCTATAGGAGATCATGAGTTAAATAAGGCTTGAAAGAATAATACAAGCATTTTTTAATCTTTTAGGTATCTCTCCATATCTCCTTAGGGTAAAACCTGGGTGTTCCTCCCATTTCCTGTGACCCAATTTAGGGAAAAGAGATTAGAACTGTGGTCATAAGCACTCAAAATAGCGATGACAGGCTGTTGTAGTGTATGTATGAATGTGTGTGCTCTGCATTAGAAAGAGGTGTAGCAAACTACTGCGTGTCCTTAATGAAAGGCTCGTAGAGAAAGACCGTGGGATGTGGTAATGCAGGTCTGAACTACTCCTGAGCCACTTGAGGCTCTGTGTCCTTGGTCATGTCACTTGCTCACTGACCTGTTTCCTCACTTTAGTATGAGGATGACGCATACTTTACAAGGTCTACATGTACATGTGCGTGAATGCCCAGGTCAGACATTCACGTGCAACTGCACTACTAAATGCATGTGAAAATATCTAGCATTATGCTTGGCCCATGGTAGGTGCTCACATGCCAGGTGAATCTTAATGACTAGCACTCAGCCCTACCTAAAAAGACAAGAACACCTTGCAAGTAATTACTTCTGTCTTCTAAGATAACCGCGGCTGTTTGGCAACACAGTAGGGACTCTCAGTGGAAGCAACCTTGTTCTCATTGCATCTGCTCCAGAGAAATCAAGAAATAATTACCTTTTTATTTGGAGACTTGATTGATGCGGTAACCTTCCCTGTGGCTGTGGGAAGATAAACTGGGCCAAGGAGAATAACCTGGGTTTTATTCTGCCCTGATTACTCCTGTTGCCAGGATAATTTGAGTTCAAGGTGTAGCCCACTGCAGCTGATTAAAGCGAAAACCTTGGGCACATCAACTCTCAGACATCTTGATTTCAGAAACCAGGGGCTCTCATTCCATGTTCATGAATACCAGGAGGACGTACCACCCTGCACTGGCAGGGCAGCTTTCTGCTTTCTCTGAGTACAAGGAGAAAGCTAATTTAAAAGTGAGTGGCAATGTCAAAGGACCAGAATCTAACAAAAGCAAGTATTTTTCCCCTAATAGGCACTTCTTTGCCCAAGGGGGAAATACAGAGTAACATTTATTTGGAGTTGAAGATAGAAATGACCTCTGTTTTTATTAATCAAAATGAAATTCTTTTTACAAGTGCCTATCTTATTTAAAAATGTATGTACGCCTCTCAGTGAAAATGTTGGCTGCAAGACCACCTGAAATTATCAATCGGAAATTAACAATAAAAATACCTTCCACCCACATACTTTTTGGAATGGATTTTTTTTTTAAGTCAAACTCCCAAAGATTATAAACCTGTCCATCAATCCTAAAGCTGTCATTAGTTTGGCTAGCTTTTATATTTAAAAAATACTCAAAATAAATTGAAAGCTGTCTAAGTTCTGTAAACATTAATCAGGTAAACGGGGGTGGGGGGGTGGGCAGGAGAATAGTGGAATGCTCTGGGCAAGGAGCATGGGAAAGCTAGTAAATGTCAGTGAGCTATGAGAGTAAATTGTGTCATAGTTCAGAACAACTAGATTCGAACCTTAACCATCATTCCCAGCTGCCTGGAGTTTTGCAAATTATTTTATTACTCTGAGTTTTAGTTTCCTGCTTGCAATGTTGGGATAATGAACAGGTCTATCCCTTAAAAGTTTCTAGAAATTTACTTGTGATTGTAAACCTAATACGCTCTGTAGATTATTTTATTAAAGCCCTGTGAAACGTTTACCATTATCATTGACAGCATTATCTAACAATATAAGTAATTTACCAAGGAGTGAATAAAATGTGTAAAACACAGTGCGTGGCCTACAGCAGGTTTTCAGTAATGGTGACAGATGAATGTGGCTTGTGGATAAAACCGAAGAGAGAATGCTACTGGTGAGTTGGGTGCTGTTGAACACACTGTTTATCCTCTGTCTCAGTTCCCTGATCTGCTAAATGTTGGGTGATGATTAATCTATAGGACATTCATAAACACACTTACATGGTCAAATAAACATGAAGAATAATAGACGGTACTGATGATGATGAAATACGATTAATATTAATAGTAGTAACAGTAGGAGAATTAATAAATGGAAGTAGTTTGTGAAACATGGCAAATGAATACCTTCTTTTGCTGATGCAATTCAGCATGTAGACTGGCTCAGTCAAAAAATGATGTGGGATCTTGACTATCCTGGTTTACCAGGACATTCTGTGTTTTATGTGTTTAAGAATATACACTCAGACATTAAGATTCTAGGAAAAAGAAATCTTGACTTTATTCTTTTTTATTTCCCCTGCTGCAAAGAGACTGTGAGTTTAGGGTGCTGTGTGTATATTTGATTATTACGTTCAAGTCATTATAAAGTTCAAAGTTAGTATAAGGTATATGACAAGGTAAGGAAGAAAGATTATTGGGCAGCCCCAGTGGCGCAGTGGTTTAGTGCTGCCTGCAGCCCAGGGTGTGATCCTGGAGACCTGGGATTGAGTCCCACATCAGGCTCCTTGCATGGAGCCTGCTTCTCCCTCTGCCTGTGTCTCTGCCTCTCTCTCTCTCTCTCTGTGTTTCTCATGAATAAATAAATAATTCTTAAAAAAAAAAAACATGAAAAAAAAGGAAGATTATTGCATATACGCATATCATAAGTGTTACTATAAGTATACAATTATTTTATGTATATATGGCATATGGTAATCTATCAATGTCAATATGTATTAAAACCTTAAATATTAAATATGACAAATTAATACCATCTATATAAGTATATGTTTTCAATCTTTTCTACATTTCATCTTGAAAATTAGATTATAATCTATTTGCTAATAATCATCCCACCTCCCATAGAACAATCTATGCAATTCAAGAATGGGGGTAAAGGTAGATTATAGTTTATTTATTTCACAGGCTGATGGGACAACTGTCCAGGATAGAGTCTGCATTTGTCTGGGCCACGTTTAACATCAAGGTTCAGAATCAGGGAGAATGACCTAAGAAAAAGAAATCTCAGAGGTTAGAACAAGGCAAGCTCTGCAGGATGCTTGGGTTTAAAATCTACATTTTGCTACTTCATAGCTATGTAGCTTAGGAAAATAAGTAAAAAACTCTAAAACATAGAGTTAGTTGTGAGGGTACATAGTTGTGGGGGTACATAGAGTTAGTTGTGGGGGCATTTGGTAGGTGTTATGTATCGCTACTGACATTATTGTCAAAGTATAAAGGATGCCTCACTTAGCCTAGCCTAAAGAGTCCATTAATCCTCTTTACCTTTTTGTTCCTTTATTTTGTTTTGTATTGCAAATCTTACTTAAGAAGGAAGTTGTTTCAATTCTGTCGGTAGTTTGTGGAAAAGCAATAGGGGCAAGTATGTCACTGATTCTTACAAAAAACGAAGGAGGTAATTTGAGGTTCTTTATTATAATCTCACAAAGAGACATTGGAAGGAGGCAAAGACTAAAGGAAAGATACCTATTTCAAGAATATGAATTAAATGGGAAGTATTCTGCTAATTTTAGTTATTGATGTGTCACTGAATCTTAGAACAGACCCTTTCACGTAGTTCTTTATTGAATGAATAAGTGCAAGAGCCAATGTAGGCATTAAGAATAATTTTGCTCACGCACATTTTCTCATTTAACTCTCTCAAAACCCTGTCACAGATAAGAAAGTATATTATAATTTAAAAGAAGAAAATGTGAGAAATAGTAGAGTCATCTAGTTTGATCTTTTATTCACCTAGCAGAATTTCCATTACACCACAATTATCCTATGACACTTAACTATTCACAGATGATGTCTTTGTAATTTCCCTTGGGGATTAAGATTTAGCTTCAGAGGGACACCTGGGTGGCTCGGTGGTTGGGCGTCTGCCTTTGGCCCAGGGCATAATCCTGGAGTCCCTGGATGAGTCCCACATCAGGCTCCCTGCATGAAGCCTGCTTCTCTCTCTGCCTATATCTCTGCCTCTCTGTGTGTGTCTCTCATGAATAAATAAATAAAATCTAAAAAAAAAAAAAAGACTTAGCCCCAGAGATCTTTCTTGAATGCAAGTTATATTTGAGTTGTTTTTCATTCATCTTTGAAGCCCTGAGACAAATATAACCTACTCCATGAAGACCTTCCTCAGTTCACCTCAGTTCACACTCTGATTTAAGTGTCTCTCTTCGATACTCATCTCTTTTTTAGCCATTTCCACATTATCTTACAATCAAATATTCAAATATCTCTGGCCCTATTTGAGTGAGAGCAGTATGAGTCAGTAGAAAAATAGCAATTATCCATTAAGACAGGATTGATTCTACATGCAAGAACATAAACATGTAACTTATTAAGATAAGATGGGTTCATAACACATTTATGTCTTGAACTTATTTTTTTGTGTGTGTCAGGTTTTGAGGTTTATTAAAATTAAAGGAATAAATTTGTTGGCATTTTTCATCTAAAAATTTTTGGTTTTCGATTATTGAGCATGCAGTAAAGATGATGCCTTCTGTTTCACATCCCGTTTAATTTGTGGCTACTTTGTAGATTCATTAATCTGAATTAAACCACTGATTTGAGCAAGTGCTTCATCAGTGACTTCTTTCTCACTTCTAGAAGAGTTTTTAATTAGACCAATCTTTCATAGCATTTTTAGTTTAATAACTGCTAGCCTAATAATATATTCACTCCACATAAAAACACTTGTCAATAGAGTCTGTGGGATGATTGAACATGCAATACACACCTCTTGTCCTTCACAATGATGTGTATATAATTCAGTCAGACCCACCTCTTCATTACTTCCAAAGAGCCAACTATGTCCTTTTTTTAAAAAATACCACTTGCAATCTTGATTTTCAAGGAGAAAGTTTTTATTTTCTCACATTTCTCTCAGTTTATCTTTAAAACTTTTCCAGTGGTACATTCTCAAAATGTCATTATTGATAATTTATTTCTGTCCTTAAGTGCCATTAATTTTGATAATCCGAAACTCCTATTTTTATGGTTTTCCAGACTTTTTTTCATACTTACTTACCCAAGAGACACTTGATATCTCTACTTATTTTATAAACAAATTCTTTATAAGATTTGTCTTCACTGGTCATTTGTAATATTTAAGTTTTTATTGTGGCAAGAGATATATTTAACACAAAATTTGCCATTTTAACCACTTTTAAGTGTATAATTCAGGGGTATTTTAAAATTACTATGTTGTGCAACCATCACAACTATCTGTTCCAAAACCTTCCACCTCAACCAGAAACTCTTTACTTGTTACCCAATATCTCTCATTTTCCATTCCCAGAGCCCTTGGTCACCTCACAACAAACTTGCCTATTCTGAATATTTCATGTAAGTGAAATCATACAATTTTATTCTTTTGTTTCAATTAGTATAAGATACCCATGGTTCATCTTTGTTGTAATATGTATCAGAACTACATTCTTGGGGTGCCTGGGTGGCTCAGTGGTTGAGCATCTGCCTTTGACTCAGGTTATAGGTCCTGGGATTGAGCCCTGTATCAGACTCCCCACGGGGAGCCTGCTTCTCCCTCTGCCTGTGTCTCTGCCTCTCTCTGTGTTTCTCATGAATAAATAAATCAAATCTTTAAAAAAAAAAAAAACACATTCCTTTTTATGGCTGAATAATATTCAAATTCATAGATACATGAAATGTATATATTAAATATGTGTTGTATATATGCAATATATGCTATTACATACATAAAATATATAATATGAAATATACATATAAGATTTATTTATTTTAGAGAGAGAGAGAGCATGCACTCAAGTTGGGGAGGGGCAGAGACGGAGAATCCCCACTGAGCATGAAGCCTGAAGTGGGGCTAAATCTGAGGACCCTGAGATCTTGACCTCAGCCAAAATCAAGAGTCGACTGCTTAATCAACTGAGTGACCCAGGTGTTCCTATATGAAATATATATTGTAAGCATTATATATAGATCACATTTCATTTATCCATTCATTTGTTGATGGACAA
Source organism: Canis aureus (assembly GCF_053574225.1). Taxonomy (NCBI): domain Eukaryota; kingdom Metazoa; phylum Chordata; class Mammalia; order Carnivora; family Canidae; genus Canis; species Canis aureus. The sequence continues at coordinate 55,290,870 of NC_135622.1, read as the reverse complement.
TTGAGTTCTTTCCAATAGTCTGTAATTTTTTCTTCCACATCTTTTTTGAGTCCTGTCCATTCGAGCTTTGGTTTCCCACACATCGGGGAAACTGATATTATCAAGGTTCTCAGCAATCTCCATACTGCTAAATTAAGTGGTCAATTATCAGTATACATCTTGTTTGATCATTAATGGCATTTCACAGAACTGACTACATTTATATCCATGAAATACCTTTTTTCACTAAATTACAGGACACCAGAATGAGATTTAGAAGACAGAATGGCCTCTTAAAGATTCAGTTCAAAAACAGGTATTTAAGAGAGCCCTCACTCCTTGGAGACTACTCTCACAGAAGCTTTGGCAAACTACTCCTGGTATCTTATTAGTCTGTACTAGATCACATGGCCATTCTTGATTCAAATATTGAAAAGGAAGATACAGTTATTCTGATTTTCTCAAACTACTCAATGGAGCTGTGAACAGGCTCAACATCTTCTGACTGAAATTGGCAAATTGTCGGAAAGGTGAAGACCTGAAGAACTTTGAGATTCTGTTGAGAAGGAGGAAGATGAGAACAATAGTGGGATAAACAAGCAACAGTGTCCACTATGTGTCTTAAAACATGTCCATGGAATTTAAAAAAAAATATTTCTACCTCAAGTACTGATATTAACATCTATAAAATACACTTATATGCTTAAACACTAAAGCAATGTAAAAAAATAGAATATCCCCTAAATTTTCTCTATGACGGATCAAAATAAATAGAAAAAATATTATCTGCTTTCCATTACAAAACATGACTTCTTTAAGGTTTGAATTCATTCCTTGAAATGCACGTCAAAACAAAACTGATGTGTATTCTGCTTCAGGACTATTAGAGATAAAATTTAACAGGTAGCCATCCAAATAAATCCTGCAGGTGGTAAGCAATGGTCCATGCATGAAACAAGCAGCTCAATTTTCAAAAGGCTATCAATTAAATGCGAAGGACTGTTGAAATGATCTGCTGTTCCCCAAATGTTAATTAAAATTGCAATATTGCTGTGGGGCAACCGAACATGCTGCAGCTCTTGGACAGCTGTGATGCTGCATCTCAACATATTGTAATCACAATGATATATTACTTCGATATCATCACTAAGAAACATAGTATTATTCTAGTATATTTTAGATTCTTCAAGGCCTAAGGCATGCTTTTGTTTTGCAACACTATTTTTTTTTTTATTCTGTTAACACCTCTGTTTATTCCATCTAATCTACCTTGTACCTGACTCATGCATCTCTGATACTAGGTTACAGACAAATTTTCATCCAGTATTGGCTTTGCAAATACCCAATACTGGAGATGTCACAGCTGTGGCTCACATATGACTTCAAATTTGATGCAGCTACCTTCAGTTCTCTTTTCTTACATAAATACTAGGCTCTGGTTGAGTTGTTGTTTTGTTTTGTTTATTTTAATCCTCCAATCTTAGCATTTGGTCTTTCACCATTAAGTATAATGTTAGCTGTGGGTTTTGTGGGTAAATGCTCTTCATCAATTTGAGGAAGTTCTCTATTTCTAATTTTCTGAGAGTTTTTATTATATGATCATGTGATTTTTCTTCATTGGTCTGTTGATATTATCGGTTATAATGATTGATTTTGTAATGTTGTACCATCCCTGCGTCACTATAATAAATCCCACTTAGTCACTGTGTGCAATTCCCTTCTATTTGTTCTGTTCAGTAATATTCAATGGTATCATTCTTAAATCCATTGCAACTTCATCTTTGACCCAAGGATTCTTTAGAAATGTGCTATTTCCCACCTTTTTAGAGAATCCTCTTGGTACTCTGTTAGCATTGCTTCCCCTGTATTGTTTTCAGTTTGATCTTACTGGGGTCAGACAACACAGCTTGTTATCACTTCAGTTCTTTGATGTTGTTGAGGCTGGTCTTAGGGGCCACAGCCTTGTCTGTTTGGGTGAGTGCTCCATGGAAGTCTGAAAAAAAAAAAAAAATCCTGTACTTTGTTGCTATTGGATAAAGTTTGGATAAAATATTGGATCTAGGGATCCCTGGGTGGCGCAGCGGTTTAGCGCCTGCCTTTGGCCCAGGGTGCGATCCTGGAGACCGGGGATCGAATCCCACATTGGGCTCCCGGTGCATGGAGCCTGCTTCTCCCTCTGCCTATGTCTCTCTCTCTCTCTCTCTCTCTCTGTGTGTGACTATCATAAGTAAATAAATTTTTTTAAAAAATATTGGATCTATATTTGTCAGTTAGATCCTCTTCGTTGAATATATTATTTAAACATTCTAGATCCTGTCTGATTTTCTAATAGTCCTCCTATCCGTTGTTAGGATGGCAGTCTTCAAGGCTCCAACTACGATTGTGAATTTCTCCTTTCAACCTTATTAGTTTTTGTTTCATGTTTTTTTTTTTTTTCAAATCTGTGCACATTTAGAATTAATGTGTAGTTACTGGATTGATCCTTTTGTCATTCCGTAATGACTTGTTTAATTCTTTTATGTGAGCAGGTCTTCATGCTATCTCGCTTAGCTTAGCATGAGGGTCTAGTCCTACTTTGGTGGACAGTTCGATTTTAGTGGCCTTGGTTAAGCTGGTCCTAATGGTCTCCATGGTACTGCCTGGGGTGGCAGAGGGGTTTCTCCACAGTGGGGGAGGAGTGTCTTTGAACCCTCTTGTTAGGATGAATTGGCAGCTAGACTGAAAAATTGTAGTCCTACAGGTCTTTCATTTCCTTCAAGTTGTCTGCTAGAGCTGGCTCGCTCCTCCAGGCTCTGCCCTACACCCCCAGGTATCTCTTGGTAGTAGAAAAACAGACTCACAGTTCAGGTGGTGAAGGAGAGTATTTCCCCTATTGCAGTTTCATCTGGTGTTATTTGGACTACTGTGAGATCTGGGAAAATAATGAGCTTCCTGGGATCACCTCCTGCTGTTGTGTCACAGATGGGACAACACTGGGTGTGGGTGGCCTTTCTCTGTCACACAGAAGGACACAAGACAACCGATGCAGTGCTATTGCTTGAATCCTGAAATCCATACGAGCTCTCTTTATTCTTACCACACTTTGGGGTTCACCTTTACTTGTCCCCTGCACCATTTGCAGTGTATATGTTTGTGTTTAGTGAGGGGAAGCAAGGAGAAATGGCAAGCCTTCTTCTTTGAACAGCTGAACAGATCATTTTGATGTCTTTAATCTCGGTATCTCCTATAAAATGATTAACTTTTAAAATCTCTGCATTATCTGCATATCCCCATCAACTTCATGAAGACAGATCCATATTTTATCTTTGTATTCAAATACCTTCCCTATACTTTACACAGAGATGATGTTTGATGTGAAGTGAAAGGAGAATCAATTACACATAGGTTGTTTCTTTAGAAAATAGTACAAATTTCACTTATTTCTGCATTTGTCATAAGTAGGGCTTCAACCCACCAGGTGCCTGAGTGGCTCAGTAGGTTAACTGTGGGACTCTTGGTTTCAGCTCAGGTCATTATCTGAAAGTCCTAAGATCAAGCTCGGTCTCTGTGCTTTGTGGAGAGTCTGCTTGGGATTTTCTCTCTCCCTCCCCCATGGCCCTTCAGCTCTCTTAAGCTCTCCCAAATAAATCTTTTTTTTTTTTTTTTTTAAAGTAGAGCTTCAACCTTTTTACTATTATCACAATAAATATAAAACACATGAAATGGTCAGTGTTGCCTACTTTGTATCTTGATATTTGGGTAGGATCCATTTAAATTATCTAGATGTCAAGATCAATCTCTTGCTTCACACATTCTTATTTTTAAGGGAATAGTTCTAGAGATTTCTACAAATATATAGAAATATCTATATAAATATGTGTTCTGACTTGACATATTATATACACTATTTCCAGTTTTTTTTTTTTTAACTTTTAAAATTTTTGTGTTCTTCTGTAAATGAAAGCATGTTTTGTGTTTTTGTTTTCTGTTCCTAGAGTGACATTAGGGAAAAATTGTGGGCATTTGACCAAATGATCTTTATGTTCCTATCCAACACTATTATTCTTTTTAATTCTTAGCAAATGGTCTGTAATCTAATTATAATACTTCTGTCTTATAGTAACTTTTTTTTTTAATAACGTTGTCTCATTTGGAATCTCCCAAATCAATGCCAGAAGAGTTGACAGCGAGAAAATGAGCAGAACACAAACTTATGTAATTTACATCAGAATTTAAAGAAAGTATTTCTAAAGGAGGAATTCTAACTCTGGGAATCCCCTGGGTACCCTACAAAATTTTTGTGAATGTTGATGATAAATCACAACACAATTAAGCAAAAGGAAACAAAATATAGTTTCCCTCTATCAAAAAGGTATGATTATTTTTTTTTCTCATCTAATAACACTTTCCCTCCATAAGGAATCTGTTAGAAATCTCTTGTATCTTTCAGGCTCTTAATATGTATTAAATTACCACAATGGATTATTAGACCCTATATCTGTGGACACTAGGTATTGGGATTTTGGCAAAAGTAGAAAAAATCTGGCAATAAAAATGCATGTGAAATTTGACAGAAGTATCAGCAAAGACATTTTCATTTCTACTATTCCTTGCTGAATTCATCATTCAAGAAGTTTTCAGAATGAATAATTATTTCAAAAATTCCATTCTACTTTCATTTTTTTCCCCAAGGAAGGTCAGAATAACCTGCAAGTGGATTGTTAAACAGAGAAAATACAGAACTTCAAATAGTCCCTCTAAGCAGCTTCAACTACAAACTTGGAACATTTCAAAATAATTTGTGATCCTGACACTACTGTTTAAAAGATGTAGCTTAAGTCAAAAACAAACTATAGGACATACATTTAGGGGATGAAAATTTTGTTTTCTTTTGTTTCCCATTTGACTTTTTAAAAATCAACTATAATTTTAATATATACTGCTGAGACTGTGGTTTTAATAATAACTTTAATTCAAGCCATGGCATGAAAACTCTTTGCCTCATGTATCCTAATCTGATAAGGTTTCCACAAGTTAAAACTTAATTCAACTTATTTGAGTGGAGAACCACTCAAAATTTATTGGCTTTTTTAAAGAAAGTAAAAAGATACCATTACACTAATTTTGTTATGAGACAAATCAACCTAGATATTGGATATCACATAATTAAAGTGCCTCAAATCGGTTTTGTGCTCTGTGGTTTGAGGTATTACTCCCAACTATAAAGACATCAATTCAGAAGACATTAGAAAAGGAACTGGAAGGGAAGAAGTATTTAGCCACATAAGAAAAAAAGCACATTCCTGCTCTTCTCAAAGCCTACTGCATTGCATTAGGGAATATGTAATATCCCTGATTTCTTTGAACTACACAGACCTAAGCAAAGATTGTGACATGATTGTCACAAATCTACCATGTATGTATTGGTGTGATGACCTTTCCCCAAAGGAGGGTCTATTACTAACTTACACTCTAATTGAGAGAGCTCATGCAATTCTCATGAAAGCTACGTGACTGCATTTTATAGAATGTCAATGCCCATAGAGACTCCCAATATCTCATCATATGCTTGGAAGTCACTGGATATAAGAGATGCTTAGAATCCAGTAGACAATTTAAGATACCTAGCAATTCAAACCCTTACATTAAAGGAACAGGGATTTTCAAGGCATTCAGGAATAGCCCAACTTTATGGACTCAGTCTCATAATTACAACTCAACCTACTTCGCTGTGACTCTTCAGTTCCATGTTGAATTCGAATATCAACTAAGATTTAGAATCTTCAGGATATTAGTAGAGACTATCCACAAATACACAAATTGTCTATTTTATCCATATTAAAATCCCTGGTAAGACCCTGTTTTAAAAATATTTTATTTACTTATTTGAGAGAGGGAGAGATAGAGAGTGAGATTGAGAGAACAAGTATGAAAAAAAAAAAAAGAGAGAGAGAACAAGTATGAGGGAAGGGAAGAGGGAGAAGCAGACTCCCCATAGAGCATGGAGCTGACACAGGACTCCATCCCAGGACCCATGGATCATGACCCAAGCCAAAGGCAGATGCTTAACTGACTGAGCTACCCAGGCACCCCCCTGGTAACATCCTTAAGAATAATATTTCTTTAATAAAATTCCTCTATTTTAATGTGGCAGAAAGAACTATGGGCACTCAAACCAGACTCTGGAATGTCAGATTGTTTGCTTCTAAACTATGTGAACTTGGATAAGTAATTTTACTTCTAGAACCATCAGTGTCCTTTAACTCTTAAAATTGTTAAGAGGCTTATTAACCAGATGATCTACTAAAATTGACCTAAGTAGTTCCGGCACAAAGCAGGCACTTTCCACTTCTGCATTTCTCTTTCCATTCACTCATGATATCCTCAGGCCATCATTTCTGTTCTTATACAGGCTGATCAAGGTGTTGGCAAGCTTCTCTCATCAACTGAAGATAGGAACAAAAATTAAAATAAATAAGAGTTTTCCACTATTCTTGATCTTTGGCAGAATCTGTTTTAATAGCTTGTCTCATCAAATAATCATTACACTCAATAAGTTGTGTAACACACTAATGCAAAGATAAATGACTGTCAACTGGCTCAGGCCAGCCTTTCCCTGAATGATGACAGGTTGTGGCAGGATTTCCCTCTCATTTTACTAGTGAGACAATATTTCTAATGAAATTATGCACTCATGAAATTGAGTTGGCCCAAAAACCGGAGAGTATTTTATGCTAATATATTGAGGACCAAAAATATATCTAAATAAGAAAACAAAACAGAAATGTTTAGCAAAATTAACCTAGACTCCTGAGAGGTTGATTCTAACTGGGAAAGAGAGATCCCAGGACCCCAGTGCAGGATCAATAACAATAATCCCTTCAAGATACATACAAAAAAATCTAAGTTAATTTTAAGTTTTATTTGAATTAGCAAGTGGCATAACTTCTTTGTATCTGTGTTTCCTCACTGGTAAAATGCCAAAATATAAATTAGGATATTATTTTCTGTACGTGTATTTGAATTTTGTATTTTTAATTTTATTGCAAATAATTTCAGTGTAGTCATATTATTTTTATCTGTTGAAATTGACAAACTGGATACAATCATTTAGGGATGCCTGGGTTGCTCAGGTCATGATCCCAGAGTCCTGGGATCGAGTCCTGAATAGCAGTACAGGTCAGGTTCCCTGCTCAGTGGGGCGTCTGCTTCTACTTCTTCCTCTGACCCTGCCCCCTCCTGTGCTCTCTCTCTCTATCAAATAAATAAACTCTTCAAAAAAAAAAAAAAAAAAAGGAAGTCTCATTTAAAAAACTGCGTTGAGATAAGGCTTTAATTCCAATATATCAGTTAAATTACATTTACAAAACAAAATACAACTAATTTAGAATAAATCTGTAAGCTAAATGTCTTACTATGACAACTAGCTTATCTTCTATCAAATAGGGGACAAACTTTTCTACTTGTTATTTCTACTGTAATTCATATTCTGAAGCATGGTAAATTGGAAATTACACCAACAGAGCAATCAGGAAACGTTAATTACATTCCTCAATCAGATTGGCTGTTGGCCTTCAGCAAATTATTTTACTCCCTTTTAACAAAGTTTCCTCATTTGTCAAATGGGCAAAAAACATTTGACCTAATAATAGCAAATCAGTCTAGGATTATCCTTGTTATATAATGCATATCATCAATCTCAAGATAAGATTTTTTACACATCTGAACATCACTGAGATTAGATGTCTCCTAAAATTGAATGCATCTTTTCATAAATATTGGAAGCACATACATTTTTCGTTCTCGGTAGCACAAAATATAGTGGTTTATCTTACGACTTGCATTAGGTTTGATGAAATTTGTTATTAATGAAATTAATCCTCAAAGATTTTGTATGAGTGAGTATAATTATTAATCATATTCAACAGATAAAGAGACTGAGGCAAAAGAACTGAAGTAATTTGCTTAAGATGACAGAACCAAAACCTAGACTCTGATCCAAAATCTTTGAGTCTTGTCCACAATAAGGTATTGTCTTGACTATTAAGTATATGCTAACATGATTTGAAAAGCACACTGTACAATATACATAAAATAATTTAAATTGTTCATGATAGTAAACAATTTTTTGAGGTATTGAAAACGTGTGAAGGGGGGCAGCACGTGGAGGGAGTGAGAGAATCTTAAGCAGGCTCCTTACTCAGCACAGAGCTAGATCTCACGACCCTGACATCATGACCAGAGCCGAAATCAAGAGCCGGATGCTCAACCAAAGGAGCCACTCAGGTGCCCCAGTAAACAAATCTTTTCAAATAGAAAACACGAAATGTAGTACACTTGGGTCACTTAGTGGTTAAGCGTCTGCCTTTGGCTCAGGGCATGATCTCGGTCCCGGGATTGAGTCCCACGTTGGGCTCCCTGCATGGAGCCTGCTTCTCCCTCTGCTTATGTCTCTGCCTTTCTCTCTCTGTGTGTTTTTCATGAATAAATAAATAAAATCTTTAAGAAAACATGAAATGTGACTAATTTGTATTGAGATTTGTATTTTCTAACAGAAAAATGCAATGACAATATGCATGTATATATGAATATATGTCTATGTGCATATATTTATTCACAATGACTGAAATACATAGTAATAAATATTTCTTTGGTCAAGGACCTTGTCACTGAATTGTACCTTTAAGTCAATTTATCAAGTCATTCATCAACATATCTTAGATACTGGTATCTATAAATGGTATGTGCTCTGTGCTTCTTTGAACTACTACTACTATAGATACTGGTATCTATAATATCCTTTTCATAGTCTGACCCAAGAAATTGATGTACCAGAGCTCCTGGGTGGCTCAGTGGTTGAACCTTTGGCTCAGGGTGTGATCCTGGGGTCCTGGAATCCAGTCCCCCATTGGGTTCCCAGCAGGGAGCCTGCTTCTCCCTCTGCCTAAGTCTCTGCCACTCTCTCTGTGTATCTCATGAATAAAGAAATAAAATCTTGAAAGAAAGAAAGAAAAAGAAGAAAGAAAGAAAGAAAGAAAGAAAGAAAGAAAGAAAGAAAGAAAGAAAGAAAGATATGTACCTGACTTGCCTAAAATGCTTACTAAGACATAGGTATCACATATTTGACTTCTCACATAAATGTGCACCTACACATGCATGCAGGACCCAGAGGCAGGAGGTTACAGATCAGAATCTGCAGACTTTCAAAAGGGTTAACTGCCCCCCCCCATCAGGTGACTGCTGAATAATATCATTGCAGGCATTATGGATGTGTGGCTACCCTGTGCTCAATGGATCACAAATTCACTCATCAGGAATATTTATTGGGTGTAGCCAGTCCTATAATTAGATTTGTGTCAATGTCCCTTTAAATGTAGTTTGGCAAACCTGCCTCAAAATCATTTGTTTCTCTTGTTAAAAATCAAGTTTCCTCGACCCCAGGAATCTCTGGAGGTAGCCAAAAATTGGAAATATGTCAGTCTCCACAGATGATTCTTATGCATACTAAACTTTAAGAAATATTGATCCCTGCTTAAGGAGGAAAAACTCACAAGTACAAGCAGAGTACAGTTGGTCGAGCTGGCGGGGTTAGTGTCTCAATCACTGTTGCAATCTCCAAGAAAGAACGTTGGATTGAAAACTAAGTGTGAGCTCTAAATTTTAGTCATTTACCATCTATGCCAGAAGCTGTGTGTGTATGCGAGGTTATATTTTAATTTTATATTTTGACGTTTAATTTTGGGATAATTTGAGATTTCCAACGAGTGATCAACAGTACAGAGTTCCCAGATACCCTTCAGCCAGTGTCCTTATGGTAAAATTATAAATTTTTTTTAAAAAATTAACATTGGTACCAAACTATGAACTACACAACACACACAAATGTATACACAATATACACACAGTTATACACAACATGTAAAAATACACAAATACAACAACAGACTTTTTAGGTTTTACCACTTTTTCCAACAGTGTCCTTTTTCTGATCCATGTCACCACATGCATTTAGCCATGTGTTTCCATTTCCCCTAACCTGCTACAGTTCCACAGTCTTTCCTGGTCTCTCGTGACCTTGAGATTTTTTTGAAATGCATTGTTCAGTTACTTTACTGGATGCTTCTTAATTGAATGTATCTGATGGTTACTTATGATTAGATTGAGTTGTATATTATTGTGAAGGATGCCACGAAGGTGATGTGTCTTTCTCAGGGCCTTGGATCAGCGGGTAGCTGATGTCAATATGTTTTGCTATTACTGATGTTATTCAACTGGTTAAGGTGGTGTATGCCAGGTTTCTCCACTGTAAACTCCTATTTTCCTTTTGTGATTGAATATTTTTGAGGGAGATCTATTGAAACAATGCAAATGTCCTGCTTCTTCTCAAACTTCTGCCCATATATTTTAGCATCTATTGGTGGATGTTGCCTGAAGTAATTTAAACTGTAGTATTCTAATAACAATTTTCTCTTTCTTTCCTTCACTCATTAACATTTCTTAATTGGAATTTTCTGTTAAAAAGTGTTCTTTCTCGTCTATTTATGTAGCTATCATCTACTTGTGTCAATATGGACTCAAAGATACTTATTTAATTCTTTAGGCTATAATCCAATATTATTTTTATTTATTTTGTTGCTCAAGTTTTACCAGTTGATATGCCATAAAAATGTAATAAATTTAAAAACTTCAAGTAGAAAATATCTTTAAAGCACTTCTCAAACTTTATATTATTTGAAATGTGCCTGAGATAATTACAAACATTCAGTAACTTTCATGATTAACTATAGTCTTTATTGCAAGAGAAGATAGTTGCCCACTTCGATTATTCCTTAGGCAAGTAACTTGGGGAAGGAAACAGAGGGGGGGAAGGATGGAAAGGGAAGGATGGAAAGAGATGGAGGGAGGGAGAAAGGGAAGGAAGGAATGAGTGGAAGAGAGGGAGGGGGGAAGGATGGAAAAAGAAGGAAGGAGGGAGAAAGGGAAGGAAGGAATGAGTGGAAGGGAGGGAGGAAGGAAGACAGATATAGGGAAAGAGGGAGAGGAAAAGAAGGGTGAGGAAGAGTAAGGAAGAAAGAAAGAAGATAAAGAAGAGTAAGGAAGAAATATGCATGTGTATATGTATGTGATTGTACACATGTGTATTTATTTATAATATATATGTATGTGAGTATGTAGGTGTGTATATTTAAAATGAGTCTATATAAATACACATATTGGGAGACGAAAGAGAATAATATACAAAAACTGCTTCGTAATGTTAAATATTGTATAGATACTATCCATCATATCTTTGAATAGAGTATTATTTTAGTGGGCACTAAATACTCTTCTTCTTGTATATTATGAATTGATAGTAAAAAATCATTTTTTTTTGCAAAAAAGCATTTGATAGCACCGAAACCCTGCATTCATAAACCCATTCCTGCCAGCAGATCTGTGTGTTTGAGTTTTCCATTTGAACTTACTATTGATATTTAAAAGTAATAAAATTCCACCTTGTTGTTTAGATGTCTGATCTCTTAAATGAGACAACTATCTGGTGTTATGAGACCTGCATTTCCATAAAGCATTGATAGTGCCTGCCCCCACTGGTGCAACACAGATTTCCTATTTTCCGTGGTCTCCGCCACGGTCTATTGTCCTCTTGACAGTGAAGCTGATTATATTCCTCAGACCTGCTTTAGAAATTTGTGGTATGTCCTGGGGCCTGTGGGCATTTGACTTTGTGACTCCCATTAAATAGTATAGTGATGCCTCTCAGATTTCATCACAACTCTCACAGAAATACGAGTAGTTTCCCATTGCCTACTGAGAAAGATGAAAAACCTTAACATTGTATTGAAGGCCATTCATTTACTGTTTGTTTCTTCCTACCCTAGCCAGAACTTGTTCTTTTTTTTTTTTTCTCTCTGTGGGTTGTGTTCCACTAAGAACATACTTTATTAAAATTCATCCAACTAAAAGTGTACTTGTCCATCAAGGCCTTCCAGTGAGGATATCACCTATATTCTAAGCCATATGTTAATATGATTTATACATTGTTATGTGTTATACTATATGGTGTTTACATGATGCTTAGGATTGTAGAGCCTTGTAAAATCATCATTATCCAAACTAGAGTCCCATATATGGAGGCTTTCCAGACACCACCAAATTAAACTGTTAAGGCTGCATGTTGAATATACCAGATAATATGGTAGAATAAACAGATCATGACTTGGAATCAGAAACATTTGGTTTTGGATGCTAACTCTACCACCAAAGGTCATGTCACTTGACTGTTTAAACCCTCTTTCCTTGACCTGTAAAATATAAGTAAAAATAACTCTCAGTCAAAGAAATTATAGGACAAGTAAAATTATGCCTTTCAAGCCCTTAAGCACAATGCTTGACAAATAATAAAATTCTCAATAAATAGCAGATATAATTATTACTCAACCATAAAAAAGAATAAGATCTTACCATTCACAACACCATGAATGGACCTAGAGGGTATTATGCTAAGTGAAATAAGTTAGACAGAAAAAGACAAACACCAAATGATTTCACTTATATGTGGAATCTAAAAAAAACAAAAAAAGATGAACAAACAAAACAAACAGAAACAGACTCGTAAATAGAGAACAACCTGGTGGTTGCCAGAGGAGAGGAGTATGGGGTGATGGGTGAAATAGGTGAAGGGGATTAACAGATACAAACTTCGAGTTTTAAAGCAAGTAAGTCACAAGGAGGAAAGGTACAGCACACCACAGCATAGGGAATACATCAATAATACTGTAATATTTATTTATGGTGACAAAGAATAACTATGCTCATCGTGGTGAACATTGTATTATATATGGAATTTTCGAATCTACTATATTATACACTTGAAACTAATATAGCAAGGCAAGAATCTCCCCTCCCACTGCGCCCTTTCAGGATCCTAAGGAAGTAAGAGCTAGTGCACAAGTATAAAGACTGAAAAGAAAGCACCACAACTGTTGGTTCATAGATAACATGATCGCCTACACAGTGTCCTGAAGAACTGACAAAAACACTCCTGGAACTAGCACTCCAGAGATGATACAATTTGGTATATTTCAGATACACAGAGAGATGTGTCTAAATCTTTATATTTAATGTCTTGAATGTATTCATAGAAAAATAGGAAATAATCACACAATTGCTTGATTTTGAAATATCTCCACTCACTTGGGATCTCTCAAAAATGTTTAGCCTTATAATATCATTTGTGCTCTGAAAACACTCAGTTAGTTGAGATGTCTGGCTGGTTCAGTCCATTAAGCATCCGACTCTTGGTTTCAGCTCAAGTCAGGATCGCAGTCACAATCCATCACAGGGTCCTGAGATCAAGCCCCATGTAGGGCTCTGGGCTCCACATTCAGCAGGGAGTTTCTCTGGGATATGCTTCCTCTTTCTTTCCCTCTGCCACTCACCCACTTGTTCTCTCTCTTTCCCTCTTTCTCTCTCCCTCTCTCTTCCTAAAAAAAAAAAAAATCAATCTTAAAAAAAAAACCCACAAAGCTAGAATTTCATGCAATTATTTGTACTGAGTTTGGCAGCTTTCAACAAGAAAGATTACACTGAATGCTTAGTGCTAGGAGTTAGTTGGACAATTAGGTAGTCGGGGCGAGGGTCCCCAACAAGAAAACATGGAGTTGGGGCAGCTAAGACAAAACAGCACTGACGTCCTGTTTTGCAGCTTCTGCAGAAATAACTTTTGCAAATCATCCTGAGATGAAAAAACTGACCATGAAACATTTGTCACTATCACGAGCTGAGGCAGTTAAGACATAAGTCTCCAGATGTCAGCCCCAAAAAGGCCATCAGCACATGAACAATAACCTGGTAGGTAGATCATGTACCTGGTAGGTATATGATCAAAACCCTGAATGGCACACCTTAGCAGCCAATCTGCAGGGGGCCACACTGGTTGCTTAAGATCGCTCTGCAAAAGAGGTTACAAGAACCTCTAAGATTTAGACACCAAAAGGGCAACCTCTTGGGTCTCTCCCTCTTTGTACTATCGCTCAATAAACTTTGCTTGCTGCCCGCCACGCTTCATCTGGTCTGCTTCTTCATTCTTTGAAGTGGCATGACCAAGGACCGCAGGTACCAAAATATGCCGAGACAAGGAGGAATCCTGAAACACAGGTTCTTTTTTTTTAATAGGCTCTATACCCCAAGGTGGGGCTTGAACTCATGACCCCGAGATCAAGAGTTGCGCGCTCTACTGACTAAGCCAGCCAGGTGCCCCTTTAATGCTAGCTCTTTAAGAAAATCAAAGAGGAACGTGATATCCCCACATTCTTACAACAATGAGGAATTTTTTCCCACTTATGGTCTTAATAAAAATCATGGTTCTTCAACTATAACGCTGTAGAATTTAATAGATAGTGGACAAAATACAGGTTGCTATGCATAGAGGATATTTAATTCAGATGGGTTTAATACATAGGCGTATGTTGTGTGTGTTATGCGTGTGTTTGAGGAGACAAGTTGGTAACTAAATATTTTACTAAGATGAATGCTTTTGAAGTAAGCACTGACAGGTGACTAAACCTCCTTCAAGGTATTTGTCTATGAGGCATTAATAGGCAATGAAACAGAAAGAGTATAAAAGATGATAAAAGTCAACAGACTGAAGAATTCTGGTAATTCTTAGGACTAGACTGAAGTGTTTGTGACAGGAAGGAAATGATGATGAGGATGAAGAATGGTTGAAGTCTGATGCTGGAAATATTTTAACACCGTACTCAGGAAATGTGTAGGATCTCAGAGTCAATCACCGAATACATTTCCTTTGCCTAGAAAAATTGCTAGTTGAATCTGAATTTTTTTTTTCAAAAGACTTGATTTCTTTATTGAGAGAGAGAGAGAGAGAGAGCAAGCAGGGGAAGAGGCAGAGGGAGAGAGAATCTCGAACATACTCTCCACTGAGCAAGGAGCCCCACCTAGGGCTCAATCTCAGAATCCTGAGATCATGACCTGAGCTGAAAGCAAGAGTCCTTGACCTAACCCACTGAGCAACCAGGCACTTCTTGAATTTGAACTTTTAATCAGTCAACCTACCTGCTCAAAATCCTAAGGAAAGATGGTTTTACTTTTGTGCTGTGTTTTACACCAGTCCCCACCTCTAACATACCTTGCAATTATTTTTTCTTGAAAACTTTTTGTTTATGTATCTGCCCCCAACCCCATCAGTCTCTTCCCTCTTAGGGACAACTCTGTCTTACTCATTTATTTTTCTACAAATTGCTACAAATTATGGCACATAGTCGCATATGTGTAGCATGAAGATTTCCTGGACTGTTTTAAAGGAATGAATTAGTGTTTGGCTGATACTTAGGAAAAAATCCTGGAGTATCCACAAATGGTAAAGACAGTACCATTTCAATTACTCTTATTCTGTAAGGGATGAAACAACAGCAGCTTCTTAAGATTCTGAGGTGTGGGCAACATGGGTGGCTCAGCGGCTTAGCGCCTCCTTCAGCCCAGGGCCTGACCTGGAAACCCGGAATCGAGTCCCATGTTGGGCTCCCTGCATGGAACCTGCTTCTCCCTCTGCCTGTGTCTCTGCCTCTCTCTCTATCTCTCTGTGTCTCTCATGAATGAATAAATAAAATCTTAAAAAAAAAAAAAGATTCTGAGGTCTGTGAAAAGTAAAAGGGAAGACAACAGAAGAGCTCACATGTACTTCAGTCCTCTGGCCTGAAGAGTACTGGGGGGTTTGAGAATAAAACCGTGAAAGGATAATAGCCATCATTGATGTTGACACATCTCTTCTAGGGACAGAGTAGGCTCTTAGTTTATGTTTGATAAATGAGTGAATAAGTGAATGGATGGATGGATAGATGAACAAATGGTGAACTGTCTTACTTCTTCAAAGAAATCCTCTAGTAATTAACTTTATGTTTCTGGATCTTTCCATAGAAATATCTTCTACTTCGAGTGCTGTTTATATTCCTGCCATGCAGCTGTTATTTTCAGAAATAACATGTGAAATACACTTTTAATCTGCCCATTAAATCTTTTAATCATCTGCCTATGTTACTGAATTATCCCTATATTCTAAGTATGCCACATTTAAGTCTGAACTGATTGAACACGTACTTATTCTTCTAAATCAGTGACCAAAATATCCTATTTCAAGAACTTAAAACATACAATAATGCATGCCTGGGTGGTGCAGTGGTTGAGTGTCTGCCTTTGGCTCAGGATGTGATCCCAGAGTCCTGGAATTGAGTCCAGCATCGAGCTCCCCACAGGGAGCCTGCTTCTCCCCATGTCTCTGTGTCTCTCATGATAAATAAATACAATCTTTTAAAAAATAAAATAAAATATACAATATCATAAAATGCTGTAATTCATAAGGAAGTGCCAATGTCCATCAAGTGTCCATTTAAGTCATACAAACTCAGGACTCCATAAAGTACACTCACACACTTCAGAAAAAGTGATTGGATTAGAGAAAAGTGACAGAGACTCTTTACAAAAGTAGCCACACTGGGGGGCCTGGGTGGTTCAGTTGGTTGTGTGCCTGCGTCCAGCTCAGATCATGTTCCCAGTGGCCAGGGATCTAGCCCTGCCCCAGGCTCTCTGCTCAGTGGAGAGTCCATTTCTCCCTTTCTCTCCCTCTGCCTCACCCTGCCTGGACTCTCTCTCTCTCTCTCTCTCTCTCTCAAATAAATACATAAAATCTTTAAAAAAATAGCACAGCAAGGTCAAAATTCATCTAGCAGCCAATGAATATTAAAGAAAAACATGGGAGAGTTCTGAAGCCAATCACATGGGATGTTTTTAACTCTCGTCTAGACTTCTCAACCTATGTACTCAAATTTAACTTGAATTGACACATGCCAGCCATATATAGATACTCAGTTCTTGACATCGTTCAGGCACTGCATGTACCAATATGAATAAAGCTTAGTCTCTTTCCTCGAGAAAGTGGCAGTCTTACTGAAAGGAAAGAAGCAAGAAGAAATAACACATTTTGATGCAAGGGGCACTCATCTTGCAGAGCCCACTTCAAGGGTCACCTTATTTGCGAAACATCTGTCTCTAATCCCCAGCGAAATCATA
This sequence comes from Canis aureus, assembly GCF_053574225.1. Lineage (NCBI taxonomy): Eukaryota > Metazoa > Chordata > Mammalia > Carnivora > Canidae > Canis > Canis aureus. The sequence goes on along the minus strand of NC_135622.1, from coordinate 55,273,827 downwards.
TACATATTGCACACCTTTGCTTATCATTTTATGCAGAGATACAAAGTAAAAGTTATGTATTCTCCTTTCTCTCCCTATTTATTTGTAAAGAAAGCATTTCTAAATACTGCAAGGACTTGAGAGGAAACTCCTTCTTGACAGACGGTGATTGGAATCTTAAGGATGAATCACAGTAATTTCCTCGCTTTTGCTTTTTGATCTTCAATTTCCCCATTTGTAAAATGAGATGAGGGGGCGTGGCAGTGGACTTGCCTATTTGTTTAATTATACTCTTCTTTACAGAAAAAGAAGATTGCTTTTTATAAGTTTAGAAATTACTTCTCCTAGATGTTCTTCAGGGGTACTTCCAGCTTTCAGTTCTAAGAATTTGCATCTTGGCCCATCGAATCCTGCTTAAACTCACCTTATGATTTGGCTGGAGTACCCATCATCACCCACCATCAGGGATAAAGTCCTATGAAAATTATATCTTCAAATGAGCCAGAACAAACCCAAGTCATCAAATATAATTTCAATGATGAACCTCAACATTTTACATTTGAATACTTCCCCAAATGGTTGCAATTTATTAACGTCAGATTAAAGGGCTCCATTCATTTTTCCTATTCAGTAAGGAGACAGTTAATGAATGATACGGACTTGGCCAGGCTTCTAATGAATGATTCTGGAAGTGTGTATCCCTCATGTGAAGAGACTCAACTAATGCCAGCAGACTATTGACACGCTTTTCATCTGTGCAGAATATGTCTCTTAATACAACTTTTAGCTAAGGAGATGGTAATTATGTGATCAAAGCTAAAGAAAAAACAGTAGGCTATGTCTTTCCCCAAGTGCCATTCCATGAACTAATAAACGACCTTCTAGTTCCTTCACCTTTCTTGAGACTGCACTGCTGCAGAGATTTTTGTAACAAATAAAGGCATAATAGGGCTAGTGTCCATTTTGAAAACTTTGGATAATAAAGAAGAGTACACAAAATAAATTAATTAATTAAAAAAAAAACACCAAAAACCTAACACTCCTATTGGCACCACCAGTATTGATAAACAGTTTGGTTTAGTTTATGATCTAGACCGATAGTTATCAATACTGCTAAAGTTCAAAAAAGTAATGTAGAAAGATATTTGAAAAGTTATAAAATGTGAAATTGTGTTATTGATATTTTCTGCTTGCTTGGCAGTAGGCACAAGTTCCCCGCTGACGGTTAGCTCCGGGCAAGACCGGAGAGAACAAAGTGGAGGGAAGAGACATTGTCTGGAGATAAAGTTTTAAAAAATAACAGAGATAGAAGAACGTAGTTGATTCAATTTTTTTTTTTTTTTTCCAGAAAATACAACAGTAACCCAGTATCAAGCTGTGATATGATTTGGCAATTCTAGGCTAAACAACTATCCTAGCATATTAAGACACTGACTGTAGGTGGTTCCTTTTTCCCTTCTAACGCATTTCTCCTTTTAAGTGCAATTTATCATTGTTATCAATGTGATACATGTACAATAGGATACAAATTAAACTACAAGACTGATAATGAATAATAGCAGTAACCTGACCCACCCTTTCCTCCCAACAGTCCTTGCTCCTTCAGAGCAACGGCTTTCAGTGCTTACAGCCATTTATCCATTGATCCCATATTTCTAATAATATTTATACAAAGATTTCTGGCTTATTGGCTTTAGATATTATCTAAAAAAAATACTTTTGCATTAAAACAGGAGATAGCTCTCTCCCTCTGTCTCTTATGCTGGTAATTTTTGTTTTTGTTTCATTTTGTTTTGTTTGTTTTTGTCATGGTCCTCAGCCTAAAAATGACAGTGGTAATATTGAAAATGATGAACATTTATTTAAATGATTACTATTAAACCGGGCATTGAGCTAGATATTTTGTGTATTTTCTCCTCTTTATAAATCCTCACAAATGCCCTTTGAAAACAAATATTTGTTTCACAGATAAAGCAAACAGGCTCAAACATATTAACTTCCTGTTACTGATATAAACTAGTAATTGAGAGAATTGAAATTCAGATTTGCCTATTCAACACCTGTAGTCCTATGTAGTAGGTAAACTTCATTCTCATTGGGTCCTATAATTTTGCATCACTTTTTCATTTCACATAATGCCATCATTGCTTTAGGTCATTAGAAGTTCTTTATAACCAGTGTTATTTTGGATGCACAATATTGTAAGAGAATAATGTATCACAATGTACTAAATCTCTCCAACTATTATAGTGAATGTAAACCTCCCTGCCGTCAATTATTTCCTATGCTAAACAGAGATAAGATAAATATCTTTATGTATTATTTGTGTAAATTTTTAAAGAATTTTTTTGTGTTTTAGGGAATTTCTTAGGTTAAGTTGCCCCTAGTGGACATGATTTTTAAGATAATCTATGAAAAAATAATATGATATGGGTAATGGCCAGAAAAACAAATCAAATTTACGTGGAAGCAAAACTAAGTTCACCGTCTCTGTTCATCACACATTTTATGGAAGATGGAAGCCAGTTTCTGGTGATCAGCTGTCAACATTAGAGCTTAAAGATAACTGTCTTTAAGAACCTATAAAACAAAGTAAGAAAGGATCCTTCATATAATAGAAATGTTTAAACTCTGCTTTCATCTATTGATTTTTTGAAATTGTATACTGTTGAGGATAACAATTTCTTACAATCTGTAGGTATTATATAATATATAAAACACAAGGATAATTCAAGTAATTATTGTATGTAGTATATTGTTGCATGCAATATATACCATATATCATTTTATATTTTCATAAACCATATATTTTACGTCTATTATAATGTCCATATAAGAGTTATATATAATTATATGATTATTACATATCATAAAATGATAGTCAAAACAGAATTCTGTAATATCTTGTGGTTTCTAGGGAACTTTAATAAATATTTGGATGGTACTAATGTCCAATTTTGCAGGTGAGGAATGCAAAGCTCACAGATATGAGATGGCTTGTTTAATGTCTTGTACCTCCTAATGGCAAACCCAGTAGTATTAGGTTGCCTGACTCCTCACTCCCTCATTGTACTACATAGGTTACAGTGAAATGTTATGTGCATCAGAGATAATAAGTTCAAAGAAAGACAGATTAGATTGATTAGATTGCAGTTGTGCTTTCTCTTTTACTGTTAGAGAAATGGAACTACCTTAAAAACCCAGTTCCTAGGGCTATAAGTAGATAGTAAGTAATTCTTATGGGAAAAAAAATTGGTCCTGAGTTCTACAAGGCTCATCTTTTCCACAGGTGTTCATGTGATTAGTAAAGTCTTCAGCTGTTTAATGTTTATTTTCATCTCCATATGAAAATCTCCACAAGGTATAGTCAGAAAGAGAGTCTTAATATCAGTTGTAGAATAATAATAAAACAAGGTTATTGTAATACTTTTGCTAGGTGATCTATATGGGAGACTGCTAGTCGTAATTTATTTGTGACTATTCTCCTGTCAGGCCAAGCTCAGAAACCATCCCTCTGCAACAGCACAGCTGATGTAAGAACTGGGGTTCCCTTTACTCTTAAGCAATGCCTTGAGAGGTTTTCTTTCATTTTAAGTTAATTGAATCCCTTCTTGTTTCAGATATACAGAAAAGAATGCTCTGAAATTAAAAAGTCCTGATATCTACATCTTCAGAATATCCCATATTCTGGGAACATTCTGGGAAAAGGGAAAACAAGAGGAAACCAAAAAACTAGGAGACTCTATGACAGGACCCCACATGGTGTTTGTCAGAAACCCTTAGTTAGAAAATCCTCACTTTCTAGATATGTGACCTTAGGCTTCTCATTGACTAGCATTTACCCTCTGTGATAATGCCTCCTTTGTTTTATTTACATTAGTTTAGGGGGAGTTTAAAAGTGTTTTGAAAGTGTATTCTATACAGCCATTTATTTGCAAAATGATCATACTCAGAGTTGTTTTTTTTTTTCTTTTTTTTGACACAACAAAAACACAAAGGATCTTCTCATTAGATCACAGGCACTTTCATGTAAATAGGGCTGCCTGAAAAATCTCTATCTTTCACTTGCTTCCCTTAACTCTTACTTCCTCAAAGAAGGACCCTATAGTCTAGGACTTGCTTCAGTTCTCCTGGGAAATTTCACAGAACTAAATTTTGTTGATTTGGAATGTCTCCTAATTCTGAATTAAAATACGCTATCATCCTCGCAAACATACCAAGTGATGCTATCTACCTTGGCCAACAGACACCATTGATCAGGTGTCTGGGGGCATTAATATGATTTCCCCTTTCATAGTTAATTGGCTATTTCTATTATTGACCCCAGATTGAAATGGTTTTAGGGTCCTTCATTTGTAGACAATTAGTTCTTAAGTACCATTGGTTGGGATACCACATTCAGTGTATCCACAATCGCACCTAAACTACAGCGAATAATCTGCTACTTTGAGCATAACAATATCCATTTTGCCATCCTGAAACTTAGTATTGATATGATTAAAATACTCAAGGCTTAAAATATGCGTGTTAAATGGCATCCTATGTGCAGTCCTATTCACAAATTATGCAAATTAGGAGTCTCAGGCTTAGAAAAGTCACTTCTTCTAAAATTAACTATCATGAGTTTTGCCCTACTTATAAATTAACAGTTAACAGAGAAACTACAAGTTCCATAGATGCTGGCAGAGGCACGGAACTCCTGGTTAGTGTACTTGTGGCTCTCTTAGGACGTAGAATGAGCTTCATGTTCACAGAGGTCAGCCTTACTCTCTCAAATTCCATGAGGAGGGGCAGAGATCATCTCATGTAGATGCTATGTACACAGCTTTGTGGTACAGATAATAAACCTGAATTTAGGAAACCCCAATCTTTTAAAGAGGGCTGCTAGCAAAACTGCCCATCCTTAGCTTCAGTGGAAAATACTATCTTTATTAATCTGATCAGGAGACAAATCTGCTTAACAGAGATACAGATGGACGGATGGATGGATGGATGGATGCCTGGACGGAGATAAGAGATCATGGATTATAAGTATATAAATATAGTCATGGATGTGAGTATGGAGATAGATTCATTCTGAACTGGTAGAGGATAGTTTGATGATCACAATTTATTAGAAGAGGCTTTCTTTCCCATCCAGATTCAATCTGTAAGAAAGAATAATTTACTTTTTGCTATATTTGCCAAAGAATGAAATGAATACTAGGGCATCCTTTCACTGAGTATGTAGCATTTTGAGGGACATGGCTCACACATGTACCCAAAACTCTGAGTCCTGACCATACGTTGGGCCCAAGCACTTAGGCCTATATGTGACCTTTGGTTAATACTTACTACTAGTACATGTCTGAAGCAGCCTATAGTTCAATACTGAGTTTTCAGCTCCCTTATTCCTCTCTGTCTCCATTGAATTTACTTTTGAAAGTTTGACTGTATATTAAAAGATACTATTTCTAAGGATTTGAAGTGAGATTCTCTTCCCATAATTTCTACCCTGCCAATAGCCCAGTAAATGAAAGACTTCTATTATTTCTTTTTATTTATTTTTAGACACATGGATTATATCTTCAGACATAATGGACTGCCTGTGGTTCCCGAACTGTGGTCCAAGTTTCTCTTTATCTCTCCCTTTGCAGATATTATTCAGTTTACTGGAAAGCCCTCCCTCTTACTACTATGTGTTGAATCCCATTTATCTTTCAGAGTCTATCGCAGATATATTTTTTCAAGGGAGACTGCTTAATCCTCCACATGAATATGGTATTGCCTTACTTTGAAATACAGTTTTGGCTGGGTATATATATATATATATATATATATATATATATATATATATATATCAGCACTTTTCTTCTCAAACCATTATTAGTCTTTATTAGTAACAATATTAACTATTAAAAATGCCACTAACAGCACCCAAAGTTTGAGCCGAGAACTGAGCTATGTACTTTACATGAACTATCCCTAATCCTGGAAATTATCTTTCTAAGTATGTATTTTGATCCTTATTTTACAGTTAAGATATTTGTACCTCCTAGAAATCAATAAATATTCCAGAATTCACACAACTGGTGACCTCTAGAAAAAGGGTACAGAACCACATCTTTTGTTCCCCAAACCCATGTGCCAACTGTAAATGTTGTAGGAAAAATAATTATATCAATATTATTTCTACAGTGTTAAAAATAAAATAAATGCCTGGTCCAAGTTAAGGTCCTTGGGCTCTGTTTTTTTGCTTCTTAAACTTCATAATGAATATGGAAGTTTGGGAATATTTGATATAAGTTTGAGTAATAATGTGATTTATCTACATTGAAAAACACTACATCTATTTGCCTATAATTTATTTTGGAGTTGACACAGGAACAAACAGAACAATAACAAAATGATCTGTACAGTTTCCTGTCATCGAGGAAAAACACACCTCTTATATTAGGTTAACTTGGAGAATTCCATTCAATATACTTCTTTTGTGATATATTATACTCCCTGGTAAGTCCATCGAAACTCTGCTGACACATATATAGGAACCAAGAAAATTGAACCACATATCATGGACAAACAGCCGAGGGCAGGAATCAGCAGAGGGATCTAGAAAATACCACCAAAGCAGGTTTTCTAAACTAGAAGGCCACCAAAGCCTTTGTCTGGGGATTAGGTCCTGAAGACAATACAATTTAAAATATAAATCAAGTAATCTTTGTGAATGTTCACTATCATTAAGCAAGAATAAACACATAATAAAAGTGAAAAAGTAACAGATGCCAGCACCAAAATGAAAATGATACCTTCTTAGAAATGATATCTGCACTACGGCTTAATATTAAATGATAATGTGAAGTATATGATGTTAAGTAAGGCAACAGATATCTAAATAAATTGCACTCGGACCCTTAAAATCTATTTAGTTGTGTTCAAATATTTAAGTGCCACCTCCTTAATTCTGAATTATTTGAGCAACTTTCTCTTGTTTTTCTTCATCAGGTTGTGTCTTTCTCCCTCCCTTCCTCTTCTTCCCTATCCACCTCTCCTCCAGCTCCTTGCTCCTCTTCCTTCCCCTCCCCCTCCTCCTAACTGCTTCCACCTCCCTCTCCTCCTCCTACCCCCTCCTCCTCCTCCCCCCCACCCCTTCCTCCTCCTTCTCCTCTTCCTACCGTTCCCCTCCCCTCTTCCTACTCACTTCTTCCTCCTCCCCACCCCTTCCTCTTCCCTCCCCTCCCCCTAGCCATCTCTCCAGCACAGAGGCATAATTCTTATGTAATCGATTTCTGTGACAAATTTCAGATCATTATTTTCTACATTCTATCTTTACATTTTGTGCCAGGAGCATATTCTTATCTTAAACACAAATAAGTTTGTAAAAGGCTAATTAGATAAAACTAAAAAAAGGGAAAATCCAGCAGTCACCTCATTATTTTTCAGTTTTAATGCACATTTCTTTATTGCCTGGATAACCTTCCTGTATTTTCACATACTCAGGTCTCTATTCTACTCCGAGTCTCATTGAAATATCTGTAGCAGATGCTTTGAGCCCTGTGAATCATGGGAGGACGAATTCCTCATTTATGCGACTCTGGTGATATCCCTTTGGAGTTTCATGGCTTTCACTTCAACCCTAAATGAAAGTTTCTTTCTGGCACAGCTAGCTTTCTATTAAAAATGTTCCTCTGCTCTTCATTCCTGTCCAGCCCAGGCTAAGAGACAGCAGGCCAGGCCTGGGTATTCCCACATAGCTGAGGTACTGTAGGAGACCAATGTCTTGCTTTGGTAAGTTAGTTAAGAGTGGGATCACTGAAGATTATTGTACCCTTTCTTTAGCCAGTGACCCCTGAGGTGCCTTTGAGATATTAAAAAACCCCTTATTTTCATAAGATAACGATCTATCATTTAAGTATATCCAAATAAGAAATGTTCAGTAAAATAAAGAAAATAGATATTATATGGAATAAATTTAACAAAGTCAGTGCTGTATGACATTTTTCAGTATTATATAATCTTCAGGATTTTCAAAATTATAAATTTATTTTATTTTTGAACTGTTTTGTCAACTGGGTAAATAAAGAATGATTTAAATGTGACCAAGTGACATAATGAGGTATGACTCCAGAAATCCGAGAAAGTAGTCTAGAGAAATATATCGGAATCACTCATGAAACAGCAGGCCATAATGTCATACTGGAGACCGACCATAGCATACATAATGTATGCAGGGAAGTAATTCTGTAGATTTCTATTCAAATGTTGACTTAGCTCAGGTGATTATAATAAATCGCCATAAACTAGGTGGCTTACCAACAGTGGAAATTTATTTGTCATAGTTCTGGATGCTGGCAGTCCAAAATCATAGTGCCAGCATGGCTGGGTCCTGGTGAGAGCTCTCTTCTGGGTTTTCATTGTACTCTCACATGGCAGGAAAAGGGGGAGTTAGCTCTCTGGCCTATTCTTATATGGGCACTGATCCCACTCATGAGGATCCACATTCATGACCTAATCATGCCCCAAAGACTCCTCCTCCAAATATTATCACAGTGGGGATTCAATATCAACACATGAATTTTTGCAAGCATGTGAACATTTAGTCCATAACATGTATGGTTTTTCTTCTTTGATGTCATTACACTTATTTCTAATGCTTAACCTAATGTGCCAAAGCACAGATAGAGAGAGAAGCCCTGCCAACTGCCTTCAGAGTAAGATGGAGAGTGTGAAACAAGAATGCTGTGGAGTCACCCATAGAATATGTGAAATATTGAGGATAAAATGGTGGAAAATCATTAATTTTTGTAGTGATTTTCTATGATACCTGCATGTGTGTGCCATAAAGAAAACATAGATACAGAGTTGATCTGGGAAAGTGAGGCCCTTCCGAATGTTCACAGTCTTGTTTTCACTCCATCTGGTGCTACGGAAAAGACTGCCACTATGATATCACAGCTATCCACAAATAATGATTACAACAACAACAAACACAGTGACCCTATCTACTATGGCAAAGCAATGTACCGTGAGCTTTCCACAAAATATTTTTCTTAATCTTCACAATTAGTGTGTAAGACATTATTTTTCCCATTTTGCAGATAGTCAACCTAAAATTGTTCAGGAAGGAAAATGAGAGGTCAAGAGCTGGTCTTTCATTTTAATTTACAAAGAAACGGAGGAACAGAAATGCTAAGTGATTTACAGCCATGCAGAAAGCAACTAGCTGACTCTGAGAAACCAGTATAGCCCCGCTGACACCATTTAAATTTTTTTTTTTTTCCTGCAAAATGAGCCCTGGTTATATGATCTTAAAAGATGCTGTCTGGCTCTGTGAATTCCCTGCACAGAATCTCATCATCCCTACTATCCTTTACAATACCTGTCATGTAACATTCACTAAATGGCTGATGAATTTAAATGCATCACAAGATACGCTGAGAGTCCCTCAAGAAGCCAGCTGCAATTTCCCTGCTTTGGGATCTGGTAATGAACACTACACCTTTCCCCTAATGTGAGATTTAGGATGGACAGTGCTATTGTGGTGTCTGCAATTAGTCATATTAGTGAAGAAGGACAATTTCAGGACTTTCAGGACAATTCAAAAAATTTGGTAACTCTAAAAAGGAATTAAAATGTTGGTTCTATAATAAAAGAAACTGACACTTCCTTTGGAGAGCCCTTGGAAATGTAGTAATCCAATGAATTTCAATGTTAGTGGCATCTTAAGGCCATGGCATGGATTCTAATTTTAGAGATAAAGCAAACAATGCTGAAAGGGAAGGAATGGCTGGTTCAAGTTAATAGACTTAGCTGAAAAAAAAAAAAATATATATATATATATATAACTATTCATTCTCTAGCCTGTGAATTCATTCAATGAGCATTCACTGAGTATGTTCTCCTTGTCCAGAAAAGTGCTATGCCCTGCGGGGACAGAAAAGAAAAGCAAAGAGATGAATATAACGTGGGACGTGGTGGAGTGAATACACTACAACTTGTCATGTGGTTTAACACAGGCAAGTTCCAGGTACTGAACAAATTAACGTATACGAAGAACTCTGGTCCCTGCAGGGCTTTTGCTCTGTCCAATAAGTGATTTTGAGTGCACATTGCATCTGGACGTGACTTCTCATAATTCTGTACTTTTATAGAATCTAATTCATAAAAGAAATGACCTTTTGGGGAATTTACTATGTGTCAGATACTATAGTACGTACTTTACATATCTTATCATTTTATCGTTATTATGGAAGATTTCAGTGATATGGAAATAGATAAAGCATATTCAATATAAAAAGCATGAGAAAACAAACGCCCACGTGCCCAATGTGCTTCTTTTTAAACAAATACCATCAAGACTGTTAAAATACCTCCATCTCTACCTGGTCCAACTCTCACTTGAACTTAGATAGTACCATTAGCCTGAATCTTTAAAATGATTCCTTTGATTATATTTATAGTTTGACTCTATATACACATGCCATTAGTATGCTTGTATTATGTATGTGCATTTTTTTAATGCTTTTGAAATTTATAATAAAATAAGAACTAATGTATATGCCCTTGTGCAATTTTGTTGTGAGATCTACTTATATTGTTTGTGAGATCTACCTATATTGATGCAGTGGTTCAAGTTCATTCCTTTTTAATGTTGTATTCCACAAAAGAATTCCACATATCATAGTCACAGCATAGAGGAATCAGAATGCATATACATTCTCTTTTCCACGGACGTGTTTACGAATTTCAGGATTTATATATTATCAAAAAAATATGCTCAGAACATTATTAAATGTTTCAATGTAGTCAAATGTGCAAGTGCTACTCAGGGATATATTTATCATTGGAAATGCTGGACTGCAGGATAATTTACATATGTATACATATATGTAAATATAAATATAACTTTTATAATATATATTATATATATCAAGCTAGGCTAATGGCTATAACAAAATAGAACCCAAATGTATAATTTCTTATGGTTCTAACACCATAATGAATGTTGACTTTTCACTCACTTATGCAGCCTAAAAGGCTGCCAGGCCAATGGAGCAAGAAAAGCAAGTTTGTAACAGTGGAATGAAGCTAACCAAGTGTTCACTGCTTCTAGAAACCCTTGTTGAACCTCCACGATCTTATTTATGAGACAGGTAAAGGGCCCTTCTGTCCCTCTGCCCCCATAGTGTTCCGTGATCACGGTGGGGCATATAAAGTCCAGATGACAAAAATCCTCTTCTCTTACTAAAAGATGCTTAACATTTCATCATTGAGATTCTACTATTTATTTTAAAAACTTTTTATCATGTATAAATATAAGTACCATTGGTGTGGAGGTCTTCTTTACATCAACATTTGCTTATAATCTATTGGTAAAGAAAAACCCAAGAAAACTCAGTTCTAAAAGGGAGATATGTACATGCGTTGGTGGTCAGCAAGAGCTTAAGGATAAGCAGTGAGTAATGCATATGTTTTCCCAGCTGTGTCCATGGGGCAAATTTTGAATTATTTAACATATATTAACTTAGGTCTTTTATTTCATAATCATCTTGCTAGCTCCTCTCTCTCTGTCTCTATAAATGTAGGTAGACATGCATACGGAGAAAAAATATATATGTAAACTGTAAAAGCTCATTCCATGGTATAGATCTTATGTAATTTTCAATGAAACCCTGATGTACGGATTACTTTCCTTTTTCTACAAGTGAGGAAAACAGGTATAGTGGGCAGATGACTTCCATAAGGTAATATAATGAAATAATCAAGACTTGCATTCATGTTCTTCTGATTACAATAAGCTCTGTTCTTAGTTTCTTTGTGGTACATGCCTTTGGTGTAGACAAACATCACGGCTTCTAAAGAGGAGTTTTTCAATGGTAAATCCACTGCCATCTTCATATACACACATACAATACACACATATGCATACATATACATAAAAATACACATAGACACATTCACCAACACCCGTATACAGATATTAACACATCCCAACAACAGAGGATATAATTAGTTAAATAATGGATATATGTATGTACAAACGTGGAGGGGAGCATATATCTAAGTTTGAGGTGTGTGTGAGAGAGTACACTCATAAGGCCCACCAATACAGATTAGTCATTTTCTAAATTGTGTTTTTTCAACCACGATGTCATTTTTTTTCTAGGTCTTATTTATCATACCTGTCTCTCTGTTTTCAAAATACTGTAATTAACATAAAATATTCTATTATTTCTCTTAAGGAAAAGAAAAAAAGACATCAAGCCTGAGATACATTCCCAATCAGTGTCATTGCCAAGTATAAAGAGTTACATTAAATGCAGTTGTGGATATGGATGTGGCCATGAATGTATGCATCTATTAAGTAAACAATGATGTCATGAAGAATAAAAAATCATTGACTCAGGATTAAGAGACCAGGATTTTATTCCTGGCTCTGCTACCAACAAACTCTGTGACCATCTGAAATTACAGGCACTAAAATGTGTCTGTTCGACTAGATGCCCTGAAGAATCTTTAAGTTCTAACCTTTTAAAAATCAGCTAATGGTTGTAGTCAAACAGTCAAGCTGGACACACAATACCTATACTGTCATTATCACCTTGGCCAAACCAATCTCTCTAGATATCTTGCTGATTATACATGACCTCTTCTGCAAAATGTTTATATTAGTAGTAAGAGTTTCAACAGATTATCATAATTAAATTATCCAAATCACTTAGTGTCTTAAAAAGTGCCTAACAAATATAGTTTAATGGTTAATAAATGTTGATAAATTATATTCTCTAAAATACGTATCTCAACCAGGGGATATAAAAAAAAACAGCTCATAACAGTATAGGATACAAAGTTAAAAAGATCACAACATACCATTCATTAAACATGGAAAAACTAGATAAAAGAAACATGCATGGCATAATTATTAATATATGTAATTTGATCTTATTTGAAAAGGACTAACACACATCAAAGACAGAAGTGAAAAAGGCTTTTCTGGTTTCACACCAAATGAGCAGTAAGTGCTTTTACAATTTCCCTCCTGCCATTGGGAAAGTTGTTGGCTCTCACCATCCATTGTCCTGCCGCTGACATCTCCCTCATCTTCAATTGCACATTATGGTGGCTACTGTCTGGCTCTCCAAGGAAAGAACAAATTGCCTTCTGTTTATTCCTGCCATCAATCAGGCAGAGCAATAGGCTATTTCCTCAAACCTCAGAAATGTGTCCAGCTCAATTCAAGCCCTAGTGCTTGGAAAGCATCCAAAGTCAGAATAAAAGATGCAAGATTTGAAGGCCAGAGTTTATAAAAAGTAATTGTGCCCACTTGGAAATTTTAATTATGATCTGTCTTTCTGACTCCTGGCAAAATTTAACAGTTGTTTTGTGGAGCAGCAAAAAATCCGTTGGAATGGAGATAAAAAGTCTTCATCTGATTGCTGTTCCTGGAATAGCTGTATAATATCTGACATGACCCCCTTCATTTCTTCCATTCATTCATATACAGAATGATCATATAAAAATCTTCAGCACAGGGGCCCCTGGCTGGCTCAGTCTGTAGAACATGCAACTCTTGATCTCAGGTTCATGAGTTCAAGCCCAATGTTGGGTGTAGAGCTCACAAAACAAGCAAACAAACAAACCACTCTTCAGCATAACATTTGAAGCTTTCTAAGACAGCACTCTTCCACTCTACTTCAATAGGTTGCCCTCATTCCCACCTCCTGCCACTCCTCATTTCCTAATCCTAATAAACTCTTTAGAATGCCTCTGAATACTTTTAAAAAGCTTTTCTTTCTGGATGGAATTATTTTAATTACACCCTTTGGCTACTTTCCTAACTTCTAGGCACTGTTACCTAACACAGATGACATACATTTCTGTGGATCTTTCCAAAAGCCCTGCGTTAGAACTGTTGACCAACTTTTTATATTTTTTCCATACCCAATTCATACCAAACGATATTATCACATTTCCTGTATCATCATTCATTGTTTGTATACAACCAGAAACCCCTTCCCAACACACACATGTAACGTGGAACTCATTTTCTTCATGCCTACCTTATACTATGATGACCTAACAAATTTCTATTGAATGAATAGAGAAATGGAACTCCACTCCCTGAAGTAAAGTGGGCTTTCCAGGTTCACTTTAGCTATAAAAATTAATTAGTTTATGCATTCAAATGCATCAACCCCAATGTGAACAGAAAATGAACAAAGATTATTTTCCTTATTTCTTCAGCAATTAATAAAACTTGAACTATGAAATGGGTCACCTGGTAAAGAGAGGTTTTGCTTTGGTGGAGATGAAGGTGTAGGAAATTAGATAAATGAAAATGGGTTTAGAGAAGATTCAGTGACGAGGGTAACTAGCCCACAAGTAAGAAACTGAGAAAATCCTAAAGCAGCCTTGCTTATTTATTTATTTATTTATTTATTTATTTATTTATTTAATTCATGCAAGAGAGAGAGGCAGAGACACAGGCAGAGGGAGAAGCAGGCCCAGTGCCAGAGCCTGAAGGTGGCGCTAAACAACTGAGCCACCCAGGGATCCCCAAAAGCAGGCGTATTTAAAAAGGAAAGACAATTGTAACATGTTATGAGAATTTTATTCTCAGCAAAAGAGAAAAATTCATTCTCCTGAATAAGAAGACACATGAGCCCACTGGCACACAGCACAGGATAATACAAATGAGGTCACTGAGGTCAACATTTTAAGTTAACAGACATGTATTTCTCAATAAACAATTCCAATTCCACTTTAAATCACTAAATAAAAATTAAAATATCCAAAATTTTCAACATTATTAAGAACTCAAAGAGATTAGTGTATAATAATCCTTGTAAAGAGACACCTTATTTTTTGGACCTAAACTTCATGATTACTATTGAGTTTCATAATCTCTTCATTTGTTCAAAGTATATCTGAGTCTAAATTCTGAATTGAGAGGATTTTGAAAATTTCTTTTTGTTTTTGCCTCTCAATAATTAGAAGTAACGTTCTTAAAACTTTGGAGGCTCCATTGCTATGGTGGAATTAGTCTAAGAAACAATTTTTGTGAATAATCTATCCTTTCTCTCTGATGTTTTTTAAGATCTCCATATTTAGTGTTCTGAAGTTTCTCTAAAATATGTAGAACTATCTTTGATTATTTTAGAGGGAATTATTTGTGCCTCTAAGTTCTGAAGATTCATGCCTGCCTCCAATTCTAGAAATTTCTCAGTCATCCTCTATTCGAATATTGCTACCCTCTTTTTTCTCTACTATCATACATATGCTCATTGAGGGAGGAAAAAATCTGTTCTCCATCCCTGATTCTTTTCCCACTGATGGAGTTTCTTCATCACTTTCTCCATCACTTCTCCATCACTTTGCTGGCACTGCCACAAAGAAAGGAAGTGGAGTGAATTCCAGGGGCAACAACTTGGCAAAAGAAGCAAGGCTGACATTTTTAAGTCAGTTCTGCAGTTTGGGTCCAGCTAACTTAGAAGAAGCAGGAGGCCCTCCGTCTTGAAGCCTGGCTGGGTTGTTCTGCACTGCTATGACAGAGGGAGTTAAGTTTCCTAAGCCCGAGGATAGATTTAAGGCTCATTTGACACTCAATCTTGCTTTATTTCTTAATGTGTTCTAAACATCATCAGTGAAAATGACACTGCTTTTCGGATGTTTCTTCCAGACCCCAGCATTTCTGATACATCAATTAGAAGTGTTGCGTTTTGCTCATATTCAAGATTGCCATTCAGTCTCATAAAAATCAGCTTGATTATTTCATGTCTTTATTACATTTAATTACTTAAGATTTTTATGTTATGTTTTATATTCCATTTCTAGCATTTATTTTAGATGTCTAGGAGTCTAATGCTGCCATTTCCGAAGTTGTAAAAAAACAAGTGAGTTTTTACTGAACTTGTGCTCTAGTGTCCATCACCAAGCTTCCTGGTAGAAGAGACTGTTTTGATGGCAGCTGTGGGAAAAGAGCCACCTTCTAGATTCTAACTTCTTTCTCTAGGATCATAGCTACTAGTACATATCCTCAATACTCCTGGGTTTTGAGGAGGAGCAGAGTCTTAATTTTGGCCGTGAAACATCATTGGCAGAACAGGGTAGCACTGACTGCTGTGAGAAACTTTCTTTAAGACGCAGCCTGGAGTTTGCTTTTTGAGTCTTCTCTGGAGTTTTACAGCTTCTGGTCTCTTGGAGTAGCTCTACATCATTCTGATTTTTATGGAAATTTGGATTTTATTTCTGTTGTCCTTCCTTGCCAGAAGTATAAAAACAAAGCAATGCATTCTATAAGCTAGATACACATCTCTTCAAAAAAAATATTGTGCTTTAAAACATTTAATTCCTTATATCATGATCTTTTAGCCTTAAACTAGGAAATAACTAAGGTTAACAAAATATTAAATAGCAGTAAAGAGCTCAAAATGAAGTGTGATGCTGCCCTTTCCATTACTGTCCACTTCTCAAAAGAAAATACATGTAATTACTTCTATGGTTAATTTTTCTCATTTATCTATCTCTAAGTGCTATAAATTTATTGTTGTTCTGATGTATTAACTTTAGGGTTTTTTTTTTTTTAATAAAGATTTAGTTTTCATTGTTAACACTGACAATATCCTCATACTATTCTAGAATGGTCAAGCATTCATTGTTTGTGAACTGATCCACAAGTTAACATTAGTGAAAAAAATGAGGACATCATGACAACCAGTTTGTTCTTTATAACCAAATAGCATATTACGTTGAGATATTATTTCTTCTGTAAGTTTTGCTTTATGAGATATTTCTAGCTGCATTTGTTCCTTGCTGTTGGTGTGTCGAAGCCTCAGTACAGGCACACTTCATTTATTATACTTTACTGTGTTTTCTAGATAATTATGCTTTTTACCAATTGAAGGTTTCTGACACCCTGCATCGAGCGCATCTATTGGCACCATTTTTCCAACAGTATTTGCTGACTTCATGTCTCTGTGTCACATTTTCAATATTTCAGATTGTATCATTATATTTATTATAATGACTGATGATCACTGACTATAACTCAATGACAGCTCAGCTCATGGTTAGCATTTGTTAGCAATAAAGTAGTTTTAATTAAGGTGTGTACTTTTTTTTTTGCACATAATGCTATTACACACTTACCAGACTATAGTGTGAACATAACTTTTATATACCCTGGGAAGCCAAAAAATTCATTTGACTCACTTTATTGTGCTATTCTCTTTATTAAGGTAGAACCAGACTTGTAATGTCTTACAGGTATGCCTATTTATGACATACCTCTAACCACCTGAGTTGAAGACCTTAGAACTGAGAGAGAGGGAGGACTTAAAAATTATCTTTATTGTAGCTCTATGGGTGGCTTTTGTGTTTTGGTTGATTGAGCATATTATGCACCTTTTAATTAGATATAGACATCCAGCCATTGTCTGGCAGTGCTAAGTAACTCATGCCTGGTGCCTGGGCAGAGTCTTTACACTCTTATCTTATCACCAATGGTACACTATGGCTCATGGTCTGGTACGTAGACCAACTCAATGAGAAAGAAGGAAAAGAATCAGTCAATCCCTTCTCTACCAATCAAATAATTCCTTTAGGGAAGAGAAAGTAAATGGATAAGAGGACAAAGTATTGCTTGAAATAATGTTGCTTCACATGAAGTGAAGCCAGGGAACGGAGCTACCTGCAGCATTCTCTACCTTTATTATACAAGTATACACAAACATTTCAGCCATGGGTTCTACATCTAGACATTTGCTATTTCCTTGCTACTCTCCATTGTCATCATTGAATGGTTGACCAGCTGACTGCGGCCAACCAGCTCTCATTCTGGAACTTCTCTGCAATGTTTTTCTACCATTTTCTGGAATCTGTATTTTCCTCTTTCTGGGTTTACTCTACATTTCTTACTAGATTTTTCCTTATGTAACTTCTTAAGAAACAATGCAGGTACACTAAATGGGAGTAAGGAGTCTCCTTTAAAAAATAAACAGATTATCTGATAAGAAATTGGCAGTTTATAAGAAAATTATCATTCACATACTATAGGTTTCTCTAGGAGTTATAGCATGATAAAATTTCATCTTAAAATAACGTCTTCCTAGTTGAAAATTTGTACTATATATACAGAGTTGACAACCATATTTTTGTCTTATTATTCCCAAATATGAATGGAAAAAGGAAAGATCCAAAAATAATTGTGAAATAAAGAAAAAGATAAGAGTAAGAAATCAAAACCAAACCTGATCCTAGATAAAACACAGTTCAAGAAACAGAGAAGGATATAAAGACCTCTAGTGTGTAATTTCTAAGAATTCAGGGGCGGGGGAGAAATCTGATTAAATTCCTCCAGTGACTTACTGTCAAACTTGGAAGTAAATCTAAAGTCTACTGTAGCCCACATGACCTGACATGATCAGGTCCTGCCATACTCTTCAAACCCATCATCTGTCACTTGCTTTCTCATGTATTATTTTACTTTGGCCACTCTGGTACCACTGCTCTTCTTCAAGCACAGCTCAACCACTGGGTCTTTGCATTTGCTCTCAAAATCCCTTTCTGCAGGTTTTTGCACAACTGGGTTATTTTTATCCTTTAGATCTCTGCTCAAAGCTTTCTCTCTCAGAGACCTTCCCTGGTTATCTTACCTAAAATACCTTTTTTGTTTGTTTGTTTTTTTAAGATTTTATTGATTTATTCGAGAGAGAGAGAGAGAGAGGCAGAGATACAGGCAGAGGGAGACGTAGGCTCTCTGCAGGAGCCCAATATGGGACTCGATCCCAGGACCCAGGATCATACTCTGAGCCAAAGGCAGATGCTCGACCACTGAGCTACCCAAGCATCCCTAAAATATTTTCTAATACACATATATTTCTTCCTAAAACTTGTAATTATATTCTTGGAAATTATATGTTTCCTAGAACTTACAACATTATATTTCAACAATTTATTTCATATCTTTCCATTAGAATATTATGTCTTGTGTGGCAGGGATTGATTTGTTTGTTTATTGGCATTTCTCTAGATTTTTACAAAATTGCCTGGCACATTGTGGGTATTAAGTAAATATCTGTCTAATGAACAAATGGCCATTATATCATACTTTATAGGGTATTTTATATTGTAAATAACTTTATGGTTTGTTCACTATTTTTATATATATTTATGTTATGTGGCTTTGCTAAAGCTAAAAATCAGACATCTTTTATCTAAAATCTATTCATCCTATGTTAGAAATATACGATTCTATTAAAAGGTTAATAAACATTTTGATAACAGCTAGCATTCACTGAACTTCCCTATAACAAATGCTATGCTTTAAATACATCATTTCAAATCTTTATATAAAATGATTATTTTATTTTATGTATTATTTTCTCCATTTTACAGAAATAGTAACTGAAACTGGATGAAGTTAAATTTTTTACCAAGTACTTGACCACTTATTAACAGTCATCCACATAAAGGTGGCCCTACTAACTACAATGCAGGTCTATTTGACTCCAAAACCCATGCTATTTACACTAACCACCTTTTAGATCAGAGTCCTAATTTAACTTACCTAGATTAGTAACCACATAAATCACATCTACTTATAAAATTTTTATTTCATTTTTTTTCCGCTTTGATATTCCAACACATTCTTCCCTGTGTTTAATTGGTCTGAGTCTGACACAAACTTTAGGTGATTTATTTAAAAGTCAATTTAATTTGACGATGTTCTTTGAAGGATTTGTATTTAATATCTATTTCCCATAAATGTTCATTACAATCTGACATCTTCCCTGAACAGCACCGGTTATGGTTCCTGCAGATGATCTCACAAATCTTATGGTTATGACAGTTGGTTCTCCTTTGTAAGGAGAGTGCTTGTGGAGGCTCCCACTCCTATAAGATACAGATAGGCATAGAATAGACTGACCAATATCACTCAAACTATAAGGTGCTCTACTGTTGGGACAGAATAGTATTTTGGCTGCAGAGACAGTGATTTCAGCTTCTATGAGAGGAGACTGGACCTTGTTGCACTTACCATCAACAACATGAATTTTCTGTAGTATATATTCAACTGATATTCAACATATAAAATCATGACACCAATAAATGTTATATTCTCATCTTACATTCTAGTCTCAACTGTCATTTCCTGAGGTTGCGCAATGTGAGCATTAATGATGGGGTGAGGATGCTTTCTTGTCATCTCATTCAGTTAAAAACAAAGCTAAAAGATGTTTATTTTGTGTTTGGGGTCATTTTAATATGTCCCTGGCACCAGCATGGCTACCCAGAAGCCTAGAGTTCTCTGACTGCAACTGTGGCCCTTCACTTTTTTTTTTTAAAGATTTACTTATTTATTTGAGAAAGAGAGAGAGAGAGAATGCACAGTGTAGGGAGGAGGGGCAGAGGCAGAGGGAGAGAGAAAATTAAGCACACTTTATGCTGGGTGAGGAGCCTGATGTGGGCCTCCATCTCACGACCCTGATATCATGACCTGAGCCAAAACCAAGAGTTGGACGCTTAACTAACTGCACCCCCCGTGGCCCTTCACTTGTAGTCTCATCTCCTACCGAACCTACTTACCTGGTACTTAACCTATACAGAGCTTCTTAATTACTTTATATAACATATACTGGTCCTTGGCCTAGAATATTATTACCCTCTGGTAATGTTAATGGTAATAGCCAAGGCAAGGTTAGCTACAGCTTTTTTTCTTCTTTGTGTGTGTTGTAATATCTTTATCTATCTCCCTAATTAAGAGTGAGTTCCTATAGGACAAGGAACTGATCCCTTTTATATTTTTAATTTCTTTAATTTGAGAATAATGCATAGTATATAGAAGAAATATAGCAACTGATGAGTGAATGAATGAGTGAATATATGAATGAATTTCAAGCATTTAAAATAAATCTAGGTTTCAAAATTAAAGTTGGACATTGACAGGAAAAGTGACATCAGAAAGAGTGGACACTGTTTGCTATTGAGTATGTTTTTACTGCCAACAAGAGAATAAATCAGTCCAGGGGGCTATTGAATGGATTCAGAATGTGGACTCCAGTGTCTTAAGTTTCTGGGCTCCAATCCTTTCTTAATAATCTCTTGCTCTGTGTCCTTGGCAAGCTAACAACCTTCTCTGAGTTTTAGTCTCTTCAATTTATAAATGAGGTCATTGAGAGTCTCTACTATCAACTGGATTCAAGTCAGACTTAAGTAAGAGAATGCACAGATGTCTTTAGCAAAATACTTAGCCCATACTAAGGGCTCAGAAATGTGAATGGCTCCAGAGATATTGTGATAATGTCTTACTGTCTTGTGCTTGTCCTGTAGGAAAAACAGGTCTGGCCTATTGACTGAGCAAAAGTGTATTGGCTTAAATAACGGAAGATCCTAGTTCTTTCTAGCTAAGCCTGAGAGTGATGCTTTATGATAAGGCATTGGTTCTTGAAGTAAATATCAACCTGAAGGTTGTTCAGCATGTGCCTACCCTCACAGGCACTACGCTGGGCATTGCAGATTCAGAGCCTAACAGAAGACGCCCTTGCCTGTGAAGACTTTACAGTATAGGGAGATATAAAGGACTATTTAAAGGAGACAGCAAAGTTCCTGTTTTCTGAATGAGAGGTTAATCCAGCTTAGATAAATTGTGGCATATTGGATAAGCGCACTTGTGAATAGACTGATTACTCACTGTTCCTAGATTTCTACTAAAGAAAGCGGGCGGTCAGCATACAATAAAAAAGTGTATTTGGACTTACTTGCTTAGGAGTCTTCACAGACACAACAATCTTACCTGTGGCCTGACCTGGCATTTATTTAGAAAGCAAGCATGACTGACTCTCTTCATCTCTATTACTTGCTTTCTGATTACTTTCACTTACTTGAAAAAGACTGCCACTGCCAAATATTTGTGTTATTACCGTAGTCAAGTTGTGAGAAGAAACAGTAGCAATTAAGCTTGAAAGACATGCACTTGCATCAAAGATTAAATATATGTGTGCATTCTCATCTTTTCTCTTATACGAGCATGTATTTGTGTGTGTATGGAACCTGATCCTGGTTTTCACCCTTCAATGACAGAACAAAAAATTCATGGGAGTAAATGGATACAATATCATCCATTGGGTAAAACTTCAGCAAAATATTCAAAACAAACCATTTTTACTTGCTTTTCCCATAGCCATCATTAAAATATTGGCAGTAACATTCAGGAAGCGTCACCTAGCATGGATATTGCTCTACAACATTGTGCTTAAATGTTCTTTTGTTGGAGACAATATGCAGGTAACAAAAGAACCAATACTGACTTAACCCATACTATGGCACAGGCATACTTTATCATATAGGCACACATGTAGCCCATATATACAACCACACAAACTTGTGTGCCCTCACACACGTGTGCACACACACATGCACACGCACACATGCATGCACACACGTGCATGTCTGTGAGCTCTATAAACCAAATATCAGTATCGTATATCATTCAAAGTGCTCAACTCCGTATCCTCTCCACATAGAGATACTTTAGTTTATTTCCCCTCAATGATTCTAGGTTTTCAAACGTCAGATCCAAATAGGAGGGGAATCCTTAACTTATATTTTTGACCCCAAAACACAAATATTTCAGAAACAATGGAACAAAAAAGGCCCATCTCAACTGGTTGGCAAGAAGAGAGGAAAGAGGTTTATCAGCTAGGGCACGACACTTATCTTGATGAATTATCCAGCTACCCATGGATCCAGCCAGACTTGGGATCAAATTCTCTCCACTTAAAATTTCTTTAAGCAAGTCATATAAGTGGATAAGCATCTCTACTCGTCTTTAATATAAAAGTTATGCTAAGTATTACATGATACAATTATACAAAGAATTTTCTGAACTTTAAAGTGTCACGCAAAAGTGAATTATTATTAATTATTATTTGTTAACGGTTTCCCTATATGAAAATCCTAACTTTTAAATAGGGAAACATTGGTCATCAACGGTCTTCAAAGTCCATTTTATATTAAATTGTTTATAATTCCATGCTTCCCATCATTCTCTGAACAGCTATGACGTTCGCCATAACCAAGTCAAAGTTTTCGAGTAACTAAAATATCCTCCCTCTACAGTTAAAGTTCAAGTTAAAATTATAAGAAAGCTCCAGAAAATCTTATAGCCCATATTTTATTAATAAAATAAAATGTAATTTAGCTAAAATAAGTCACATAAATGTACATTCACTCTCATTAGACAAGCGTGTATACTTATGTAACCAATACCATAATCAAGATATAGAACATTATCATTGCCCCCCCCCAAATTCCCTGTGCTTCTTCTCAATTTCTCCCAAATTCTCCCAACTGTCCCAGGAAGCCAGTGATCTGTACTGTCATTATATATTTTTGAGGCTTCCTCATCAATGGAATCATACAGTATGTATTCTTGTTATCTGGCTTTTTTTAGCATTTAAGAATCATCTTTGTTGTTGCAAATAGCAATAATTGAGTTTTCTTTACTACTGAATACTCTGCATGGATTTATGTATCATAATTTGTTTATCCACTCACCTGTAGATGGACATTGGGTTGCTTTCATGGGCATTTATAGATAAAGTTGCAATAAATATTTTTATATTGTCTGCTAAGAACTGAATTGTGTCCCCTAACTAAATTCATATGTTAAAATCCTAATCCCCAGTATGATGATATTTGCAGATAGGGATTTGGGGAAGTAATCAGGTTTACATGAAGTCCTGAGGGTAGGGCCCTCATGATGGGATTAGCACTTTTATAAAAAGAGACAGCACTCTTATTCTCTCTGTCTACCATGTGAGAACAGTAGGAAAGTGGCCATCTGCAAGCCAGGAATGGAGCTCTCACCAGAACAGAGCCATTTCAGCATCCTGATGTTGGACTTCTAGCTTCCAACAATATATGTGAGAAATATATTTCTGTTGTTATGACAGCAAAAGCTGATTGACACTAACCTCTGAACAAGTGTTTTCAATTCTCTTTGTAAATTCACAAAAATGAATGGAATTATGGGTTTGGTAAGTATGTGTTAACTATGCTAACTGAATTGACAAACTGTTTTTCAAAGTGTGAATTATCTTACATTCCACTGTAACTTTTCCACTGTCAATATGAGTGCCAGTTGCTGTATATTGTCCAAAAAACTTTGTCAGTTTTATCCTCCCATAATTAAGAAAAAAATCAAACATAAAACAAAGTTGAAAAAATGTGCTTTGAACATCTGTATTTCACCACTCAGACTGTACCATTAAAATATTTTCTTCTTATATATTCTACATATCCATTAATCCAATCGATTTTTGGTGCACTTCAAAGTTAAATGCGGACACAGGTACACCCTTTCTAAGTACTTCAACTTTGAAATCATCAAATAGAACTCTGTATTTATTTATATATTTTTGAAGTGAATTTGCTCTTATCTACCGGGGTCTGATAAATTTGTATGAGCTTGTTACATATTAAAGATATTAACCTGTTGTGTGTCTAAATAAATAAATAAATAAATAAAATAAAATGTAAAAATGTAAATGTACCCCTACTGAGTTTTGGAAAATGTTTATATTGGTTGGATCTTTCCCTGTAAATAATTAAAACATTAAGATCATTCCATGTTCCTTTTGGCCTTGACTGGTAATGAAAATCAATATTCTGGGATCCCTGGGTGGCGCAGCGGTTTAGCACCTGCCTTTGGCCCAGGGTGCGATCCTGGAGACCCGGAATCGAATCCCACGTCCGGCTCCCGGTGCATGGAGCCTGCTTCTCCCTCTGCTTGTGTCTCTGCCTCTCTCTCTCTCTCTCTCTCTCTCTTTGTGACTATCATAAATTAAAAAAAAAAAAAAAAAGAAAATCAACACTCTGATTTTTTTTTCCATTGTAGATGAGTTTTGCTCTTTGTTCTTGATTTTTGTTTTCTTCATCTAACATCACACTGAAACATACACACTGAATCATGCAGCATACACATTTTTATATCTTGGGTGCATCCTTGCATGCACAATCTCCTCCAGACAGCCAGCGATGCATCTGGCTTCCTAGAAGCTGCTGTCCTTGGTGAGGAGTAGCTATTGTTTAGCCAGTGTTTGATGAGACTTGGTGTAAAAGTCCCTAGACCCAGTGAGGAAGGTACTATGGGTGGTTTATGGAATGTTTCCAAGTTTGTCCCAAGTCCTATTTGACTGAAGAAGACTGGTACATGGTACATAACCTTACTACTGACCTCTAGGGTTGATACTGATTCCAGGAAGGCTCTTCTTGGCTTTCTCTTCCCTAATTAAGTTGCTCTTCCCTTTCACTTGTTACCAGTAGTATTACTGAGCCATGAAGGTCCTTCTCATTGCTCTTCAAATGATCTCAAGGTGTGTGTGTGTGTGTGTGTGTGTGTGTGTTTAAAGACTTTATTTACTCATGAGAGACACACAGAGAGACAGGCAGAGCTATTTGCAAAGGGAGAAGCAGACTCCTTGGTGGGAGCCCAATGTGGGACTCCATCCCAGGACCATGAGATTACGACCTGAGCCGAAGGCAGACGCTCTGCCACTAAGCCACCCAGATGCCCTGGTTTTTTGTTTGTTTTTTAAGCACTCTTAAGCATGGAATTCTCCATGCTTTGTTCCAAATAAAGTTTGTACCCTCAGGCAAAGCTTGAGGGCCTCTGGCCTGTGAGCACCTCTCAGCAGAACCTTTGTAACACTGCATCTGGGCAGGGTAAACAGGAGTGGCCTGCTATTTCCAGAGAGACACCACTGCTGTTAGAGTGGGTACTTGGAGGCAGTGGAGGTGGTAGCCCTTGCTCCTCCGGGCTTGCCCATTTAGACATGGAAGCTCTACCTTTTAAGTGAGCTGGAGCAGGGGTGACAGAGGTTCCTTATTCTCAGCCTCAAGCAGAATCTGCACCCCATGATCAGGGGATGGGTGGAGGAGAAGAGCTGTGTGTCAGTCCCCTAAGCGGTACCAGCTAGGAAAAGAGACTTTGCAGCATGAGGGTGAGAGATGACAAATACTAGAGGTCTGCTCTCAGCAGAGAGAGCTCTGGGCCCAGAGCTCAAAGGAGACAGACCCCATCCCCAGAGGTACCTGGCCATTTTCTTAGATACCCCCTCCTGGAGAAGAGCCCCAACATAGTTCCTGTAAGATGAACCTTCAGTGTGTAGAGAGAGGGAGTTGTAGCTCCAACACCAATGACTTTTGCTGTTCTTACTAGAATAAACAGAAAACCGGAAAAGGATGTTTTTACATTTGCTGTAGCCCTTTACAGAATTTTCCAGACAAATGTTCAATTATCATTTTTGATGACTTCTCTAGCTAAAGGCTTATTTTGTTGGAGTATGCTGCACTTCTCACCCATGATTCCAAAAGCCTGTGATGGAGGCTCTTTCATTCCAAAGATGAGTAATTTGTGTTTCCTCTCAGACTTTCTTGATCAGCTTAGCTAGTGGTCTATAAATATGGGTGAAATTAGTAAACAACCACCTTTTGTTTCCATTAGAGTTTTTCTATTTGTGCATTTTTCTCTTTTATTTCTTTCTACTCTCCTTTTACTTTTCTCCTGTTTCCTTTGATTTTCTTCCTTATAGCTTCTAGAGGCAGAAGCTTAGGTCACTGGTTTCAGATCTTTTGTCTCTTTCACTATAATACCTGAAAGCACTACATTTCCCTTTAATCACTTTTTTAGCTGCATCTTACAAATGTTCACGCTCTTCAAAATTTATATTTTTAATTTTCTTTTTTAGTTCATTGACTTTCAGTTACTATGTGTAGTTTTCCAGATATTTGGAGATTTTACAGATATTAATTTGTTCTGAGTTCTAGTTTATTCTGTGATATTTCAATCATTTTCAATTTATCAAGAGTCTTTTTATGCCCCAGTGTTTGGTCTATGTTGATGACGATTTCACTTTGATTTGAATAAAAGAATTCATTCTACTGTTGGTGGTGGAGTGCTCTGTAGAATACAATATGGTCAAATTGGTTAACAGTCAATTACTGAGGGGACACTTTAATATTAGTAACTTGAATTCTGGATTTTCCATATATAGTATGTTAGGTATATTCTCACTGCCTTCTGTGTTGCCTCTTATTGCTGCATCCGAGTTGCTCTTATTCAGAATACTGAGAAAGTCCTATTCTCCATTTCCTCTGCAATGAGTAGTCCCTGGATAAAAGTTTAGAATTCTGCTTTCTCCAACCTCATAAACAAAACAAACCATCTATTTATCTTATGATTTCCGAAATTTTCTTGAAATTTATCTCTTGTCATCTCCTAATCCATTCTCCTCGTCTTTTCTTTTATTTTGAGGTTATGCCTTTTTTTATTCTTTTATTGTCAGCTTAGTGTGGATTCTGGAGAGCCAACTAAATACCCTATGTATCCTTCTTCTTTAACTTGAATTATTAGTTGTCAGAATGAAGTTTAAAAAAAAATCTTAATGTTCAATATTTTTAAAAAATAGCATAATAATTTGTGGTAATGTAGCTAATTAGAACAACATGCCACAATTAAAATTATTTTTATGAAGACCATATACTTTTATGGAAAGTACTTATGATGAGAAAAGGGTAATAATCAATTTTACACAATGTGATTCCAACCATATTTTTACAATACTCATTAATTAGAAAACAATAAGAATTAAATAGTATACTCCAAGATGTTAACAATGAATAGGAGCGATAAAACTATAAATCACTTCCATTCTCTTATTTCTGTATTCTCTAAGTCTACTGCAATGGGTGGATATTTTCATAATGAAAAGGAAATTGGAAAATAGATTACATACACAGAAAAATTCCTTAAATACATGAAAGCTTCATTTCTAAGTCTTTTGTAAAAACCAACAGTGCCCCTCTCCATGCCTAGCTGACCAATTGTTTCTACCAGCTGGACACACTGGCAATCCACCAAGAGAATGAAGATCACACCTAATTTCCATAATTATGGAAATTGTTTAGCAGCTGCTATTTCTTTTCTTTCTAACCTTTCTATAGAAATATGTATATTGTAAAAGAATTTGAGAATAATAATTAGTTTATCTTTTTACCATGAATATAGACACTGTAGATAGAACAGCCTGCCATTAAGTAGCTACCTAAATCTAGGGGAAAATATATCCTTTTGCAATATAAATATTTTTATCTGTTGAATAAAAGTTTCACTCCAATAAAATTTATATATGATAATTGAGAAATCTATTTGGAATGACTTGCACCATTGTTTTCAAACTTGCTCAGTGAATGGTTCATTTAACATCTTACTAGTCTGTTTTTTTCATGGAACATCTTAGGTCCAAGAAGTCTCTAACAATTCCATTTATTCATTAAAAAGTTGCAAACAATTTGGTAAGTACTTATTATCCTAATAACTTAATAGAGTTTGGAACAAAGAATTTACATTAAATGAAATAAAAAATAATTTAATTTTACTCTTACGTAATTGCAATTACTCATACTAAAATTGCTTTTTGGTTTTAGTATCAGTAGCTCTCAAACCTTGAGTCAGATTGGACACCAACCACCATCTTCATTTCCTATTCTGCACTGATTCTCTTGCTTTATATTGGTACTTGCGTTTTATTGTGGCAACCAACAAAAACCCAGCTTCACAATGACATCATTGAAAGATATGTAATGAGATCTCATGTTGAAACTGAAATATCTCAAGCTAGTGTCTGCACTAGTTACCAACAGATATTGAATACTCTTCCTTCTCCTCAAAAAATTTAAACTATCCCTCAGAGTCTTCTGCACAGTTCTCCAAGATGCCTTAACACGTAGTTTTGGAATCATGGATTTACATAACATATCTAGAAATATTCAGAAAGTTAGTATCCATTCAGCTCCTTTGGAGACATGCTTAAAAACATTAGAAGATCCTTCCACAAAATGTTTGTAAAAAACCAAAGCTAAAAGCCTTAAATTCTATCTAAGTTAGTCAACCTGCTTCGTTGATGAAAACATCAGAACAAGTAGATTACAAGATTAGGTTAGTAGAAGACAGAGCTAATTAATTGAATAATCACCATTATATCACTTTTGATGTCCTATTATATTCTATTGACTCACCAACGTTGATTATTGAATAATAAGAGTCATGTCTGTTCAGGGATCAGGGTTTTTCAACTCCTACTCTTGATAGGGGCACTGTATGTGCTCAATAAATGTCCCGTAACTTATTAAAAAGTCCAGACAGGCATGCATAAGATTCAGATCTGGTTCTTTTTTCACATCATGATACCTTTGAGAAAATAGTCCCTATAGTCACATGATACAAAATACAAAATTTAATTTGTTCACTAGTTTGACAGAAAAACCAGTAGTGTAATTGCCTCTTGATACCACATCTTTAAAACTATTCACACTTCATTAGAATAGCTTTCAGAGGGGCACCCAGTTGGCTCAGCTGGTTAAGCATGAGGCTCTTAGTTTCAGCTCAGGTCATGATCCCTGGGTCATGGGATTGAGCCCTGCATAGGGCTTTGTCCTGGGTGTGGAGCCTGCTTGCGATTCTCTCTCTCCCTCTCCCTCTGCCCCTCCCTACACTCTCACTCTAAAGAAGAGAATAGCTTTCAGAGAGAGTATCAGCACTAATATCCATCTTAATTTATCAACTTTTGTCTTACTAACAACCTAAAAATCTGATTATTTCAAAGATACTCAGCTATCTGTTTTTATGGCACTCAGCTACAAAAATGTCTAAGCAAAACCAATGAATTAGTTATACAAATAACTACTATCTCAAGACTAATACAGAACTGCATATATCATTTCATTGATATGTTCCTTTATTCAGTCTACCAATGTAATTAAAATTCTCTTAATTGCCATATGCTGTTATAGTTCTTGGGAATTCAAAGTAGTATAAAATACTTATTGTCAGTAGTTTAAAATTAAGTAAATTCATTGGAGAAACAACTAGCTGTAATAAAATGTGATGAATGTTATGGCAGAGCAGTCATGGTACTAAAGACCACAAACAGTTCACTCTGTTTACACGGTTCTGAGAGGACTTTAGAGAGGAGGGTTAGTGACACCAAGGAAGAAAACGTCTGGCCAGGATGAAGGATAAGTTTGAGCATATGTGAACAGTCATCAACTTTTAGGACATTTTAAGAGAGAGTGAACAACGATGTGTGTCAAAGTTTGGAAAGGAGAAGAGATAAAGGCAGAGTATTACTCTGGAATGGTATAGTTGAGGAAACAGATTCTCCAAGGTGAGTAACTCATAGTACTGGGGTGACGTAGCATCTTATACTCAGAACTCCATAATACTCTCCATAAAGGGTATGTTTCCTCCCCGTAAATGCTGAACTTTGCTCCCCACTCAGATCTTCGGGCAACATCACAGTCTCTATGTCTGAGCTCAATCATCATCTGACTGTAGGATCCTATATACTTTCTCAGGTCTTGTGGCTCCATCATAAAGCATGCATAATAGGAATTTTGAAGTGTTTGTATGAAAATTAAATGAGAAGAAGCATTTATATTGCCTAAGACAATGACTAGCCCACAGAAGTTGTTCGAAAGAAAAGGAAAGAGAAAAAAAGTTAGACTATTCCTCCCATTCAAAATCCATAAAACTTCACCTCTTAACACTTCAACACTAATGTTTTAATCCACTTTTGGTACTTTTCTTAAGGCAAGGTTAGCAAAATCCAGTAATTGTAGGAGGTGATAATTAACACAGCTGAGAGAATATAACAAAATTTAAGTTGGTATGATTATATTGTGGCTTTGGTAGAAACTGAAGATCTGGAGAGCTCATGCCCAACCAAAAGAGATCTCCAGTGTTAAGTCCAAGTTCAAGTGGAAAGACGTCATGTTGAAATGCAGGCATAGTTTTGTCAGATCTTCGAATTTTCAAGAGAAACTAGAAATCTGGATTTTTAATGCACCATTTTCAATACGCACATGTTTTCTTTCAGCATTAATCATGTACCTTCTGTACCTCCTGAATCAACAGGACCTCAATTCCATGGCTATTCTGGGCCAGTGTTAGAGGAGTGTTTGATTTTTGCGCCAAGTTATAGAAACTTTGCATAATTTTGCCAGTCTTACTGCCTATGTTCACATAAATGAACTGCCCTCTACTACACCTGCAGCTAGTTAAAATAACCTTGGGTAAATGCACATTGTTCATACATCCTGCCCGTGGGTATCAAAGGAAAAAGGAAAGTTAAACTGAGTTCACTCCCTTGAGTTGTTTTGGTCACTCCAAATAGAGTGAAAATAGGGTAAGTTCTGGGGAAAATGACCATTTTGCAAGTAATTAGTCTCCAAGATGACAAATGAGGTGAGACTTTGCTCCCTTTCCAGCATGCTAAACTTTCTGGGCTCCAGGCATCAGGTGGCCTGGTTGGCCAGGACCATCGCTAGAGACTGCAGTAATAAAGTGAAGGAGAAAGGAAGGAAGATTTCCCAAGAGGCAGATTTCCATGGAGAAAGCTGGAGGCATTTAAGGAAACAAATTATTCCTTGCATCTGGGGCAATGCTTCCTCCCAAGCCTGGCACTTGACTCAGACCACCTTGGGCTGAGATTGGGCACTTGCCTTCATTTGCCTTCTTAGGCTCATTTCCCTCCTCTAATTTTGATCATTTTTCCACTACTTTTCTTTCTCTCCTGCTTATTTTCTTTTCAAATGGAGTTTATCAGATGTAGTAAAAAGTTATCCAGTCATCTCTTTAGAAAAAGACCATTATGAAACACTAATATGAATTAATAGAGAAGGTAATTATGGCACCATATTTTTGGACACTACTCTGGTGAACATTTGGGTTTTTGAATTTATTTAACTGTCTTTCTTATTGTCTCCAGGCTGCTCATATCCCTGGTGGAAGAGTACTGATTTAGTATTTAGAGATCTAGATTGAATCACTGTAACAAAGTGACAATAGGAAATCATTTAAATTTTTTAAAAGTTGGGTTTTTCATCTTTCAGTTACAATATTTTGAACTCTGTTGTCATTGTATTGCTCTGAGGATTAATGTAGGTAATTTAGATAAAATCACTACTATTCTCTTTGTACTCCCCACCCCGAAAACTGGTTTGAATTAGCTCACTCATGTGGACTCCCCTCAGCACACACACAAGATTTAGGAAAGGTGGAAAAAATAATCAAATCTATTCCAGGCAAAAGCTAATGAAGAGCTTATAGTCTAGATCAGGGAAAACTGACAGT
Source organism: Canis aureus (assembly GCF_053574225.1). Classification (NCBI taxonomy): domain Eukaryota; kingdom Metazoa; phylum Chordata; class Mammalia; order Carnivora; family Canidae; genus Canis; species Canis aureus. Next base: position 55,241,675 of record NC_135622.1, on the reverse strand, counting down.
GATCTTAGGTAAGTACACCCGAATCTGCATAGTTACTATAGATGTTAAATTTCGCTCTGACCAGTCTAAGATAAAAGATGAAAAGGAGCACATGGTCACTAGTGAAACTTATTCTTTTTTATTCAGAGTTGAAGAATGCTCTTAGTTTTCTGAAGAAGCAAAATTTGGACTTTTGTTAACATTTTTGTATACAAGATGTCCTCTACTGTGGCCCTTAAGGGGGGCCAATGTGTAAAACACATTGTAAAGTGTTTTACAATACTTTGATGTGTAACCCTATTTAAAAATAAAGTCCAATGGAATCACATCGTATCCATTATTGTATCGTATCCATTGACCTATATTTGACTTTTGGGTTATCTCAGGTCCCAACTGTATTAGATTACTTGTTTTCGCATCAGAATTGTGAGAAACAAGCAAATGATAGTATGAATTAGAAATATTCCCTGGAGGAGAGAAGAGCAGAAAGAATGACAAAATATACTCCAAATATTCCTCAGTCTTTGATATGTAATTGATGCCTAAGGCTTTGGACTTTGCCGTTTGATATGTGGACAAATAGCTTTAGTGATTATTACTGACTTTTTGACTCAAAGAATTTTCTTTTAATGCGTGCTTCAAAAACGCTATGGCGTCCTACACCTGAATCTGAGAACTGGAGTTTCACAGCATATACTATTGAGGTTCAGATTAGTAAAGAAGTTCTTTATTAAGCATGTATTCAAAAATGTTAACAATGTAAAGCAGTTGTACAGAATACTTAAACTAAAGTATAACATGATAACTGAGGCATTCATTTGTGTGGTTTACTACACTGGCATCTAGCACTGCTAGGGCTTTCTGAAAAGCACTCAGTACAAAACTGGTTCAGAGAAAAGAAAAGGAGGGAAGCAACAATTGCAATCATTCTACTTTTACAGTCAGTAAAAGGGATAAAGCATGCACAAAAAAGACTTCTATTCTTTATGCTGAGCTACTTTTAAATAGAGTTATTCTTGACACTCTGAATGGAAAATAAAATCCATCAGAGAAATAAATATTAAGCAGGAGGAGAGCCCAAATATTCACAAGAGAAATAAGCAGCAAGGCACCGGGATGGTGCTCTTTTACCAACGGGAAAAATATCATTCAGCACTTTCTAGGTGTTTCCTTTCAGTGTCACCATAATAATGAAAACCAGTTTCGGTGAAGTGAAATTAAAAACTACTGAATACCATAGCCTTGAATTTTATTCTAAGACATTTTTAAAACTGTAATATTCGACTTAAGATGCCACCAAAACTTACTGCCTCATTTTTGTAAAGTAGTTTGCTTTTCAAGAGAAAATAATTGCAATATGCAAAGAAAATGTGCCTCAGTTTCTGCAGAATAAGGATGTTTCTCTATATAGGAATTAATATATATGTTACATATTTCTTTTGCCACATAAACATTTGTTTTCTACATACAAATGCACTTTTGCAAAGTAAATAGTAAAACTGCTGTATTCTTTTTGGTTCCCAAGAGGAAGAATAGAGAAAAGAACAGGAGTCTTGCTTTCTCTGTTAGACTTCCATGCCTCACTCATAGGCTTTCCCTCTCATGATTCCCTCTGGATGGAATCTTTCCTTCAAAATTCTATAGACTTTCCTAGAGATTATTTCAAAGAGCTTCCTTATACCACTAATCACTGCTCTCTATGGGCAAAGCTTTGCCTTGGAGGGGTAAGAATCTTGAAGGCAGAGGCTGTGTTCACCCTACACCAGAAGTGTGCTTTTTGTGCAAGCGGGGTGCAGAGCTGACTGGTGTAATCATACCTGGCCTGAAGGAAAACCTCAGAGTGACCTCCACCCAATCTAGCTGTGAAAAGAGGTTTCCATTCCCAAATGATAGTAACAAGTTTTCTGTGATCCCAAAGGCACCTGTGTCCCTGCACTAACTGCCCTTGGGGGTAACTAATGCCAAGTGTAGGAAAGGCTTAACTACTTCAAAACGCACGTGCCTTGACATCTCCAACATTTTTACAGATACATTCAAGTACCCATCTTCCTGGATTAAGAGGGAGTCTTCCTTATCCAAGAGGAATGTTAAATCAATCCATTAGCATCACTGCTTTGGCTGTTGCTAGAGTTGTTATTTAAAGGACTAGCTCTACACAGTTTAATAAATGTTCTTTCTTTCTTTCTTTCTTTCTTTTTTCTTTCTTTCTTTCTTTCTTTTTTTTTCTTTCTTTCTTCTTTCTTTCTTCCTTTTTTAAAGATTTTATTTATTTATTCATGAGATACACAGAGAGAGAGGCAGATCCCAGGGCCCCAGGATCACGACTTGAGCCAGAGGCAGACGCTCAACCACTGAGCCACCCAGGTGTCCCAATGTCCTCTGTTTTAATAATAATTTGCAAGTAAAAAATCCCCCTTAGTAGTGTCATGCTGCCTCTTGTCAGACTTCAAGCTTGTAGCTCTTTTCAGGGTGATCTACTCAGACACCTTCTCCAACACCATTCCTATGTTTTGCTTTTCACAAGGATCTAACCAGCCATCCTTTAAAGCCTTTTTGTTTAGGACAGATGCCAACCAATCCATATTTCTCTCTTAGGGAGTTCATTTTTCAGATCCCTAATATCATTTCCCCCCAGAAGATCAATAACAGGGTCACTTGATTCAGATAACCAGTTTTCCATATCTTGGACTCTGAGGATATAAGGACTGGGATTGTGTGTCCTTCCTCCTCAGAAGTCCCTGTGCTCCAATGGAAATGGTCCACTTCCACTCTAGTCTGTAGTCGAGGGCTTTCAGGAATGGCAGGCAAATATTCTCCAGGCCACAGCAAATCCATTACATCCTTCCACCTAAGCAACTGTTTATCTACACAACTCATCTTTGCATAATGAAAAAAAAAAAAAAAAAAACAGAACAAAACCTCTAGCTGATGCCTCCCATAGACATGAAACTCTACTTCAAGGTGATTGCTGTTCTCTATTTGTGCACATAGAAGTGACAAGCATAATTATTATGTATTCTTAGATAATCACAAATAGCAGCTTGGGAACCATACCTCTCTCTAATGCCCAGTGTGCAAAATCAACATAGACTAACACTATGTAAAACGTATACGTGGTTGCATGGAAGAGGCAGTGCAATCTCTCCTGCATTACCGAAGGAACAAGTGTGTCCCAAATCTGTCTCTGACACCTTCTGTGTGACTAATGACAACCACCCCTCTCTGGGCATTAGTTTCTGAATCTGTCATGTAGAGAATTGCAATGTAACTTAACAAATTACATTAGGTAATTATTTGTCAGTGGCACAGTATTTTTTTTGTATGTTCAAAATATATTGTTTGAGAAGACCATAATACATACCACTGAACACCAAACAAATCAAAAGACGATCATCAGGATAGAATTATAGATGAAGTTCTGCACAAACACTGTAAGGTCAGATTTGCTTAAGGAAACAACAGTTTGACCAAATTGTAGATCTGGAGAGCAGCGGGGGTAGAGTTTTAAGTCAGGGTTTTCTTAGGCCAACCCTTGAGCTCTTTCTACTTCAGTTTTGCTATCCACAATGACTGCATAAAGATTAAATTGGATATTGCTTATGACAGGAATTTTCCCAGTAAAGATCGTTTTTAACATTTCATGTATAAATGCTACTATTATAATAATTTTGACACATTTTGTGTCGTTCACAGCTCTATTATGCACACTGATCTGCATGTCATTGGGGGAAAATGTGTTATTGCCAACGTAGTAGGAAAAACATGGGCTTTGGAGTATATTGCTAGCTAGTTAAGCTCTCTGAGCTTCAATTTCATCATCTGTAGAAACATTTGCAGCATTCAGAGAGAAATTAAGTGAAAAAGTCAATGCAAAATGCCCAGCATACTATTTGCATAAACTTGTCGCTCTAGAAAGGTCAACTATATCTTCTTGAGTTAAGAGGAAATGTTCCTCTAACTCAATTTTGCAGAATATTAGAACAGGGAAGAATGTTAGTGATAATCTAGCTTAGCTCCTTATTTTTCCAGAGGTGGATGGTAAATCCCATAGATATGATTTGAATTTCCAAAGGTCACACAGATAGATTTGAGAAGAGGATTGTGAAACATATTTGAGATCCTTTTCTGTGCCCAGAGTAAGGGTCTAATGCTTAATGACAACCCTGGCCTGGAGTTTAGACAATCCATCCCAACCCACCTTGAAAAGTGAGACAAACTGAAAAGATGTCGTTAATAACATCAATTAAATTACTTTCATTATAAAATGTGCTGCATAGATTTATATTCTTTCTCCAAGGCACTGGCAATGGGGCTAAGAAAGTTGAAAAGTTGGTACAGAACAGAAATATATTTTACAAAATAAATAATTATGAAGTGATTTTAATTACATTTTTATCATGAAGCTTATGCTTCATCTCAATATATGCAATTTTGAAAATTATCTGTTTTAACAAATAGCTTCATTTTCCAGAAAACCAAGTAACCAATTTTTATCAGTACATTGCATTTATAACTTAATTTCACCTAAATCAAGTTAAATCCATGTTTAAGACTTTCTATCTGTTCAAACTCAATCAAGGGAGCCCTGAGAGAGGGAAATAGGAACTTATTTGTAGCAGAATTATGAAAGAAATGTCAATTCATTTTGATTGTCAAGTTTATTCACTATTAGTTTTGCCTTTTTATGGGCTTATGGTACTTTTCAGTGAAAATAATTAGGAAATATTTCCTTTGTTTTTGTAAAATTACCAGAATGATTCTTCAGTTATGCAAATAAAGCAAAAATGGACGTGACTAAAGCTTTACAGGGAGTAGGTAACCAAGCCTTTTGCCTTAAAAAGTCCTAATTATAGCTCAATGGGTGAGGTGAAGCCATACCTTTCAATACTCACTTATATACAGAGCTTCAGTTGATCAGAGGTTAGGAAATTTTTGCAGATGCTGGAAGTATTTTAGGGGAGAAGTGTCCAAAATCTTACTCTTCTTTCCATGTAGTAACATGCATGATAACTTATGTGCCTAAACCTTGTCAAGTCTCAGGCATTGAGTAGACTCTTGGGAAAGTCCAGTTTCTTGACCTGCATCTAAGGACGTTACTACTCTGTGACCTCCAACATTTGTGTTATCATGATACTTTTTTGAACCAAGGACTCTTGACCCTGCTTAACCAGGACCTCATATAAGCGCCAGTTCTAGCTTGACAGATTCAGCATGTTTTTTTGAATCTTAATATTTTATGTTAAAAATTCAGCTTTACCATATAAATTCTCTGCTAAGCATGGATTCTTGTCTCCTCCTTTTAGGCTTTTCTTCAGCTTCCTGAACAAAATCACCATATTCTACATCCTCTAGCAGGAACTTCCTCTACTTCAGTGTGACACTGACCTCATTAAAGAAGAAACTTACCAGGAGCTCTTTACTGAGAATGTATCAACTTTTTATAGATTTTAAAAAATTTTTTTCTACCCCTGACATGGAAATCAATCAAGATTAATATTCAAAATATCTTAGAGACCAACTATCTCCATGGATTTCACATTCTTGATGTAGAATAATTTTGTTAAATGCTACTTATACATAGTTTTATGAATTTTATACATAATGTGCATAATAGGCAAGAGGATTTATTTATAAATAATATTAAAATATTATATGCAATGCCATATAAAATAACACTTATTTAATGAGAAAGAATGTAGAAAAATAAGGTCATTTTAGTGAATATGTAATTTTGAACTGGGGGGAGGGTATTTATGAGTGTTACAGTATTATGAAGCCTGTGACATATTAATTATTTCTTGGTTTTGGTTTCATTTCCCAGTATCAATAAAACTCTGATTTGCACATTTAAGTAACACGATGACAATTTAAGTATGCAGTGACAATCTTTAATTAAGTAAAGAATGCCAAAGAAACTGTATTTTGTCACACTCAAAAAAAGAATGTCTTAGTGAGTTTGGACTACCATAACAAAATTCCTAGACTGGACGGCTTAAACAACAGAAACTTATGTTGTCACAGTTCTGGAGGCTAGAGATTAAAAATCACGGTGCCAATATGATTGGTTTCTGGTGAACATTCTCTTTCCTGCTGGCTCACAGATGGCTGCCTTTTTGCTGTGTCCTTAACACAGCAGGGAGGGAGAGGAGGGGAAGTGGAGGAAGGGAGAGGAGGGAGAGGGAGATGGGGAGAGTGAGAGGGAAGAGGAGAAGAGGGGAAGAGGGTTAGGGGAGAGGGGAGGGGAGAGAGGGGAGAGAAGGAGAAGGGAAGACATTTAGGGGAGAGGGGAGAGGGGAGAGGGGAATGGGGAGAGGGAGAGAGAGAGAGAGAGAGCAGCAGGCTCCCTGATGTCTCTTTTTATAAGGGAAATAATCCCATCAAAGGCCCCACCCTCATGACTTGATCTCCCTAAGGTTCCATATTCAAATCCCATCACATGGGGCATTAGGGTTTCAATGTGAATTTTAGTGGGCCATGATCCAGTCCAAAGCACACGTTTAATTAAGCAAAGAATGCAGAAGAGATATTATTCTGTTACACTCAAAAAGGAATATTTGCTCCACAATGGACACAAAGTATAAACATTGTATTGTAACATTTAAACATGCATTTTTTTCAGTGTTTTTTTTTTTTAATAGTTATATGTAATTTAGAAATGAAATTCAAGTCACAATTGGTAAACCCACAGTTACAAAGTCATTTGTTGAGCCCTGGGGAAAACTGTCTTGCTACTCCAACTCATTTATTTACAGGGGGAAAAAAAAAAGTGTAGCTCAGAGAGAATTAGTCTGTTGAGATAAATAAGGAGCTAAGAGCCAAGCTAGGACATAGAGCTCAGCATTCCCACTGATTTTCCCATTTTACTTTCTCAAAAAACTACTACACAGTTAGATCCATGTGAAAATATAGCCACTTGTCCTTCATTTTAATCAATTGCTTTGCCAATGTCTTTGGAAAGACAAACTAATTGAAAAGTAAAGTCAATATGTATACAGATGGCTACTTTAATCTTATTGTTTCAATCTACATTCTACATTCAAGATGCATCAAAAAGGGAAATTATGGTGTGCCTCCAGCTATGATATAAGGTAAAAAGAAGACAGAGGAAGAGTAAAAGAAGGAGAGGTAGGGAGGAGAGGTTGATGACACATAGATGTCTTGTAGCTGTTAAGAAATAAATTGTAAGACAATGTTACTTGTCCTAATGTGCTACACTCTGCAAATTATACTTCTTGAAAATACATCATAATGGACTAATGCTGCAGATAAATACTCCATTCACTGTTTAATCATCATTGGTAGTTACTAGGTAGTTACCAAAGACATATTGACACAGCAAATCAATTAGCAGTGAAATTATTATGTAAATCCTTTGTCATTAATTACTTCAATGCCAAATAAATCCAGAATTTATTTTCTCCCAGAGGATAGCATGAACACTTGTAATGATTGCCCACTTATTTTTAAAGTGCTAGCATGGCTTTTGATGAAGATGTTGACAATGTAACAGCAAAGTAAAAGAATTCAAAGAAAAGATATGCTCCTTAACACTAAGTAAAAAACAAGAGTGTTTTAAAATTGGTCAACACAGTGGAGGGTGATGAATACAGTATAAGTCAACTGAAATTTAAATATATCCCTACTGTATTGCATAAACATTCCATTCCTATTTACAAAAAAAAAAAAAAAAAAAAAACCTGAAATCTATGTCCACACAAAATGAAAGTTGAGAGTAGCTTTGCAATAGCAAAATTGGGAATAGCCCAAATTTCTTTTAGCAATGTGGCATATGCACACTACTCAGCAATAAAAAGATAATATCTACTTATAGGGACAATATAAAGGATGAAAAGCAAAATAATTACCATCAGAAAGAAAGCATATCAAAATAATTAATACATAATATATGACTTTTATATAAAACTCTAGAAAATGCAAACAAATCTATATTGACAGAAAACAGATTGGGGGTTTCCTGGGAATAAAGAGGCAGATAGGGGTAAAGGGTGGATAGGTTGTAAAGAGACATAAACAAACTTTCAAGGGTGATATGTACTCATTATCATAATTTTAGCTACAATTTTTTGGGTGTAAATATGTCAAAATTCATCAAAATTTTCCCTTAAATATTTATACTTTATTACACATTAATTATTCCTGATTAAGCCGCAGAAAATTAAAAGATATATTTATCTGACACCTAATGCATGCTACATATTGGACACATAAAGGTGAATTGATAATCTATAAGCTCTCCCTCAAATGGCAGTATCTCACACAGGGCCTATTACAGTAATAAACATGTTGAAAAGTCTTTGCTTAATTGTTTTTTAGAAACCTGGCCCTTATAGCAATAGAACAAGGAAGCAAAATTTTTTTTTTTTTTTTTTTTTTTTTTTTTTTTTTTTTTTTTTAGGAAGCAAAATTTTTAAAGAATTTTTAAGTATTTTAAGTTCTTTAAGTATCATTTCAACTTTACTAAGATGTACATTGTTCTTTTAAAAAGTAGATCATGATTAGTTAGAAAGCCTTATTATAAATCCTAGATCACGAAACTAAACAAAATAAAACAAAAAACAGCAATAAAAAGGTATAAATAAAAAGCCAAGAATGAAGAAAAATGGAATCTTAAAAAAAATTAATCCAAATGCCGGCATATAAAGAGGACAAATTAACCAAAGAAAATTTGGAACAAATGACAACCGGCAAGATGGTAGATTTTAATTCAAAAATCCTATTAAATGAATAACCTAATTTAATCATATGCAAAACATGAATTTCAACCCACAACCATCATATAAACAAACTTAAAGTACCTATAAGCCTAAATGTAAAACATATATAAGATTTCTAGAGTAATACATAAAATAGATTTTGTGACTTTGGTTTAGATAAAAATTTCTCAGAAATGGCACACACACACACACACACACACACACACAGAACAAACTGACAACTTTGACTTCAATGAATTAAAAACTTCTGCTATTCAAGATCAAGTGTTAAGAAAATAAAAAGGCAGTTAATGCACCGGAAAAGAATATTTGAAAAATACAAGCACTAAAAGTCTTCTGTGCATAAAGCATAAATAACATTCAAATGCAATAATTTAAAAAAAATTAAGTGGACAAAATTTGGAACAGACTTCCTTTGTGTGCAGGTGCACAGAGAACACTCAATTTCAGTCATTAATAAAATGTAGCTTGGAACCACAATGACACACTACTACCTACCAATCTGAATTTGAATGGTGTATCCATTTCCTAGAACTGCCTTAACAAACTACTACAAATTGGGTGAACTAAAACAACAGAAATGTATTATCTCCTAGTCCTGGAGGCGAAAAGTCCAAAATCAAGCAGCATTCGTTTCTTCTAGAGGCTTTAAAGGAGAATCTATTCCATATCTCTCTCCTGACTCTGTAGCCAATTCATCACATCGCTTGGGTTGTAGATGCATTTTTGCCTCCATCCCTGCCTACATTCTGACTGTGTCTCAGCTTGTTACCACTTCTTTTGGTTTATAAAGACTTCTCAGAGTGTAGAGCCTATTCTATTTCAGGATGATCTCATCTTGAAATTCTTACCCTATTTACAACTGCAAAGACCCTTATTCTCAATAAGGTCTCACTCTGAAGTTCTAGATACACATATCTTTGGGGAAGCTGCAATTCAACACCCTACAAATGGTTAAAATCCATTTCTTTTTTAAAGAAGTGAGGCAATCTGGTACTGATGATGATGGAAAAAAACTGGGTCACTCTATACCTTGCAGGTGAAAATGAAAAATGGCTACTTCAGAAAACAACTTGACAATCTGTAATGATGTTAAGCATATAGCTACCATTTGTATCAGCAATCCCTCTCATCAGTATTTATTGAAAAGAAATGAAAATATAGCCACACAAACCTTTGATCTGAAATTTAATTGTGTCACTTTGTTATTACCCCAAACTGGAAATAAACCACATGTCTCTCAGCTGATAATTTAGTACACAAAATACAGTGCATCATCAATGGTGGGATAATTCTCAGAAATAGAGCAACTAGGTTTTGTTTGTTTAAAGATTTTATTTATTTATTCATGAGAGACACAGAGAGGCAGAGACCCAGGCAGAGGGAGAAGCAGGCTTCTGGCGGGGGCCTGATGTGGGACTCAATCCCAGGACTCCGGGATTGCGACCAGAACCAGAGGCAGATGGTCAACCACTGAGCCACCCAGGCGTCCCAAAACAACTAGTTTCATAATAAAAGGACTAGTGATATATGTAAGTCTGAAATGCATTATGTTACATTACAGAAGCTGCACTTAAAAGGTTACATACACACCATACAACATCATTTTATGACATTCTGGAAAAGGCAGCAATAGAAAAATAGAAAGCATCTCTCTGGTTGCCAAAGACATCACATGGGGTGAGAGTAGGTGATAACAACAAAATGGCATGAGGGAATTTTGGGGCGTGAGGAAGAATGTTCCACATTTTGATTACGGGAGTGAATAACCTGATAAAAATAATAAAAGCATGATTTCAGTGAATTTGTTCACCATTTCAATTGCATAAGAATTTCTATCGCCTTTTCTAATCTCTGAGGAGTAGGTAGGGATGAGGAACTCAGATATGTTAACTGACTTTAAATCTAGGTTAGCTCATTCCAAATCTCACAGGCTCACAATGATTCTACGCTGCTCCAATAGTGCCACATAGGCTACATCACGTACTTGTCGTGGCATCACACAGGGGCAGGAAAACCACTGGATCACGTTGTCTCTCAATCACATGCCAGTCACAAGAGGGGGCTGGGAAGAGGGGAAAAAAAAGAAAGAAAAAAGAAAAAGAATGTGGCCAGGCATCCTTCATCTGAGCAGAAGGGTATCAGCATGATTTTTCTAATTATAGGAAGTTGCCTCTCCTTCACACTCTCACACAAATAGTGTTCTTTTGTGTTACACATGTTCACCCTGACTCTAGGCCATCAAGTCCACCATTAAATGAATATTCTATGGATTTCAAACTCCACCCAAGTGACTACAGTATGAATAATTCAGCCATCCCAGTTTTCGGACATCATAGACGGTCCTTTGATGTCCTTATAATGTCCTAAATTCATTCAAAGTAGTCAGAGTTTCCATACAATTGGAAGTTGTTTGAGGACAGGATCCTCATCCCTTGCTCCTTGTCATCCCATAAACATCCCTTGCTCCCATCAGCCCACAAACATATGTCACCAAAACACATTTATGGCCCTCCAAAAGCATTAGTCATATAAATTCTACCTGTGTGCCTAGTAGTTACACACCTAAACTCCCCTAGGCAACAGGGGGATTAGAAAAGGATTAGAAAACTTGGCCATAGTTGGTCTAGTGCCTGCAAACCTCTTTTCAGGGAAGGAATGCTGTCTCATGTATTCTCCCCAAACATGCAGTTAGCACACAAGAATCAGAAGTAAAGCCACATAAAGAGGGGAGATAGGCTTTCTTAGCATGCTCTTTCAGATGCAGCTTGCCTGCAGAGCATACATGGTTTTTCACCACTTAAACCCATCAGATCTAGGTTCTTCTCCCTTATAAATGCCCAGCCCACGTGAGAGGGAAAATAATCAAGCACCGATGTTGACTTCAAGTATGTACACATATTCTTTTATCCAGCCTTATCAGCACCAAATTCCCTGTTTGACATCAATGTCTGTTTCTCAATTCATTCTGGAATTTGAGAGGGAATAGTCTCATCCTCAAACCTCATTTAAATATCCATGTATTGAGATGAAAGCAAAGGCACATTTGTAAAGAAAATTACTATCTAAACACTATTAGCTTTTTGTCTTTTCCAGTAACATGCAGCTATGAGGAAAACATCTGAGTGATGAATACAATCATAGAAGAGGTAAACTTGAAAGACATCCTGTTTTCATTCCAGTAATAATGAGACAGATGCTACTCCAAAAGATGGTCCCTGTGACAGTATTTTGCTCAGCATGTAACTCAATCCACAAAACTGTTGAAATATTTTATAGTATTAAACTCTTGATAGATACAGTTTTGTAGGTAAGATACAGTTAGGAAAGAACAGACTAGAAGAACCTGTTGAGGCATTCACCTCCTTATATCCAATGCTACCATTCCTTCATGGTAGGTAAGTCCAGGTTTTTTAGAATGCAGAAAAATATCACTTATAAGATGATAAGAAGTCTCATTCTCCACTATAATAAACAAACCACAGGGTTGTTGGGGGGATTAAATGTGATAAAATAGTTAAAACACTTAGTGTAATAACATATATAGGTTATGATACAAGTTGATACATAACAAAATGTGTCCTCCAGACAGAGACAGGGCTATTGGAACCCTTTTGTTTTCACATAGCTGATGTACTATCATAAGCATTCGGGAATCTACTTTGTCATCTTCCAGTGCTCACCATGCCAACCATCCTTCTTTTATCTTCAGTTCCTAAAAAAGATTTGACACTCAAGCAAAAGAGTGTTTATGGTATGTTCAGCCTTTGGATATTACATTATTAAACAGCGCATGAAACAACTCCATCACTTCCAAAGAGTAGAAAGAATCTAAACATCAACCTGCACTTAGTGGATGTAGCAGCGGACTGAAGTGGGGCCGGCTGATGGACATCATGGGGCTCAGTGCTCAGCCATCCATGAAATCTGTTCCTGCTCAGGGCTAGCCCACCTCACTCTTATAGTCCCAAAGGGAAGGGAAGACATTGGGAGAAATCACTGAAGGGAAAGTAGAACTCAAAGAAAAATAAAATTGCAAGTGGATAACAAAGAGCAAAGGAAGGAAATTGTGAATGGATATAAACAGGAAAAAAAATAGAAGAAGAGAGAATGAGAAATGACTTACTAGGTGTGCTTTGAAACTACACAATCATGCATTTATACCCTGCCCTAGCTTTTACTAGCTCGATGGTCTTAGAATATTATTTAAACTATCTGAGCCTCAGTTTCCCTTTATAGAAAAATGAAAATAGAAGTGATCCTGTATGGCTGATAAGAGGGTTAAGCGAAAATGTATGTGGAAATCATTATACTACTACCAGGCCTGCAGGGGCGTCTAATGCCCACATTCAGAAGAGGTAAAGGAGAATTAAGAGAAGCTTCACAACAGAGTGATGAGAAGATAATAAAAAGAAAATTGGCCTTGATGTCAAAGAAACCTGGACTTGATTCAGAGCTAATCTAGGGTTTAGCAGCATTTTGACCCCAAGACTCCACACTATGTTTCCTCAACTGTAAAATGATGGCAATAAGATCTACATCATGAGGCTTTTGTCGTCATTAGAGATGGTGCAAGTAGTCCATTTACTATTGTACATAAGGATTCTATTAAAATCATAGTACCCCTTCCTGAAAAAAAAAAAAAAAAAACAAGAAATAAAGATGAAAAAAATATATATTTATTCCCTGAACTTTCAAGTATTTGTAAAGGACATTCACATTCACTTATTCACATCCATTTGTTCATTACGTGTCTTGCAGTATTCTTATATCATACACTAAGTAATAGCATGGCTTACATATGACGCAACTAAAGTCTCAGCAGTTAATTAATGAATAACTAGTGTCAGGTTTATCTCCCTTCAAAGCTCTTTTCAACTAAAAACTCTTCCCACTGTGCTCTTGTATCAATATGAAAAAAAAAAAAAACATTTATTGCTAACTAACAACCCCCAAAATAACCACTTTGCATTGGAAAAATGACAGACCTATTTTTCTGGAATTCCTGAAATGCAAGGGTGGTGGCAACTATCCAATAATCCTCCGAAAAAGGTGGCTATGTGGACCCTAGTCATAAAAAAATGACAGTAACATGTATAGGCCACCAAGATCCTTGCAAAGTCTTCTGGAAGGAAAACTTTTTACAGCTGAGAGTTTAGAAAATGTCTTCAGCAAAGTCACATGAATGAATAAAAAGCAAAGCAAACCCTGAGAACCAGACCATGTGAGTTAAGAGGGGTCTCAGGCATGCGTACCAGATTGAACTTTGATGCTTTTTCAAGATGCATTAGCTCAAGCCAAATCCTCATTGTCTGGCAAGTGGAGTATACTCAAAGGAAACTAGGCTCTCTGTGCCTTTCTATCAACATTTGATTCCAAGTCAGGGAAAGAGAGCACGGCCTGACTCAAATATTCTGGGAGAAAAAGGAACCATACAGCTCATCAGCCAAAGGCCAGGCTCTTGACATCACAAGGTAATTTGTGCAATCCTCAGATAGACAACATTTCCAGTATCTGTGAACGGTAGTCCATCCATAAAATCACAGCTACTAGCTAACTACAATTTGAGCCAACTGTTATTCCACTTTTCCCACTGTGGTTATTTTTCCCATTAAAAAAAGAATAGAATCCTGGAGGAAAATTAGTGGCTTAGAATAGAAAATCAATGACTTCCATTCCAGTTATACAACTGTATTGAGCAATTTTACAAAGGAAACAGGTGATAACTTTTACGATATCTTATGATTCTTAATTAATGTGGACCTTAAAGAAGCCATAAAGAAGACACATGAATTCATTTTTTTTCATGCCCGTTGGCTTTTTGTTGGCAAGTAGCATTCTGAATCAGCTTTTTTCTTAGAGCCTCGATTTGTTTCTGTCAATAATGGCTATATCTAATGGAAGAAAACTGACAAATAAGCTAAACAGATAAGCATATCCAACTGTTTCATACGTTTTAACATCTATTGATACATGGTTTTTTTCATTTTGAGGATGTGGGCAAATGGGTGTTTAATCTTTAAGTCCAGGTAATATTTTTATTTTAGTATCATGGAAAATGAAAAATTTTTAAGAAAAGCTCAGGATACAGTGTAGCTGTGAAGAGTGGATTGATAAAGCCAGGATCATCCCAAGTGGTATATATCTATTACTTGATATAAGTATCACTATAAGGAAAAGGACCGATGCAACAGCCATAAACTCTCTCAAGTCTCGTAATGTACTGGATAATAACACTGGGGACCAATGAACAAAATAAAGAACTAATAAATAAAAAAAAAAAAGGCTCAGAAATGGAACTTTAACAATTTGGAAGAGTTGGGGGATATAGATAGATCCTGTCTTTTAGATTTCTAAATCAACATAGTATTTATAACACTCCTTCAGGTAGTAAAAAGGATAAAATATATAGCACCAAACTGAGTGCAGAAACTTGACTTTGTGTTTTAAGTCTATTGCCAGTACTCATGTGTTTGAGCAAGCCTCTAAACCCTGCCATCTAATTCACTTAAATTTAAAGTAGTTTTCACATTGCCTCCAGCTCTAGTATTCATGGGTCTAAATAATGTTACCATAAGAAAAGTTGATTTCTAGGCTAAAGACTTGAGCTCACGGGATCCCTGGGTGGCACAGCGGTTTGGCGCCTGCCTTTGGCCCAGGGCATGATCCTGGAGACCTGGGATCGAGTCCCACATCGGGCTCCCGGTGCATGGAGTCTGCTTCTCCCTCTGCCTATGTCTCTGCCTCTCTCTCTCTCTCTCTCTCTGTGACTATCATAAATAAAAATTAAAAAAAAAAAAAAAGACTTGAGCTCACATCCATGCTTGAGTAGCTAGGTTAGAACAATAATTGTGGGCATTTATCCTGCTAATGATTTTACTTCTCCTGACTTGGTCACTCTACATCTCAAGATGTACTCTCAGGACAATGGCTATCCATAAGTGAACTAATAGAGCTTAACTACTAAGGTGTGATACTGGGGTCAGGGCAGTTTCTGTGAGTGACTCACAAGCCAATATGACATTGACACTGACATGAATGTAAAGGCCATAAAGGTCCGGAAAGACCAACTGGGGTGAATTCTGGAAGTATGGAGAATAAACATGCAGTGATCCTAGCAAGGATATAATCTGCCCAATTTCACTAGCCAGGACTGCTGAGAATCCTATACTTCACCATAGGCCACAGCACATAGTGATGCTATCAGGAGTATCAGCTGTGAAAAAAAGAATCACAGAGACAGAACTTGCCTCAAAGTATCCTATTTCTGTTCATCAAGTGGCCCTACTTGAGTAACAAGGAACAATTCCTGGACAAATTTAAGTAAAATTGGTATACTAACAAAGTTAAAACCCTAATTCAACAGATGAAGGTTTGAAGTCACACTAATACATGTACTGAAGAATGTAGAACCTTATATCGTAGTCATAGAATAGTGAAATGCAGAAATGCAGTTTAGAATGCATTTCTTATAAGATGCAGAAATGCAGTTTAGAATTTCTTATAAGCCATTTTTCCAATGTTAGTAATCCTTTGAAGTAAAAACAGTCAATTGATCTTGACAAAGGCACAAGTGAAATTTATCAGAGTAAGGACAGGCTTTTCAACAAGCAGTGATAGAACAACAGGGAACTGGACATCGGCATATCAAAAAAAAATACAGATATAGAACTTATGCCTTTCACAAAAATTAACTCCAAATAGATCTTGGATCTAAATGTAAAATGTAAAATGATATCGATTCTTGAAGGTAGCACAGAAGAAAATCTACTGGGTAACTCTGAGTTTAGAGTTGACTTTTTAGGCCTAACACCAAAACACAATCCATGACTGAAAAAAAAAAATGGTAAGTGGGACTTCACTAAATTTCTTCTTGGCAAACAAAGAAACAAACAACAAACAAAACCATTGTTAAGAGAATGGAGAGACAAGTCAAGATGGGATAAAATATTTACACAAACTACTTGTGATGAAAGACTTATAACCAATATTCATAAGAACTCTTAAAATTCAACAGTAAAAAATCGAACAGTGTAATTCTGAAGTGACAAAAGATCTGAACACCTCACCAAAGAAGATGTACAGAGGGAAAACAAGCATAGGAAAAGACGCTCACTGTTACATGTCAGTAGGGAGTTGCAAATTAAAACATTAATAAACCACTACTGCACATCTATTAGAACAGTGAAAATCCTGACATCACCAAATACTGGCAAGATAAGGTACAACAGAAACTGTTATTACTTGCTGGCAGGAATGCCAATATCAAACCACTTTGGAAAAACAGTTTTGCAACAAAGGTAAATCAATTCTTGCCATCTGATTCAGCATTTATACTCCTAGGTTTTACCTATATGTGTCTCTATATAAACCTAAACACAAACATTTATGGGAGCTTTATTCATAATTGCCCCAAACTGGAAGCTACCAAGACATTCTTCAGTAAGTGAATGGATACAGAAATTGTGGTACATCTATGTAATGGAATTTTATTCAGTGATAGAAATGAAGTATCAAACCATGAAAGGGATGGGGGAACCTACGAAAGAAGCCAACCTGAAATGGCTATAAAGGGTGCACACCTGATGATTCCATCGATGTGACATTCTGGTAAAGGCAAAGCTGTAGAGACAAAGTTCAGTGGTTGTCAGCAGCTTTGGGGTGGGTAATGGAAGAAGGGATGAATAGGTGGATTTTTAGAGCAATCAAACTAGTTTGTATGATGCTGTAATGATGGATATGCAAATGATGCATTTTTCAGGATCCACAGAATTTTTAAAAACATAAAGAGTGGGGAATCCCTGGGTGGCTCAGCGTTTTAGCGCCTGCCTTCAGCCCAGGGTGAGATCCTGGAGTCCCGGGATCAGGTCCCACATCCGGCTCCCTGCATGGAGCCTGCTTCTCCCTCTGCCTGTGTCTCTGTCTCTGTCTCTCTCTCTCTCTGTGTCTCTCATGAATAAATAAATAAAATCTTAAAAAAAAAACAAAAAACAAAACATAAAGACTGAAGCGGCTCAGTCAGTTAAGCATCTGTCTTCGGCTCAGGTCATGATCTCAGGTCCTGGGATGGAGCCTTGTGTTTCAGGCTCTCTGCTCAGCCAGAAGTCTGCTTCTCCCTCTCCCTCTGCTGCTCCCCTTGTTCATGCTCTCTCTCTCAAATAAATAAATAGAATTCTTAAACAACAACACAAAGAGTGAACCTTAATGTAAACTATAGTCTTCATTTAATATAGTAAATTCTAATATAATAAATTCATTTATTAATTCTAACAAATGTACCAAACAAGATATTAATGCTAGAGGGAACTATGCCTTGGGTAAAGGGAGCAAGACCGGTACATTTTGTACTTTTTGCTCAATGGCCTGCAAACCTAAAACTACACCCCCCAAAATAGTCTACTAGTAAAAAATATTACAAAGAAAGAAAACAAAACAGAAAACACCAGAGATCAAAACCAGTCACTATAAACACAAGGTCACAAAATCAATATTGCACGTTAAACCTAAGAATTCAGGTTTTGTATGTTCACCAAATTAAACCTAAGAATTCAGCTTCTGTATGTTTGTAAAGGAAGTCATCTTTTCATATTATCTCTGCCTCCCGAGAAGCCGATGATGGTGCTAGAGAGCCTGAGTAATGTGGCTGCTGAGTCTAGGAACAGCTCTGGCTAAAATGTGTCAATGCTGTTTACTTGCTGTTGGGAAAAAAAAAAAAAAAAAAAAAAGGATTTCTTCATGGGCATTATGTGTCTCTTCCATCCTTGTTCAAATCCATCCTTGTTCAAATACATAGAGATTAAGTTTTTAGATTCATCCAAAATCCACATTCCCTAGGGAGCAGAGAAAGCTGCTCTAATTTAGCTACTTCTTCCTCCTACGTATTTGAACAAACTGTTCCCTAACAAACAGGATTATAGACCTTCTTTTTATATTTTTTATATCCTTCAACTGCTTCCCAAAACATCCTAAGTTCCCTATCATTTTACTTGCCTTTCTTCCTTTTTAATTCTAAATGCTATCAATTATAGGAACGCTGATTTATCCTAGGAACTAGAAAAGAACTTGATTTCAATTCATGGAGCTGCCACTAATTCACTCTGACCTTGGTCCAAGTATTTGAGCAATCTAGCCTCAGTGTTTTCAGCTACATGATGAGCTATAGGATTTGTTCAGCATAGAAAATCTTCTTTGATACTTACTGCTATTATGTTTCTTTAAATGTAAATAGTATAGCAGTGGTGGTGATGATGATAATAGTAATAATTGTAAGGAAGAGAAAAAGAAGAAAGAAATGCCATTCAATGTACTACGGGGCACAGAAAGAATTTTATAAATCATGCATTATTTATTCCTTATCCAGTCCTATTCTTCCAAGTGTCACTTAGAACCAGTCATTAACTCCTCCTGGAGTGAATGCATTACAAAATTTTTAAATTTCTTTCAACATTGCATTTATTTATTATTTTGAGACTAGCACTAAAATGAAAAGGGAAAACAAGGCTTTCTTCTTCTAGGTTGGATTCCATCCTCCTTCCTCCTTTTAAGGAAACCTCTGGCAGTCCTTGCTGAATGAGTTTCTGAATTATATTTATTTTTACCAAAACACTAAAAAAAAAAAAATTCAGAGGAAAAATACTGGCATACATTTTGAACAAACCAGGAGGTGTTCCCATAAATGTTAAAACAACCCTTACTGAACTGAAACAAGAAAACAGATAATTTCTATCAATTATAACCATGTACATGTTTTCTAGGCAAAGGCATTTTTTTTTTTTTTTATATCACTTCAATCACAAAACTCTCAAGTACTAACACAGGAACAAGCACAGTCATTGACAGATGCTGGATAGGTTTCAGACCTCTTTTGGACAGGATCGAGCATTTGAGCTTAACAAGGGGAATAGAAATGGATTCCTATTGTTCAGAGAGGCAGACAGAACTGCATCCTCAGTGTTCTCTGGAGTTTCAGTGGATTACTCTATAATGACTTTAAAACTAATAACATGTGATTTATAGAGAGCAATAATGTAACAAAAATAAATATATGCCATGCAGGATCTCTGTGGTGTATTGAATTATTTGTCACAATTCCTTGTTCCCTTGAACACAGGATAAGAATTCACATGCTTGTCTGGCCTCCTTGTGGAAAAGTATACTTTCCATCCCCCTGACATGGACTTCGGGTGACTCATTTGGGCCAGTGCAATGTCACGGTGCATCTGATGAGGGCAGAGGCTTGAAATTAGTTTGTAGCATTGGGGTTGCCTTCTTGGACCCCAGTGATCTGTCCTGAGAAGAATTTCCCTCAGATAGCCATGACCCTTTTCATCGTGGACCTAGAATGAACACATGTGAAGGTGAAACAAGTTCAACCCATGGCCTAGAGTTCAGACCAGTGGGATCCTCAGCCTGAAGCAGAGAGGCTCAGAGCTCAGACTATACTGGGCAATCCACATTTGAACTCCTAAACTCCAGGCACAAAAATGGCTTTTATTTTTATTTTTATTTTTATTATTTTTATTTTTATTTATTTTTTGCCACTAAGTTTCTGTGTTTCCTCCTCCTCCTCCTCCTCCTCCTCCTCCTCCTTCTTCTTCTTCTTCTTCTTCTTCTTTTGTGTGTGTATGTGTTTCCTTCTAATGCAGCAAAACAGTTTCATATTCTAACCAAGGCAACAATTTCAATACTATTCATTTAGTAAAGCAATAGGAATAGGCAAAAGTTATCAGATTATCACAGAGAAAGTAGTGACTACAGAAGAATATAGAAGAGTTTCTCCAAATAGGTATCAACTGAGACAAAAGTTGATTTTAGAAATCATTTTTTTTTTTTATTTTGGGAAAAATGGGAGAAGTGGAATTTTGTAATTTTGTGAATATACTAGCAAAGAGTAGAGGGGAAAATCATTCACCTAAAATAAAAACTATAGTTAATATTTTATTCTATGCCCATTTTGGATAGCTGCAATTATATATACAAGGCTGAGTTTTTATTAGAATAATATATACTCTTCAATATTACTATTTAAATCATGTTTTAATTTCCAACTCATAGATGCAACATAGTTTAAGCAAACCTTCTCCTAATATGTGGTTTTAATATTATTTCCAGTCTATCACTACTACAAGTAGGACCGTGATGATCATTGTCACATATAATTTTTGATTTACATTTCAGTGTAAATTCAGTATGTAAATAATATCTACTCTTGAAGGCAATAATCATGAAAAATGGATGTGAATCATTTTAAGAAGAAAACAAATGAATGAAAAATATGAAAAATACACATTCCTTAGGGGACAATGTGAGCTTGAATTTATTGAGCATGTATTAGATGCCCAATATCATGCTGACTCAGTGACTAGTAAATAATATCTACTCTTGAAGGCAATAATCATGAAAAATGGATGTGAATCATTTTAAGAAGAAAACAAATGAATGAAAAATATGAAAAATACACATTCCTTAGGGGACAATGTGAGCTTGAATTTATTGAGCATGTATTAGATGCCCAATATCATGCTGACTACACATCACCAGTATACTTTTCAACAACCTTCATGGCAAAACATTTTCAGATATGCAGACCTGTAACCTGTGAGGGTGACATGGCTAGTGAGTAGCCAAACTGGGTTTTATACCCAGGCTTCTCTGACACATTTTCTTTCAAGCGCATGATCTTTCCACTATAACCACACAGAAGTGTTGTGATACTGAAAATTCTGATCGCATTTCATACTGCCTTGTACTCCATTTTTTTCACTATTGAATTGGATAAAACATGTGTGATTATATGTACTTTTCCCACCTGTTCTGAAGAGAATAAATTATTTCCCTCTGGGCTGCAAAAAGAAATGGAAAAACAACTTAATGATATCCCTTATGGAGTTGGTAATGATTAAAAGCACTGTGGCATTTAGGTTTACTTCTCAGGAGGAACTAATAATGGGAGTCTGATAAAAAGCCAAAGAAGCTTCTCTCTCTCTTTTCTGCCTCCCAGGCTTCAAAAACTACATAATGTGGGGGCCCACTGCATCGTAAAAAACAGAGTCCCTTGTTCAACAATGAGGCAGAGCATCTTTCAAGAGATGAATGTAATGGGGGTCATAACCTGCACTCTTTCTATTACCAACAATTTGAATGTCAACGTGCTTGCTGCTTGGCTAGGCTTTTGCACACCTAGACTTCTGAGTCTTTACGATTCTTGTTTTAATTCCTGCCACACTATTCCTCGGGCTTAATGGCATGTACACACACACACACACACACACACACACACGTGAGTACCCCCCCCCCACACACACACACAGGAAGACAGCCTCTCTATGTAAATGACAATAAGAAATTGCAACTAACTTTACAAGAAGCTATAGTTTCCCATTTCTTGCAAGATTAAATCCAACAGCTTAGTATGGAATATATAGCTCTCCAAATACTGGATGTTTTGTTTTCTTTCCCGACAATTCCTTCCTATTCTGCACATGATGCTTAGGTGTCACTCATTTCTAATAGCTCCCTTCATGTGCCACATCTGCCCCAACTTTGCTTTTTCATGGGCTCAAACACTCCTTTTCAAATATACGTGGTGCCTTATAAATATGTTCATGTTGTTCAAGACCTGAGATAGGTTTCGACAGATCCATCTGGGATTTCCCCATCCCACCTCTAAGCCATTGTTAGCTACTGTCATTCCACACTATTTTAGTAGCACCTAGACAATACCCTAAGGAACTAGGCCAGTATCAGAAAAGCCAATTTGCAGATAAAAAACTTTGTGGAGGAACCAGCTTTTAAAATTTATCAATCTACCAAAATTATGTTTTTTTTTAAAGATTTTATCTATTTATTCATGAGAGACACACACAGAGACACAGAGAGAGAGGCAGACACAGGCAGACGGAGAAGCAGGCTCCCTTCAGGAAGCCCAATGCAGGACCATCTTGGGACTCCAGGATCACACCCTGGCCCAAAAGCAGGCACTAAGCCACTGAGCCACCCAGGGATCCTCCCAAAAATATGTCTTAAGGAAATAATAATCTTCGACCTATATGAGTAATAGGAATATGGCCTTCTGATATGTTTATGAATGCAGTAAAATCTCATAAAGTTTTATATGACTATATTATTTCAGTAAAAACAAATGCTATACTTGATATACTTTTCACATATTTTTATTTGACCACAGAATGCTACATTTGGAGGAAGCCTCAGAGTTCTATCAACGCCAACACCACCATCATTTTACTTGGGAGAAAACTGAGGCCAGAGAAATACTCTTTTGCCAAGTCTTAGGTTAATTATACTTCAAGACCCAGGATACATGTCTTCTGAGTAACTCCTGCCTAGTGTCCATTATAGTCTACTATTATATGGGTGGGTATGGTATAAGAAGCAAACAAATAATTTTATATATTGTGCATTACCCAGAATTAGCTGAATCTGAGGTTAAGGGCATAGTCTGCCAGAAGCCTGAGTGTACTCAGGGTCTCTGACATCAACTGCCAGGTTCAGGGATTTTCCCAAGCCACCTTCAGATCTGATCATTCACCAGAAAGACTCAGATATGAGATATTACGTTATGACACGGAAAAATTTATTCTGGGCAGAAGATACGTATTAAAACCATCCAAGAGAAGAGAGGCATGAGGCAGGATGAGTAGGGATCTAAAGTGGAGCTTCTGCTCATCTGCTCCCTGTTTCTCATGGACACCATACCCTCTCCCAACCATACTGTGTGACAATATCCATACTATACAGCCAACCAGAGAGGATCACCCCAGCTGTAGTGTCTAGAGATTGTATTGAGCTTTCATTACATAGACACAGTTAATTGAAATATTTTCTACATAGCTGACTTTATCTCTAGCAACCCCCTGCCTGGAGGTTGAGCTGCTATCACTTGGCCAAAAGCTCCTCAACCTCTAATCACATGGTTAGTCTTTTTGATATGGCCAGTCCTCTCACAGTAAGTCTATTGGGTGTGGCAGAGGGACCCACATGGTTAACAAGAATATTCCATCAGTTGGGAAATTCCAAAGATATATAAATGTTACCTCCCAAGAGCTGGGATAAACACTAGACCTCTCTTTATTTATTTTTTTTAATTTTTAAAAAAGATTTTTATTTATTTATTCATGAGACACACACACACACACACACACACACACAGAGGCAGAGACACAGGCAGAGGGAGAAGCAGGCTCCATGAAGGGAGCCCGATGTGGGACTCGACCCCAGGCCTCCAGGATCACACCCTGGACTGAAGGCAGCACTAAACCGCTGGGCACCAGGGCTCTCTTCAGAGGCCAAGTTCCTTACCACACAAAAATATATATGAGCTATACAGTATACATGTGTCTATAACAATTATGCATCCATATTTCTAGGTGATCTTAACATATAATTCATATTTCATGTATGTGTGCATACGAAACTGTTCTCCCACTTTATTTCTCAGTAGATATGTTTGCTAATATTTTCAACAATATATAATGAGGAGGAAGGATTGTATTTCACTACTCATGTTTCCATGCAGAATGTCTTCCATTAGAATGATATTCCAAGGCTTTCAGGCACCTTATTCAGTACTGCCAGATGAGAAAGAGTAACTTCCGGGTTAGTGAGTATGATCAAAGGAAATGACATGCTTTGCTCCAATATTCCTGGGTTACTCTGGGTTTCTTTTAACCACAAAAAGCATGATTCTTCTTTTCTCCTATCCCTCCCGCATCCCTCCCGCTCTAGGACAGATTTCTTACAAGTAGGTGGCCATAAGTCTGGTTGGACTAGATAAGTTCAAAGGTATGATTCTTTTCCTGGAGCCTCATCCAGTTCAGGATTTGTTCTGAGTTGTTTGTTTTTCATTAAGTTGTATTATTAATCACTGCATGAAAATAAGCCAGTCTGTGTTTAGATAGACTTCCAAGCATTTTTTTTCTAGCTCTTTTATGATCTTACATAGTATTGTCAGATGTAAATGCGGAGTTAACCGTCTTCCCATTTAACCCATACATAAATCAGAAAGATGACCAGCCTTCCTAGATGTAAGTAATTCTAACCACCCTATAAAGTACATCATGCAGGCATGAACTCAGACCAGAGCAACTAGAGAAAGCCAACTCTTTCAGTCTTTAAATGGTAGTAGAAATAGTTGATGCTGTTGGCCTTGTGAGCTACCTAATATACCAAACAATTGGACCACAGAATATCTGATAAGCTGTATGATATACAGATTCAATCATGCTGCCAGTTGAAAACCTCAATGGAAAATGTGGGATGTTGGAAGTTATAACAGACGAAATCTGTGCAAAACAAAAGAGGCTGAGAAGTCCCATCACAAACAGAGAAAACAGCAAGGCTCTTGCTCAGAGATATATAACAATTATCCATGTGGTTAGATTACTTGATAACATTTTAACTTTAAAAATCATATAGCATCAAAGAAAGTATACATTGTTTGGAAAGTATACATTTTTTTTTATTTTTAAAAAAGTAAATACTAAAAAGAAGTTTAACAAGCTTCATGATTTCTAAAAGAAAGTTGCAGAAACTGACCCAGAGATCACACACCTGGCCATATGGTAAAACAGCAGGCAGTGTACCAGAAATTCTCCTAGAAAGCCTCTGTTGCACTTTACCTTTTTAAAAATGCCTGTTTTTGCATAATTTTACATGAGTTTAACCAGCCACATTATTTGTTTTCTAATTCCATTAAAACTAAAAACAAATGAGAAACATACTGATGGATTATAATGGCAGTAAGAAGTAATTGACAGTAGCACAATAGAGAAAAGACGGAATAAAGGAAACTATCATAAGATCATATATATATATATATATATATATATATATATATATATTTATTTACATACCAACCTAATTATCATGCTACAGAACAGGATAAAAGTGAAATTTTCAAGGAATTATGCTGTGAAGGCTTTACAACACCAGGGAAATATATGTTAAATTTTTTGGAGATTTCAAGAAAAGTATTAATATAATATATGCAGCATTATTTGATAAGATGTAGTTATCTTTAAAAATCCATTTAACTGGCACGCTTTATCATAAATTATAACAGTAGAAAATGTCAAATGATATAATGCTTTGGAAAGGCATGAAGGACTTTGGGATGAATTAGAAAGTCCTCATATTATATAAGCAAGTATTGAGATTCAAAAAGATAATCACTTTCTATGAAGTGGGGTATCTAGACTAGAAGCCAGTGATCTTAAAATATCTATTATGCAGAACACATTTTGGGCATATTACACTTCTGTGGCACTCAATATAAACTTTTGACCTGAAACATTTCCTTACCCATGGGAGCCTTGAATCAAATATGTATTAAACCCATCATAACAGAGCGATTTGAAACTTAGTCCTCCTTACGCTACAAAGAAGAGGGATCACTTCACTGCAGCTTTTTGAACAAATCACTGGACAATTCAGACATTGGAATTGCAATCCATTATGTCCATGATTATCTCCTTCAGAAAAAAATTTTTCACCACTTGCCGCTGAGAAAAATGAAGGCCACAAAAAAAATGTCATCGCAGGTGATAATATCTTCGATATCATTTTTTGGCTTCAAGAAAAGTCATTTCATCTTCTCCACTATTGAGCAAGGAATCTACTGAGCCAAGTATATAAACCACCAAGAAAGAGAAACCATTAACTATTATCAAATCAGTAAAGTTCCATTTGTCATCCCTAAGAACTTTTTGCCTTTCTCAGGAAGCAGTGAGGAGACATTAGCTATGATGCTCTTGGCAGCAAATAAAAGAAAATGCAACCCCAAAAATGGCCTAAATTGAAATGATGACTTAATGTGTCTCATTTGGACAATTTCAGAGGTAGAGCAATCCCAGGACTGGTTAATTGGGTGGGTCAGTGAAATCATCAAATCCTATCAAACCTTGGCTTCTTCTTATTCTTCTGCTCTGTTCTCTTTCAAGGTAATTCACCTTATGATAGAAAGGAGCCTATGGCAAATTCTAGGTTATCAAATGAAGATGTAAGACCCAGCAGAATAAAAGAAAGAAAATAAAAAAAGATGATTTCTTCTGTTTGGCTCATTTTGACACCAAATAAAACAAAATAAAATATCCTTCCTACATCATTCACTGTCAAAGGGGATGGGACTCTGACAGTTTAGGTCAATTCCACCTTACTCTTGTCATGCTACAGTCTTTTTTTTTTTTTTTTTTTTTCATGCTACAGTCTTAAAATGAAACCAGCCAATAGTTTAGGAAGATGAAATCATGTATGATTTTTCCTAAATTTTATAGTTTAGGAACTTAGAGTTTGCCTTATATTTAAGAGGAAAAGTGAAGTAGTAGTAAGACCACTTTCTTTAGATTTCTAATAGTTGAAAAAAAAAAAAAAAAAAAAGATTTCTAATAGGTGTTTTAAGATTTCCTTAAAAAAAAAAAAAAAAAAAAAGTAAAAAAAATCCAGTTACAAGGCCATAAAAGCATGAAGAGAACTGTTGAGGCAAAGTGAGAAGACCAGTTAGAAATTATTTTAAAAATATTCATCTGATATGTGTTGATAGGGATTATGGGAAAGAATTGGTAAATAATAATTTAGGAAAGGGACGTCTGGGAGGCTCAGTGGTTGAGCATCTGTCTTTGGCTCAGGGCGTGATGCTGGTCCCGGGATCGAGTCCCACATTGGCCTCCCTGGGAAGAGCCTGCCTTTCCCTCTGTCTATGTCTCTGTCTCTCTGTGTCTCACATGAATAAATAATCTTAAAAAATAATTTAGGAAATTATGAGTAATTTTATTTTATTTTAAAGGTTGTATTTATTTATTCATGATAGTCACAGAGAGAGAGAGAGAGAGAGAGAGAGGCAGAGACACAGGCAGAGGGAGAAGCAGGCTCCATGCAGGGAGCCCGACATGGGATTCGATCCCAGGTCTCCAGGATCGCACCCTGGGCCAAAGGCAGGCGCCAAACCGCTGCGCCACCCAGGGATCCCGAGTAATTTTACTTTAATTTTCCTGACTGTAGCTGTAATATTTTAATAAAAATATATAGAAAAAATATATATAGCTGTCTGAGGAACCTAATTCTTTATCTCTGAAAAAGAATTATCGATGGGGAAGAATCGCCATACTTTTTCTCTTGCTTTTTTTTTTTTCCTACCTTCAACATTAAAGCAGAAATTCTTAATCAAAGGTCCTTGAACACTGTTTTAACATTGGATTTCAGTGGTACTCACAATACCTCAAAACTATATGTGAATTTTGGGACATGTGGGTGGATCAGTCAGTTGAGCATCCAATTCTTTGTTTCTACTCAGGTCATCATCTCAGGGTTGTGAGATTGAGCCCCATGCTGGGTTGTACACTCAGTATGGATTCTGCTTGTCCTTATCCCTTTGCCTTGTCCTTCTCCCTTTGTACCTCCCCCTGCTCATTTGTACATGCTCTCTCTTTCTCAAATAAATAAATAAATAAATAAAATCTTAAAAAAAGAAAAAACCTCCTATATAAATTTTATGTGTATGCTCATTTTCCTGGGAAATGGATACAATTCTCCTATGTGCTCTGAAGTTTCTGTAATCCATCCCAATTTTGTCATACAGCCAAGAGTCATCAGTTCAGGGATATAACCAAGGTGGTAATGGTCTGGATCTCCATAGGTCTATACACAACTGATGGGGAACAGAAGGCTAGCTGAGGACAAAACACAGCTGATATCCCACAAAGGACCCCTCCCCAGGGGGGGATATGTGTGACATTCCTCAGGAAGTTTCCAATTGTCTTAATGTTAATGCCCTGATAGAGTGAAAAGCAACCTTTAATTTGACAAAACAAGGCCTCCAGTTTTTTATAGATCCTCCTTAACATATGAAAATCCTTTTGAAATCTCTCTTTTCCCTGCCTCACCCAACTCTCAGGTATATAATCAGTCACCCCTCCCTCACAACCCTGGTGCAGCAGCTCTTCCTGCCCAGGGGTCCTGTCCCTGTGCTTTAATAAAACCACCATTTTGCACCAAAGACATCTCAAGAATTCATTCTTGGTCATTGGCTCCAGACCTCACTTATATTCTAACACTTCATCATTTAGCGCCCAACATGGGGCTTTGAGTTTTTACACCTGGACTCTGAGCTTCAGTACAAAGTTGGTAAGTACTTTCTCTCTTCTTTTTACTCTCATTCTAGAGGCCCTTCAAGGAGTACAGTCTTAATGGAACACTTTCACACCGATTGCTCAGGCTGCAATGCTCTAGCTGTTGGTTACTCTATGGGGAGGAGAAAGCCTGCCTTTTGGCTGGAAGTCGGTACCATGGCTGGGATGGTAACAAGACCCAAAAACTTGATATCCTTTCTTAATTCCTGTCCTTAAACAAAGTTGTCTATCTTGGGGATGGGACAGCCACCTAAATCAACAGGACAGCTGCCTGCCTTGACTCCCATGCAAGGTTTCCTCCTCATTGGTCTCATGAGATCCCCTCCACATCCCTGGTCTAGCCACTTCTGGCCGAGAGACCTCCACTGGGAGCTGGCCGAAACCAGTACCTGACTGAATTAAACCCAATGGGGGACCGTTTCCTAGGGAAGCTGGTTGTGTCGGAATATTGCTTAGACCATGATGGATTTCTATCTTTACTATTTTCTGTCAATGTCCTCTACTTAAGCTACAAATTGGGTGACCCTTGTAAAACTTTTCTAGTGTTCTTCATGGTTTAATAATGGCAGATTTTGCCCTCAAGGCAAGGTAAAATAAGGTGTGACATTCATGGCAGGGTATTTAGGTTCACAGAACGGCACTCATTGTAGTCTGGAATGTGATGGGGAAGCAGGAAAGGGCAGGCTTCCTTCCTATAGGGGCCTTTAACAGCTGCAGTGGTCATTGTGATTTTGTCTGGGGGACACCTCGAGTCCCTTTGACACCAAGAACCTCTGACAAATCCTGTGTGTGGGACGCCACCCAGGAGTCGAGTGGGGGTGTTTCTTTGTTAATGGACCTTCTCTCTTCAGTCCCCACTGACCCTCCCTTGGGGTGCATTTTAACCCACTGAGGGTAATTAGGATTGCAAAATTTAGGAAAGGACCAAGCTCCTCTAACAGTGAGATCTATCCATTAGATCTTCTCTACAGGAAATTGGGCAAATGGCCCAAATGTGTCAGCCAGTAAACTCTCCCCCTCCCCCCGACATTGGATAATAATGATCTAATTAGGCCTCCTCCAAGTAAACCCAGGTTGTTGGAGGAAACATAGGCCATTCCAGATGAAGGGGACTCGTCTCCTTTCACTGTTCCTCCTAATAGATAAGGGGGCTCCTCCCTCACTCATTTTCTGGGTTAATAACCATAATTGGAGCCAACTGTGGTTAGCCTACCTCGGGCCGGGGACTTTAAGGAGTATTCCCAAGCAGCTGCTGAAACTCCCTTTGTTTCGGGGAAGTTCCCTGTCTTCTCTGGCCTGACATGGACTGCCTATTCCCCCCTTGGTGGGAAAACCTGGTATTTCCTCTCTTGGAGCTGATGAGCTCTAGAACCAGGAATCCTTTCTCTGCCTTCAGGCAGCACTTCACCTCTTGCCTTCCCTTCCTCCTCCTGCTTCTGCACCACCTTGGGTGCAGCTGCATAACTGGCTCCTATACCAGCCTTGGTGCTTCTGGCACCATTAGCTCCTCCTACCCTCGTTTTCTCAAGGAGGAAAGAAAAGCACCCCCTGGACTTAACACTCAGATTTCCCCACCAGTGTCTCAGGTAAAAATTGACAATGGGAAAGGAAGATTCAGGTGGAATATGAATTGGTATTTGAACCAACATTAGTTCCTTGGTTTAAGGTACACCTGTCCTTAAAGTTACCAGCATTAAATGTGAAACTTTTATCCTACCAAGGTTTGCTGAAGGTCAAGATAAACTCATGTTATTTCTGCTGCAATTTGTTAGCAAAAAGATAACTTGAAATGATGGTTAATTGTCTCAAAGTTTTCAAAAGTAATTGTTAAGACAGCTTTCAAATTCTTTGGTAACTTGAAACTATGAAGTTTTGCTTGGATAATCATCTAGGTCTTTTCCAAATAGGATAAAGTGCTAAAGCATTGATTACTGGATGTAAGTTTGTGCTTTTGACTTGTTACTGCAAAGAAAAGAAGGGAAGTAATGCTATGTGTAAGAGAGATGTAAGGAATGGAAATAGAATTTTTTAAGGTTTTAACAAACTTCCCAAGTTTTGAGTTGTAAATGAAGTCTCTTAGGCCTTTTAATTTGGTATGTTAAGTCACTTTGGAAGCACTGTTGAATAAGCCTTATGTTAGGGTAAATGCTGTAACTATTCTAGAGGTTATGTGCAATTCCTAAAGTTTTAATATGTTTGAATTTAAGAGCATCACTTGGTTTTTTGGTCATTCAAATGTTATATGTCACAGAAATAACTTGAGTTTCCTTGTCAAGAGCATCATACTGGACTCATCAGATTATTAACTGTGTCCACTTCTAAGTTTTTGTCATTTATAATTGTTATTCTCTTGCAAAATGAATTTCATCTTCAAGGAGATTCATAAAAGATCTTTAGGATGAATACAGGTATTCAATGTCTTTAAAATGGATAAAAACTTCCAGAACTAACCTGCATTCAAACTAAACAAAAATAGTAATATGGGACTAAATAAATTGGGAAAAATGATTATATATAGTTGTTGTTATACTCTTGGTTAAAACTTTGCTGTTCCTCTAATATTTGCTGTTCCAGACTAAGTTAACTTTCTCTTGACATCAGTGATAAATAGAAATAATAATAAAACAAATTGAAACATTAACTTTTCTCTCTAATGAAATTCAAAAGTTCTCTGAATAAGCATTCTTCTATGGTGACCATAGTCATTTGCATAGATTCAATAAGAATCTGTTCTTGTAACAGGACACTAATGGAAATATTGGTTATTTTACCAAGGTTTTGACTGGAATGTCATATTGGAGAGACATGCATAAACTCAGGTATGACCAAACAGCTTTAAGGAGCTAAGGTTGACTTTATAAAACCTGGGGCCACAAAGCTACTTGGAAATGTTGGCCTGATACCTTGCTTACGGAGTCGTGCCCCACCCCCCCCCCCCCTCCCCGGCCTTACCAGGTGAGTAAAGAACAGTACTTCCTGGCAGGTGCAGGACATCAGGATGCCTTGGGAACCTCATGAAAAGGAAAAGGAATCTGCCCAAATCTACGGGTATTGCAGGCATGTCTGATGGCAAGTACTTGGCTTGGCTTCTGGCCTGGAGAGGCTACTTAAAATTTCAACCTAGAGATTCCTTATAAAACGTTCCAGCAAAGCAGATTCTTTTTTTTTTTTTTTTTTTTTTTTTTCAGCAAAGCAGATTCTAAAACATCTATATGATCAGTCATCATCCTTGCTGAGCTTATGTAAATAGGCCAGGTTTGTTAAAATTGGAATTGTTTTGCAAACAAATTAGTCTTGACTATCTCTGGAAATGAGGGTTATGTTAGAGAGAAAAATTGTTTTCAATAACACACCTAAAATTCTAGTTCTGATTGTCTTTAAACGTTTTAACTGTTGCAGAAGGTAAAACTTGCACTATCATAAAAAACACTGCTGTGTATACATTCCAGATTACCACAAAAATATTTATGGGTTTCTATCTGACATGAATACTCAAATTGGTGCTTTAAATCATCTCTTTCCTTTTATGATTGCTTTAAATGCCTGAACTGGAGGAAAATTATCAAAGGTCAACTGTCAAAGGTCTTCACTTTCTCATTATAATATTTGTTATTTATTTGTTATTTCTGGTGTCTCCCTGACTATTGCAAAGACTCCTTCACTGCCATAACTTCCAGCTGACAGATGATCCTGCCTTCTCAAGGAGGTTCATGCATTGTCCTTGTTGGGTTCAGCTGCCTTCTCCTTTTTATAACTCCCCGATATGTTCACCAACTGACAAATATTGACCCATAGGTAGGGACATCTCTAGGCCCCTACTCTGCAGGAAGAAGTTACAGAATATGAGACCTTCCACCTTCAATGACCTTAAAGATTTAAGGGTCAAAATTTTTCAGGGGGGAAATGATGAGGAACAGAGGGCTAGCTGAGGACAAAGCACAGCTGATATCTCACAAATGACCCCCACCCAGGGTGGGATGTGTGTGACATTCCTCAGGAAGTTTCCAATTGTCTTAATGTTAATGCCTTGCTAGAGGGAAAAGCAATTTTTAATTTGACAATGACAAGACCTCCAGTATTTTATAGGTCTTCCTTAACATATGAAAATCCTTTTGAAATCTCCCTTTTCCCTGCCTCACCCAACTCTCAGGTATATAATCAGCCACCCTCACAATCCTGGTGCAGCAGCTCTTCCTGCCCAGGGGTCCTGTCCCTGTGCTTTAATAAAACCACCATTTTGCACCAAAGACTTCTCAAGAGTTCTTTCTTGGACATCATCTCCGGATCTCATCTACATTCCAAAACTTCATCACAGCTGGTCAAACGTTTCAACAGTTGTGGCTTGCAATCTGCTGGATGCATAAAGCTAACTTCCTTTCTAAACCCTAGTTCCAAAATTACGAGTAGGGAGGTACTGGTAGTAGTAAATATCTTGGCAGTATGAAAAGACCACAGAACCCAGACTTTTCACCTACCACCCTTATAAATGTTGGCACTGTGCTCACCCATTTATGGCATAATTTTTTTCACTATAAAATATGGATATTAATGATGTTTGACGCACATGATTTATCAGCTGAAGCAAAGGTATATTTTGTAAACCACCCATATTTCCTAGCTGGGAGTAGAACTGGTTTAATCATAAGGATCATGAAATTCAAGCTTGAAAGACCTTTACTTGAAGGGGTCTCCTCCCTGGAAAGATCTTGGCAATGTATTTATATGATCGGATATTGACAAACTTTCAAAGTGATATATTTTGACCAGAATTGGTTAGGAAGACTCTTAATGATCTCCCTTCACATTTCTCTCTATGCTGGAGGCATGTGGATGGCTATTGATCTTTCGGGGATCCACCCTAAGAATCTGATGAGTTGGGGGAACTATTAGTTTGAATTTAGTATGATTGATGAATGTATTTTATCAATAATTCCATGTATAGTTGTTGCTATTAGACTGGGTATAAGAACAAGAATGTTCCAGGGGTATTTGGGTGGCTCAGTCAGTTAAGCATCTGACTTGGTTTCAGCTCAGCTTATAATCTCAGGGTCAGGAGATCAAGCTCTGAGGTGGGCTCCACACTCAGTGGGAGTCTGCTTTATCTTTAGCTTTCTCTCTGGCCCTCCACCAGCTCATGCACTCTGTCTCTGTCTCTGTCTAAAATGAGTAAAATAAAATATTAAAAAAAAAAAAATTAGAATACTCCATTCCAACGCATTGTGTCCACCTTCCTAGCACTTGACACAAGGAGTCAGGACCAGAGGTCTTAAAATATCAACATAACTTGCAATGCCTAGCATCACAGCTGTGCTGTGAACAGTGGAAGAGAAACAGCTAGAAACATGGAGTCAGAAGCTAGTCTGTAGAAAACTGTCCAGTTACAATACATGTAAAATCATAAACTACAGAATTCAATTTTATTTGAAATCCAGCCAAAACGAAAAAGTGTTTTGTTTTGTTTTTGAGGACTTAGGAATATCAATAACAAAACATATAAAATTATAAACATTATATATGTGTAGGAGAGGAAAAGTAATTTTCCCTCTACCCTTCTGGGTTCTTGGCTGAGACTGCTGTAATAAATGACAAAGTAACAGAAAAAAAACAAACAAGTTTAATAACAGATACCTCCTGTTTACATGGGAGAGTCCCAGGAAAACTGAGCAACTCTGTAGAGGTCCCAAGCCTTCTCATTAAATACCATCTTCATCTAATAGCAAAAGGATGGAGTAGGGGTGGGGGAAGGCCTTTAAATGGGAGACTAAGGGGAAAAACAGTCACAAGTAATAAAGGTGTGGTTTTGTTTTGCAGATCTAAGTCAATGCCTTCACTGATATGAGCTTCTAGAGAGTAACTCATCCTTTTCCACCTGGTACAGAGAGGGGACACACTTACAAATGAAAATTTCCTTCATAAATGTAAATTTCTTTTACAACAGGGTAGCTCCTACTGCATTTTCAAAGCTCCTGTGTCTGCATTTCTGAAAAATAATTAGCCTCAAGATAATCCTTATGCCAAAGAGGCATGTTTTAGGGTGGCAAATTCTATTCCCCTTCACATGCAAATATTCTTTACATGCTAATCTCATAAAATAGACCAGAATTTCTGATGTAAATTTCTTACTGATTTGACATAACATTGCCAGCAAAATACCATATTAAGCCACTAGAATTAGAATAGCAGCATCTAGCTAGTGATACATGCATATTTTTACATATAAAAAATTGATTGATATTTAAAATTCATCACCATTCAAGAAAATTAAACAATTAATAAAATATTTACTATTAATCATGTAATACAAAAGATGGAATTATCTTTCTATTTCTCTTAAAAATGATATTAAAAATCTCCTTGTAAGATTAAGCAAAAATTTTGTAGCACAAGATAGAGGAAACTTAGAGATGTCATGTAGTTACTTAATAAAATATTTTATGGATTTTAAAGTATTTTTACGTCTCAACTATTATCTTTATCTCATTCTAAATAAATGTTTACTTTCTTACCTGGATGGCTCAAATTGTGCCAATGCCACCTCCACTCAGCCTTCCCCCCAAAATTGTGTGTTTAAGTCCTTACCCTCAGTAACTTAGAATTTACCTCATTTGGAAATAGGGTCATTGCAGATGTAATTTAGTTAAGATGGGGTCATAGTTGGGTAGGGTGGGATCTTAATCCAGTATAGCTGCTGTCTTGCAAAAAGGAGAAATTTGGACATACACATACAAAGGGAGAAAATGTAAGTTATGCTTACACAAGCCAAGAAACCTCCTGAAGTGAGGAGAGAGGCCTGGAACAGATTCTTTCCTAGTCTTCAGAGAACAGCCCTGCCAACTCTTTGATCTCTGATTCCTAACTTCCAGAACCATGAGACAATACATTTTTGTTGTTTATGCCTGTCAGTGTGTGGTATTTCTTTTTATGAAAACCCCA
This sequence comes from Canis aureus, assembly GCF_053574225.1. Classification (NCBI taxonomy): domain Eukaryota; kingdom Metazoa; phylum Chordata; class Mammalia; order Carnivora; family Canidae; genus Canis; species Canis aureus. The sequence goes on along the minus strand of NC_135622.1, from coordinate 55,205,887 downwards.
GGAAACTAATACAATATTTATAAAAGTTTCAGTTTCCACACATTTTGTAGGCACACCTCCTGGGTAGCAACAATAACATTTCTATAACAGCCACAAATCAGCAATTCTGCTCTCAGCACTTAAACCCTGTGAACATCCTATCCAATTTTTTCATACAACAAACATCATGTTACATAGTCCCTACAGATTATGGCTTCCTCATGATGTCCAGCATTGGTGTTTTCTTCCTATCCATTGTTGTGATGAGGATATCTAAAACTCCAAACACCAACCACACCTTCAGCATCTGTCACATACAACCAGAGTGGGTGCCCCCAGCTGCCAAACTCACTCAAATCAATGCTAGAGCTATTGGTAACTTACACACTTGATGTTTTATAGATCACAAAGAAATTTAAAAGTCCGTAATTTTCATTAATTTTATGGCACTTGCTTTTTCTAGGGCTCATCTTTTAGTCCAGGGATCCTAACTTGGGAAGGTAACAATCTGAATTTTTAAAAAGTTACAAACTGATTCAATAAATATTTAAGTGTCTATTTTATAGTGGATGCCAATGGATAAAGAATATCATTCCTGATATCCTATCCATGGAGCTTATTTTCTTATGAGTGAAACAAGCAGCAATCCAACTGGTTCACAAAAATGTGAAAAGACCATTTTGTTAAATGCTGTATAAGGTGCTATACTCTTGTACCTCCTTCAAAATCAAAAGCACTACTGAAGGTCAGTAAAGTTATCTGATAAGGTGATAACTAATCTAATAACTGAAAGGTCAATGAGAATTAGGTTAACAAGAAAGGAATGCGGCAACATTTTTTTTGCAAAAGACACCATATTGGCCAAAAGGCTTGAGAGGAAAAAAAAAAAATGGCTTGTTAGAACAGCTCACGGACACAGGAGTAACTGGCAGATAGTTATTCTTAATACAGGCAAAAGGTGTTTTCAATCAAATTTTTACATACTGATGCTTACTTAAGGTTTGCTTTTGCTTAGGATAGCCCTTTGTCTCTCAGACTTCCAGGAAGGAGATTCCATCTCTCTAGATATCTCTATAAAATAGAGAGTACAATTTTCCACGATGAGAGCAATGCTACTCATTTTTTATTACAATATAGTTGTATACAATGAAACACAGGTAACTAAAAACACTATCACTATCATAGCTCTCAACAAGGTGTTACTAAGATAATGTCTCTTTAAGATTCTCTTGAACAAACATTCAATCAATGTAAGGTGAATTGTAAACATCATTGTCATTTGGATTTAAAATATTTCACATAGTTAAAATCACAAATATACAAACACATGATGGAGACAAACAAATTGTATTAAGCGACTGAGGATAATCCAAGAGCAATTACATCAATTAAAATATCACATAATCTCTTCAGTTATATTCTCCCTTTCTTGGATTGGCACAATTCATAATTTTAGTATATCCATTTGCGTATCACAGATATTTACATTGAAACACAACGGTGTAATCATTATTTGAAAGGCAGAGTGAACACAAGCTTTCGAGGTAGACAAAAAGAGGTTTCAATTTTGGTTTAGCCATTTGTTTATGCTGGGTCTTCAGCAAGCCACTTGACTTTTCAGATGATGATTTCTCTGCAAATCTTAAGTAGAGTGAATATTACTTATCAGATGGTGGTTTTGGTGAGGATTATAAAAATAACACTTTTTAAAATGCCTGCTAGAATGCTTGGAAGAAAATATATTCTAAACAAATGATAGCAAATTTAGAATTCTATATCCAACTGTGTGTATATGACTGTGTTTATGAGAAGACAGCCAGTTCAACTGAACTGAATCCAGAACATAATTAGGATAGTTAATTTCGGTTAACATTTGTTTTCAAATTTTTGCCTGTGTCCCATGAAAATACAGTTACTGATATTCTTCAAAGGAAGACATTGAACATTGAATAAGTAACAATGTTGTTATGTCATATCCTATAGATTATACCTAGCATTTCCAAGTATACTTTTCTACTTCCTCCCATTACAAAATCCCATATTTTAAACATTTATAATTTGAAGAAAAAAATAACACTTTCTTCTAAGTGTTATTTTTAACCAAGAAAGAAGAATTATTTTAGAGTCTGATACTTACTAACTAGCTACTTTTGGCAAATGACTTCATAAAAAACATATTCTCTAAGATGACACTAATTAATAATGATAACTTAATATTTATTGAGAACTTATGTTAGGTCAGAGGCCATTCTAGCTTCTTTGATGTTTGATTTATTTAATTCATACCAAAACATTAAAAACATTTATCAAGTAATGATAATGATAGCAGTCAACATAAAAAAACAAAAAACAAAAAACAAAACAAACAAACAAACAAAAAAAGGGAGAGAATCAGGATCCTATGAAAACTTCCAAAGTTTTCACATTTCACACTTGGTTAAAAGTGGGTTTGGCCAAGAATTGGAGTTCATGTAAACTTTTCCTGAAACAGGAACATCTGAACTCAAATGCAAGGAATAGCGTGATCATGCAAAGTCAAGAGCATGTACAAATACCCGTGGTGGAAGGAAGTATGGGGCTTCTTAGGAAATGAAAGGCCAGTGCAAGTCAGAGCACAGGGCTGAAATGGACATGATGCTGAGGATGTGCTGATTGTTCTCATTATGGTATGGTTTCACTGGTATGTGTTTATGTCCAAACTTATCAAATGTATACATTAAATATGTACAGGTATATCTAGTATACCTGAATAAAGCTACTTAAAAAAAGATAAAAAAATAGCAATCAAAGAGATCTAGGGATGAGGCCATTGAATTACCCTGCTGATGTTGAGGTGTTTTTGTTTTTGTTCTTGTTTTTAAATGCTTCTTACAAAATATCAACAAATACTCAAAAGCACAAAAAGCCAGCTCAAGGAATTACTGCAAAATTAACAATAGTCCATGAGTAAAAGGCATTCCCAAATGTCTTCTCTCTACCTCAAAATAGCCAATTCTAAGGTACAAAATTACAGCTTAGCCTTTAATATTTTTTGTCTGATTTCTTTTACTCATTATTATGTTAGGGAGATCCATTTACTTTGCTGAAAGTTGTTATAATTTGTCCATCTTATTTTTCATTCTGTTATATTAAAGGCCATATTTTTTATTCATTCTACTCTTAGTGCTCATAAGAGGATTTTTCTAGACATAAAAACAACATTTTAAAAACTTCACTACATTTTTTAAAAGATCTCTTGGTATACTATGTCCACATTTCTGTTGAACCACAGTTGATACGTCATGAGATATTCATATGTTCAAATTTAGTAGATGCTAAATTGCTTTCCAAAATGACTGTGCTGCTTTATGTTCACACTACATCCTCTATGTTCCTCATAGACCATCTCTGTCAAATTGTAAGAATTAGGACGTCTGTCTGGCTCAGTTGGTGGAACATGCAACTCTTGATCTCGTGGTCATAAGTTCAAGCTCCATGTTGGGGGCGGAACTTTTAAGAATCTAAAGGCAACCCAAGATAGGAAGATCTCTCAAAAAGATTTGTCACTGTGATTTTTTTTTCTAATGGAGTAAATTCCAATAAGATTCATACAATCACCACAAAGTTTGTAATATAATTGTACTTGTGAAAGCCCCAACAGCATGTGATGAAAAGGACAGAGAGCAAACTATGAAAAGAGGTGTTTAGACCTTAAACTCTCTGTAGGCAGGAAGCTATCTCAGAAAGCTAATAAATTCCAATCCATGTCTTTTCTTGTAGGAAAGAAAAGAATGAGGCAGAGTGCAGAACCAAGACCCTAGAGGACAGATCCAAGAACCATGGAGAATAATACCCAGGAGGTCTATATTACCTTATTTAGAGAATCTTTCCAAAAGGCAACATCCAGATTAGTGTGCCTATAGACTTTCTGACTTGAAACAGAATGCTCACTTTTGTTTATGTAATTTGTTAGAGACTGATATGAGATGAGCATGTTGGCACATGCGTGCATGTTAGATAAATGCTATGTTATTATTTTTGGCCTTTTTTTTTTGCAGGACTCTTTATCTACTAGGTTTTTTTTTTAGTCAAAAATATTTTTTAAGATGGTTTCTTAGAATTTCATATTTCATTCTTAATTAACTTTACTATTAAAATGCAAGACATTTGTTATTGATCCCCAATCAGAAAGCACATACATAGCCTCATGCCAAATATTTCTCAAATATATATTTAGTTGATCTTTTAATGGTTTTTATCCTCAAATCTGAAAACAGCAAGAGCCATACCTGATAAGTGCATATCTATGCCAGAGTCTCAGACTACAGGCTCCCTTGAACCATGCTGGAAATCAGCTAGAGGCCAAACCCAGCACACAGAACATTTCCCAACATGAATCTTATGGCATAAAATGGCTGCTCAATAATATATGAATATACATTGAATTAGTTCATCAATGAATGGTCCGCAGACATTGGGCTCAATTTAACTCTACCATCTTTCAAATTATGTTCTCGTCAAATTGCCCAACAAGTTACTCAATTATATAGTTACAATCTCACTTTTTACTCAACTTTGGCAAATCATTAGTGATTTTTTATAACTATCATACAGATGAAGCGACTGTTGCCCAGAGAGATTAAGTCGCTTATACAAAGTCATGATTATGATTTTAACTTTTCCTTACTGGGAAGGAAACTGTTTGCATGCAGGCAAATCTAGATACATACATATTTTAAAGCCTGGCATGGTTCAGAAGAATATTCTAAAACATTTTCAGAGCCCAGCATGTTGGACTGGGAAATAAACTCAAAGCTTCTAGGTCTCTATATACTCTTGTTTTCTTTCTACCCCACTGCCATTCCTTTTTAATTTTCTTTGATGGTTCTTTACATTCTTCATTGCTAAATTTTGAACTGTCCCTGTGCCTATTCTTTTGAAAACTCGTCTCCCTCCCCCAGTATTTCTCACTCTTCCTTAAAATTCTACATTCAAACAAAACAAAACAAAACAAAAAAATTCTACATTCAAGGGACGCCACTGAATGCTCAGCGGTTGAGCATCTGCCTTCAACTCAAGGCATGATCCCAGAGTTCAGGGATTGGGTCCTGCATCAGGCTCCTTGCATGGAGCCTGCTTCTCCTCCCTCTACCTATGTCTCTGCCTCTCTCTGTGTCTCTCATGAATAAATAAATAAAATCTTAAAAAAGAAATCTATATTCCATAACTTGACTCCTCTGTGGTTCCATTCCGTATTATATCATTGAATATCATCCATGCATGTTGACTCTGATATTTATATCAAATATGGATCCATTCTCCAAACTAAAACCCAGACTATATCTCCAACTGCCTTAACAGCCTACCCACTTGACTTTTTAGTAGTCATTTCAAACATATGCTTCTTTTCATTCTAATCATGCCCTCCCAGATAGACTCTCTCCTCACTCATCCTAGTTGATGTCAACCCCATCTTTACAAATACTCAAGTAAAAAAAAAAATCAGATTCATCAGACTCTTCTTTTTTTCTGACACTCCAAATATAGTCAGTATATTTAAAATACACCCAACATCCAACTTCTCATATTCATTATGTGTTAGTTTGGGTCCCCTGAGAATTAGATACCAAGATAGGATTAAATATGCAAATATATTATGGAAAAAGTCCTTGAAACAAAATGATAATGGAGGCTGGAGAGACAGAATAGAATGCAGGTCTGATTCCAAGTAAAGGGGAAAGAGATGAGGAGTTAGTCTAAGTGGTTTGACAGTGAAACAATTTTTTTAAAAAGATTTTATTTTTTTATTTGAAAGAAAGGGAGAAAGCACAAGCAGTGGGGAGGGGCAAAGGGAAGGGAAGAAGGCAACTCCCTGATAGGCAAAGAGCCTGACAAGCAGGGCTGGATCCCAGGACCGTAAACTCATGACCTAAGCTGAAGTCAAATGCTAAATGGACTGAGCCACCCAGGTGTTCACAAAATAATTCTAAGGAGAGCTTGGCAAAGCTATTGGAGGGATTTAAGCCAAAGCCACCTGTGAGGGGATCTCTCTGCCCAGAAATGAGCTTGCCTTAGCATCTCTGCCACACTCAGTCATTGGCTAGGCAACCCCTGGGAAATAATGTGGCCCTTTTAGAACCACTGATGATTTCAGAGTGCTTCCAGTAGTCAGAGATCTGGGAGGTGCATTCTTACAGTGTCATTCTCATAGTGTCATTACCTTGCTCCTCACCATTATCATCTCTCAGTAAGATTATCAGAAAAGTTTGTTAATTAGTCTTATTTATTTGCCTTTCCCTCACTTTACCTTTTCTCGGCATCACTTCTATTGTGCCTCTTTTAAGACATAAGTCAAATCTTGTCACTGCCTACTTTGTTTTCTACTTCCCCCAAAGAGATGAAATCATATGAGAAAAGGGGTTCTTATCCAACTGCTGCATTGTAGTGTCTATACAATTACATACATAGATTAAGTTCTCAGGAAATATTGTTTGCATTTATTAATGGTGATAATCCAAGGACTTCTGTATAAGAGAGATGGGCATGCACATTCTAATTTTAACAACTATTACTTCTCTTTGAAGAACTCAATTTCTGTATCTCAGTTTTGTCAGCTGAAAAATAGTAGATTAATGCAGTCCAGAAACTATCATATGTGTGTTGTGGGTATTAAAACACACACACACACACACACACACACTCACACACCTTTACAATATTTCAGATGTTCCAAAAATCCTTTCATCATTGCAATCCTTATCCAGTTAGATTGGAGTCTGTTTCCTCTCATTCCAGACCCAACTCTTCAGGTAATAATTCAATTACAACACAGATTGGAACATTTTCACTCTGAGGTAATTTGTTTTTAATTTCCTTGGGGGATTATAAATCACTTTTCTTTCTGACCAGAGATTTTTTAGGAGTATAAATTAATGGAATTTGAGTTTTTATTAATTGAGATTCAAAATTCAGCTGTGCTTTAAACAGTATATAAACAGAGAAAAAATATTTTAAAAGTCCCCCGACATAATCCCTTCATCTATAATAGGGTAGTGATACTTTTCTGTCCAAAAGGCTCTAAGGTTCATAAAATGTATAAGAGATTTATATCAAGTAGTCCATACCCTTAAAGGTGCCACTTTACCCGAAGGTGATGGAAGGTCAGTGATTCTCAATAAAGATAGTGAAAGCATTAGATCATTTCCATATACTTGAAGGGCATAGTTTCTTATTCGATACAGCTTTGGTTTCTAGCACACCACTGCTCCTAAAATGACTAATGAAATGAAATATTAGTATTCCAAATTCAGTGTATCATAATTCTAGGATGACTGAAGAATAAGATAAAGTCATCATCAAATAAGGTCATCTGTGCATAAAACACATTTATCCCCCAAGTTCTCTCCTGGAGACATACTACTCCTGACCTGAGATGTCCTATGTCAATATGATGTATTGGATGAATTATTTTCTGTTTAATGCTAGGGCAACAACATGTCTTTTCTTTATTGACCTTGATACCTCATTTTTAGAAATACAAGCATCAAAGTTTCAAAAGATCTGGCCATAACCCTGTTCTATCTTTCTTCCAGTGGATTTTTTAATTGCATCTCACCTTCCACCCAAGAGCCCAGATCCTCCCTGCTGTTCTGTGCTTTCTGCAGAAAACAGACTAATTCCTGCTCATTAAATATGCAATGAAAGATAGAGGATTTGTAAGTAATTGGCTTATAAAAAACAGACCAATGTTTATTTTGCTAAAAATTTGCTCATGAATTTTTAAAACATGGAGCTTTATTACAAAGCCTGAAAGTATAATTGATTACATTTTGTCACAATAATTTCTAGCATAATTATTAATTACTTAATTCATACACTGAATTTTCAGTCATTCATTCTGGTGAGATGAGCATCAAAAAAACCCCCAAAAAACCCCAAAGCAAATCCTGAGGCCATGGTGCTACTAGTTGAGAGCAATGGAAACCACCAAGATTCTTAAAAAGATTTTTTTTCCAGAAACTATGTTGCTTGAATCCAACAAACACAATTATTGTAAAAGTTATATTTTATTAATAGTTTTATAATAAATTAGTAGTCATAGCTTATCACCCACCTGGGACACACTTAAAATGGAACAGGGGTGTAATGAAAATTATACCAAGACATCAGCAAAAACTGGATCTGTTCCAGACAATTTAAGTTCATCCTGCACTCTAGTTCAATCCATCATCTCTAGTTTAAAAATAAGCCTGCAAAGATGGTGATAATTTGCCCAAGATCACACCAACTTACGTAGAATGTGAACCTTTATCTCCCAACTAGAAAATACATGTTCTTTGTACTGTGCTACATTGCCTCCATACAAACACATGCTTTAGATCTGGCCTTTGAAAAAAAATTACAAAAAATATAGGAGGAATAAATGAATGTCTGTGGAGAAGATACTGTTGGGCTGGAGGTAACAGTCCATTGGGAAACAAAGAATGGACATGGCTATGGCAGAAAGTGTATATGTAAAGGAGAGATCTACTCTGAGATGGGTACTTCCATGATAACATGGTGACGGACCAGATAGCATGTAAACACACCCAGAGCAATACATCTGAAAAGCTGGGTAAACTACAAAACACACACACACACACACACACACACACACACACACTCTCTCTCTCTCTCTCTCTCTCTCTCTCTCTCTCTTTTTAAACAAAACATTCATTTTGATGCGTGGCTGAGTTTACAAGAAGAGAAAAGAAGTACCCAAGCTCCCAAAATATGAGAGAAAAGTAAATAATAAGGGAGTCACACTGAGTGCTAAGTTGGCTACATTGAGGGTAAATTTCTATCTTTAGATCTAAAAATACTTAAGTTTTCAAAGATATAAGGGGTGAGGATACAAGACCTGGGGCCCCCTTGAGGCAGAGAAGAGAAGAGAGACACCTGTCTACCTCTGAGGTGATGGTTCTCAACAGGGGGTGGTACAGTTAAGCTACTGCATGCTGGTACCTTAGTTTGGCTCTTTGTTTATATCAATGAATAGGGGATACTACAGGGATTTAGAAAGCTCATAACTTTTTAAAATATAAAAAAAATGCAAGCTTATTGTAGAATACAAAGTATTTTTTAAACTAATTATTTATTAAATTCTATTTGGAGACTCAATTATATATCCATAATGAATAATCATCAGAAAAATAAATACCATAGATTTTGTATAAACATGAATTGTAACATCCATGATTATCAGGTTCAGCCAAAAATGGAAGCATACAATTTTCAAAGCATTGAAAAAAATTTAAACAATTTTTAAAACATATAAAGTGTGACTCTTCTTTATTATATAATACCTTAATTTCAATATACTGTCTTAGGGGCACCTGGATGGCTCAAAGGTTGAGCACCTGCCTTTGGCTCAGGTCATGATCCCAGGGTCCTGGGATCAAGTCCCACATCGGGCTCCCTGTAAGGAACCTACTTCTCCCTCTGCCTGTGTTCCTGCGTCTCTCTGTGTGTCTCTCAAGAATAAATAAATAAAATCATATATATATATATATGTCCAGAATATATATATATATATACATATATATATATATATATATATATATGTATATATATATATATATTCTGGGTTCTACTAACAGTTCCACCTTCAGGAACTGTGAGACAAGAAACCAGAGAAATTAGCATATATTATCTTCAGTCTCTTTGATGTGGTTTGTGAAGACGAAACATCTGTTGGCATAAATAACAGCTCATTTGAAAGCAGAGAATGAGATCTTTAATAATCAATATTTTGTGTTCACCGAAATGTCAGTATTTATTTTCTGCTTCCCATTCTGGTTCACTTTATAATCCTCTCTGTGGATTATGTGTTCAATTTAATCACTAGAGAGTGTTAGGTGGAATTAAAATTGGCACAGTCTTTGTGGTTACACAGATCTAGAGTGAAGCCCCAACTTTTCAATATCTGTCTGAGCAAATACAAATGCTTGACCTCCTATAGACCTTGTATTTTTTATGTTTTAAATAAAGATAAGTATGCCTATCTTACAGGATGGGTATAGAATTATTAATAATACATGCATACAAAGCCTCTGGCATAAAGAAGATTTTCAAAAATATACGTATTATTATCATCACTATACATCAGAATTACCTGTGGAATATTTTTATAATTCAGACCCACGTGGAAGAAATCATGTTGTCTAGGCCATTACAGAGACTGCAGATATGTACAAACAGCAACAGAGACATTTGTATTCATATTAGATTAAGGATAGCTACCTAAAAGTCTTTTGCTTTACAAATATCCTTTCTAAGCTTCACAAGTTGCAAAAGCTTCATTTATTTTTCCTGACAGGTATCTCGGATTAAGATACAATTTATTTGGTGGCTACGTTTCATTTGGAAACTTCTTCAGAGGCTTGATTTCTGAAAATCTTCAAAACAGTTCTAATCGGTCTTTAGCTTTGCATTGCAGGTAACTAGACTGTGAGCTTCAGGGAGATAAAATTACTTTTCTCAGGTGACACAAGTGGTAAGCACAAAGTGAAGTCTGAACTCAGGTCTCTTAAGACCTATAGTCTAATGTTTTTCAATACCTAGCTCAAATACCTGCTCCTTTCAGTGTTTTTTATCAGGTGGGTTCTCAGTTTTGACTTTCAGGGGGCCAGCATGCCCTACCTATCTTCACCCCAGCACTTTTCACTCTGATCTGCACTTTCTTGCTTGCATCTCTCTAACACACTGGGTGTGGGGTACTACAGGGAAGGGGAAGTACTCTTACAACCACATTGTAACATGCTCACTTAAAGACAAAAAATACTGAATTGGTACATGAACTGGGCTTGGCACCATTTCCTGTCTTTTTCATGAAGATGCCGTTGGTTGAGGATGGAAAGTTTAAACTCTGTGACTCAAACTCTCACTAGCCAAAAGATAATATCCATCAAAATAACCAAATAATCAGGTAGAAATTACATTTTGAAATATATCTCCATGATTGGACTCAGACAGAGGGCAGTTCAGAAATTCTTCATGAAGAAATATTTTCTCTTAACAGCAGGTTGCAATGCATAGGTCAAGAATTTGAGCCGAGAGAAGTCAGTACTCATTTGAAGAAAAATTGGAACTGTATGATGTTGTGCAGTATTTGTCCATCTTAGAGTGGAAAAAAGCTTTTTATTTGTTTTCTTTTAGTCTCATAGTATATAAATACATTTCTTTTTTAATACAATTATTTTTCTAAATGGTTATAAACTTACTAAAAAGTTACAAGTACTGTGAAGGTTTTTTTTTTCTGAACCATCTGATAATAGGCTGCCTGCATGATGTCTCATTAAAACCAAATACTTTAATGTAGTTTCTTACAAAAAGAACTTTTTCTTAGATCACCTCAATTTAGCTTTCAAAATCTGGAACTTACCTATGAATCATTATTACCCTTTAATCCTCAGATCTTGTTCAAGTTTTGCCAGTTGTTCCAATAATATCCTTTATAAGAAAATCAATTCTAAAGTACATATTGCATTTCATTTATTTATGATATGTTTCTTTGGACTCCTTTTTCAATTTTTCCTTGCTTTTCTTGACCTAGATATTTTTAAATATTACATGTCAGTTATTTTTAATTTAATTTGGTGGGCCATGATTAAGACAAGGCTGGATCTGCAGGCAAAGGCTCTAGGATGTGATTGGGACAAACTGAGCCCAAGACTCACAAATTCATTGATACTTGACTCTTCGACTTCTCTAGACTTTGACCTTCAGCATTTCTTCCAAGATACCCACTCCATCCACACAAGACTGCTGTCTGTTTTTTAGCCTGGCTTAGCAAACAACTTTCACATGGTCTCCATCCTCACCAAGAACTGAAACTGGTTTATTGTATTAGTCAGGATTCTCCAAAGATACACCACGATAAGGGGTGTGTGTGTGTGTGTGTGTGTGTGTGTGTGTGTGTGTGTGTGTTTAAGGAATTGGTTCATAAAATCTGATGGAGGAGGCTGGCCAGATCAATTTTGCAAATGAAGTCAGAAGGCCATCTGCTTGTAGAAGTCTCTCTTGTTCAAAGGGATCAACGTTTTGTTCCACTCAGGTTCTCAACTGCCTGGATGAGGGTCTCACTCACATTTTTGAGAATTATAAACTTTTATTCAGAGTCTATTATTCAGAGTCATGTAAATCTCATCCAAAAGCAGTCTCACAGAATCATCTAAAATAACATTTGACCAAATGTCTGGGCACCGGAGTCCAGTCAAGTTGCCATATAAAATTAAGCATCACAGTTACCTACTTACCAGATAGTCAGAAGTTATCTTATACCAGATGGGCCATCTTTTGCTCTGGTGACCCCTTCTGTCCCATGTCACCACTGTACCCTGAGTATAGCCAGAGGTTATCAGGGCTGGTAGCGTGCTGAGGAGTTATGCTACCTTCCTCATTTTTGATGGTTTTCATCCTTAGGAGCTTCACAAGTAAAATCTGAAACTTGACTCCATACACCAAGGGCAAGGAGAAACGAAAGAAACTAAAGAAAGAGGCAAGCCACTCTAGATCAGTAGATAGTTGTTTTAAAATAACAAGGGAACTTATGTTTGGGGTTTGTCTTGGTGACCATAAGATGAGTAGATATTTGCATATGCCTGTCAGAATCTTAAAAGTTAAAAAAAAAAAAAAAGAATCTTAAAAGTTTATATAGAGACCTTAACTTTGTTTTGCACAGATTCAGCCTAGATGGTTCTCAAAAACACCTTCCTTAGAACAGTTCCTATTATGGGAACACTGGACAAAGTATACATTCAAAAGAGGGGTGAGGGGCCTCAAATTTCCCAGGGCTAGCATATGGGTCAACAGAGGATCATGTTCTCTTGATGGACCTCTTCCAGCAATTTCACAGGTGCAGGACCTGACCAGAGAGGAGATATTGTCTTATCAATGTAACAATGCATGTTCAAGACACAACAAAGGATCCTCAAATCTAAGATTTTCTTGTTAACCCTATTACTTTCTAAATATTCCCACAGAGACCAGAAACAATAAATGCTATTGCTAGGACCTGGAGACATACATTATGGAGGCTTGCAACAAGAAATAAAGGTCTTTGACAGTTTATGTTCTGTATTAAAAATAAGAGAAAAATTTGCACTCTCTACCATATACTATATATGTACATTTTTAATCTGAATGCCTTAAAATAAAAATTCCCTCAATTCTCAGAAGAAATTCCATAATCTAATAAGAAATTGACTTGCTGCAGTCTCTCTCTCTAAAGAATAATCCACTGATTTCTGCCAACATTATGATTCTACATTCTCCATTCCACCATCAGATGTAGCCATAGAAACCCTCTCTTAGACAGAAGAATTTCCACAGCCACCAATTAAAGTAGAGTCTGCAACAGAATTTGAGAGTAATGAATTAGTACCAGAGCTTAGGAACAGGTTCCACACAGCTAACCGTACATGTAGCCCAGCTGGCACTAGCTGCTGGACTTAATGAAGACCTAATCAGTAAAGCAAAACAAAATCAGAATGGGGGAGGGGAAGCCCAAGAGTCTATACCCAAAGGTCATCAGAGTCACTGTTTGGGAATCTAAGAAAAATCCTCTCTGTTTTCACAAAACCATGTGTCTGTAGGTTCCCAGCTTCAGATACGTAGGTAGCTTTTGCAGAATCCAACATCAGGTAGCAGCTACCAAGAAATTCAAATTTCAGGATGAAGTTGTTGCAAACATTCCAAGCAAACCTCACATTCTAGCTGAATGGGAGGTGAAGGAAGAGGAAGGGATGACTGAAAAGAGGGTGAAGGCAAGGAATAGACCGGGTTATGAGATAAGAGGATGTGTAGGAAGGCAAGCAGTCTGGGCTCTGAAGAACCACAGCATTGTAATAACTATAAATGCCAGGAAGGAATGAATGACACTGTCATCTGGAAATGTGGACTCTTTCAGAGTCTCAAGTGAGTAAGCTGTAGTCTTTCTAATAATTTATGAAGTTGGGACTTCTCCTTGAATAAAAATACATAAGTAATATAGGTGTGAATCACATTTTATTTGCTCATTGACCACAAAATTTCATAGAGATACCCAAGTTGGATTGGTAAATAAACACTTTGACCAAACAACTATCTTGTTAAGGATGTGCTACAGGTAAAAGAATTATGACACCTACTCATGGAAGATAAAAATGGCAGCTTTTCGGTTTTGTCTTAATTATTTGACTATATCCCCAGATTTAAGTGAGGAACTGATTTCTAAAAATCATGAAATTTAATTGAAGCTCCTGGTTCTGGTTGAATTTAATCCTCCAATCATAATATTTAGCTTCATTCAAGGATTCTTAGGTTCCAATAGAATTAGCTTATTGTATAATTCTTTAAATGCAATTATATTTAGCATTTAAATGTACTGTTTGGAGCCTATTCATTGTAACACAAAGTCTCTAATTATTGTGTTCTTAAAACCATATTCATACCATTTAATGGTTTTATAGAGTCTTCTTGCAAAGGGACACACAAAAGAAAGTTATGATGAAATGGATTAAGAAATTTCTTTTTCCTATTTAACCAAGTATATTTTAAACCATTAAAAGAACAATGTTTGCAAATGACCCACTGAGACTAACATATAAGTTTCTTCAAATATATGATAAAACATGCAGGTTTAATATCATGTAATTTCCTAATAGTGGATAGAATTCTCAGCATCACACACATTGTATTTAGTCTTTGTGCTTTGAATAAAGTGCCGGAATAATGTCTTTTTATGGTAATTACAAATAAAGTAATTCATGTAATTATTCTGTAATAATGTAATTGTTGCCATGTAGACTATAGACCATAAAAAAGCATTAAGTAATTATAGGGTTATTTATGGCCTGAAAATTGTCTGGCAATTATACTAGAGGTAATAGTAGCATGAAATTCATAGCTTAATTGTTACTTGATTTTAAAATGTAAAATGTGGATATCTTTTTATTATAGACCTAAGCACCTAACCACATAATTATATCACATGCTCTGCATAGAATGGAAAATTGGGCACAATCCAATACTGAAACATACTCTCCTGTTTGGTTTTAAGTACTTGAAAAATTAGCAATTTTAAAATTGTTTGTTACTTAATCTCAATTTCCACATTTTTAAAACTAGGAAGCTTGGTTTAAATGTTATACGATACTATGCCCTGGGACACATTACACCATGGGTGTGTACACAGTAGAACCCTCTCTGTTCTTTGAAAGCATTATCCAGGAAGCTGGCACCAGTTACAATGAGATTATTTATAAGAATGCGGCACACCTGATATATTTCACTTTTGTACCAATGTGAACATTTACTCTCTGAGAATAAAGCAGAGTCCTTTTGGAGGATTCACCTGAGAAGAGTAGTTGGCAGTCACAGTTTATATTCATCAAGGGTCAAGACCAAGATAGAGAAAATATCCTTCCTATCCCCAGCACTCTCAGCTCAACACAGACTCTCCACCCTGAATCTGTTGGGTCCCTCTCTCATTATGCCATCTTTACCTTGTTCAGTCATCAAAAGAGCATTGAGAACCCCGGATCATGACTCATCTCACACTCTAGTCCCATGTAAGGCCTCTGGAGTCTTTGGGCTGTCTCCTTTCCTCATCTCTTGTACGTTTGTTTGCTTATTTATTAATATAATTCATGACAAAAAGTCATCTCTGTGTTTTAAGAAAATTCTTTGGATTTTGTTCTATAAAGGAACTTTTCCTTTATGATAGCAACTGCCAGGCTCTCAAGTGATGGGTGCTTTTCTTCTTATCCCTACCATCTCTCATCCTGCAGTGTCTTCCTATGCCATGTGGCTGCTTGCATGCTACTCCCTCTCCCCTCTCCTTTCTGTTCCAATCTGCCAGCTGGAAATCTGTTATCAGCAGATTTCTCACCCTCCGCCTTTCATCTCTGCTGGTTTCCACCAACTCCTGTGATAATTTACCCCATTTCTCAACACTTTTATTATCTACTGGTTGTCACTCTGAACAAAACAACTCATGTCTTAAGTTATTGATTTTAAATATATATATATGTTCAATGATACTTCCACAACTCTGGCCTCTCAGCAACTTAAACCACCTCCTCCAACAACCCTGTCTTCCACTCTATACAAGCCACTCATTTCCAAGAATGATACCCTAGATCTAAAGAAATACATCCTTTTATGATGATGCCTCTGAAAAGTGGTGTTAAGCTTATTAATTAAATATTGAATACAGTTCACTGGCACTTTCTGATGCTATATTCAATAAGTAATTTTTAGAGCACAGTGCACAAGACCATAAGGAAAGGAAAGGAAACTGAATGGGAAAAAAATCAGGGAGGGTAACAAGCCATGAGAGACTCTTAACTCTGGGAAACAAACTGAGGGTCGCTGGAGGAGAAGGGGGTGGAGGGATGAAGTAATTGGGTGATGGGCATTAAGGAGAGCATGTGATGTGATGAGCACTGGGTGTTATGTGAAACTGATGAATTATCAAAAACTACATCTGAAATTAAAGACGTACTATATGTTGGCAAATTGAATTTAAATAAAAAAATAAAAAGCATAAGATCATGGGACTTACTTCAAGTATTTAAAAGCAATGGTAGACACCCACTCACACATCTATAACAGGCTTCCCATCAATACACCTTTGTCACTTGTATGTAGATATTCATTATCAAGTTCAGGACTCCCTCCTCTATTTCTTCTATGAAGAGTATTAGATTTTGTCAAATACTTTTTTTTTCTGCATCTATTGATACAATAAGATTTTTCTTTTTAGTCTGCTGATGTGACAAATTACATTAACTGATTTTTATTTATTTTTATAAAAGATTTTATTATTTATTTATTTATGAGAGATACAGAGAGAGGCAGAGACATAGGCAGAGGAAGAAGGCAGGCTACATACAGGAGACCGATGTGGGACTCGATCCCGGAACTCTGGGATCACGTCCTGAGCCAATGGCAGGCGTTCAACCACTGAGTCACCCAAGCATCCTCATTAATTGGTTCTTAAATGTTGAACCAGCCTTGCATACCTTCCATGAATTCCTCATGGTCATGGTATGTAATTTTCTATATATATTTTTTAATTTGACTTGCTAATATTTTATTCAGGATTGTATTTATAATACAACAGATACTGTTGTGTTCTCCTTTCTTGTAATGTCCTAATCTGGCTGTGCTGTTTAGGTAATGATGATATCATAAAATAAGTTTTGAAGTATTTCTACTGCTACTATTTTCTGGAAGATTGTAGAGAATTGGTATCATTTCTTACCTTGTATAACCAGCCACCATGGTTTTGTGGCTTTTTTTGTTGAAAGGTTATTAGTAAATGATTCAATGTGTTTTTCTCATTTTGGTTTTTGTTTTGTTTTTTATAAATAGAAGACTAGCAAGGTTATTTATTTTTTCCTTTTGTGATTTTTGGTAGTTTACTTCTTCTAGGGAATGGACCATTTCATATAAGCTACCAAATGTGTGTACATAGGACCTCACAATATTCTTTTACTACCCTTTTAATATCTAGGAGATAAGTAGTTAAGGCCCCTCTTAGATATTGATAATTTGTATCTTCTTTTTTTTCTTGGTTAACCTGAAAAATTACTAGTAGCTTTCTATATTACTTATGGAAGATTATATTCCTTGTGGAAGCTCCTGTTAGAAGCACCTTCTGAACAATCATTTAATATCATAGAAAAATAATTCATATTCTCAAGGAAATACTGGCAAAATATTGCAGGAATGATGTGGCAGGGAAGAAAATATTTCTATGCTATTTCTATATATTTTCCATAAATCATTCATGCATTTATTTATCCATTAATTCCAAAACACTTGCAGATTATCTCATAAGTGCTATTTGATAGCTTTTGGGAATAAATGCTATATGACAGACCATTTACTTAAGGATCCAGTCTTATTTTTATTTCCATTTACACAAAAATACTGTATTTTTATATCATAGATGGAAAAGGACCCTCAAGAAGTGATATGGGGTTTCTCACTAGTCAGAGTAGGTAGGTTTTAGAGGTTTAGGAAACAAAGTTTGCTTTCCTTCAACAAGAATCCTAATCACTGAATGGCATTCGAACATGTATAAATAGAATGAAAGGGTTGATGTAACATTTTTGAACCCATTCAAATAAATCAACCCCATCAGTCCATATCGATACAGATTAAGACTACGGAAATCTGAGGGAAAATGAAATGTTCAGTGTTCACCACTACACACATCATTGAATATTTTTGCTAGGGTTTATATAGCTCAAAAATGAAGAACTGAATTTATGTCCACACAAATTAAAATGAAAACTGGCAAAGTACAATTTGAGAGGCTCTATGAACTAACTACCACAAATATTTCCTCCACAATCACCCAATCATCTTTGGACAAAGGAGATATCCTTCACCATAAGGCAAGACTCAGAATATATAAATCTTACCATCAAATGTATCCTTTTGGATCTCTATCTGCAAATATATCCTTGGAAATAAAAAACACGTTAAAAAAATGATGTTCCTAGCTGATATACATCACAGTGTCTATACCCTAAGAGATTTGTTGGTTGAATTATTTCCTTAAGGAGAATGGAGATGGTAAAGAGGAGTGGGAATGGCCTCTGGCAGAAGTAATAAATTAACCCAGGTCAGGGATGCTACATGAAGTCCTACTAACATATTTGGTCAGAACTCTGTTTTGTGTGATGGTTCTGTGCACTGTGGGAGGTTTAACAGCATCTGGAACCTCTATGCTTTAATGCCCAATAGCAACCTTCCAATTATAACAATCAAAATTGTCCTTAGACATTGTCAGTGCCCCCTTGCTTGAGGTAGCTGTCTCTGGGGGTGAATCACAGCTTCTAGCAAAGACACCAAACCGGTATTTATTTGATAGAAACTAATGTATGCATATTTGTCTTTAAAAATAAAAAAAAAACATAAAGCCTACTGTATAATGAGGATAATTTCACTCAACTGCTGGCAGGTTTCACTTTGCTTTTTTATTTTTTTCCAATTATTAAATACCTTCTAAATGACAGATGACTTATAACATTTTCCTACTGGGTAAGCCATCTAAATAAGATAAGTAGACAAGGCATAAAAAGAGGGAGAAGGGCAGCAATAGTGATTTTATGATAGTGTATGTACAAATCCACTTTTCTTGATTGATTTTAACTGTCGTTATCATAATAGTTATATTCCCAGGGGATGAGTGTGTGTGTGTGTGTGTGTGTGTGTGTGTGTAAATAACCAGCACCAGGAAGGACACATCAAAGTTCTTCCACTACTCACTGTGACTAAATAATATGTTCATAATGTCAGTTGATAAGTTCCCTTAATGCTGTTTATTAAAATTAATGATTTTTCTGAAACTCCTCAAGCCAGCAATAATGGAAATGATATTGAGCTTGATTTTAAATCTCTGGAGACATATATTCAATCAAGGCATTCCCCTAGGCTTTTAGCCTAAATAGTCTTAAAGAATTCAGTAAATTAATAAATTTAAGAAGAAACAGAATAACTATCTACTACCTCATGATGATTTTGGCTGGAACAGACCAGAAAGTTTTAGATATTGGCAATTAAGAAACTCAGCCATCTAGCTCCAACTTGTAAAGAGCTGGAGGCCATCACTCCATGCTTACAGCAAGAAAAAAAAAAAAAAAAGCTGAATAAACTGAAAATCAGTGACTTTTCCTGGACCCATCAGAGAAGTCAGGTTGCAAAGCAAGCTGGCACACTAAAATCTGGAAAGACAAGCCAATACAGAGAATCCCAGCAGAGATCAGATTAACTAGAGCAGAAGCTGCTAGAGCCATAAACTGGCAGGAACACTTAAATGGTAATTTGATGACAGTGGACTAGCCTGAGAGTGAGAAAATCCTGAGGGCATGCAATCTGGGGGAAGCCCCTCTGCTTTTATGGGTTTTACATCCAGGACCCCATTATTTTGTTTTAGCAAAGGACAAGAATATCACCCTGCATCTTTGGCAAGGGGAGTGAAGAAGTAACCATGTGAAATATGCCAGTGTGTTCTCCAAACAAATACCTATTCTCCAGAGCAAAAGGCTTTTGCCAGAGCCTAGCCGACACAGGCTTAAGGCTAAGTATCCAATTCCAATTATCTGACTCCTTCTACCAATCCTGTCACCTAAAGAGAGGACAGAAAAAAAAAAAAAAAGTAATTTTGAAACACTCTGGAAGTCATAGCCCATGAAAAGAGAGCTATAATTTTAGGATTATGAAATCTTATCCCTTTTCCATTCCTTATGAACACATCAAGAAGGCTGAGAAAAACTATGTCACTTCAGATCTTACAATAAGCGTAAGATAGCAGTCAGCCAAGATTAAGTAATTTGAAGTCTATGGTTCACCAAAGATGACTTTAGCAACAATAAAAGCTAAGCTCACCTCATTTATGACTAGATTACCTTAACTCCATTAACACAATAAGAAAAGAAGAGCCTTGTACATTTTTCTCTTTCATTTCTTTTCTTTTCTTTTTTCTTTCTTTTTTTAAGTAGGCTCCATGCCCAATGTGGAGCTTGAATTTATGACCTTGAGATCAACCTGAGCTGACATCAAGAGTCAGATGTTTAACTGACTAAGCCACTCAGGCACACCCAAGCCATATCCATTTCTAAGCAGAATAAGATTTTGCTTACTCTTTGCTCACCTTTTATGTGTAGTATCTGAAATGCTATCAAATATATGATACATACCAAATTAAAAAAAAAAGAAAATTACTTATTTTAAAGGGGAAAATCAGTCAACAGAATCAAACTTAGAAATGCCCTGTTGGTGGAAATCTCAAGTAGGGATTTTGAAGTAATTGTGATTAATCAGTTATAGGATATACTGAGCAGAGAAAAAGAAGTAGAGTATTTAAGGCAGTAAAATAGAAATTAACAAAAATAAAACAAAGATAATTTTTAAAATTTGGAATAGAACTCTAAGAGTTATGGACTTATATACGAAAATGTTTAACATACATGTAATTGAAATCTGAGTAGAAAAACAAACAAAAAAGTGTATAAAGGATAAGAGGGTCAGACAGATAGTTGAATGAGAGTGGCAAGCATTTTTTTCTTTTTAATTTTAATTCAATTTGCTAACATAAAGTATAACACCCAGTGCTCAGCTCATTAAGTGCCCTCCGTAGTGCCTGTCACCCAGACACCCCGTCCTCCCACCCCCTCCCCTTCTGCAACCCTTTGTTTGTTTCCCAGATTTAGGATTTTCTAAAGGTTTGTCTTCCTCTTTAATTTTTAATGACTCAGTTTTCCCCCTTCCCTTATGGTCCCTTTCACTATTTCTTATGTTCCATGTATGAATGAAACCATATGATAATTGTCTTTCCCTGACTGATTTAATTTATTTCAGTCAGCATAATACCCTCCAGTTCCATCCATGTCAATGTAAATGGTAAATAGTCCTCTTTTCTGATGGCTGAGTAATATTCCATTGTATATATACACCACATCTTCTTTATCCATTCATCGTTGAAGGACATCAAGGCTCCTTCCACAGTTTGGCTATTGTGGACATTGTTATTATGAACATTGGGGTGCAGGTGTCCTGTCGTTTCACTACATCTGCATCTCTGGGCTAAATACCCAGTAGTGCAATTGCTGGGTTGTAGGGTAGCTCTATTTTTAGCTTCTTGAGGAACCTCCACACTGTTTTCAGCTTGCATAGTCACCAAAAGTGGAAGAGGGTCTCCCTTTCTCCACATCCTTGCCAACATTTGTTGTTTCCTATCTTGTTAATTTTAGCCATTCTGACTGATGTAAAGTGGTATCTCATTTGGTTTTGATTTGTATATCCCTGACAGCAAGTGCTGTGGAACATTTTTTCATGTGCTTGTTGGCCATGTGCAGCTTCTTTGGAGAAATGTCTGTTCATGCTTCTGCCGATTTCTTAACTGGATTAATTTTTGTTTAAGTGTTGAGTTTAATAAGTTCTTTATAGATCTTGAATACTAGCCCTTTATCTGATGTGTCATTTGTAAATATCTTCTGCCATTCTGTAGGTTGCCTTTTAGTTTTGTCGACTGTTTCCTTTGTTGTGCAGAAGCTTTTTATATTGATGAAGTCCGCATAGTTCATTATCGCTTTTGTTTCCCTTGCCTTTATTGATGTGTCTTGCAAGAAGTTTCTTTGGCCAAGTTCAAAAAGGTTGTTGCCTTTGTTCTCTAGGATTTTGATGGATTCCTGTCTCACATTTAGATCTTTCAACTGTTTTGAGTTAATCTTTGTGTAGGGTAGAAGAGATTGGTCCAGTTTCATTCTTCTGCATGTGGCAGTCCGATTTTCCCAACACCATTTATTGAAGAGATAATTGGAAGACTCAATAATAACATGATGTTAATATTCCCCCAAATTATACATATTAAATGAAATCTCAATAGAGAATTCCAGTGGAATTTTGGTAGAAATGGACACATTGATTATAAAATATATTTATGGAAAAATAAGATATGTAGAAAAGTAAAAAAAAAAAAAAAAAAGGAAAAAAGAATAAAGCTGGAGGACTCAGACCACCTAGTTTTGCAACTAACTATATTATTAAGACAATATAGTATTGGCCCAAAACAACCATGTAGATTAATAAAATGTCCAGAAATCTACCCACTTTATAAGATCAATCCATTGTTGACAGATGTTCAGATACAAAAGTAATTTAAGGGAAGAAAGGTAGTGTTTTTAACAAATAATTCCAGAAATCATAGAAATATACATGCAAAAAATGTGTACTGTGAACTCTATCTTTCATCATAATCTAAAATTTACTAAATTTTTATCACAAAATTAAATATGAAAATGAAAATGGTTAAATATCTGATTGAAACCATCAAAGAAAATCTTTGACCTTCACTTATGTAATGTTTGTTAAAAACTCAAAAAAGTAAAACCTGTAAAAGAAAAAAATGATAAATTTGACTTCCTTGAAATAAATGTTTTGTACTTCATAAGACCATTTTAATAAAATGAAAGGCAAAGCTACCAACTAGCAAAAACTATTTTTAAACTAAATATTGGTATGAGGGCTTATATTCTGAATATATAAAGAATTAATGTAACTCAATAATCCAGTAATTAAAAGACAAATGATCCAATATAGAGAGAAAAAGAAAGATATGAATAGCTTTCCCCAAAGAAGACATATGAATGGCAACAAGATATGGGAAAATAATCAAAACCATTAGTCTTTAGGGAAACATAAATTAAGAGCACAATGGATACCACTTCAACCCAATTACATTGGCAAAACAGAGAAAATCAAAGAACGAAAATAAGAGATGCTAATGAGGATGTGGAGCAACTAGAACGTACATACTTTGATGGTGTGAATGCAAAATGTTCCAGCTACATTAGAAAATGTTTGACAGTTTTTCATAAATCTAAAAATACATTTACCATCCCTCTCGCATTTCCACTTCCAGCTATTTACTTAAAATGAAAACACAGGCTTACACCAAGACTTCAGGTGAATATCCAGGTTATTTTTGTTGTTGTTTTGTTTTTTTTTTTTTGTTTGTTTGTTTTGTTTTGTTTTTTATAGCCCCAAACTGGAAACAACCCAATAGTTCCTCACATAGGCAATGGTTAAATTTTGACATATTCATTCAATGGGCTAGACTCCACAATAAAAAGAAAAAAAAAAACAAACTAAGATATGCAGTAACAGGGATGATTTCCAAAGTGTGAAGGGTGAGAAGCAGACATGAAGGCTTCATATTATATAATTCCATTATATGAATTCTCCAAAAGTCAAAAATAAAAAAAAAAAGATGAAGATATAGATCATAGGTTGTTGTGGGCTCAGTCTAGAGGTAAGGGGCTTAGGGAACTTTGTGATGTGAAGGAAATGATCCATGTGCTGAGTTTAGCACTCACTGTATATATTTATTAAAAGTATTTGAATTGTTCACCTAAAAGATTCGATTTTATGGCATGTAAAGGATGACTTAAATTACTTAAGAATTTGCTTTAATATTAAAGAATTACTTTTATCCAGCCTACCATGGTTTTGAACAGAGTAATAGTTTTTATTGAGAAAAAGTTGTATTTACATCAATATTAGTAAGCACATCATAAGGACCATCTTAGAAGAGGATTCTGGAATGGAACAGGTGCCATGCAGGACCATAACTCCACCCCGGTTTTGATGGGTGCCAGTGATGACACTTTTCAGCCCAAAGGTGATTACTCCTGATCCAACCATTCTTTCATTAAATTTAAAATATATCCATATTCGATTAACTTATGAAAGTTCCTTTAATTACAGAAACCTCCAATGAGATAAAATTGTAATGCCTTCATAGGGGAATTTCAAAAGTACATTATCATAGTATATCATAAACAGAAGTCTGATTGGAGAACATGAAATGGTTTCGTATAATATTCAAATCCATACATCAATTTAAACTAAATAAAAATATTCTGTAAGTATACTTGGTGCTTTGTAAAAGAAAAAGAAAGGCTGAGATTTTTCCATTTCAATTTCACTTAGAAATTATATTGTAGGCCTATAAATAATGGCTCTTACTCAGCTGTTTCCAAAGTCTAACAGTAATGTTACTGGAAGCAAAGATAATTTATTTCATTTTTTATGATACACACTCAGGAATATGATTATATAAAAAACCCTCAAGTCTAATATAGTTATAAAAAGTTATTTTTCATCTGACATAATTTATGATGCTAGATGTTACCCCTGTATGTTTCGATGTAAATATGTTTTTACCTCTCTCATACTGTATTCAGTTAAATGCTTTAATTCCTTGATTTGATCTTGAATCAAATATATAACATATCATCTGTTTAATTTTACTCTCTCTAGATTATGAGAATTTATTAAATAAAGCACAGAAAAAAATGTCTTTTATTTTTATTCTTTCAATACTCATGCTGTCTAACTTGAAGGTTTATTTTCAGCTACTTAGGAAAATGCAAAATCACTCCAGAAAAGTCTTAAACCATGAAAGTTAATTGTGAGTCATCATGGAAAAAGGAAAATCACTTCTTGCTTTTGTAAAAGTGGGTAACTTAAAAATGTTAATCCTTAGTCTCATTCTCTAAAATTTTAAGAATTACACTTATCTCACCTACTTGGTATAAGGATGAAATAAACAACTATTAAAAACACCTAGCACAAGGCCTAGAATATATTTTTTCAAAGTTGTAGGAGCTGATTTGTATCTTTTTGGAAAACAGTAGACTTGGCATTTCCTCTAATATCATATGCTAACTATTATATGTGTTACTCATGGACCGGTTCCCTTCAGTTCACAAAAATGAATCATGGAATCCAAACTCTTTTCTACATCATAATCCAGGTCATACTTGTAACGACCCTTTGCAGTTTGGTGGCTCTACACCCGATTGGCTTTCTAATATCAGTTTTGGACAAAGCACTGGCTTTACAGGACAACCTGGTTCTTAATCTGGTGCTAATCCCAGACATAGTTTAAAAATAAAGTTCAGGAAGAGTCTCAAATTGCCAAGGGACAGGCTAGCTGCCAATAATTCTGGGACATTTTCAATGATCCTAATCCTTAGTAGCCTGCCCTAGCAAGGTGTGGCTGCTTCGTACTTGTCTAAATAGTCTTCAGTATCACCAGCTGATACCTCCACCCAGAGGTCAGTAAACAGGCCATACAATTGGGCAGTGGGGTTGGATTGCCTTCTATGCTCCTTAAACAAAGCATCTTGCTGACTGAGATGGCCTTATTACATGTAGGTATAATCTGGTACAGCAGGGGCTACAGTCTCCGCCCTCTCAAGCACCCCTACCCCGCCAAAGGGCATACTTGGGGCAGCCCCTGAGTGGCAGGCTACCAAAAGTGCTATGGTATAGACTCTGTGTGGGGCTGCTACCTACCACGCAGGTGGTCTATCCCAGTAGATGCTGGTAATTGGGAGTTTCTTGAGCTACTGCATCATGCCTGTGAGTACTGGATATCCAAACTCCTTTTCTCCTTCCTTATAAAACTCCAAGATTGTACACAGACTGGCTTGTATGCCTACTGCTCTGGAGATGCCTGGGATAATTAGGAGAGCATGTGGCATGGTATCTCTGGTCTTCAGTGGCTATTTAATCAGTCCAAAGCCAGGATCTATAACTTTATAATTGGGCCACTTGACATTAATAAGGTACTGTCTCAGTTTGTGCAGACAACATTGGAAATAAAATCATTATTAACTGTATGTGGAGTACAGTAGAAATCTTTGCTACATATATAATACCTTGCTTCTGATTTAGAATATTTTTTTTAAAATACAGTGACTTTTAGAGCCTGCATATTTGAAGCCTTAAGTAACTATGATTTAATGACATAAATATTAAGAGATACCCACTAACAAATATCCTGTTCTTTAATTCTATAAGAGAAGACTAATATCATCCATCCACCCACATGAAGAGACAAATGAGTTCAACAATAATAAAAATAACTAACTTAACAGGTAACAGATGGTATTTTGTCCCTTGGGGTAAACTCCGTAGCAATTCAGAACCTCAGCACTGCTGACCTGAATCATATTGCCACCTGTATATGCTATGCATTTGCTATTTGATTTAAAAACAATTACAGTCATACTTCTTTAGGACAAATTATTTTCTTCAGTGTTATATAGGCAAGTAGTTTTTATAATTTTATACTCATTGAATCTTATCATTGGAATGAATTAAAAAATGATCTGGTCCAAAGTCATGCTCATAACTGCAAAAAGTTGTGTTTGATCCTAACAGATGGAGACCCTGCCACTGTTGAAACTTTTCCAGGGTCAATGTGTTCTCTACCCCATACACCAACTTAGCTTCCTTTGGGAGTCATATTTAATTAATTTTTCACCATCTTTCTAACATGCTTTTCATCTAGACTTATACAAGAGAAGTCCTTTCCTTATTAAAAGTTTACCTATCCTGGGATCCCTGGGTAGCGCAGCGGTTTGGCGCCTGCCTTTGGCCCAGGGCGCGATCCTGGAGACCCGGGATCGAATCCCACATCGGGCTCCCGGTGCATGGAGCCTGTGTCTCTGCCTCTCTCTCTCTCTCTCTCTCTCTCTCTGTGTGACTATCATAAATAAATAAATAAATAAATAAATAAATAAATAAAATGTTTACCTATCCCAGAAAATGCTCCAGTGATTTTTAATAGTGGGAACTCCACTTTACAGTAAATTCTGAGGCCAATTAACATGTAATTCATTTTGGCTTTGAAAATGCATTTGAGGGCAGCCCCGGTGGTGCAGCGGTTTAACGCCGCCTGCAGCCCAGGGCGCGATCCTGAAGATCCAGAATTGAATACCACGTCGGGTTCCCTGCATGGACCCTGCTTCTCCCTCTGCCTGTGTCTCTGCCTCTCTCTCTCTCTCTCTCTCTCTGTCTCTGTCTCTCTCTCTCTCTGTGTGTCTCTATGAATAAATAAAATAAAAAATCTTAAAAAAATGCATTTGAAAATTCATTTAAAACTACTATTGAGCAAATCTGTGATAACCATGTGATTTTTTATGTGGTAAAATAAATCTGTGACCAGTTTTATAGGCTAATTACAACTGAGAATAAATTCCAGTTATTAGAAAAGGTCTAGGGCACCTGGGTGGCTCAGTTGGTTAAGCCTCAGACTCTCGATTTCAGCTCAGATCATGATTTTAGGGTCTTGAGATCAAGTCCTGTGTCAGGTGGCATACTATGTGTAAAGCCTGCTTAAGATTCCCTCTCTCCCTTCCCTTCTGCCCGTCTCTCCACCACTCACATGCTCTCTCTCTTAAAAATAAAAATTAAATTTAAAAAGTCTACATTTTAGCATATGTCACTTATTCTGGAAATTATATGGAATTTTGTTACACATAACTCTAGACTTTTTGTCAATAAAGAGTAAAAATTAAATTTGCTATCTTTATTAAGCAATAATCCTTCTGACAAGTAGTCTCTGTTAAAGACTCTTAACAAAACTGATCATTGAGTTCTCTCTAACATATCACTGAATGTCTTCACCTGATTGACTATTGCAATCAAGTTAGATTAAACACTCATATGTGCTAAAGACTATATTTAGAAATACAATATACCAAGCCCAAGTATTCATGGAGAATAATATTTAGATTGATAGCGAAACAACTAATTACATTATAATATTAAGCAAATACTAACAAAACGGGTAATTTAGAAGAAGGTATGAATTATTTTGTTGAGTTTCAACAATTACTTCAATGATAAACAGAGTAAAACTGAAATATTCTCTCACATACACAGAAAGATAAAAATCTCATCAGAGTATAAGACTGGCTACAATCCTTTTGACATTACTAAACTTATTCTACCAAGTAAGAAATCTCATTACATCTTGAGAAAATATGAACAAAATGAAAATGTGTTTGCTTTGTTAAAAAATGTTTATTATGGAACCCTTAGGTATTTTTCAAAAAAATTCAGAATGAATCATTCTGACTATATTTTCCAAGGTTGCTTTCATCCAATAGCCTAAGCATTTTTCTGGGATCTAGGTAGTACCTATAACCCCAAATATCAATACATAAGCATAGAGGCCATTTCTGGAATAGACTCTAGGAAATGGTGACTCATAAGCATCTTTCTTCCCTCTCATTCCCAGCTATAACCCAGCCAGTTTCTGGGTGCTGTGGACAACTGAGGGGGAAGGAGGGCTTTGGCTCTAGGAGAAGCCAACAGAACAAAAGTAGTACAAGGCTCTTGTGGCCATTGCAGGGGCTAGAAGCCACTTTAGGAGAACTATAAAGAAAAACACATAATGTCTATACATCATCTGTATCTTTACCTGTATCTTTATCTTCTAGAAAGAGCCTGGCCAACAGAAGTGTGACAACCATGTTGATCCTGTGTGACTTTGCCTGATCTGTTTGATCTCCAAGTACCCCAAGTATTTGGCCCTTCTACTCATGACTGGGAAAAAGAAGAGCATTCATACTTGGATGAGATTGTGTCCTTTACACAATGACAGGGCACCAACTATCTTTACCTTGCACCATTTACAGAGCCACCATTATTCAGAGCATTCTAACAAGACTTGGGCTCCAGTGAGCTGATAATACCACATATAAGATTCTCAAAGTCACATGTTAAAAAAAAATGAAGAGAAAAATCTTATAAACTCAGGATGGGGAAACATTTTCTTAATAAGGAAAAAGTCAGGGCAGAATTAGATTTCTCATTTGTAACTTCAGAAGCTAAAAGGTGATGGAAAAACTATCAAAAGAATATTATCTGATACAAAAATGTTATACCCAATAGAGCTGTCAATATCTTACTAGGGCAACAGAAGGATATCTGTAGATGTTGAAGAGTTTATCACCCATGAATCTCATTTAAAGGAGATATTTGAGTGAGGACTCTAACCAACATTTTTCTTTAAATCTCTACAATGAGAAAAATTTTGAAAAGAAAAAAATGATGAGTAATGAAGCATGTGAAATATATAGCAATACCTAATTTACATAAATATTTATGAATATACATATAAGCAAATATAAAATAATATTAGCAATATAATTTAATAAAATATAGATTAAGCATTATAAGGGAATTTTAACATTTTATTATTTTTATTCTTATATTTTCACTTTTTGATTATATATTTTTATTTGATTTTATACTTTTTATTTTTAATTGTTTTCATTTAATCAATATACTAGATAAAATATGATCTATGTAAATAAATGATGATAAAAGGAAAAAAGAAAAATAAAATAGAAGCATTTTAAGATCTCATTCTGGGAATAATGGGAAGTGATAGTAGAACATATTTATGGGGGAAAAATAGAGTTTTGATTTTTAATTAAACAAGAAAAACATGTGTTTTATTGTCAGAAATATAGACACTTCTCAGAATTTTCCCAAGCATCATGACTAATGAGACAGTCTTATCAATACACAATCCATTACCTGATTTGTTTTTGTCTTCATAGTACTTATTGTTTGACACTTTATTTTATATTTATTTGCTTTTTTCTTCCCTAGAATAGCTATAATGTAAACTTTACTATCTATTTTGTTCAATGTTTTATTCCCATGACAAGAAGAAACAGTAAATAGAGGGTAATCAATAAATATTCATTGAATAAATGCATGAATTCCAGGTTAAGAAAGTAAAAAATTAATGGAATGGAGAAACACGTTAAATTTTCCAAGTTGGCAATGGGAAATACAGAATCAATAGTAATTTGACCAAACCAGGAAAAAAAGAATCAAAATGCAAAAAAGGATATAACTAACATAAATTCAAATATAAAGTAAAACAACAATAAAAGCCATATTCTTCTTACAAAAAATACATTAGACTTTTGGTTTCCTTTCTAACATGTACAAATCCTGGAAGTTATCATTCTCATTCATTCTTACACTAAGAAATCCTGGACAAACTGAAAGTCAATAGGTATTCTAGAACATATAAGAGAATATAGGCTACAGGATAAATTGCCTCCTAGAAACCTGGACAGACAGGTGGACCCAGAACTGGGAAACCATAAACTGATAGGGACAGGCTTATGGAATTCTTGATCAATTGTTGTGACAAAGAAAAACCCTTGGGACCTCAGTCTTGGGGTGCCCACACTTTCATGGGCTTTATCTCCAGGATCTTACCATGTTCTCATGGTGAAGATCCTGAAGTTTCCATTGTGGATCTGGGGAGGGAGTGGGGATGAAAAGACAGATCACAGACTGGGAGAAAATATTTGCTAAACACATATACAGAACTCCTATCTAAAATATATGAAAAACACCTACAATTCAACAGTGAGTAAACAAATAGCTTACTTGAAACATGCATACAAAACCTGACAGACACCTCATCAAAAACATACGAATAACAAAAAAGCATATGCAAAGATGCTCAAAATTATTGTCCTTAAGGGAATTGCAAATTAAAACAGTGTGTTACCACAATACAACACTCACACAAAAAACAAATTCAAAAAAAAAAAAAGAAAAAACTACACAGCTAACTGCTGACCAGGATGTTAAACAACTATAACTTTCCTCACTGCTGGTGGGATTACGGCCCCTTCAGAATACAGTTTGGTAGTTTTATAAAAAGTTAAACATCATCTAACCATATAATCTAGAAGTCACTTTCCTAAATATTTAAACAATTAATTTGAAAACTTACAGTCACACACAAGAAAACACAAAAACATTGCACCTGAAAGTTTATAGCAGATTTATTTATAATTGTCCAAAACTGGAATCAACTAAGACATCCTTCAGTAGGTAAACAGATGAACTGTGTTATATCCATACCATGGAATGCCATTCAGGATGAAAAAGAATTGGTTCTCAAGCCATGAGAAGACAAGAATAAATCTTAACTGCATATTAGTTAGTGAAAGAAGCCAAGCTGAAAAGATTACATCCAACTATATGCCATTCTGGAAAAGCAAAATTGTAAGATAATAGTTCAGTGGTCGTCAGAGGATGAAGTGGGAGGTTTTTAGTGAGAGGACTGAACAAGTAGGGCACAGGGAACTTTTAGGGTAGTGAACCCTTACGTATGATACTAGAATAGCGGATACATGACACCATGCATTGTCAAAACTTATAGAACTCTATAGTTCAATATTGAATGTTGATGTACACTATGTAGACAAGAGACATTTCAGAGGTCAGGGGGTCTCAGGATGGAATATAGAGTGTGATAAGAGAATCTGTTTTACCAACGTACAAAACAGATGCCGATCTAAGTAACTTTGGAAATGTGCAATCTGTAAAAGTAAAAGTAAAAAGTCTTGTACAAAGCATTATACTTTGACAAAATTGTGTCTCACAGAGATATGGGTTAATAATTTTGGAAACACGCTACATGTGTATTTGTATTGAATAACTGTGGTTATAACTGCAGTTGGGCAGTGGATTGAGGTGCACAGTTTCTCACTGTTGAAGTGGAGTAAACAGGTAGAAATAGAAAACCAAGTAGAAGAGGACAGAATGATCCCTATGGTAATGTATTAGAGGTGGACATGAATATGAACCCTTGTTGAACCAAATATAGATGGCACACATAAGAATATTTATAGATATGTGCATATACATATTCATATCCTGATGGAAGGACAGAACCCATATGGAAGGAAGGAGAAATATATATCAAACTGTGTACCTTCTAAATTCATTGCTGATAATACCAAAACAGGTTCTTTTTTTTTTTTTTTTTTTAATTTATGATAGTCACACAGAGAGAGAGAGAGAGAGAGGCAGAGACACAGGCAGAGGGAGAAGCAGGCTCCATGCACCGGGAGCCCGACGTGGGATTCGATCCCGGGTCTCCAGGATCGCGCCCTGGGCCAAAGGCAGGCGCCAAACCGCTGCGCCACCCAGGGATCCCCCAAAACAGGTTCTGTGTGTGCTGTACACCAGGGAGGGATGAGACGATTTGAGAATTACAGGAGCGGGTATTAAAGTTAGGAAACCCAAAAGTGATTTCAAATCTAAAGGAACCTCAGGCAATAGAAAAGCACCATGCAAGACAGGTCCAGAAAAATGAATGATCGATGCATCCCCACAGAGAACTTCTCCAGGCTGGGTCATCTTAATAATTCTTATCAATACTCTCCTCCAGTGGACCACAGAACACTCAATAGTCAAGTTACATCCACTATTTTTCAAACCCAGTTAAGTCACACATAAGGTAACCAGGACCATGATGTTTGGTCCTAGATTCTCTGAATAAGGAAATCATCAAAATCTCAAAGTCCAAAGGAAAAAGACAAGTAATTGGTGGGGGTGGAGGCTTAATCACTGACATGATTGTGACTTTGCACAATTTTCTGCTTCTCTGTATCAGATTCTTCTTGAATACAATGAGAGCATTAATGCATACTGAAGGTCACCTATATTTAAATTTTTTTGCAAATAAAATAAATGGATACATTTTATGACCAGCTGTTTAAGAGAAATGGAACTTCAAATGGCCAATAACTAACATGAAAGGTACTCAACCTCTCTCGTAATTAAGTAAATAAAAATTAAAAGCAGAACAGAGAATGTTAAGACTCATAATATTGATATTTTTATAGCTTGACAATGTCAAGAGTTATCTAGTAAGTAGGAACACGGGAACTCCCATCTACCGACAGGAGTATTAACTGTTACAATAATTTTAGAGAACAACAGGGCAATTCTATTACAGTTTTGGGATATGCCTGCCCTGTGGCCCATCAATGCTAGTATTTGTATGCATCTAGGTGAAACTCTCACATGTCCATAGGGGTCATGAACAAGCATTAGCCAATGTAACAAAAACTGAAAACAAATCTGAATCTGTCTGCTGCCCAGTATAGTAGTTACTGACCACATGTGGCTATTCAAATTTAAATTTTAGGGGCAAGTGGGTGGCTCAGTTGGTTAAGTGTCCGACTTGATTTTGGTCATGTCTCAGGGTTGTGAGACTGAGCCCCACGCTGGGCTCTGAGCTCAGCACAATCTGCCTGTCCCTCTCTCTTTGCTCCTCCCTGTGCTCTCTCTGTCTCCCTCTTTCTCTTAAATAAAAAAATAAAATCTTTAGAAAATTTTTTTTAATTTTAGTTCACTAAATTAAAATAGAATAGAATCCATTACTGTGTTGCATCAACTACATTTAAAGCTCTCAATTAAAATATGTACATTTATATCATTGCAGAAAATGCTATTGGACATTGCTGATCTTAATTCCTATGAACAATTAAATGAATAAATTAGTTCCGACTCTGGTATACTTAAAAGATGAAATTGAAAAAAATTAGAGACATATGTGCCAATAAGTATAAATCTCATAAATATAATGTTGAATGATAAAGTAAGATTTGTGTAGATACATATGTAAATATGTATACATATGTTCATATATGATATCATTTATGTAAGGCTTCTTTTAAATAAGTTAAATTGGTATATATTGCTGAGTTGAAATATACAAAATAATAGGTAAGCAAGAAGATATATGAAATAGAATACTCAAATTTCAGAATATTGGCTATCGTCTAACAAAGAGGGAAGGTAGTAGAAGATAGAACTCAAGGCACTTCTAGTACATTTGTAAAAATTTTGTATTTTATCCTGGGTGATGGGTATATGAAATCTCTTTCTCTATATCTTCCTTTATAGATAAGATGATTCATTAGCCTGAAAGTAAACAGAATGACAGTAAATATCAAACGTAATATCAGTGAATTTAAAAACATTGTATAGATATAGACCATTTTGTAGTGATATCTCATTTAATTAAACAAAGTTATAATAATGTAAATGAATTAACGACTAAAGAAATAGATGGAGAAGAGATGGATCTCCCATGTAGAAGGATTCCAAGTGATTTGCATTAGATACTTCACCTTCAGGAAATGACATCTGACTCCTCATTCCCTAAGTGTAAGCTGTGCATAGTGACTCCCTTCCAAAGTGTACAGTATGGAAATGGGGAAAAAACAGTAAGTTTTAGTGAAGAAACCTGACAAACTCCTGTCCGGTGCTAAAGGTCAAATCGAGAGTATTAAGTCATATTGAGAGCATGCACACTTGACATGAAGTGATAAGAATGGCCTTTTACCTCTGTAACATCCCCCCTAACACATCATAACCCATTCGAATCATGAAAGAAAAATCCGATAAAGCCAAACTGAGGGTTTGGATACTACAAAGTATCCAGTATTCCTCAAACTTCTTAAGATCAATGATGATAAGAAATGTCAAGGAATCTGTCACAGTCAAGAGATGCCTAAGAAGACATGACAATGAAATGTAATGTGCCATCCTGGATATAATCCTGGAACAGAAATAGTAGGTAACAAATAAGGATATTTGAATAAAATATGGACTTTAGTTAATAATGTATCAGTAAATATATTCTACTATTCTAGTGTAAAATGTAAATAATAGAGGAAACTGGGTGTGAGTATATGGAAACTCTGTAGTATCTCTAATTTTTTATATGTTGAAAACTGTCCTAAAATAGTTTGTTTTCAAAAATAAAAATAACAGAGCAGCCCGGGTGGCTCAGCGGTTTAGCACTGCCTTCAGCCCAGGGTGTGATCTTGGAGACCCGGGATCGAGTCCCAGGTCGGGCTCCCTGCATGGAGCCTGCTTCTTCCTCTACCTGTGTCTCTGCCTCCCTCTCTGTGTGTGTGTGTGTGTGTGTGTGTGTGTCTCTTATGAATAAATAAATAAAAATTAAAAAAAAATAAAAATAACAAACAGTTCAAGATTTATGTGTTAACAGTGAACACTGGACTTAAGATAATTGAGGACATATGTGGGAGAATGTCACGGAAATTTTCTCAGAAGATAGAACTTCTGAGATGATTTAGCAAGGGTTGCAAGTAGTTTAACAGGAATGGCCATGGATTCCAAGCAAGAGGACAGTATATTGTATACACACACTGCCTGAGAAGTAAAAAATATCTGAAAATGTCTATTTAATAATAGAATGGATACACCATAAGGAAGAAAGTATTAGGGGCTGGGGAGTTGTGAGAAGGACAACAGGAGCAGAGATGACAACAGAGGGTATACATGCCATTCAAAGCAGTCCAGTAGTAATTAACCTTTGGGTCCTTTTAGCTGTTGTGAGAAACCTAGAGACCAGAAGGTCAAATTAAAGCTGATGAGTGGCTAGTCTTAAGGCAGCAGATGTGGGATAAAAAAAAAAACAAAAAAAACAAAAAACCCTCAGAAGCACAAGGGAATATAAAATAGTCTTTGTAACTATTCAAGTCATGATAACAGGATAGCATGTAGAAACAAAATGACATTTCTCACTGGCGGATGCAGCCAAGGCTAATAACTTATTAATGTTTTCATGTTTTTATACATCTCTAGAAGCTTGTTAAAGGTCAGAGCCAGAACTTCATAATTGAATTCAGAACAACAGGAGTATTTGCTCTAGCTTGAAATGTACAAATAAACCCCAATGTTGAGGAGTGGATTTTAATAGATTAATTCAAATATGAAATTTAATCTATGAAGTTTAAGATTTCAGCATTATGAAATGTATTAAAACAACATTAGCAAAGCCTAGAGCTAAAAAGGAGGTGAAGAGTCTCATTCCTGCTGGGCAGTAATGTGTGGTCCACTTCCTTACTGTTATCAGTGGAGAACACAGGAGAGCCTGAACTTCCACCTCCACCTGGGAATAGAGAGATATCCACACATCTTCTAGCTGGAGTGGTATGAGTAGAGGACTTGAGGAGAGTGGAGAGTCAGGATTTTCAATAGCACCCAGATATAACAAGGTCAGACACCCTTCATGTCAATGGAAGCTATATGGGAAATAGTAATCAGGCATTACTGTCCTTCTAGACAGGATAGTAGGGTAGACATCTAGTAAGCAGCTATACTCCCTTCCTCAATTGAGCAATAACAGAACTTTTCCCCTCTGGCATCAGTAGATATTGAATGGTAACATGATCTTCTACCTTATGTATCAGTAAGGAGTCAGTGCCCTGCTTTCCCCTAATGGGGCAGTGTCACAGAAGGTAAGTTAAAATAGAAGATTTAAATAATATTGAGAGATTCATAGCATGATGTGTAAAGCATCAGGGTTTCCATCAAAAATCACCTGTCATAACAAAAATCTGGAAAATCTCAACTTGAAGGAGGAAAACAGTCAATAGATACTAATACTAAGATAACAGAGATACTACCTGCGAGGATTTTAAGGTGGCTCTCACACAAATGTTTCAATGAGCTTTATGAACATACTTGGGAAAAAAATGGAAAAAAAAAAAAAGAATAGAGAACTTAAACAACAAAATAGAAAGTCTTAATAAAGAAGTGGAAGATGTAAAGAAAAACCAAATGGTAATTTTAGACCTTGGAATTGCAATATGTAAAGTAAAACTTTCAACGGAAGAATGAGAGTACTAGAAAGAAATCACTGAAATTGAAGATGAAAAAATAAAAATTACCCAAACCAAACAAAAGAGACAAAATAAACTAAAAATAAAAAAATCCCACTTGATATACAGATTTAATGTAATTCTTACACAAATCTCAGCAAGGTTTGTTTTGTTTTGTTTTTAAGATTTTATTTTTTTATTCATGAGAGACACAGAGAGTGGCAGAGACATAGGCAGAGGGAGAAACAGGCTCCATGCAGGGAGCCCAATGTGGGACTCAATCCCGGAACTGAAGGATCACACCCCAAGCCGAAGGCAGATACTCAACTTGAGCCACCCAGGCACCCCAGGTTTGTTTTGTTTTTAGAGATATAGACAGGCCTTTTCTAAAATGTATGTGGAGAAAAACAGATACCAGAATACTGAAAACAATCATTGCAAAGACTAGAGTAGAAGAAATCACGCTTCCTGATTTCAGGACTCATTATTTACCTACAATAATCAGGACTGTGTGTGTTCAGTGAGGGAAAAGACACATAGATTGACTGAACAGTAGAGTATCACAAAACAGCCCTGTACAGGTTGGGCATACTATTTTGGGGACAGTCATGAAAGCAATTCGGTAGAACAGGTACAGGTTTTTCAACAAGTAGTCCTGTTGGTTCACTCATCTTTAAGAATTTCCCAGGTCATATTTGAAACTGGCAACCTATAGAGGAGGGCAGAGACCGACGGAAGAAATAAGCAGGCCATTCCAGATTGGGAGTCTAGATTGGGAGATGGTAGTTTTAATAAGCAAGGGACCTTAGACATGAGGCTGGTCTTGTGTAGGCCCCAAGATGAGCAGATCCCTGCACCTGCCTGCTGGAGGCTCTGAGTGCAGGGACAATACACCATCCAGATGGCTCAACAACACCTCTTTCTCTCAAGGCTGCATCCTTGAAAATGGCTCCCATGGTGGGAATAGTGAGCAGAATGTATATCCCAGAGCACCCCTTTAATAGGGGGTGAGGAGCCACCTTCAATTGCCTGGATCCAGTACAAAGGTCAACTGACTGTCACATTTTCTTGATGACTTCTCTGCGTTTCCTAGAGCAATTAGAGATCAACAGGCAAAACAAAGAAACATTGATCTAAATCTTTCATGTCATACAAAAATTAATTCAAAATTGATGGGGCCCCTGGGTGGTTTAGTTAACCATCCAACTCAGTTTCTGCACAGGTCAGATCTCTCAGTCATGAGTTTGAGCCCCATGTGGACTCCACACTCAGCACAGTCTGCTTGAGATTCTCTCTCCCTCTGCTCCTCCCCGAGCTGGCGTTCTCTCTCACACTCTCTCCCTCAAATAAATTAATAAATATTTTTTAAAATGATCGTATGTTTAAATATAAAATGAAGGGCTGCCCTCGTGGCTCAGTGGTTTAGCACCGCATTCATCCTGGGGTTTGACCCCGAAGCCCTGGGATCGAGTCCCACATTGGGCTCCCCTCATGGAGCTTGTTTCTCCCTCTGCCTGTGTCTCTCCCTCTCTCTCTCTCTCTCTCTCTGCATCTCTCATGAATAAATAAATATAATCTTTAAAAAAATAAAAATAAATAAATATAAAATGAAACTAAGAATGTTTGAAGACAAAATAGAATAAAGTCTTGCAAATTTTGGGCATGATGAATAGCTTCCAGCCTGACATCAAAATCATGATCCATAAAATAAAATTTATAAAAAGCATTTTAAATTATAATTTGTGAAAATTAAAAACTTTTGCTTTGTGAAAATCATGCTGAGAGAATGAAAAGACAAGCCACGGACTGTGAGAATGTATTTGAAAACCACATATCTGGAAAAGGACATATATCTGGAATACATGATGATCCCTCAAAACTCAGCAGTAAAGCATAAAGAAATAACTATATAAAACAAGAGCCAAATCTATCCAATTAGAAAATGGGTAAAAATACTAGGGTTTCTCTTCAGAGTGAAAAAAATCTTTCACCCTTAACTTAAAAAAAAAAAAGAAAGGAAAACAAAATGGGTAAAAGACATGATTATATATTTCAATGAAGGGGATATTCAGATGGCAAATAAGTGCATAACAACATAGTCAGCATTCACTAGTTTAGGTCAATGGAGAGTAAGACCATGATAAGATATCACTCCCCAGGATTGCTAAAAACATAAAAACAAAGAAAAACACTGATACCCAAAAGTTGACAAAAATGTGGAGAAACTATATTACATATACATTGTTCATGGCAATGTAAAATAACACAATTATGCTAAAAATAGTTTTGTGGATTTTTTTAAATGTAAATATACACATATGATGCAGCAATCACACTTCTGGACATTTCCTCAGAGAAAATAAATACTTATGTCCTCATAAAATTCAATACAACAGTGTTCACAGAAGCTTTATTTGTACTATGCAAAATCTGGAAAAAAAATGTCCCATTAAAAAACTTCAGTAGATTCATACCATGAAATACTATGCAGTAGGAAACCAAAAATTAAGAAACTACTGTTATATCTAATGACCCAAAGGGATCAAAAGAAAATTATGCTGAATATAAAAATCTAATATGAAATAAGTCATGTATTTTACAATTCCATTCATATAATATATGAATATCATAAGTAGTAGGAAAGTGGAAAATGTCCCAGCATACATCCCTCCTTTTTCTGTTTTTCACAAACATGATTCTGTAAACTAATAATAAAATAAAAAGTTGCCTTTTACTTTCTGAACTACAGCATTCAGAAAGTCATAACTGCCTATTATTAAACATACCATATTTCTCACATAGTTCAGACTTCCTTTAATTGTGCACACCAGATATTAACTCCTACAGGGCTCTTTTCATTCTGGTTGTGAATAAGTTTCTCACTTTTATTTTTATGGGAATACCCTATGGCACTGGCAGAAAATGAAAAACCATCTTGTTGAAAACAAGGATTTAGGAAAGAAAAGAGTTCTGGTTCTACAGTAAAGATTGTACTAGTAAAGGGAGATGAGACTTCTTCAAGGACTTGTCTGGTGGATGGGGTTTTAGTGTTCTCATTGATAAATCAGATGTCAAAGGAAGAACTACTAAATACCTCATATACACTTTAAATGAAAGAAGTGTTTATGGGCTACCTAATATGTACCAGGGGATTTTACATATGGTTGAAGTCAGTCAACTCTACATTCTACACAACTGTCAATAGCTTCATTTTACAGACGAGGACACGGAGGTTCTCTGAAACCCACTGGTATAGGCAACATCATTGGAGATGATGGATAACTAATATCTTTTGCTTTTTTTCCCTCTATATACTGTTGCATTCTTAGAGTGAAACATATCCTTACACTTGCTGTAAGACCCAGCTTTCTTGGATATCAATGTCTCTCTGGCATATAGCACTATCATACTCATTTCCAGATAGAAAAAATAAGAATTATACTTAAAAGTCTAGATGCTCCTGAGTGGTGAGGGGAAATTCATGACACGAGGGAGGAAATGCAGACATTTGATAGAGTTGCCCTGGGGTCACTGTCCAGGCTGGCTCTGCCATGTTACATGTTTGCTTTTAGATCACGCTTATGATGGACCACGGCTGCTGTACAATGTACTCACTTTTCCTGAAAGTACATCTTTCATAGCAGACTTAGTTGGCAGCTGCAGAATGTAAAGTTTCTGCAGCAACAAGGCAGTGATTACTGACGAAGGAATGAACCTGCACAGACCACCAGAAATATGTTTTTTTTTTTAATATGGTTCAGACTGTGAATTATTCCTAGAATAGTGTTGGAAGTGGTTAATATCTGTTATTTGGAGTTGTGATTACTTTGAGAATAACTATTGTTTCTTAATGCTTTGTAACATTTAAGTCAGGCTATATAAAGTACTATTTAGGGCACCTGGGTGGCCCAGTGGTTGAGCGTCTGCCTTTTAGCTCACTCAGGTCATGATCCCAGGGTCCTGGAATTGAGTACCAAATGGAGCTCTCTGCAGGGAGGCTGCTTCTCCCTCTGCCTGTGTCTCTGCATCTCTCTCTATGTGACTTTCATGAATAAATAAATAAAATCGTTTTTTTTTTTTTTTAAGAAAAACTAACTCTAACATTTATGGGGAAAAGCAAAAGACCCAAATAGCCAAACAATAACAGAGAAGAACAAAGTTGGAGTATGGGCACCCCCCAACTTCAAGTTTTACCATAAAGCCACAATTATAAAGACAGTGTTGTATTGGTAGAAGAACAGATTGATGTCGTAGAACAGAGAGTCAACAAACAGACCCCCACAAATATAGTCAGTTGATCTTTGACAAATGAGTAAAGACGTGTCTTCTTAACAAATGGTGCTGCGACAACTGGCTGTCCACATGCAAAATAAAAGAGAATCTAGACACTGACTTTATATCTTTCACAAAAATTAACTTAAATGGATTATATATCCAAATGGAAAAGACAAAACCATAAAATTTCTAGAAGATAACAGAAGAAAATTTAGGTGACTCAGAGTATGGCAATGAGTTATTAGATACAATAGTAAAATCAAGATCCATGAAAGAAAAAAATTCAGACTTCATTAAAATTAAAAAATATTCCTCTGGGGGCTCCTGGGTGACTCAGTCTGTCAAGTGGCTAACTCTTGATTTCAGCTCAGGTCACAATCTCGGAATCCTAGGATTGAGCCCAGTGTTGGGCTCTGTGCTCAGCCCCCCCCCCGCCCCCCCCCCCTCCCCCCGCGCACTCAGCAGGAAGTCTGCTTGAGATCCTCTCTCTCCTTCTGCCCCTCCCCGCCTAAAATAAATAAATCTTACCAAAAAAAAAAAAAAAAACACTCCTCTGCAAGACTACAGGGAAAGTAAAAAGATCAATGGTTACCAGGGATCCGGGAGCAAGGAAAGTGTACAGGGATGAATAGGTACAGCACAGGGCAATTTTAGGGCCATGAAACTATTCTGCATGATACTATACTGGTGAATATGTAATATTTTGCGTTTGGAAAGAGACATAGAACTTTAAAATACAACTTTATCCAAATCTAAAACTGTTCTAAAAATAAAATCTATTAATAAAAATTACTGAATCTTAACTACCCATCTTTGAGTTAAAAATATGACTCATGGATGGCAGTTTGATAACATCTGATTTGCAAGATATGTAAATAGTTGAATTTGGAATTAAAAGTAGCTTATGCTGAAGATAATAGCTATGTCAATGGATACTTAAATATCTTAACATTTTGCCATTTAGGATTTTTTCCCCTAAAAGTTTTAAATTCCATGTATTCCTATATGTTTTAATTTCTTATCAATGTATGAGTAGTAACATTTTTTATCTGACTGGTAAGTGTATATAAATTGACATCCCATGTCAAATAGTTTAAATTATGATCTTGTGAAATCCAATAGTGGTGAGAACTGACAGTACATTAGAAGCATCCTTTGCTGAAGTATGCATTTCCTTATCAATATATTTTATTGTTGCCTTTAAAACAGAAGCCACTATCTTCTGGAGGAGTTATAAATGGCATCTACAAGAGAGTACTGTTGCAAGAAAATATCTGCATCTCACAACAAACCTCAAGTTAATATGAAGGACAATCATTTTGCTTATTGAAAACCCAATATTTAAAAAAAGTGTTGAAATCATCTTGTTGCCCAAGATGATTAAGAAGCCAGGAAAAAGGAAGAGGGAGCGTTCCCAATGGGCAAACTTCCGGTGAGGAGGAAGCCATAGAAGACAATGAGGGAAAATAAAAAGCTTCAGCAAAGTGTCACGGAACAAAGCCAACTGGATCACGAAACCACAGAAGGCATACTGGAAGAACTGAGGGGAAAACCAGAAATAAAAAAAAACCCAGAAAAACATTTGGCATTGTCAGAGATGGAAACAGGGAATTAAATCAGAAAACAGGCTTGTCAACATGAAATCCTGTCAAATGTTTAAAATTCTGCTTATGAATTCCAAAGTCTGTTCTACATAAGAAAGGGCTTTCTTTACCCTCATGGATGAAATTATTTACACAAAACTTGAAAACTGAAATGAAGGCTCTTGGTGATTCAGAAAGTGTACTTGACTTGTTTTCTAGAATGTGAGCTCTCTGAAGACAGGAGAGGCCGTCTTGCTTTATCTAGATGAAGCTGAGAATGTAGTAAGCTGTACTTCTTGAGGTAATTAATGAATAAAGTCTTTAAGAGTAGGAGCATCCCAGTGGCTTGCTCAGTTAAGCATCTGCCTTCAGCTCAGGTCATGATCCCAGAGTCTTGGGATCAAGCCCTACCTCATGCTCCCTGCTCGGTGGGGAGTCTGCTTCTCCCTCTGCCTCTGCCTCTTCTCCTGCTTGTGCTCTCTCTCAAATAAATAAAATCTTGAAAAAAAAAAGACTTAAAAAAAAAGACTAATTTTTATCTAAATGGGTTTCAGTGTGTTCCTGATTATAGCACCTAAGGTCATTGGAGAGAAAAATGTTCAAGAAACTACAATGTTACCAATTTTTGAAAGGCTAAATTGGTAACTAAATTTAAGAAGTTAATCAGATGCTGTTTGTAAAGGTGACAGATGTATTAGTAAGACTCTACATTATCAAAGAAAAATATATTTTTTAAATATTTTATTTATTTATTCATAAGAGACAGAGAGAGAGAGAGACAGAGACAGAGACAGAGACAGAGACACAGGCAGAAGGAGAAGCAGTCTCCATGCAGGGAGCCAGACATGGGACTCGATCCCAGGTCTCCAGGATCACACCTTGGGTGGAAGGCAGCACTAAACCACTGAACCACCCGGGCTGACCCAAGAAAAATATTTTTGGTGAAATAAAAAGTAGACTACTGCTATTTAGGGAAGCTTTTACTTCTATAAGTAAAAAATTGATTTTCAAAGGCCCCTGCTTGAATTTCAGTTAACCAGAAATTTAAGAACACCTCTTTCTTAAAGCTGTGGTTTATTTTCCATTTTTCCTTATTTTGTTTTGAGCAAAAACTCTGCCTGTGGTGTTACATAAATAAAATGATGGGATGCCTGAGTGGCTCAGTGGTTGAGTGTCTGCCTTTGACTTACGGTGTGATCAGGTTCTGGGATCCAGTCCCACATCAGGCTCCCTGCAGGGAAGCTTCTCCCTCTGCCTGTGTCTCTGCCTCTCTTTCTGTGTCTCTCATGAATAAATAAATAAAATTAAAAAAAAAAAAAAGAAAAAGGGAAAAAAATGCTTTTTTACTCTAGAAATGTTTTTATTAGGTAAATGTAATCTGTGCATTCTTATTTAGTGTAGGATGTTTTGAAATACTGTATTTACTTTAAATGAATTATATGATACATAATATCTTATAGAAATACATTTGATCATACTATTAAAAA
This sequence comes from Canis aureus, assembly GCF_053574225.1. Classification (NCBI taxonomy): domain Eukaryota; kingdom Metazoa; phylum Chordata; class Mammalia; order Carnivora; family Canidae; genus Canis; species Canis aureus. The sequence goes on along the minus strand of NC_135622.1, from coordinate 55,161,721 downwards.
TCCATTTATTCTTTGTAATAAAACTTTCTGGCTCTATTTCCTCTACTCTAAGCCAGTATTAATCACCATATGAGTAGGTTCTGGGAACAAAAAGCGTCACGATCATGTCAAAGAAATCTTGGATACTGGTGAAATATGAATAGAGAAAAAGGCAACAATATGGCATGTTGCAGTGAGAGTGATGATGAGGGCTGCACTGGAAAAGAAACAGGCAGATTCGCCCCCATCAGGACCAACAGGGTGCATTAATTTGGTAAACTCACCATGCCCCAGGTTTGGTCATCAGACAGGGCTTTTTCATGCACCCAGAATTGCTCAGAGTCTTAGTTTAGCTTGAGGGTGACCTACATAAGAAGAAAACAAAACAGAATCTGTGTGCCAATAGAGTCACGTATATGAATATAGTTTTACAGAATCAATATCTACAGAAAGTCAAATGAATCATCTTAAATATGAGTTTCTTCAGATACAATTAGAGTAAAAGGAGACAGAGAGCTTTAATAAAAACATAGTAATAATAAGGGGCACCTGGGTGGCATCCAACTCTTGGTTTTGGCTCAGGTTATGATTTCAGAGTCATGAGATTGAGCCCTGAGTCAGGGTTCCTCACTGGGTGTGGAGTCCACTGGAGATTCTCTCTCTTTCTCCCTATGCCCCCCCCCAAAATAAACAAATAAATAAATCTTTTTAAAAATACTAATAACAACAATAGCTCTCAGTGACTGAGCACACACTAAGCAGCAATCCCTTTGTATCTCTTACCTTTTCCAATTACAACAGCAGTTCTGTGAGACAGAATTGTATTCCCTTCTTTGAGTTGGAAGAATGAAGCAATCCAGCCATGCTGTCTAATTCCAAGGCTATAGAATAATTTTCTTAATAGCTCATGGCTCTCTGTTCTCTCTTAATTATTTTACACACACCATCTGAATACTTTAATACTTCCAGGATGGAACACTCTGAGAGGGCAGATGCAAGTTCACCTGCTCTGGCGTGCAGGTGGAATTTTGAAAAGTGAACTTGTTTGGTACTTTTGCTTTAATGTAGTGTAATTTCTTTGGGTGATCTTTTCTGAGATAATGCTTTCTTGGTCCATGATACTCTTTTGCTTGCCTCCCTCATTCAGTTGGTGGATGGTAACTTCAAGTCAGCCTGCAGTTGGAATTTATTTTTTATTTTATTTATTTTATTTTTTAAAAATTTATTTATTTATCTATTCACGAGAGACACAGAGAGAAACAGAGAGGCAGAGACACAAGCAGAGAGAGAAGCAGGCTCCACACAGGGAGCCCGACGTGGGACTCGATCCCGCGTCTCCAGGATCATGCCCTGGGCAGAAGGCAGACGCCAAACCGCTGAGCCACCCAGGGATCCGTGCAGTTGGAATTTAAACCTTATCTTGTCCTTCCACTCCTTCTGCACATGATAGCTATTTCCTGGCATTAAATTCACCACTTAAAAGAAATAGCATTTCACTTGGTTTCCTGACTGGACACTGGCTGGTACACATACTACTGAGACATAACATGCAGAGAGAGCCAAATGAATGAGGGGTCAATGCAACATGGGGAGGAACAGAAAGCCTTGGCGGTAGAGATAGTACTAGAGCCAATGCTTGAGGACTGAATAAAATGATACTGGATAAAGCCTGGGTGGCTCAGTCAGTTAAGCATCTGCCTTCAGTTCAGGTCATGATCCCAGGGTTGTGGGATCAAGCCCCATGTCAGGCTCCCTGCTCAGCGGGGAGCCTGCTTCTCCCTCTCCCTCTGCCTGTAGCTCCCCCTTGTTTGTGCTCTCTGTCTCAATAAATAAATAAATAAATAAATAAATAAATAAATAAATAAATAAAATCGTTAAAATTATACAGGAAAAAAGTGTAGAAAAAAAGAAATCCACAAAAATGAAGAAAACCAAAACAGCTCAGCAAAGCAGAAACTGAATCACTCATTTCATGTCTAATCCCGCAAAATATGTTTATAAGATCATGAATCATGAATCATTTGGATGCCAACGATTAGAAGTTCTTGTATTACCAATAGCTATATTCTTTCTAGAAATTGCTTTTTCTCTTGTCGCTATTTTATTCAGTACCTTTGTTGTCAAATAATGGAAGGTTATTTTTATTCAGAGAGAGAGAGAGAGAGAAAGGCATAGTGCCTTAATAGATATTTTCTATTCCACAATGTTTTACTTAAGATCTTTGCATTTGTTTCCCAAATCATATCTTAATGACCGTTTATTGGAAATCATTCATTAATTTTAATTTTAAAAGGCAGACACTATGAATATCAATATATTCTTTTTGATTGACTACACCAGGAATGTGATGTCTAAACTGAATATTTATTCTCTCCAATCTTTATTTTATTTTTTTTTTTAATTTTTTTTTTTTAATTTTTATTTATTTATGATAGTCACACAGAGAGAGAGAGAGAGAGGCGCAGAGACACAGTCAGAGGGAGAAGCAGGCTCCATGCACCAGGAGCCCGACATGGGATTCGATCCTGGGTCTCCAGGATCGCGCCCTGGGCCAAAGGCAGGCGCCAAACCGCTGCGCCACCCAGGGATCCCCTCTCCAATCTTTAAAGATGACAATTTCCTGGTCCATGTATGATTTTTTATGGTGAGGACACTTCCCTATGTATAGTTACAGTTAACTGTAACTTCTTGCAAACAATAACCAAATATTTATATATATATTTTTTAATATGTGAAAGCACCCTGCATGTAGGATGCATAGAGCAAACCCTCAGTATCTAATTTACCACCAAGTCTCCCTTCTCACCATTGATTTGTCTCAAGAGAGGTCATCCTTGTCCATAGTCTTTACATCTACCTGCCCATTCACAGTTGTTCTGAGAAGCTGATTTGATTATATAGGCCTTCATCTAAAGCATAGCATTGTCATTCTTACTTCAGAAAAAAAAAATTTTTTTTCAACATCCACAGTTTTAAAAATGAAGTAAGATCCAAAGATGTTTAATGACTTCTCAGTCAATTGGTTAATGGCAAAGCAACAGTTACCACCCAGGTCCTGATTTTCTGTGACACTCACAATTCACTACACCTTTGGTCTGCTGCTATGCACACAAACAGAATCTCACTATTACTCTTTTTTTAATAATAAATTTATTTTTTGTTGGTGTTCAATTTGCCAACATACAGAATAACACCCAGTGCTCATCCCGTCAAGTGCCCCCCTCAGTGCCCGCCACCCAGTCACTCCCGCCCCCCACCCTCCTCCCCTTCCACCACCCCTAGTTCATTTCCCAGAGTTAGGAGTCTTCCATGTTCTGTCTCCCTTTCTGATATTTCCTACCCATTTCTTCTCCCTTCCCCTCTATTCCCTTTCACTATTATTTATATTCCCCAAATGAATGAGACCATATAATGTTTGTCCTTCTCCGATTGACTTATTTCACTCAGCATAATACCCTCCAGTTCCATCCATGTCGAAACAAATGGTGGGTATTTGTCGTTTCTAATGGCTGAGGAATATTCCATTGTATACCCAGACCACATCTTCTTTATCCATTCATCTTTCGATGGACACTGAGGCTCCTTCCACAGTTTGGCTATTGTGGACATTGCTGCTAGAAACATCGGGGGGCAGGTGTCCTGGCGTTTCACTGCATCTGTATCTTTGGGGTAAATCCCCAGCAGTGCAGTTGCTGGGTCGTAGGGCAGATCTATTTTTAACTCTTTGAGGAACCTGCACACAGTTTTCCAGAGTGGCTGCACCAGGTCACATTCCCACCAACAGTGTAAGAGGGTTCCCTTTTCTCCGCATCCTCTCCAACATTTTTGGTTTCCTGTCTTGCTAATTTTCCCCATTCTCACTGGTGTGAGGTGGTATCTCTTTGTGGTTTTGATTTGTATTTCTCTAACGGCAAGTGATGCAGAGCATCTTCTCATGTGAGTGTTGGCCATGTCTATGTCTTCCTCTGTGAGATTTCTGTTCATGTCTTTTGCCCATTTCATGATTGGATTGTTTGTTTCTTTGGTGTTGAGTTTAATAAGTTCTTTATAGATCTTGGAAACTAGCCCTTTATCTGATATGTCATTTGCAAATATCTTCTCCCATTCTGTAGGTTGTCTTTGAGTTTTGTTGACTGTATCCTTTGCTGTGCAAAAGCTTCTTATCTTGATGAAGTCCCAATAGTTCATTTTTGCTTTTGTTTCTTTTGCCTTAGTGGATGTATCTTGCAAGAAGTTACTGTGGCCGAGTTCAAAAAGGGGTGTTGCCTGTGTTCTCCTCTAGGATTTTGATGGAATCTTGTCTCACATTTAGATCTTTCATCCATTTTGAGTTTATCTTTGTGTATGGTGCAAGAGAGTGGTCTAGTTTCATTCTTCTGCATGTGGATGTCCAATTTTCCCAGCACCATTTATTGAAGAGACTGTCTTTTTTTCCAGTGGATAGTCTTCCCTCCTTTGTCGAATATTAGTTGAACAATAAGTTGAGGGTCCACTTCCGGATTCTCTATCCTGTTCCATTGATCTACGTGTCTGTCTTTGTGCCAGTACCATATTGTCTTGATGTACTCTTTCTTTTTTGTTATAGAAGGTGAGGGCAAGAGAGATGGGGGGAGTAGGGCAGAGAGAGAGGGAAAGAGAGAATCAAGCTCCATGCCCAGTTCATGAGCCTGATGCAGGACTCGATTTCATAACCCTGAGATCATGACCTGAGCTGAAATCAATAGTCAGATGGCCAGCCTACTGAGCCACTGGGTGCCCATCACTATTATCTCTTAAATACACATCCTCTTACACAGTTGAATTGAATTTATTCTTCTCAAGTACAAAACACCTGTTACCCTCAGAAATTATCCAATGGTTTCACTTTATACCTAAGAAAACTGGTAATATCTGATCTGAAATTCTATATTTTTTTCCTTTGGTTTCTAGAGTAGTTTGTATTTTCACCATAACTACTCCATCTCCTTTTGGAAAAAGGAACATTATATGGCTACTTTTACAAGATTAGTTCCTCTTCCATCAATTTGATGGTGCCTCCATCAATTTGTGTATTAATGTTTGCCTTCCTCTAATAGATTCAACTTTTCTTTCTGGCCTCCATTTTTAAAAAAATTTCTTTATAATAAGAAAAATTCTCAGGTCCCTGAAATCCTACAAAATGAAAACTACACTAAATTAAAAACTATCATGTGATAATAGGAGATCCTCTTAAAACTATGGGTTTCAGTTGCAAGCTTTTTAAAATATTCTCAGAGTTGGGCAACTGGTTGGTTGGTTGGTTAAGCGTCCAACTCTTGATTTTGCCTCAGGTCATGATCTCAGGGTTGTGAGACTGGGCCTCAGTGGGGAGTCTGCTTGAGAGCCTGTCTCTCCCTCTGCCCCTCCATCCACTCACTCTCTCTCTCAAATAATAAATCATATATATATATGGATATGGGGGGACTGCACCCCATTTCCAGCTCTGCTCTAGTAAGTAAAGTCATGCAATCAGTTTCCTGGGAATACTCTTCAAGGAAAAAAAAGGAGGTGGGGAATCATTAAGTGTAGAGTTCTTTATGACTTCTGAATTTCAAAGTTACAATAGCCTTCAACACTGTAATCAAAGCTTTCTTTTCTCTGCTTCCTAAGACATAAATGCAGATTCTCTAGTTCTTGAGGCTGTTTCTTATTTCTTTCTTCTTTATGTGCTCTCATAGAGAATTCCATCTCTCTATCCACAAACTGCTCCTGTTTTATTTTTCCCCTTTCCATCAGGGAGTTCCTCTTCTCTTCATCTAACACCAACAATTCCCAAATCTAGATCTCCAGCTTCTGAATTATCTTTACTCTTGCATATTGAATTTCCGGCTATCTACTAAACAAACAGCATATTTAAAAAACTAACTAATTATCTCTTTGCCATCAACTTCATTCTTTTCCTTTTGATGTCCTTATTTGAATCCTCATTAATGATGTGCTAGAAGAGGGTTATTTTTTTAATTTTTAAAATGAAAAGATCACTTAAACTGTTTTTCACAGTATTGTCATTTAAATGAATAGATGAGCATTGTATGGCTCATGAATAAGTCATCCTCACTCTCGATGCAGAGAATACACAGTCAGAGTGGTGTGGTTACAAGTACAACATGAAGCATAATACGTGTGTAATTAATTAGCACTGAAAAAAACTGGCTGATGAGGGAGTAAATGTCAAGGGTAGCTGCTCTTCTGCCTTTAACATCTCTGGCCATTAGACCTTACTGCAAAAGACAAATGGAGGCTGCCTTAAATAACAAGAAAAATGCTCAGGTCCTTGAAATCCTACAAAATGAAAACTACACTAAATTAAAAACTATCATATGATAATAGGAGATCCTCTTAAAACTATGGGTTTCAAGTGCAAGCTTTTCAGAATATTTTCAGTGTTGGGCAACTGGGTGGCTCAGTTGGATAAGCATCCAACTCTTGATTTTGGCTTGTCATGATCTCAGGGTTGTGAAACTAGGCCTCAGCAGGCCTAGATAATGGATCTACAGCCTGGATGGATATTTTTTACTTCATTAATGATGGGTATAAAAGAGCTCAGGGTCTGAAGTGAAATTTGCTTATAACCAATTATACAGAATATGCAGTCCTGTACTGTTACCCCTCTGGTGTCTATGGCACATCCCATCCGATGCAGCCATGGCAGGGGTGAACTGCTCTAAAGAGCTCAGATGCACCCCTCCCACCAAGGACTCACCTCAAATTCACTCTGGTCAGCTGCCTGCATTCTCTTCCAGGCTCTTCTCCAGTAATGATTGCCAATGTGAAGGGATAACATTCCCAGGGCAAGCTTTCATTCATGGGCACTGCAGCTAGTTGATAAAGGGTGCAGGTGGATGATTCTATCCTCTATGGCTGTCACGGGTCTCGTGGTGGCTACCGATGAAATATTTGTAACACACCTTTTACTGGTTTCTCTTCCTTTCTGGCTTCACTTGCTCCAATCTGTTACTCTTGCAATCACTTCACCAGGAAACTTCTAGCATCCAAGTTCTTGAGTCAGGTTGTTTTGGGTGATCCTAGGATAAGACCAGTGAACTTTGATACTACTTTTCATCCTAAACTCAGTAATAAACGTGTCATAACCTTTGTGCAAGAAATCCTTTCTTCTAAACTGATCTTGTTCATTCTCCTTCCAAATCCCAGAAATTTGCTCCTGTCCCGTGTTCAGTCTCCAGCATCTAGCTGAGACTGGGATTTTTTCCTCAGGGAGTATTATTTCGGTACCAGTTTATTCAGTTAAGGCAACTACAATGCAAATACTGAAAACTCTTCATTGAATCCCACAATATATTTTACTTCTCCACAATATCTTCTGCAACGTGTTGCTTCTTTTTCCTTAATTGATCTGTGGAACAAGTGAGTGGGACTCCATTTGCACATGAGTTTCTTCCTCTCTACACTAGGAGGCTTTTCAGGACACCCGCGTTCTCTCTTTTCAGGCTGCATTTGTCTCTGTCATAATCAGTACATTGCTCAAGCTGTGGAAATAAGAACAGAATTTTAAATATTACCTGGTAAGAAGAGTCACTTCTTCTGTGATCTGAGCTGAAATGCACTTCTCATTGTGTAACTGCTGTCTTTCCATGTGTAGAAGATTAATAACAGTTTCTTAGTAGTTGTATCTCCTAGACTCACCCCTCGACTCCACTAATGTGTAGTCTGCAGGAAATTGCTAGGCAGGGAAGGGACCTAAGGTATTATGCCTAATAAGCTCTGTGGTCTTGGGAATGTTATTAATCTTCTCTTGGTCTCTCTCTCTCTCTCTTTTTTTTTTTTTTTGCATTTTAAAAGTGAGATGGTTTAACTTATTGTGCAAGTGCCTTTCAGCTAGAAAAACTTGTACGTCCAACGGATGTCTTTTCTTTTACATTATTTTTTATTATCTAGAAAACAGAGGTGTTTGTTGTTGTTGTTGTTGTTGTTGTTGTTGTTGTTCTTTTTGTCTCTCAACCATAACCTCTCTTCCTCTTCAGGGCCAGACACCAAGATCAACTTTTTCCAAAATTCCAAAATTCTGTTGTCACACAAAGCCACAGAGTGTGCCTTCATGCACTGGAGGAGCTTGACTGTAAGGGTTTCAGCTGGCAGAGGGCCTTAGCCATCTGACTCTCTTGGTTTCGGCTCTCGTCATGATCCTGGGGTTGTGAGGTCAAAGCCCACTTCAAGCTCCACGCTCAGCACAGAATCTGCTGGAGATTCTCTCTCTGCTGGACCCACACTCCTACTTTCACTCTCTCACTCTCTCTTTCAAAATAAATAAGTCTTAAAAAAAAAAAAAAAAAAGGTTTCAGCTGGTGCCATGCATGCCACCTGGTATCCATCCTCCAAACTTGAGTTTGTTTATATAGTTTCCTATCTCAGCTATAATACCTATATTTAATTTTCAGTGTATGTTAGTTTAAATCTTAAAATTTAAATTAAATCTCAAAACACAATCTGATGTATTATTTCAGCAGCTTGCCAGAATGAATTATCAGTTTCTTTACCACATTAAATTAAATCTTCTGTCACTGAGAAATTTACTTTTATTTGAATATATATTAACTGAATATACTTATGTTCACTGAATATACTGAACCTCACTCAGGTTTTTCTGTTAGAGATCATCCCTTTTGGACAGTTGAAAAGTGAAGGGGTTTAATCCAAGTCTGGTTAGCCAGAGTTCAAAACTGAACTCCCATTCTTATGAACTCTGGACTTTTGTTCCCTGAATTTGGAATGCTCCCTTATAGGAAGCGTAGCATGTTTACTCAGAGGGCTTGAAAATAAAATGATACAGTGTTTATAAAATAGCTAACACAAGGCCTAGTACATGATATAGTCTCAGCAAATAAGGCTTCCTGTAGAAATGATAAATGGAGTCTAACTCTCAGGAATTCAAAAGATAAATACAGTGTTTCACACCAGTTACCAACAATCTAGAAACATGTAGTCTTAGAGCCATTGTACGGTGGGGAAAATAGTCCAGTCTGTGGAGTCAGAACTACTTTCATTCCCCATTCCTCCACTCCTGCCCCCACCAGCCCCCCAAAATTACTACATATATGCCAACTGGCAGGTTGTATAGTTTTACTTCAGCTTTCTATTTATCAGTAAAATAGATGCTTAAAGGATTGCAATCAAGATAAAACTAGAAGTATGGAATGCCAAACATGGCATCAGGCAAGGAGCTGGTACTCAACCAAAAGTGGTTAATAATAACTAAGTTACAACCACCTTCCAAGATATATTTTGATATCTGCCCTATTGAATGGCACCTGTCACAGAACATATCTAAGTTTGTAACCAGTGCAATATGGTCATTACCCAAATATATCTAATGTTGGTTCTAGTCTTAAATAGTTCTCTTCCTTGTGGAAGTATTATTTTAAAAACATGTAGGGGATCCCCGGGTGGCGCAGCGGTTTAGCACCTGCCTTTGGCCCAGGGCGCGATCCTGGAGACCCGGGATCGAATCCCACATCGGGCTCCCGGTGCATGGAGCCTGCTTCTCCCTCTGCCTGTGTCTCTGCCTCTCTCTCTGTCTCTCTGTGACTATCATAAATAAATAAAAAAATTAAAAAAAAAAACATGTAGGTTTGTAGGCTACAACAGAAAGTTTCCCATATCTGGGAGGGCTTTTCTAAATGAATCTATAGGTCTTGTTTGAAAAAAGAAGAGGTATCTTTGTCCTTCACAGAACCCCTTGGAATATTCCAATTTCTAACTTGTCTAAATTAATCAATTCCATTTGTAACTTTAAATGTCCTTCCCTCTATTGAGCCTTCTCTTACCCTAGGTGAGGTCTTCTACTTTGACGTCCTATAATTGCCCTTGAAAATTAAAATTGCTTAATTTTCACTACCACAATGCCTAAAGTTGGAAACAAATAAATATTTTCCAGATTCATAAATTATCTGTGATATCTTATAACTTAGTCTATGATATGCCCATTACCAAGGAGATACCATATTAAATACATGACAAATAATTTGGTCTCTCAGAAATACAACTTTGTGACTCTGTGGGAAAGAACTGCTAAATCTATTTGTGCAAAAACAACCAAAGAACCGAAGAGTTACTGTCAACTGTGGAAATATGTTTCAATATGATTTTTGTCAGGAAAATGGAAGCTATTCTATGTGTTCAAGGAATGAATGGTTGTAATACAAAGGATTCAAGATTTACACAACCATATAAATGCCTAGGGAAGCAAAGGTCCTAGGGGCTAGTGCCTAAGCTCTCTTCGGCACCAAGATTGGTGGATCTCAAGGATTCCTCCAGAAGCTACTTACCACCTTGCATGAACCCTCTGAGTATGTTAACTGCCCATAAGTTGTGCAACACAATTGTGACCTCTGACCTCTGTTTCTCTCCTATGTTTCAAATATCATAGTTTTTTTCCCTCAGAAGAAAGACCAAAATGGATAGACTACATTGTTCCTGGCTTTTCCTCAATAATGCAATGGACATCTTAGAAGGAGTTGGTGGTAGTAGAGTATTAATAATAATAGGCTTTGCCAGAAGTTAGGTAAAATAGTCTCTAAATTGTTAGATTTTCCTTACCAAATAACCAGAACTACTATTTTATACAAATTATGAAATGAAATTACCTAGACCACAATGTAAACATGTCTCCATGAGTTGTGCAAGACTCAAGTTATGCCAGCAACTGCTAAATTACTCTTCAGATGCTAGAACAAAAAGAAAAAACTGATGGACTGTGTACAGGACTCTAACTGCTCAGGGAAAATAGGTTCCATATTAAATCACTTAATTGTCATCCTGATTTATATATTAATATGAATTTATTAACAAATGACTAATCACTGAGGTTGTGGGATAATTAAGTATCTGTGTGGAATAAATAATATACTCAGATAAGCCAGTGCAAAAACATTTTTTAAAGAAGGAAGCTTACTAATTTAATCCACTCTGGGATCAGCAGTTAGATTAGAAATGACCTAATAAAAATTCTATAGGAAGGAATGATGACTGGAAGGTTTTCCTTTTTTTCTCTTCTTTTTCTTTCTTTATTTTCCTGTCTCCTTACTTTTTAAAAAAATAAATATTATTTTTTGAAACTGAGGTACAGCATTAGATGAAGTACACAGTACATGTAATTCAATAAATGTTATATTTACTACTCAGATTGAGATGCAGCATATTTCCATTGCCCCTAGGATGACCCCTCATGTCCCAGTGTGCTCAATACATTTAAGGTAACTTCTGCTCTCATTTCCATTATTAGAGATTAATTTTGCCTGTCTTTGAGACACACAGTTAATTATATAAATGTTCTCTTTTGTGTTTGTGTTTATTCATTCAATATAATGTCTGTGAAGTTCGGCAATATTGTGTGTTATCAATAGCTTGTTTTTTTTTCTTATTTCTGTCTGGTTTCCATTATTTAAATATATTTTGTTTTACTTAGATATTCCTTATTTGCCATTTACTTAAGCTGTTCTTTTGCCTCTTATGAGTAAAGCTACCATGAACATTCTTGCATATGCCTTTTGGTTGACATACACAGCTATTTCTCTTGGGTATATATCTAGTAGTAGGAATGTTGGGTTATATGGTTACCTTATGTTTAGCTTTAATAGATGTAGAACTATTTTCCCAACTGACTGAATCAATTTATATTTCTGTCAGAAACTACAAGAGTTCCACTTTCTCTTTGTTGTCCTCAGCATTTAAAATTATCATGTTTCAGAAACAATCATTGAATTAGTTGTGTATTGTTGTAACAACACAGCTACTTTTTATTAAATTTATATACAGTAAAATAGACTTTCTGGTGTATAGTTGTATGAGTTCAACACACAAATAGAATTTTGTAACCACCATCATAATCGGGATGCAGATGATCTCCATCATCAGAAAATGTTCCCATGTGTTGCCTTATAGAGCATTTAGAGCACCCATTGCCATCTCTAGCACTTTAATATCACTGATCTGTCCATCCTTATAGTTTTGATTATTCCAGAACATTATGTAAATGATATTGTACAGTAAGGAATCATTTGTGGCTGCATTCTTTCACTCAGTCTTTGAGATTCATTCATGCTGTAGATGGCTATCAAGAGTTAATTCCTTTCTATTGCCTGGAGAATAGTAGTTCATTTTATGGATGTATCACAGATTGTTTATCCATTCATCCACTGAAGTACATTTGGGTTGCCCCTAATTTGGGTGATTATGAGAATAATACAATTAATGTTATATATAAGACATTGCTAAACTGATTTCCAGAGTGGCTGTGTCATTTTGCATCACCACCAGTGATGCATGAGAGTTTTTGCTGCTCCTCACATGGCTTTATAAGGATTGTTTTATTTTAGCCATGCTAATAGGTCAACTATTATAATAGCATTCAACTGAGGTTTTATTTTGCATTTCTCAAAGGAATAATGACATTGAGCATCTTCTGGTTGAGATAACTTGTCATATGTTTTCTTTGGTAAAATGTCCAAGTCATTTGCCCTCTTCATTTTTTGGTGGTAGAGGGTTGTTTGTTTTGTACTCCTTAGTTCTGAGGGTTCTTTAATATTTTGCATCCATGTTATCTCTTCAATAGAAAAGCTTGCACTCATTCCCTTTGACCCAGAGGTCATTTTCTAATTAGTGTCTAAACTGAGAACAGGTTTCCTTTATTAATAATCATATTATTAGATGTACAGCCTGATAATAAAAAATCCCTAATTGCACAATTTCTTTCTACTATTTAACCCCTAAACCAATTATTGGATGATGATTATTATTTCAATTACAATAAAGCATTGTAATCATTTTCTTAGTGTATTTCTTTTTTTTAAGATTTTATTTATTTATTCATGAGAAAGAGAGAGAGAGAGAGAGAGAGAGGCAGCGACAGAGACACAGGCAGAGGGAAAAGCAGGCTCCCTATGGGGAGCCTGAAGTGGGACTAGATCCCAGGATCACAACCTGAGCCAAAGACAGATGCTCAACCACTGAGCCACCCAGGTACCCCTCCTAGTGTCTTTCTCACTACTAGATAGTGAGTTCCTTGAGGTAAGGGTTCATGTATTATTAAATTTTGAGTCATACTTTGAGTCAATAACAAATCTACAAAATGTTATTTTTACTGAGGGTGAATTTTTTCTTCTGAGTAGTGGCAATTAGTGTTTATTTTCTAATTTGTGCATTTTATACAAATTATTCTATATACATTTCTCATTATTTTATAGAACGTGTGTAATTAGAAAAGTTGTCAGTGATTTTTTAAAAATCAAACATTTATATTAGCAAAATGAGAGTCATTAAATTATCTTAAAGTATGAAAGAGTTATTTAGATTTCAAACTACCCAGTAAAATAAAGTATTTATTTCTATATGACCAATAACTCATGTAAGATTCACTCACATATAATAAGCTATAGTTTAAAGCAGACTAATTGTCATTCAGGACACTAATGATAAAATATATCAATTGAACATAATTATGTGACATTGGTTATACTATTTTTTTCAATTTAGATCTTAGATTTCTCAACTATAAAATAAGTTTTCCTTGATAATATCCAAGATTACTTTCAGCTACAATGTCTTTCCAGATCTCAAAACAGTTTCACTTATTTCTAAACATATAACAAAAAAGAAAAAGAAAACATTAGTTTTCAGCCTGAGTTTCCTTGGCTAATGGACTCTCAAAAATAGATGTTAACCAATATGTTAGCACATAATGCCTCAGGCTATTTTCCATAAAGACACCAAGTAAATCCCTATAGAATTCTATTGCAAATAAGAAAAATGTACTTTGCCACCACTGAGATGTTTTCAAAACATCTTATCACCAAGAAATTTTAACTCAGAGGAAAATAATTTGTATTTTTTTTAAATGGCACAGAAAAGTCTCTCACTCTTTCAAAATGGAAAATAAAAAATATGCATGTTGGGCCACAGACCCAGGCAACCCAGAAAACTTACATAGATATACAGAAACTTGATTTCCTTTCTTATTCAATGTGATCATTATTGCACTACCAACTCAATTTATATTACAACTTTGATGTTTCTTTTTGTTTATCAACTCTTCTGTCTGCCATGTCACTCCTAGACCTACAAAGCTCCTAGTCTCAAAAAACATAAGACAATAAAACATCTGAATCTGAATGAAGTCTTTATAACTCCCTGTTTAATAGCACTCCATTCTGCTGGGACAGAGAAGTTTAAAATACATAAATCTATTATTCTCTTTTAATCTTTTTCATATTTTTATGACCTTGACAACAGAATGCAAAACACTATAGCCTAGAAAGCCCTTGCCGAGATTACATTTTTTGACTTATCAATATTATTCTGCCTTCTGGATAGCCATTCTAAGTATATTGCAGGCTGTCCAATTTCTGGCTCTGCACACCCTATCATACCTCTCATTCCATAGATTCTTCACCTAAAATACTCCATGTTTCTAATATTCCAGGTTAAAGTTAAATTTGCTCAAAATTAGCATTAGAGAAACCAGAATCAAGATCCATATGATAAGAAAGTAATACAAAAATAATACTAATGTTAGAAGAAGTAGGAGTCATAAAAATAGCTATCAAGAGCTTATTTTGTGTTGGTTGCTTTAAATAATTATTCTATTAGTTCTTTAATATAATATTTTAAATGGGGAAGTGGTGGCCTCACTTTGACAGAGAGAATACTGAAAAACAGGAAAGTTCAGTGATTTGTTCAAGCCATCAAAGGTAGGAGAGAAGTCAATATTCAACAACAGTTATGTCCAACACAAATATTCTTGTTCCTTCCAGGAATAAAATACTAATTTCTATCTCTCTTTGCCAAGTAAAGCTATGTTATGCAGTTCAATTTATTAAATATCTTTGAAAATTACTTTACTCCTTTAAATATGAGGATATTATCTACATTAAGTGTTGTTTGAGAACAAAATATGAAAATATAACACCTCATTAAACTACATGTTATTAAAAAGCTATTCATCCAATAACATTTATTGAGAAGCAACTTTGTGGCAGACTCCATTCTCAGTGTCCTAAGTATAACAGCAATAAAGAAAGGTGGCACAAACTCTGGTCTTCAAGGCATTTTTAGTCTAGTAGGGAGAAACAGACATGTAAAATTAAAAAAAAAAAAAATCAAAACAAGTGAGTCCTTAGATCCTCAGTTTGCCTTGAATTGCAACATAAGCCTAGAAGTGACTGAGGTGATCAGGGTGTAGAAAGATTCGGGATAATGGTGCTACCATCCTAAGGATGAGAAAAACCACATAATCTACAAATCATGACTTTTCTCGACTTCATCAAAGAACGAAGGTCACAAAGCAGAACAGGGAACTGAATTCCAAAGAGTACCAAAAGTGCCTCTGAGGACAGCAGAGATATATCAACTGTTTCACCTTTGACAGGCATGGGAAGAAGAAGTAGTCTCCACAGCAGTGGGTAAGAATAAATCAGTTACAGTTTAACAAAATTTTAAAGGCCAAATGTACACTGCCATACCAGTTTAAAATAGATCTGGACGTGGGAGTGTTCACACTTACTCAGAAGCTCTTTTCCATGCATCTCTCCTGAGTACTCACAAAAAGAAGAGGGACAAGAGAGCCCTGAGACTTCCTTAATAGCATGGGAGATCAGCCATTGATATGTGATAGACACAAACACTTCCTAGACCCTGCTATTAAGCATTAATAATATTAGTAAATATTAATTACAAAAAGCTTCAAGCCACTTTACAAAAGGTCATCGAAGTCTCTTTGTACTCAAGGCACTGCTGGAAAATTAGAAGCAGAACCCTCTATTTTTAGAAAGCTTTCTCACCCCCAGGAACCCAAGTAAAGATCCAGGGATTTTCTTGTTATTGATGATGATGATGTATTTTAGAAGAAGAGTAGAAGTCAAGGCCACCTGCCACAAGGGGAAAGGCGAGAAATTTTTGCATGCCCAGGATCCATAACAGATGCAAGGAAGTACTGGCTACAATGAGGGAGGGAGGGTGGAATGCTTAACGGGCCTAACCTCTAGCCCAGGAGCACAACTCTTACCAAAAGAAGTTGGACCAGAGGATTAAGAAATTTTTCCTGCCTATACCACAAGCTTAACATGGAATAATAAGCAACAAAAGTCTTACTGAAGGAATGTAAAGTGTGTGGGGAAATAAGAATAACAATAATAACAACAAAGCCCAAATCCCGCTCAACCAAGTGAGTAGACTGACCTAACATTGCAAACTAATGACTTGATGGAAGAAAATGTCTGCTTACTTCCTGTTGTAAATTTCTTAATACGTACTATTCATTTATACACTAAATTTTGTACTCAGTTAAAAATAACAAATATAGGGCAGCCTGGGTGGCTCAGAGGTTTAGCGCCACCTTCAGCCCAGAGCGTGATCTTGGAGACCAGGGATGGAGTCCCACGTCGAGCTCCCTGCATGGAGCCTGCTTCTCCCTCTGCCTGTGTCTCTGCCTCTGTCTCTCTTTCTCTCTCTCTGTATCTCATGAATAAATAAATAAAATCTTTTAAAAATAATAAAAAATAAAAATAACAGATATATAAAAGATAACAAAAATGATCTATTGTTAAGAGATAAAGATCTCAGAGATGACCAACATGATGGAGCTATCCTACAGGGACTTTAAAAAAATCTATAATAACTACATAGTTTATAGTATGTTGTAGGTTGAATTGTATCCTCCAAAATGATATATTGATGTCCTGAGCCCTACCTAGAAATGTGTCCTTGTTCAGAAATGAGGTTTTAACAACTGTTATTATTTAAATTAAGGTGAAGTCTTATTGGATTTAGGTGGGCTCTAAATCCAATATGGTATATATTCTTAAAGGCTTAGGAGAAGACACAGAATCACACACGGAGACAATGCCATATGTAAGCAGAGGCAGAGATTAGAGTAATATATCTGCAAGGCAAGAAACACTAAGAATTAACATCCAGTGACAGAAGCTAGAAGAAAGAATTCTTCCTAGAGACTCTCAAGGAAGCTTGGCCTTGCTGTGTGAATCTGATCTCAAACTTGAAGTCTCCAGAATTGTGACAGAACACTTCTGTTGTTTTAATCCAGCCAATTTGTGGTGATTTATTACAGAATTCCTAAGGAATTAATATATAGTGTAAATGTCAATTAACAGGCATAAGTTGATACAGAATGGGGAATCTCAGCAGACACATGAAAAATTATTTTAAAAGTCATTTGAGAATGCTAGGAACAAAAATATGTTATCACAGATAAAATATTCCTTCAGTGGGTTTATCAGCAAAATAGAACTAATAAAAAATCAAATACCTTGAAAAGAGTTCAATAGTATTATCTAAAATGAAGCACAGAGGGCAGCTCCAGTGGTCCAGTGGTTTAGTGCTGCCTTCAGCCCAGGGTGTAATCGTGGAGACCCGGGATCGAGTCCCATGTCGGGCTCCCTGCATGGAGCCTGCTTCTCCCTCTGCCTGTGTCTCTGCCTCTGTCTCTCTCTCTGTCTGTCATGAATAAATAAAGAAAATAAATAAATAAATAAATAAATAAATAAATAAATAAATAAATAAATAAAATGAAGCACAGAGAAATAAAGAAAATCAGAACAAAGAATCCAAGAGGTATAGGTATAGGTCAATATGAAACATCTCGACCTCATTACATAATTGGAGACTCCTAAAGGAAAAAGATGCAGGTCAGAAGAAATATCTCCAAATATAGCAGGTGAGAACTTTCAAAAGAATGAAAGGAGAAAAGAAAAAACAAACACAGATTTATAAGCTCAAAGAAACACAAATATTATTAATAATAATTTTAAAATGTTATGCATATCACAGTTAAAATGCACAAAAGCCAACATTAAGAAAAAAATTTTGTAGGCAATATGAAGAAAAGAAAAAAAATATACATACACAGAGGAGCAAAGATAAGACATACTGTATAACATCTTTAAATATTGAAAGAAAATATAATCTTCCATTATAGAATTCTCTACCCAGTGAAAATATCCTTCAAAAATGAAGGTGAAATAAAGCATTCTTCAGACAAACAAAAACTGAGATGATTCATGCTGCTTGTAGACCTAATTATAACAAATGTTAAAGGAATTTGTTCAGGCAGAAGGAAAAGTGGTATCAGCTGTAAATCCGGGTCTACATAAAGAAAAAATGAGAAATCTATATGGTCAAAAGTGCAGGCACATAGACAATGTATTTTTCTTGTTTTTAATTACATTAAAATAATGGACTGTCTAAATCAAAGAGAGTAATAATGGATTGTGTGTTTTATAAGATATACACAATTAAGTTGAATAAAAAGGATAGTATAAAGGATAAGATGGAGTGAATAAAATATATTGTAAGATTCTTATATTCTACATGAAGTGGTAGGATATCATTTGATGGTTCAAAATGTTAACTTAAAGTCAATATTTTAAAATTCACAGGTAATAAATGTGTTTAAATGTGTAATAAGTAGAGATAAACTAATGCATAACAAAGCACAATTAATTTTTAAAAGACAGAACATTAAGATAAAAAATAAGAGATATGACAACAGAAGTCAAAAAGCAATGGTAGACTGAAATCCAACCATGATTGTACAAAAAAAAATTAATAGTTGAATTCATACAATATGAAATATGTATATACCAGCAACAGAACTTTAAAATTCATGAATCAACAAAGGATAGAACTCAAAGGAGTAATAGAAAAAGAATCACAACTCTTTTTGGAAATTTCATCATTCTTTTCTTAGTATTTGGTAGAACAAGTACACAGTTTCATAAGTAAGAATATATAGAAAATTAGTAACTTAAAATACTAATATTCAGTGTTGCCTAATTGACATTTATAGTACGCTATACCACAAAAAGAGCATAATACTTTCTTTTCATATGCACATGGAATATTCACTTATATTCTGGTTGATTAAAATAATAAAAAGTCAACAAATTTAAAATATTGAACTCATACAAAGCATATTCTTTAATCAAAATGGAATTAAATTAGAAACCAGTAACAGAGAGATCCCTAGAAATTCTCTGAGATTTTGGAAACTAAGCAATCTATTTCTAAATAATCCATAAATCAAGGAAGAAATTGACAGGGAAATAGGCATCTATTTTGAATTTAGTAAAAAGAAAAACACAACATAACACATTTTATAGGATGCAACCAAAGAGTTATTAGTGAGAATTTTATAAAATTAGAAGTCTATATTAAGAAACAAACAAACAAAAAAAAGGTCTTAAACTGGTACCAACATTCAAAAAAAAAAAAAAAAAAAAAGGAAAAAAGGAACGAATATAATCCAAAGCAAACAGAAGGAAGGAAATAAAGAGCAGAGGACAATTAAAAAAAAAAAAAAAAGATTTAAATATCAATGTAACTAAAAGTTCATTGAATTAGATCAATGAAATTGGATAAATTTCTAGCCAGGCTGTTCAAGTTAAACCAAAGAGAACACACAAACCACCAATATCAGGAATGAAAATGGTGATGTTACTATAGAGCCTACAGACATTAGTTAGCCTAAGAAAGGAGTGTTATGACAACTTTATGCCATATATTTCATAATATAGGAAAAATGGGACAATATTTTGACTCAAACTATTGAACTCTTTGAAGACAAAGTAGATAATCTTAATAGACTTATTAATAAATTGAATTTTTAAATACCTCTACCAAGATAGACTCATACCCAGGAAACTTAATTGGTAATTTATTTTAAAAACCTAAGGGAGAAATTATAACTATTCTACTAAACTAAGCCAGAAAATAAAAGGAGGGAACAATTTGCAACTCATTTTTTAGGTCACCATTACTTTAATCCCTAAACTAGACATGATAAGGAAACAAACTACAGACTAATATACCTTATGAACATAGATACAAACAATCTTCATCAAAATGTTAATAAATAAAATCTAAAAGTATATAAAATATATTTTCAAAATACATCATAAATAAGTGGGCATCATCATAGAAATGATTTTAAGGTTCTAAAATCAGTCATAATTTAACTTTCACAGGTTAAAATAAAGGTAGCCCACATAATCACCTCAATACAATTTACAAATTTCAATACCTAGTCATGATTCAAAATAAAAACAAAGAAGACAAAAGTAAAACTTTTAATACTTTAGGAATAGAATATTTCATCTAGATAAAGGTCATCTATAAAAATTCATAGCTAACATACTTTATCGGAATGTCTGAATGCTTTTTGTCTGAGATTGGGAGCCAGGAAAGGATATCCATCCTCACCACTTCTATTCAACTTTGCACTAAAGGTCAAACTAGGTCAATAGGGCTAAATAAGTATTTAAATAAATAAATAATTTTAGAGATTATAACATAGGAAAGAAAATGTTATTTGCAGACTGCCTGATCACCTATGAGGAAAATCTCAGCGATTAATAAGTAAAATAGCTATTACAATTCATAATTGAATTTAGTAAAGTCACAGGAAACAAAGAATAGAATGATGACTGAGGGAACAGGAGAATTATATTGGGGGTGATGGAACTGTCCTGCATCTTGATTCTGGTGGTTATATGACTTTATGAATTTGTCAAAATTGCAGATGTGCAACAAAAAGAGTGAATTTCTGTGTAGGTAAACTGGGATAAAAATAAACAAAACGTTACTTAAATAAAAAGAAACAGATGTAAATGTAGATTGGATGAAGAATCCTAATTCCTTTGCCCTACCAAAGTCTTTCTCTTACCTTCATCTCCAGTCTCATCTAGATTTCCTTTTTTTTTTTTTTAAGATTTTATTTATTAATTCATGAGAGACACAGAGAGAGAGAGAGAGAGAGAGGCAGAGACACAGGTAGAAGGAGAAGCAGGGAGGCCGACATGGTATTCGATCCTGGGTCTCCGGGTCTTCAGGATCAGGCCCTGGGCTGAAGGCAGCACTAAACCGCTGAACTGCCAGGGCTATCCTAGATTTCCTTTTCATGTGTGTTTCTATGTGTGTGTGTTCGGGGGGTGGGGGGAGTGACAGGAAGTATTAAAAGTATCTGAGCAGTTGATGTTTATAGTAATTTTTTTCTATGATCTTTTGGTGCCACTCACACTCGTTGGAAGTCATTGCTTTCTCAGAAAGTATTTTGAGGGACACCTGGGTGGCTCAGTGGTGGAGCATCTGCCTTTGGCTCAGGTTGTGATCCCGGGGTCCTGGGATAGAGACCTGCATCAGGCTTCCTCTGGGAGCCTGCTTATCCCTCTGCCTATGTCTCTGCCTCTCTGTGTCTCTCATAAATAAACGAATACAATCTTTTTAAAAAAAGTATTTTGAATTTCCTTTAGTTTTTTTTAATCATTAGGGATCAAGGAATACTTTCAAAATTAATTTTAGCAACTCCTCCCTGAGAAATTCCTAAGAGCCAAGGCTATTGATTGAACAAAATAATTATTTCGAAAGACAGACTTCTATTTAATTTTTACCACATTCCATCTTTTGGACTATACATATTGAGAGATCTTAAACTTGAGAAGGATTCATATTGAGAGATCTTAATGTTGAGAAGGATTAGAGAGAGCCTGGGCTTTAGTATTTAATCCAAATCCAAATTGAGCACTTCCTCTTCAATTTCCTTAACCTGTGGTCTCTGTTCTGCTTCTGTTCCAATATCACCAGTGGTGGGTTGTTTCTTGCCTTTTGTGGGTTTACCCATTCCATCAGTGAATTTTATTGCTTTTGTTGTTTTAGTTGTGCTATTTTCCCTTTAGTTTGAATGTTCTATTCTGTATTCTTCTGAGTCATTCTAATGCAGCCCTTAGGCAACAGAGAAGTCTTCAGTCCTCCTTCCACATGATAGCCCATGCAACTTGAGATCAGACAAATCTGATCTCAAATGTTCACCACAGACTAAAGTTAGTCCCAATTGCTTCTACCATTCTCATAACCAGAGTTCAAGATCTTTTGCCATCTTTTAAGTTTAAATTTATTTGTTCATATCCTTCTTGTGGAGAAGTAGCCAGAATTGAGCTCCCTTTTGGTGGGCCTACTATTGTGTCTGGACTTTTACTGACTTAGTAGTTATTTCAAATGATTCAAATGATTATTTCAAATGATCATATTTCATTGAAAATCCTCCCCTTTCAGTTTGTAGATTTTAGTCTTTGCCATTATTACGAAAACTATGATTTTTACATGATGTCATGCTAGTTACTCTATTATAGGGTATATAAGAATTTTTATTATGTTGAAAATAATTGGTGTTTTTACTCATGTATTATAATATACCCATCTGTTCAACCTCTTGAACAAGAAGATAGAAAGAAATTGCTGACATTAACCAAGCCTCTATTAAGTGCCAGGCACTGCGCCATAACTTGTGCATACATTTTCTCATTCATTCTCAAATTAGCCCTGTAAAGTAAGCATTATCATTTCCATATTAAATGGGAAAACCAGGCTCAAAGAATCTAATTAAACTGCCTAAATTTACACAACTTGTGAGAGAAGAATAAGAATGTGAATCAGTATCTGCTACCAGCTCAGCCCAGCAATACATACAACGAAATTTTCAGAGAACAGCAAGTCAAACAGTCTGAATACATTTTATACTATTATTTACAAAAAGGAACCATATATTTAGATGTTGTGTAATAACACATATGAAAGAATTTGTGAGTTTGTTTTCATGTTATCTAGGACAATGTATAATGGCTATTTAATACTCCATAATGGTTGTAGGAGCTAGGATTCACATGTTCTAGTGCCCTAAGGGCCAATGTGGTAGAAGCAGTTTATAATGATCAAATTATGAACACCACATATAGATGACTTGATTAATAACTTCTTTTAAATTAATTATTATACATTGTTGAAAATTAAGTAACTAAATACCATGGAAACCTCTGAATGTTTGCTCTATATCTGATTTGATATGTTAATTCAACCCTGTTAGGCCTCACATGCCAAATAGCATGCAAAGAACTGCAGTTTTTCCTGGGTCAGGGTTCATGGTACACACCCAAAAATATGTCCTTTGTGCTAACCATGTTCTCAGTTCTAGTTCTAGCTGATTTTTATCGTAGATAGGTAATTATTACCCTAGTTCCAGCCTTGTAGGATCCAATATGAACGACACATTCTCTTTTTTTCTATCCCTTTCCTTCCCCTCTAAAACTCCCTTCTTCTTTAACAAGTCATAACCTATCCATTTTTTAATTGACATATAACTGACATATCTGACAACATATTATTTTTTAAAAAATATTTTATTTATTCATGCGAGACACACACAGAGAGAGAGAGAGAGGCAGAGATACAGGCAGAGGGAAAAGTAGGCTCCATGCAGGAAGCCCGACGTGGGATTCAATCCTGGGACTCCAGGATCACGCCCCTGGCCAAAGGCAGGCGCCAAACTGCTGAGCCACGCAGGGATCCCTGAAAACATATTCTTGATCATTGCATTGGATTATAACTCAACACTGGCCATGACTGGATGACCAATTTCTTACTCTGTCCTCAAAATTCATGTGAGAAGCAGGTTTAGAGAACATTTAGGTTCAGCTAATTCAGCTAGGTTTTTAATTAGCTTCTACTCCTTATCCCCACGGAATAACAGCATTGGCTAAAACATCTTATCTCACTGGTCTAGTTATTTAATTGATGTCTTGGTCACTTCTGAAATATGGTATATGTGACCACATAATTTTTGGTACCAAGAGGAAATAGTAAAGCCATTCCTCCAATGTACATTCACTTCTGCACCTTAGAGTTTTTGAAAACAGGTAGACTTCATTTGTAATCCTTGCAAGAGCATTTGCCTGGACCCCCATGCTTATGATCCAGCTGTTAGGAATTGCATCTGGTAATTGTGACCATTCAAAGTGCACAAATCCCACTAAATGCAGGGGAATGGCAAAAACCATGAATGCTTTTGGAAAACCACATGATAATGAGTCTCTAAAACACCTAGAGGATCACTGTGTACATCTGAAAAAAAAATCCTAACTAATTATTATGCAGATGATTTTAAAGAAAGTAAGACCCAACTTCAAATGGAATTTTGAGGTCGCAGGTTAGCTTTTCGATAAATGAAAGCTTCTTAACTATTATGACTTGAGCTAAGCAATGGTAAGAAGCTCTTTGTTCCACATTTTAACAGATACATGAGAAAATAATCTTCAGCCATGATTTATTTCTTTATTGATACCACAAACTTGCGTCTTGTTTCTGAAGAGGTTTAAATAATTAGGGAGCCGACAAGTGACACTGGAAGGTTAATCTCATTACCCTGCACTTTGTCCATATCAGCTTGGCCTCCTGCATAGTAAGGAAGAATTATCTGTTGATAGTTCAGCAGTGATACGAAACTCTTTGTGAGCATTATCCAGAAAAAGGTAGTAATCCACTTTCATTTCCCCCAGAACACTAGTGTAATCATGATCTTTGAACTTTTAGTCCTTAAAGAAACACTATAAGAGAATATCTCTGGTAATCTTAACAGGGGTAAAGATGATTTTGCTTGTTGCCATAACTAAATGAAATAATCCATGTAAAGCATTTTGTACTGTTTTGGGCCCAGAAGCACTTGAATATTATATATTTATTTCCTAATAGGTTAAGGTGTTTATATTAACATGAATATTTATGTTTCTAATGCATACATAATACCTGGGTTGACCCAATCTTTCAGGTGGTCAGCATTTTAAAATATTGCCTCCTTTGAGTGCCATGCCCAATTCCTGCACAGCACTCCAGGGAATATTTGAAATGTGAAGTGGTCTCTGTGTCTATACCTTTCATTGCATAATTTGAATGAGAAAATTAGAATAGAAAAGCCACTAATAAGAGAGGGCATATCTAACACAATGTTTCAGAAGATGAGAGTCAGGATCGCATAATGATTAAGTGCAGGATCTCTGTCTAGTATAGGCTCTGAAACCTAGGAAAAGTGATGCTTTTTAAATAAGGTTTTGTGGGGAGTTTTGTATATAACAGCAATAGTGCTTAATACTTTAACGTTCTTAAAAGTTTTACTGTGATCATGTATATAAAGCATTTGCTCTTATGGAACATCAGTGACGTAAGGGCTCCCGTTACAAGTCCAGCCTATGAAGTCACAGGAATCTGATAACTGAAATGGTTGACCAGGCTTTCATCATAGCATCTCCTATCCCCTCCTTCCATCCTCACCACCTCCGACATACTGCATTCCCAATATGGTACCAATCCTGGGCTTTCCTCCTTAGCTGCTGGGAAATTCAACAAATCCACTTTAGAAAATATTGAAAAGAAAGAGAAGTTGTAGCTTCTTTCGCTGTGTGATGCCATCTTGTTTTCCTCTATGTGGCTGTCATCTGCATCACTGTCTTCATTTGCTTTCCATTGAATTATTTTGGTTCTTCCTAGAAGGCTCTTACCCAGTGATTTAGTTCACTTTCCTCCATGGGCTGCTTACTGTCACATTGTTTCCCATTAATTCAGTTATGGTCCTTACATAGAGTCTCCTTTATTCATTACACTAAAGCCTCAGCTTTAACAATGATTGGTCCGGTGCAATTTATTTCCAAAATAAAACCCAGAAAATGAGGTCAAAAAGCAAATATAACTGCAAATGCAGTTTGGATTGCATACTATACTGATAATGTAAGGCTTTTTATTCTATCATATATCATTTTGTATCTTCCATTTGACCCGCATTATGTGCTTATAGAAAAATTCCACAATATATTAAATTGAATAAAGTTGGTGAGAGGGGGATTTTACTCTATATCTGGCCTTTGCTTTGTCACTGAACCCTTACATTCCACATTTTCTCATTTAATTTTTCAGCAAAAAAGGTATTGAACAAATACTCATATAAAGGACTGCTATATGGTTTTGGGGGAAAAGGGAATATGAACAAGGCATGGGGTCTACTCTCTTACATTTCACCTTCTCGGGGCCTAGCTATGATTTATAAAGTCTAAGAATTCCCCTTTCTTTTCTAATTGCCTTAAAGTCAATTTATAAATATGTTTTGAACATTGAATAGTTCAAAATAAAAATAAAAACTCCAAGCATCACAGTCTATCAAAGCTGAATGTTGTCGTGTTTTGTTTTATTTTGTTTTGTTATTACCAGTTCCCATTTCTTGTTCTCACCCATAATTTTATCTCACAAAAGAAGGATACCCATAGAAAGGTGGAATCTTCTGAGATTTATAAAGAATGAGTAGAAAAAAAAGGATATCTAAGGAATTCTACCTAACAAGGTTGGATGTCAAGTTGAGAAGATTTATATAATACACAAATATTATATATATTGTTCTTTGGCTAAGCAAAAATCTCAAATTCACATTATGTAAAAGTGATGTTTTATTAAGGAAAAAGGCAAGACATGGAGTCATATATAACAGAATATAAATCTCAGCTGGACTCCTAATTAGCTCTATATTTGGACAAGTTTTAAAACTTTTATGGTCTTATTTTCTTTACTAAGTCATTGAGCATAATAATACTATATGTGCAACCAGCTTTTGAGTTCTAAATGAAAAATGTGATTTGATGCAAATATTAAATACTCAAAGAATATGAGGTTCCACCAACTAGGGACTTCTAAAAATGATACAGTGATACAGAAATATTTTCAGTACATTATTCATTATTTAATGTTAAGACATTGCTGCTCAAGCAAAGTGGACTACTGGCAAGTCTCTCAAGGATTTACAGCTTCAGATTTTGCCAATTATATTTCTACATGGCTCCTCAAAATTATTACCTCTTCTTTTATCACGGCAAAAAAATAATCCCTTATTTGAGGAGTTGTAAGAACTCTTTTCATTCCATAGTTTCTAAGAATACTAATGAGAATTCATTCATTCAGTTATTCATTTGTTCAAGAGATACTGATATAGTGCTTACTGTTTGCCAATTACTGGACCACATACAGAAGAGAGAATGTTAAAAAAGACAAATTCTCTGCCCTCATGGTATAATGTTAATAACTGTAATTTAAACAAGTCCCAAATGTTTTCACATACCCTATTCACCTGAATTCTGATATTGACCATGTAAGGTAAGTATTAGGAGTATTGAGACAATTTCACTGATTGGAACACTAATGATTGAAGGTACAAAAAGAGTTTCTTGACTTGCCTCATAATACCAAATCTGGAATCCTCTTAACAGAAGATTTTCAACTATCACTGCACAGTGCACCCAATTTGTGGATCTCCATGACAAAACTGTCAGCAAACATTGACTCTTTATTGTTTATAGGGCTCACATCAGAATATGCATTGTCCATTACCAAATTATATGTAATTTTTTTATGGATGTCATTTCAAATAGCCCGCATCATGCTTCCTCTTCCATCAGTGCATGTAATTGAGAGCTGGCTTGGAGTTAGAGAAAGCTTATAGTGAGCAATTTCCTCAATCTGAAAGAGTTTCTTTCACTATTATAATTTTCTGCTTATTGTTTGAGCTAGAGAATAATAAATGCTTGATTACTTGTTCTTTTATAGCTGCATGTATTGTCTGTTTCTAGAAAACAGGGCTGTTTGTATATTACATTTTACAAAAGATTAGATCTATCACCTCATTACCTGGGGAGTATGCCTCCATACATAATGTTTATCCCACAGTCTTTCTTCCATCCTACCTAGTTCAATTATCTTTCTCTCCTTCTTATTGCTTGGCATGCATTGCCTGAATTACTAGGCCATGAAATGTTCTTTTTCCTATAACTCAGTCTCTGACATTTCCAAATCTTCCTTGCGAGAGATATCAAAAAGAAGCACTTCATTTCTTTACAGAATTAATAAGATGAATGGTCTTAATTGCAACCTTTTAAGCTAATTAAAATGAAAGTAGAATGCATATGGTAGAGGTAAATGTCTCACTTTACTTCTGGAAATATTCATGACTTTTACATTTTATACTTTTAAAATTGTACTACTATTTGTTTATTCAAATATATACAAATATATTGAATCTTGTTGCACAAAACAATGAGAGTGGAAAAAATAATTTTATTGTTCATTGCTGTTTATGGCACTCTACCATAGTGATTTTAATTTGTGATTATTATTCATGAGGAACAAGAAAGATTTCTGATTTTTTTCTAAATTTGTTTTCATTTCATTTTACTTGAACAAAGGAAACTGCACCCTTAAAGCAGTAGCTCATGATTTCTGAGCATTAAAAACTAAGCTCAAATGCATAGGAACATCATACAAAGATATTTATCTATTTTTATTTTTATTTTTTATGTATTTATTTTTTTAATTTATCTATTTTTAAACAGCAACTTAAACTCTGTCCATATACAAAAATCAACTATGCATATTAAAAAGCAATTAGTTCAAAATAAGACTTAAATTACACATAATGTGAATTAATCCTGAATGTTTTCTTAGTATTACAAAGTTTGGAAATGTGAATATCTCTCATGGATACTCTCTACTATGCAATCATTCTTTCTGCTAATATTGACAGTTATGTTTATAAGTTTTTCTCCAAAATGTGTTTGAATGGTTATAAACAAGTATATAAACTCTATGAAACAACAGTATGCATTGCATAGGCAGATACCTGGTCTATCTACTCTCATTAGGCTTTCAAATTTCTGAAATTTTACTATCATCCTCACAGGTACTTTTTAGTGAATCTACTCTTTCCTTTTCTTCTTTTTCAAATGTAACAATGCGGGTGTTAGAACTTGAGAAAAGAAGAGCATGCCTTTTCAGGCAAAGGTGAGTACCCTATCTGCAAATATGTGCATTTAAGAAATATTTTCTTAGGAAGGAAACTAAGTCGGGAAAAATTAGAGAGGAAGACAAGCCATAAGACACTCCTAACTGGGAAACAAACAAAGGGTTGCAGAATGGGAGGGGTGGAGGAATGGGGTAGCTGTGTGACAGGCACTAAGGAAGGCACATGATGGGATGAGCACTGGGTGTTGTTATACTATATGTTGGCAAACTGAGTTTAAATATATTTTTTAAAAAGGGAAAATATTTTTAAGGGCTAAGCATAGGAGTTAGTTCCAAATATATTCTAGAATTGAGACAAATTAAAGGACTATATTGAGATAGAATATCTTAATCACTCAATAAAACATAAGAATTGGAACCTAAATTAGATACATTTAACTAAGAGGGAAAAGTAAGAAAATGACCCTTAAATGATCCTGTATTTACGGATACTGAAAAGTCCTTTATACTAAATCATTATTAATTTATTCTATATATTTTAATAAACCTTATTATATGTTCAACTCACGGTGGACTCATGGATCAAAAATTGAAAGAAAAAATATGTTTGCTTCCAAAGGGCTCCCTACTACATATTCTTATTAAGGGTGAAACAAACAAACAAGTACTATTCAACACGGAATCAACAAAAAAACAAGGTATTGTACTTATCACATTTTGAGTGAAGAGAAAAGTAACATGTTCTTCGAATAATATGTGTTAAAGCAACAGTGCGCGTAGCAATGATTTATGTTTAAATCTAGACAGATGCTTTTATGGCATGTGTTTGTATCGTTTCCTGAAATAAGGTAGAAGTAAGTAAAACAATTTTTCCCCTTTACTATAGGAAAGAATAAAGAAGAAAAATTAGTTGGGTGCTTGGACAGCTCTGTTGATTAAGCATCCAATTCTTGGGTTCTGCTCTAGTCATGATCTCATGGGTCATGAGATAGAGCCCTGCATAGAGACCCAAGTCCAGATTCAGGTTCAGTAGAGAGTCTTCTTAAGATTTCCTTCCCTCTGCCTGCTCCTTCATGTGTGTGTGCACATGCAAACACACTCACTCACCCAAATAAATAAATCTTTTTTTTTTTTTTTTTTTTTTTTTTAAAGAAGCAAGGTTAGAAATGTGGCTTTCAAAACTGTCCCTAACTTCCAGTTTCAGCCCTAGAGTGTAAAGTCAGCATTGGAAGTCAGCATTCCCATACCTACAACTAGAAAAATCTAGACAAACAGAAAATCAACACGTTTTCTGAATCATAAAACTGAGGAAACAGATGAAATCACAACCAAAACATGGTGTAGCTCAGCATACTTAAAGGAGAATCTGATCAATGAAATGGTAGACATACTTTAAATGCTAATTTTGGTGATTTGGTGGAGGCTCTATGTGGATTACCTTGAAAGTAAAATTCCTGGGCACCTGAGTGGCTCAGTCAGTTAAGCATCTGCCTTAAGCTCAGTTCATGATCCCTGAGTCCTGGGATCGAGCCTAAGGTCAGGCTCCACACTCTGTGGGAAGTCTGCTTCTCCCTTTCCCTGCTTCTTTCTCTCCCTCTGCCTCCCCCCACTGATGTCCTATTGAGCTTGTTCTCTCTCTCTCTCTCTCTCAAATAAATAAATAAAATCTTCAAAAAAAATAAGAAATTCTTGGGAACAGCAGCCTTAGGTCCTCAAACTTTTGAAGGTTATACCACCAGGAAACCCACCATATTCTCACTGTGAAGATTTGAAGAAGATTCACTGGTGGGTCTGGCAGGAGGAGAGGCAGCATAATCTTTGTGAAATACATCTGCAGCCTTCTGCATAATAAATGCCTTCTCTCCAAGAGAACAGGCTTCCCCAGAGCCTTCTTATCCCAGTTTTAGAGAAGAGATGTTTCTCTCACTCCAGGCTGCTCTGCTATTACTGTCTCATCCCAGGCGGAAATAACAGGGGTTGAAAGAGGGAATAGGGATACAGGGAGAAAAAACAATACCACTGGAGAAAGACTGTGAAGGTCAGAGCCCTAAAGTACAGTGCCACTAAAACACTGATATTTAATCAAACAAGTATAGAACACTCTCAATTCCCCACTCCTTACCACCACACCAACAAAGATCCAATGTAACAACAATGGATTACATCTGAAGGATGTGAAAGATACTGATTCTCTCCAAGGAAGAATACTTAGGGAAGCCCAAAATCAAGAAAGGAGATAAAAACAGAGACCATAGAGGAATTGGAAGCCTCTAGATACAATAACCATTAGCTATGACAACCTAGAGCTGTAACAAACATTAAATAGAATCTAATTCATAGCCAAATTAACATAATTCCCTACAATGAAGTCCTACTTAATTCAGTTCTTATGACTTGCTATAAAATATCTGATTTTTTAGTGGTAAAAAGGGCATACTAGAAGTCATATCAAAAAGTGAAAGCGTACAGATTATGACAAGAAAAGGCAATAATCAGAATTGGACTGTGATGTGTAGAAATTAACTGAGCACGAATTTAAAATAACTATGATTAATACATTAAGGGCTTTAATCAAAAGAGCAGACAACATGCAAGAGTAGATGGGCAATATAAACAGAAGGATGGAAGTTCCATAAGAAGGAAATGCTAGAATCAAAACCATTGCAACAGAAATGAGTAATGCCTTTAATGGGCTCATACAACATAGCTAAGAAAAAAAAAATCAATGGGCTTGATAATGAAGTGATATAAACATCATAAAATAAAATGAAAAGAGATAAACTAAAAAAAAAAAAAAAAAGGACAAAACAGAACATCTAAGAACTGTGGGGCAATTTCCAAAGATGCAGCATAGGTATAATTGGAATGTCAAAATGAAGCAGAAGAAATAATTGTGGAAATAATAGGTGAATTTTCCAAAATGGATGTTATGTAACAAGCCACAGTTCTAAGGTGCCCAGGAAACATCAGATAGAATAATCACCAAAACAACGAAACAAAAAATCCTGAGTAAAGCATATTCAACTTGCAGAATACCAAAGAGAAAGTCTTGAAACCCAAGGGGTTAGATTTGGGGAACATCTTACCTATAGTGGAACAAGAAGCAATCACAAGGGGATCCCTGGGTGGCTCAGCAGTTTAGCGCCTGCCTTTGGCCCGGGACGCGATCCTGGAGTCCCGAGATTGAGTCCCGCGTCGGACTCCCGGCATGGAGCCTGCTTCTCCCTCATGGAGCCTGCTTCTCCCTCTGCCTGTGTCTCTGCCTCTCTCTCTCTCTCTCTCTCTATGTCTATCATGAATAAATAAATAAAATCTTTAAAAAATAAAAAAGGAAGCAATTACAAAAAACTTCTCAGAAACCATACAAGTAATAAGGGAGTGTAAGTAAATAATTAAAATGTTGAAAGAAAAAGAAAAACAATCTAGAATTCTATACACAGCAAATTATTACTCTTCAAAAGTGAAGAAAAAGTAAATATTTTCCCAATTATCAAAAGCTGTGGTAATTCACTGCAACTAAATCTACCCTGCAGGAAAAAAGAAGTTTTTCAGACAGATGGGAAAATATACAGGTCAAACATTTAGATCTGCACAAAGAACAGAAGAGTATCTAAGAATAAATTAATGTAACATCAAATTTTTTTTAAATTAACTGATCTAAAACTTATTTTAAATGATTACATTAAAAATGTATTGGGCATTTATAGCATTTATAGTGATGACAGCAATATCACAAGGGGTTGTAGGTAGAAATTGGAAAGAGTTATAATTTCCTACCACACGTGAAATGGTATAGTATTTGAAAGTAAACTTACATAAGATAAAAATGCATATTACAAATTCTAGGGCAAGCACTATTTCTTTAATATAATGGATATTCTAATACAAGAGATAACATCAAATTATCTAAAATGCTTAACTAAAACCAGAAAAGGTAAAAAAAAAAAAAGTGGTAAAAAACTAAAAAAAAATCAATAAATATTAAATACTGACTAAAATTAGGAAACTGATATCAATCCAGCCATATCAATAATCATTTTAAATGTGAATGTCCTGAATATACCAAATAAAAGAGAGATTGTCAGAAAGTATGAAAAATCAGGAATAAACTATCTGTTGTCAAAAAAATAAAAATAAAAAAAAAATAAACTATCTGTTGTCTAAACAAAGCCCACTTTACATATAAAGACACTTTTAGGTTAAATGTAATGAAAAAAAAAAACTCAAAAACAAGAAAAACAGACCCTTAAAGACAGAAAACAAAGTGGTGGTTGTCAGAGGAAGGTGGGTGGAGTATGGGTGAAATAGATGGATTAAAAGGTATAAACTTCCAGCTATAGAAAAAATGAGTCACAAAGATGAAAAGCACAGCATAGGGAATACTGTCAACAATACTATAATAATATTGTATGGTGACTACACTTCTATGATGAGCACTGAGTAAGGAATGGAATTGTTGAATCAATATGTCCTATAACTGAAACTAATATAACATTGTATGTTAATTATACTTCAATAAAATAAATATCTTTAGGGAAAAAATTACTTCATCTCTAAGTCCCCATCCAACTCAAACATCATAGAACCTATTCTAAACTCTTACTTGGCAAAGGAGTCTTATTTTCTAAGACTATCTGGTAGCCACCCTGAGACCCAGGCCCAAACTTACAAATTAGCTTAAATCCCATTTTTAAAAAGATTTATTTATTTATTTGAAAAGGAGATGGGGGACAAGGGGGGCATGAGCTGGAGGTAGAGACAAAGGGATAAGGAGAGAGATCTCAAGCAGACTCTCTGCTAAGGGCAGAGCCTGACACCAGGCTTGATTCCAGGACCCTGAGATCATGACCTGAACTGAAATCAAGAGTCAGCCAGTTAATTGACTGAGTCACCCAGATGCTTCCCTATTTTTTTAAAACCTCTTTTGAAACATTAAAGCCCATATATATGTTTAAATAATCTTGTTATATTTGCTTTCCTTGCAGGGAGCTTTTTATTGTTTTCATTAAAATAAAAATCCCTCTGGTTCACTTTCTAAATGCGTTTTCACTAGGCCTCCAAAAAAATAAAGAAGAATGAAGAAAGACACACCATGCTAACACTTAACAGAGAAAAGCTGGAATAACTCTTATTATCTTCAGAAGAAGCGTTTTTTCAAAAAAATGATAATGGAAAGGGATAAAGAGGTGCAGTACATAATGATAAAGGTACCAATTCTCAAAGAAAATGCAACATTCTTATACATGGATGTAGGTAACAACCAGAAGGTCAAATAAAATATATCAGACAAAAACTGAGAACATCAAAGATAGATAACTCCACTATTCTTGTCAGAGACTTCAACAACCTCCATTAGTAATCCAGCAGGCAGAAAGTCAGTAAAGACAGAGCTGACTTGATTAACACTGTCAATCAACTTCATTGAACTGACATTTTTGGAACATGCCATGGAACAGCAGTAGAATATACATTCAGTTCAAGCTCACATGGACATTCAAGAGAGGCCATAGAACAAAGTTTAAAAACATGAAGAATAGAAATTATATAAAGTATGATTTCAGATCAAATGGAATTAAAATAGAATTCAAGAACAGAAAAATAGCAGAAAAATCCCTAAGTACTTGCAAATTAAACATCACAAACCCAAATTATAATAGGTCAATAAAGTTTTTTTAAAAAGTTAAAATGTTTTCAACTAAAACACAGAATATATAAAGAACTTCCAAAATTCAACACCCCCAAAATAAATAATATAATTAAAAATGGGTAGAGACATTAATAGACATTTTCCCAGACATACAGATGGCCAACAGACACATGAAAAGATGCTCAATATAATTTGTCATCAGGGAAATGCAGATCAAAACTTCAATTGGATATCACCTTGGACCTGTCGGCAAGGCTAAAGTTAACAACACAAGAAACAATAGGTGTTGGTGGATGTGGAGAAAGGGGAACTCTTAGACTGTTCACAGGAATGCAAACTAATACAGCCATTGTGGAAAAACAGTATGGATGTTCCTCAAAAAGTTAAAACTAGAACGACCCTATGATCCAGCAATTGCATTACTAGGTATTTACTCAAAAAATGCAAAAATAGTAACTCAAAGGAATACATGCAACCCAATATTGATAGCAGTATTATCAGTAATAGCCAAATTTTGAAAACAGCCCAAGTGTCCAATGATAGATGAATGGATAAATTAGATGTGGTATACATATACAATGGAATATTATTTAGACATAAACAAGAATGAAATCTTGCCATTTGCAAGGACATGGATAGAGCTAGAGAATATTATTTTAAGGGAAATAAGTCAGAGAAAGACAAATAGCATGATTTCACTCATATGTAGAATTTAAGAAACAAAGGAACAAAAAGAGAGAGGAAGGCAAGAAACAGACTTTTTTTTTTTTAAGATTATTCATTTATTTATTCATGAGAGAGGCAGAGACATAGGCAGAGAGAGAAGCAGGCTCTCTATAGGAAGCCCAATGAGGGACTTGATCCTGGACCCTGGGATCATGATCTGAGCCCAAGGCAGAAGTTTAACCACTGAGCCACCCAGGCATCCCAAGAAACATACTTTTAACTATAGAGAACAAACCAATGATTACCAGAAGGGTGGCGGGTGGGGGGATGGGTGAAATGTGATAAGGAAGAAGGAGGGCTCTTGTGATGAGCACCACATGAGGTATAGAAGTGCTGAACCACTAAATTGTACATCGGAAACTAATATTACAGTGTATGTTAACTAACTGGAATTTAAATAAAAAGTTGAAAATTTTTTTTCAACTAAAAAAATTAAAACACAAAAATCAAAATCTATGGCATTCAGCAGAAGTAGAGCTTAGGATAAGAATTTAACTCATATGTTAGAAAAAATATCTAAAAGTTAAACACGTTTCCCCTTTAGTAAACTAAAGGGAAAAAAAGAAATTTGGGGGGCATTTGGTTGGCTCAGTGGTTGAGCGTCTGCCTTTGGCTTAGGTCATGATCCTGGGGTCCTGGGATTGAGTCCCCCATCACATTCCCCACAGGGAGCCTGCTTCTCTCTCTGCCTATATCTCTGCTTCTCTCTGTGTGTCTCTCATGAATAAATAGAATCTTAAAAGAGAGAGAGAGAAATTTAAGCTAAAAAACAAACAAACAAACAAACAGCAACAGTGGAAGAACTTTTAAAATAAATACAACTTAGAAAAGATACCAGTGAAATTGAAGACATAAAAATCATACAAGAGAATCAACAAAACCCAAAGTAGGTTATTTGAAAAGATTAATAAAATTGATAAAACTATACCCAGTCTCAACAAGAAAAAAAAAAAAAAGACAGAAGACACAAATTACCAATATTAGTTATGCAAGAGAGGTTATCTTGACTTATGGATATTAAGTGGATATTAAAAGGGTAGTAATGGATACTATGAACAATTTCATGCTTATGCATTTGATTACTCAAAAACACTCATTCCTTGAAAGACATAAACTACAAAGCTCTATATTAAACAAACTGAATCAATAATAAATAAGGAAAGGAGGAAGAAAGTAGATGGAAGGAACGACAGATGAAGGAAGGAAGGAAGAAAGGAAGGATTCAATTGCGAAGAATTCTCATTCATTTTTGAGAGGAATGCAAAATCATATAGCAATTTTGGAAAAGAGTTTGGCAGTTTCTTATAAAGTTAAACATAGTCTTATATGATCTAGCAATGAATTCTTAGGTATTTGCTCAATTGTTTTGAGTAGTTAAGGCCACTCAAAAATCTGGAATTCGTGTTTATTACAACTTTATTAATAATCAACAAAACTAGAAGCAACCAAAATGCTCTCAACAGATGAATAGCTAAACACACTGTAGCACAACTATAAACTGCAATCATATTCATTGATAAAAAGGAATGTGCTGCTAATCCATGCAAAGTCACAGTGAGACTTAAAAGAACATTACTGAGTGATATTAGCCAGTAAATCGGCTCCATGCTATATGACCTCATTTATTTGACAATCTGGAAAGGGAAACTATAGCAACATTAAACATACCAGTGGTTGTCATGAGTTTAGATTTGGGGGAATTAATCCCTGGGTGGCGCAGCGGTTTGGCGCCTGCCTTTGGCCCAGGGCGTGATCCTGGAGACCTGGGATTGAATCCCACGTCGGGCTCCCGGTGCATGGAGCCTGCTTCCCCCTCTGCCTGTGTCTCTGCCTCTCTGTCTCTCTCTCTCTGTGACTATCATAAATAAATAAAAATTAAAAGAAAAAAAAGTTTTAGATTTGGGGGAATTAGGGCATCTGAGTGGCTCAGTAGTTTAGCATCTACCTTTGGCTCAATTTGTGATTCCAGAATCTTGGGATCCAGTCAATATTGGGCTCCCTGCAGGGAGCCTGCTTATCCCTCTACCTCTCTCTCTCTCTCTCTCTCTCTCTCTGTGTGTGTGTGTGTGTGTGTGTGTGTCTCATGAATAAATAAATAAAAACTTAAGAAAAGGTTTTGGGGAATTGAACAGGTGGAGCATAAGGGATGGTTAAGGCAGTGAAACTTTTTTTAGGATACTGTAATGGTTGCCACATGACACTATAAATTTGACAAATCTCATAGAACTTTACAGTATAAAGGGTGAAAACTAATATATGAAAATTAAATATAGACACAGAAATATACTTTATGTGATGTTTGGGGAATTCCTGAATGGGATGTGAGAAAAGAAACTGATTGAATTCAAAAATATGAATCAACCTCACTTAAGGGAGTGGGGGAAAGAGATGCTCACTTGTGAACTGCTGGAACGCAATGGAGTCTGTATAACTAAAGGTCAAAGAAAGAGTACATCAGCACTGTACTCTCATAGTGTGCCAGTGTGCACTGGGTCAGGCTAACAATTTCGAAACCACTACACATGTATACCAGGATTAAACAATTAAGAGCTGAGCGGTGGAAGATATGTTTCTCAGTCTTGGATTAGGAGACTACAAATAATTGAAGAGTTGAATGAGCCCTGGGGTAATGATGGTACTTGGTTAAAGTTCAAGACATCAGTAAGATGATGTGAAGTGAAAATATTTAAAACGTTGAAAGAAAAAAATTAAAATTCTGTATTCAACAACAACCCTGTAAATTAGGTACTGTTATCATCCACATTTTACAGATGAAGAAATTGAGGCATGATGAGAGTAAGTAACTTTTCCTAAAGTTACATAATTCGTGATAGAACTGGAGTCTGAACCCAGGCCTATGTCTGGAGTCCGTATTCTTCTCCATTATGCTACACTGGTTACCTTTCCACTTATTTTTTATCACAACATCTTTATGTTTTTACAGCACCTGGTTGTTTCTGTGGCTGTCTTGATGACTAGGAGTTGAGCAAAAGATCAGATAATCTTTATTAATTAATGAAAGAATGGATGAATACAGATACAATTTTGACATAATGATAGCTGTCCTTGGTTGCTTGGGAGCTGAAGTTACCACATGAGTTGTTAGAAACTAATTCAAATCCACCTAAAAAAATGATAGGATGATTTTTATGTCATCTAGCCTGTAGTTACTTAACAGTATACTAAAGGATTTTTTCAATCAAACCAGTAAGGTTTTGCTGAGCATTTGTTATGTAGCTCACATTGTACTCGGCACAGAGGGAAACATTTGATGATGACTCCATTGTAGTCCAACCATGAAGCTGTAGAAACAAGCTCTACTACTGGGAATCTGTGAGGTAAGAGGACAAGATAAAATTTGCTCTAAGTTGTACATCACTGACTGTAAATATGTGAAAAGGCAGGGAAACATTTACACATGATGAGTTTGTCTGGGGGAAATTCTCATACAGTATTCTTTGAGGGACAGACTTTCACCTATGATATATTCATCAGCTAGCCTACCCTTTCTAGGAGAACACATATGTCATTGTTGATTGATTTCATAAATGAGTGGAGTTGTTTTATGATTGAAAGTATTTCGGTCTGAAAAGCATTTCAGCAAATGGAAATGAGGAGGTCTTACCCTGGCCAGGAATTTGGGAGGTGATGGAAAAACAGAGATGAGCAAAGGTGGATTCCTTAGATTCAGAATGCTGATGGCCAACCCATGAATACAGACCCAAAGAAGGAAAAGAGAGTGTTCAAATTATTTACCATACTGTATTAGAGATGGGTAGGAGGTGTGGATTGAAAAGCAGATTTCCCTTGAAGGCTAAGCTTGAGGGTCTCTCATTTGAAAGTGTCACTTCTAAAGTTCAGCAGATTCTCCTCTAGGAACATGGGATAAAGCACTGCATTGTCCACTCACTAATAGCTTAGGGCTCCCTGAGCCCAGTTTTTACACTCTAGGCCAGTTGTTCTCAACTAAGCAAAGCCTGGAGACAGTTTTTAATAGAGTGACTGGGGCCAGAGGGTGGTCCTGGCATCTGGTGGTAGAGGCCAGTGATCCGCCACAAGATCCACAATACAAAGGACAGCCTCCTGGCCCAGGGCACAATCCTGGAGACCCGGGATCGAATCCCATGTCGGGCTCCCGGTGCATGGAGCCTGCTTCTCCCTCTGCCTGTGTCTCTGCCTTTCTCTCTCTCTGTGTGACTATCATAAATAAGTAAAAAAATTAAAAAAAAAAAAAAAAGGACAGCCTCCTGCAACAAAGAATTGTTGGATTCACAATGTCAGTAGTGCTCTGGTACAGGGATTGTGGGTGAGGGCAGCAGGCTGTCAACATACCCTCATTACCCAGAACCTAACTTTGATCCTGATAATAAGAATGTGAACAAACTCTGCTCAGCTCCTCAGAGGGGGAGAAGAAGGTAGGGTAATTTAGCAACTGTCAATGAAGAGAACCTGGCCACAGACCAGCTACTTGATGCAGCTGTCCTACCCCACCCCAAAAGAATGTGAGTCTATCTTTATTTTCTACCCAACTTTTTCCTTAATTCGATCTCTCTGATTTCACCTGTCCCTATTTACTTGATCCTCCATTCAATTCCACTACTCTATACCCTTCCTTCATTCCTTGTATTGACTCTGATATTCCAAATCCAATAAAATATATTCCAAAAATTTACATTGTTTTAGAAAAGGTAATTATTTTAGAGAAGGTAATTAATTTCTAGATAAATTCTCCTAATTCTCATTTGAAACATTCATCACTTTTACATATTTATTCGATTTAATAATCCATTTCATTGAAAATACAATTTTGTTAAACCAGAAATTCCTCTCTTGCTTTGGGTTAATGTCAAAGTATCAACCAACATTTGAACCTCCAAAGCAGATGAAAGCTATCTGTTGTTGAATAATTACTACTGCTTCAGCTGTATTAGCAAACCTTTCTTTTTATTTCTATGTTCACTTTTGAAACGTATTAGGTGTTTGAATTTTTAAAGAATTGAGTAGGCCTATAACCCAAGATTTTATGAGGATTTATAACTCTACATTTCATTAAATATATGTCTGGAACTAGTGCTTTAATAGGAAAAAATAGTCTTTAGAATTGTGAAAGGTAGCAATACATTTGATGGTCAAAATAAAGTAGGAAAGAAAAATGAATGAAAATTCTATTAACATATCAAAAATGTTTTTGAAAGCATAAAATAATAGAAGTACATTTTTTTTTAGCACCAAGGAATTGCTGTGTTAGTTTCAACTCCTTGAGAAATTTATCTTTAGGAGATAAATTACATCACTTCTAATAAGAAGAAGGACATATAACATGAATGAAATTGAAAAAAGAGGGAGAAGGTAAAAGAAGTAGTGATGAAAATGAGAAATGGGACAAATTAAGAGGGTTGAGAAGGTGGGGGAGGTGCAGGAGCAGCAGAGTGACCCCTGGGAACCCAACTGGCCTGCTGTTTTCAAAATCGACCAAAGCAGGCTTAGCGTACTATCTGAGATTTGTTAAATCTTGTTGAGAATAAGTTTTGTCTCTTCCTACTGAGTTAAGGCCTTCAAACCTATAATATAGTACAGATTAAGAATTAATGTTAGACATTTTCTTGTCTAGGAGCATTATTACACTTAATAGCTCTCATTAAGAAGCCAGAGCTGAGTCATTTGAGTACAGATCAGAATAACATTTATGCTTTTGCATCTAGACCTATTTCAGATTAAGTACTACTGACCAGCCCTCTAGGATATCATTTGGGCCTCATTTTTTTTTTCCTCAAGATGTACATTTATTTAGAGAGAAATTTTCCCATTGACATGTGAGAGTTGTATGTTTTTGTCTGTCTGTACTTACATTCTTTTTTTTTTTTAAGATTTATTTATTTATGAGAGACAGAGAGTTGAGGGAGAGGCAGAGAAAGGAGGAGACAAAGAGTCAGAAGCTTTAACCAACTGAGCTACTCAGGCACTGTTGTGCTTATATTCTTATTGGAAACCTTTCTATTGTCATGGTAAAGAGTTTTGAAATCTATAAACCCATATTGTCAAAACATTACTTTGAAGTTATTAATAAACTCAATGTAATTCTTAGAAATGATTGCCCTCAAAAGTTATCTTCCATATTAAGTATTTTCTTTGGAAAAATATTGTAAAATTCAATTTATTTTGAAATATAGACCACTATGTTAAAATAACTGTTTATCAAATAATCATCAAATAACTAACCAAAAAACAAACTAACAAACAAAACCCCAAATATGAGACTTTTAAAGTAAGCATTATCTCAGGAAAACCTTCCCAGATTAAATTTGCTGTTGCTGTTGCTTTTTTGGTTTTAAGTAATTCTCATAGGTTTAATTAAATATTTACTGCATGTTTATTTAACTAATGTCTGTATGCCCCTACCAGATAATACTTCCAGAAGGCAAAGTATGTGTCACTTTTATGTCTAGTGATTGACGTATCACAATGGCCTGATATATTTGTGAATATATTGTGAATGACAGGCAGGTCTAGCATGAACTCTGAGAAGGTGGACAGCTTGTGTTGTGTCACACAGCCTGCTATCCTGGCCATGGTGACCCAAGTATTAAATTCTGTACTGAAACATCTTCAAAGTTCTCACTCTCTATTTCACTTGATGATACCACAATAAATTTAGGACAGACATATTTATCACCCATATCCTCAGTCTCTCTCTTTCTACTAATGAGGAAGCATTACATGTAAATATAAAGTAATGATGTGTTTACAGTCAAACCTCCTTTGATTAAAATTAATAAAGAGAGAAGGC
Organism: Canis aureus; assembly: GCF_053574225.1. NCBI lineage: Eukaryota > Metazoa > Chordata > Mammalia > Carnivora > Canidae > Canis > Canis aureus. The sequence goes on along the minus strand of NC_135622.1, from coordinate 55,119,941 downwards.
TGGCTATGAGGTAGGATTCTCACTAGCTTTTGTATTCCTTTTCTAAATGTATCTCCCCAGTGTTCAGCAGGCTTTATCTTGCTAAATGTTAGAAGATTATGCTAATTAATAAACAAGTGAAGACAGCAGAAGGGATGAACAGAACATTAATTTATCCTGCTTAAGGCTTTAAATAAAATCTTCTCAGACCATGAGGGGAAAAAATAACTTGGACAGCTTTTTAATAACACACAGCTATTAATTAATATTTTCTTATGAATTATCTTTCCCCAACTCCATGAGAAGAGCCATTTGAAATTTAATATTTTTCCAAAAAAGCCACAAGAAATTGCCATGCCCAGTTCTCCAGAACAAGAGCATTTTATGTTTTATTTTATTTCATCTTGTTTTAAGCTCGGTGGGTTAGAATTTGTTAGCTCATTGGATTGTAAAATATACCTCTGTAGCAAACTATTATTGAAGTGCTTTGTCATTGAAGCATAGAAGTTGGCATCCTGTAGGATTATCCTGCTAGTGATTTCATATGCAGGGCCCACTGGAGCTGTGTCTATTTGTTCTGCTGACAAGCCACAGAGTCTAAACTTTTAAAAGAATTGAGTTATGTTTAACAACATCCCTGCATTTTTCCTAAAAAGAAATGAAATATTTAGAGAAGGTCGACAGTTTTAGGAAGAAGAAAAGAACTGTCACTGGCGGCCACTGTTTTCCCAGCATGAGGTGCCCAGCTGAAGTGATACACTGTTTATCTAAGGGACCGTCAGCAGACATGTTGTGGATTCGATAAAATTTATAAAATCTATAGTGTTGACTTGCCAGAGAAAGAAGTCCTTTTACTTCCTTACAGAAACCTGCACAAGAATACAGATTGTTGCACAGCTGATTGCTATCTGTGCCACAGATGAACAAAAAGGATAGGGCCGACCGTGGGGAGCTTCTGGATACTCAGACACCCTGACAACAAGGTGGTTATGGGGGTCTGAGCCAGAGGCCACAGAGGAAAAACCAAGTGTTGAAAAGTCAGGGAATTATCCCCATTGAGAGAAAGAGAGAAAAACAGAATTCATTATAGCTTGAAAGAAAGAAGGTAGAATGGACACCTCATCTTCAAGGAGAAGCAATATTGCTTAGGGAAAAATGAGCAGTGGCCTTTTCTGTCAACTGAGAACGTTAGAGGTTTACCAAGAAGGATTTAGGTTAAGCCTTGAAAGGCCACTTATGCTGCCCAGTAGGAACTCGTGTCATCAAATACAACTTCAGATTTTCCTTGTCAAGATATTTATTATTCTGAAATATGTGCATTCATGAGCTCTACCCAAAACTACAAATTTGTTTTCAAGTGACTTTCAAGTCTTGAACTCTGTGTCCTAGATTCCCCGAGGAGAGGGCTTATGAATGGGGTCAAGCCAACAGCCTGTAATTTTCTATGCTTCCAAACACTTGCCTAAATTACAACTTCATGGAGTCAAAAATCCCAATAAAAAGTCATGACATTGGAGTCACTTGATGGGTGATACCCAGAGTTCTCAGAATAAAATAGGCACCTATGTATTTTAATACTTTCAGGACAAATCTCAAATTAATTTAATTACATTCAGTGTCTGTTTATAAAGAGCTCATTTCAAATTCTTGGTAAAGCTTTCCTTCAACAGTATACCACTAGTGGCTAAGTTTTGAAGGAGTCAAAAATTATCTGTGGACTTTCAACTGCGCAGGGCACCCCTCACCCTTGCATTGTTTGAAGATCAACTGTACTCAAAATACCCAAAGATGTGTTTTTTGAAATGCTTAATCAAATAGAAAAATCAGACTATGAATTCAAAATAAGAGAATTCATAACTTAATAATACTTCAATAGAAACAAGAGATTTCCAAGTGTAGTGATTTTAAAAATAAAGAAAAATGTGATCAATTGAAACTCACACTTAAATAACTTATATACTTAACATATCCAGTTGACTACACTGACACCTTCCCTGGTAATAACCAAAAAATAAAACCAACTAATACACATATTTCTTTCATCCGTGCATGACATAGTAGGGAAAGAAACAATTACTCTGGAAAGAAAACTAGCAATAACTGTATCATCGCCTTGATGCGAGAAATCCTTTCAGACACTTTGGCCCTGAGCAGTGAAGAAAAACAGAAGTTGATTTTCTTCTGGGATTTTTGCAACCACGCCCCAGCCCTGAAGGAAGTTTATAGCTCAACAGAAACTACTTCAACCCAAAGAGCTGCAAGACACTAGTTTAAAATTCTAAGTCATGGTTCTATTGTGATTGTGGAAACCTCTTGAAGAAGCAAAAAGAAACTTTTTTTTTAGGAGGAGTTTTTACCTGAGGTCAAATAGTTCAAGTAATTTCCATATATAAATGCCCACAAAAATGCACATTTCACATTAAAATAGAAAATACACAAAGTGATGCTATCATTAGTAATTACAAAAGTTAATGCGGGGGGCACCTTGGTGGCTCAGTGGGTTCAGGGCTCAACTCTTGATTTTGGTGCAGGTCATGATCTCAGAGTCCTGAGATGGAGCCCCACATAGGACTCCCTACTCAGCAGCCGGAGGGGGGGGGGGGGCGGTCAGCTTCTCTCCTTCTCCCTCTGCCCCTCCCCCTGGCTCAGGAGCTCATGCTCACTCTCTCTCTCTCTCAAATAAATAAATCTTTAAAAATTAATACAAGAATAAGCCTCAAAATCATTAAATTATGGTATGATAAAAATAGCACTTCAGATATTTTAATAGGTTCCTAGAAATACAGCAAAGGCATACAAATTTGAACAAGGAGGGATCCCTGGGTGGCGCAGCAGTTTGGCGCCTGCCTTTGGCCCAGGGCGCAATCCTGGAGACCCAGGATCGAATCCCACGTCGGGCTCCCAGTGCATGGAGCCTGCTTCTCCCTCTGTCTGTGTCTCTGCCTCTCTCTCTCTCTCTCTCTCTCTGTGACTATCATAAATAAATAAAAATTAAAAAAAAAACAAAAAAACAAAAAAACAAATTTGAACAAGGAAAATTTCAAATTCTTTCAAATAGAAAAAGGCTGGGGTGGGGGGACGAGTGTTTCTGTGTGCCACTACTGGCTCCTTGTTTGGGGAAAGAAAAGGGACAGAGAAATGGGGACTGATGAATTGCTGTGATGGTTAATTTTATGTGTTCACTTGGCCAGTCCACGGTACCCACATATTTGATCAAATACCAGTCTAGATGTTGCTGTGAAGGTATTTTTACATGAGATTCACATGTAATCTGATTATCCTCCATATGTGCCTGGACCTCATCCAACCATTTGAAGTCTATAGAGAAAAAGACTGAGGGACCCCAAGAAAGAGCCGGTCATGTCTCCACAGGACTTCTGACCTCCAGCTGTGGCATCAACACTTCCCTGAGTTTCTGGCCTGTCTGACCTGTAAGTTTGGATTTACCAATCCCCAAAATCATAAAAACCAATTTCTTAATATAAATCTCTCCCTCCTCCCCGGTTCCACATCTCCTTGTCCACTCCCGTCTCTCCCCCTGCATGCCTACAGAGTGACCACCCTGACAGCTCAAACGCTACCTCTAATACGACTGTTTATGTAAGGGACTGTCCTATTCACCTTACCCTGAAAAACTAAGAATTCAGAGAAGCTCAGCTTATCAGCCTACTTTCTACTCATTTAGAAAACATCAAAAGTTAAAGGTGAATCAGCATCTTAAAGGCAGAAAGGACCCAACAAAAATTGACTCCCTGAACTTAACTTGAAGAAAACAGGAGAGCAGGCAAGATCATAAAACAAATAATAACCATACAACAACTGTAACAATGATGACAACACAACTGTCTGGTATAACTGTACACTTAGAACCCAGGTGATGTTGTAAAGAGACATGACGGTTCCTAAAGAGAAGTGCTGCTACGTAAATGACTTAATGAGGATTGGCTGAATGAATGGTTCTGTGTGCAAGGGGGTTGTGTGTGTGGGGGGGTGTATGACTGTGTATGGGGGGTTGTGTGTGTGTGTGTGTGTGACTGTGGGGCATGTGCCTGGTTGTGTGTGGGTGTGGGTGTGTGGCTGTGGGGGGTGTGGCGATGTGTTGGAGTGTGAAGGGGGGCATGGGTGTGAAAGACAGACACACAGAGAAAAATAGGGCAGAGAAAGAGACAGTGAACGTGAGACAGAGACAGGGGAGATGTGCTGACAAATCACATGGAAGATCCTGAAAGCACTGATACCCTGGAGCATCAGCTGAATTAATGATTATGCCACAACCCAAAGTAAAAAGGAAATGAGGTAAGGATTTTAGTAAAATACTAATACTTTGAGAAACCTTAACTAGTGATTTGACGTTGCAACTGCTTCACAGCTAAAATTCTTACTGAATTTGAAATGTTCTTTGTTATTGTTGTCCTGATTCCAGTGTGATTCAGGGACTAGAGCAGGATTAAATGGCTTTACTCTGCCATCACTTGATTAGAAATTACGGACTGAAGATTCCATTCCCCTAATATATTAACATTATACAAATATTGATCTTACTCTATTCCATCAGTCTTTCTTTGTGTATCAGTATCACCATTTTGAAACCTATGATGCATTGTTTCACTTTTGCAGTTTGTCTTATTCTTTTTTTATTTTTTTAATTTTAATTTTAATTTAGTTCTTTTTTTTTTTTTTTTTAGTTTGTCTTAATCTTATTTTTTTTTTGGCAAAAAGTCTCTGATTATGCTCATACTGTACCCGAAGATGAATTTTATGATTCTTTTCACTACTCCACAAAACAGCCCTGCCTGCTGGGACATGGATGCAGAGTGACCGAATTGTTGCCATATCTATTTTTCTTTGAGGGGATGCCTAATAATTTCCATCTCTGGCTCAATTTAAGTGAAGATAATTCTGAATTTTTTCTTATACTTTTCAGGTTCACTTGAAGTAATTGGCCTTTGTCCTTTAAGTGTGTTTTTTAAAAGGCCACCCATTAGTTCATGAGTTAGTAAGTGTCACATGTTTGGCCTCTGTCTGGCCCTGTAGCTTTTCTGTCTTGCTTCTTTCCAAATGAAGTACTCTGCTCTCTAACTTGGTAATTCTGTGTTTGCCTCTCTGTTTTGTATTCTGCGGCAGGCTTGTGTTGGGAAAGTGTTACTATAATTTGCTCCTTTTGATAAAACTAACTTTCTTGTTGATGTTTAAGCTGAAAAAGCTTTCCTTTGCCGTGCCGAAGCAGAAATGCTTTTATCTTCATGTATGGCATCACTGAGCATCTCCTCTGACTGCAAGAGTTCAGAGATGTGCTTTATCATTTATCATTTCATACTCACCACTGAGAATCAGATTTATTTCCAATGACATTGACAGTAAACGAAAGGTAGCAAGGCCATGCAGTTTTAGGGTCATACTCCTCTGAACATTGATTTGGACAATTTCCTCTTGAGGCATACAGTTGGGTATTAGTGTTATGTTCATGTTACGTTTACCGTTCTTTTTTTTTTTTTTTTTAATTGAAGTTTGATTTGAACTTGTTCTTTCATTCCTACAAGTGTTCATTAATTAGCTATAACCTTCCAGGTGTTAGATCATTGCAAAAGATGGAAACATTTAGAAACTGTGGTTCTTATTCTGAAACAGCTCAGTCTATTATGATAATAGACAAATAAACCAGAATTTTAGAGCGTTGGGTAAACATTATGATATGTACTATGAAAGCAGGTAACATGGGAAGAGGTTGCATGGGGGAAAGGACCAAACTCTGATTAGTGTGTGTTCGGGGGAAGCATGCTTTCAAATACTGTGACTGAACCAAATCTTGCAGGATGAGAAATTAGTCAGCCAGTGCATGGGTAAAAGGCATTCCTACAGTGAAGATCACATGCATTTGGAAACAAATGGGAGGAAGCAGAATCCATTCAGATTTTCAGTGCATTTCTCTAAGACTTAAGTACATGGTATAAGGTAAATGAAGTAAGAACTGTGGCCGGTGAAGAAAATAGATCATAGAGTTACAAGCAAAACAGTTTACAAAATAAACTATATAACCTTTATGTAAAGGTTGCCATAAAGGACAAACGAGTGAAATACTTTTTACATTACAGTGGTTGGAATAAAAATTGGGATTGAGTGGGTTCTAGAAAGCAGGGTATTCAAATATATGGACACCAATCTATGGAAACAGTGTGAACTTCAAACAGCCAGTCAGGAAGTGCCCAGGTGGCTCAGTAGGCTAAGCATCTGCCTTCAGCTCAGGTCATGACTCTGGGGTCCTGCGATCAAACCCCACATGGGGTTCCCTGCTCAGTGGGAGACCTGCTTCTCCCTCTCCCTCTGCACTCCCCCTGCTTGTGCTCTCTCACACTCTCTGTCTCTCAAATAAATAAATAAAATCTTTTTTTTTTTTTTTTTTTTTTTTTTTAGCAAAACAAAAAACAAACAGCCAGTCAGGAGCAATATGCAAAGATTACAACGAGGCAGGCTGCCCCAAGAAAGAAGACTTCTAGTCTGCCAATAGACAAACGCTCAAGTAAAAGCCAAAATGAGGGAACTGAAAAAGCTGGATAAGATAGTGGCAGACCAGGGAAACATCTCAGCCCCCTCACAAGTAAAAGGCCTCAATGGATCCCACTGCCCTTTAATTCATGAACAAAATTAAAATAAAAATTCCTAAGAACTAAAACCATGGCTTGTTGATGATTGGGACTTAACTACCAGGCAGCAACAGATCTTTTATCTTCCTGCCAAGAAGAATATGGATCCCATGCCCTGCAAATTACCAGAAATCTCAAGAAACACAGATAATAAGGAGTAATGCAGTTAATGAGGTTGTGGCACATATAAAGAAATATTTCAGAGAACTTTTGGGCACTCAAATACTCTACAACCTTGAGAGACCACAGGACACGGAGATCCTTGCAGATCATCCAGATGTACCCCTGACCCAGGTGTATGGAGCACCACATCTACTGAGATTATTTTTACGAATTGGAGCAATGTTGGCCTACACAACTCTGGATGAGAAAAGCGTTGTGTTATTACTGAATTACCCTCATGATTTCCTAAAATACCTGGCACAGAATTCTGCAACCCAGTTTAGTGCCAGAGATTATGAAGTGGCTCTTCTTGTGTACCATCGGGAGGCTGTGTGAGGTGACGCCCTGACACTTCCTTTGTTTGGATCTCTGAATACACATTTTTGTTCTTAGTCCTTCTCTTGGACAAATGATGTACTTTCAAAATGTTAGTGTATAACAACTGATGTTTGTTTTCTGCTTGATTTTAAACAGAGAAAATAAGAAGGATTATAGCTCCAAAAACAAAACAAAACAAAACAAAATAAACTATACACATGATTTCTTGATTCCAGAAAAACTAAAAGCACTTCAATGGCCATTTATGACGTATTGACACTTAAATAATCTTGGGAAGATTATGTATAAAAAGAGGTTACAAAACCTGCCTAAGAGTAGAAAGTAGAAAAATATTTACTTCATTAACAGATTTAAGGAAAGTGATCTCTGGAGTCAACTGTTTACACCGATCCTTCTGACTTCCTTCTCATGGGAATTTTAAATCTGTCACTCTCCCATTTCAGTCAAGCAAGACTATCGGTGATGTCATTCCTCAGGCTATCACTCTCTGCCTTCATAACCCGAAATTCAAGCTGACTTTTAAGGACCAGTCCAGGACTTACTTGACACAAATCCTTCACTGAGTCTCAGAGCCATCTGTTTCTGTTCAGATCTGAAGTCTTATATCAGCCACTTCCTGTGACAGGGTTTTATTCATTTCTAGAAATCTTAACTTAAGCTTTGTTATAACTTGTTTGTTTTAAGGATTTATTTATTCAATTATTTATTTGAGAGAGAGAGAGAGAGAGAGAGCAAACAGAGGGAGAGGGTGAAGCAGACTCTCCGCTGAGCAGGGAGCCCAATGCGGAACTCAATCACAGGTCTCTGGGATCATAACCTGAGCCAAAGGCAGATGCTTAACCAAGTCACCCAGGCAACTCTGTTATAGCTTCTTTTGATTTCTTAAAAATGTTTTATCTATCTAACTTATCTTTGAACACCTTCAAGCTGCCTTCAGGATATGCCTTGTTCTGCTAGCACATCTGACTATGCAGGGAACCTAAGATTGATTTTGTAGTATTAGAGGTTATGATACCAAGTGATATTGTGAAGGAAGACCACAAACAAGACTACAACACTTGCCCTGTCGTACCACCTTCATCCAGGAAATGAAGTGATGTACACACTCGGTACTTTCAAACTTGGAAATACGTAACGGGTTGCCACTAGTCTTTTTTTTTTTTTTTTAACCACTTTATTGATGTATGATTGACATAAACAGTTGTACACATTTAATGTATACAACTTGATGAGTTTGCACATAAGTATACAACCGTAAAACCCACACCACAGTCTATGCCATAAACATATCCACCACCTCCAAAAGTTTCCTCCTGCTGTATGCTTTATTACTTTTTTGTGATAAGAACACTTGAGATCTGTCTCTGAACAAATTTTCAAGTATACAATGCAGTAGCATTGCCTACAGGCTCTATGCTGCCCAGCAGACCTCTAGGGCTTACACATCTTACATAACTGGCACTTTTATAAACTTTGATTGATACCTCTTCACTTCCTTCTCCCTCAAGCCCCTGGAAACCATGATTCGTACTCTCTGCCTCTATAGATTTAACTATTATAGATAACTCCTATTAATGATATCATGTCGTATTTTTCCTCCTATGTGCGACTCGTTTCCCTTAATGTACTGTTCTCCAGGTTTATCTATGTTGTAACAAGGGGCTGGATTTCCTTCTTTTTTAAGGCTGAATCATATTCCATTGTAAATGTATACCAGATTTTCTTTATCCACCTAATCACTGATGGATATTTAGGTTGCTTCCATGCATGGGCTGTTATAAATATTGCAGCAACCAACATGACAGCACATATATCTTGATGGGAAAATTCAATATTGCAGTTTTCTAAGTTTTCCAAAATGAATTTGACACAACTGCTGTTAGAAGTTCAATCGTTTCCTTCCAAAATTTATGTTGAAGTTCTCACTACCCTGCCCCTCCCAGACCTCGGAATGTGATTTCATTTGGAGGTAGGGTATTTAAAGAGGTATTAAGGTAAAGTGAGGCCATAGGGGCTGGCTCTCATCCAATATGACTGGTTTTCTGAGGAAATTAGGACACAGACACATACAGTGAGAAGACCATAAGAAGATAGAGAGAGATGATGGCCACCTATAAGCCAAGTAGAAAGACCTCAGAAGAAACCAACCCTGCCAACACCTTGATCCTAGACTTCTAGCTCCCAGGACTGTGAGAAAATAAATTTCTGTTAGATAAACTAGCAGTCTCTGGTCCTTTGTTATGGCAACTCTAGAAAACTAATACAACTGCCTTCAAAACTCCAAAATTCTAAAACTTATTTCTAATATTTGTCAGGAAAAATAATATGGTAATCATCTGTTTAGTATATTATTGGTAGAATGCATTATACAAACTGCTTCACATGTAGCATATCCTAAAATTCTCAAAGTGACTGTATGAAATAGATTATTATTGTTGTTATTATTATTATTATTATTATTATTATTATTAACATTTCTAGGCTCCAGGTAGATTAGGGAATAGCTGTAGATCACAAAGTAAAATTACAGAATTTAATGCCATCAGGCCTCTGCTTCAACTAATCACACTTTATACCAGAACTATCTAATTTCTGGAGAAGTGGAGGAAATTGATAATTTTGAATGATGTCAATAGTCAAAATTATTTTTTCAACCAGATGATTGAGGATGAGCATATCCTTCCAGATCAAGAAATACTATCAAGCTACATTATATGAAGTAGTTTTGTAACATGTTTTAGAAGTGGACAAATACCCAAATGAAATAGGCTATGATGTAGTGGTAAGTGATGTCTCCATATACAGAAATTTAAAATCTAAAATGCATTTAAAATACACAAGGAGAAATTAGACATTCAAACAACTCTGGGGAAACTCCTAGGTCTATAGGAAAAAATCCAAAAAGTTAAGCAGATATCAAAAATAAAATTAATTTTGTGTGGTTAGAACTAAATCCAAAGTGCAATTATCCCTCATCCAAACAGATGTATCAGGCATTCTTGAAAGCTACAAAACCCCTTGTCCCCTTTCTTTGCTATAATTTCAGTTCCTCTCACCCCTTGGTCACTCCACTAATAACACATTCTGTTCTCTTAATTTTGCTTGCAACACATCTTACTCAGAAGAGAATACACCACCCGTTATGACTTTGCCAGTTCTGAATAGAGCAGAATATTATTGCAGTTGTTCCAGACAGTTTAGTTCTTGTAATGAACTTATGATAACATTAAATTTTTGTTGACAGCCATATCACACCAGTGAATCATACTGATTAACCCACAATTTGAAGTCTGCTCCATGTGAATTACCTGTAATCAAGTTTCCTCCAGCCATGCTTTACTGAGCCAGTGACCTCATCAAAGGAGAGAAAGAACATTGTCTCATAGGAATGTAAACTATTGAAATAATGTTACTACTTAGAAATCAGCTATTCTTTTCCTAAGTAATTTAATAAACTGTCTCTCAACAATTTAATATTTGTCTTACATCAATTTGAAGCTACAAAGTCTAGTAGCTTTGTAAAAAAAGTCTAGAGGTTTGTAAAATTTAATTTGCTCATATATTTTTCAAAATAAGAGGACATTTCCTTTTCTCATTGTCTTAGTACTTTATCCATTACTCACTATTCTTTAAAGATCTTTAATTGTGATTTGATAAAAATATTTTGCAACTGTCTCTATCAATAACATCTGAGGCATTTCAGTTATGTTTATTAATACTATACATATATAAATCTTGAATACTATACATATACATGTACATATACATATAATGCATATATAGAGAAATGATGAATTTTCTTTGTGACGTTTATAATTCATTTTATACACCATCTTATATATCATTCATCACCAAAACTAAAATCAGCTTCACTGAGAGGCTTATAAAAGACATAAAATTGTGAACATGAAATAAACCAACTTATGGGATTTTAGAGGTGAAAATGGATGAATTGTCCAGAGTTATCCTTGTACACATGAACTCCTCGGGGTTTCCATCTTTTACCTTTCAGGAAAAAAAAAAAAAGAAAACACATCTGAACAGTTTTGGAGAATTCCTCAAAGGTTTTTGAGGACAAAGGGATTTCAATAGAGATCAATAGCTACAAGTTAGATATTTAAGTAATTGGGCATACACTGTCAGAAAAGAATAAATGTAATTCCTAAGTCACATTCTTTAAATTGCCCATGAAGATAAGAAAGTTTAGAGTAGAGGCTGTAATGGGAATTGCCTTATTTTCTGAGAGCAGCTGGCGATTTGTTCTGACATATAATATGGCAGATCAATTCATGAGGTGTTTGTGTTAGAGAAGAGTGCACTCAAAATACTTCTGTAGAAACAGAAGCTATGAATCATAATGAATTCTAAGGTCTTAGTAGAAATTTTTTTCTTAGAAAAATAGGAGAAATGATTCTATTCATAGGACATAAGTAAATATCTTAAAAGACATGCCGTTTAAGTATCATAGCAATAAATAGCCAATACGGTACTATTCACTTAAATGTTGCTTAATATTCTATAAAGATTAGACTATTTTCTCAAAAACTATATATACTATAATCTTTACTTAAAGACTCATAGGTGTAAAGTACAGAAGTATTTCGGAACGGAGGCAGCAGTAAATTCATCGAGCCAAATGGTTTAGAGAACTTAAATTATTTGACACCTAAAAATTTAAATAAATAAATAAATAAATAAATAAATAAATAAATAAATAAATATATATTTGACAACTACATATACATGTGTATATATGTGTATTTATTTACATATGCATACAGTTCTGTCTGTGTATGTATATGCATGTAATTGGGTTGCCATTGTTTTAATTTGCCTTTTGGAAAATTATAAATTAATTTTAAAAACCCAAAACCAAAAAAATAAAAAAATAAAAAAAATAAAAACCCAAAACCTACTATTATAGTATCTTCATAAAAAGAAAAAGTATATTCAACACTACAGTTGGGAATAACAGACTCTCAGATAAAAAAAGGAGGGTTATACCAAATCGAATAAAAATGTATTTTTCCTAATTTAGCTGAATATAATTCTTTAAGAACACTCATTTGGTTCAAGCCAACATTTATTTATTAATTACTGCAGTGTAAAATTATTAATATATTTTCACAAAGACACACAGTTGGATGGTGACAGACACTAACCTGATCCCAAATAACATACCCTATTCAATGCATCAAATTACTGGAAAATCTATACCCTAGATTCTCCACTTCTATTGTAATATACATATTATTCTTTGTCTAGTATACAGATTAAAGCCCAAATATCAGTTATGTAAACATAAGAAAAAAATGTAATATATAAAAAATTAGCATCCTGAGTCTCTCTCTCTCTCTCTTTTTTTTTTTTTTTTTAAGATTTTACTTATTTATTCATGAGAGACACAGAGAGAGAGAGAGAGGCGACACAGGCAGAGGGAGAAGCAGGCTCCATGCAGGGAGCCGGACATGGGACTACATCCTGGGTCTCCCGGATCATGCCCAGGGCTGAAGGCGGTGCTAAACCGCTGAGCCACCCGGGCTGCCCCTGAGTCTCTTTAATAGAGTTTAGCAAACATTTCTCTAACAGGCCAAAGAGTAAATATCTCAGGTCTTATGGTACATATGATCTTATTACAACTACTCAACTCTGCTGTCATAGTGTGAAAACAACCATAGATAATATGTAAACAAATTAGCATAGTTGTATTTCAATAAAATCTTATGGGAACTGAAATTTGAATGTCATAGAATTTTCATGTCATAAAATATTATTCTTCTTTTGATTTTTTCCAACTATTTAAAAATATAAAATGATCTTAGCCTATAGGCTGTACAAAAACAGGTAGCAGACTGGATTAGCTCAAGGGCATGGTTTTGCTGACCTCACAATATGCAATTATATGACTTAACTAGAATGACTTCTGCAAGAGCTTAATCTGCATAGAAGTGGATTAAAAAAGATGGCAATAGCACCAATACCAATTCTCCCCTTGACTTAACTTGAATATGCTAGAGATCCACTTTTCAGAAATTTATTTATGTGGAACATGTAAGTGAACAGTTGGTTCTCAAAGTGTGATATAAAAAATGGAGGTGTGCAACTGTGTGCACCTAGGAGCCCCTACAAACCAAATATTAGATGAGTTACCCTCTCTTCTTTGTGCCCAAGATTCAATTAACCTAAGCAGAATATATGGAGTGGACTTTATAAAAATTCAAATTATTCCATATAAACCCCTGCTTGAATGATCCTTCAGTGTGCTCTGGCCAGAGGAATATCTCTTATTGAGGCTCTATTAGAGCAGGGACACACTGTGCTCTGTACCAGTCCCTGCAGTACTCCCACATGGCCAGTTAAGGAGCTTAATGGAAAAGGCTACTTATCTGTACAAGCTCTGAGGGCAATCAATAGAACAGTGCTCCCTAGATTCCAGGGAGTTTCTACCTGCTAAACAAACACATTACAATGGCAGATTCATTTGCCATCTTCTTTAGACACCAGTAGGTAAAGATAGTATTTGTTTGCTTTATTGGTGGGACAAACAGCAGTATACCTGGTTAATTATGCCTCAGGTATATATGAAAACTCTTTCCTATTTCCCTCACTGTCTAAACGATAATCTTAAAGATTTGATTTTTGCTTAAGGATCCACTCTGAAACGACCTGTAGATGATTTAGTGCCATGTTCTGAACAGGATTCCCTATATTTTTTTAAGATCAGCTGAAGAGCTGCACAGAGCATCAAGAGAAAACTTTTATTTTTTTACTTATTTTAAAAAGATTTTGCTTATTTATTCATGAGAGACAGAGAGAGAGAGAGAGAGAGAGAGGCAGAGACACAGGCAGAGGGAGAAGCCGGCTCCATGCAAGGAGCCCAATGTGGGACTCGAACCCAGGAATCCGGTATCATGCCCTGAGTCAAAGTCAGATGCTCAACCGCTGACCCCCTCAGGCGTCCCAAGAGAAAACTTTTAAATCTATAAAGAATCTGTGCAATATTTGGGTCACAGAAGATGGATGTTTTCTGTACTCAATGAAATAAAGGTTCTCCAATTATATCTGTCTCCAAACTAAAAGACAACTAAAGGTTTTTGTTTGGTGGGTTTGGGGTGTTTTGTTTGTTTGTACACTTGCTTGCTTTTAGGATTGACTGGTTTTTGTAGACAATAATTAAGATTTGTGCTAATATAGTTCAGCCTTTACATGAACTTCCTAAAACTGGTATCTTCCATGGATCCAAATGTTGAGAAACCTCCTCATTAAAGGCCTGTCTGCAACCTGCAACTTTGAGTATCCCTAACTATGCAAAAAGACATCTGTCTTGTGATTTACGAGAGAGAAGGCTGACTGCATTAGAACACAATGACACGGTTCGTACAAGAGTCTGCTGCCATTTGTGTAACCTTCCATTCAGGAGCAAAGCATACATTTCCTGCTTGTATGAACTATCAGCAGCAGCCAAATTGCTCGAAGCTTCTGGCGATATGGTACTTGCTTTTTCCACGAACTCCATAAAAGAACACAGAGGGATCCACATGCCAAGAACTCTTGTTAATTCTTATTTGATCATGTCAAAGTTTATGAAAACCTTTCATTTTTTTATTTTTTTTCTTGTGAAAACCTTTTATTGTCAACTTTGTTTGCTGATATTAAAGTTTACTCAAATCTTAATCCTGCAATTTTACTCCTTCTATATGAAGGAGAATACATTACTATTTGGCTATAATTCAGGAATTAAATATACCCAGGTCTGATTTTACTGACCTCTCTTGTTGGGTCCTAAATTAATATTGTTTGATGTGGCTCTTATCTTAAAAATGGCAAAGGCATTCTCTGCATGGGATACAGTGTAACCACTGAACTTATAGTCACTGATGAAGTTTCTTTCCTAATGTTTAATCTGCTCAGATAACTAAACTGAGGACCTATGATTTGAGCTGGAACCCTGGAAAAAGTTCAAAGAGTAAAAACATTAATACAAACAGTAGATGTGCTTTGGGAGTTGTGCATGACTTGATGGTATTATGACCTCAATAGAGAAGACAGTTGAGAATGGTGAAAAAAATCAATGAAAAGTTTCTCAGAAACTTTTCAATATCCCAAAGAATTATCTGTAATTTAACTATGATACCATATAAGAGACCACTCCAGAGGCTAAGGACATGCTTCACCTAACTTGCTTGGAAAACAAGTGGCTTTTACCACTCAGGTATATTAAGTGCTAATAAATTTAGAAAGATTTTGATCAATCATAAATTCTAATGATTTTTTCATGGCTTCTCAGGAGAGCCACAATTAATCCAATGGATCCTGGTCAAATTACTCTTTTTTTGTCCTTAAGATAATGAAAGAGATCGTTTCTACATGTCTCACATGTAACCACAAAATCCTAGCATATACACAGGTAAAAAAAAAATGGTTCAGAGCTTCTTCCTCAAAGTTTTCTGAAGCAAATTAATCTCACACAACTACACATCTTTAAACTATGAATATGCATTAGTTTGCTTGTAAAGTTTCTGGTTGGATAGATTTTCACTGATAGAGGAGTATAGTTGGCAAAGTATAGTCTGTGTTCCCGACACAGAAATAGCTTACTAAGTTTATTCTCCTAACCCAGAAATTTTTTTCGTGTTCCTATCACCATGAGTCATTAAGAAATTCAGAATCAGTAAACATAGTGCTCAATTTCATCAAAAACATAAGAAATCTTTGCTCTACCTTGACCTAAAATGCTGCCTCTAGCATTAAGGGCCAGGAAATAGTCTCAGAGTGCAAACTGACTTTCCCTCTATGAGATCATAGAATATTTAAGATTTAAAGAATTCCAACAATAAGTGACTCTACAATGTTACACATAGATTTAGCTAAATATTATCAAGGACTCACTTGGTAGACTCATAATTAGGTCTAGCAAATACAAGCGACCTTTCCAAAGGAGATACCTTCCCAGGTTTGCATGATCTCCAACATGGTAACTGGATCTACCAGAAGAGACAGTAATGTACAAATGCTTTATCTTTGCCTGAAGGCAAGATTTCAAATTCTTCTGATCACAGCTACAACAGACAAGATTAAAGACATAGTAGAGGCATGCCACCAGTCTCCATACCAGTGGAGTTCCACACATGAATGGCCTCAAACTAAGACTAATTTAAAAGCCTCTAGAAACCTATGACTCTAGACTCAAATAGTGTTCCCAAAAAGATAACTACTGAAACGACAGCTTCTGTCCAATACTAGGGAACAAGGCATACTGGAAGAATTTTCTTAATTCTTTTCTCTTCATAATTATTTTTTTCTGTATTCCTTTGCTGGTTTAGCTGAAATACCTTGAGGTCATTGTTTTTATTTATGATAGTTTTGTTGTAGTCAAAGTATATATTTGGAATTAGCCTTAGAATTTGCAATTGCACTTAATGTATAAAACGTGAGGTATATGGGCACTTCCAATTTCATTCTTAGGACCTCCACTAAGAAACTAGTACCATGTAATTCCAGTTATTCTTCACAAGCATCTGAGAGTTTCCTGGTTCCCAGCTGAACTGACTCTGCTACATGTGGGATTCATGAATCCCTTCCAGTGATATCTTGTATAGGCACAATTTAACTGTTCAGAAATCATACAGGTAATGGAGTCTGAATGGGATACAGAATTGCCAACAATCAGTTCTGGAGGTGAAAATGAGAACACAAAAAAATGGACATCACAACATATCATTTTCAATAGCACCCAAGAGATTTTAAAAAGTAAGGGAGAAAACACAATGGGTCGTTTTGCATACAGATTTCCCCAGATTTGGTATTGGGTTAACCCTTATAACCCTAAAATTATGAGATGTACATCTGGAGACTAGTAGATGTTACCAGCTGATTTGGTAGGTTCATATTATTTGGCCTATTTTATGATATTCTTGTAGAATCTGTTGGCTATTTTTTTGAGAGGAAGTGAGAATGTGCATGTACATGCAAGCTGGGGAAAGGGGGCAGAGGGGAGAGAGAGAGAATCTTAAGCCTAATGCAGAGCCTGATGCAAGGCTCAATCTCACAACCCTAAGATCACAATCTGAGCCAAAGTCAAGAGTTGGATTCTTAACCAAATGAGCCACCCAGGCGCCAAGAATCTGTTGGTTGTTTTTTTTTTTTTTTAAAGATTTAACTTATTTATTCATGAAAGAAACAGAGAGAGCCAAAGACATAGGCAGAAGGAGAAGCAGGTTCCCAACAGGGAGCTCGATGCAGGACTTGATCCCAGGACCCCAGAATCGCAACCTGAGCAAAAGACAGATGCTCAACCACTGAGCCACCCAGTCATCCCTGTTGGCTATTTTAAAGCAAATAGTAATATTTGTATAAAAGCTGACACATAGATACAAACATGTCACTGTAAATGCAGAGCTCTGGAGGGCTATCCTTTTTTCTTCAAGCAACTTCTCATCATACTTTTCTTTTTAGAAAACCACAAAGGAAATTTCCCCAAATCTCTTTATTGCTGTCTTAATGAGACTGGATAATACTACTGATTTCTTAGAATAGGAGATACCAGAAACAAGATACCTAGTTCTCCAAAATAGGGTAATCTTAGACAAGATCTTTGTTTCAAAGGGAGTATTTTTATTGCTTTGAATATGCCAGAGCTATGTGTATTTTCTGGTCTGGTTACTTTCATTCAGTAGAGTCACTCTGAGAATCATCCATATTATATCCTGTATCAATGGTTCTTTCATCAGGAAGACATGCTCCACGGTATAGATACATGACATTTGCTTATCCATTCACCTCTTGATGACATGTGAGTTGTTTTCAGTTTGGGGCTATTACAAATAAAACTGCCACAAGCATTCATGTTCAAGTGCCTTGTATGGATATATGTTTTCCATTTCACTTGGACAAATACCTAGGAGTAAAAGGACCACAGCATATGGCGGGTATATATATTTCTTGTTAGAAAACTGCTAAACTATTTTCCAAAGTGGTTGCACCATTTTATATGTATGAGACTTTCAATTTCCCCATATCCTTGTCAATATGAGATATTGTCAATCATTTTTATTCTAGCCATTCTAAAAGGCACATAGTGATATGTCACTGGAGCCTCAATCTGGATTTCCCTATGACTGATATTGAGAGTTTTGTTATGCGCTTGTCACTAACATCTTTTCTTGATGATACAGCTATCAAAATCTTTTGCCCATCATTTAAAGTCATTTGTTTGTTTTCTTATTATTTATCAGATATTTGACTTGAAAGTATTTTTTCCCAGCTTGTGGCCTCTTTTCATTTTCATGTTCTTGAGAAACAGAAAATTTCTAATTTTAATTAGTTTGAATTATCATTTTTTAAAAATTGTATGAATTGTGTTTTTGCTATAGTATTTAAGAAATATTGTCCTAACTCAAGGTCACAAAAGTTTTCTCCTATATTCTATTCTACAAGTTTTAATTTTAGGTTTTACATTTGTATCTATGATCTGTTCTAGATCAAAGTTCAGTTTTTTCCTGAATTTAGATATCAAATTATCATAATCATTTGCTGAAAAGACTATCCTTTACTCACTGAATTGCCACTAATATGGGAGATATTCCGTTGCAGAACTTTGTCTTAAGAAATTTACCTCAATTTTCTTCCCCAGAATCCAATCTCTGAAAACTTTGTAAGAATTTTCAGAGTGCAACTTATAATTTACAATTTCATTTTAGGAATATCTTTTGGTAATTAAATATTTGTGTTATTATCTTTCAATTTTTAATGGTTTCACTTAGAATTTATTTTAATCCCTTCTTTAATGTTTTCTATTACAAGTAGAAATTATTTTTATATATTACTGGAATATGTGACCTTGTCCCAAGATATCTTTTCATAATATTAATAACCTAGGCACAGGTATAATATATACATAATAGAACAGGATAGGATAGAAGAGAAGAGAAACCACTGAAAAGTAACCCTATCATAGATAACCAATTTACAGTTTATTTTCATGGTCATTCACTATTATTTAAAATACATAAATAAAGTTAAGTAAAACTCAGAATTAAATATGATTTAGAGAATCTATTAGAATTCCTGGAAATTCTGATGTCATTCCCAAAGCCTGAAGATTGATACGGGTTGGAAATTGGAAGACAATTTCATGGAAATAAAGAAAAGAAGTTCACTCCTGATAAAGGGGACTGAGTAACAAACCAAAGCTCGAAGTGTCAAAGCAAAAACTGCACCTGAAGAAGATCAAGAAGCGGGGAAAGACTTTGAGGGCACATAATAGGGGAGAGTGGTCAAAACCCAGTCTAAACTGAATTCTACTAAAACTAGTGGCTGATGAGTTTTTAAGAGCTGGAATGAGGAACGCTTGGGTGGCTCAGTGGTTGAGCATCTGCATTTGGCTCAGAGAGTGATCCTGGGGTCCTGGGATTGAGTCCTACATCAGCCTCCCTGCATGGAGCTCTTTCTCTTCTGCCTATGTCTCTGCCTTTCTGTGTCTCTCATGAATAAATAAATAAAATCTTAAAACAAAAACAAAAACAGCAGGGATGAGAGAATCTTAGGTCATCTGTTTTTGCTAATTGGCCTCATCCAAAGAAAAAGTAAACTTTCTCAAATCTCCATGACAGGAGGTAATTTTAGGCAAGGAACAACGCACCCACCAAAGTTAGGCTCTCACCCCCACTCCCAACAGAAAGTAGGAGATAAAGGCAAGATCTTCCTTGATGACATTTCAAAGAAATGGCCTCCAGGTCCTTGAGAAAGAAAGCCCCAGTTTATAAAACTGGCAAGAGGCTTTTAACAGGATTTTACACATCAAAGACAAAAAGACATAATTTGCAATCACAAATTTTCTAGAGTAAATGCTCTAAGCAAAAGAAAGTCAGGGATCTGCAGACAGAAGCATGCCTTCTTGGTCAGTCCACACACCGTATCTATATACACAACATGCAAGTCAGGAGTGCAGACACCCTACATAGCTCGCTTTCTATTCTTACTTTGCAAAGGAAGAAAAAAGAATACAAAATGAATGTGCACATTGATCCTTGGAAGATTTATTGTCTAACAGGGTCAGAGTTGGAGAGTCACTGGGGTCTTTAACAGTCCAAATAGCCATGAGTTGGAATCCTACATCTGTCCCCACTTATGACATGATTTTGCAGAAATTAGTAAATCTCTGTCATTCTCAATTTACTCTTGTATGAATGGTCATATTAAGAAATGCCTACTCCAGATATTAGGCAGAGAAAAGACCATGAGTATAAAGTGCAGCATGATGTACTGTCCACTGAAAGGATTTAAAGTATTAGCAAAAATTATCAGAAACAATCATAAGGCAATGTAAAGAAAAGTGATGGACATAAAAGATGTATAGATACTGCTCTGGAAACTTGGGAACCAGAAACAATTAGTTTTGCACGGATGTTTCAGGAAAAGCTTTACTAAGAAGAGGAACTGGATCATGTAGGAGAGACAGAGGTTCATCACTTAGGAAGAGAAGCCCAGTCAGAAGAAATCCATTCCAGAAGAATGTAAACTCCAGAACAGATATTGCCTCTGAGCTTGTTAAACATTCAGACCTTATTTACTGAATTGAATTGAACTGACAGTGCTAGCAGAATTCCTTTTTTTCCCCTGAAAGTGCATATATCTATTCCCAACTAAAGACTGTCCAAAATAAATAATTTTAAGAAACTTTCTAAAAAGCCATGGGAAGATTTTTTAAAAAGATTTTACTTATTTATTCATGAGAGACAGAGAGAGAGAGAGAAAGAGAGAGAGAGAGAGAGAGAGAGAGAGAGGCAGAGACATAGGCAGAGGGAGAAGTAGGCTCCTCGCAGGGAGCCTGATGTGGAACTCTATCCCAGGACCCCAGGATCATACCTGAGCCGAAGGCAGATGCTCAACCACTGAGCCATCCAGGTGCCCTCATGGGAAGATTTTGAGTGGAATACAAACATAATCAGACTCCTAATCTTTTTTTAAAGATTCTATTTATTTGAGAGAGAGAGAGAGAGAGAGGCCATGAGTGGAGAGGGACAGAAGAAGATAGAGAAGCAAGTCTGACCTGGGGCTCAATTCCTGGACTCCAGGACAATGACCAGAGACAAAGACAGAGCCTTTACCCACTGAGCCACCCACACACCTCATCACACTTGTATTTTTAACCATAAACACCGTTTCATGATGTCCACATCTTGAGAAAACCTAAAAGATGCATAGCTTTTTCTTTTACTAATTTCATTTGGTGCATATGAACTATTTCTTTTATAACAAAGAAATAATCTAATTCTCTTTTAAATATAGTAGGGACAGTCACATAACTTGTAATAAAAATCGCTAAATTATATTTTAAACCTAGCTTCTGTTTTTTGGATCTAATTTATTTGATTTAAAAGTCTCTACTCATTGGTTTTGTGAAAATAAACAAAGACCACCCAGATGAAAAGAAACAGAAGCTATTTATTCAGAGCTTGCTATGGCAAGTCAGCCACCACTTGCTTTTGATAGAGGCTCAAAGGGAGGCAGGAGAGTGGAACAACTTCCTAGTGAAAAAAAGCAGAAGGTTTTAGCTGTGCTTTGACTGGACATTCTTGGCATGGAGAGTCTGGAGGTGGGTGGCAGGACATCTTGGGTGATTGGTTTGGGAAACATATTTGATTCTCTTTGATTAGTCCTATCTTGAAAACGGGAAAGTTTAAGAATGTGGCAGTCACTGACCAGTCTTAATGTTTCTGGGCTGATTGCTGTGCTTGTGGTTTGGATTCCTGGACTGGTTGCAGCAGAAGTCCTGGGTCAGAATTCTACTGTCATACATTATTTAAAATTATATTTTTATAAGGTGATATTGAAATAAAAAAGAAATTATGATTAAATAATTTGAAAAATTGCTCTTGATCATTGAGCTAGATAGCTGATACATGCCTGACCTCCTAAATTTGGGGCATCTTTCAATGTATATAAAACACATGAAAAAAATATGTGCTTATTTTTATTTACTTGTTTTTGTATGGTTTAATATCACAAAAATTTGATTTTGCCCAATAAAAGTTGCTTTTGTGCATTAGTATTAAACTGACAAATATTTCTCCTAGCCTCATATCTTGAGTTTTACAATTACCTTAGCAATAAACTATTATTCTAATACCTGGTATCTTACAGAGGTGAGTATGTATTTAACATCTCCAAAATGGAAAAAAAATAATATTAAAATGAAATTATACCCTATTTCAAAGCTCTTCACTGGTCACAAAGCTCTTCACTGGTCACAAAGTCATTCCTCTTCCTTGAATTTGTAGGAAGGGGTTAGACATAGGGCATTATTTCATGTGTTGATAGACTGTGTTCTGGTCATAATTAACAAATAAGAGAATCTTAGGATCATCTTCTCATTCCAATTGCATTTTAATTTGACAATTATTTAATAGGTGCTATACCACATGACTCCGTCTTTGGCCTTCTCATTCTCATGATCCAGTCTTACAAACAAGTCAGGGTGACAATCAGTGTCCAATAACACAAGTATCCACAATAATCAAATCTTTACAAGAAATAAAGAAGACAGAGGCTATTGTTTTTTTGTAGCCAAGGTTACCAAAAAATATGTTTAAGCTGTACTTTTATGATCTTAAATCTGTTTGTAATCACACACTAAAACTTCTAAGCCAGGGAAGATGGGGAAGGTGTCTTCACAACAGGAAGAATGGCATATGCATAACCTTATACTTGTGAAACAAACAGGGCTCATATCCATCAGGGCCTAGTCAGCATTAGAAGAATTGGAAGCAACAGTGACTTCAATTCATATTTGTCATGTACAAAAATTTGTGTTTTGGCTCCCATTTTTGTCAATGACTAGATGTGTAAACTTGCACAAATTACTTATTCTCACTCCAATTATGTACTAGTAAATGAGGATAATGTAACAGAGTTGTTCTTCAGATTTAGAGATAATCTACATAGGTTTCATGCACAAGACCTGATGCCTTCTTCATCACTACCAATACAGTTATGAAAGCAGCTATTTTCATGATTTGCAGTTAACAATACAAACAAAACTAATGAAATAGCTAACAAAATATCCTCCTTAATACAGTTTCTAATATGTTACAACACTGGGGCTCCTGGGTGGCTTATTCAGGTAAGCAGCTAACTCTTGATTTCACTCGGGTCATGATCTCAGGGTGCTAGGATCAAACCTCACATCAGGCTTTGCCCTCAGTGGAGAGTCTGCTTGAGATTCTCTTTCTGCCTCTCCCCTGCTTACTTGTACTCTCTTTCTAAAATAAACAAATATATATATTTTTAATTTTGAAAGATATGCATCAATATTAACAATATTTACTGAGGACTTATAGAGTGGTAAAGCACCTGTTTCAAGTGCTGTTTTGACTTCTCACTGCACCCCATCACTGAGTGCTCATCTTCTGGGGCTCACTCCATTTGTCTTCCATTCTTTCCCACACCTCTCCATCCTGATTCCTTGCATTTCTACTCTAGGAAGAGCAAATTTTTTCTACTTACCAACCAAGAATAATGTATCTTTCTCATTTCTGGTTGAAACTCCAGACCCACTTTACAAGTACAAATACACAGAGGACTCAGTTGAATAAAAGAGCAACTCTATTTTTCTTCGATTGCTAACATCTCTTTCATTTAAGAATAATTGCCATTCTTAAAAGGCAATTATGTTTTTTGAATCCCATCTAAATCAATAACATCCAAAATATGGGGAAAAAATGAAAGCAATATGTCCTTAAGAGCTCCTGATTCTTTTTTTTTTTTTTTTGAGCTCCTGATTCTAAAGCAAGCCTACACTTTAGGCTTCTGAGAGCCAAGGCTGTGACAGATCTTTGAATTTCCCTGAGAGCCGGATGTAACATGAAATATGCTAAAAATTATTAAGTATATTCTAACTAATAAAGCTGTGGATTGCCATAGACATTTTAGCTATGTTATAATAATATTTGGTATATATTTGCAAATCATATGTATATTGGGTTCTATAATATTTTATGAAAGCATACTTATGTTCATTGTTAAATATCACTGATGTAATAGTTAATTTGTGCTCTCATTAGAAAAAAATTCTTTTTCATATGCTCAGGATATAATTTCATACAGTTCCATAAGACCCACTTAAATTAATGTTAGCATTCATTAGTAAATAATAGAGATATAATTTGTAGGCTATTGCCCCCCAAAAAAGTTCACAAGTAAAATTATTTCTAGATATAAAATGTTTAACCTTGTATAGCCTACTCTATAATATGTTAAATCAAAATATAAGCACCTCTTCTGGGGAGCCAATATAACACTTTCACTGAATCAAGAAATACTAATTAAAAACCTCGGTCTCAACACCATTCTAGATGCTCTAATTTAATAATTAAGAGGAAAGGCTGGAGCCAGACTGACTGGGTTTGAATTCTTTCTCAGCAATTTATTAGCTTTTATGATTTTGAGGAATTTAATCTCTCTGTGCAGTTTCTCAACCATAAAATAGTAATGATAGCAATAATGATATGTACTTATATTGTTGTTATGACAATTAGCTCATATTAGTGTTTATATATAACTAATATCACTCCAAATATGTTTGTTTTTATGAATCTATATTTATATATTCAAATATATGAAGTGATATTAGTTATATATAAATATGTAACAATACATTAGTGTACCTATGTATAAATACGTATATATTATATATATATATACCTATCAGATCATTTAGAACAGTGACTAAAAAACATTAGAACTTAAAAGTGTTTTCTGTCATTATTAATGATGGCTCGGTAGTGAACAAAAAAAGAAAGACACCTGTTTTCAGGGAATATACATGCTATGGAGAAGAAAGAGTAAATAAACGAATACTATAGAAAATCCCCAATAGTAATAAATACTAGGCTAAGAACTAAAACACAGCCATGTGGTAGGGAGGGAACAGACATATACCCCTGGCTGAGTTATGAGAGCAGGCTTCTCCTGGAAGGTGACATCTTAGTAATAAGCCCATTAGAAAGATTTTAAATACTATTCTGTGTCAATGAAAAGCTTTTGGAGAGTTTAGGGTTGAAGAAGGAGAGAGAAAAACTGGGATATGTACAGATTTTGCATATTAAAATTAGTTGAGTTTTTATATGCAAATTTTAGGGAGGCATTTTGGAAGCAGGCATGTAATAGATAAAACAGATTATCTTCAAATATTTTATTTTGACCTATTCAGTTAAATGTTAACCTTTCATAAATACGTCAATTACATATGACACATGTAATAAATATGTAACAAAAATCCAAAGGAGAAAAGCAGAGTATTTCATGTACCTAAACTATATAGAAGAACAATGACAAAGACTTGCCAAGATAATTCTTGAAAAAAAGAATAATATGAGTTCTTACATAATCTTTATCTAATTTCTTCCAATGGTTGCCTCTTGCATAATTATGATACACCGTCAAAACCAGGAATTTAACATTAGAACAATCTATGTGTATGTGTTTCCATCTTAATCGTGTGTGTAGATTCATAATATCACCACATCAATCAAAATGCAGAAATACTCTATCACACGAAGAACCCCATCTGCTAGATATACCTCCATAGACACCCCTAGCAGAACTGCTTTGGCTGTGTCCCACAGTTTTTGATATGTTGTATTTTAATTTTCATTAAACTTAATGCATTTTTAAAAATTTTTCTTAAGTCTTCTTCTGAGACACATAGATTTTTTTAAGAAGTGGTTGTTGAGTTCCAAGTGTTCATAGACTTTGTGCTACCTTCTCCTCATTGATTTCTAAATGGTTTCCATTGTGCTTAGGTCAGGAACACCCTTTGTATAATTTCATTTTTTTAATCTGTTGAGATTTTATGACTTAGGGTATCACCTGCCCTCCTGGTACCTATCTGGAGATGCTTAGAAAATGTGTATTCTGCTACTGTTTAATGTCATCATATCACATTCAAATAAACAAGAAAAACAATCTAGCTTATTGAAGGATCTCCTTTATTTTATCTCAGCAATGTCTCCTCTCAAGCTGAAAGTAATATCGCTCACAAGATGACAAAACTAAAACAAAACAAACAAAAACCTACCACTTCTCCATCTGCTCACCTTTATCTCTTGTTTCCCCAATTCTGTTTCTTCTTTTTCACACTTAACCTACTCAAAGCCATGATCAGCCCATTAGAAAAGTGCTCAGCTTGTTTCTGTGGAATATGGTCCCCTTTCCTCTTTCCCTTCTCCTTATAAGGCTCGTGTTTTACTTTACTTTCAGTTGTTATCCATCAACAATTATACACAAACAATTCTGAACTTCCTCTTCACTCTTAGCTGCTCAACTGGCAAAGCCGATGTTTACAGAGTTGCAAACCAGAAAGTGCTAAATTGATGCAGCACATTTGCATACATTCCACTTGAAAAAATTAAAACAACATAAAACAAGGCAGGTGAGGCATCCCGGGGAAGTGATGTGAAGGCAATTATTCTGTTTAAAATGTTTTGTCTATATATGGTATGCATGCCATCATTCACAGCCTGTCTTCCTGAATGTGATTTCTGACATCCTGTTGTTTGCTGCACTACTTAATTACAGTGAGTAATGAAGAGATTTTAAAACCACACTGTCACAGTTAATAGGGTGAATAATTAAAGTAATAGTAGAGTTGGTTTCCCTTCTGTACAAACCGTTTGCTCTTCTAACACATTGTTTAGATTTGCCCACAGAGTGATTCTCTGCCTCAGAATTTACTGCTGCATTGTTTCAGAAGCCTGACTTGGCCACTGTGCTCATCACAAGAAGAATGTGAGAGTTAACCTGTGTGAGCTCCCTGAAATAACATACTAAGGCAGATAGTTACAGCTTTACATTTCTTTCTCTCTCCCTACCCTTTTCTGGGATTAGGGTGGGCAATTTGTTCTCCTGAAGCAACACACAGTTGATAATCCATTAGGTGAAAAATTATGAATTCTCAGATTTTCTTTAGTTTCTCAGAGATAAAATAGACAGGTGGAGAAGAGGCATAAACAAAAATAATCTTCACAGTCATTTTTAATTAGAGAGAACAAAAGTATAGAAACCAAAAGTAGCTGACACCAAGGGGTGGGAACAAGCAAACATTACTATGATGAAGAAAGGTTCCCGGGAGGGGCACCTGCCTGACCCAGTATGTTAAGCATTCAACTCTTGATTTCAACTCAGGTCATGATCTCAGGGTTCTGAGATCTAGCCTCATGTCATCTCCTTGTCATCTCAGGCTCTGTGCTCAGTGGGGAGTCTGCTTGAGATTCTCTGGCTCTCTCACCTCCCTTTTATCCCCTCCCCATGCTCAAGCACTCTCTCTCTCAAATAAATAAATAAATCTTAAATTGGAAGGAAGGAAGGAAGGAAGGAAGGAAGGAAGGAAGGAAGGAAGGAAAGTTGGTTCATGGGAGACAGAAATGGAAAATAAGCCAAAGGGAGACATTTGGGATCAGATTAGGAAGAGTCTTTAATGTTAAGTTAATTATGTGTAATTTACTCTGCAGGAAACTCAGGACCATAGAGCTATGAGCATGAATGTAACATCATGCAAGTGATAGAAAGATTAAAAAAGGTTAAAGAGTATTGGCTTGTGAGGCATGTGCTTAGTGCTTTAGGATGGATACTAGTTAACTTCAGGTCTTCCAGTGGCTAGAATTCTTCATACATAACTTAAGATGTTATTGTTTAGGAAGTAGATCCTCATATTGGCAACATCTCTGGATTAAAGTAAAAAAACAAAAGTCGTGTCATCTTCCTAGTCTTAGTTTTCTCATCCTGTAAAACATGTTTGTCCTGTCTTCCTCATGGGGTGGCAGCTAGGAGCAAAGTGAGCTGTTTATTGCTGATCCCATGAAAGGAAATCAAATAAGCTGTTGACCAAGTACATCAGAGTTTGTGCTGGCTACAGGGACAGAGACAGCCACGTTGACAGAGTGCTAAGTATTATCTTGTAAGAGGGAGGTCTGAGGTCGAGTATTTACAAAGTTCTGGGTGTCCGGGGTAAGACAAGACTTCTTTTTATTTTATTTTATTTTATTTTATTTTATTTTATTTTATTATTTTATTTTATTTTATTTTATTTTATTTTATTATTTTATTTTATTTTATTTTATTTTATTTTATTTTATTTTATTTTATTTATTTGTTTATTTTTAAGACAAGACTTTCAATATGGAGGCTAGACCGGGCTGGGCCATGTTTTTAATATCATAGTTTGGAATTAGTACATATGAGGCATTGTTTAAAATGAATTTTGTGAAGTAAACAGTTATTTGATAAATTCCATTTGGTAACTGATTTTTCTGGGAAGGAAGCTTCTGAAAGAAACAATGAAGTTACCTCCAGTCTCATCTTCCTGAGAAAGAATTCTCTAGAATAGTAAAGTCATATGCATGCAAATGACTGTAAACTAAAGTCATTTACTTTTCTTTGTAGGCAAGCTTTATTTTCAACCCTACTAAGCTGTGTGGCTTAATTTCATAGTAGATACCATGAGAAATGGGTGCACTATAGAAATGAAGGTTGAACCCTTTAAGAGACATGAATCTGGTTCCAAACCACCCAAGGGAGCGTTAGACATTGCTGTAATTTCTAAATTGCATGGAGTTAATAAATTCATCAAACTACAGACTCAAAATGACTAAATTCTATTATATGTAAATAATGCCTTCATTTAAAAAATATGTAAGCCTGCGCCCGCGGCCCCCACCAGTACCCCGGTATCCGTTACGGCACTGATATGAGTGTGGACCAAACTCTGGCTTCTCTGATGACCTACAAGTGTGCAGTGGTTGATGTGCTATTTGGGGGTGCCAAGCCTGGTGTTAAGATCAATCCCAAAAACTACACTGATAATGAATTGGAAAAGATCACAAGGAGGTAGGTTTACCATGGAGCTGGCAAAGAAGGGCTTTATTGGTCCTGGCATTGATGTGCCTGCCCCAGACATGAGCACAGGTGAGCGGGAGATGTCCTGGATTGCTGACACCTATGCCAGCACCATAGTGGACTATG
The DNA here is from genome assembly GCF_053574225.1 of Canis aureus. Taxonomy (NCBI): domain Eukaryota; kingdom Metazoa; phylum Chordata; class Mammalia; order Carnivora; family Canidae; genus Canis; species Canis aureus. The sequence continues at coordinate 55,090,800 of NC_135622.1, read as the reverse complement.
ATATTAATGTCCTTACCTGTGTTACCGGTAAGCCCATCAGTCAGGGTGGGATCCATGGGCGGATCTCTGCAACTGGCCGGGGAGTCTTCCGTGGGATTGGAAATTTCATTTTCATCAATTTTCATTGATGAAAATTTCATCAATGAAGCTTCTTACATGAGTATTTTAGGAATGACACCAGGGTTTGGAGATAAAACGTTTGTTGTTCAGGGATTTGGTAACGTGGGCCTGCACTCTTTGAGATACTCACATCGTTTTGGTGCTAAATGTGTTGGTGTTGGTGAATCTGATGGGAGCGTATGGAATCCAGATGGTATTGACCCAAAGGAACTGGAAGACTTCAAATTGCAACATGGATCAATCCTGGGCTTCCCCAAGGCAAAGCCCTTATGAAGGGAGCATTTTGGAAGCTGATTGTGACATCCTGATCCCTGCTGCCAGCGAGAAGCAGCTGACCAAGTCCAACACACCCAGAGTCAAAGCCAAGATCATTGCTGAAGGTGCCAATGGACCAACAACCCCAGAGGCCGATAAGATCTTCCTGGAGAGGAACATCATGGTGATTCCAGACTTCTACTTGAATGCTGGAGGAGTGACAGTATCTTACTTTGAGTGGCTGAAGAATCTGAATCATGTCAGCTATGGCCGTTTGACCTTCAAATATGAAAGGGATTCTAACTACCACTTGCTCATGTCTGTTCAAGAGAGCTTGGAAAGGAAATTTGGAAGGCATGGTGGAACTATTCCGTTGTGCCCACAGCAGAATTCCAAGACAGGATATCGGGCGCCCCCGAGAAGGACATCGTGCACTCTGGCCTAGCTTACACCATGGAACTAGAAACGACCTGTGCCACAGAGCCATTTGGGTATTTTTGCCTTTAAATGGAAGGTCTCTTCCCTCCAGCTGTGCTGCCTTGCTCCCTGGCTGCTCCGGGAAGGTGGGACCCCCAGGGCGGATCCTGGGGCCGGGAATGCACCTGTTGCCCAGCAGCAGCCAGTGGCTCACTGCCTTGGCTCTGGACCAGTCTGAGACCTGCGGTAGCTCTGATGCCTCTGAGCAGCAGGTGTGGAGCATTTTCAAGGGGTGGCATGGTCCGCAAGTGACTTACTGGTATTTTACATCAGCAAAATAACTCAGTTTTACAGATTGCAACAAAGATAAAAGCTGTTTCTCTTTATGCATTTTATTCTCTTAGAATAAAATAAGTACATGCTGCTGTAATAAAATTGCCTTTAATCACTTAAAAAAATAAAAAAATAAAAAATATGTAAATGAAAAATTGAGTCTCCATACTCCCTCCCAAATTTGTATTATTTCCCTAAATTCTTCCATTCACTTTCCAATGCAAGACATTCTGGTTCCACATTCTAATATCCCAGTGTTTGAAGAACCAAATCTTTCCAAAAAGAAAAAGCATTTACATAAAACTTCCTAATATGTCACATGTCCCCATGTAAATTATTCTTAATTTTTCCAAACATCCACACTTAATGTTCTGTCTTTGTTCAAATTTTCCAGTAACCTGAATAGAGCAGCCCCTATCTCTGTGTATTAAACTTGTATACACATCCTCATGAACTAACTTAAATAGGATCTTTTCTGAAAAATCTTGCCACGTTCCTCTTACAACATTTTCATACCAGGCTTATGGCATTTATTACTTTTATTCTGGATTGTAGACACTTGCTTATAGGTGTGTCAAATCATTAAAACGAGGATTCAAATCTGTTCCATCTCTCCAAGTCTTCTATTATTTAAAAATAGACCTTTCTTGGCTCAGTGGTTGAGCGACGGCCTTCAGCTCAGGTTGTGATCCTGGGGTCCTGGGATCGAGTCTCGCATTGGGCTCCCCACAGGGAGCCTGCTTCTCCCTCTGCCTATCGTCCTTCCTCTCTCTCTGTGTCTCTCATGAATAAATAAATAAATAACATAATTAAAAAAGAAACATCCGATTCTTGGTTTCAGCTCAGGGTTAGGAAATCAGGCTCCCCATCAGGCATGAGTGGGGAGCCTGCTTAAGGCTTTCTTTCTCCCTCTTGCTCTGGCCCTCTCCCCACCCATCTTCACTCTCTCTCTCTCTCTCTCTCTCTCTAAAATAAATATATCAATAATAAAATAAAATATGAAAATAGATCTTGCATATAGAAAGTGTTTGGCAAATATTTTACAAATGGATGATTGGTTGATTAGATTGTGTCTATTCAAGTTTCTACAGATACCTCCAGAGGATGGTACACAGGGCAGGTAAATGTTCTAGTGTGCTCTAGAGCTGCCAGATGATGGTCCCTGAGCCTTCAGAGAAAGGAACTCAGAAGGAGAACACAGTACACAAAGAATAACAGAAGGGAACCATAGACAACAGAGAGTGATGAAGCCTGGATTCTATTTGCAAGTCAGCGAGAAAATATATTGTAAAACTATTTAATGTTCTCTCTGGTAACATTCCCTGTATCTCCTTTGAATCTAACCAGTAACAATTCTAATTTGGGACCTCCCCACCATTATGCTGTGTGTTTATGTGCCTACGTATCCACTACTTAAAAGTATGCATTGTCTCATAATTCTCTTTCTGCCATGCCTCAACTTTGCACAGTTCTCTGTGTAGACAAAAGACATGGCTACAATAGATTTTCCTCCAGTGATGGCATTTAATTAATCACCCCAGACCCCAGCACCTGAATTCTGTTTCTCTTGTCATTTCTTCCCTGCCCCACTGCTTTATACTATTTTGCATTTCAAACACCGTGGTATACTTGTTATAACACCTATTAGGTTCCCTTCTCAAGCTTTGAACTCACTCAGGCTGCAGAATGGATCATCTTATTATCTCAGGCTCTCAGGTAAACTGTAGCAGGGCTGTGATTTGCATGAAGCACATCTTTCAGGGTGTGGGAAGGACCAAGATGACAGGATGGAAGCACCAGGCTTTCAACTTAATTAGTTCCACCCCCATGGCTGGAATTTTTTACTTCCTACTTTCAGCCACAATTATGCAGAAAACAAGTGGAGGGGTAATATTTTACTTGTGAATTAAGGGTTTATTTAATAAAGCTGTGCCACCTTGTTACCTATTTCTCGGAGTCTAAGGCACATCTATGTAAAGATAAATAGAAATTCCTATTTATGTGCTATTTCTTTTAAAACTTTGCTCTCTCCTGAATTAATATTAATGATTTGAAAAGGGAGGAAGAGAGTAAAAGTAATGCATAAATTGCCAATTATCCTAAGACCCAAAAGCACAGTGTCTGGGTATTAGATTTAAAATAAATAACTTGGGTAATTCCATCATCCATTTTCTTTTGAAAACTTTATATGGAGGGATGCCTGGATGGCTCAGTGGTTGAGCAACTGCCTTTGGCTCAGAGCTTCATCCTGGGATCCTGGGATCAAGTCTTGCATTCGGCTCCTTGCAGGGAGCCTGCTTCTCCCTCTACCTGTGTCTCTGCCTCTCCTTCTGTGTCTCTCATGGATAAATTTAAAAAAAAAAAAAAAAAAAAGAAAGAAAGAAAGAAGAAAGAAGAAAGAAAGAAAGAAAGAAAGAAAGAAAGAAAGAAAGAAAGAAAACTTTAGAAGAGAACAAATCAGCTTCGATTTTGTACCTCACAAACTAGGAGGGAAATTTCTGGGTGGAGCTGTGACGTTTTAAACAGGGCCATTCAAAATTGTGTTTTCTTTTGAAATTGCAGCTACTCTGTCTCTCATCCTTTACCCTGAAATTCAAATGGTGGTTGCCTTCCCCTGAGGCTTAGGAGAGCATTTTACTAAATGAATAAACATACAAAATCTTCAAATATCGTGGGAAAAGTCTCCCTTTTTTTTGTTTTTTTGGGGGGCATTTTTTTGGGTTTTGGGGTTTCAAAACGCATCCAGTGACTGTGAGAGAAAAGTCATACAGAGAGATGGTCTATGATATTTCTTCTCCCTAAAATGTACTTTCCCTCACCCACGTTTTTTAAAGAATTTTTTAAAAGATTTTATTTATTTATTTATTCATGAAAGACACAGAGAGAGAGAGAGACAGACAGAGACAGAGACAGAGACAGAGACACAGGCAGAGGGAGAAGCCAGCTCCATGCAGGGAGCCTGACGTGGGACTTGATCCCAGGTCTCCAGGATCATGCCCTGGGTTGAAGGCGGTTCTAAACCACTGAGCCACCCGAGCTGCCCAACACCCACGTTTTTTAAAACTAGCTTCTACAGTTGGCTGTTTTTATTTATTTTTTTAAAGCTTTTATTTATTTATTCATGAGAGACACAGAGAGAAGTAGAGACACAGGCAGAGGGAGAAGCAGGGTCCTCTTGGGGAGCCTGATGCAGGACTCGATCCCAGGACCCCGAGATCACTTCCCGAGCTGCAGGCAGATGCCCTCAACTGCTGAGACATGCAGGCATCCCCTGTTGGCTATCATTAAATATTATTTCTTTCAAAAAGCCTTTCCTGAAACTTGAGTTAAACTAGTTGTCTCAGGGAGTTCTCAGAGCACCCTGAAACTTCTCCAGTTTGCTGTGTTTCATGCTCTATTCTAATGCTAGCTTAACTGCTTGGACCCTCATATAAACTTCAAGCTCACTAAGAACAGTATGATGTAATATTTTACTGTTCTACTCCCAGTTGAGACACTATATTATGTACTACTAAAAAGCTCATTCCCACTCCGTGAGGCTCACAACAGAACAGGGCCTTGTGGTGAAATGAACTCCACCCTTGGTTTACTGGCTCTGCGGTCTTTTCTCGAAATTGTTAATAATTTCATCTTTGAACTTGTATTTTATGTGTGAAGTCAATGGGACGATGGAGCCTGTGAACAAGCAGAGATAATCTGCACAGTGGGTGAGTCTGCATGGTTCCTGGCTAGCTTGTTTGCACTCAGCTTCGAATGCCCCATGAGCAGAATCCTGGGAAGCCCGTGACACATGAAAGCAAGTACTGGGGCATCAGGTAAGGAGAGGCACTGATAACGTGGAGATGTAACACCTCCCAAAAAAGAAGACTCTGGTGTTATGAGAAAGACCAAGGAAGCCTTCCCTGTTCTTTATTTGTGCTGCACGACTGTGTTAGCCAACAACTTACACTGAAAAGAAGGACATCAAGGAAAAGGAGAGTGTGGGACAAAAAAACAGACACAAACAGTTTTCTCTTTCAGCCCTTTGTACTCATCTATAAACCAAAGGTAGAGAATGTTGGTAGTAGGTGTGCATATTGGGAAGTGAAATATAAACAGCTGAGTTAATTTTGTGTGTGGTTTCCACCATTGTGGCCAGAGCTGCATACATATGCTCTTATGAGTGAAGAAATACAGATTGTGCAATTCCAGTTATTCAATATATGAGTTAAAGGCTCCTATTTGCATTTAAAACTGGTATTACACAGCATAAAGATAAATAGTAAAAGTATTCCTAATAGGTGAGAATTTTAATTCTTCTTTAACTAGAATATTACACAGCAAATATAAAATACCATGGCTCTCTGAAAGAGCTAATAGAAGACAGGAAAATTCTTTCTATTTAGCTCCTTTAATGACTCTATTTACCTTCTTTTTCATCAAAGAAAGCCACATTTTCATTTTGCACTGAGTCCTGCAAAGTACACAGTCAGCTATGCAGTCAAATTTTGATGCAGTAAATGTGGTTTCAAACCCCCATGCATTCCAAAGAAAGAACCTGCCCTTGACTAGTTTCTGGGAGATAAACTCTGAGCCCTTGCATTATCCTGCTTGATAAAAGTGCTTTCATGTACAGGAGAACTTTAGCCACACTGTATAGTTTGTGTTAATGATAGAATTAGTGGCAAATATCTATTTTTATTCATCTGGTTCTCTGGGCCATGTTATATCAGTTTAACCTCTGGGAGATGGCTGGGCTGAACAGCTAAGGTCAGGTACACAGGGGCTCTGTGCCCATGTGATCTGACCTCTAATAAAAACCCTAAACGTCAAGGCTTGGGTGAGCTTCCCTGATTGGTAATATTTCATACATTTTGCCATACATCATTCTTGGGTTCTTAAGTGCTGTCTATAGGACTAAACTGAGGTCAGCTGAGATCTTCTGCTTTGATTTGCCTAGACTTCAGGACACATGTCTGTTAAAGTTTGCTAATTTTAATCTATAGCCTTTCTCTGTAGTAAACCTTTTTTAAGTGAATATAACAGCTTTACTGAGTTCTGTGAGTCTTTCTAAAAAATCATCCAACCTGAGAGTGGTTATGGAGACCCCTGGAACACTGGCTCTAACTCTCGGTTACAAATTGGGACACCATGTTTAATAGTCCCAAAAGACCACAATAGGGTATTTCCCCCAGCGTGAAATATGAGTATTGTTCTTAAAGCAGAGGATTGGTGTAAGATAGAAAGATTTAACTTTGCAAACATATATGTTTTTTTCTCCTTTTTAAGTCTGAATAATATTCTGTTGCATGTATCCACCAAATTTTGTTGATCTAATCATCTGTCAATGTATACTGTTGGTGTTTTGGGGTGTCTAGCTTCTTTAGCTTTAAGTTTGGGATATATGAAGTAAGAAGAAAATCCAGAGAACTCACTACAGTGAGTCAAATGCAAGATACACTAGTAGAAATACCCAACCTAAAAAATAGCATGAAAATTGGGGGGTAAATTATGAATAATCCTCAGTGACCTGTGGGACTATTAGAAATTTCTAAATTTTGTGATGTTGGAGTCCTAGAAAAAGATGAAAAGACAGCAGAACTAAATAAGTACTAGAAAAATAATTTTGAATACTCTGTAAATGTGGAAAAAAATTACAAAATCTTGTAGCTTCAAGAAGCTGAGAAAACCTCTACTAGAATCCCCAAGAGATCCAGACCAAGACACAGTAGTCAAATCTCTGAATATTAAAGGCAAGAAAAATATCTTGAATGTAGTGAAAGAATAACTATCCTTACCTTTAGGGGAAAATGCTTTGAATGACAGTGGATTTGTCATCAAAAACCATGGAAGCCAAATGACGCTGGCACAACATTTTTCAAAGGATGAGAGAAAAGAACTGTCAACTGGAATCTTAGATTCACAGGATACATCCTTCAGAAATGAAAAGGAAATAAAAAAATACTCTGATAAAGGAAAACCAAGAGAATTTGCCACCAGCAGACCTACCCTAAAAGAATGACTAAATCAATTTTACCAAAGAAAGAAGACAACAGAATAAAGAACCTTGGAAGATTAGGAAAAAAGAGGACAGGAAGGAAATAGAAGGGTATATATAATAGACTTTCCGAATCTTCTCTTGAGCTTTTCAAATTATGATTTGTAAGTGAAGCAAAATTATAATACTATCAGATACGGTTCTAAATGTATGTAGAAAAACTTTTAATTATTAATATTAATAACATAAAAATTATTGAGGGCAATTATAAATGGAAAATAATAATAGTATGTGCAGGGAGGCAAGGTTTCTATACCACTAACACTGGTAAAATAATGGCATAAGTAGACTATGACATGTTATGTGTATATAATGTCATACCCAGAAAGACCCCTGACAAAGCTATAAAAAGGAGATATACCCAGAAACACTGTTCATAAATCAAAACAGAATTGTAAAAACTGTTCAAGTAAACCACAGGAAGGCACGAAAAATAAAATATAAGAAAATAAAGGAAACCCTAGTAAAATAAAATGGCAGACTGAAGCACTAACATATCAGTAATGACACAAAATGTAACTTGTCAAAAGACATCAATGAGAAGACAGAGATTGGCAAAGTGGATTAAAAAGTGTGACCAAACTATAGATTCTACAATGAATTCACCTTAAATATAGTGACAAAGGTAATAGAAATGTAAAAGAATGCAAAAGATATATCATGCAAACTTTACTCAAAGGAAAGCAGTAGTGGCTTTATCAATATCAGTTAAAGTACACATTAGTTCAAAGAAGAGTACAGAGAGGGACTTTTTTTTTTTTTAGGAAGGGACATTATATGAGAAAAGGTCAATCCAGCAAGGAGACACAACAATGATGAATCTGTATGCCTGAATACAACATAACTCAAAATATCTGAGGCAGAAACTGACAGAACTGAAAAAGAAATAAACAATTTTACAAATAACTGATAGAGCAACTAGAATGAAAATCAGAGCAGGTATAGAAGAATTCAACACCAATAAGATCTAATAGGCATCTGTAGCACACTCTACCTAATAGCAGCTGAGTATGCATTAATTTCGAGTGCCCTCTGATATGTACCAAGATAGACCATTTGCTGGAACATAAAAAAACAAATCATCAAATTAAGATCATTGAAATTATATACAGTGTTTTCTCTGGGGAAAGAAAAAAGAAGTTAACTATAAGTTAATACCAGAAAAAAAAATCTCCAAACACTTAAAAAGTAAACATCACATGTAAATGATCCATGGGTCAAGGAGGAAGTCTCAAGGGAAATAAAAAATGCATTGAACTGAATGAAAATGAAAATGCAACAGAAACCACTTTGGGAGTTTCCTATATAACTACATATGCAATTATCCCATAAAAAGGAAAACTCAAGAATCTATACACTAATATTCACAGCAGCTTTATTTATAATAACACCAATCTGGAAACCCTTTGGATAGCCTCCAGTGGGTGAAGAGTTAAACAAACTGTGGTACGTACATACCACGAAATGCTAGTCTGACTAAAATGGGAAGAACTATTGATAAAACAGATAGATGAATCTTTTTTTTTTTTTTGGATGAATCTTGAGATAAGTATAATTTATGGAAAAAATAAAATAGTTAAGCACATTATAATTGTACTTACGTTACATTGTTGAAATGCCAAAATTATAAAAGTGGAAAGATTAAGTTGCCAGGGGGGAAGGATGGATGAAGGTTTGATGAGAAATGTGTGTGGATATAAAAGGGTAACATAAGGGTTCCTTTTGGTGATGGAAATATTAAGGACCTTAACTATTCCAATGCCAATGTTCTATTTGTGATATTATACTCTAGTTTTGCAAGTTGTTTTCTTTGGGAAACTGGGTAAAGGGTAAAAGGGATTATTGTATTATTTGTTTCTACTATATTTAAATGTACAATTATCTCAAAACTTACAGAGTGTAAAAAAAATGACACAGCCAATTAAACAATAATGAAGAAAAAAATTAAAAACAGTAGACTCGATTTTTGTAGCATTTAGATTTTTTTTTTAAGAGAAGGAATGAATTCAGAGCTCTTTTTTGCAGGGTTGCACTCAGATTGATGGGCGCACAAACAGATGCTGGGGAAGGGCATCTGTTAAAGACTCTCTTGCAACTTTTTTTTTTTTTAAGATTTTATTTATTCATTCATGAGAGAGAGAGAGGCAGAGGGAGAAGCAGGCTCCATGTCGGGACACTGATGAGGGATTCGATCCCGGGACTCCAGGATTATGCCCTGGGCCAAAGGCAAGCACTAAACTGCTGAGCCACCCAGGGATCCCCTGCATTTAGAATTTGATACACATTCAAAACCTACTTTTGGAGAAAGACTCATATTCAAGCCTTTATGCCTTACTTAGATTTATAAATATGTCAGGGTAATCATCTGTCCTTCAGTCTATTTTAAAACAATATTCTTCTGTACTGATTATGCTTCTTTCTCATATCAAATCCATCATCATCAATAGTAGCCCTTCTTTCTACTCTATATGTCCTTGGAATGTATGGAAACTTAGTCTCGAACTAACCTGATTTCCTGAATTACATACTTTGTGTAAGTGATATGTGGCAAATTCTTTTAAATTCTTTCTTAGTTTTTGCAAACATAAAATATGGACAACTATATGTATATTGCAGTAGCATCCTAAAAAGAGAATCCAGTTAGTGAGGGATGGTAATATTAAACAAATACATAATCACCACTATATTTGTTCAGGACCCTCCACAGAATACGATTCGACGTTTATATTCTTCGATGTATAGATTTTGTTGTAGACTAATCCATTATATGTGGGCATGTAATGAAAGAGCGAGTTTGCATTTTAACTCTGCCACCTGCTGCTTAAAAATTCATATTTTATGTCATGGTTGTTCAGAGAAGAGGTTCTATTAAGTCCAGGTCACTTATGTTTGCATGGTTCCAGTTAAACCATTGAACATAATCTTCAGGTCATTGTCCATTACCAATACTTACAGGTTAATATTAACAAAATGAGAAAGCAGGCATCAGGAATTTGTGTATAAGGCAAAGTTGTAAAATAGAAGAACTTGACTGAACAACTGTAGTCAGTGATATCAGAGGCAGATTTTCAGAACACAGAGATCCATATTTAACTCCCAGCTCTGACATTTCTCATAAGTGGCCTTAGACAAATCTTAAAATAATTTCCATTTTCTTCATCTATCAAATTGGGTGGTAATTTCTAATTCACAAGACTGCTGTGAGTATGATATTGTAGTTGAAAATAACTTGTAATATATTGAGTATATAGCAGTAATATATTGAGTATATCTTTTGCTTGAGATTATTTTCAATCTCCTTATCCCAGCAGTATGAATGAAAGACAAGATCCCATATAATAAAATGTATGTTTTATACTAACCAGGAGGTAAAACCTAGGACGGTGACTCATCTGTATAGGGGCTGGGAAGACTGGAAGACAGAGTCAAGAAAATAGAAGAAAAGATAAATAAATAAAAGGGATCACTCAAAATAAATGAGATATTATAGATTTAATGATTTGCTTAATCAGAGCAAGCCTTGTGTATATTTGGAAATTTTTCAAGAATGTTTTCTGCCTTTAATTTCCACAATGGCAAAGAAATAGCAGTATCTTATTATTAGGCCATTGAATATTTGCAAGCAGTTGAGAGTTTTCTACTCTGCATTATAAGGGCCTATAAAAGTGTCTCAGAGGAATTTCTGAATTTGTTAGCCAAATGAATAAATGGATGAATGAATAAATGATAATTGAGGAAACAATGACTCAATTAATATGATCATTTAAAACCTCTAGATTTCAACAAGAACTACAAAAATACTCAAACACCTGTGACACCTTGCCATTAAGGGAAACCTTCCTGATAATTTCCTTCCATGCAAGAAGACAGCTAGCCCACGAATAACCTGAACTTTTCAGAAAACTGTATTTCTGCCCAGGATATGTGAGTTTCAGCCACAGCCGACTGTCATGAAGCTGAGCAAGACACACTAACTCCTTAAAGTATATGAGCCACCCATAATTTTTTTCTTAAAGGCTTCTCAATCTGGCCTGCAGAATATATAGATTATAATGACATACCTTTTCGTGTAGGGTCTCTCTATGCTCAATGTTAGTTGTTATTGATGAACAAATTGGACCAGTAGAGTCACAGTGCCATTCTCCATGAATGGGAGACACAAAGGGGACATTCATCATTATGTAACAAATCAAAGGAGACCATATGGCCACTGTAGTTCTTAATAATTTTTCATTTGGGCATAGGTCAATTTATAGAATTAACATATTTTATAACCATAGTGCTTGAATGAGACAGATTTTCTTAACTTTTATTTTTTCTTTTTTTTTAAGATTTTATTTATTCATGAGAGAGAGAGAGAGAGACAGAGACACAGGCAGAGGGATAAGCAGGCTCCATGCAGGCAGCCCGATGTGGGACTCGATCCCTGGTCTCCAGGATCACGCCTTGGGCCGAAGGTAGGCACTCAACTGCTGGCCAACCAGGGATCCCCGACAGAAAGTAGGATTCTCTTAACTTTTAATCTTTGTCCCCAGCTGCTTCCTCTCGGAACTACCTTTTGTGAGGGTGATGATCTTCCTAACATACTCTGTATTTGATTTCTTCCATGCTCTCTCTTTACCTTTGAGTTAAAGTCCAAACTATTATAAGGCATGCAGTGCTCCCATTGCCTGGCTTCCTCCTTTCTATACAGTTTCATTCATCAAGATTCTGCATCTTAAACTTTATACTCCAGTAAATCAAAACGTTCAGCAGTTCCTCTCAGTGCTATGGGATTTCATGCTTCGGTTCCTTCATTTGTTTGGTTCCCTTTGTCTGAAATGCTCTACTTTCCCAGTCTCTTTTTGGAGAAAGCCTAGTCATTCCTCAAAATTTAACCAAGTATCTTCTTCCCAAATTTTTCCCTAAGTGCCTAATTTGGTGAAGCAACCCCTCCTTATAGTTTACTCATTGGGCATATATTTATCATGACACTTGACATATTATATTGAAATTTTCTAATTACATTTTTGTCTCCCTCATTAGACTTGGGTATCATCAAGGGAAAAGTACACTCAAATTCATCTTTGAATCTCCTGGGTGTGGTGAGCATTTAGAAATGTGCTCAATGATATTTACTGAAATTAATGCAGATAAGTGCTAAGAAATTATTTTAATGGAATACCATCTGGTGGCCTGAGGGCTATCTTTTCTGAGCCAAAACCAAAACAAATAAACAAACAATACCATTAAGTGTTTAAGATGAGGATTATAGCCAGTGATTTTTCTGGAAAACAAATTGGTTAATTTAGGTTGTCCTGTAAAAGGTTACATCTTAGGCCTTCCAATTATCAACTGCAATAGAATGTTTATTCTGGATGCCATGTAAGAGTCTTGATTTATTTTTCTGTAGTGAATGTGCCTGCTTTGTTTTATTTCATTTCTTTGGAAAAGCTATTATATAGTCTGCAACGCTCAAGAGATTATTTCTTTTTAAACTGAGCTTCTTTAATTTCAGATACATAAATTGGCTATAATTCAGAGTGAAATGTGTCATTATAGTCTAACAGCATTTATAAATGTTCATAGATGTTAAATTATAAGCCATTCAGACACTTAAAAGAATCCATGCACATGTACATTGGGCAGCATATAATGAGAAAATTTATCTTTATGTTTGGCTGCACAATCTATTTTCATTCCCTGGACTATTTCAATTCATCATTTAAACCCGGTTCTAAATCTTTTACTGAAGATATTGCTAATGGGGCCAATCTGGGCTGGCAAACAGAAGTGTGTAGGTGCTTATCTGTCTGGGAGGGTGTAAGGTTAAAATACTGCAGGTATCTCTTAATATTTTAACCTTGCCCAATGTCCCTAGGATAAACCACACCCTTTAAAACAGTGATTACTATTACTCATATTTTGTCTGTGGGAGTTCCTTTAGTAATCCTAGGTCCACCACCAAATTATGAGTTTACTGAATGTATACTCTCTTGTTTATGCTATGGCTCTTTGTTGTTGTTTTTATTGCATAAATTGCATAATGCATTGAATTGGGAAGTAAGTTTGCCTAGTAAGTGCACACAGTAAATTCTCAATTAATTAAGCAATATAATTTCCCAACAGAATGATTTCTTGATATTCCTTATATTTTCCTTGAATAAGCACTTCTTATACTCATATTCATTTTGGGATATAGGTTGGTCAAAATCCATCCTGTTTTAATAGTAGAACAGGAAATGATGAGTAGTTCAATTCTTTATTCATACAGAAAAAGAAAATGTATGCAAGATCCCAATAGGCGGAATAGATAGAGAAAAATTGCCACTGGAGTGAAGAAAAGGGACTTCAATCAGACAAATTGGCTCTTGCCCCTGTGATGGGTCTTGGGATGGTAAAGAGCACAATTTAGAAAACTAAGGTATCAGATCACTTTTAGTTCTAACATTAACCAAGAGAAGCACATTTCTGAGACTTTTCTACATTTAGAAATGTGTTCATACTTCCCAGGCTCTGAATACTAAGAAAAGTCTGGAAAACAATCAGGGAAACAAAAGACTTTAGGCATAATGTTATCTTCCCATTAAAATTGCCACTGTCTCATTAGTCTTCATTGATTTCTTTTAGATTTTTGTCTTTGAGGTATTAACCTTATTTTTATAAGCAATTATGCTTATAAACATCTTTATAAAGATAATCCTATAGATACTATGATCTCTCATTTGTGAACTAAAGTATAGTGACAATGACCTAGTGTATACTTCTTCCTGGATATCTGACAAATCTGTATGATTCAGGATTTCCAAAGCTTACTTTAACAACTTTGTCTTAAATATTTATTAATTTGTATGCCCATGTGAATGTTTATGCATACTTACATACTGATACTATCCTTGATTAGAGATAATCAATTTAAAAATTGGGCGGGGGGTCATCACATCTTCAAATACCACTTTATCCCATTCAAATTGCACATATTCAACTTATTACTGAAAAGTTTATAGATTGTCATTGTGATCATCTTTACACCATTATTTTCCACTCTAATTTATAACATTTGAATTCAGTACCTCGTTATCTCTTGCCCTTGCAAAGGTTGCAATAAATCATCTAACCTATAATTTTTTTTTATTTTATTTTATTTTATTTTTTTATTATTTTTTTTCTAACCTATAATTTTATTCTACTTAAATATTTTCCTATTACTGGGTATCTATGTAGTTAACAATTTTTTCACCATTATGAATAATATTTGTACACATATATCTGCATTTCATATTGGTTCCTTGCCAAAGCCCATTGGGGGGGTGCCTGGGTGGCTCAGTCGGTTAAGCATCTGTCTTTGGCTTGGGTCATGATCCCAGGATCTGGGATTGAACCCGTGTCAGGATGATCCTGGAAGTCTGCTTCTCTCTCTCCTCCCTGCTCTTGTCACTATCTCTGTCTCTGTCTCTCTCCTTCAAATAAATAAATAAAAGCTTTTATAAAATGGCCCATTAGGATTTATGTAATTATGTAATAGTTTGGTATTAACTTAATTGGTCTTTTCTTTTTTTCTTTTTTTTTAAGATTTTATTTATTTATTCATGAGAGACACACGGAGAGAGGCAGAGAGATAGGCAGAGAGAGAAGCAGGCTCCTTACAGGAAGCTTGATGTGAGACTCGATCCTGGACCCCCGGATCACACCCTGAACCAAAGGCAGATGCTCAACTGCTGAGCCACCTCAGCATCCCTTCATTTTTTTGAAGATTTCATTAATTTATTTGAGACACAGAGTGAACGAAAGAGAGAGCACTAGCGGGAGGAGGAGCAAAGGGAGAGGCTGAGCAGGGAACCTGATGCGAGGCTCGATTCCAGAACTCTAGGATCATGACCTGAGCAAAAGTCAGATACTTACCTAACTGAGACACCCAGGGGCCCCTTAATCTGTCTTTTTAAAGAACAAAATACAGTTCCAAAAATGATGGTTATTTATCAATTTGTTTTGGATCATAAAGCAAAGTGACATCAGTTAGAAGATGAATAATGTACAAGCTCCAAAGATAAATCAAAGATTTAAAAGTATGACTACAGGTTTGAATTAACCTGGGATGATGTGATTATTGTCAGGATTTTTTTTTTTTTAATGATAGTCACAGAGAGAGAGAGAGAGAGACAGAGAGAGGCAGAGACACAGGCACAGGGAGAAGCAGGCTCCATGCACCGGGAGGCCGATGTGGGATTCCATCCCAGGTCTCCAGGATCACGCCCTGGGCCAAAGGCAGGCTCCAAACCGCTGTACCACCCAGGGATCCCTGTCAGGATGTTTGGATAAATGCTGGTATTCTATCAACTTTCAAATAAAGCTCTATGCTAATATAAATAGTGAAGCGTTGAATTTGCCTATTACAACTACATGTGTGTTTTGTTATTGTTAAGTTCAAATAGTGTAATTAAAATGTTATAAAGTATAGTAGGAAGAAAAGTTTGTAAAGATTATTTCAAAATTTGTGGCTCCTATAACTGAGTGAATGATCATATCAACTATAGAAAACATAGAAAGCTTGAATATAACTAAATTTGGAATAGAAGATTATAAAATAGAGTTTTAGAAGATTGGAATTTTTACTTAATGAGTTTGATAAACCTTGGAGAATCAAAAAATATTTTGAATAGGCAGTTTGATATATAGATGTGGAGACCGAATGAGATGGAGGTATGCATTTCTGGATGATCTGCATAGGTTATTCTCAAAACTATAATTGTAAAAACAAATAAACAAATAAATAAAAGCAAATCAAAAAAGTCATGACTGTGAATGAGATCATTTAGGAAAAGAATATATTTTGAAACAATGTGTAAAGACACAATTAAATGGTCATGATATAATGAGATAAAATTCAATAAGCAAATATTTAGATTCTATTGGGAACAAATTCATAAATGTTTACATATGTATGATAAGAGAGCACACAAGAGAAAGAAAAACACTTCAGGGGATCCCTGGGTGGCGCAGTGGTTTAGCGCCTGCCTTTGGCCCAGGGCGCGATCCTGGAGACCCGGGATCGAATCCCACGTCGGGCTCCCGGTGCATGGAGCCTGCTTCTCCCTCTGCCTGTGTCTCTGCCTCTCTCTCTCTCTCTCTCTCTCTCTCCGTGTGCCTATCATAAATAAATAAAAAAATTAAAAAAAAAAAGAAAAGAAAAACACTTCAGTAAATTCATTAATACAAAAATAAAATCTACATATATATTTATGGAGACAATATATTTTAAAAATCTCCTTTGTTTACTTTTGAAATTCTCCCAGATTATGTTATAAATGTATATCATTTTAATAATTTATTTATCATTACAAGTTAGGAAAAGTAAATATCTCTCACTTCATACAAGAAAGGGATAAAGAATGATGAAATATAAGACAGTGCAAAATACTGTGATAATCTCTATGATCCAAGGTTTCATACATAAAAGTAACATTAAACATATGATACATATTTTAAACAAATCAAATGCAGTCCTTAAATACTATTGATGGGACAGTTGCAGAAAGGTATTCAGAGGGAGATTCAGATGGCAAACCCATGGACACAGAAGAATAATTTTTATAAGTGCAAAAAGAGGAGTATGGCATTTCAAGAAAGTAGCCAAAGAAGAACTAAATACAAAGGGATATTCCATATTCAGCAATGGAATGAATAACACTGTTGGTTTCATCAAGATGTCAATTCTTCCCAATTTGACCTACAAATTCAATATATTATCAATCAAAGTTCCAGCAAATTATTTCATGGTTATCAACAAACTAACTGCAAACTTCATATGGAGAGGCAAAAGACCCAGAGTTGTCAATATAATACTGAAGGAAAAAGACAATGTGGGTAGACTGGTAACACCTGACTTCAAGACTGACTGTAAAGCTATCATAAACAAGAGACTGTAATATGGGTGAAAGAACAAATATATTACTGAACAGAGCCCAGAAATGGATCCACATTAATACAGGTAAGTAATCACTGATGATGCAAGGAGGGCAATACAGTAAGTATTAAAAGTAAATAAGTAAATATTAATAAGTAAAGACCACTGCTTCAACAAACGTTGCTGAAACTGGACATCCATGGACAAAAAAAAATTGAATATAGATACAGACCATATATCCCTAAAAAAAATAAAATAAAATAACTCGAAATGGAGCATAGACCTTAATGTAAAATGTGAAACTATAAAGCTCCTGAATGGTAACTTAGGAGAATATCTAGTTGACATTATGAATGGTGATAACTTTTTAGATACACCAAAGGCATGGCCCATAAAAGATGTAATTAATAAGCTGGACTTCATTAAAATGTAAAACTTTTGCTCTGTGAAAGACACTGTCAAGAGAATAAGACAAGCCACTGACTAGGAGAAGATATTTACAAAAGACGTATATGATAAAGGACTATTATCTAAAATATACAATGAACTATTAAAACCAAATGTCAGGAAAATTAAAAATCCAATTAAAAGGTAAACAAAAGACCTAGTAGACACTAGAGCAAAGAAGATATCCAGATGACAAATATCAAAAGATATTCAACATTTTCAACATCATATGTCATTAGGGAGAGAGGTAAATTAAAATAATGAGACACCGCTATTAAGCCATTAGAATGACCAAAATCCAAAATATGTACAAGATCAAATGTTGGGAGGATGTAAAGCAACAGGGTCTCTTTGAATAAAGAGAATTATTTCTCAGTGAATACTGCTGGCAGGAAAGCCAAATTGTACACCCACTCTGGAAAACAGTTTAGTAGCTTATTACAAAACTAAATAGACTCTCACCATACAATCCAGCCATCACACTCTTTGGTATTTAATCAAATGAATTAAAAAACCTATGTGCCCATTAAAATATACACCCCAATGTTTACCACAGGTTTCTTTATATTCCTTTTTTCATAAAAGATGTTCCTATGTTTATACAGCTTTATTTTTCTTTTGTTATTCCCAAACACGGAAGCAACCAAGATATTCTTCAGTAGGCGAATTGATAAATAAATCATGGTATACCAGAGAATGGAATATTACTCAGTGCCAAAAAGAAATAAGCTATCAAGCCATGAAAAGACATGAGGGACAGTTCAATGCATTTTTCTAAGGGAAATAGCCAATCTGAAAGGCTTCAGAGTATAGGATTCCAACCTAGTAACATTCTGGAAAGGGCAAAACTATGGAGAGGCTCAAAAGATCAGTAGTTGCCAGGGTTTAGGGGCAATGAAGGAATGAACAAGCAGAGCCTAGAGGATTTTTAGGTTAGTGAACTTATTCTGTATGACAATATAATGGTAAAAACACATTATTATACATTGTCCAAAACTACAGGATGTCCAACACTGAGAGAACCCTAAGTATATTGTGAACTATGGGTGATAACTACGTGCTAACGTAAGCATCATGGTTGTAACACATATACCACTGTGGAGTGGAATATCAATAGTGCAGGAGATCATCCTTTGTATAGGGGAAAGCGTATATGGGAACTTTGCTGCTTTCCATTGACTTTTGCTGTGATGTTAAAACTACTCTAAACAAAAAGGTCAGAGATCCCTGTGTGGCTCAGAGGTTTAGTGCCTGCCTTCGGTCCAGGGCCTGATCCTGGAGACCCGGGATTGAGTCCCATGTTGGGCTCCCTTCATGGAGCCTGCTTCTCCCTCCTCCTGTGTCTCTGCCTCTCTCTCTGTGTCTCTCATGAATAAATAAATAAATAAATAAATAAATAAATAAATAAATAAATACAAAAAGGTCTACTAAAGGTTAAAGAAAGAAAAGGAAGGAAGGCAGGAAAGAAGGAAGGAAAAGCAAGAAAAGAAAAAGAAAGGAAGAAAGAAAGAAAGAAAGAAAGAAAGAAAGAAAGAAAGAAGAAAGAAAGAAAGAAAGAAAGAAAGAAAGAAAGAAAGAAAGAAAGAAAGAAAGAAAGAAAGAAAGAAAGAAAGAAAGAAAGAAAGAAAGAAGAAAGAAGGAAGGAAGGAAAAGCAAGAAAGCAAGAAAGCAAGAAAGAAAAAAGAAAGGAAGGAAGGAAGGAAGGAAGGAAGGAAGGAAGGAAGGAAGGAAGGAAGGAAACAAGCAAGCAGAGCACTAATGAAAATAGGCAGCATAAAACATTAACATCTTTGGGGACCCCATGAGTGGCACAGTCAGTTAAGTGTCTGCCTTCAACTCAGGTCATGATCTCGGGGTCCTGGGATCCAGCCTCACCCCACATCAGGTTTCATGCTCAGCAGGGAGTCTGCTTCTCCCTCTGCCGTTGTCCTCCGACTCATACTCTCTCTGTAAAATAAATAAATAAAATCTTTAGAAGAACATTCACAGGGGATCCCTGGGTGGCTCAGCGGTTTCGCGCCTGCCTTTGGCCCAGGGCGCAATCCTGGAGTCCCGGGATCGAGTCCCGTGTCGGGCTCCTGGCATGGAGCCTGCTTCTCCCTCTGCCTGTGTCTCTGCCTCTCTCTCTCTCTGTCTATCATAAATAAATAAAAATAAAAAAAAGAACATTCACACCTTTGATCTCACAGAAGATGCAGAGGACGGAGCTCCAGGAATCCATGACTCTAGCAGGCACAGTATTTAGCTCAAGAATTGAGTTTAGAGTAGCTAAAGAATTGAGCTAATCAACTATTTAAACTATTGAAACTGAAGTCTAGTTGAACATGCACAGCATCCAAAAAAGTGCCTCATGCAGGAAAAAGCTTGTAAATGTTGGCCAACTTTGGCACTTTGAGTAGTAGGTACAATTTCCCAACCCCTAACCCTGCATTGGTAGCTGTAGAGATGGTGGCCCAGATTCTCAGTGAGATTTACACCAAATTACACAATAGAGACATTATCCTATTTTAAAAAAAAATGGGGCTGTGGGTTTTGATGTACGTGATGCTTCACTGAGGGCATGACCCAGAAGCTGACCACTGTTTCCATTCTCACCTTTGAGAGTGGCTTCCTTAACAGTGTTGATGAAGAGGATTTAAAGAGACAGAGTGCCTTTTATTTTTCCTCATTTAGATCAGACATTTCAATAAATCTTTTTCAGGTCACTTGCTGATTATAGAGAAAAGAAAACTTCATTAACCATATGTGATAAGAAATATAGTCCTTGCAAAAATATATAGTTAAGTCATTAAATAGATTACAGTTCTCCTCAAGAAACAACAGCAATCCCTAGGGAAAGAAGAGAATCTGATTTCCACTTACCACATTGTAATATTTGAACTGTATAGTTCTCAACAAAAAAAAGACAAAGCAAACTGAAATAGGAAGTAACAGTTAATTAAGAGGAAAACAAACAAAATTCAACAGAAACCATTTCCAAGAAAGCATAGTCATTGGACCTACTAGGCAAAGACTTTAAATTATCTGTCATAAATATTCTCAAAGAAAGAGACAGAAGCCAGGAAACAGACTCTTAACTATAGAGAACAAACTAGCTGATGATTACAGAGGGCAGGTAGGTGGGAGCATGGGTGAAGTAAATGATGAGCACTGGGTGACACAGAAAACTGTTGAATCCCTATACTGTACACTTGAAACTAATAAAACACTGCATGTTATTTGTACTGGAATTAATTTTTTAATTAAAAAATTTTAATTTTAAATGCTCAAATACATAAAGGAAGTCATGAATAAAAAACTAAAGCAAATCAGGAGAACAGTATTGAGCAAGTAGGAAATATCAAAAAACATACAGAAATTATAAAAATGAACCAAGTAGAAATTCAGAAGTTGAGAGTAGAGGAGCTGAAAAAAAAATCAATAGAGATATTCAACAGAATACTTGAGGAAGCAAAAGAAAGAAAGAAAGAAAGAAAGAAAGAAAGAAAGAAAGAAAGAAAGAAAGAAAGAATCAGCACACTTGAAATTAGGGCAATAAAAGTTTCCCAGTCAGTGAAGAAAGAGAGAGAGAGAGAAAAAGAAAAAGAAAGAAAAGAAAGATTGAATAAGAGAGTATAAAGAATCTGTGAAACATTATCAAGCAGAGTAATATTAGTGGAATCTAAGAAGAAGAGAGAGAAAAGGGCAGAAAAAATAATTGGAATAAAAAATGATGAAAATTCGCTTGACACAAAACATGAATCTATACATGCTAGAAGCTCAATGTATACGAAGCAGGATATATTTAAAATATCCACACTGAGATATGTTATAATCAAATTGTCAAAAGCCAAAAATAGAAAATCTTAAAAGCAACAAGAGAAAAATGATTTGTCACATTAAGTGATCCTCAATAGGATTAACAGTCAATTTCTCATCTAAAACCATGTATATTAGCAGGTAGTGATATTTTTAAGTGCTAAGAAAAAAAAAACTGTTAGCCAAGAATTCTCTATCTGGAAAGCTTATCTTTTAAGAATAAAGGAGATAGTAAGACATTCCCAGATAAATGCTAAGGGTGTATGTTGCTAGTATAAGAAATATTGAAGGGAGTCTTTTGAGCTGAAAAAAAGTGTAGAATGACTTAAAACCATACAACCATACAAAGAAAGGTCACTGTAAGGGAAACGATCTAGATAACTATAAATACTATTATTGTAGTTTTGGTTTACAAAACTACACTTAGTTCTTAAATTTCTTCATTTAGTTTTCTATATATGATTTAAAAGATAAATGCATAAAATAATCATTATAAACCTATGTTATAAGCATAGAATGAATAAACATGCTATTTGTTATAATAAGAACATAAAAGGTGTGGAAGACTTTGTAAAAGCAGAGTTCAATTATTCTATGGAAACTGAGTTGTTAACAATTTGTACCCCATTGCTATAAATTTATTAGCTGTAATCCTCAGGGTAACCACGAAAAAAATAACTGAAAAAATATACAGAAAAGGGAATGATGAGGGAATCAAAATGGTGCAGTACAAGAAAAAAATTAAGAAAACACAAAATAAAATAGTACTAAAGGAAGTGAGGAAGACAGTATCTGAGAATAAAGAAAAGTAATCCACTGAAGCACCTGGGTGGCTCAGTTAAGCAGCTGACTCTTGATTTCAGCTCAGGCCATGATCTCAGGGTTCTGGGGTCGAACCTGGTGTCAGGCTCCACGCTCAGCTGGGAGTCGGCTTGAGGATTTTCTCTCTCCCTCACCATCTGCCTCTCCTCTGACTTGTATGCACTGCTCTCTCCAAAATAAATAAATCTTTAACAAAAAGAAAATCCACAATGTCAGAAGTCCTTGAACATCAGTTCATTTTAAATGTAAATGGATTAAGATCACCAAATAAATTATGGAGATTGACAGATTGATGAAAACAACAAAACCCAGTTATGTATCATCCTAAGCCTCTAATAGGATTAAAAGTGAAAGGATGGAAAAATATATTTCATACAAATAATAACGATAAAAGAGTTGAAGAGTTTACACTAACAAGAATAGATTTTTTCTTTTTTTTAAAGATTTTTATTTATTCATGAGAGACAGAGAGAGGCAGAGACACAGGCAGAGGGAGAAGCAGGCTCCACACAGGGAGCCCAACGTGGGACTCAATCCAGGGATTCCAGGATCACATCCTGGGCCGAAGGCAGGCGGTAAACCACTGAGCCACCCAGGGATCCCCACAAGAATAGATTTTTAAGGCAGAAGTTACTATAAGAGAAAGATAAGGCATTTCATATTGATAAAAGGGCTGATTCATAGAAAAGATATAATTATAACTAAATATCAAACAACTGAGTCCCAAATGTATGAATAAAATATTGACAAAATAAAAGAGAGTAATAGTACTATAATGATATTTGGAGGCTTCAATATTTCACTTTCAATAATGTATAGAAAGTCTCATAAATGACTGATAAGGAAATTACAATTTGTGGTATTTACATGCAATTGAATACTATTCAGCGATATATATTAAATACTGATACACAGCAGAAAAATGATGAACCATAAAAAACTTATGCTGAGTCAAAGAAGCCAAACACAAAAGGTCACATATTTTATGTTTCTTTTTATAAGCTCTATCCAGCTTCAACAAATACATAGGAGACAGATTATTGGTTAGCAGGGCATCAGGGATGGGGAAATGAAGAATAATTACTTATTAGATATGAGTTGTTGTTCTGGGGTGATAATAGTATTTTGAAACTAGAGCAAAGTATGGCTGTACAACATGGTGAATACATTAAATGTCATTTGAGTGTATAATTTAAAATACTTAATTTATGTTATATGAATTGCACCTCTACTTTAAAAATCAGATCTCAAATAACTACTTCATGAAGTCAGTAATACTGAGGCATAAAATGGTGTTTTTCAACATCCTTTACAGAGGGAGCTGTATTTCATGTGGAAAAGACACTCCCACGGCTTACCTCAATCTGTGTGTGCTTCCTTACCATTGTGGAACTAGAGCAAATGCTGGAATGTGGTCTAATTTATAATACAAAGCGATTCTTACATGTATTCATATTCATCTCTGTATTCTTATTAAAACAATTTCATCTTCAATTTTTGAGCAAATAGCTGAGAAACTTCATTATAGTCTTATAATCTTAAATTAAGGGAAAAAAATGTCGAGCTAATAATTCACCTCTAAAGTAAGTACAGATGTATGAAAGTCTCTTTACTTCAAGAAATGTATAGACTAATGTGAGAGTCAGTCTTAAAATTGTCACACACACACACAATAACACAGATGCACACAAAAATGTGATGAGAAACTATAGGTAAAAATTGAAAGACGTATTATAATACTTTATGTATGCATTTCTAGGAAAACTTAGGGGGAAAATTACTTCCTCAGCCTGAATGATTAACATCCATTAAACTCTTTAAGAGTTCCTTTTAAGCTGAGCCTTGAAGTTCAATGAGGATGTTAATGGCTAAAATAACATTATACATGGTTATATGGAAACAAAAGCTCTAATTTAACTGAGTGATGACAGCAAAGTTTGAGTTTCAAGAATTGTGGTGGTATTATTACTGGAGTCAAAGGTTTGTAAAAATGTGTTGGATGGGAAAAGGCTGTATGCCACTTAAAATTGCCACAGCAGAGTCTCACCTACTGAAGGACGTGGTCTCTTTTACGGAAATTCTTTTTTTTTTTTTTTTGAAATTCTTATTACAGTTCAATGTATATAAAGAGCAATGATCAGCACAATGAAGGAATGGTGTTGGTCCCACGCAAAAACACCAGTTTCCCACTCTTCCTACTAAAAGGTCGTTTCTCATGAACAAACAATTCTCATTTTGCTACACGTCTTGGTCAATTTTCAGAGCACTGAAATGGCTGTTTTTGATAGTGTTGTCTAGTTTTCTTTTGGGGAGAGAGGATTTGCAAACTTCCTTAGTTCTTCCTGTTGGAAGAAGCCACTCAAAGCCACTCACTTTGACTTAGGTAAAAAACAAAACAAAACAAAACAAACAAACAAACAAAACCCTACATCAATTATCTAAATTTCAGCAGTTTCTTTTATTTAAAAATGAAAATCACCAATGAATATTAAATAAATAAAAAAATTAGAAGTGTTACTGAAGAGTGATTCAGAACCAAAACTGAATTGTAAATTGTAGGGTGAAAGTAGAGGGTCATTACTGCAATTCAAATTTTAAAGCCCTTATATAGGTCCCGTTATTCCCTGATGTGGGAAAACTCTAATGTTTCTCTCCAGCTATTAGCAGAGTACTTGAATGATTTTAAAAGCTTTCAATCTTTCGGTACATAATAGACAATAATATTGCAGCATTTGCATGTGCTTTGAAGCTACCATGTCCTGACACTTTTTAAATGGATTCTCTTACTACTATTGTTAATTATTGGGTTTAGTGCGTATTTATCAACTGAGAAAATTTAAAAGAAGTTTACATTTAAGGGGAAAATGTGCCTCAAATCACTGATGTATGTTAATAGTGGATTGATACAATTCTCTTTCCATCTGATGCTTTCAAAATATCTTAATTTTTACTCAACCCAGGGAGAGGGGTGGATCCTGCAAATAGGCTCATTTGGTTGATGAAATCAGGTGTTATCCTAGAAACCATAATGTTCCTGACACTATGACAAATAATCTGGCAGATTAATGACTAGAATCCAATCATCCTTTCTTCTTGTTCCCTCTCTGAGCTCTGAAAAGTCTTCAGTGTGTCCTTTACATGATTCATTTTATGCACTTCATATTTCACTGAGCCATACTTCTGTCCATTTATCCTGTCAGACCACAGTGACAATTTTAAGCTCTTACCCTCACTTTTCTTTTTCCAGCTTTGGAGTACACCCTAGTCCTGGTTAGACATTTCTTTATAGAAATGAGAGCATAGATGTTCAATGGAAAACTGTAGATAATTTAAACTTGCTGACTAGGACCAAAGTCACCAAACACCTCTACCTTCAATTATGTGACCTAATCTCCCATTCTCCCTAAATTTCCACTGCAAACTCTACCTCTTTCCCCTAGTTTTATGCAATATGTGCTCAACTATAGGCCCTTTTCAAAACATACCACATCTTCACAAACCATATGCATTGTCCATGCAGTTTCTTTGGAATTCTTTAAATGTAAATATTAATGCAAATACTGTCTCACTCTCATACATATGAAAAAAAAAAACACTAAGAGAAGTCTGGGATGGGAGTCAG
Organism: Canis aureus; assembly: GCF_053574225.1. Lineage (NCBI taxonomy): Eukaryota > Metazoa > Chordata > Mammalia > Carnivora > Canidae > Canis > Canis aureus. The sequence continues at coordinate 55,065,066 of NC_135622.1, read as the reverse complement.
AATTCTCAGGGATTATAGAGATTTCTGAGAGAAAAATGCTACTTAAAATAGGCTTTGCTAGACAGAGGAGAGGGGGTGTGCCTGGGTGGCTTAGCGGCATAATCCTGGGATCCTAAGATCTAGTCCTGCATCAGGCTCCCTGCAGGGAGTCTGCTTCTCCCTCTGCCTATGTCTCTGCCTCACTCTCACTATTTATTTTAATAAGTAAAATCTTAAAAAAGAAAGATAGATGAGAATCTTTATTCATTCACTCCTTTTTAATTTATAAGAAATTGTCTCCAATAGTCATAAGAAGCCAACAGTCATAGGAAACCAATCTACCATTATCGGGACATTGTGCTCAACACTTTTTCAATATTACATCTACTTCTCACTACTTGGTACATACCATTGTCCTTCTTTGTCCTCAGACTACTTATACATTATACATTAACAGCTTGGTACAGGTGATAGTGAAAATTTGAACCATCTTTCATTTCTACAAAAGAAACTTTAGTACTTTTGGGGCATCTAGCTGCCTCAGTCAGTAGAGCATGCAACTCTCAATCACAGGGCTGTGAGTTCAAGCCCCACAATGGGCATGAAACCTACTTAAAAAATTTTAAGTTAATTTTCTTAAAAAATAAATTGTAGTACTTTTAATTAAATGACAATTGTGAAAATAGGAAGTTCATAAATCACATGCACCAGATGATAGGTTATTGACGTCTCCAAGCCATGGTTGTTGGGTCACACCAAACTCTTCCACTTGGATTGAGGCAGAGGTATCAGAGGCCCCTGTCTGTTATTTCTATATGTTCTGATAGTGAGACAAAACCCAGAGCCATAGTCATGACAACTCCAATGGCTTCTTTGTTTGAATCAACTTCATTGTTCCTTTGGGATAGAAAGACTGCCTTTTGATTACTCGCTTATCTAAACCTATGTAAAAATTGTTCTTCCAGTTACTAGCAAGAAAGACGGGGAGGATGGAATCAGATACTACCTCAAAGTCAGACAGCAGGAAGCACCTGAGATGTGCTGCCACCAAATGAGCATCTGAGAAATGAGAATTGAGTTTATGAAAGAATGTAATTTTTAGGGGAGTAATTCACTTTTAAAATCATTTCTTTGGTATCTTCTTAATATTTATTTAGATTAAGGAACATACTGAGACCCCTGTGTGGCTCAGTTCGTGATCCCAGGATCCCGGGATCGAGTGCTGCATTGGGCTCCATGCACAGAGTCTGCTTCTCCCTCTGCCTCTGTCTCTGCCTCTCTCTCTGTGTCTCTCATGAATAAATAAGTAAAATATTTTTTAAAAATAGATTAAGGAACATATTCAATCCCCTAGGTACAAAGTTTGGCTTACGTTGGGGCAAAGAGTGGGATGAATATGTAATTCAAAAAGTATATAATGACAAATACCAAGGATGTCTGTGTTGAGTAACTGAAATAAGCTTTCAAGGTTACCATCCAAAATAATCTAGTTAATATAGTTAATAATATAGTTAATGAATGAAACAAATTATGAATCTGAGTACATTGTTTGGGTTTGTAAATTTTCCACTATAACTCGAAATAGATATAAGTACTAGAGTCTACAGGCAATAGTTATGTATTTTATCCATGTTACAAGTATATTTTGGGGTGGTAACTGTTATTTATTTGAATTCATGTGATTACGTGATTATAACCCAAGGGAAATGGTGACTTCTGACTTGTCTTATGCTAGGAATATATATGCTGAAATTTATTTATAGAACATAATAAAATCAAGCAAATCTCATAACATGTCCCAAATTTATAGGCAAACTTCAAGTTGTAGCAATTGAAATTGCTATGTTTTAGGCCAAAAAAACTATGAAATACCAGCAATTTTATATAAGTCAGTCAAATATCCTAAACACTTAAAAATATTTATTTGTGAAGCCATCAACATTAGCAATCTAGATGGAGATGACTATATATACCCAAGAATAGAGCTTAATTTATCTGTTACCATGTATGTTCACTCCCAACCTAAGTCCTGTACATGTAAGGACCAGCAACATGGGAAATTAACTAAAGCCTGAGGACTAGATTAAGGCCAAGTGAACTAGAAGGGATTCAGCTAAAGTGAAGGCATTTATTAGCCAAACTTTTAACAAATAGTTTTTGCATGTCTGCTACGCACTAAGAACTATGTTAGGTTCTATAAGTGTAGCAAAATAATGTTCCTTTCCAACAAGGTGCTTAGTGAAGCAAACAGAAAAGGGCACACATCCCACAAATGTTGTGGTTTAAGCAATGACAAAATACTTAGTGAAGCATCTTGCAAGAATAGCAAAATCAGCCCTGGAAAATTTCCTTTGTAATAAATAACACTTCAAATCTGAGCCCTAAAGGATGTGAAGAGGCTGTTCAGATGAGATGTTGAGGGAAGAGGGAAGAAACATGACTTTGGGAATCTATGAGTGGATCATGAGTCTAATTTTTGAGTTTATTCTACTAGATAGGAAAGCAGTATAAACGAAAGAAAGGCTGGGGACAAATCATGAGGGACTGGGTTGGGTTCACCGAAAATACTGGAAGGCATCCTGAAGACAACAGGTGCAAGGATTTGAAGCAAAGAAATTTTTAAAAAGCAGATTTTCTATTTGGAAAGATCAATCTGGACTCAATACAGAAAACAGATTGAAGGAAGCCAGACGGAAAGCTGGGAACATACTTTCAAAGACACAATGGTAATCCAGAAATCAAGGATAATGGTTAGAAAAACTGAGGAGAATTTTTATTCTATTTTATTTTATTTTATTTTATTTTATCTTATTTTGGAGGCGAAAATTTAAATTTAAAAAACAAACAAGCTGAAACAAGTATATTTCTTCTAACACCTTGGGAATAAAGAATGATTTGAATGAATGTTGAAATGAAGAGAAGGGTATGATGTGCATTTTTTTTTTTTTTAGCATAGAATACAGTGATAGTTTCCAGTGTAGAGATTCTTGAAGGAGAAGCAGATTTTTTTTTTCCTGTAGGGCAATGGGAGTACCTATATACTAAACACTCAAATAGAAATATCCAGTGGGTTACAGATTATATATGTATGGTAACCAAGGGTAGAATCATAAAAAGGGCAGGTCTGTGATAACTAATGTAAATGTAAAATTAGCATGGAAAAAGACCAATACAAGATGTATGATTTGGAGGGAAACAGATCTTGAAAATCTCAAAATGCAGAGGAATCTGGAAATAATACAGAAACAGGACCACTATCCGCAGCTGGAAGGTTGTTTACATCACCAAAGACTCTGGCTGTGGAGTGAATATTTTCTGGAATGCTTAAAAACTCCACTCTCAAGGATTAAGCTTGGAGGACATGCTGCACAAAGGTACAGTTTTCAAACACAGTCTGTTTCGTTCAGAAATTATTCTCTTATCTTATCTATCTTCAAGATGTTTATCAGTTTCTTAGTGGAGAAAAGTTGTATTTTTTGCCTAAGTCCCTTATATGTCAGTTGAGCTTATCATAAATAATGTTTAAGCTAACTAAATAATATAATATTGAAAGAGTTCTTTTTCCTATAAAGTAGTTCTGTCCTTAAAAATGTTTCAGTGGATTCTTAAAGTTGAAAAAAAGAGTTCATAAAGTCTGAAATTAAGACCTCCTTTGTGGCTATGCCTCTACTAAAAATGCTACTTCATGACTCAGTCATGTTTGGGTGAAAATTTGTCTTTTCTTTTTTTTTTTTTAAAGAGATTTATTTCTGTCTGATTGATAAACAAGTATTCCCTGCCAAGAAAAAATTTAGTTAAAATGAAAAAGTGATGCAAATTTATAAATAATATTTTACTTTAGTAATAGGAAAAATTAACACACACTTACTACCTAAATAAAGGCTTGGGCCAAGAACATTATGTAACATCAGGTCGGAATAAAATTCTCAAATATTTTACCAGCTCTAAAATACTATTACTCTGATTCACCAGATTGAATGGCAGACACGACTCTTCTCAATCCATATCATGCACAAATTTATAATCACTTTGCTAAAATTGCATAGAAACTGTAAGAAAAAAAAATACACAACTAAGGTCACTTGGACATTAAATTGGCTTCAAATAAAGAACATTTACATAAATTCATGCTCTCATAAATGGACAGTCTTGTGTGCCAGGACTACTTTTAACTTCATAAGCCTTGTCTGAAAGCAGGTGTAGAAAAAAGACATCATTTTGCATGGCGTATTGTGTGCTATGGCTACCATAACAAAATTTCACAGACTGGGTGGCTTAAATAGCAGAAATGTATTTTCTCATAATTTTGGAGTCTAGAAGTCCAGATCAATGTGTTAGCATGGCTGGTTGTTCTGAGGGCTATGAAGGAAAACTTCCAGGGCTCTCTCCTTGGTTTATAGATGGCCATACCTCTGTGTCTTCACATTTTTCTCTCGGTATCTGCGTCAAATTCCCTCTTCTTATAAGCATTACCAGTATTATTGGATTAAGGCCTACCTATATGATCTCATTTTAATTTAATTATATCTTTAAAGACTCTACCTTCAAATATTATAACATTCTGAGGTCACTGTTTCCAAACAAGTCCAAAACCTATCAGGGCAAATTCTATTACATTTTAAAGTTTGAGAATAAGCCACTATGGCCAGATGCTTTACAACTGTGTTCACCAGAGTAGTAGGCCTACCTTTGGCAAACCAGGGTAATAGCCTTGGTCCCTCAACCTGGTGCACCCTCACTCCTTGGGCTGTGTGTCACTTTCTGGAACCTGGCTCCTCCCATAGAGTCTGGGCCCTCTGTATCTTAACTACTTAAAGTTGACTGCTCTTCCAAGAGGGAAACTGGCATTTTAGCCTCTGTTTGTTTGTTTGTTTGTTTGTTTGGATCCTACAGATCTGAACACAAGTCTTAGCACTGCCAACTGCTAGCAATGCTAGCAATGCCACTGGTTAAGTTATGTGCCAACCTCTGTGAGTTTTAGAGTCCTTATCTTAAAGTAAGAATACCTTAAAATAATAATACTTCCAAGAAAAAAAAATTGAGAATAAAGTAAAAGCTCTATACTATGAACTTCTTAGGAAGTCAATATCATCAAGTAAATTCTTTACTATGAAGGAAGTCAAACCAGAGGAGTCTTAAGCTTCCATCCTCCTCCAAATGCTATGATATTTTATGCCATGTAAAACCCATGACAGAAATCCCCAGACTTCTACTTAGAATGGCATAGCAACACTAGTAAGATAGGGGCCCATGGCAGAGGAGGAAAACAAACTTCATGCTTTGATGTTGAAATATTTAATGAAATTCCAATTCTTCTTTTTATACTTCACTTTCTTCCTAGACCGCTTAGATTAATCAGAGAAGGAGAAGATTGTTCAACAGATCTTTAGGACTCCACATAGGGAATGCATTCTCCCCTGGGTGCTCAAAAGTATTTCAAGTGCAGTGAGTACAAAATTCATTAATACAGTGGAACAGATCAGAAAAAAAAAAGCTATGATTTTAGATAGACAGGAATTAGAATTTCAGCTCTGCCTTATATTAGCTAAGTGATGTAGGACATGTGTCTTTTGCTGGGTCTTGCTTTTACCATCTCTGAAATGGTGATGAGATCAATAAATTCATGTACCATCTACATCAGATTAAGGCAAAATAGACAAAATCTGTCTATTGACAAAATAGATAAAATCTGCTTTATGTAAATTGAAAAATAGAGTAAAATTATTTATTTGGATACAATCCAATTAAAAAAAACACCCGGAATCTTAAGAAGTAAAAATTAGACAGAAAAGGTAAAATTTTAAATACACCCCTCTATATAAATCATGGGGCAATTTCACTGAGATAATAAAGATCTACATTTTTTTTGATGATCACACTATCATTCATCCTATTTACATATATTTAAGACACACAAGTTCAAATTGCTTCTAAGACTGAATACTTGACTTCCATATCTTAACTGTAAAATTATCAACTTTCTCTCATTTTTTTATATTAAACTCATTCTTGTCTATCAATCAAATACTTTATGAGACTGGATTTTGAAAAGCATTTTCCTGGAGTAGAAAGAGAAAATTAAAAATTCCTCTGGAGATTCAGCCTCAGATAAAATCCCAGGTTTCCACAGAATGACTTGTATTCCAGCATTGGTCCACATTGGTCCACGTAGTCACTGAAATTAACCTGAGGTGTCATGTCCACTTCTGGCGCTGGGCTAGATATTTACTTAGAATGTTAGATTTGTTTTAGGTTTATTTGATCAGGAAAGATGATTTTCTGCATGGATTCCCTACATGTTCCTTCATCATTTTTGTCATTTAACAATACAATATTTTCAAGTTCAGTAAAGCAGAATGAATGCATTATATTATAACATGGTACTTTCAACAACTACATTATTCTTGCAAGATAGAAACATCTTTTTTCACGTATGTTAGAATGATTTAAGTCAAGAGATGAGAGTTTATTTAAAAATAAGGTCGAAGGCACATTTTTTCTGAGACTGAGTAAAGAGAAATTTCTAAGCTTATAGAAAAAAAATAAGATGATACTAAAGGAAAAGTTTGAGAACATTTAAAAGAGCAAACTGAAGGGAGAAATACTTCAGTGAAGCTATGCTAAGCAATAGTAAAGACCTCAGGTGGATAAAAGAAAATTCCTTGGGTGAAAGTTTCTCAAGATTAAGTATGTAAGTTAAATTAGGAGAGAAACCATGCTTGTCTTTCTATGAGACTTAAGATCAAGGCCACCATTGAGGCCTAATAGAACGCCAGAACAGAAGTCAGAAAACCTATGTTAAATAATACTTTAGTAATTTTGCTATATCGAGGTGCACCACAACACTTCCACCTGTAAAAACTGTATTATCAGAGTCTACTACTAAGAAGAAGCTACTAGACCTTTGGGACTTTGGGGATCATAGCTAATCTTATAATGCCATGTAATACTTAAAAATAAAATAAGGTAGATAAGTAGGAAGAATACATTAGGAAAGCAGCTAAGGATTATTTTCATATGTGATAACAAATTACTTTGTTACTGTATGCATAAGATAGTATTAATCACATTCTTAAACTTATTATTTTGAAATAAGAGATTGGAAGAAAATTGCAAAAAAAAAAAATGTTCAGGGAGATCCTATGTGCCCTTCAAGCAGTCTTCTCGTTTTTCTTTTTTAAAGATTTTATTCATTTATTCATGAGAGGCAGAGAAACAGGCAGAGGGAGAAGCAGGCTCCATGCAGAGACCCCAATGTGGGACTTGATCCCAGGTCTCCAGGATCACGCGCTGAACTGAAGGCGGCGCTAAACCACTGAGCAACCAGGTAGCAGTCTTCTCAATAATAACATCTTTTATATCAAGTATATAACATTAAAAGCAAGCTATTGACATAAGTACAACTCCTAGAATTTATTTGAATTTTGCCATCTCCACACATACTTATGTGATTGTATAATTCTATAGAATTCTATCATATGTGTAGCTTCATGTAATTGTGAGGACAATCAATCCACAAGGTTCTCCATTGCTACCTATCTATAGCCACATCCGTATCCCCGACCAATTCCTAAATTTCTAACCATTAGCAACTACTAATACACTCTTAGTTTGCTATGCCAAGAATGCTATATGAATAGAATAAAAAAGTATGTACTCTGTTGAGATTAGCTTCTTTCACTCAACATAATTCCCTTGATACTCATTGAAGTTTTTATGTGTACCAATAGTTTGATCCTTTTTTTAAATTACTGAGCTATATTCCATGATGTAAGTGTGCCAAATTTTCTTAATCATATACCTGTTGAAAGACATTTTAATGTTTCCAGTTTTTGTCTATTACTAATAGGGCTGTATAAACATTTGTTTATAGATTTTTGAGTGACCATAAACTTGTATTTCTCTGGGGTAAATGGCTAAAAGTATGCCTATTGGATCATATGGTAAATATATGTTTAGTTTTAAAGGGAAATGACTATTTTCCAGATTGTTTCTACCATTTTAAATTACCACCAACAAAGTATGTGTGAGTGATACAGTTTCTCCACATCTTTGCCAGCATTTGGTGTTATTATTTTTATTTTAGCCAGGCTGATACATGTGAAGTCATACCTCACTGCAGTCTTAATTTGTACTTCTTTTTTTTCCCCCAGTTTGTTTTATTTTTTTTATTGGATTTCAATTTGCCAACATATAGCATAACACCTAGTGCTCATCCGATCAAGTGCCCCCCTCAGTGTCCATCACCCAGTCACCCCCATTCCCCGCCCACCTCCCTTTCCACCACCCCTTGTACTTTTCCCAGAGTTAGGTGTCTCTCATGTTCTGTCTCCCTTTCTGATATTTCCCATTCATTTTTTCTCCTTTCCCCTTTATTCCCTTTCACTATTTTTTATATTCCCCAAATGAATGAGACCATATAATGTTTGTCCTTCTCTGATTGACTTATTTCACTCAGTATAATACCCTCCAGTTCCAACCACATCGAAGCAAATGGTGGGTATTTGTCGTTTCTAATGGCTGAGTAATATTCCACTGTATACATAGACCACATCTTCTTTATCCATTCATCTTTCAATGGACACCGAGGCTCCTTCCACAGTTTGGCTATTGTGGACATTGCTGCTCTAAACATCGGGGTGCAGGTGTCCTGGTGTTTCACTGCATCTACAACTTTGGGGTAAATCCCCAGCAGTGCAATTGCTAGGTCATAGGGAAGCTCTATTTTTAACTCTTTGAGGAACCTCCACACAGTTTTCCAGAGTGGCTGCACCAGGTCACATTCCCACCAACAGTGCAAGAGGGTTCCCCTTTCTCCACATCCTCTCCAACATTTGTTGTTTCCTGCCTTGTTAATTTTCCCCATTCTCACTGGTGTGAGGTGGTGTCCCATTGTGGTTTTGATTTGTATTTCCCTGTTGGCCAGTGATGCAGAACATTTTCTCATGTGCTTGTTGGCCATGTCTATCTATGTCTTCCTCTGTGAAATGTCTGTTCATATCCTTTGCCCATTTCATGGTTGGATTGTTTGTTTCTCTGCTGTTGAGTTTAATAAGTTCTTTATAGATCTTGGAAACTAGCCCTTTATCTGATAGGTCATTTGCAAATATCTTCTCCCATTCTGTAGGTTGTCTTTTAGTTTTGTTGACAGTTTCTTTTGCTGTGCAAAAGCTTCTTATCTTGATGAAGTCCCAAGAGTTCATTTTTGCTTTTGCTTCTCTTGCCTTCATGGATGTATCTTGTAAGAAGTTACTGTGGCCAAGTTCAAAAAAGGTGTTGCCTATGTTCTCCTCTAGGATTTTGGTGGAATCTTGTCTCACATTTAGATCTTTCATCCATTTTGAGTGTATCTTTGTGTATGGTGTAGGAGAATGGTCTAGTTTCATTCTTCTGCATGTGGCTGTCCAATTTTCCCAGCACCATTTATTGAAGAGACTGTCTTTCTTCCAGTGGATAGTCTTTCTTCTTTTGTTGAATATTAGTTGACCATAAAGTTGAGGGTCCACTTCTGGGTTCTCTATTCTGTTCCATTGATCTCTGTGTCTGTTTTTATGCCAGTACCACAATGTCTTGATGACCACAGCTTTGTAGTACAACCTGAAATCTGGCATTGTGATGCCCCCAGCTATGGTTTTCTTTTTTAATATTCCCCTGGCTATTCAGGGTCTTTTCTGATTCCACACAAATCTTAAGATAATTTGTTCTAACTTTCTGAAGAAAGTCCTTGGTATTTTGATAGGGATTGCATTGAATGTGTAAATTTCCCTGGGTAGCATTGCAAGGCTGGTTCCACACTCGTAAAGCAATCAATATGATAGACCATATCAATAAGAGAATAAACAAAACCATATGATCTTCTCAATAGATGCAAAGAAAGCATTTGACAAAATACAGCATCCATTCCTGATCAAAACTCTTCAGGGTGTAGGGATAGAGAGAACATTCCTCAGCATCTTAAAAGCCATCTATGAAAAGCCCACAGCAAATATCATTCTCAATGGGGAAACACTGGGAGCCTTTCCCCTAAGATCAGGAACAAGACAGGGATTTCCACTCTTACCACTGCTATTCAACATAGTACTAGAAGTCCTAGCCTCAGTAATTAGACAACAAAAATAAATAAAAGGCATTCAAATTGGCAAAGAAGAAGTCAAACTCTCCCTCTTCACAGATGACATGATACTGTGCATAGAAAACCCAAAAGACTCCACCCCAAGATTTCTAGAACTCATACAGCAATTTGGCAGTGTGGCAGGATACAAAATAAATGCCCAGAAGTCAGTGGCATTTCTATACACTAACTGAATGAGACTGAAGAGAGAGAAATTAAGGAGTTAATCCCATTTACAATTGCACCCAAAAGCTCAAGATACCTGGAAATAAACCTAACCAAAGAGGTAAAGGATCTATACCCTAAAAACTACAGAACACTTCTGAAACAAATTGAGGAAGACACAAAGAGATGGAAAAATATTCCATGCTCATGGATTGGAAGAATTAATATTGTGAAAATGTCAATTTGTACTTCTTTAATGATTAACAATAGTAAAATTATTTTCCATGCTTATTTGCCATCTGGATACCCTCTACAGTAACTTGACTGCTCCTGTTTTTTACCCATTTGTTAGCTGGATCGTTTAGGGGTTTGAGACTGTTGAATTTTGAGAGTTTCTTATACATTCTAGATATAAGTTTTTAGGTATATAGGTTATGAATATTTCCTCCCAGTCTGTAACTCATCTTTTTATCTTCCTAATAGAGCTGTTCACAGAACAAATATGTTTAATTCCGATATGGTATTTATCAATTCTTTTTCTTTATGGATTGTGTTCTTGGTGTGAAGTCTCAGTGGCCTAGTCCTAGGTCCCAAAGATTTCCTCCAATGCTTTTATTTATTCCTAAAGGTTTTATACTTTATGGTTTGTATTTAAGTTTGTGATATTTTGGGGGCTAAATTTTGTGTAAGTTTTGAGGTTTAAGACTATGATCATTTTCTGGCCATTGGATGTCCAACTAAAAGGCCACCTTTCTTCCATTTAATTATTTTTGCACTATCATAAAAGTCAATTGGACATATTTGTGTGGGTCTGTCTCTGTTCCATTTATCCATCTCTACTCTTCATCTGGTATTCACTGTGTTATTACAGGTGACAGTTAGTATTCCTTAACATTGAAAAAAATTAATATTTTTCAATATCCTTTTAGCTTTTTGAGGTCTTGCAGATGTCATAATTTCTTTCCACTCATATTTTAGAGTATTTTAGAATATGCATGTCTATATCTATAAAATATCTACAAAGATCCTTGTTAATATTTTTATAGGAACTGTGTTAAACTTAATTTGGCCACCTATCTACCATTTTGAGTCTCCCAATTCATGAACATGGTATGTTTTATCTACTGTAAGAGATGTGCCACTCTGGTTCAAATATGGATAGTGGGGCAGGCTGTGCATGTGTAGGGGCAGGGGGTATATGGAGATTCTATGTCCTTTTCATTCAATTTTACCGTGAATATAAAACTTCCCTAAAAATTAAAGTATATATTTTAAAAAGTTGGTTAACATCTCCTTGATCATTCACTTCCATCCTCTTATAACAGGAGGTCATAAAACCAGTTCAAGATTAGGGAGGTATTTTGGAAAAAGCTATCATTGAGATGGGAGTCCCACTCTCAACTCCTATAAAACGGACACAGTCTAGGAAAAGTGGCTCTGATGGACCACTCAGAGTTTAATATATCACCACTGAAACTTGGAAGACAATAAGCAGTGGTGCCTATTTCATGATTCCGAGAGCCAAAGAACAGGAGTTTGTGGCAACCAGAATGCTCTGACGTTAGAGCAAATGAGTAGTTGCAGTGGGATTTTCCTGCCTCAAATCATTTTTTTTTAAAGATTTTATTTATCTATTCATGAAGACACAGAGAGAGGAAGAGGCAGAGACAGGCAGAGGGAGAAGCAGGCTCCATGCAGAGAGCCTGACGTGGGACTCTATCCCGGGATCCCGGGATCCCGGGATCACGCCCTGAGCCAACCACTGAATCACCCAGGTGTCCTCAAATCACTTCTCATATCTACTTCTAACCCTGGAGATATTAGAAACCATAGTTATTAAGATGGAATAAAGCACACTAGATCGGGAAAGATGGACAGATAAACTACATCTTAATTTGTAGTATAGTTGATGAACTCATTAGAGATCCAAAACAGAAAAGAGGCAACTATTTTACTGCACTATTCAAGTTATTCAACAAGACTAGAAGTTACCAAGGACATTTGTTACCTGAAAATAGCCAAAAGAGCCCTGCAGTTTCTATTAGATTTCAGGTGAGGAACTTAGGGAAAAATAACCTTTGAATATGTATGCAGAAAAAACTGGAATAACTGAATATAGTGCTTGTTCTGATAACACCATATGTCCTTCTCTCTTAGAGTTATAACTTTTACATTTCAAATAGCAAAATAACAATAAGTAATAGCAAGCATTTTAGTAAAAATGATTTGGTATTCTACTTACTGATGACATTTTAAACTAATACAATTCTTCTAGAAAGCAAGTTTCCAAATGTCCCAAGAATAATAGTTATTCTAACATTGGACACAAGTTGTTTTTAACTAAAAATATAATAATCATAATATTTTTTGAAAAGCAAGATTTCTTCTCAAAAAGGCCATTTGCATAAAAATAATAGCATCTGGTTTTCCTGTCTTTAAGAAAGAAGGGGAAGAGTTGATCTTACTTAAGTACCTTTTAATTTTTAGGCTTTTTCACCTACATTCTTTCTTATCATTCTTAGAATCTATTTTGGGGGTTTCCATGTTTGTTTGTTTTGTTTATATAGATGGGTGGTAACCTGACACTTTGAGAGAAATGATTACTGACTCCATAAACAACAAGGCTAGTCCAAGGGACAAAGAGAATTTGATTTCCAAACTCTTCTTCCAAAGTGCATGTGCCTTAATATCTCTGGCACTCCACTCCACTGGTAGGACCTAGTATTACTCCACTCTCAAAAGGGACATTGGCAGTTCCTTAGTATATTTGAAATACACTTTCCATTGTTCCTTAGTATATTTGAAATCTTGGAGTCTGAAAACTTAACACAAAAACTGAACAATATGCCAAAGGTGGTATGTGTTCAACCACAAATTAAATTGTTATAATAATCCATATCTAAAAAGAAAGAAAGACAGTAATAGAAAAAGAGTAGGTGGGGTTGTAGAAAGAGTACAAAGAGAAATGTGGAGCAGTGGTACATGTGGAATGGGGAAAGTTAGGTGTATTTCCAGGAGCTGGTGTTTAGGATGTCCAGTTATTCCAGTAATGTCCCAGAATGCTTAGCAACAGCAAATGATGACTCATTGACATTATCATGAACTGAAGAGTGAAGTTCGGTAAACAAACAGATAACACTTATTTCAAGTATGTCCATTATCAGATATTAAAAGAGAATATGTGGTGGCCAGATGTCCCATCTCAAACTTGTCATCTTTCAGCACATTTGCCTTTATTTGCAGAGTAGATCATTTCTTCCTTCTAAGGTTGTTTTTCTAGAAAATACTAGCTACACTCTAATAAGAAAAAAAAAAGGTTCTCCAAAATTGTTGAAAATAAATTTAAATAGGAAAAAAGTGGTATTGCAAACATCAATAATATAGTCTCAGTAGATTTTTCTTCCTATTCACTGATGAGATACTAGGAGGAAGTGAAGTCACTCTGAGCAGTGTGATTAAAGATTTATATTCACCACTTAAAGACACCACACCAGTAGGCAACCAAATCAGTAAATCTTGTCCAATTCTTAACAGTAGGTAGACAAGTCATTTGGAAGGAAAGAAAAATATTATACTGTTGGGTGAATCCAATAAATTGAAGCATGGAAAGAATTAGGACTCTGGGTATACTCAAAACCTCATTCAAGTTTCTTGTCTTCCTGAGACTTTTATGTTCCCAGTGTTATGAAAATGTACTTTCAGCTTATAGAGATAGTCCATAAAGCTTCAAGAAGCTAGGGCAAGGTTTTTTGTTTGTTTTCATTTTTTGTTTGTTTTCTTTTGTTTAGGAAGTCCTCCAAAATGCTTGAAAATTAATATAAATTGAAAATTAATATAAATGATTTCAGGCATGGCATGTCCTTTACTGACTCCACTTTTCACCGAGCCTTCATGACTACTCTACAAACCCTCCACTAAGAGAATAGAGGAGAGGCAGATGTAAGAGCAGGAAAAGTAACAAAAAGTCCCTATGATGTCACGAAATAGTACCATATAGAAATAAAATTAAAACTGCAACTATTCAAAGATTACTTGATGATTCCTGAAAACTGAGAAACACCTATCAGTAGTTTCCACACAGAGTAACTGCCTTCAATCATTCCTACCAAATACGCTTGGAGGCTTGTAGGATTCAACAAAGTCTTTAAAAATGAGATTGGGATTTACTCAGGCCCTTATTAATTTAACCCTATTGATTTGTGCCTTTGACGTTTGTTTGTACCAGGAACAAAATAGGTCTACCCTGTTTGGCTACATTATCAAACTTTCCTTACACATAGAGTTCTATCTTACTACTTACATATGAATTTATTCCAATAAATGTGGCATTTTCTTGTGAGATAGAAAAAAAAAAAAACAGCACCCCTACAGTCCCATTCTGGCAATGCCGCCCCCATCTATGTCATCCTCAGCAGCATTAAGCACTTTTCAACCTTCCTTTCTGGAAACATTTTTGTCCGTTAATTTATACAACCTTATCCTCTTGTTTACTCTTTATTGTCTGACTGTTTTTCCCTTTGTGTCTGAAGCCACTATGCCCTCCTCCTCTCCCTAGACTGGACTCAGCCCAGCACCCTATCCTCCTTCCTACACTCTCCTAATGAGACAACCATCTCATCTCTTGAAGCGTCATCTGTGTGCCTGAGTCCTAAAGCTGTATTGTCAGCTTCCCTCTTGAATGATGCTCCTACGGGGCCAACATCTTACTTTCATTTCTCCTTGGTGTCTCATAGCGTGCCAGGCTTAACAAGTCCATAATGATTTATTGATTTGCTGCTATCCTCAAATCTATTTCCCCTCTTATGATGCTCTTGTCAAATGTGTCTATTTCTATCTTTAGGATTGCAGTCTTAGCTTAAGCCACTATTATCTCTAACCACCCCAAGGTATTTGCAGAAGCTTACTAATTTGTTTTCTTTTTCTGCTGTTGCCTTTCTACATTCGTCAAAAAATTATCAGAGGGATGCATGAAGTTTTTCAGTGATTTCTTCTTGAGCTTAAATAGATAAAAATCTCATCACATGGCTGCTATGAATCAAACTGTGTCACCCCTCCCCCCCCAAGAAAGATAATATCAAAATCCTAATCTCCAGTACCTCAGAATGTGACCACTTTTGGAGATAGGGTCATTGCAGATATAATTAAATGGAGATCAAACTGGGGTGGCCTGGGTCCCTAACCCTGTAGATGGGTCTCCTTGTGAAGTGTTGGCCATGTGAGGAAACAGGATCACATGAGGAAACTAAGTGCAGACGGAGGCACGGATTGGAGAGAGCTGCATCTACAAGCCAAGGAATGCTGAGTACTGTCACCTGCCACCAGAAACCAGGGGACAGTCATGGTATGGCATGGCATTCCCCAGTACCCTTGGAGGGAATCAACCCTCTAGACACCTTGACTTCAGACATCCAGCCTCCAAAAGTGTGGGAGAATACATTAAAAAAAAGAAAACAACAAAAGTGTGGGAGAATAAACCTCTGTTGTTTTAAGTGACTCAGTCTGGGATACTTGGTTACAGCAGGCTTAGGGCTCTAATGTAATGACTTAATATTCTTCGTGATTTACAACTTCCACCTTCCTTTTCAAATCTCATCTTGGACTTGCCCTCCTTCTCTCCTAGTTCCAGCCACGCTGACTTTATTTAAGGCCGTTTTCACCTCAAACCATTTATCTAGGCAGCCTGTTCCTATCCCACATGCTCTTTTTCCACTCTTGGACTCATGCAGATGTCACCTAAAATGTCACCTCTTCAGAAAAGCCTAGAATTCTCTGTTAACTCTGTGTCGATAAAGTAACTCATTTTGTAACTCATCTTTTTTTTTTCTTTTTTTTTTTTAATCAGTTGAATGTCTTTCTCCCTCCACATATGTGTTTGATGAGTAAAGAAACTCACAATGTAGCACCAGCATCTAGCACAGTGCCTGGGAGGTAATCCTTGTTCAACTGAGGAACAGACGGAAATAAATCAATTCACTTCAAAATAGATTTGAACATGATAGTGGGAATGAGTGAATGAACAATGATCGCTGCCCCCCATAACCGGTCTATGTTTATAATCAAGTTCTCCTGAAATGAGGATAGATGTAGACAAATCAGTAGCTCATCAAGTGTCCATTGCTTTTGGCCACAAAATAATAGCTGTCTGGGTCCAGCGTCACTGACCACATTCCCAGCTGCAACTAGAGGTGTGTGACAGATTACCTCAATCTACACCCACCTGCAAAATTATCACATCTGTGCGTTATTTTTCAAAGTAAAAATTCAAAGTAAATTCGGGAACTGAAATTCTTTAAAGTCAAATTATTTAAGCACAATCTCTGCTACTTATTAACCTTTGACCTTAAGACAACCTTAAGGCCTGAGGGCCACAGTGTTCACATTGGTAGCACACAGATGGTAAGAGCTGACCTCCCTTAGTCCCACAGTAATGGATGATATAATGGAGACTCATTCTAAGTATTCAGCTCTATATAAATCAAATAGAATTGGTGCCAAAGAAATCTTAAAGGTGTAAACCATCTGAAAATGTGGCTAAAGAGTAAAACAGAAGTATTTTACTTAATCTAATATAGTCTGTCAGATACACAGCATTTCCATGAATTTTCTGTTTCACACAAATTTCTCAGGTACTCCAATATATCAATTCAGCCTGATATTTTTCATTAGCTATTTTATCCCATTTTTAAAATATATTTCATTGGAGTTCGATTTAACAACATATAGTATAACACCCAGTGCTCATCCCATCAAGCGCCCCCCTCAGTGCCCAGCACCCAGTCACCCTCACCTCCCTCCCACCTCCCCTTCCACCACCCCTTGTTCATTTCCCAGAGTTAGGAGTCTCTCATGTTCTGTCACCCTCATTGATTTTTCCCACTCATTTTCTCTCCTTTCCTCTACAATCCCTTCACTATTTTTTATATTCCCCAGATGAATGACATCATATAATGTTTCTCCTTCTCTGATTGACTTACTTCACTCAGCATAATACCTTCCAGTTCCATCCACGTTGAAGCAAATGGTGGATATTTGTCTTTTCTAATGGCTGAGTAACATTCCATTGTATACATAGACCACAGCTTTATCCATCATCTTTCAATAGACACCGAGGCTCCTTCCACAGTTTGGCTATTGTGGACATTGCTGTTAAAGACATTGGAGGCAGGTGTCCCAGTGTTTCACTGCATCTGTATGTTTGGGGTAAATCCCCAGCAGTGCAATTGCTGGGTCATAGGGCAGCTCTATTTTTAACTCTTTGAGGAACCTCCACACAGTTTTCCAGAGTGGCTGCACCAGGTCACTGTCCCACCAACAGTGCAAGAGGGTTCCCCTTTTCCACATCCTCTCCAACATTTGTTGTTTCCTGTCTTGTTAATTTTCCCCGTTCTCACTGGTGTGAGGTGGTGTCCCATTGTGGTTTTGATTTGTATTTCCCTGTTGGCCAGTGATGTGGAACATTTTCTCATGTGCTTGTTGACCATGTCTATCTATGTCTTCCTCTATGAAATGTCTGTTCATGTCTTTTGCCCATTTCATGGTTGGATTGTTTGTTTCTCTGCTGTTGAGTTTAATAAGTTCTTTATAGATCTTGGATACTAGCCCTTTATCTGATAGGTCATTTGCAAATATCTTCTCCCATTCTGTAGGTTGTCTTTTAGTTTTGTTGACTGTTTCTTGCTGTGCAGAAGCTTTTTATCTTGATTAAGTCCCAATAGTTCATTTTTTCTTTTGTTTCTCTTGTCTTCATAGATATATCTTGCGAGAAGTTACTGTGGCCAGGTTCAAAAAAGGTGTTTCCTGTGTTATCCTCTAGGATTTTGATGGATTCTTGTCTCACATTTAGACCTTTCATCCATTTTGAGTTTATCTTTGTGTATGATGTAGGAGAATGATCCAGTTTCATTCTTCTACATGTGGCTGTCCAATTTTCCCAGCATCATTTATTGAAGAGACGATCCTTTTGCCAGTGGATAGTCTTTCCTCCTTTGTCCAATATTAGTTGACCATAGAGTTGAGGGTCCATTTCTCGGTTCTCAATTCTGTTCCATTGATCTATGTGTCTGTTTGTGTGCCAGTACTGTCTTGATGACCACAGCTTTGTAGTACAACCTGAAATGTGGCATTGTGATGCCCCTGGCTCTGTTTTTTTTTTTTTTTTTCAATATTTCCCTGGCTATTTGGGGTCTTTTCTGATTCCACACAAATCTTAAGTTTATTTGTTCCAACTCTCTGAAGAAAGTCCGTGGTATTTTGATAGGGATTGCATTGAACACGGAAATTGCACTGGGTAGCATAGACATTTTCACGATATTAATTCTTCCAATCTATGAGCATGGAATATTTTTCCATCTCTTTGTGTCTTCCTCAATTTCTTTCAGAAATGTTCTGTAGTTTTTAGGGTATAGATCCTTTACCTCTTTGGTTAGGTTTCTTCCCAGGTATCTTATGCTTTTGGGTGCAATTGTAACTGGGATTGACTCCTTAATTTCTCTTTCTTCAGTCTCATCTTTGTGTATAGAAATGCCACTGATTCCTGAGCATTGATTTTGTATCCTGCCACAGTGATGAATTGCTGTATGAGTCCTAACAATCTTGGGGTGGAGTCTTTGGGGTTTTTTATGTACAGTATCATGTCATCTGTGAAGAGGGAGAGTTTGACTTCTTCTTTGCCAATTTGAATGCCTTTTATTTATTTTTGTTGTCTAATTGCTGAGTCTAGGACTTGTAGTACTATATTGAATAGCAGCGGTGAGAGTGGAAATCCCTGTCTTGTTCCTGATCTTAGGGGAAAGGCTTCCAGTGTTTTCCTATTGAGAATGATATTTGCTGTGGGCTTTTTGTAGATGGCCTTTAAGATGCTGAGGAATGTTCCCTCTATCCCTACACTCTAAAGAGTTTTGATCACAAATGGATGCTGTATTTTTTCAAATGATTTCTTTGTATCTATTCAGAAGACCATATGGTTCTTGTTTTTTTCTCTTATTGATATGGTCTATCACGTTGATTGTTTTACGAGTGTTGAACCAGCCTTGCATCCCGGGGGGATAAATCCCACTTGGTCATAGTGAATAGTCTTATTAATGTACTGGTGGATCCTATTGGCTAGTATCTTGGTGAGAATTTTTGCATCTGTGTTCATCAGGGATATTGGTCTATAATTCTCCTTTTTGGTGGGGTCTTTGTCTGGTTTTGAAACTAAGGTGATCCTGTCCTCATAAAATGGGTTTGGAAGTATCCTGTCCCTTTCCATGTTTTGCAACAGCTTTAGTACAATAAGTATTGTTTCTTCCTTAAATGTTTGATAGAATTCCCCTGGGAAGCCATCTGGCCCTGGACTTTTGTGTCTTAGAAAGTTTTTGATGACTGCTTCAATTTCCTCCCTGGTTATTGGCCTGTTCAGGTTTTCTATGTCTTCCTGTTCCAGTTTTGGTAATTTGTGGTTTTCCAGAAATGTGTCCATTTCTTCTTGATTGCCTAATTTATTGGCATTTAGCTGCTCATAATATGGCTTAAAATTGATTGTATTTCCTTAGTATTGGTTGTGATGTCTCCTTCTTAATTCATGATTTTATTAATTTGAGTCCTTTCTCTCTTCTTTTTAATAAGGCTGGCTAATGATTTATCTATATTATTAATTCTTTCAAAGAACCAACTCCTGGTTCTGTTGATCTGTTCTACAGTTCTCCTGGTCTGTATTTCATTGACTTCTACTCTTATCTTTATTAACTCTCCTCTTCTGCTTGGTGTAGATTTTATTTGCTGTCTTTTCTCCAGTTCCTTTAGGTTCAAGATTAGCTTGTGTATTTGTTTTTTTCCAAATTTCTGAGGGATGCTTGTATTGCGATGTATTTCCCTATTAGGACTGCTTTAGCTGTATCCCAAAAATTTTGAATGGTTGTTACTCTTTCATTGGTTTCCATGAATCTTTTTAATTCTTCTTTAATTTCCTGGTTGACCCATTCATCTTTTAGCAGGATGCTCTTTAACCTCCATGTGTTTGGCTTTCTTACAAATTTCTTCTTGTGAATGAGTTCTAGTTTCAAAGCTTTGTGGTCTGAAAATATGTGGGGACAATCCCAATCTTTTGGTATTGATTGAGACCTGATTTGTGACCCAGTATGTGGTCTATTCTCGAGAAAGTTCCATGTGCACTTGAGAAGAATGTGTATTCAGGTGTATTTGGATGCAAAGTGCTGTATCTATCTGTGAAATCCATCTTGTCCAGTGTATCATTTAAAGCTCTTATTTCTGGGATCCCTGGGTGGCACAGCGGTTTGGTGCCTGCCTTTGGCCCAGGGCGCGATCCTGGAGACCCGGGATCGAATCCCACATCAGGCTCCCTGCATGGAACCTGCTTCTCCCTCTGCCTGTGTCTCTGCCTCTCTCTCTCTCTCTGTGACTATCATGAATAAATAAATAAAATCTTAAAAAAAAATAAATAAAGCTCTTATTTCTTTGGTGATGTTCTGCTTAAAATATCTGTCATTTGCAGAAAGTGTCATGTTGAAGTCTCCTACTATTAGTGTATTATCTAAATATGTCTTTACTTTGCTTATTAATTGATTGATATACTTGGCAGCTCCCAAATTAGAGGCATAAATATTCATGATTGTTAGACTTCTTGCTGGATAGACCCTTTAAGTATGATATAGTATCCCTTTTCATCTCTTACTATAGTCTTTGGGATAAATTTTAATTTATCTGATACGAGGTTTGCTACCCCAGCTTTCTTTTGAGGACCATTTGAATGGTAAATGGTTCTCCAACCTTTCATTTCAGGCTGCAGGTGTCCTTAGGTCTAAAATGAGTCTCTTGTAGACAGGAAATAGATGGGTCTTTCTTTTTTATCCAGTCTGAAACCCTGTGTCTTTTGATGGGATCATTAAGCCCATTCATGTTCAGAGTAACTATTGAAAGATATGAATTTAGTGTCATCATAATACCTATTCAGTCCCTTTTTTTTGTGGATTATTTCTTTGGGCTTCCTCTTTCTTTTACATGGTTCCCCTTAATATTTCTTGCAGTGCTGGTTTAATGGTCACATATTCTTTCAGTTTCTGCCTATCTTGGAAGCTCTTTATCTCCCCTATTCTGAATGAGAGCCTTGTGGTATATAGTATTTTTGGCTGCACGTTCTTCTCACTTAGGACCCTGAATATATCCTGCCTGCCCTTTCTGGCCTGCCAGGTCTCTGTGGAGAGGTCTGCTGTTAACCTAATACTTCTCCCCATATAAGTTAGGGATCTCGTGTCTCTTGCTGCTTTAAGGATTTTCTCTTTGTCTTTGGAATTTGCAAGTTTCACTAAAATGTTGAGGTGTTGAACAGTTTTATTGATTTTGTGGCAGGATCTCTCTATCTCCTGGATCTGAATGCCTGTTTCCCTCCCCAAACTAGGGAAGTTCTCATCTATGATTTGCTCAAATATGCTTTCTGGTCCTCTGGCCCTCTTGGTGCTCTCTGGCCCCAATTATACATAGATTTTTCCTTCTTAGGCTATCATTTATTTCCCTTAACCTTTCTTCATGGTCTTTTAATTGTTTTTCTCTTTTTTCCTCAGCTTCCTTCCTTGCCATCAGCTCGTCTTCTATGCTTACTCTTTCTTCCACCTCATTAATCCTCATCATTAGGACCTCCAGTTTGGATTGCATCTCATTTAATTGATTTTTAATTTTGGCCTGATTAGATCTAAATTCTGCAGTCAGGGAGTCTCTTGAATCCTTTATGCTTTTTGCCAGAGCCACCAGTAGCTTTATAATTGTGATTCTGAATTGGCTTTCTGACATCGAATTGTAATCCAAATTCTGTAACTCTGTGCCAGAAAGTACTGTTTCTGATTCTTTCTTTTGTGGTGAGTTCTTCTTTCTAGTCATTTTGCTCAGTGCAGTGTGGCTATATGAACATGTTGAGTGAAGAATATCAACCACAACCTATGTAAATTTCACTCTAGATGATTCTGTCAAGGTCAGAGACCAGAAATTGAAAACAAAGATCAGAACAAAATAAAACAAAGGGACCACTAAAGTGAAAAACAAATTTTAAAACAAAGTATTAAAAAAAAGGCTGAAAATCCCAAAGAAGAAGAAAAAAAGAAAAGAGAAAAAAAAGGAGAAAGAGGCAAAAGTAAAGAGAGAGAAAAAAAAGGAAAAATATGGAAAAAACGGAGAAGAAAAAAAGGGGAGGAGGATTGGGAGAAGGTGGTGGTCATGAAGTTGTAGTGTAAGGAGAATATAGTCTACCTGAGGGGTTCTATAGGGTTATCCTCTTGGTTCTGAGTATATTAAGTTCTGTATGTTAGGAGGCGCTCAGTCCCAAATTTATATAAACCAGAAATACTTGTAGAGGGCCCCAGCATTGACCACCACAACATAGAGATAAAAGAGGGGGGCAGAATGGGGATGAAGAGAAAATATGATCTCACAGGATGAACCAGCATGGTATATCACTTGGTTTTGGGTGCATGCTGGTCATGTTTCAGAAGTTATTAATTTCTGCCATTGTAGAGCAAAATGAGGCAGAGAAAACAAAAACACAAAACAAGATAAAACAAAACAAAAAACATATCTTGTCTATCTCCCCAAATTAAGTTGAGTATGTTGAAGGGAATCTAGAAGTGGAAAATATATCTAAGACCTGTAATTGTAGAAATATGAAAGTCAAAAAAGAAGAAACTTAAAAATGAAGAGTGGTAAAATATTGTAGTTAAGGTGGGAAAAGAGAAAAAAATGTAAATTTATAGTCTGATATAAAAACGAGTTGTATTGGAAAAAGGAAAAAAAAAAACAGGAGGGGTACCCTCTAGTTTTATATACTGTAAATTCCTCGACTTCCTCTGGAACTTTCCTGTGCTGCTTGGTCAAGGACTTGCTCCTCACCTGTCCTTCCTGCTGGTCTTCTGGGGGAGGGTCTGGTGTGCTTTCAGGTGTGTGTACCTGGGGGAGCTGCCCCATTCCCTTGTTAGAAGCCAAAACCCTTCTCTCTGTAGCTTTCCGGCTATTGTCTCTTTAAATCTCAGGTCAGATTCGTAAGTGTTCAGGACAGTTTGAAAGTTATCTAGGTAAGTTGGTGGGACCAGGTGAGTTGAGGACTCCTACTCCTCCGCCATCTTGCCCCGCTTCTCTCATTAGCTATTAAATGACAGTTAACTTCACAAATGTTAACTCTTTTTAACATAAAAGTTTTCATGTTCCATAAAAAAGAGATACAATCTGAGAAATGTAGTATTTACAGATTCACATATTAAGATGATCTTTCTCAAAAAGTTCTGAAATCCTACCCACTGCCTATAACTAGATACCCCCCCCCCCCATCCAGTTCCCCTTCCCCCAGGGGCACTATTTCTACACGTTGGGTAAACAAATCAACCACATAGACCCTATACCCGTAGCTCAAACCTGGTGTGACTTATAAAACAACTCAGTTTAAGGGAAATTAATGATGCTATTAAATGATAAGCCACAGGATATTTTATATAAATAGATCTCAAAAAGTTGTGTCTCAATGATTTCTCTGAGGATCAAGTGAAAACATGAGTGCAAAGTCCTTAGTATAATCCTTTCTCACTGTGAACACCTAATACATGGTACATTGTTTATTCTTCTCAAATGTGGAGCACATACTCCTGGGATAAACATCTGTTTGCAAGATGTATAGAAAGCTCAAGGAAAAACATGGCATTTCCTTCCAGAGTACCAATTTTTCTTGATGGTAGACAATGTAAAATATTAACTGTGCATTAAAATAAATGGACATATTATATACTATAGGGGAAATTTCACATTTTTTAAGCACAGTGACTTATGGATTTTAGCAATGGCTGGGTAGTATGCAGAGCACAGATATTTTAAAGTCAAAGGCCACAATTCATCAGGTAATAAGCACACCACTATAGCAAAAATTCTTACCATCTCAGGGATTATGGTCTTATCTATGGAACAAAGATACTAACAGCTGTCCTGGAAACTAGTGACTTAATACTTTTTAATATTTTAAAAAGCCTAGAACTATATCTCTCTCATAGTAGTTATTTTACAATAGTAGATATGATGACTCTTTTAACTTCCCATTGAAAATAGGATTCCATATAAATATATTTTTTTAAATCAAAACAACACAGCTGTGACTTCTAATTGCTTACTCTTGGTGATATACTTTCTTCACTACTGAAAGTTTTTAAAATAAAAACCTCTTGTTCTTCTATTAACTTTAATTAATATGTCTGAGGTCAGACAGGTTGCTGCTAAAAAGGCCTTTTTTCTCTAGGGTGGGAAGACAAAAAGGTAGAGGTTTTAAGAGTTGTTTAATAATAAAGGTAAAATATGAATGCTCTGCTTCCTAAAACCTATTTAATTTTCTTTTAATGTGCCTGAAACTTTGCCAAGATTTAAATTGAACTCCTGAATTTGATTTTGTTTAAAAGATTTGATATTTGTCATCACAGCTTCATTTTTTAAAAGTTTAGGACCTATTCATCAAAATAATGACTTTGGCACTCTATGTGCTTAGGAGATTTTAAGACCAATTCATTAGAAATATCTCAAACTTCTTGGCATATTGATATCCCGAATATCACTAGGGAAGAGTTGGTTGGCTATCCTATAAAGAGTATGAATCCAAATTAAAAGACCCTTTCGAATCCATTCTCTCCATTTAAGTCAACCTGTCTTGTAAGAAAGAACACCAGCTCTGAGACAAAAACTCAGGATGGATGGTTAAGTGTTTTTGGCCGCTCACTCCCAGAAGTTAAATCACCCATGAAATAAGTAAAAGGTCTACTCTTTCCTAAGGGGTTGTCATTGTTAAATGACACAATGTATTTCATAGATTCCAAAATGCAATAAAAGTGAAAGCCACTCAGTACACAACTATTTGTTGAATATCTACTATTGGGAGATCCGGGGGAAAAGCACAATTCAGATAAAATTTATGATTTCATCCAGTTTGTATTCTAGTATGGTGGGTAACAAACAATGACAGCCTATACTGTGTGTTGGAAAATGATGTATCCCAAAAAATTTACTGCCTTGACAAATTATATTATCATGTCACTTTACCATGTAAAATTTGATCATTTCTGCATATTGATGTTATATTTTTATGTTGACTTTAATTAGGTAAGCAAAAACACACTCCAAATAAACACTGAAAAATAAATGGTGAACAGGGGCGCCTGGGTGGCTCAAGTCAGTTAAGTGTCTGCCTTCGGCTCTGGTCATGATCTCAGGGTCCTTGGATCCAGCCCCTGCCATCTGGCTCCCTGCTCAGTGAGGAGTCTGCTTCTTCCTCTCCCTCTGACCCTGTTCTCTCTCTCTCTCTCTCGCTCGCTCACTCTCCCTCTCTCAAATAAATAAATAAAATCTTTTAAAAAAGAAAAAAATAGTGAACATAAAAAAACCAAAATACTTACAATGTCTTTAGAATAAAATACAGACACTTTTTTTTTCTTTCTTCTCCATACTCCTTTTCAGCAGTGTAATAATAACCCTCTCCTCCTTATCAACAATTCCTTAAGCATGTGTCCTGGGAGACACCAAAGGTAAAGAACCATTAAATACAGAGAAGGTATATAGGTTCCTGGCTGGAAAGAACCAGGGCAGACAGACTTACTGGCCTCTATGGCTGGAGTCTGAAGGAAGGGCACGATTTGCATATGAATAGATATTGGTAGTTGAAGCATATTTCTATAGAAATTGACAATGCAGCTATCAAAAGACCTCAAATCAGTCTTGTAAAAATTTGCCAAGGAAATCTGCCCAAGGATTTGGATTCCAAACTTGGTAGGGAAGATCCTTTTTTCCTACATGCATTTTTCCCTTTAATATCTTAATTATTTTAGGAGTTCAGAAATGGCCCCCTTACTTATCCACTGCTGTTTCATACCTTCATTTATTCTGATATCAGCAATACCCATTGTGAAGGGAGAGACAAATATGATTTTTTTAATTTATTTTTTATTGGTGTTCAATTTACCAACATACAGAATAATCCTCAGTCACCCATTCACTCCCACCCCCCGCCCTCCTCCCCTTCTACCACCCCTAGTTCGTTTCCCAGAGTTAGCAAATATGATTTTTTAAGAAGAGAGATTGAATACATTTTATAGAACATTGGCAGAAAACGATTCTCTCAAGAAAATAAACGTACTTACCAATATTTATCAATATTTATATAATATATATTCATTACAGAACATTGGGAAACTGCAGAACCTTAAAAAAACACCTATTATTCTACTAATGATACCTTTAAATACATTTTTATCTTCATCCCAACTCTATATATTACACAATATTATTTGCTTTATTTGATAAATTAGAAACCCGAGGTGCAGAATGTTAAGCTAAGGCTTCTACAAGACATTGGATTTGAAACTGGCTGGAGGGTGAAGGAGGCAGACTAGAAACAAGTAAGAAATAGCCCCATCCTCTACAGAACATCTGCCGGCATGAAAAGTGCAAAAAAGGGTTTGACAGGTGGAGACAAAACTGTTTTATGGTTATGACTCCAGAGAGTAGAAAAGCAAGAACTTCTAAGCAATCAGAATTGGGTTTCAATCAGTTTTCCTAGGTTTGAAGATTTCAGCTTTCTCTAAAGTCAAGCTTTGACTTTTTCAACTTAATATGGAATAACACAAGACTCAAAGTAGAGCTGTGAGGAGTTCATAGAACGTCTGTAAATCCACAGCAACAATATCCACACATGGATCTCAGTAAATGAGGGATTTTTATCCTTGCCATGCCCACCACCTGAGACAGATTTTGTTCTTTCTCTCATTGATCGGTGATGCTAAATCTCCAAAGTACCTCCTCTATCAAATCTATCCAAAATAGCATGTATGTTATGTGCAAGTAAAGTGTAAAATCATGTTATAGCAAGAATCCATCTGAGATTATCTGAGCACATGTCGGATTCTCTTATAGGCGATGATTAATATTTGATTACTATTTTAGGGTTTACAAAGTGATTATTGATAGTGTAGCCCAGATTATGGCAACACCCACAAGGGATGCTTCAGACCTTGGATACCTTCACTCAGCATCATACAACAGCTCTGGTCAAAGTCTGAGGCCAATTCCATGAACATTCATTAAATTATCCTACAGAAAAAAAATTTTTTTCTGCAGTTACGTAAAGTGAAAGTGAATAAACACAATATGATTATTATTAGCTAAAATTACCAGATACAATATTGCCAAGCTGCTTTTTAGGGCAATGAGAAGCAAAGGAAGTAAAAGCAAAATGAATTAAGCAATAGCGAGAAAGCAAACGAGGGGCACCCGAGTGGCCCAGTGGTTGAGCATCTGCCTTTGGCTCAGGGTGTGATCCTGGGGTCCTGGGATCGAGTCCCACATCATGCTCCCCGCAGGAGCCTGCTTCTCCCTCTGCCTGTGTCTCTGCCTCTCTGTGTCTCTCATGAATAAATACATAAAATCTTTTAAAATTAAAAGAAAAAGAAAGCAAACATGATTTGTGACCTAGGTACCATGGATATCTATCATCTATCTATATTCAATTTTCCATTCACAAAGTGTCCTTTATAGGGTGAGAATTTCATTTTTTCATCATCACACTACAAAGGACTCCTAACCTGTTTTTGTTTTTGTTTTCGTTTTTTTAGTGGATACCCTTTCTCTTTCTAACCATCTGTCTGGCACAGTGGTTTGCAAACTCTGATGCATCCCCTGATCACAGAAGTTTGTTAAAGCACAGATGGCTCCGGCCTGCCCCAGATCTTTGCATTATCTAACTAGTTCCCCAGAGGCAATCATGCTGCTGCTCCTAGGAACACACTTTGAGAACCAGGAAAGGCCTCACTGAGGTTCAAGCCCACTCCTCCCACAAAGAAGCTTGGACCACTCACGGCCCTCTTCAGATCCTCCTCTGAAGTCTTTTTGCCCGTTATCACTTAAATTCCTCGCATCACCGAAGTGGGTAAACAGAGTCCTGGAAAGAGCATCAAATGGGGATTATTTGACTGAGCCTCCCCAGTGGGCAGCTCTGTCATCGTGGGCATGTGTCTGCCTTTCCCAGGAGGTGTCATCCCGTCTGTCTCCGGCACATACCCCCATCTCCTCTTGGTGTTCTAGTCTCTGCTGGTGTCTGGGAGGCAGAGTTCCCTCTGGATTGCGCCTTGCCCTGCAGGATTATGGTCACACTGCAGCTCAGCCTTTCCTACCCACTTCAATATGTTTTATCTTTTTTCTCTTTGCAAGAGATGGAGTCCCTCACTTAGTTTTTAGGGTTTTTTTTACAGAAATTGTTCCAGAGACAGCTGTGTTTATGGCAGGAGTTTGAGCTCAGACTCTTCATATGTCATCTTTAGGAGTCAATCCCACCAGTGGGTGAAAGGGGTAGAAAGGATGGCCATTTAGCACCCGCTTTGTTCTAAGATTCTCACATGCATTCATTCTTTACATGACCAAAACAACTATTTGAGATGTGTTATCAATCATGTCAACAAAGAGGGAAGCAGAAACTCAGCATTCGTGTAAGTCATCCGTGGCCCTACAGCCCCCAAGTAACCTGCTACCTTCAAACTCAGAAGTGTCCTCCATGGTCTCGAATACTAAATCTTTTCCCATTCCGTTCCAGCTAATTACATTAGTAGAGTTGAGTGATGGTGCAGTCAATGCCACCTCTGAATTTTGTGCTCTTAATTATTTCAGATGGTTAGTCCCGGCTTGCAAAGGTAAGGGTAAGGTGTCATAAAGACTTAGGGCATCAAAGCAAATGTTAATAATATATTTCCTCTGAAAGCACCTGGGTAGCTCAGTTGGTTGAGCCTCTGACTCTTGATTTCAGGTCAGGTCATGATCTCAGGGTCCTTGGCTTGAGGGAGAAAGGTTCTGCTTGAGGATTTTTCTCCCTTTGCCCCTCCTGTGCTCTTCCCTCTCTCTTACCATATTTTATTCTCCAAATTGTGCTTATCACTATCGTGAATTATGGTGCCTATTGCTGGTCTATTTTGTGTCCCTCTGCCTTGAATGAAAGCTTAATGAGATCAAGGATCTTATCTGAATTGTGTGTTCTTTATCTCTACCAGCTAGCACAGAGTTCCTTAGAACATAGTAATAGACCAATCAATATTTATTAAGTAAATAAAAAGGAAATATTATTCCTATATGACTGCTTCAGCTAACAGAGTGGAGGCATTATCTTAAAGATATATCTATTCAGGTTTATTTTGCCACTTGGCCCCAAGTAGCCAAAGGGCAGCTTCTAGAGCTTCTTGGAGCCAGTAAATCAAAGCTTCTTACCCAAGAGCACTGTCCTTAATGGTTTTCTACATCTTCCTTACTTTCTTTCTACACATGATTAATTATATACTAGTTTGAGGAAATTTAGCTAAAATCACAGATGGTAATATTAGATGCCCACTAAAGTTTTTTAGGCAGTTTCTGAATTTGTTATCATTGTTTATGCACCAGTCTTCCATGGATAGGAGTATATCTAATAGGGCTTGGTATCAGGAGACTTAACATTAAGCCCAGTCACTCTCCTTACTAGCTCTGAGGAATATCTTGAAGAGTTGGGACTGTTGAATCTTGTCTCTTCACTTAACCCTGCGTGATCTTGGCTGATCCATTTAACTTATATGTGCCTTGGTCTCTTTTATCTTTAAAATACTGCTAAAAATACATGCCTCTTTACATGCTCCAAGAATTGGATGAGGTGATGCAAATAGTTCTAACACAATCTCTACCTCGTGTAAGGAGGTTTTACCCATGCATTTTTTTTTCTTAGAATTTTTCTTAGACATTTTCACTGTATTCTCACTGTTTGCTCTGGTATTCATCTCTTTTTATTTCATTTTAAAAGAAATCATAATAATATGACAATAATAATGATGCTAATGAAGAAATGGATAGTTGAAGCGAGGTAAAAACATTTTTAAAACCAGGATTTAAATTAGGTCCTAATGTCATGTTCTCCACCAAGATGGATGCTTCCTTCTTTTTATTCCTCCTGGTTCTTGGGATAGAACCACTTACACTGTTCTTTGCAAACACATTCTACTTCACCAAATATGTTGAGCTCAGGAGTTTGTAACCTGATAGAGGTCCCTAAAGGCTCTTGATTCTTCCTGGCTTTCTTTAATTATAATGATTTCATGGAACAACATTGGTTAGCATCATTCCTCCTGGGTGGCAATTAACTTAATCCGAAGTATACTTCAGCTTTAATGTGCTTTTGATCTGAGAGTGTCATTTAGTTTAGGCCATCTAAATACTCATTGATCTCACAGATAGCTGGCAACATTTCTAATAGAGATCATTCTTTTCTATTAATTTTAAGTGCATTATGGCTTTTGATAAAATGGGTAAGAGTGGATGGTAATCTATTTTGTATCTGAAAAAAAATTACCTTAGTGAGGACAAAGTGCTATTTGGAGAAACTGTACTTTATTTAACATGTTCCCAGAATGTAAATAATGTAGTAATAAGTTTTAGTGTCCTTTGCTCTTCCCTTTTAATATGAAAATGGGCATGCTACAGGAAATGGGCCTTGTGAATTCATGCACCCAACTTTTTGTTTTCAGTGGGGAGGTGAGACTTTCCCATAGAGTCAGCAAATATTTATTGGCCATGTATGATATGCCAAGTACTGCCATCCATTTAGGGCAGAGTTTTTCATCTTCAGCATTATTGGAACTTTGGACAAGGATTTCTTTGTTGTGCATGGCTGTCCTATGCATTCTGGGATGTTTAGCATTATCCATGGTTTCACTAGATTCCCCTTTCACCCCACCCTCCAGTTATGGCAACCAAAAATGTCTGCTAACATTGCCACATGTCCTCTAGGGGCAAACATGCTTACAGTGGGGGACCACTGACTTAAAGTGGATAGGGCTTAGACAACTCCTGCCCTCATGTATGTATCCGTTTATCTAGAAATACATGTAATTGTATGTAATACGTGTAATTAAAAAAATTAGAAAAAATCATATGCACAATTTTCCATGCACATATCTTTATGAGAATAAATGGCTGTAACCTTATATCTAACGCATTATCTGCAACATGATCTCTACTAGCAAAAAGAAAAAAAAATAACTTTCTAAGAGAGGAAGAAAACAATGTATGTATCAAGTATTTACTGTGTCTTGGCAACACACCAGATTTTGTCACAAATAGTAGCATGTTAGTTTCCATAAATGCTCTATGATTTATGAATTATTTTGTCCATTCTATAAGAAAACCTGGCTTAGCATTGTTAACAGGGCGTCCAAGGAAACCCAGCACACTGGTGTCAGTCTGAATTCTAATTCAGATCTGTCTGATTTCAACCATTCTGCTTTTATACAAAAGAAATGTGTTTAAGAAACAATACTAAGGTAATAGGTTAAAATATTAATTGTTTGCAAAAACTCCGAGGAAATGAATTTTCTGAGTTTAAGAAAACAAGCAACGCAAAGATATTTTGCTAACGATCACAATCAGATAATGGATGCCTACGTGTGCGTTAAGGATAAATGGAACAGAAAATGCGATGGCTCATGCAAATATCATTTGTCGTTTTTGGTTAGTGGGGAGATGAGGTGATATTGTTATGAGGAATTATTAAATATGCTGCTATTAATTATTAATATAAATACATAAGATTAAGCATTTATATGATCTAAGTGTACAGTTGAAAGTCAGAGATTTCATCTACTTTGAAAGAAAATAACATCTTGAATTTTAATCTACTCTTTTTTCTGGAAATGTAAAGTGCTGTGCTGAGCTCTGGGAATCTAAAGCACTTCTCTGACTAGGAGAAGAGTGAAGGGAAAATAGCCAAACCATTGCTGCCTCTGAGGGCGTGAGCAGGAGATGTGCACTGACGCACACAGGTACATGGTAGGAGGAGACAGCAGGCTGATGAGTTTGAAAGAAGAAACGCTCTGGAAACTTGTCAGCTGGAGGCACGTCCCCACGTGGGTGTGATCTACACAGGACTTAGTTTCAGTAAATGTGCAATTGTTCTCTGTTAAAATTCAGGGCATTTTTTTTCTCTCTCAAGAAAATATTTACCTTTTTACTATGGGATTGTTTCAAAGAAACCCAGATTCAGAACTACAGACGCTATTATACAGTAATCTAATTCAATCTTTATTATAGACAAGGAAAGGAGTACCAAGGAGGAGAAATACTGTGCCTGAATTCACTAAACAAGTTTGTAAGAGGATGGCAGATTTAAATCAATATGGAAACTACGCCTGTGGGAAATCTTTCCTTGGTGTATTGCCTGTACATTTGGGGTTTCTTGTCTGTTTGTTTCTAAAGATTTTATTTGCTTATTTATTTGAGAGAGAGAGAGAGAGAGAGAGAGAGAGAATGCTAGAACCCAAGTAGGGGGAGGGGCAGAGAATCTCAAGCAGACTCCACAAGCACAGAGCCTGATGCAGGGCTTGATCTCATGACCCTGAGATCTTGACCTGAGCCAAAAGCAAGAGTCAGTCACTTAACCAACTCAGCCACCCAGGTGCCCTTGCCGGTACATTTGAATTTGCTCTTTTCACCTCGCTGTTGTATTTATTCTACTGTAAACATTTATCATCCACTGTGGATCATGTTCTTCATAAACTTTGAGGGAAATAAACCACATTTAGCTTTAAATGTGCCCCCCAGTAATGCAGGGGTGACAGTTATCATAAGAAGAAGAAGCAGTTCCAGGAAGCCTGGAGAGCTGGTAAGAGGTAAGGCTTCCTGGAGGAGGTAGCATTTCAACTAAGAGTTTAATTATAAGAGGAGTCCACCAACCACACTACAGATAACGGATATTCTAAGCAGGAGGATCAGTAGGGAAGGATATCATGTCAGGGTGGACTCAGAGTAGCAAAATACTCAACATCCAAGAGCAGACACTGTGTCAGGTAGGAGAAGGAATGAACATAGACAGGCTGTCAAAGACCTGACCCAGCCGGATGATATTTTAGGATGAGTATTATGCTACAAACCCTGGGCTAAATACTTTCCATACATTATTTTTAACTCCCCACAATAACCTGCCAGGGAGAGATCTATCCCCATCTTAAAGGTAAGGAAACTAAGCCCAGAGAAGTGACCTGCTCAGGGGTCTAAAGCGCTGAAACTTGAATAATAATAAAGCCATACAGTCCGGTGGTATACTGGGCAGCAAGAATCCACCGGTCCTTCTATCAAGTCTTCCTTGCTCATCTCTTAGCGACAATCAAGTACATTTCTCTTCTGCTTTTTAGTCTGCAGACCTATCCTTAAGCACAAGTATCTCATGGTGTTGTAACTGTTTGGATGATTGTTTCGCTCCCTGGTAAACTACATAAATCTATTTTATTTCGTTTCTTTCATCTTTGAATATTTAACATTAACACAGTGAGTGACTCAGTATATGCTTGTGATGGTTACTTTTATGTATCAACTGGGCTAAGCCACAGAACTCAGATATTTAAATATTATTCTAGAAATTTCTGTGAAGGTTTCCTTTTTTGAGGCTAATATTTAGTTCAATTGACTTTAAGTAAAGCACATTACCTTCCATAATATTGATGGGCTTCATCTAATCAGTTGAAGGTCTTAATAGAACAAAGACTAATTCTCCTGAAGAAGAGGGATGTCTGAGAGTGGACGGCCTTAAGACTCAAACGACAGCATCCTTCCCTGTGTCTCCAGCCTGCTCACCTATATCCTGCAGATTTTGGACTTGCCAGCCTTCATGATTGCTTGAGCCAATTTCTTAAAACCAATCATCCTCACCGTCTCTTTCCTCCTCTTACCCTCCCCATTTTCTATGTGTTGTCTTTCTTTTTTTATTATTTTTTATTTTTTTATTTTTTTAATAAATTAATTTTTTATTGGTGTTCAATTTACCAACATACAGAATAACACACAGTGCTCATCCCGTCAAGTGTCCCCCTCAGTGCCCGTCACCCATTCACCCCCACCCCCTGCCCTCCTCCCCTCCCACCCCCCCTAGTTCATTTCCCAGAGTTAGGAGTCTTTATGTTCTGTCTCCCTTTCTAATATTTCCCATACATTTCTTCTCCCTTCCCTTATATTCCCTTTCACTATTATCTATATTCCCCAAATGAATGAGAACATACACTATTTGTCCTTCTCCGATTGACTTACTTCACTCAGCATAATACTCTCTAGTTCCATCCACGTTGAAGCAAATGGTGGGTATTTGTCGTTTCTGATGGCTGAGTAATATGTGTTGTCTTTCTTTGAAGAATCTCGATCAGCAGAACACTGAATGGAAAGAAAAATCAACTGATAAAGTGTTCTTTTTCCTAGGCTACCTTTCTTTTGCCCACATATAAAGAATAATATGTACCACTGAAAAACCTCCAGAACTTATACTAATAGAAGCTCTGAGAGTTACTATGGGGGGAATATTTTTATTAGCAATTACTTCTATAAAACAAGCAATCAGTGGGGCATCTGGGTGGTGCAATCAGTCGAGCATTCAACTCTTGATTTCGGCTCAGATCATGATCTCGGGGTCGTGAGATGGAGCCCCATGTCACCTCCATGCTTCCTTTGGAGTGGGCTTGAGATTCTCTTTCCCTCTCCCCTGGCCCCCACCCAAAATAAATAAATAAATCTAAAAAAAAAAAAAACAACAAACAAGCAATTAGTTTCCAAATGTCCCCTAACACCACCCTCACGAAGAAGACTTACAATTTCATCTATTTCAATCCCTCTCTTATTATGATATAGGCACTGACTTTGAATGGGAAGATCTGGGATCCCTAGAAGCAAGCCCCTCCACTCAGGAGCTGGAAATAGCTTGGGCAAAAATTGCTTTACCACCTTTGTGACCCTCTGTTTCTTCATCTGTAATTTATGCGCCATAAGGTGATGTGATGTTTCCTATGAAGGAGCAAATGTAAGTGGAAGGAAAGCTTGATTTAGACTAGAGATGTCAGGTTTGAATTCAAGTTTGTTAAATTACTAGTCACGTATCTCTGAAAAATGTTCTTCACCTTTCTATTAGTTTCCCCATTTATAAATGGAGACCATTGCTTTTTCTGCACTATTTTGTTATGTGAATTGAGTGTGGTGCTGCAGACAAAACTCAGGCTTGGAATAATATCATCAAGGACACACCTGAACTGCTCTTGAGTCCAGAGGGAGTGTTTCATGTTGCTGCGCAGAAGCGTCATGACAACTCTGTGCAAATGAGGTGGGGTGAGTTGTTCCCAGAGTGTACACTAAGCAGGGAATGGTCCTTCCTACCAAAGGGTTTTAAAAATACTCTCACCTGATCTCAGAGTGAAGGGTCCTCGCAGAGAGCGAATATACACCCAGGGTGCAGATACACACATAGGGCACCCCAGTGGGACATGCAGGGTGATCCTGCCCTTCACGACCTGCTCTGCACACTGAATGCTGATTTGGACATTGACAAATGTAATCCAGAAAGCACTGAGAGAACTTTGTATGTCAGGGCTGTTCTCCAGGAGGTCACTTCATTTGAGGCTAAGAACTTCCTCTGATAGTGACAGAGTTTGGACGAGATGCAAAGCTGGGTAGGAAGTCTCCAGACTGGATGCCAGCACCTGACCAGACACTTCAAGAGAACTGTATAGAATGGACTGTGAAGCCACATTACTACAAATTCTTAAACTTTGTTTTATAGTCATGTGTATTTTTATATTTTTTCACAAGATGAGGTTTCAGTCAACGTCAACACATTTTTTTTAATCGGAAAATCTGAGTTTAAAGGCCCCTGAGATTGTAGGACTAACTTGATAGATCATGAGGCAACACCTAATTAAATGAGCCTCACTTCTAGTGATCATTGCCCAAACTGCTTTCCATATGCAATGCTGCCTAAACCAGGTATATTTACTAATAGTGGAATTGAATTTCTAAGAGGGTGGAAGTATTATATGCCCCATAAGCAAATTACCAAGTACAGATATTTTCAAGGTAAAAGTTGCACTGGACAAAGTTAAATGGGTCAGGAAGACTTCATTCAAGGTTATTGAATTGGAGAGATCCCAGAACCCAGTCTGAACACAAATCCACTGAAACAAAGGGTAGGAGTCCAGAGCTGGACTGAAGGAATGACAGGCCATCCGTGTTTGCTAATTAGCCTTACTCAAAAGTAAAGGGGACTTTCTCATAGCTTCGTGGCAGGAGCTTGTTTTGCAACTGAAAGCAAGACACCCCCTGAAGTTCTGCTCCTAACCTCCCATAAAAACGAGGAGATAGAAACACTATCTTCCTTGATGATTACATTTCAAAGGGATGGCTCACAGGTGCTTGAGAAAGACCTGCTTGGGTTGTAAAACTGGCAAGAGGCTTTTAGAATGATTTACATCTCAAAGACACAGGAAAGGAATTTGCAATCCCAGTTTTTCTGAAGTCAGTGCTCTAAGGAAAGGGAGGCTAGAGCCTAGAATCCAGTCTAAAGTTTGCTGAAGCAAAGGGGAACATGAAGGCCATCTTGATCAACAACTAGAACATAGAACATCCTCAATGCACTTTAACTATTGTGATTAGTGCAATGATCTTTTTTTTTTTTTTTTTCTGGTGTGTGCTCTAAGCTTTTAAATTTGCAATTCGGCTTTATACACTTTCTCAAAGGGAACTTGTTTACTGTTTTAAAATATTTATCTTCTCTTGTGCATCAAAAAAGAAATGCCTCTTCTCTCATGAGATTGACGGTTCATTATAGTTGTCTCCTTTCTCACTTGAAAAAAGAATTTTTTCACTGCACTTTACACTTGAAAGGAATTCAACATTAAAGTTTGAAACTTTCCCTCACATCAGTCTTATTTGCTCTAATTAAAACAAGATTAGCTGACATTCACAAGTCATTTACAAAATGTATAACTGCATTCTGAGAAAAGATCTAATTATAAAGACAACATGGGGAATTGCAGGAAGGTTTTGAAATTTACCCTAATATTTTCTTTACACTATTGTCTTCAAAGCTTCATTAATGAACGGTTATTAACACATTCTCTGTGAATTTAGAATCTAGTTCTTTCCCTTATCCATTTAATGCAGCACCAGTTTTCTAGAAAACACATGCACGGTTAAAATGGAAGCAATGAGAGAGAATCAACACTGTGAGCAAGTGTTTCACCCCAGATGCTTTCACATACATGATTTTATTTAATCCATATGGCAATACAGTTGGCTGAGTATTATTCTCATTTCACAGATGAGAAAACTGAGGCTCAGTGATGTGACATAACAAACCAGGTACAATAATCTCATAAATGAGCAAAGGGAGAACCAAATCCCTGACCCTAGTCTGTGGCCTATAATCCCCAGATATGCATCAGCAGCAGCAAGAAGTAATTACAAAGGGGGACTTTGTAAGTAAGTTCGGGAAATCATATTCAATATTAAAATATTATGTCTACTTGACATAAGAGAAATAGAATAAAAGTTGTAGAACATAAAACATAAATTGAATGATATATTCAACTATAAAAATCTTCCTTTTGGATAAGCAAGAAATCTCGTTGATGAAAAGTAAGATAATTTGGTTTGTAAGGCTTAGTAGATACTTACTTCTCTGAAAAGGAGAAAGATTATAAAATATAGAGTGACCCTTCCCTACATGGTGAAATTGTTTGCCATAACATTCTGGAGGAAGTGCGCCATTTTAAAAAACAAACATAAAGATCCCACAAAGGGAATCAAGTAAAAGGTAATGCAGTACTGGATTGGATAGTTGGCAGTCTGGACTCAGGTAGAGAGAGTTCAAATCTCCCAGAAATGGAGATCAACAGGAGATTTGAGAGTAAGAATTTGCAACCTCCTGTCAGTCTGAAGCTCCTGCACTTGCAGGAAAATGGGAAGAGAGAATATGGCAATCTGCCTCGCCCTAGAACACATGAGGGCAAACAGGCTCACAGGGCTTCCGCCATGTATGCATTTTACTTCCATTAATTCTTATGTCCCAACCCATTTAAGTGGTTGCTCTGGCAACTAGTATTTGTATAAACTCAGAGGACTCACTACTCTTCTATAAAAGGCTTCTCTTTTTAAAACAAAGGGATTTAAGCAGAAGAACCCCCCATGTACTTTCCACTCACCGTCTTATGAAATAGCTCTTCAACCATTGGCTGGATTCCAAAGTCCTCATTCATCCGATGGCCATTTTCTCTAAGGTGGATCAAAGACCAACTTGTACCTTCAATGCTCAGTTACTTCAAAAAGTTTACTTTCTTTCCCCTTGGCTGTATTTGACTGAATAACCCTCCACGTCCCCACCACGATGCTGACTATGCCCTCATCCCTGGAACACACCAGTGTATTTTCTTACATGTCAAAGGGGCTTTGCAGACGTACCTGAGGCTATGGGGTTTTAAATAAGATGATCCTGGGTTACCTGGGTGCAGCCAATGTAATCATATGAGTCCTTAAAAGCACTAAAAAAAAGCACTTAAAACCAATCATCCTCACCGTCTCTTTCCTCCTCTTACCCTCCCCATTTTAAATGTGTTGTCTTTCTTTTTTTATTATTATTTTTTATTTTTTTATTTTTTAATAAATTAATTTTTTATTGGTGTTCAATTTACCAACATACAGAATAACACCCAGTGCTCATCCTTAAAAGCACTCAAGTGACTCAGGCTGGGAGGATAAAGATGCTGTAGAAGAGAAAGGCGGAGGAGATGATGTGCCAAGAAAGGGAAGTCAGAAAAAGTTTAAGCACGAGGTACTTTTGATAGGCTGCCCTGCCTCTGAGATGGGCAGACGGATGCCCATGTGCAAGGATCAGAGAGAGAGAAGCCTCCAAGAGCTCATGGAGAACCCGAGAAGGAAGATAGTCTTTAGGGGCAAATGTGGGTCCTGGGTGAGAGCCAGCAAGAACTGGGACCAGTCCTTTAAATGCCAAAATTTGAATCAGCTTTAAAGCAGATTATTCCCTAGAGCCTCCAATAGAAAAGCAGTTCTGTTAACACTTTGCTTTTACCTTGGTGAACTTTGTATTTGAATTAAACCTACAGAACTGTGAAATAATAACCTTGTGTTGTTTCAAGCCACTAAAATTGTGGAGATTTGTTAGGAAGCAATAGAAAGCTAATACACCATATTCATATGGGTTCATCTGTGTGTTAATTTACCATCTAGTTCAAGATACTTCTTTTTTTGACATACTTAAAAAAATTGCAGGTTAGTTGACCCACAATATGACATCAGTTTCAGGTGTATAACATTGACTTGACACGTCTACACGCTATGCTGTGCTCACAAGTGTAGCTGCCATCTGTCACCATACAACGTTACGTTATTACATACCATTGACTATATTCCCTACCCTGTGCTTTTTATACCCATGACTTATTCATTCTACAACTGGAAGCCTGTACCGCCCACTTCCCTTCACCCATTTTGCCCATCCCCCTCATTACTAGCAACCATCAGTTTGTTCTATTCATGGACCTGTTTTTGCTTTTTTTGTGATTGTCATTTGTTTTATTTTTTAGGTTCCAAAACCACATAAAATCATATAATATTTTTCTTTCTCTAACTTACTTCACTTAGCATCATACCCTCCAGGTCCTTCCATGCAAATAACAAGATCTTATTCTTTTCTATGGCTGAGAAACATTCCATTGTGTGTATATACCACATCTTCTTTATCCATTCATCAGTGGATGGACACTTGGGCTGCTTCCATACTGAAGATACTCTTTTAATATTTCCTGAATTTGTTTATATTTCCCTGCTAGGTAATGTTTCTTCTCCTCCTCCTCCCCCTCCCAGTCCCCCTTCCACCTCCTCTTTCTTTCCTTCCCTCTGCCCCTTCCTCCCCCTCCTCCTCTTCCTCTTCCTCCTCCTCCTCCTTCTCCTTCTTCTTCTCTCTTCTCTCAATTAAACTGCAACTTCATTGAAGATAGAGACTCAGGATTGGTTTACTATCATTGGTATGAGCTTAAAGTCAGGTGAAATTCTTCTCAGATCTGGATCCATCAATCTTGAGTCCTTCAAGACTTTGAAAGGCTGTTGATTTGGGCTCCATTGTTTATACACATGGGTGTATTTGTGAATATCTATTCTTCAAAATGAAGATTAGGGGATTGGATGCATGGACAGTACCCACATCAGTGTGACAAATATAGCGGCGGTGACACCATGCTTCCTCAGGGCTATGTGGCATGTGCGTAGAACCCTGACCCCTTAGAGAAGTGCAGCCTCGCTGTGGATATGGTAAGCTAAAAATTTTAAACCACAACCACAATAATTCCTCACGTCCTCTAATTTTTAAAAATGATTGTTTAAAATAGGCTGTACTTCCTCTACTTCCACATCCTGACACTAACAAATTGTTTCCTACATAATTGAAAAGTGATTCTTCACTGAATTACCCATTAACTGTGCTATTTTCTTTAGACTGCTCACAAAATAAATAAAACTGGAGTTTGAGAAAGAGTGATAATAAATTCTGTCACTCTACTAGGCTTTAGGTGATGGATTCCTGTTAGATGTGACTATGGATTCAAGGCGCTAAATGCTGTCTTATGCATTTTATTTGACCTTGTGTTAATATAGCTTGAAAGTACACAGTATCAAGATGTCTATTCCCCCAAATAAAAAGAGAGATTTAAAGGGGAGAAAAACTGGTTTGAAAATCAGAACCGAATAACTATGAAATGCATGTATATTTTAGTCAAGATTTTATGGAAAAAGAAATCCAAGAGAATATTTTCTGTTATGTAATAAATGCTTAGAATATACAAAAAGAGACAGATTGCCCTGAGCAGACTTGGAGCAATAATTGTGTGTATGCATAATTACCAAGCTAGAGAGAAATTTTAACTAAAGCATGAAATTTCAAAGACAAATAATTTTCTGCACTACTAGGACTATCTTCAATAATTTACGAAACCTGATAAACTCAGCAAATGGATTCAATGAAGTCAATATTACTACCCTTCCCCCAAAATAAGCATGTTCAACTCAAGAGTAATTTGGTGTGTTGTTTAATACTTGGTTAGCTCTAGCCTTTATATATTTTTTATCCTTTTACATTCAATCTTCTAGGATTTTATTATATTCTCTATTACTTAGAAATTTTATTATATTTTTTCTATTACTTAGAAAATTGATGAAATCTTAGTGGTTACCCCAAAATTCTAGCATATGTAAATATTTGCATGATACCTACATTT
The DNA here is from genome assembly GCF_053574225.1 of Canis aureus. Classification (NCBI taxonomy): domain Eukaryota; kingdom Metazoa; phylum Chordata; class Mammalia; order Carnivora; family Canidae; genus Canis; species Canis aureus. The sequence goes on along the minus strand of NC_135622.1, from coordinate 55,023,708 downwards.
AAAAATAAAATGTAAATAATAATACCTAAATTAGCCAACATTATAAATATCCTGCCTTGAAATTCGAGAAACTAAAATATTTTTTATTTCACTTACCCATTTCTTAGCTGGGCTCTGGGATTTGTTTTCTTTATTCCTTACAAATAAAATATTATTTAATTATTCAACGTTATTTAAATATTATATCTTTGGATTTGATTTTCCTTATTGAGGTAAAGGTATTTGGATTTTTATGATTTATCTTTCTATTTTAAAACATTAGGAAAAAATTAAAAAAAAAAAAAACATTAGGAAAACACAAACCAGAGTTTTAAAACTGTGCAGGCCAAACATATTTGCTGGCCAGATTCTCCCCTTAGGCTATGAATTTGCAATCTCCGATCTATGAGTTTCTTTAACAAGGGCTTTAAGGATAATAAAATTTCCATTGTGGAGAATTGAAACTAAATGCAAAATAAACCGCAAACTTTTTGCTAAATGGTTAATTGAAACAAATTTTATAGAGATGACATCTACTTACTAGTACAGCTATAATTAAAGTAAAATTCCAGTGTAATTAGCTATTATTCAAAAGGAAGTACTTTATAAATTCCTTAATCAGATATGATTAAAGAAAATATTTCTATTATGATTAGTGCTGTTTCTCAATGCTAATGATGCATTGGCAACTGGTTTTCAACTAAAGTATTATTTTGAAAATTCTCCATTTACATTTTTACTACCATTTTGGTAGCAAAAGTTAATATGATTCATTTAAATATGCCATAAATGTATATTTTAGTCCTGGAATACAAAAGTTATATCAAAGCACAGTTAAAATTAGACTAAGATTTTTTATTTTATTGAGAAATTATGATTTTCCCACTTCTTTCACATATTAACAGGGATGTGGATATTGGAGTAATATTTCATTAACTGTCAGTGACTTCATAGCAGGTTAAGTGTTCTCTGCGTTTACCATGCATATGACATCCGAGAAATTACTCAAACTCACTGATCTTCATTTTGTCATCTAAGATGGAGATAATGAGATTCTTTTCTTAAGACCTAGATCTAAATATTAAACAATTAGTACTGTGGTATAGCTAAGAGCACATAAAACTCACTAATAAATGTTAGCTTATATGATTATCTTGCAATATTCTATATAAGTAGTGAAATCTTTGATGATAAATTGCCTTCTCATTTCTGATAAGATAAACTGAAAAGTGAGGAGAAAATATTTGAAATGATAGATAAATAAGAAAATATTCAAAGAAAAAGTATGGATTTTTAAAATCCCAGTAAAATTCTGTTTATATCACCTATTTTTCAAAATATCAAGACAAATTATTGTAATTTCTTATATCACTTAAAAATCTGTTATCAGAATCACTTTCAATTTTTTTTATAACAAAATGTAAAATTGCATGAGAACTGTGATAATTGTGGTGGGTGTATTTTGAAACACAACTCATTATATTTTGTGTTTTTTAACTTTATTTGATGAAAAATTTTAAACAGATTGAAAACAACTAGCCTAGTCTTGTAAACACCCAGGTGCTTATAACTTGTATTTACTAATTAGTAAAATGAGCATTTTTTATATTTGCTTTATCTATTTTTAGTTTGCTGAAATCTTTTTTTTTTCCTTTTTTTCTTTTTTTCTTTTTAGAGAGAGTGCATAGCGCATGAACAGGGAGAGGAAGGGCAGAAGGAAAGGAAGAGAGAGAATCTAAAGTAGACTCCATGCTCATCCTGGAGCAGGGCTCGGTCTCACAACCCTGAGATCTTGACCTGAGCCTAAATCAAGAGTCAGATGTTTAACCACCCAGGTGCCCCTGAAATGTCTTCAAATAGAATTATCATATAATTTATCCCTAAACAATATATAAAATAATTTGAAAAGTAAATATTGAATTTTGATTTCACTACATTGTATAAGCTTGAGCCAGGCACAAGGTAAACAGCTAGTTTGTGCACAAACACATGAAAACTCCACAGTAGCAGTTGACAGTGCAATATTCAACTACAAATTTGTCAGGATGGTTACATTTATGCAATTTCAATAACCTCTGTAATTATTACATACAGTGCTATTAGACATAAATATTTGTATTGATATTTCTCTCCCATCTTACTTCATTCATTGAAAACAAAGTTAGCCATTTTATTACAAATTGTGATAAACCACAATATTTCATGTTACCAACCTTTTTGCTTACTTCTTTTTTTTCTTCATTTTAACAAAGGAGTTTTTTAAGTATACCTATTGTGATTTTTTTATTGTTTTCAAAATTTTAAATTATTTATATTTAAAGAAATAATATATTTAAAATTATAAAAAATATGCAACATGGAGAGCTCTCTGCCCTCACTATATCCATTCAGTTTACCTCTGCTCCTGAACACAGACAGGAATGTTCCACATTACCAGTTTATTGTTATATCAGTAGGGGCTAATCTGACAATTGAAATAATCTAGTTTTGGTTTTGTGGTTTGTTTGCTTGCTTTTTACATTTGGAATATAGATAATTAGTTGCAATGTTGCTTTGAAGTCTTCAAGAACAAAAGAAAGATGCAAAAAATATTTCTGGATATACTACACTTTTTTAAGTTATAGAGTATCTGGACCATAAAAATTAACATACTTATCCCAACTGGCACATATTAAACACTGTGTTTACACTGTGACACTGTACCCAATAAATATAGAGTAACATTATCTTTAGATGTTCATGGAACATTTCCCCAAATCGACCCTATGTTGGGTTACAAAAAAAGGCTTACATACTTCAAAGGATAGAGATCATACTAAATATATTTTCTAACTTAACTTCAGTGAAAACGAGCTAGAAGTCAACAGTCCAAAGATACTAGACAATATCTAATTGCTTAGAAATAAAGCAATAAACTTCAAAATAATCAATACATTGGTCAAAGAAGCAGAAAGGTGAATCACAAAGCGTTTTGAACTGAATGATACTGAACTTGAGGAATAAGCATTCATCCTACTTCCATTTTTGAGAACTAACTAAGTCTCATTGATAAGAAAAAAATTATTTGTAACATCCTTTAACAAAGTAACAAATTTTTAAAAAAATATTTTATTTATTTATTTATTTGAGAGAGAGAGAGCACAAAGTGGATGGGGAAGGGGCAGAAGGAGAAGGAGAAGCAGACTCCTTGCTGAGCAGGGATCCTGATGGGGGGCTCCATCCCAGGACCCCATGATCATGACCTGAGCTGAAGGCAGATGCTAACCTGACTAAGCCACCTATTTCCTCACAAAGTAGCAATTTTTACCTTGGAGACGATGATTGGAGAAAGAAATAAAAAACGAAACTGTTGTTAAAATATGTAGATACATACAGACACTTCAGTTTGTTTTGGAGGAAATCATATTTACTCTTCCTTTCCTAACCAGATGTTGGTTATGAAATCATCTGATGCTTCTTCCTGCTAGATAGTGCCTAGCTTACAGAAGAAAATCAATGAGTGCTTGTTTTATGAATATAGTGCTTTAAACTGGGTTACTATTTTCCCAAAATGCTGTTCGTTTTCAAAGTTTCATGTCTCTCTTTCCTTGTGTTCCCTGACCTTTGGCAGCCCTCTTTTTTCTAACTGAAAAATCACTCCTCCTTCAAAAACCTCACCTCGAATATCATCACTTGATCTTTCTATGGCATAGTGTGTGTAGCTTTGGTGGTAGGGGAGTAGTAAGAATGTAAAGCCTTACTGTCCTTATTCTCAATGACTCAACCCATATTTCTCCCTGGAAAAGTGGCATTGAAAGTTTCAGCATTGAGGACACCTGGATGGCTGGGTGGTTGAGCATCTGCCTTTGGCTCAGGGCTGATCCTGAGGTCCTGGAATGGAGTTCCACATTGGCTCCCTGCAGGGAACCTGCTTCTGCCTCTGCTTATGTCTCTGCCTCTCTCTGTGTCTCTCATGAATACATTTAAAAAAAAAAAATCTTGAAATAAAAAAGAAAGAAAATGTCAACATTTATGCCCTTCCTCGCTAAATTCATGAGTTATCAATGTCACTATTATTGTTATTATAATCATTATATTCTTTATTTTAACATTCATACATGCGGGGCTTTTAGTATACCTAGAGCAATGTGGTAGGTATTATATACAACATGACTTCCTTCAAATCATCTTCATTCAATCTTCTCATTCTCTCCCATTTTTACTGTAGACAAAATACCCCCAAATCCCAATATTTTGTCATCACAACCTAACAAGAATATCAGTTTGTTAATATATAAGTTAGCAAAACTCAATTTTTGGACCTAATTATACCTGGGGCTCAAATTGCATCTGATCCAGCTAGTGTATTTTAAAACCTATTACTATAAGACAGTCACTATGCTTGACAATTGTTACGCTACTATTCGATTTACTCCACAAAACAACTATGGATAGGGACTATGATTTTCATTAGTAGATCAATAATCACGTGAAATGATTCGCCAAGGTCACTGAGTAGAAATCCAATGTCAAAGCTTTCAAGCTGCCCTGTATGCACACTTGCATCTTTTCTAAAAGGGATAAAATAAAAGGCAAAAATGAAAAAAAATGAAACTTCCCAGATTAAAGTTAATCATAAACAATATATATCTGAAAGTCAGAGTGCCGTCTTCCAACGTGGGATTCCACATGTAGTATATGATGAAATGAATACAAAATGTTCCCTAAGCATGAGAACACAGTAAACACACCGAGGTGCCAAGTAGACTTAGCATTTGGTTATAGCTCATTAACTGAAAATAAAGCCAAATTATTTGTGATAGTTGCAACACTGTTTGTATAAGTAGGAATAGTTTCTTTAAAATGTCCTTTCTTTCAATTATAATTTTTCCAGTTGTATTGATAATTAACAGATAACATTGTATTAGTCCAAGGTATACAAAATAATGGTCTGATACATATTGTAGAATGATTACCACAACAAATTTAGTTAACATCCATCACTCAGATAGTTACAACTTTTTCCCCTGTGGTGAAAGCATTTAAAATCTACTATCTTGGCAACTTTCAAATAAATAATACAATATTAATTATAGTCACCATGCTGTGCATTATATCTCCAGAACTTACTTATCCTGTAAGTGGAGGCTTATACCTTTGACCCCCTTCACACCTCTCCTCCACCCACAATTCCCACCTCTGGAAACCACCAGTCTTCTCTCTTTGTTTAGGAGCGTTGTTTGTTTGTTTGTTTAGATCCCATATTTCAGTGAGATCATACACTATTTGTCTTTGTGTGACGTATTTAACTTATTTTACTTAGCATAATAATGCCCTCAAGGTCTATCCATGTTGTTGTGAATGACATGATTTCTTTGTTTTTGTGATTGAAAGATATCCCATTGTATAAATACCACATTTTCTTTTTTTCCTAGTTTGGTGGTTTGGTTTTTCTTTTTCTTTTTTTAGTTTTTGTTTAAATTCCAGTTGGTTAGCATACAGTGTAATATTACTTTCAGATGTACAATATAGTGATTCGATACTTGCATGTACCACCAAGTGCTCATCACAACAAACGCATCCCTTAATCCCCATCACTTATGTTAACTATCAGTGTGTTCTCTATTGTTAACATTCTGTGTCTTGGCTTGCCTCTCTCTCCTTTTGGCCCTTTGCTCCTTTGTTTATTAAATTCCACATATGTGTGAAATCACATAGTAATATTTGTCTTTCTCTAACTTATTTCACTTAACTCTCTAGCTCCATCAATGTTGTTACAAATGGCAAGATTTCATTCTTTTTTATGGCTGAGTTAAATTCCATGATACACACACACACACACACACACACACACACACACACACATCACCTCTTTGTCCATTCATTAATCAATGGACACTTGGACTGTTTCCATAATTTGATTATTGTAGATAATGCTGCTGCTATAAACATTGGGGTGCTATAAACATTATTTCTTTGAGTTAATATTTTTGTATTCTTTGGGTAAACACCTAGTAGTACAATTGCTGGGTCATAGGGTAGTTCTATTTTTAAATTTTTCAGGAGCTTCCATACTGTTTTCCACAGTGGCCACACCAGCTTGCATTCCCACCAATAGTGCAAGAGAGTTCCTCTTTCTCCACATCCTCACCACTACCTGTTGTTTCTTATGTTGTTGATTTTAGCCATTCTGACAGGTATGAGGTGATATCTCATTGTAGTTTTTATTTGCGTTTCCCTGATAAGTAATGTTGAGCATCTTGTGTCTGTTGACCATCTGTATGTCTTCTTTGGAAAAATGTCTGTTCATGTTTTCTGCCCATTTTTAAATGGATTATTCATTTTTTTGGTGTTGAGTTGAGTTTTATAAGTTATTTTTCTTTTTTTTTTAGATTTTTTTTACTTATTTATTCATAAGAGACACAGAGAGAGAGAGGCAGAGACATAGGCAGAGGGAAAAGCAGGCTCACTGCAGGGAGCCCAGTGGGGGACTCAATCCCAGGACCCTAGGATCACAACCTGAGCCAAAGGCAGAGGCTCAACCACTGAGCCACTAAGGTGCCCTATAAGTTCTTTTTATATTTTAGCTATTAGCCCTTTATCAGATATGTCATTTCTTTCATAGGTTGTCTTTTAGTTTTATTGATTGCTTTCTTCGCTGTGCAGAAACTTTTTTTTTTTTTTTATCTAGTGTCAATAGTTTGTTTTTGTTGTTGTTTCCCTTGTCTCAGAAGACATACGTAGAAAGAAATTATCACAGCTGATCTCAAAGCAGTTACTGCCTGTGTTCTCTTCTAGGATTTTTATGGTTTCAGGTCTCACATTTATGATTTTTTTAAAGATTTTATTTATTATTCATGAGAGGCATAGAGAGAGAGAGGGGCAGAGACACAGGCAGAGGGAGAAGCAGGCTCCATGCAGGGAGCCTGATGTGGGACTCGATCCCAGGTCTCCAGGATCACACCCTGGGCTGCAGGCAGCACTAAACCGCTGAGTCACCCGGGCTGCCTGAAGTCTCACGTTTAAGTCTTTAATCCATTCTGAATGTATGTTTGTTTATAGTGTAAGAAAGGGGTCCAGTTTCACTGTTTTGCATGTTGCTGTACCGTTTTCTCAACACCATTTGTTGAAGAGATTGTCTTTTCTCCATGGATATTCTTTCCTGATTTCTTGAAGATTAACTGACCACATAATTGTCATTTCTGGGTTTTCTATTCTGTTCTATTGATCTAAGTCTATTTTTGTACCAGTACCACACTGTTTTGATGACTACAGCTTTGAATATAACTTGAAGTCCAGAATTGTCTCCAGCATTGCTTTTCTTTTTCAAGATTGGTTTGGCTACTTGGGGTCTTTTGAGGTTCCATACACATTTTGGGATTGTTTGTTCTAGCTCTGAAAAATGCTGGTGATATTTTGATAGTGATTGCATTATATGTGTATATTGCTTTGGGAAGTATAGATGTTTTAACAATATTTGTTTTTCCAATCCATGAGCATGGAATGCTTTTCCATTTCTTTGTGTCATCTTTAATATCTTCCATCAGTGTTTTATAATTTTCAGAGTAGATAGAGGTCTTCACTTCTTTGGTTAGATTTATTCCTAATTCTCTTAATATTTTTGATGCAACTGTAAATGGGGTTCACTCTTTCATTTCTCTTCCTGCTGCTTCATTATTGGTGTATAAAAATACAGCAGATTTCTGTACATTGACTTTGTATCCTGTGGCTTTACTAAATTTGTGTATCAGTTCTAGCAATTTTTTGGGTCGAGTTTTTTGGGTTTTCTATATATGGTATCATCTATAAATAGTGAAGTTTGACTTCTTCTTTGCCAATTTGAATGCCTTTTATTCCTTGTGTTGTTTGATTGCTGTTGCTAGGACTTCCAGTACTATGTTGAATAAAAGTGGGAGTTTGAACTTCCTTGTCTTGTTGCTGACTGCAGAGGAAAAGCAACAGACTTTTCCCCATTCAGAATTATATTAGTTGTGAGTTTTTCATATATGGCCTTTATTATGTTGAAGAATGTTCCCTCCAAACCTACTTTGTTACTTTTTTTAATCAAGAATGGATGTTGTACTTTGTCAAATTCTTTTTCTGCATCTACTGAAATGATCATATGGTTCTTATTCTTTCTTTTGTTAATTTGGTGTATCGCAATGATTGATTAGCAAATATCAAACCACTCTTGCAACCCAGGAATAAATCCTACTTGTTTGTGGTGAATGATTTTTTAATGTATTGTTGGATTTGGTTTGCTAATATTTTGTTGGAGAGTTCTGCATCTTGTTCATTAAGGATATTGGCCTGTAGTTCTCTTTTTTTTTTATGTGGTGTTTGATCTGGTTTGGTTATCATTGTAATACAGGCCTCATATTTGGAAGCTTTACTTCCTTTCCATTTTTTTAGAATAATTTGAGAATAGGTAGTAAGTCTTCTTTAAATGTTTGGTAGCATTTGCCTTAGAAGCCATCTGGTCCTGGATTTTTGTTTGTTGAAAATTCTTTGCTTACTGATTCAACGTCTTGCTAGTTATCAGCCTGTTAAAATTTTCTATTTCTTCCTGTTTCAGTTTTGGTAATCTATATGTTTCTAAGAATTGATCCGATATTTTTTAGGTTTTCCAGTTTGTTAGTATATAGTGTTTCTAATATTCTCTTATAATTCTTTGTATTTCTCTGGTGTTGGTTTTTATTTCTCCCCTCTCATTTGTATACCACATTTTCTTTATCCCTTCATTCATTAATGGGCGCTTAGGAGATTTTTGTATCTTGACTATTGTGAGTAATGTTTGAATAAACATAAGAGTGCAGATATCTATTTAAAATAGTAATTTCTAAATCTTTTTAAATTGAATTAACCCAGGACTCCATAACATATTTCTTAGTACTCATTTCCAAATAATAACCATCCATCTTTTCATTTTGTTGACATTAAATTTAAAAAAGCACTCCAATTCTCAAAAATGTGTTGTTGTTTGGTTGTTTGTACTTCATTTATACTTGCTGTGACTTGAAACTTCGCCACAATTGTGACAGTACACTTGAAAAACTTGTAAATCAAATACCTACTACTGCTGTGAACTTGGAAAACATTCAGTGCCTAAAAGAGTGAACTCACTTGGAATATGCAACCTGCCATTTGTGGTATTTTGACTATGCACGCTTTTAACATGGAAAACATTTAAAAAAATAAAAAATAAAGAAAACATTTTTTTTTGTGTGTGTGTGTGTGTGTGTGTGCTAAATACATTAGTAGAAATATTTAAGATACTTAAGAAGATAGCTAATTTTTTCCAGGCCTGGATTGCTGAGACTTGTGATTCAAGCTATCCCTTTCTTGGGAGAAAAGTAACTCTAAAATATCTCATTTGGTCCTAGGAAAGCAATAAACTGAAAAAGATTGTTGGCAGTTTATGTTTCAAAATACAGGCTGACATTCCAGTTCCTCTCCTCAGACGGGATCAATGAATTTTCAAAATGGAAGTAATGAAGTAAAACTTCCTTGTTTGAGTAGTTTGAGTCACTGAGGAACTGACTTCTACTTCTTCAGTCTCTGTCAGCACAACTAATCTTCTGATACCAACTTTGAACTGGCCATATAAATCTTGACAAATAAAGAACACAGGAAAGAAAGCGGATCTTCCCACCCCCCTTCTTTGATTTCTCAGATATGACAAAACAGTCTGAGTCACATGAAACAAGTAACTTCTGAAAGTATATGATGCTGAGCTTCACAAATCTCATGGCTGAGCTAAGTCTGGATCCTGAACCCATTTTTTCATCTCCCTAACGGAGAATGCAGGGAGGTCCCTCTTGAGGTGGATGTCAGAAACTTCAGAGCAGATTCACCTGGGCATATGCTTAGCTTCAGCTTCACATATAGTCATTTGAAAAACTTGCTTGAAAAATAGGTTTACTAACCAAACCTTCCAAATGACTTCGAATGATTTGGAATCATACTCTGAATCACCAGTCGAGTGCGTTAGGTTGCTTTGCTCCATTTACATGGATGTGTGGCTTAATCTAAGGGTATCAGGTTTATATGAATTGAAAAGTAATTTAAAATCAAAGCCATATTTCCAATCCAATTATATAGTAATATAATAATAGTCAAAACTTTTGAGTAGCTTCCAAATAAGATTGAAGAACAGAGGCCAGATTTACACTCAAACCTGATATAGTGAAAAAACTGGACCACACTGACAAAATAATGGTTTAAAAAACATTGGACCACAAAATACAATAACCTCTCATATATGGGAAATAAATGATGTGAAGTCATAGTCTCAAACACAAGAAGAGAGAGTATGGATACAGTAATAACTCAAGACGTTCCCCAAACAAAGGGCAGACCTTTGCAATATCTATAACAATAGGGAACAATCTATTAGTAGTGCTAGAAAAAAATCAATGTAGTTCTCCTTGTTAAGAATTGCAAGCTCAATGATCAGTGTTGAAGGAATTAAGGGTACCCTATAGGTAGCAGATAATTCAAAGGTAACATTAAATTTCTCTGATCAGTATGACCTGTTTCTCTTATAATATACTAATCTTGAAACTATTCGCTAAGGTGATCTTTTCTATATTGTGATGTTATCATTAACTCCTACTGATAGGAATGGTAATGTTCCAAATCCTAAATGTACCCCTCCAGTTCTGAAAATGTAAATCTTATTTTAGGCTTTGTGAACCTGGGTACTCCAGGATGTAAATTTTATTAATTTAAAATTTTTATTTATAAAATTTTATTAATTTTATTAATTAGGGAAATTTTATTAATTAGGGAAATTATTCTTCAATTTATCCTCCCAAAATACTGTCAACAACTGTCTACTGTTGTAAGTCTTTACTCCACAATATATTCAGGCAGGAAGTTTTTTATTATTTCAGACTTTGACCCAAATTTCAGCGCCATAGTGCTTCTGGAATGTAACAGGATAGAATCTTTTATATTCTTCTGTCCACTTTAATATCATCTGACTAGAAAAAAATTCTATTTTTTAATAAACAAGTTTTTCCTTATGGATTTCTATTGTTCAATGCTGTGTGAGATGCACTGCCATAATTTTTATATAAATATAAAATATATGTTAATATATAAACAAATATGCACTTAGCACCTTTTATGTGCCAGGTTATGTTTTACATGCTATTTAGAAACTAAATGTGCCCGGTGTATCAGTCAGAGTACAAATATGAAACAGACACAGCATAGAAATTTGACTGAGGAAGATTTCATATAAAGCATTAGTGACTATAATTGGAAATTTGAGTAATGAGGCATTGGCTGATAAGAAGTGAAGAGAATTCTGAAAAATATAGGAATAGTAGATACAAGTAACAATCACTATGCCTTGAGCTGAGATGGTGTGCCCAATGAAGAGCCCCCACTCCCAAGCCTCAACTCTGAGATCCAAGCCTTACAGGAGATCACAGCTGTGGTCTTCTGGATGGTAGAGAAGTCACTGACATGCCGTGCTGGCAGAGCTTGAGTATACCTTGAGTATGGGAAGGTATCTTACCGGAGGCTAGTAAACCATGTGGGGAAGGAGATTTGTCCATAGGATGACCAACTGGTCATGGCTGGTCCAAGAATGTCCCAATTTTAAAAGAGAAAGTCCCATATCCCAGGGATCTCCTCAGTCTCGAGGCAACCAGGATGGTCAGCCTCTGAGTTTCCGGGGAAAGCTATGGCCACCAGGTGATGTTGACCACTGCAGACTGAAGGTAGAAAATACTCAGTTGCCAGGACCTGGTGTTGGAGAAGCCATCTGTGCTGCAAGCACTGACCACTGAAGAAATTATGTGCTGCAGGAGAGGAAGGCTGGAGAAGCTGATCATCTTGCAGGAGGCAGGCTCTGAAGGAGACAGATGAACATTCATTATAATACACGGTTACATAATTGTTTTTCTTTTTTTAAGATTTTATTTATTTATTCATGAGAGACACACATAGAGGCAGAGACACAGGCAGAGGGAGAAGCAGGCTCCCTGCAGGGAGCCCAATGCTCGACTCTATCTAGGACCTCAGGATGATGACCTGAGCCAAAGGCTGACTCTCAGCCACTGAGCCACCCAGGCATCCCCAGAATTGTCTTTCTTGTAATGAAAACTTTTAAGGTCTATTCTCTTAGCAACTTTCACATATGCAATACAGTATTATTAACTCTAGTCACCGTGCTGTTCTTTACTTCTCCACGATTTATTTATTTTATATTTGGAATTTTGTACCTGTTTATCCCTTTTACCCTTTTGACCCACCCTTTGGCCCCCACCTCTGGCAACCATCAATCTGTCCTCTGTACTGATGAGTTTGGTTTTTTGTTTTTGTGGGTTTTTCTAGATTTCATATTTAAGTGAGATCATATGATATTTGTCTTTGCTATCTGACGTATGTCACTTAGCAAGGTCCATCTGTGTTGTCTCAAATGGCAAGATTTCCTTCTTTTTTAAAGGCTAAATGATATTCCATTGTAGGCACACCACATTTTATTTATCCATTCCTTCATCGATGAACGCTTAGGTTGTCTTCATATTCTGATGATTATAAATAATGCTGCAACAAATATAGCAGTGAGTGGAGATACCTTTTCGAATTAGTAATTTCATTTTCTTCATATAAATACCCAGAAGTGGAATGCTGAATCACCTGGTAGTTCTATTTTAAATTTTAGGGGGAACCTCTGCACTGTTTTCCACAATGGCTGCACCAATTTACATTTCTGCCAACAGTACACAATGGTTTCTTTTCTCTGCATCCTCACCAACACCCATTATTTCTTGTCTTTTTGACAATAGGCATTCTAACAGGTATGAGGTGACATTTCATGTTTAACATTTTAAATGCTAAAATTAAATGTAATTCTGCCCAAGCTCTGATATAGGTGTGTGGACTATAATTATGACTGATAGCTGCATCTGACTGCAGGGAGTGCCTCCTTAACCTTAGAGAAAAACACTGAGCAGAAACATTATTTAGCAAAATCTGGTAGATTTGTATTTTACTTGCCTTGGAACAAAGAGATCGGGAATTTTGCTTTGTCTCTAATTGGGAATCAAGCACAATCAATATTTTATCACCACCTTTCCTTGTCTATCTTAATATTTCAGCTAATTGTTTCAGACAAGCCTGAATTAATCACCCCCACTTTAGGTTGGTTTTATCTTCAATATTATTGCTGGTTCTGACCACAACCATAAATAAATGTTCATACTGTGAAACAGGATGTAGGTCTCAAAATTATATTACATATATTATATTCCGGTTTTCTGTTTCTGAGTAAGATAGAGTATCTTATAAGGGAACAATGCTCCCATCAGGAACAACTAAAAAAGCTGAATAAAACACAATTTATCAAGTGTTGGTGGCATTGGAGAGCTGTGAGGAATAAAATGAGTGGAGAGGGATAAGATGCTTGTGAGGAAAGAGTCAGGGGGAGGTCACTTGGCTTTGTGCAGGGGCATTTCTCAGAGGGTATCTGCTGCTTCTGAGTGCAGGGCTGGAAGCTACACATCCGAGCTTCAGCCCCAGCAGAGAAGGACTGCTGGGGAATCAAGAAACCAGTAAAGCTATTGTGATCCTCAAGGACTGGAGAGACACAAATGAGAGTTGGAGGGTCTTGAGCATACAAGCTCCACCCCAGCATGGTTATGTGTGAATTCTGAAGCTGCACAGAGTGGAAAGAAAAAACAAACAAACAAACCTACTGAGAACAACTAAAATCAATCTATGGTGTTAGAAGCTGAGATTGCAGTTATCCTTGGAGGTTAGGGAATTGAAGACAGTTCAAGGGGGGCTTGCATGCTGCTAGTAAGGTTCTGTTACTTGATCTGAGTGATTTTTACAAAATATATTCACTAGGTGAAAATTTAAAAAAACTCAGCTGTTTATTATTTGTGCTTATTATTTCTGAAGTATTACACATATATACACACATATGCATCGAATATGTTTCATTATATAAATACATAGACCCATATATCCAAAACATGTCCATACATAAATGTTTTAGGTACATACTTGTATGCACATATGTGTGTGTGTGTGTACACAGACATATATACAACATATATTTATTTCTATTATTCTTTTGCATGGGTAAAACTATTTCTTCTCTTAAATGTTTAAAACTGCTTAAATAGTAGAAAATATTCAAGACTTTCAGAGACTATGAAATATGGGGGAAGGATAGCCCTCTATACCTTGACTTAATACAAATCATTTAGATGTTAATAAAAGTCAGTGCTATTAACGACCGAAAGTCACACATAAGTCCACATATTAAAATTTGTTACTGAGCAATATATCATCTTATAAAAATGAATATGGATAAGAAGATTACGATAAAATAAAATGTGTAATAACAAGCCTGTCGGTTGTAAGTGAAGTTTCTTTGGCATTGTCAACTGAAACGTGAATTTTGAAAGAAATTATAGAAGCAAAGATATTGTGGAAAGGTTAAATGGGGACAGTCCTTACAACTAAAGCCTTCCAGAACATTTCCTTCCATGGTAGACTCTCATAGTTATTTTTAAAGAGGAAAAGGGTGACAGAAATAAATCATTTTGCCCCAAGATTTGTTTACCTGCATCCATATAAATATACATACCTGTGCGGTGCATATTTTCAAATGTACAAGGACCGCACAGGCAAATGAGAGAGATGTGCAGCAGATCCAAGTCACAGTAACAGTCCTACTACTATGTTCTGACATTCAGATACATGAAATAATAATGCATCAGCATATTATCTCTAATGCATTTTCCTATACCTGCTTTCCTTTCTCATACACTATATAAATTTGAAAAAAACTCAAATATTTTACAATGCAAGTCATATTTAAGTGGCCAATATTAGTGAACTGGACAATATTCATATCATAAATGAATTTTGTAATACCCCCTTTTTTGCTAAATTATATCTAACATTTATGGAACCATTACTATGTGCCAGGTACTATTTTATGTGTATTAGTTCATTTTATCTATAAAAAAAGCAGCCCTATATCATATAGCTACTTATATCGTTTTATTTTAAAAATGCAGACATCAAGGCATGGAGATGTGGGGACGTCTGGTATTTGTCAAACAGCTGGTGAGTGGAAGTGCTGGGATTCTAGGGAAGCACTCAGTTCCAGAGTCTCTTCCTATCCCATGTCCCTACTGCTTCTCAAGATTAAACTGACTGGTCTCAGATGACAGCAAAATTTAAACTAACTTAGATACTGCAATCCAAAGACTACACTATTCTTCACATTTCGATTCAGAAAATTTTCCAGATGATTTCTGTACTTTATTTCCAACTTTCATTTGGGGAAATATTTCCTAGAGTTCAGAAGAAGGTATTTTGAGGCTTATGTTTCTCCTTTGTCTAAATTCCATCGTCTTTAATAGGACTTCATGAAGCCGTTCACCTATAGTGCTCTCCTCACTTCAAATCAAAAGAAACAGAAATCCATAATGGCAGCTTCCTGGAGACCATGGGCCATGAACACATAAAGTAGTGCAGAGTAAAAAAAAAAAAAAAGACGAGAAGAAAGTAACATCTTTACTTGATAACCCTCTTTTCCCTAGAGCAGATTGGCAACTATAACTCATTCAGCAGTGGTTGAAGTATGGTTATTATATATACTGTGAAGTACACAATTTCAACTTAAACAGGATTTTTTTTTTAATTTCAAGTTTGCTGATAGGACATGGGAATATTGACTGAAGCTTTTTAGGTCAAAATGGTAAGTATTATGATTCTCTGGAATAAGATAAAAAATGAAACTTGGTGTTCAAAGGAATAGAAGAAACTCAATTGCCCTTGCAGAATTGGGGGTGGGAGAAATGACATAGCAAGGGATATATTAAAGAAGGTGACTGGCATTGGAAGTGCACAAACTAAAAATAGGTCAAATGATTTTACTCCTTGAGCCAACTTCATTGCCTCCACCAAAGAGTGAGCCATCCAAGTGCCTTGCAATAAGGTCTGCACGAAGGGCCACCATGTGTATGTTGCTAAATACACCATGTGTATTTCCTAGTTAGAAGGAAATTAAAAGACAATAACTTGCCTAGAATGGACTAATGGCATTGGTTGTGAGCTTTCCAATTCCCTGGGAAAAAAGTACAAGCTATCTCAGGATCCTAGGAAACAACTGTTGAGTTAAAGGTTTTAACAGAATATGAGGATTTGCAAGACAAGGCAACAGGCTTTCCTAGGTAGGGAATAGTTAGGAGAGTTTGCAAAGACCTCTGAAGCTTCCCACTGTCCTCATGGTTGTGGGGGCTGAGGAAACGTCCATTATATATTACCAACTGCACACAGGAATGTATATGTATAACCCTCCAGATATATAAATATTCCCTGACTCCACAATCTCAGATTACAAAGTGCAAAATTTTGTACCAGGCAAACTCACTACCTGGTATCAGAGCATGAAAGCAGTACATTGAACTTAAGAATCAAGGCTCAAACTGCCCAAGACCTGTGGCATTTAACTAAATTCGGGCGGGGGTTTGGGGGGGCAGTGAATCCATGATTGGCCCAGGAAACAGGCATCCCACCAGGATTGAGTAAGCAGGCTTCTTGTAGAGAAAGCATCTAAGCCTGGCAGGCATATATATATATATATATATATATCTTAAATATGTATATATTTAAGATTTTTATTTATTTATTCATAAAAGACACAGAGAGTGAGGCACAGACACAGGCAGAGGGAGAAGCAGGCTTCCTACAGGGAAGGGAACCTGATGCAGGACTCGATCCTAGGACCCTGGGATCATACCCTGAGCCGGAGGCAGATGCTCAACCACTGAGCAACCCAGGTGCTCCCTGGCAGGCATTTAACTTATTATCTCTGTCCTAAGCAGTTGATATAATAAAGCAATGATATCCAGTTCACTACCTTGCAGAGAGAAAGAAGACTTAAAATCATTTTGAACAAAGTCTAAGGAAATTAGAATATTGATGAGGAAGTACATTAATATCTGAGTGACCACTATTCTTAAGGCTAAGAACTTTTAAGACTTTTAACCTCATTTTTATTCCTAAGAATTCTGTGAATTAGATGTCACTATCCACATTTTTTAAGTAAGAAAGATGAGATTTCAAGAGTGGAAGGAAATTGACCAACTCTTCAAGAGCTACTCAGTGGCAGACTCTGGATTTGTGCCATATTCTCTTCTCTAATGAGCTATGAGTGAATGCTGGGCTCTCATTTTGACTCAAAATCATGATCACTTGGAAAAAAATACATATTATACTTTTTTTTTTTTTTTTTACCATTGATGAATTAGATAATATTGTGAGAGGGAAAAAAAGAGTGTGGAATGTGGGAAATCACATCAATGAATTGTTTATCCCAGGTGTTCTCTAGAGACTAAATGACTTCCCGAATTTATTGGCTGCCTTGATTTCTCTTCAAAGCCTTAAAACTAATTTTTAAAATTGTATTTAGTTTCTAATTCTTCCTGGTGGAAAGTTTTCTCTCCTGTAAACTGATTTGCCATAGTCAGAAGTAGAAGAGAAAGACATTTTAACAAGCCTTTTTGGAAGGAAACTGGCCATTATACTGTTGAACTTTAATTATGCACATATATTGAGCTGGTAATTATGCTTTTACCAATCTGTCCTAAGTACAGCACACATGTACATATACAGATAAATGGGGAAGGGTTTTTATTGCATTATTGCAAAAAAAAGAAAGAATTTAAATTTTTATTCAGTAGAGGAAAAATAGTGTATATATATATATATATATACACCATATATATATTTATGTACATTATAATATATTTATACAATGGGATAAAATGCATCAAGTATAATAGATTACATTACACTAACATTGAAATATCATGAAAGCAGATTGTTGAGTGTACAACTTGTTTCAGAAGAAGAAATACAAGTTCCACTAACATAAAAAGACAAGGGTGCATTTAATGTATAAATTGTTGACTAGATATATTGCTTTTTACATTGCCTGCAGTGAAGAAACAGATTTTATTTCTGATTTTAAAATGCTGTGTTCCAATCCTTTTGTAAACCATAATAAAAATAAATAACTGATTACTTCATTGTTTATCATCAAAGAGAATATCCCCCAAAGAGGAAAATTCGTATAAAAAATTCTTAACACTCTGACTTGTGTATTCACCTCATTACAGACTAGAAATCAACCTTTTGAGAGCTGGTAAAGCTTATAGACTTTATTTCAAATAGCACTGAATTCAGAATCACTACAAACTACTTACTGAAAGGCATTTTACCATAATTAGTGGTGAGTGGGAGGGCACATGGAAAAGGATTGTTAAAAATCAGGTAAGATTAGCATCTATTTATTTTTTGTATATAATATTTTAAAAGGAGGAGTATGGACTTTTGATTGCTATTATCTGGTTTGGCATGCCCAGCTCTTATATAGAATTACATCTTTCAGGCAATTATTTTTCATTTATTGATATATAGATATTTATTCATCTCAATATATTCAGTGTAATAGGTTCTTTTCTTGAGCATGTAATCGGAACACTATGAATAAAGTTTCCATGTTTGCAGATGTATTTTAGAATATAAATTTCACTCTAAGATAGTTAACCCAAGCCTCTCCACGTTGTATATTTATCTTGGATCATAAAATCAGTGAGAAATGATACAGTGAATTTTAAAAGTCACTTGTAGTATTTATTTTAGTTGATGTAATCACTTACTGAAAGGTGCATCATTTAATAAAGGCCAAACATACTTGTCTCCCAGAAGCAGCTGCCAAGGAGTCCAGAAAACCACTTTCCAGCAATCACGGTAATGCATAACACCTAGATAGTGACATTTACTTTTTCTAAATATATAATGAGTATATTTTGCTGGACTCAACAATGAGTAGGTATGATATTAATGACCTGACTAATGTAATGCTCTGGGACTTTTGAAGATAGGACATAGGAAGGGCATTTTGAAATCTTCACATCTTATTTATTCATTGATTCCTTAATATATTCATTCCTTCACTCACTATTTGTTTATTTGTGTTAGCAACAATAATAAATGCCTGTTATGTTTCATGACTTGGATATAGTTATGAGGAGCCATAGCTCAGACTCTCAACCACAGTCTAATAAAGTAGGTGTGAACAGACAAGCAAATACTTATCACCAGATTAATATGTATATGCAAGCTCAGGATGCTCTGACACTCAAGCAGAGGGATATTAATAATCTTCCCTCATATAATTGTATGTTCTCTTATCGAATGAAACACCACTGATAATTATAAGACTTCCTAAATGTACATGTACAGTTTTGGTGTTGTCCTATGTTCCTTACCTATGCTATCAAGTATTTAATCAACACCATTTAGATATGCTATTGCTTCTCAAACATGATAAAGCAATGACATTTCCCTCTCAAGTTTTTGTCTTGTTCTTTGTTTTTCTATATTAGTAGACATTGGAAACATTCACACATTTGCTTGAGCCAGGTACATGCACACCAAACTTTATTCATCCCTTTGCCTAATGAACACATTGAATCAATGACTGAATTCAGCCAATTTGGTCTCCTCACTATCTCTCAAAATTACCTCAATACTTAGAGTCTCCTATCACCTCTCTCTCTCGGTTATCAGAACCACCCTTGAACTGTTATTACTCTGTCTCTAATGAATTTGGAACATGACCAGTGTGTTTTTCCCCAAAATTAAGATGTATTACATCCTGTTCTTTTCAAAGCATGTTAATGGTGTAACACTGTATGTTAACTAACTAGAATTAAAATAAAAACTTAAAAGAGGAAAAAAAAATCCCCCCAAAACAACAAAGAAACGTGTCAATGGTTTCTCATTGAACTCAGAGTAAAGTCTCCAGGGCATAGAATGTAAGACATTTTATGATCCAGCCCTTCCTAATCATTCCATAGTTGTCTCTCAGCTGGTTCTCCGCTATATGTTAAGATTCAATCAAGCTAAAATTACTTTTCCAACGCTGTCAAGAACTCTTATCTCTTGGCATTTACAACTAGTTTTCTCTCTGTCTAATGATTAACCTTCCCCTGTTCTTCTTTACTTAAATTCCATTATTTCCTAATTGTTCAACTTAGATATTACCTCCTAGGAAAGGATTAGCAGATTATTTAAGTTTCTTTATTAAGTTTTTTTTATATCCCTTTAGATCTAAGTATTTTAGTACAGTAGCTGGTACCTGTTACACAGTTAGGAGATAGTAACAACTATTATTATTTTATATTCAATGACTAGCCGTTTGATCATGTTAACATTTAAAACAAAAAGCCCTAAATCTCCTAGAGGAAAGTGAGTGAAAATAATTATCATTTCACTGAAAAGTCTTTGTAGGATAAAGATGCATGAATTGAAATTAAAAAAGAAAAATTGAACGTCAAAAATATTTTAAAGATTTGCTCTTTGAAAAAAAAAAAGATTTGCTCTTTGAAATTCACCATTAAAAAATGAAAAAGCAAGCTGGACACTTGGAGAAAATATTCCAACACATATGGAAAAGGACTTGTATCATAAATAGATAAAGAATTCTTACAACTCAATGGTAAGATGACAACCCAATTTATAAAATGGGTATTGTTATTAACAGACTTTTTGTAAAAAGATATGAATGGCCAAATAAACACATCAAAATCCACATAATTAGTCATCAGGGCAAGCCAATTAATACCACAATAAGGGACGCCTGGGTGGCTCAGCGGTTGAGTGTCTGTCTTTGGCCCAGGGTGTGATCCTGGAGTCCCAGGATGGAGTCCCAGATCGGGCTCCCGTGTGGAGCCTGCTTCTCCCTCTGCCTATGTCTCTGCTTCTGTCTCTCTGTATCTCTCATGAATAAATAAATAACATCTTTAAAAAATATACCATAATGAAATATACACCCTCTGGAATGACTAAAATTTTTAAGACTGAAAAAAAATACAAAAGTTTTGATATAGATCTAAAGTAGCTAGAACTCTCATCATTAATTGTGCTAATGCAAAATAATAAAACCATTTGGAAAACTTGGGGAAGTTTCTTTTAAGGTTGGACATAAACCTACACCTCCTTTATGGTTCAGTCATTTAACTCTCAGGAATTTACCTAAGAAAAATTAAAAAAAAAAATACATCCCCATAAAGATTTGCTCACAAATGTTAATAGGAGCTTTATTCACAGTAGCCAAAAGCTAGAAACAAGCTAAATGTCCCTGTGAAAGCATAAACAGAATGTGGCATATCTAAAATTGAATAATATGCAACAATGAAAACAGGTGAACGAATGAAATTTCCAGGGGTGTAACTCAAAATTAATTTACTGAGTTAAAGAATCAAGTCACAAAAGCGCATGTTGTGTATTATTTTATTTGTATAACGTTCTGGAAAATGCAAACAAATATAAAAAGACAAAAGGAGTTTTGCTGGAAAGGAGGAAGAGGGGTATGGTCTTGGCTCAAATATCAGACTCCTGCTTTTCTTATAATATTTTTATAGATTTCCTTGAGTAGGTATTGCTTCATTTGCTGTATTATGTTAGGACTATTTCTAGAAGCTTTAAATATTTTTTTTTCTTTTAAAATAATTTTCACCAGTTTCACTGGGAAGTGGATGTACAAAGCTCCTCATGCTGACAAGTCCAGAATTTGATCTTTTACGGGTGTTTTTAATATTATCTTAACAACATTAGCTGACTTTTTTTTTTTTTTTTAATAAAAGCTCTCAATGGATTGTAAGGGTGTTTTTCAATAATTTCCAGTTACTTTACTGTGCTATATTGATTTATTTTCCAGTGCCCAGTATACTCACATTGAAAAAAAAATTTAATTCACTTAAACTGTTCTCTTTTTCCCCACTGTCCATTATGTGGTTTCCTAATTAGAACTTTTAATTTTGTTTAAAAAAATAAAAAGCAAATATGCTAGATATGTGTCCTTCTACCCATAGCCCCCACAAGACTGTGGGTTATAATGTCATTTTCCTAGATTAAATTTGACTATGGCAGACATCTTAGCAGCATAATATCTACTACTAATTTGTTAGCCTTTCCAATCCAATTTGAGCAGACTGTAGTCCATGATAGAATATCCATTATTTGTTTTGTAATGAACTCATCATTGTATTTATACCGGTGATAGTTTTATCCTGGAAACTTGTAGACATGAAAAATTTTATATGTGCCTACTTGATCTTTTCCACTCATAGACAGAAACCAAATTGGCAATCATTTATTCCTTGATTCTTTTTTGAACATCAGAAATGAAGGTGGGAGTTTGGATATTTGCAAGTAGAAAATACATTAGTCGAAAAATTTTTAAATATGGAAAATATATAACAGTTCCTAGTTATTTTTAAAGATTAATTCATTTATTTTTAGGGAGAGGAGGGCCTGAGGGAAAGGGAGAGAGAATCTCAAGCAGACTCCATCCTGAGCAGGGAGCTTGATGCTGAGCTCAATCTCACAATCCTGAGATCATGACCGGAGTTGAAATCCAGAGTCGATCGCTTAACCAGCTGAGACACCCAGGTGCCCCAACAGCTCCTAGTTTTTAATTAACTGTTTGTGAAATACAAAATATGATAACTACTGCCTGAGTAGAATCAGTGGCAGGAAACTGTTCTTTTAAGGCTAGAATCTACGTGGATAATATAATTAAGATTTAATATAGAGATCAGAGATAGAATGAAGAATCTACTATAATCAAAGTTATGCAACTTAGAATTTAGAAATTGCCAATTCTATTTATTGAACACATACTATTTGTCAAGCAAGGAGCTAGCAAGGGACTAAGTAGTGTGTATAGGATATAATTACCTTATTTGCACAAGCATGTGAGGCATAAATCTTAATTACTGCATTTTTAGAAATATTCACAGGTAAGAAACTTGTCTGAATCCACACAAAGCTGATATATTGCATGTAACGCAAACTAAGAACATTAGCAAATATGTTCAAGAGAATGTGTTTCATGTAAGGTAGCAATGTGCAAGCCCCATTTAATAATGATGATGGTGATGATGGTGATGATGATGATCTGTGTTTTTTATCATTTGTCTGTTCGAAATATGTAAGTACTTTGTTGTATGTAAATTTAGGAATATACATATGTATGACATACCTACATAGATAAGGATAAGTTTATACTGTACAGAGTAGAGAGGAGGGATGCAAAACAAACGGAAAGTGAATAAAGTGGAACAAATATGGAAAGTGATCAAAGAAAGACTGAAAACAATAGACCAAAGCAAATTTTTGGATCTAGTTGTTAATGAATTGAGTAATACTATTAACTCCCTACTGAAAATGAATTGGCTGTAAAACCTAGAATGACAAGTATTTTAGAATCACAATTTTATAAAGTGTTCGAAGATGCTGGCAAACTTTTCTGAATCAAGTCTAAAAGAAATTGGCATAGTAGTTTATGTATTAAAATACTAATAATTAAAATCAATAGAATGCAATTTTTTTTTACAACTGAGACTATGTGCTTTTGGAGATAAAATAATGTAATGATATATGTGTACTAATGTCAGTGAGATCATTAACACTGCATTTTGTCCACTAAAATTTTCACATCTAATGTAATCAGGAAGTAGCGACAAGTAGATAAATTCCTTGTCTTTCTGTCTAAAATTAGATGGCAATTCTTACTGAGGCCACAGCAGCCACAGGCACTCGTGCATCCCCATTTTATTGTTTAGGTATAACTAATTTAAACTTCAGACCCCGTTCTTTAAAACAGTGACAATTTAAGGAAATATCATTTTATAGCAAAAGTCATTCCAGAAATATCACGCAGTGGATGACTTAAACTTTAAGAATTTCTAATAATTTTCCAATGAATATAAAAATTAGCAAATGTCAGATCATCAGTGAAAGGTCAGGCTTGTTCTGGATTTCAAAAATATACCTCTATACCCCTGCTGTAATTTGTCTACCTTCTAATTCTTTTAGAAACAAGCCAATTAATATGTTGTGTAAAGTACAATGCAAACCATCCTAAGGCCGGGGAGTTGATTTCACTCTCAGTTCTAAGGCTGCTACTGTTACTTTGAGAAAGTAAAAAAAAAAAAAAAAAAAAAAAAAGACTTTAAGCCATTTTCCAGCATCCTTGCCCAAATGGCCTTTGTGTTTCATTTGAGTATGATTCATGTGGAAAGGAGCTAGTATAAGGAGGAACTTCCCAAAATGATTGCTATTTCTTTCAGCACTTTAGTCATTAAGGTTCTGTTGCCTTTTAATCACAATCCCCAATATCTCCCCTCAAATCTTAAAAGAAAGGTAGAGACCCACGTATCATTATATGCAGTTGTCACTAATGTTTATCTACTATATTTCAGACGCTGTTATACACTTTATTTACATTCTGTTAAACCTAACAGTAAATTCACAGAGAGGGAAGGCGGATCCCCATTTAACTTGTTAAAGAACTGATGGTCAGAGAGGGCACACCATTTTCCCAGAGGAACGAAATTAAGAGCTGGAATTGAAACCCAAGTTTGGGTAATTTCACAGCTTATTTTCTTAACCCCTTTACCTGACACTTGTCACTTGGGGGATGGAGGTTGCTGAGTATCTGAACTCCTTCCAATGTAGAGAAAACTTTCTGTACTATAAAACTCAGTGGCAGCAAATCCTCTCTCCCTCAGTAGGAAATGAAATGCCTTGTTCTTGCTTTTCCAGTATCTCCTTCCATAGAGAAGAGGCATATGACCCAGACTCCACTCAGACTCACTTGCCCAAATTTGGAGTTGTGAAACCATGATGAAAAGAAGCAAAGATTAGGAGGGATTAATTCAGTGTTTGTGAAACTGAGAACTTCATGGTGAGCTCTAATAAATTGTTCATATGCTATGTAAAGGTGTCTTCTGGTTCACACAGAGAGACACCAAAATATGTTTCAAAAGAAGGGAGGGATTTTAGACCTTCTGAGTAAGAGCTCTTGTTAGCAGGCTAATCAAAGGGGGTGGTTTGTGGATAAGGAAAGTCTCCTCTTCTGGGACATCTACCTCAAGAGAAAGAACTAGATCATCCCTTCCTGTAAACAATGCTTGGTGTATCAGAAAAAAAAATCTCCTTTCATCAACTTGTATTTCTTTCGATAATAGTTCTGTGCTTCAGATCTTGGCTGAATAGATACTGCAAACCAGAGATGTGCTGCCAGAAACTTTTTTCTAGTTATCATCAATTCACAGGATTGTTTTTAACTCTCAGGTAATTTCGTATTTTTAACACTTTCTGTCACCCTTTATGAAATGTGTGCAAATAACAGCTGGGCTATTATTTTAATGTACATTGAAGCACACACAATTCATTTTTATGAAACAAAAACCACTGAAACATTGGAATCCTCACCTTCCCCTTGCCTCTGCCTATAATCTTAAAAAGATACAGAGCTATTAGAGGGGAAACATTTGCAGTTATGTTGCCTGAGCCATTTTGTCATCGCATTTCCAATTATGGGAGAAAAACTTAGTTGAGTTATCATCAAAAATGCAGGCTTTTAATAGATGTGCCAACAGAAGCAGTTTTGGGATTAATTTTTATAGCTGTCATTAGTTGCAACAGGACCTATCTATGGAAATCTTCCATTAATCTAGGAAGCCTGGTTGAAGAGAATCCAGAAATTTGAAAACCCATAATATAAGGAGTTTAAGTTACCAAAAGGATGATCATAAAAGTTTAAAGTTTGGGATATATTTTTGAAATATTCATATTATATTGTTAGGCCAAAAAAATAACATAAAAGGAAAAAGTCTACTTGGTGGTAGCTTTCTATTAGTATATAATATGTTCTAAATGCCATTACTAGAGTTTCTTGGGAAATTCTGATGACAAATATATTTGAGCATTTTTAATAGCAGTGTAGGGATTTGGGCACTTTCTGGGCTGCCAACACACAAGGTATCATCTCTTCATTTAAAGATGCAAAATCAAAGAGCTCCATGAGCAACTATTTATTGAGTATTATGATATTTAAAATGCATAACTTGATGACATGGAAAGTAGAGATAGCAATTAGATAAGGGAATAATCATGTATCTGTATGAAGAGACAAAAAAAAAACATAGGTGAGATATATCATTTGTTCTGGCAAGAAATACATAATCCGTCATTAAACAAATAGGTAGCAATAACACAAGAACCACTGAAGTTTTAGAAATCCCATTTCTTTCTCCTTCAGGGAAGGGAAATGAAACAGGAAAGATTGTCCATGAGTAGGTGGAAGTGCTTCATATAAGCACTTGGAGATGGCATATAAGGCAGTGAAATCACAAACATACATTAGAAACAGTGCAGTAGACAGTTTTGTCAGCATTTAGTTGTCCCAATTACCAATATTAAATCTAATGAGTCGGTATAGACTATTATATATTTTCCCTAGCCAACACCCCCAAAACACAGCCTTTTAAGAATTATTAGTATTGCAAGATATAATCTGAAGATTTTAAACTTAAGTGTTACTTTTTCACATTTTTTTTTCTCTTTTCCATGGTCTCTCACACATTAAGCCAGTGCATGTATTGCCCCAGGAAAAGTGATGATCCAGTCTGATAAAGAAATTACTCCTCAGTTTTAAATTTCAATGTTTATTTTTTAAGCCCTTGGCAGAAATGGTAGTGCTTTTGATATGCTCTTTTTTATTTGGGGTGTTTATTTTTAATTCAAAAAGAAGAGCATGCAAGGTAGATTGAGATGAAACTCAGAAGGCCTCAGACTATGGCTCTTAAACCATAAAATTGAGAAGAATTCCTGATAGCACTATCATTTTCCTACCTAAAGGAGAAAATAGGTTAGCCTCCAAGCATGTGTTAGAGGAGTGAGAATGAGAGAGGTCTTGAGTAGAATTTAGACATAGTGAATATAACAATTACAACCTCCTGCTTTGATTCATTTAGTCAAATCCAAAGAGATGCTCAAGGGTATGAATGGATATTCATAGATACGTTTGGAAGTATCCTGGAACATATGAGCTTCCTTTATAAGGTAAAACCTAGAAATAACACAAAATTGATTAATTTAGGATGGAATAATCACAATCTCTGAGTGAAATGCTTAAGGAAAGAATGCCTAGGTGATCCAATAGTTCTGAATATGATACAGGAAATCATCTTTAAGCTTTTCCATGTCTGCTATAGATTGCAAAGATAATGAGGATGCTGATAGTAAAGTGATGATGATGGTGAGATCAACAGAAACATCTAAATTCTTATTAACCATTTTGTAATCCCTCTAACTGCTCTGTAGAATATTAATTTTTATTTTCCGTATTTACAAATGGAGAAATTTTGTCATAGAGATGCTAAGAGAAAGCCTCTGGAACAGTAGAATCTTTGAATTTTTGATAAGAAAGACTCAACGTGAAGACATTTCTGGTAGCTGGTCATGATAGAGTAGAATTATCAGCAGCGGGTGAAGGAGAACAGAAACCAGCAAAAGGTTCAAAGTTTCAAAAAAGACTCTGGGAGATCAAGGATATCACAAGCAACTGACTCCCTTGGATGACTCATCATAGTTGATGGGGAAAACAGAAATGATTGGGTATCTTTGCTTAGTGGTCAGCCTGTGCTACATCTCACTAAAATAACCAGCAACCTCAAGAACTTAATCTAGTCAATCTAATACTTGATTTTGGATAAACAACTTAGATGTTTAAATAACAAAAATTTATTTCTCACTATAAATTCTTATCCATAAGGGTTAGGAGAAGATGTCTGCTGTTGCAATCATTTAGGAAGCTAATAGAGCAGCAACTGCCATTTTGAATGCTAACACTTGCCCTAGCCTGTTACCCACCATGGCAACCACAGAGTCCTATATCTTTGTGAGGATTCTCCTTCTCCATTATTTCCCCTTGTCACATCTGAAGTGGCTACTGGAGAACATTCCTTTTTTGGCATCCAAGCAATTTTCTCAACCTTCTCCTCCCTATAAT
The DNA here is from genome assembly GCF_053574225.1 of Canis aureus. Classification (NCBI taxonomy): domain Eukaryota; kingdom Metazoa; phylum Chordata; class Mammalia; order Carnivora; family Canidae; genus Canis; species Canis aureus. The sequence goes on along the minus strand of NC_135622.1, from coordinate 54,995,837 downwards.
ATAGCAGGGGTTAAAGGTCATTTTAATCTTCAAATAGTCACCAACCCACGAAACGCTTCATTTACTTTCCATAACCAATGTAGATATCTGCTACACGCTAACAAGTACTTTTATCACCTCTCAACCCCAATAGTTATTCTGGATATTTAGGCAATATATTCTGATAAGATAAACATACACTTTGAAACCAATATGACTTCACACCAGGTGCTGTATAAATTCAAATACAAATAAATATAGAACATGTCTAAAAATGCACTTGGGATGAGCACTGGGTGTTATATGGAAGTATTGAATCACTATATTGTATACTTGGAATTAATAATTGCACTGTATGGTAACTAATTGGGATAATTGGGATTTATTTTTTTTTATTTATTTTTTATTTTTTTTTAATTTATTTTTTATTGGTGTTCAATTTACTAACATACAGAATAACACCCAGTGCCCGTCACCCATTCACTCCCACCCCCCGCCCTCCTCCCCTTCTACCACCCCTAGTTCGTTTCCCAGAGTTAGCAGTCTTTACGTTCTGTCTCCCTTTCTGATATTTCCCACACATTTCTTCTCCCTTCCCTTATATTCCCTTTCACTATTATTTATATTCCCCAAATGAATGAGAACATATAATGTTTGTCCTTCTCCGACTGGCTTACTTCACTCAGCATAATACCCTCCAGTTCCATCCACGTTGAAGCAAATGGTGGGTATTTGTCATTTCTAATAGCTGAGTAATATTCCATTGTATACATAAACCACATCTTCTTTATCCATTCATCTTTCGTTGGACACCGAGGCTCCTTCCACAGTTTGGCTATCGTGGCCATTGCTGCTATAAACATCGGGGTGTAGGTGTCCCGGCGTTTCATTGCATCTGTATCTTTGGGGTAAATCCCCAACAGTGCAATTGCTGGGTCGTAGGGCAGGTCTATTTTTAACTGTTTGAGGAACCTCCACACAGTTTTCCAGAGTGGCTGCACCAGTTCACATTCCCACCAACAGTGTAAGAGGGTTCCCTTTTCTCCGCATCCTCTCCAACATTTGTGGTTTCCTGCCTAGTTAATTTTCCCCATTCTCACTGGTGTGAGGTGGGATCTCATTGTGGTTTTGATTTGTATTTCCCTGATGGCAAGTGATGCAGAGCATTTTCTCATATGCATGTTGGCCATGTCTATGTCTTCCTCTGTGAGATTTCTGTTCATGTCTTTTGCCCATTTCATGATTGGATTGTTTGTTTCTTTGGTGTTGAGTTTAATAAGTTCTTTATGATCTTGGAAACTAGCCCTTTATCTGATATGTCATTTGCAAATATCTTCTCCCATTCTGTAGGTTGTCTTTGAGTTTTGTTGACTGTATCCTTTGCTGTGCAAAGGTTCTTATCTTGTTGAAGTCCCAATAGTTCATTTTTGCTTTTGTTTCTTTTGCCTTCATGGATGTATCTTGCAAGAAGTTACTATGGCCGAGTTCAAAAAGGGTGTTGCCTGTGTTCTTCTCTAGGATTTTGATGGAATCTTGTCTCACATTTAGATCTTTCATCCATTTTGAGTTTATCTTTGTGTATGGTGCAAGAGAGTGGTCTAGTTTCATTCTTCTGCATGTGGATGTCCAATTTTCCCAGCACCATTTATTGAAGAGACTGTCTTTCTTCCAATGGATAGTCTTTCCTCCTTTATCGAATATTAGTTGCCCATAAAGTTCAGGGTCCACTTCTGGATTCTCTATTCTGTTCCACTGATCTATGTGTCTGTTTTTGTGCCAGTACCACACTATCTTGATGACCACAGCTTTGTAGTACAACCTGAAATCTGGCATTGTGATGCCCCCAGATATGGTTTTCTTTTTTAAAATTCCCCTGGCTATTCGGGGTCTTTTCTGATTCCACACAAATCTTAAAATAATTTGTTCTAACTCTCTGAAGAAAGTCCATGGTATTTTGATAGGGACTGCATTAAACGTGTAAATTGCCCTGGGTAACATTGACATTTTCACAATATTAATTCTGCCAATCCATGAGCATGGAATATTTTTCCATCTCTTTGTGTCTTCCACAATTTCTTTCAGAAGTGTTCTATAGTTTTGAGGGTATAGATCCTTTACATCTTTGGTTAGGTTTATTCCTAGGTATCTTATGCTTTTGGGTGCAATTGTAAATGGGATTGACTCCTTAATTTCTCTTTCTTCAGTCTCATTGTTAGTGTATAGAAGTGCCACTGACTTCTGGGCATTGATTTTGTATCCTGCCACGCTACCGAATTGCTGTATGAGTTCTAGCAATCTTGGGGTGGAGACTTTTGGGTTTTCTATGTAGAGTATCATGTCATCGGTGAAGAGGGAGAGTTTGACTTCTTCTTTGCCAATTTGAATGCCTTTAATGTCTTTTTGTTGTCTGATTGCTGAGGCTAGGACTTCCAGTACTATGTTGAACAGCAGTGGTGAGAGTGGACATCCCTGTCTTGTTCCTGATCTTAGGGGAAAGGCTCCTAGTGCTTCCCCATTGAGAATAATATTTGCTGTGGGCTTTTCATAGATGGCTTTTAAGATGTCGAGGAATGTTCCCTCTATCCCTACACTCTGAAGAGTTTTGATCAGGAATGGATGCTGTATTTTGTCAAATGCTTTCTCTGCATCCAATGAGAGGATCATATGGTTCTTGGTTTTTCTCTTGCTGATATGATGAATCACATTGATTGTTTTACGGGTGTTGAACCAGCCTTGTGTCCCAGGGATAAATCCTACTTGGTCATGGTGAATAATTTTCTTAATGTATTGTTAGATCCTATTGGCCAGTATCTTGTTGAGAATTTTTGCATCCATGTTCATCAGGGATATTGGTCTGTAATTCTCCTTTTTGGTGGGGTCTTTGTCTGGCTTTGGAATTAAGGTGATGCTGGCTTCATAGAACGAATTTGGAAGTACTCCATCTCTTTCTATCTTTCCAAACAGCTTTAGGAGAATAGGTATGGTTTCTTCTTTAAACGTTTGATAAAATTCCCCTGGGAAGCCATCTGGCCCTGGACTCTTGTGTCTTGGGAGGTTTTTGATGACTGCTTCAATTTCCTCCCTGGTTATTGGCCTGTTCAGGTTTTCTATTTCTTCCTGTTCCAGTTTTGGTAGTTTGTGGCTTTCCAGGGATGCGTCCATTTCTTCTAGATTGCCTAATTTATTGGCGTATAGCTGTTCATAATATGTTTTTAAAATCGTTTGTATTTCCTTGGTGTTGGTAGTGATCTCTCCTTTCTCATTCATGATTTTATTAATTTGAGTCTTCTCTCTCTTCTTTTTAATAAGGCTGGCTAATGGTTTATCTATCTTATTAATTCTTTCAAAGAACCAACTCCTGGTTCTGTTGATCTGTTCCACAGTTCTTCTGGTCTCGATTTCGTTGAGTTCTGCTCGAATCTTTATTAACTCCCTTCTTCTCTTGGGTGTAGGATCTATTTGCTTTTTTTTCTCTAGCTCCTTTATGTGTAAGGTTAGCTTTTGTATTTGAGTTCTTTCCAGTTTTTGAATGGATGCTTGTATTGCGATGTATTTCCCCCTTAGGACTGCTTTTGCTGCATCCCAAAGATTTTGAACGGTTCTATCTTCATTCTCATTAGTTTCCATGAATCTTTTTAATTCTTCCTTAATTTCCTGGTTGACCCTTTTATCTTTTAGCAGGATGGTCCTTAACCTCCACGTGTTTGAGGTCCTTCCAAACTTCTTGTTGTGATTTAGTTCTAATTTCAAGGCATTATGGTCCGAGAATATGCAGGGGACAATCCCAATCTTTTGGTATCGGTTCAGACCCGATTTGTGACCCAATATTGGTCTATTCTGGAGAAAGTTCCATGTGCGCTTGAGAAGAATGTGTATTCAGTTGAGTTTGGATGTAAAGTTCTGTAGATATCTGTGAAATCCATCTGGTCCAGTGTATCATTTAAAGCTCTCGTTTCTTTGGAGATGTTGTGCTTAGAAGACCTATCGAGTATAGAAAGAGCTAGATTGAAGTCACCAAGTATAAGTGTATTATTATCTAAGTATTTCTTCACTTTGGTTAATAATTGATTTATATATTTGGCAGCTCCCACATTCGGAGCATATATATTGAGGATTGTTAAGTCTTCTTGTTGAATAGATCCTTTAAGTATGATATAGTGTCCCTCTTCATCTCTCACTACAGTCTTTGGGGTAAATTTTAGTTTATCTGATATAAGGATGGCTACCCCTGCTTTCTTTTGAGGACCATTCGAATGGTAAATGGTTCTCCAACCTTTTATTTTCAGGCTGTAGGTGTCCTTCTGTCTAAAATGAGTCTCTTGTAGACAGCAAATAGATGGCTCCTGCTTTTTTATCCAGTCTGAAACCCTGCGCCTTTTGATGGGGTCATTAAGCCCGTTCACATTCAGAGTTACTATTGAGAGATATGAGTTTAGTGTCATCATGATATCTATTCAGTCTTTGTTTTTGTGGACTGTTCCACTGAACTTCTTCTTAAAGGGGAATTTTAAGAGTCCCCCTTAAAATTTCTTGCAGAGCTGGTTTGGAGGTCACATATTCTTTTAGTTGCTGCCTGTCTTGGAAGCTCTTTATCTCTCCTTCCATTTTGAATGAGAGCCTTGCTGGATAAAGTATTCTTGGTTGCATGTTCTTCTCATTTAGGACCCTGAATATATCCTGCCAGCCCTTTCTGGCCTGCCAGGTCTCTGTGGAGAGGTCTGCTGTTACCCTAATACTCCTCCCCATAAAAGTCAGGGATTTCTTGTCTCTTGCTGCTTTAAGGATCTTCTCCTTATCTTTGGAATTTGCAAGCTTCACAATTAAATGTCGAGGTGTTGAACGGTTTTTATTGATTTTAGGGGGGGATCTCTCTATTTCCTGGATCTGAATGCCTGTTTCCCTTCCCAGATTAGGAAAGTTTTCAGCTAGAATTTGTTCAAATACATATTCTGGCCCTCTGTCCCTTTCGGCGCCCTCGGGAACCCCAATTAAACGTAGGTTTTTCTTTCTCAGGCTGTCGTTTATTTCCCTTAATCTATCTTTATGGTCTTTTAATTGTTTTGTCTCTTTTTTCCTCAGTTTCCCTCTTTGCTATCAACTTGTCTTCTATGTCACTCACTCGTTCTTCCACCTCGTTCACCCTCGTCGTTAGGACTTCTAGTTTGGATTGCATCTCATTCAATTGATTTTTAATTTCTGCCTGATTAGCTCTAAATTCTGCAGTCATGAAGTCTCTTGAGTCCTTTATACTTTTTTCTAGAGCCACCAGTAGCTGTATAATAGTGCTTCTGAATTGGCTTTCTGACATTGAATTGTAATCCAGATTTTGTAACTCTGTGGGAGAGAGGACTGTTTCTGATTCTTTCTTTTGAGGTGAGGTTTTCCTTCTAGTCATTTTGCTCAGTGCAGAGTGGCCAAAAGCAAGTTGTATTGGGAAAAAGAGAAAAAGAGAGGAGAGAAAGAAGGAAAGAAAAGAGAAAGAGAAAAAAAAGGGAAGAAAAAAACGAAAAAAAAAGAAGAAAAAGAGAAAGAAAAAGAAAGGAGAAAAAAGGGGGGTGGGGGAAGGAAACAAATCAAAAAGCAAAACAAAACAAAAACAAACAAACAAAAAAAAAACAAAAAAAAAAGAACCACCGGGGAGTATCTTCTGATTCTGTGTACTTTAAGTCCCTTGGCTTCCCCTGGAACTTGTCCGTCTAGCTGGTCTTCTGGGGGAGGGGCCTGTTGTGCTGATTTTCAGGTGTTAGCAGTTGGGGGAGCTGCTGTGCCCCTGCCTGGTGCAGGGCTCGGTGGGGGTTGTTTACCCCGTGAGGCCGCAGGAGGAACAGCCCCAGTGGCGGGGCAGCTCTGGAAACCTGGATTCAGCTCCGGCAGGAACTCCGTCTGCAGGGCCTGGAGGCTCCGGGGCGGGGCCGCTGATCTGCTCAGCTGGGGCAGGAGCGTCCTTGCTGTCCTGGGCCCTCCCGGCCTCTGCCTGTCCCGGGGGAGGCCGGATCCTGGGCTGTGTCCCGGCGCCCTGTGCTCCGGGGCCTGCGCTGGTGGATTCGCGCTCCCGCCCCGCAGCCCCCTCCGCGGAGCCGCCGCCCGAGCCCCTCCGAGCTGCTCCTGGAACCGCGCAGGCCCCTCCGCACGGAGCCTCTTCCTCCGCCCGAGCCCCCCGAGCTGCTCCTGGGGCCGCGCAGGCCCCTCCGCACGGAGCCTCTTCCTCCGCCCGAGCCCCCCGAGCTGCTCCGGGTCCCGCCGTGCGCGCTGCAGCCCTTAGGGAGCTCGGCGCACTCTCCTGGGCGCGCAGTTGCTCTGTTACTGTCTCAGGGAACCCGAGGGCATCCCCGCCCTCCTGGGTCCTGCTCCCACTCCCCACGAGCCCCTTTCCGCCCGGGAAGGTCGGTGCAGCTCCTGCTCCTCCGGGACGGGGCTCTCCTGTCCTGGGGACACTCGCCCCGGCCTCAGCCCGGCTCCTCGCGGGGCCCCTCCCCCTCGGAGGCCTTTGTTCCTTTATTTCTTTTTCCCCGTCTTCCTACCTTGATAGAAGCGCGAACTCTTCTCACTGTTGCATTCCAGCTGGTTTCTCTTTAAATCTCAGGCCGAATTCATAGATTTTCAGGATAATTTGAAGGTTTTCTAGGTAGTTTGGTGGAGACAGGTGATTTGGAGACCCTACTCTTCCGCCGTCTTGCTCCTCCCCCGGATAATTGGGATTTAAAAAAACTTTTTTTAAATGGCTTGGAAATAATCCTGAGTCTTCTCTCCTGCAACGTGGCATCCTCCATCTTCTTTGCTAATGCTGCCATTCAACCTGTGACTTTCTAGTTGCTTTTTTGCCACTTGCTGTATGAATGTGTCTGTTTCAAAGTAGTCACCTTCAAATATGAAGGTATGATGAGGGTGATTTGCTGTGAGGATGATGGTTAGCATCGATGGGACTTTTTTTCTCATGTCTTTTAATCTCACCTATTTTAGGGTAGATAAAAGTCTTAGTTTGATCTGAGAGATCTTGTTCTATGCTTATTTGCCAAAAAGCAATTATTTACACTACCTTCTTTCCATATCAAATATACTGTCAATTGGTTGATACTTTACATGATTATTATACTATGATTATCATATCAGTGTGACCGTAGGCATATTGTTCTAATTAAGAGATTTTTTTTTTCCAGTTCACTGACTGACTCTATTTTAAGTTCTCTAGAAGCAAAGATAAAGGTCAATTTTAATGACGCCACATAATGAGGTACTCAAATTATCCCTTTTCACCAAACCAAACAAAGTTATGTCTCTAATTCTCTTTCTTCTTAATATGATGTATTTGCACATAGAATACCCTGGTTTGGAAGATTATGACTATTATGTACAAACTACCTGATTGTCAGGCTGAACTGGTCAGTCCTGTTTCTTTCCAGAAGGCTCAAAAGGTCCTCAAAATAATAGAAACCTGATTAATGTCAAAAAGATACTTCAGTATACCTGCATGAGCACATTGTCTTAGGCAATGTGATACACAGAGAGTGTTGAATTAAATACATATCTGCTGAAGAAAATTAAACTGGGCTTTCTGTTTCATTAGAAAGTAGAGGCTGCAATTTTCTACTCAGACTGCCAGGAACTCCACCAACTTTAAAGAGAGAAGAAAGCACTTTTAGAGAAGATGCGTTTTAAAGGTAACACAGCGAGTGGTTCAACTAGCGTGGATATAAACACATTGAATGGGTTTGATTGAGCAACTTCCTTAGGGGAAATTCCAGCTTTCAGTTCTCCAATGGTCTTCAAACACTTAGAGTTTAGAGGTCAGAAAGAAGAAAAACTTAGCACTCAAGCAAAGTAATCACAGTTGTCTTAGCAGCTGGAAGTATGCGAACAAGTGCACTGACATTTACAAATCCTTTGATTGCTGGAGATGATTAGGTGACCTTGTTAGCCAGAGAAATTCTTCCTGCTTCCTCTTAGCAACTGGATGCAAAACAGCCATAGGCTTTACCTTCACTATAGCGAAATGCAAAGTGGAAGAGGTAGGACACACACACAGCGCTACATTCCTCAGAAGAGGCATTTAAGTGAAAAAAAAAATTAATTTGTTAAACCTCTCGTCATTTCCTGAAAAAGGCCACAGCCAATAATTTCAGTACAGAAATTATTATGAAATAACACTCTACGAACGTTTGTTTTTTTTTAAGGAGGTATAAAAGGCAGATTGTGTAGGTCTAGAAAATATATGCATAGCAGAAAGGAAGACAAATCCTAAATTAAGAAAAGAACTCCTATAGTCTGACTTTGACAGTTAAATTTAAGAGACAGATAACCCTAGCATTTTTTCCCACTTACATCTCCAGCATAAGAGGTAATTGGAGGCAAGAGAGATCTTACTATTCTCTCTTTCTCCTCTGAGAATTTCCTTCCTCTGCAGCAAATTTTATCCTTTACTTTTTCTTCCCAATTTACTATCAATCCCTGGTTTATATAGCCTGTTTAAGTATGCGTTCAGGAAAATATGCATCCATCATTTAATCTTTGTTGTGAATATAAACCAGACTCTTATTACTCCTAGAAAATGTCGGCCTTTTAATCTTTAATCTGATTGTGGAATAAAGAAGTCAGTTGAATTCCGGGATCCATGAAAAGATTTCTGGGAAAAAGATAGGGGAATACTGACACGTAGATATAAGAATTCTAATGCTGTTTTGTTAATTACACACAAGAGCAGGTCTGTCCATGGGAAAAGCGGGTCTAAGTTGATGCCTTCATCAATAGCAGAAATGTGGTCATGCTGCTGTGAAGAGAATGCAAGCAGGAAATGTCAGCTCACTTACTGGAAGACGTGTACCAAGGAGTAGACCCAAAAGGCAATCACCTAGACATCCTTCACTAAGAAGTTAACTAGGCTGACTTTGAATGTATCCATTCAAAATCTAGAAGTTAATAAATCAAAGCACCAAAGTAGGGTAGGAACTGCCTTCTCAGGTATCCTACTTAGCTTAAGACCCACCCTGGCTCTACCACTTACAAATTTGTGAGAAACATGGCAAATTATCTAGCCCCCGTCTCTGTGCAAGTCATGTCTCTTGCAATAACTTGTAAGATTGTTAGGTGAATTAGATGTGATCACACATAAGCATGCCTGTCATATACTGTTTAAGAATTCACACATTTTCTTCTCATTCCCTGTTTTAATTGGGTTTATATTTAAACATGAAGCAGATGAAGAAAGAAGTTTTTTAAGACAAAGTCTTCTAATACTAAGGAGCAAGGCCCTGCTAGTGTACCCTCAAGTCATATAGTGAAAGTCATACTTTAGTGTTTTAGCGAATATGCCAAAGATTTCTTTGGCTTGTTTTATTTAAATGGAATTTAATTACAATTTGTGTCATGGATCAGAAAATCGCTAATTTTTTCATACCCATAAAATCTCTGAAATGATTAATTTTGTTTATTTTTACTCATCTGTATCATTAAATCAGATAGTTTCAAAACTGATAGATTGGCATATTTATTCTTATGAATTTTCACAGTTTATTGTAAATATATAACTGCTAACTGTGATCACTAGCACAATAAGACTACTTAGAAAAAAAATCAGAATTCATGCTGTTCACACTATTTATAGAAGAGCTGGGTATTCACTATTTGTGGGCCATTCCTTAGAATGGTATTTGTGTTTACTTTAGGGTATAGCTCTGTGATTTGGAAAGGGACTGTGATGGGGTGCCTTTAATCTCTGTTAGTTGAGCATCTAACTTCAGCTCAGGACTTGATCTTGGGATTGAGCCCCACATTTGGCTCCATGCTCCACAGAGAGTCCATTTGTCCCTTTCCACTTCCATCTGCTACTCTCTTGACTCATGCTCTCTCTCTCAAATAAATAAATACAATTCTTAAAAAAAGCAGAGACTTTGAACTTTGGAAGGGACCAATTAAAAAAAAAAAAAAAAAGCAAAGGGACTTTGAATTTGCCAAAATGTTGTTTCAAGGATAGATGATAACCCATTGCTATGACAATCAACATATGGGATTTTCAAGCCTATAGATATGTTTCAGGTTAGATTGATTAATGAAAAGTTCAATATTTGGATAAAGACAAGAGACCTGATACTCTAATTACTAACGGCAGCAGTATTGTAACCATGAATGGAGCTACACAATTAAAAGGTCAAGCCAACGTAAACAGGTGCAGAATGCTAGAGAATTGGAGTAAATCCCTTTACCGGACATGCCTGAAGATAGCTCTGCTTCTAGATTTTCCATTTGCAATAACCTGATAAATTCACTTACTCTATAAGCCAGTCTGAGCCTGGTTTTCTGACACTTGCATTTGAAAGAATCCTTCATCCAGCTCAAATTTAATAACACTTTCCTCAAATTTATTCTGAAACTACTTTTAGAACTTCTATTCTTTCTTTCATATTATTTTCATGGTTTTCAACAAGTTGAAGTCTAGACTTGTAAACTTGCTTTTCAAGGGCATTAACAATCTAACTGTAGTTACTTTTCACCTTCTGCTCTTTTATAGAAAAATCTGTGCCTCAGCTGAACTATTTTATCAACACCTCTAGCACATTTCAGGCACAGTCCCATCTTAACATTGTGCATTTCCTCTAGCACATAGAATGTATTCTTAAAGGGCTTTCCCTCTCAAATCCCAGACCACGCCCTTTCTATAAACATCCCTCTAATGTCCTTTGTGCATACTGAATCTTTCAAATACGGGGTACTTATTCTGCATAGAGCATATTAGTCAAATACCATTTCACACATACAACCCCAGTTATTAAGGACTGTTAATTTTGTTATCATTTTCTATTTTGCCTAAAACAATTCTATGTACGTCAAAACAACTTTATTGAGTTATTTAATTTACATATGTGCTTTTTTGGGATTCATTTGAAATGCAAATTGGAGTGTACATTGATGCTACTAATTAAATGATTTTCTGAAATTTCATGTAGTTCTCATGCATTTTGAGGTTATATAAGTTTTGTTGTGTTTTCCCCTGATTCAGTAACTATTAAGAATTTAGAGTTGTCTAAACATAATAGAAAAATTAAATAACAGAAATCAGGAAAATAACTCAATTGAGTAGGCTGCTCAGTGGGGATGGGAGAGTTTTTCTAAGACAGGGTGTCTATGTGGCTCCTTAGCTGAGGAAAGTTCTGGTAGTCCTATTGTACTGGCATTCCATCTTTGTTAAATTTATTCTAGATTTTTAATTTTAACAAAATAATAATGAAAAGTTGCATTAAAGTAAGCTAAGGTGGATTTGGAGAACTTCCTTGCCATCTGTTAATTCATCAGATTCACGTTCAGTAAAAGGGCTTACTCTTTGGAACATAGTTTAATCTGAAAAATGACCAATAGGAACTCAGCTCCGTTTTCATGAAACTTTCACATGGAATCTAACTTAGCCCCTTCTCTTTATGTAATAAAAAATGCAGAATACTCAGACACTGACAATTATGGACAGAGATTTCTTTCTAGTCTTGGGCAGTAATAGAGGAAGTGCTCAATACTATGGTCTGCCAGACATTACATGTACCAGCAAGTTTTGCCATAGTTGATGCTAATCTTCCAGCAAAACTAAGCTTTCATGTCAATGTAGTCAATGGGAAATGTGGAAAATTCAAGATTAAGAATATAGAAAGCAAGTATAGAAAGCAAGGGCTGAGAAGTATATCCAGAGACCTATAGAAGCTCATGTAATATGCAGTGAAAGTATATATTGATTGGCTTATCTTATTTGGCAATGCTTCTTATTTATTTATCAGTTGCTTATGCGTTTTGCAATAAAAGTTTTAAATAAGAGCAATATAGCTTTTAGCAGCAGTGGTCAAAAAAGTAAATATTTAATTAAAAATAATTGAATTTTCATTCTTCAAGAAGGCAGATAATGAATCTATAATTTGCACAAAATACAAGTTAAATTTACTTTCCATGGTGGAGTTAGAGTGTTATTACTGATAATACAAAAACTATCAGACACAACATTGTTGAAAAACATCAGCATCTATTTCAGAATTAGTAGAAGCTTTAACAAGATGTTATCAAAGATGTACATGTAGAATTTTTTAACATGCAGAATTCAGAAGATGCATTTATATTTTATTCTATGAAGCATGCCTTTGCATTTAAATCAAAAGCATTTCTAAACTAGTTTTGTTCATTTTGGATTCCAGAGTGTCCTAGGTAGAAATAAAAGGTGCTATTTTTTGTCTCTATTAGCAAAAGAGAGACTTTATAAACAGTTAAATAATACTAGTGTCATTAGATGCTTCAAAAAAATTAACTAATTCTAATAATGGCTTAATTTGTTTTTTCAAATGGCTCATGAAATCCAAGTAACACTTTTAGAATTTTAGTCTGGAAAAGATTAAATGGTTGATTTATTATAAATGTTGTAAAGTCAGTTAAAAAGCATATATACTTATTTTTGTATTTATATTATGAAAACAATCTTTAGTAGAACACAATGTTGGCTCCCTTAAAAAAAAAAAAAAAACTATGATATTCATCATTCTGACTGACTTATTTCACTTAGCATAACACTCTCTAGCTCTGTTCGTGTCTTTGCAAATGATAAGATTTCATTATTTTTATGGTTGAGTAATATTCCATTGTATTTAATGTTCCACATGTTCTTTGTCCATTCATCAATCAATGGATACTTGGATTACTTCCATAGTTTGGCTACTGTAGATAATGCTGCTATAAACACTGAGTTAATATTTTTGTATTCTTTGGGTAAATATCTAGTAGTATAATTGCTGTATCATAAAATAGTTCCATTTTTAATTTTTTGAGGAAACTCCATACTGTTTTCCATAGTGGCAAACACCAGTTTACATTCCCACCAACACTTCGAGAGGATTTTCCTTTCTCTACATCCTCACCAACACCTAGAAACAGACTTTTTTTTTTTTTTTTAAAGATTTGCTTATTTATTTTAGAGAGAGAAAAAGTATGTGAGCAGGGGAAGGGGCAGAGGGAGAGGGAGAGAGAGAATTTTCAAGCAGACTCCCCACTGAGCACAGGCCATATGTTGGGCTCAACCTCATGACCCTGAGATCATGACCTGAGCCAAATCCAAGAGTTGGATGCTTAACCAAATGAGCCACCCAGGCATCCCAAAACAGCCTCTTAATCATAGAGAACAAATTGATGGTTACTAGAGGGGAGGTTGGTGAGGGATGGGTTAAACAGGTGATAGTGATTAGGAGTGCACTTGTGATGAGCATCCGATGATTTATGGAAGTATTCAATCACTATATTGTGCTCCTGAAACTAGTATTACACTGTATGTTAACTAACTGGAACTTAAATAAAAACTTAAAAAAAAAACAAAAAAAAAAACAGAACCCTATGTAGCACAAATGAACTTAATTTCAGCGAGTACAAAAAGCTGACACATCCCAACAACTTAAAATTCTGATGGTCAAGATTAGAAAGAAAGATTATTATTTACACAGAGTAACTAAACTAGAGCTATTTTGTGAACATTTGTGATGTGGAACATTAAAGAGGAATCAGAATTTCAATTCTGGCCTTGTCTTGGATTAAGTTTGCCCTTATACTATGGACAAATATAAATTGGACATAGCATAGGAGACAGAATTTTAAGACTTTGTTAGAGGGAAGTACAGAGATTGTGGAGGAGAGGGCAAAATAAAGATGTGAGCCCTGTGACCAACCCAGCCTCCAGCCTTAGTGCATTCTGGAATGATGACATCAAGAGGATCACAGGCTGAACAAAGCCATCTTCCTGAGTGAGGAATAATGAGATTGGATTTTGAGGAGAATGAGTGACTTGTGTTTGTGGAAAGAATACATGAGATGATGGAACTATATAGAAAAGAACCCCAGAAATATAACCCCAGTCTCTTGATGCTGCTGTGGAATACTAACCAGTTTATGCCAGAGCTGGAGTTCCACAAGACCAAGCAAAGAGGTACTGGTGAGTGTAACTGGAACAGTTTTTAGACCTTGCACACTGCTGAAAAATATTCGAGTTTCAAGTAACAACAGGAAAGAGATCTTAAATACCCAGGGCATTCAGGGGATTTCTCATGAGGACAGTGCTTCAGCAGTAGAGCTAAACTAGCTTGACAACAAAGCCCTATAAAAGCTTCAAAGCAGCAGTAATCAAACTACCTACAAATAATTAACTGCTAACCAGAACAAACTATGGCAGAACTCAAACAAATAAAACAAAATATACTCCTGAATGATTAAAATTCACAATGTGTGTGTGTGATTATATTATTTTCCTTAATATTTTATTTATTTATTCATGAGAGGCACAAAGAGAGAGGCAGAGACACAGGCAGAGGGAGAAGCAGGTCTCCTGTGGGGAGCCTGATGTGGGACTCGATCCCAGGACCCCAGGATCACACCCTGAGCTGAAGGCAGATGCTCAACCACTGAGCCACCCAGGGATCCCCATTATATTATTTTTAAAATATTTTATTTAACTTCAATTTTCCAACATATAGTATAACACCCAGTGCTCATCTCATCATATGACCTCCTTAGTGTCTGTCACTCTGTTACCCCATCCCCCCACCCACCTCTCCTTCTATAACCCTTTGTTTGTTTCTCAGAGTTAGGAGTCTCTGATGGTTTATCTTTCTTCTTCTTCTTCTTCTTCTTCTTCTTCTTCTTCTTCTTCTTCTTCTTCTTCTTCTTTTTTAAATCTTTCTCTCTAATTTTTCCCCACTCCGTTTTCTTCCTTTCCCTTATAGTCTCTTTCAAAAGTTAAAAATGTAGAGAAACAAGAAGGACCCAAAAGCGAGTGGGGGAAAATCAGACAAAGGAAGGAGGCTTAAAATTAAAAGTGATGACAGAATTAACAGATAAGGATTTAAAAATAACTATCACAAATATATTCAATAAGGGGTGCCTGGGTGGCTCAGTTGGATAAGCGTCTGACTCTTGATTTCAGCTCAGGTCATGATCTCAGGGTCATGAGATCAATCCCCGATCTTGGGCTCCTCACTGGGCATGGAGTCTGCTTGAAGATCTTTCTTCCTTTACCCTCCTTTCTCCCCATGCATGAGCTCTCTCTCCCCCCTCTGAAAAATCTATATGTAAATATAGATATATGTTTCAATAACATTAGCATCATAAATGTAGTCCTGTAAGTATATATAGGCAAAGCCATGGAAGATCCATAGTCGATCAAATATACACCTGGAGTTGAAAACTATTGTCACTAAAATGAAAAGTTTCCTAGATAAGTTTAAGAACTGATTGGGCGGGGATCCCTGGCCTGCCTTCCGCCCAGAGTGTGATCCTGGGGTCCTGGGATCAAGTCCCACATCAGGCTCCCTGCATGGAACCTGCTTCTCCCTCTGCCTGTGTCTCTGCCTCTCTCTCTCTGTGTCTTTCATGAATAAATTAATAAAATCTTTTTTAAAAAGAAAAAAGAACTGATTGGACACCACAGTAAAAAAACATAAAGTGAGCTTGATTTCCTGACAATATAAACTATGCAAACTTGAACACAAAAACTAAACGACTGAAAATAAAATAGACATAGTGACATGTGGCACAGAGTATGTCCACCATCTGTGATTGCAATCGTACAAATGGTGGGAGTCAAGGGTGGGGAGAGAGACACTGAAAAAAGAAAAAATTTTCAATGTTAATGGAAACACAGGGAACTAAAAGGATAGTGTTTCTCCTACTATGAGAAAAGGGGATTTTTCTCTGTTCTGTTTTTGTTTTTGTTCTTGTTCATTTTCATTTGGCTTTCTCCTGACACGTAACGCCCCTCTTTCATCTGGCCTGAAAGTTTGTCCCTTCAGATATTTTGAGTTTAGCTCTTTTTTAGCCTGCTTTCATATTCAGGTTAAAAATCTGGCAGATTCTGTGGGGGGCAACTTGTTTGTAGAGTCTTGTCTCTTAAGCATCAAAATAAATAAATAAATAAGTAAACAACAACAACAACAACAAAACTAGAGAATTTCATTCTTGTTTCCAGCCTGCCACATTCATAAATGGGTCTAGCGTTTGGCAAAGCACAGCAGGGGAGAAGAAACCCGAGAGTTCT
This sequence comes from Canis aureus, assembly GCF_053574225.1. NCBI lineage: Eukaryota > Metazoa > Chordata > Mammalia > Carnivora > Canidae > Canis > Canis aureus. Next base: position 54,979,825 of record NC_135622.1, on the reverse strand, counting down.
CTTCTTCAGGTTACAAGCCCCTGCAGCTGTGAGGTAAGGCCCATTGCTGCCTGTTTTCCCCAGCAGGACACTTCTGTCATTGGCAGGGAACCAGATCCTTGGTCTTCACCAGAACTAGAGCAAAGTTCTCCCAGGGATGAAAATGGCCAATCAGCTCAGCTCCGCAAAGCAGTGCGCTTCCCTATCTAGAATTTTACTTCATGGAAACTTCTTTGCAACCATGGCCATTCAGTGTTTTTAACCAAATGGATCATGCAATTCATTCCTTTCGTTTTAACTTTTTTGCTCATCTGTCTGTATTTATTTGGATGCAGTGGCTTCCCAGTATCTAGTGTATCTCACTCAGAAGCAACTGCTTGTCCAGGCATTTTTACATTACTCTAGAATATGGCTATTATTATCATTATTTCAAGTTTCCAAAAGAATTAACTTTAATCTGTAAACACTGATTTAAAAGGGCAAGGTGATTGCAAATGAACTAGGAAAGACTTAAATGCCCAGAACAAGATGAGCTGATGGATGACAATATACGATGTTACAGTCTTTGGAATAATAAAGAAATCACTCAAATTACAAGATAGTTTTTTAAGTAGAATAGTTGGCCATGTTCTTTCGCTGTGCGTTCCCTGCATCTGAATGGAGAGCTTTTCTTTCCTTGGGACTAATACTGTAAAGAGTACCAAACAGGTTGCTCCTCCTGCTTTTTTTTTTTCTCCCCTCCAATCTGAGAGTTTCATTAGCAGTGGATCCAAGGGGGTTGTTTGTAAGAAGAGGAACTCCATCCCAAAAGCTGACTGGACACACATTCTGCAGATAATTCATCAAGGACTTTCTCAGCCATCCACTTCTCCACTAGCAATGAGAATTTCCTATTAGTTTTTTTTTTTTCTGTTATTCTTCTGGTGCTGGATTATTACCCGCCTCACCACATCCAAGAAGTAGAAGAGAAGAGTCTTAAGAAGTAATTCCACAGTCAGATGAGAATTTTACTGAATATCCAATTCACACCAAAAGGCTTGGGCCATTTTTTTGTATCTCTTAATAGAATTTTAAACTAACTAGCTTTCTTTAACAGTTGATCAGCTTATTTTAGGAACTATAATTTTGTAAAAATTTAAGTAGGATGACATTTTAATACTTGAGAGAGTGTTCTTTGAATAGTGGGCATATACGACTCATGAACAAATTATTTCCATCTCATTTCATAGCTACATAACATAAAAGTTGTATTTTACTTTTTATAACCAGTCCATTGTAACAAAAGTAGCAACTGGAGTATTTATGAACAATTCAGAATTGGAGATATTTTAAACTGCAAAGAACATTTTTGTCATATTTATGTGAGGAGGTAAATGTGAATATAAATTGATGATTATCTAAATACATACCAGTGAGTTATTTAAAAAAAAAAAGGAATTAGGCAATAGAATTTGAATGTCACCTCCTGAATAAATTCTTAAAACTAAAAAGAAATAGCATTTAATGATGCAAGCCTTCGTTATTTGGGAAATTATTTTTCTTTAAACATTTTATTTTGCGATAATGTTAGCTATTAGGTGTTACATAATGTTATTTTCATATCCTAAACATGTTTTTAAACTATATAAAGCAAAGCAAGACATGCACATCTTTATAAGAAACAGATACGAAAACATTTGCTAGATTTTGATAATACTGGCTCATTGAACATTTGTATTATTCACCTAACATGTCACACATTGTCATAGTTTATATGGGGAAATAAATATGACAGTGTTTTCCAAAGCCTCATGATCTCTCAGGCAAAACAAACAAACAAAACAAACAAAACAAAACAAAAAACAAACAAAAAACCCAAAGAGCATGCAATTTTAAGGGCATATGAGAAATGATAATAATATACATGTAGAGGTACGTTAGGACAAAAATACATTTATAATGTAGGGATTGGTTGAATTTCCTCTGAGCCCTTTAAGTAAGAGAATACATCATTGTGCCTTGCCACATGTAAAAAGACTTTTCGAGGCATATAAGGAGCTAGCCTCTAGACATCAACGAAGGCAAGGAATCAAATTGGAAATAAGAAAAAGAATGCCTTTTTATGGACCTCTAGGGCTGGGGGTAGGGGTCAGAGGATGCGGAAAGACTAAAGATGGAGAAGTATTGAGTTAGAGCTGAGAAATGTTTTAGCCAACACCCTCTGAATGAAATTTAAACATAGGTACCTAAAATGGGCCTCAGCTGAACTCCCCACCCCTCAGATGGTTCCCAATTGTGCCAGGTTGGGTAGGAATACAGCTATGCGTGTGAATGTGTATGAGCCAGCCTGGGGAGGGAGGGAGTCCTTGACCAATTCTCAATTTCTCAATGCAGAGACTGCAGGGGGCTGGCTGTGCAGCAAGTCTGGTAAAGGAAGGCATCTTCTCCTTGTGGGTTCTGCTGGGCAATGCCTTGCAATTGCCTACGGTTGGTCCTGAAAGATCACAGACTGACTGGATATGGGCCAACGGCTGGACTCCTCAAGGAGAGGAAGAAAAAGGGAAAGAATCATTTTGAAAAAACCAGGGTACTGTAGTGTGCCTACAATACTGAGTGTATGAGGACAGTGGTTGGAGGGGAGGCCTCAGGTTATCATGCTGGATAGACAGGCTGAGGTCAGGCTGTAGAGGGCTTTTGCTGTGATTAGGCTTTAGGACTTGGCCTTAGTGGATCCTTTGAAGGAGTCTACCTATTGTACCGGGAAAAATATAGCCTGGTTAAACTGGATGCATAGACTTGGACAATTTATCTCCAAGAGGGGGAAAAATAACTTTATTGATTGACAGTTTATCAATACTGATTTAGAAACAGACTCTAAACCCACGCCAAGTAAATTAAACAAAATAGGTAAACTTTTGCGCATTGATCATATGAACTAAATCTATCATTTTTCAACTATGTTTTTGTCTTATTGGGACATGGCCTGAGAAAGAGACTATAGTATGTTTAAGTTTTGTAACCATTGCCAAATATTTTAATTACCTTATGGAAACAAACATGTTACTCATTGAAATCAGCACTTACCAGAATTCTTTTTTTTAAGGGATCTGTTTTCTTTCTTTTTTTTTTTTAATTTTATTTATTTATTCATGAGAGACACAGAGAGAGAGGCAGAGACATAGGCAGAGGGAGAAGCAGGCTCCATGCAGGGAGCGTGATGTGGGATTCAATCCAGAGATTTCTGGGATCTCACCCTCGGCAGAAGGCAGACACTCAATCGCTGAGCCACCCAGATGTCCCTGAGGGATTGGTTTTCTTTCTTTCTTTCTTTCTTTCTTTCTTTCTTTCTTTCTTTCTTTCTTTCTTTCTTTCTTTCTTTCTTTCTTTCCTTCCTTCCTTCTTTCTTTCTTCTTTCTTTCTTTCTTTCTTTCTTTCTTTCTTTCTTTCTTTCTTTCTTCCTTTCTTCTTCTTTCTTCTTTCTTTCTCTTTCTTTCTTCCTTCCTTCCTTCCTTCCTTTTCTTTCTTTCTTTCTTTCTTTCTTTCTTTCTTTCTTTCTTTTTCTTTCTTCCTTTCTTTATTCTTTCTTTCTTTCTTTTTCTTTCTTTCTTTCTTTCTTTCTTTCTTTCTTTCTTTCTTTCTTTCTTCTTTCTTTCTTTCTTTCTTTCTTTCTTTCTTTCTTTCTTTTTCTTTCTTTTTTTGATTTTACTTATTTATTCATGAGAGACACACACACAGAGAGAGAAAGGCAGATACACAGGCAGAGGGAGAAGCAGGCTCCATACAGGGAGCCCAACGTGGGACTCGATCCCGGGTCTCCAGAATCAGGCCCTGGACCGAAGGGAGCGCTGAACTGCTGGGCCACCTGGGCTGCCCGGGATCAGTTTTCGATGCAAAAAAAACCTCAATGATGCATGTCAAAGGTTTTATATATATTTATGTTACATAATAGTCACAATAATCTCATAAGATAGTTATTAAAATATTTTTCCTTTCACTGTTTTGTTTTTTACAGATGAGAAAGCCCGCACTCAAAAAACCATGGTAACTGATCCAAAACAACACAATTAGCAAATAGTCTAAATTGACCACCAAAGTAAGTATCTCTTAAATAGTCTTACATTGCTGATACTGAGACAGCTGTTACCTTTAAACATTTTGACCTAAAAGCAGACATTTCTTATCTTTCCTATGCTGTGTGTGTTTCTGTGAAGTCTATTCATTCCTTTGGTTTTATCTGCTTAGAATGCACCGCTTAAAACATCTTGGAGTTTAGATTATTTTTCTTCTGCCTCCTTTTGATGGCTTCTGTATGGTATTGATAGTAATTACATGGTAGAATGGGGAACAGAAGGAAGGATGAAGCATAATCGGCACATATAATAAGTGTTTTTGAAAATGATGCTACTGATGAAAGAATCATGGGAAATAGTGGTGATATGGAAAAAGACAACATTTCATAAAACTCTGAAAGATAACCAGGTATAACATCAGTTTTAAATCTTTTCCATAATGATAATGAAAAAAGAAATTCATTGGTTAATTGGCTTTAGTTTAGCTGTGTGTAGATGTCATTTATAAACCAATGATTTCAAAAACAGAATAATATTAGCAATATAGTGCTATTGGTGTTAAGTTTTGTTTGTTTGTTTGTTTTTGTTTTAATTTTCAGGGTGTTTTGCCCAATACTGCCGCTTCTGTCCTTTTCTGCATTGATATTCAGGATATACATGGTAGGACCTTATCTTTGAGGCAAGAAAGTGTTATCAGATTTAGTCTAGAGACAGACAGATCTGGGTTCTTTTCCTGGTGCTGGAATACTCATAATCTGAAGAATTAGTAAAATGGGAGCAATAATATTTATCTCAACAGGGCCATTGTGAGGCTTATTTGAATTATTGTAGAGAAGTAATGTCTTAGAATTACTAGCCTGTACTAGTCACTCAGTAAATGGAACCTGTTGTGGTTATTTCCACCCATGTTCAAATTCATATAACATTAAGATAAATATCTCTTAGCATATATCCATTACTATGTTTATCCATTACTTTGTTTTGGCAAAGTAGCTTTTATTTATTTATTTTTTTAAAAGATTTTATTTATTTATTCATGAGAGTTATATATAGAGAGAAACAGAGACACAGGCAGAGGGAGAAGCAGGCTCCATGCAGGGAGCCCTACATGGGACTCAATCCAGGGACTCCAGGATCACGCCCTGGGCCAAAGGCAGGCACTAAACCGCTGAACCACCCAGGGATCCCCAAAAGTAGTGTTTATTAAGTTATCTTATATGTGTATAATTCTGGGTGGGGCAATTTCTCTTGTTTTCCTATTTCATCCTTACATCAATGTTGTCAGGTTACCGTAATTTTATTGATTTTACATACAAGAGAACTGAATTCTAATTAAGTTATAGAACTTTCACAGAGTTGTATAGTAGGTAATAAATCTGTGATTAAAGCATGAGTTTGTCTGATATGAAGACTAAGCTTTATTTCACTAGACTAGCCTCATGATCTTTTTTTAATCTTTAAGTCATTATCATCTTTTGTTGTCTCATGAATACAACAAAAATATAAGAGAAAAGATGTTCATCAATATAGTGATATTTTTCATGCTCTCAGTCTTCTGCCACAAACCCAAGAGTTTCTATAACTCAGTTATGAGTTTAATAGGAACTAGCGTGTATAGCGTGGTTGAATTTGTCTTTTACCACAATCTGAAAACATTTTATTTTCCTTAATAGTTGTACCATATGCCAAACCAAAATCTAGCAGTTATTATAGTCTTTATTCTTTCCCACAGGCCTATATTCAAGTCTTGAATTCTATTCCTTGTCGCTGTGCCCTTACTTCTCATCTAAAACATCACAATAGTTTCTGTATGTATCTTCCCATCTCCTGCTCAGTCACCTCAAATACACCTTCCATGATGCTACTGAGAGATGAGTCTGAAGGGCAACAGTATCATGGAAGTCCCTTCTTGAAGTTTTTCAAAGGCTCCGTGCTATCTAAAGGGTAAAATCCAAAGACTTCAGCAAGGCACCATCTACAATGGGGCTCCTTTCTTGTCTCTTTTTCATCCACCTTTGATATAAACACTATTGTCATAAATCTCTCAACTCTTTCTACAGCCCAGAATGTCTTTTTCTTACTGATTTTTCTCATCAACTCTTATTTAAACTTCAACAGGAAAGTTGATCAGAGGAAGCAGATCTCTTTAATTCCAAGTATCTCATTCAGGGGTTCTCAATGTTATGTAGAAATATGATATGGATACATGAATAAAAACTACGTGGAACCTGAAGTTTATGAGTCATGTCAGATGTTCTACATCCAGACAACACACACAAAAGCTTTTGAAATTCATAGATTTGATATAAGAAAATATTAACATGAAAACATTTACTGACTTTTGTTTTCCGTTATTTGCTTTACCTAGAACTAATAACTTAAAATATTTATTTTATTATTATAAATACTAGTATGATATTGGAAAATATTATACAAAATGTATAGGAAATAGTGTACACTTGAAGAAGACAAGTGATACTTGCAGTTGGCATACAAAGTATGGTTTTATTCTATCCTGCAAATAATTTAATAGTGAAGTTTTACAAATGTTATTCTGAACCATATCAATTAAGTCTTAGTAATCTTCAACATTTGCTTTTTAATCAGGGTTAATAATTGCTTCTCTATTTGAAAAATAAATGATTAAATAGCTTTCATTATTAAAACTGTATTTTATGAATGAACATGGATTAACCTGGAGGACATTATGAAAACTGAAAAAGCCAGACACAGGAAAAGAAATTGTGCATGATCTCATTTACATGTGGAATCTCAAATGGTCAAACTCATGGAAGCAGAGAATAGAATGTTGGATGTCAGGTATAGATAGAATGTGGGAAGAAATGAGATGTTGGTCGAAGGATTGAAAATTTTAGTTATACAAGATGAATTAGTTCTGGACATACAGGCTAGTGATGACGGTTAAATATATTGCATTGTATACTTGAAATTTGCTTAGGGGATAATTCTCAAATTAAATCTCACACATTCACACACACACACACAAATACATGATGGTAAGTATTCTGAGGTTATGGATAAGTTAGTTTGTGGTGATTTTTTCACCATGTATACATATATCAAAACATCAGGTAGTACACTTTAAATATATAGTATTTTATATGTTAAATATATCTCAATAAAGTTGTTTTAAAATGTAAGCTTAAGAATTTGAAAACAAAAAAGAAAGAACATATATTTTTAAATTCCGTTGTTTGTTGTTAAATTGAGAAACCTAATTTAACCTAAAACATGTATCAGATATTTGGACTATCAGCCTTTTCTTCACAAAATTTAACTCTTAGAGTGTCTGGGTGGCTCAGTCAATCAAGCCTCTGCCTTCAGCTCAGGTCATGATCTCAGGGTCCTAGGATGGAGCCCTACATCGGGCTCCTTGCTCAGCGAAGAGTCTGCTTCTTCCTCTCTCTCTGCCATTCCCCCCCATTAGTGCTCTGTCTCTTGCTTTCTCTCTCTCTCTCTCAAATAAATAAATAAAATCTTTTTAAAAAATCAACTCTCATGAGAAGAGAAAAATTGAATATACATCATATTTATGTCCATCAAGTTTGTTAGCTGAATGCAAGTTAATAGACATTAATGAACATTTTAATGTTTTCAAGGCTCACCCCAGACTCTAGGAGTGGGATATAAATACTTTAGCATGTCTATTTTTGAGCAATGTGAAATGCATCTTTGTCCTGATGTATGAGGTTAAATTGAGCAATATTTAATGATTAAAAGTAAAAAATAAAACATTCCTGAAAATATTCTAAAGTCATAGATGTAGATGTTTAATGGGTTTTCTCAGAAAGAATCATAACATCCACATGTCTGTTTAGTGGAAAAAAAAAAAACTTTGTCAAATCTGATTCCAATTAGAAGTGACTATTTCCTCCCACTAAAATCATTAAAATTCTCCTTTGTTCAGCACAGCACAGCCGAAAACTCAGTGCATGGAAGTAGAGAGCACATTCAGCAATGGGAAGGGGAGACAGAGAGAGTGATAGACAGAGAGACAGTCAGAGACTGGGATCTGTCTTGTTCAGTGCACCTGCCAGGTCATGAAGAGCCGCTGGCAACTCAACCTTCGTAACAGAGTAGTGTTGGGTAAAATTTGAGAAAATTCTCAAGTAGAAACTGACATTTAAGGAGGAGCAGCAGAAAAACAACATCCCAGAGTTGATTTTCTAGGGAAGAAATCATGTGGGACACACAATGGGGCCAGTAGGACATGGAAAGAAAATAATCAATTGGGGATGTTCCCATGTCCACACTGACCAAATATCCTCACTGCTGTTTGGGTGACCTTGGAGTTTGTAGAGACTGTCATGTTTCAATGTATATATGCCTGTGTACGTGGGTAGATGAATAGATATCTCTATGTCATCCCCATTATGTGGTGTGAATTTGTTTCTAATGAAAATCCTTATTCTTTATAAAATCCTGAACAGGTGTGTTAAACCAGAATATGGACTAGATCTGCTTCATCAGTGTCAAGAACTGGGTAAGTGAGAGAAATCAGCTAAGTGGAACCTCTTAGTATGCAATCTTAACAAGTTTCTTTCCTGGCTAAATGTGCTACACATTCTATTTTAGCTTCAGAAATGCCTTTTCTTATGTTCTGTTACATGTAATCCAGTTCAAAGAAATTCTCAGGCTCTTAAAATGTCTGTTCAGTGACATTCCTATTAATGTATTTTTAGTAGGTTTGTTTCATGCAAAGTTGTTCTATTTCTGAATTTCTATCTTTGTGGCAGGACAGCTAACTGTCCTGTATATGCAGGAGAAGTTGGACAAGACATATGTGATGAGTTTATGAGACAGAAAAGTCTTTGTCATATAAGGCTTGAATGGAGCATCTTAAGTTTGTGTTCATGCAGTTTAACAGCAGCCATTCCCTGCTTGAGGCAATATATAGTTTATTTCTCTTTCGTTCTTGGTGGCCAGTACTCCTTAGGAAAGCTTCCTGAGAAATGATGGCCATTAATATAAATTTGAAGTCAGAGAAAAGATGAACACTGAAAATCCTCATGCTGTGCCAGCATGCTCTGACAGACCTCTGTGATTTAGCATCCCTCCCTGACAGTATGAATTATAATTAAATCACAGACATATGGAAGGCTAGTAACTGAATGTCATTTGAGCTGTCTACATAGGGAGGAGGAGGTATGAAAAGAAAGACATGGAAATGTGTTTCTAAAATCATTTCTGGTTTCAGAACATGAATTGAGAGGACAGTGCTACAGGTGGATGCTGTATTATGTAAGAAGAGTTGCTCTACAAGAGAGCATCACCTTGCCCCCCCCTGCAGGTGACCATTTTGAGGACAACAATCTATGTAGCCTCTACTACCCGATTCACCTGTTGGATTCTAAAGACCAAGGGATCCTTCTGGAGCAGGATCTTGACCTGCCACAGAGAATGGTTCGTAATACAAAGACTCTGGATTTCAAGCTGAATGCAATCCTGTGGTGAAGCTTTGGAACTGCCTCCCTTACGGTGGAGGTGACAACATTCCATATAAAGTATCATCCTAGAAAGAAGGGAATTGAGTAGTGAAAGTAATGATAGCAGCAGATTTGGCTACCCCAAACCTCTCATAACCCGTCCTTCTTTCTTCTGGCATAAAAGGCCAGAGACATGAATTATCCCATTTACAAGCTTACCTTTACTGTTTCTGGTTAATGAATTGACAGTGGAATCACTGGGAGACAGTTCCCTCATGTAAAAGAGAGAAACGTCACGGCCTTGTTGACCATTTGGTCCCTCCTCTGGCCCACCATATAGAGTGTGTGAATAATGAGAATGGAACACCTATTCTCTGCCATAAGGTATGAATATAAAGCCTCCATAATCAAGGTGGTTGAACGGAGAGCAAACAAGCTTGGGTTTGTAATGCCTTTATTGAACTGTTGCCATGTCCATGACTTCCTGCTATATAAGACAAATAAGTCCCTAAGTTATTTCCCATTAGGATAAATTTAAGGAAAAATTCCAGCCTTTAACATTCCTTTCAGAGTTGAGCATGATCTGAAGAACTGAATCAGGTCCTTTCTCCACTTATCATGCTGCCTGCCAAGCCCACCCACCCTCATGTTGTCATCTTTCCTTCCAATGAATTTGTTGGGATTTTTCAGGCTTTGCAGTATTCACATATGATTCCTTTGGTCAGAACACTCTCTTCTCTATTTTTTGACTGGCTGATTACTACCCAATTTTCATGCCTCCCCTGAAGTTCCTCTTACTCAAAGAATTTTTGCATGGATTCTCTCTTAAATGGAATTTTAATGGCATATTTATGTGATGATTTCTTTAGTGTCAGTCTTCCCAACTAGCTGCACGTTACTCGTTTACCTTTCTCCTTCTCCAACAATTAGCACAGTACCTGACACACACTGCACATGCTCAGTAATTATTTGCAGAATGAGCGAGTATATGAAATAAAACATAAGTCAATTTTCTTTAGATATACGACTTTGTGGGCAGCCCGGGTGGCTCAGTGGTTTAGCGCCGCCTTTCGCCCAGGGCATGATCCTGGAGACCCCGGATCGAGTCCCACATCGGGCTCCCTGCATGGAGCCTGCTTCTCTCTCTGCCCGTATCTCTGCCTCTCTCTCTCTCTGTGTCTGTCATGAATAAATAAATAAAATCCTTTAAAAAAAAAAAAAAGATATACGACTTTGTGGTTTCATGATAACAAGATGCAAATTCATTGGAAAAGAGAGATAATCACATAGAAAGTCCTTGACCTCCGAATATACTGTTTCCATACTTAAATTGTCTTCCCTTGTCTGTCAGTGGAGGCAATGCCTTCTCCTCTATCAATGGTCAAATCTTTCCACTTGTTCCTTGACTTTCACACCTTCTCATGTTCTCAAGGATCTTACTCTGTCAGTTGTCAGAACAAAAATAACACCTCTGAATAACAAAATCAAGGAAGAAGGAAATAATTAAATCTAAAATGACTTTAAAGAGGATTGTGAGTTCAGTTCTATTTTTATTTAATTGCCTTATATGTGCCTTAAAGAGTTAGAGTGGTTAATTTTTATCCAAACTAAAAAATTCAAAATTTCTCCTCATTTAGCTAAATTTACCTAATTAGCATGAAATAGGTATATCTGTTTGTGCAGGTGAGTTTTCAGCTATGATGTGGAAAATATTGCTTTGTCTTATGAATTTCTTATTTATAACAGTCATAAGAATCATGCTAAGAATAAATTAATTTTCAAATCAAAGCAAAAATTAATCTGATTGTTTTGAGTTGTTGATAACAGCAGTGATTAAATTGGCCTTCCCTTAATATGTGAGTAGTACATTAAAGCTAAATGGGTTGAAATAAAGGAAAGATTATGATGATAATGCACCACCCTACTACAATTATTCTTCTCCATTTCCCTCTTCTTTTTGTTGAAGCGTGGCAAAAACTTATTTAGAATACATGTTGTTCTAGATCACTTCTGTGACCTTGCTGGTCTTTTTTGCTTTGTTTTGCTTTTTAAAGATTTATTTATTTATTTGGGAGAGAAAGAGTATGCATGCATGAGTGGGGGGAGAGATAGAGGAAGAGAAACTCAAGCAGAATCCCTGCCGAGCATAGAGCCTGACATGGGGCTCAGCATGGGACTCCATCTCACGACCCAGAGATCATGGTGTGAGCCAAAACCAAGAGTCTGATGCCCAACCAAATGAGCCACCCAGGTGTCCCTTGCCGGTGTTTTTATCTTCTTACAGGAAAAGCTTCAACTGAAAAGTTGAAATATATCATCTGGTAAAGAATGCCCAGAGTAATCTCTGAAAAAAATCTCCATATTTCTTCAATATTTGACGTGTTATAAAATGCTCAAATTATTGTTTTTTGGAAATTGAGGTTGTTGACAAGTGATATAGGGATGGAGAATTACTTTTATAATCATTTAAATATACTTTTCACCTTATCACTAAGTTGGAAATGAGGACTAGTCTTGTTTCTTAATTGTTGTCATCATTATCAAAGATAACCTTAATTGAGCACTTATTCTGTACCTTACACTATGTGAAGTCCTGCAAATTATGTTCTATATTTTATACTAATCATTGTAATAATCCTATGAGTTATATTTTATAGTTCCCGGAAGCAGTATATTACAAAGTGACTCAAAAGGTTTAAATACCTGTCCAGTCTCACAGAGCTAATTAATAGTGAACTTGAACTTGTGAACACAAGTTTGTGCTTATTTCAAAATCAGGTTTCTAAACTGTAGGTCATACTATTATACAACGCTACATCTTCTAGTTTTGGAAAAGAAATATTAAGTGTGATTAGTTTTGGAAAAGAAATATTAAGTGTGATGTAATGCTTGAGGAATAGGTGGTTATCAGAGTGTGCCTTTTTTCACAGAAAAATATAATAAAGTTATACTTTAGGGATGTCTACTATAGCCCAAACAATTTAGTGTGCCAAATAAGTACATTGCTTTAGAATTATTTCAAGCTTTTCATATGGCTTCAGAGAATGGCATATAGAACAGTTCAATAGTATGTCATTCAAAAACAGAATTTATGGTCCAATAATTTAGGTACAACCACTTTAAATCCTTGTTGGAATCAAGTGAGCTCTAAATAAATCATTATTTGATATGTAGCCCTGAGAATACCACCAATAATAGTGTTAAGTAAAATTGATATGCAAAGAAAACTGGAGTATGTACAAGCTCCCTAGTTTGCTGTGAAGGATTTTGCCAACTTTAAGAGCACAAGAGCTTATAAAACACATTATTATAATTCTTACATGTAACTTGAATATTTTCCACTAGATTTTATTTTAAAATTATGAATCAGTTCATCTAGGGAAGATGATCATGCTGCATCTTAAAACAATATTTTGTGATACATAAATGTTTTAAAATGTGAAAATTAATAATCTGTGAAAATCATTGGTCATTAAATAGTCTACTTAAACATCCCCCCCAAATATTTTAAAAAGATACTGAATTTTATGTAAGGAAAGTAAGTGCTTTGAGAATGTCACTCATCTTCCATCAGAATTGTTTACCTGGAACAGGGGCAAGAGGATAACCCTTCACTCTACTTTAGTGGGTACATAATTCGAGTTACATCTGCATAGGAAGTAGGTATTGTTCATTTAAGATGATTTTGAACAGCTTTATTGAAGTATATTTTACATGTCATAAATCCTCCCATTTTACATCTGAAATCCAATGATTTTTTTAAGTCAATTTTTAGAGTTCTACAACAATTACCACAGCTTAGAATACAGATTAGGTGGGTTGCTCTGATGTTTTGTGAACTGAATCCAGAGGCAAAAGGTAGTCAATAACTCATATAGTTATGAATTCATAATAATTTATGTAGGACATAACATATACAAGATGGGTATGTTTATACTTCTACTTTATGTTTGAATAAACTGACCACAGAACATTAGGAAAACTAGTTTATATCTACCCAATTAATAAGTAACGTAGTATAATATTGTCGCTACATTCAATAAACCTTCACAGAAAATAAAAACTAATAATAAAATGAGTCTCTATTATCTATATCCAACTAAAGCTTAATTGTCCTGTACTTCTTTCTTTAAGATCTATCATCTATCTTCTATCTATATATCATCTATCTATCTATCTATCTATCTGTCTATCTATCTATCATCTATCTATCATCTATTCTATCTATCATCTATTCTATCTATCATCTATCTATATGTATTTTAGAGAGATGAAGCAAGAGCATGAGTAGGGAGAGGAGCAGAAGGAGAGAATCCTCAAGCTGACTTCCTGATGAGCATGGAACCCTATGCAGGGCTCAATCCCACAACCCTGAGATCATGACCTGAGCTGAAACAAGAGTTAGACTCTTACCAACTGAGCTACCCAGACACCCCATCCTGCACTTCTACACACAAAGAGAGAGAGAGAGAGAGAGAGAGAGATTGTTTCTAGATCTTCATCTCTAATTTTATCTGTAACCACCTACAAGCATGCTCATTCTCTATTGTTCTGTTGAGATCCCTTCATTAAAGGTATCAGGGCCCATATGTTGTAAAGGTAGTAGTCAGATCTCAGAAACATTCTGTGCATTTGCAACTCTTTTCTTTCATGGCATCTTCTCCTGGATTCAGAATCCCATAATGTGCTGGTTTTAATTCTACCTCTCTTCTTCATCTCCTTTTTTCTAGACTTATCCTCTTAGCAACTGAGATTCTGTCTTTGGTGGCATATTATATTCTTTCTAAACTCTCTCCCTGGATAATTTGCAGTGTTTGAAGCACCATGCCCACACAATTTACATTTACATTCCTATCTGTACATGTGATGTATCTACCTTCCAAACTCATCTACTTGACATTTCTTTTTGGATGGATAATAGCCATCTCAATCTTAACACAACAAAAACAAAACTTTTTCTTTGCGCTCCTGAAACACAAACCTATTTTTCTTTAGTCTTCAAGTTTTCACATGTATTCTTCTGCTAAATAATGTTTCTGAACAATCATTCCATCTCTTGCTTACTTCTTCCCAGTAGAAGGAGAGTGAATTTTAGGATTGGTGAATTAAATAATCTCTCTCTCTCTCTCTCTCTCTCTCCCCCTCTCCCTCTCCCTCTCCCTCTCCCTCTCTGTTTTCCTCTCTTTCTCTCCTTCTCTCTTGCTCTTTCTTTAAGAAGAAGCATATTACCATCTTGTGAACTGAGTATGATGCTGCTAGAAGCTGAAAGCTAATATTATAACAACAGCAACAAGCAACCACTAAAAACTCAGTCCTACAACCAGAAGGAACTACACTGCCAACAACCTGAATGAGGTTGGAAGAGGACCCCAAACTCAAAATGAGAACCAGCTTACATTTTGTTTCCATCTTCTAGAGACCTGAGCAGAAGATCCAGTTAAACCACACCTGGACTCCTAATCCACAGAAGCTGTGGGATAATATGCTAGTATTGTGTTATGCCAATAACTTTGTGATAGTCTGTTATATAGCAATAGAAAACTAAACAAGTCTGCTAGAATCTTTCTTTCTTTCTTTCTTTCTTTCTTTCTTTCTTTCTTTCTTTCTTTCTTTCTTTCTTTCTTTCTTTCTTCTTCTTTCTTCTTATCTGAAGGTAGACTTTCTCCACTTCTATAGCTCAGGTAGTGGAACAGAGGGCTGATGGAAACTCTTGAAATCTACAGAACATAGCTTCAAGTCCTAGAAAGACTCATTTCCTTCCTCAGTTTCAGTTCCAAAATTCCAGAGGACCAACACTGTCCCAGATGTCCCAGAATTAGTTACATTCTCATCTGTGAACCACTCAACTCAGCAATATTATGCCTTGACCATAAATCATTCAATTATAAGACATGTCTTGATAATGTATTACCATTCACAGTAACCATGTAAGTTTTTGAATGTGTGAGTGATTGTGTGTATGTGTGTGCACGTGCATGCGTGTGTGTGTGTGTGTGTGTGTGTGTGTGTGTGTTTGTAAAGGCAGATAGGGATAAGGGGAAAGGTTTCATTTCCCAGGAAAATATGAAGCATTTTTCAGAAATCCCGTGGTTAGTAGTACTGATATTGGCATACAGGGTAGGCAAAATGATATCTGTAACTAAGCCATCACATACACTCTTAACTCAGATTTAACCTCTTTTCTTATTATGAGAAATCAACCAGAAAATATTATGGACATTCCTTTTATCTGGCACTATACATCCTTAAGAACTTTAATCCATAGGATTTATTTACTTGAGTTTACTTAAAAAACAATTATTAGGTATTTGCTATGTTTTCTTGAGGTCTAAAATACAAAGACAATTAAGATACAGTCCTTACCATGAGCATCCAGCCTAGAAATGGAGGCAGGCACATAATTGATATTTCAATGCGGTGCACTAGGGAGGAATGCTCAAAGTGCAGTCAAGAAGCAAATAAAAGAGCTATCAAATCTGCATGGGTAGTTCAGTAATGATTTCCTAGACCAGAATGTGAGTTTACTCAGGTTTACTGATGAAAAAAGGCCAGAAAAAAGTTCAAGAAATTGGACATTACAGGTAGAGGAAAACAATGTGCAAAGAGAGAGAGCTATCAGAAAGAATGTAAATTTAGGCATTTATTCATACTAGTATTGATTTTTAAAAATGGTTTAACTTTCCATCAAAGTAATGCAGGAAGTTTAAAGAGTCAATTAGTTCTACAAGGCTGATTATGAAAACAACAGCAGATCCTAACCACTTAACTCTCTACAGAAGCAAATGCTTAAGACTCTTTTAGCTAACTCCATTAGTGTTCACCCCCATATTGATAAACAACATGCACATATAACCACTTAGTGATTTTTCAGTATTAGCTTTTATCTATTATCTTTCTAGTATAGAAGATGAGAATTTAACTTTCCATTACCACCTCCAAACTCTCATCCTCATCATTCTGTCTCTCAATCTCTCTCTCTCTCTCTCACACACACACTTTGTCTTCCTCAAATAGTTATAATTTTTGTTAGAAAAATATTGTATAAACATTAGTCTACTAAACACACTATATTTTGCTATTTCCCTCCATATATATATATGAAAACTATATATATATATTATAATATATATTATACTAATATATGTAATTTTCAAAAAAATACTATGAGGTGGTAATATGTCCACTTTACAGGTGAAGAAACTAAGGCTAAGTAATTTGGTCAAAGTCACATGGCTAGAAAATGGTAGAGTGGTATTTGTACTGAAGGACTCTAGCACCAGTGTTCAGTTTTGGATTTAATCATTATTTTATGTTGATTCTCAGTTGTAATAGCTTTTGCTGATAATGATGTTACTGAGCTTAGCTTCAGAATTTATGACATAGTTACTCTAAATTCTCCTTCTATTGTGTAAATCCCTTCTCTATTCATTCAAACCCATGGTGTATCCTATAAATTTTATCTTCTGCCTAGAAACTTCTCAATGGCTTCAGTCAAGGCTTGTAGTTCTTAAGTTTTTCATATTACCTTAATTTCTAATTATCCTTTCCTGTTATCTCTATGTCTTTACTCAAAACAACCTATTCCAATTTCATGAAAATTGCATTTATTTATTCTCTTCTGAATGGTCCCTCTTTCCACTAAGTAGCTTTTTTTCTTGGTTTCTTTTATGTTATTCTTATTAGAGCTGGGTGAGTTGTAGCTCTCCCATAATATTTAAGATGGGCTATCTGAAAGCTACTTGGGGGTTCTGGGTGTATAGGAGGAACTTTATTCTGTGGTTTTTACTTATACATGATCTCCTTAGAAGTTTCCTCACAGAAACTAATGTGAATGCCTTATCTTGGGATCAGCTACTGGGGGGACTCAAATTCTTTACACATCTTGGAACTTTCATTTAATCATCTGGTTTTTGGAATGGTACCATCTCCCTTAATATGACATCTTTTAATTTTTTTTCTCCAAAAGATAAAAATTCTGTCTTCTGTCACAGTATAGATGTCATTGCTCATTTACAAGATGTACGTGTGGGAGGAGGTAGGAATCTGTGAGTCTTACTCCACCTTAAGACTTCAATCAGTTTTTTTTTTTTTTAATTTTTAGTTCATTTGTATCCTTCTACTTTTAGAGATAGGGATATTAGCAATCTTGGGCATTTGGAGGGGGAGTCCTATGATGTCCATAGAATTTCTCCTCAGCATGACTCCACATGACTTCTTCTGTGACTCGACAGCCATTTTGGAAAACAGTTTGGAAGTTTCTTATAAATTAAACAAAGTTATCACACTTATCATACTTATCATAAAATCCAAGATTTCCACTTCTATGTAATTCTGTTCTTCCATGTAAACCAAAAACTTAGGTTTATAGTAGCTTTATTCATGAATCACCCAAAATTGGAAGCTATCAAGAATTCCTTCAATAGGTAAATAAACAAATTATGGACCATCCATGAAATTCATTGGTGAAAAGAAATTACTTACTGATTCACATATGTGAATATCTGAAATGCATTTTCCTAATTGAAGGAAGATATACAGTACCCAGAATTATGAGACGCAGGTTATATATTGAATATTTCAATTCATATTAATTCTGGAAAAGGCAAAATTATAGGAATGGAAAACTGATCCGAAGTCAGAGGTAAAGCAATAAACTACAAAAAGGATTCATATATATAATTTTTGATTACACATCCTATTGTTCCCACACCTTTTGTTGAAATGCCATTGTTTTCCATTTAATTACTTTCGTATGTTTATCAAAATTCAGTTGTTTATATATCTGTTTGTCTATTTGGGGGCTCTCCATCAGATTCCATTGGTCTATGTGATTATTTGTGGCCAGTTCTGTTTTGTTTTTGTTTTTGTTTTTTTATCTTTAAGGTAAGTAATTAAATCAGGTAATGTAATTTCCTCTGAATTTAGTTTTTCTTTTCAGAAATATTTTGGCTATTCTACCTTTGTTTTTCTATATAAATTTTATTTCATTTATTTTTAAAAATATTTTATTTATTTATTCATGGGAGACACAGAGAGAGGCAGAGACACAGGCAGAGGGAGAAGCAGGCTCCATGCAGGGAGCCCAATGTGGGACTTGATCCCGGGTCTCCAGGATCAGGCCCTGGATGGAAGGCAGGCGCTAAATCACTAAGCCACCTAGGGATCCCCCCATATAAATTTTAGAATCAAATTTTCTAAATCTGATTTTATATGATTTTGATTGGGATTGCATTGAATCTATGGAACAAATTAGAAAGAAATCTAAATCTTAACAAGGTTGAGGTTACCAATCCATGACCATAATATATCTCTCCATTTATTTAGATCTTTGTTGATTTCTTTCATCAGTGTTTTGTAGTTTTCTGCATAAAATTTCCACACTTAATTTGTTAGCTGTATGTATGAGTACTTAATATTTTCCAGTGCTATTATATACGGTATAGTATTGAAATTCGTATTGTTTATTTTTAGTATATATGATTACAGCTGACTTTTATATATTGCATTTATTCTCTGTAATCTTGATAAACACAGCTGAATTGTTAAATATATCAGCTCAACTTCTTTTTTAAAAAAGTTTTATTTATTTATTCATGATAGACATAGAGAGATAGAGAGAGAAGTAGGTTCCATTCCAGGAGCCCGATGTCGGACTCGATCCCTGGGACTCCAGGACCATGCCATGGGTCAAAGGCAGGCTAAACCGCTGAGCCACCCAGGGATCCCCTCAGCTCAACTTCTGAAATATCCTCTTAACTGCTTGATGTCTGCATGATCTGCAGTGATGTCACTTTTCTTATTCTTTTGGCATAGTTTGTAGACACTATGTAATTGCAGTCAGTCTTCCTAGGGTTTATCATTTTATTAATCTTTTCAATGAATTAACTTTTTTAAAAATATATTTTATTTGTTTATTCATGAGAGAGAGAGAGAGAGAGAGAGGCAGAGACACAGGCAGAGGGAGAAGCAGGCTCCATGCAGGGAGCCTGATGTGAGACTCCATCCCAGGTCTCCAGGATCAGGCCTTGGGCTGGAGTCAGCACTAAACTGCTGAGCCACCCAGGCTGCTCCAATGAATTAACTTTTGATTGTTGTTTTCTCAACAAAGCATAGCCTTTCTATTTTATTAACTTCTACTCTCATCTTGGTAATTCTTTCTATATTCTAAGGCTATGGTTTATTGTTCTTTTAAAAATTTTTATATATATGTTTATTTTTTTTATTCATGAGAGACACACAGAGAGAGGTAGAGAGACAGGAAGAGGGTGAAGCAGGCTCCCAACAGGGAGCTCAATGCTGCTTGATCCCTGGACCCCAGGATCATGTCTAGAGCTGAAGGCAGATGTTCAACTGCTGAGCCACCCAGGCATCTCTCTCTCTCTCTCTCTCTCTCTCTCTCTATATATATATATATATATATATATATGTATATGTATATGTATATATATATACACACACACATATATATTTAAATAATTTGATTTTCAGTGTTTATTCTTAATATACACATTTAATGCTATGAATTTTCTAAGTACTTTTTAGCTATATTCTACAAATTTCGATTTGTCATAGTGTGAACTAACTTTTATGTACCTATTAAAAATCTAATGAGATTCCATAGATTCAGTCCTGGGAAATTTCAATATTTAAAGCCAAGGATATCAGAAGGAATCAGCAAAAATCCTCAGAATGCATGGCCAGTAAAGAGTGTAATGTACTCGAAGATTAGTTGTGATTTTAAATGAAATCTTGCTACTTTTCTTATCAAAAAGTTGATGCTATTCTTCCTCTGCTTATATCTGTGTTGAATCTGTGACTAGATTTTACAAATAGAATTTGGCTGAATTTGTCATTACTGGCTTTTGAAGTTCGGTTTTAAAATCTTTTTAAAGGTACTTTTATGGTCTTTAAATGCTGAATTTTGGACCATTGCCTTGAAACTACGTATGTGTAAGGATGTCTAAGTTAGTTTTATAAGGAGGCCACGAAAAAAGACTTGAGGAACCCTAACTATAGCCCTGGCTGTATTTATTCCACAGATAATATATCAGCTTAATTCAGCTCCATGGGGGACTCCAGGTGAGACCACGAGAAGAACCACCGAATTAAACCATGAAATCTTCAAGGATATATTTTTTTCACTGAATTTTGAACTCGTGCCCCCCCCCGGAAATAAATAACCAAATCACCAATGAGGACAGCACTTCAAACAGAAATATCATATGTGTCAACCTTTCTTCCTCAGTCAAAAAAGTTGATTTTGAGATTTGTCTAATTGATTTAGTAATTCAGCATTCATTATTTTCTTAAAAAGGAAAATATTGGCAGGATGACAAAGAATGATAAGAAATGAATTAATGGCATCAATAACAATTCTCTGGAGTAATTATACTAAAAAGATAAATGGAGAAAGTAGGCAATAGCTGGAATATGAAATGGAATGGGACATTTTTTCTGAGATTATATAGAGCTATTACAGGATGTTGTACGATATTAGAAATATTACAACAAAAAAGAGGAGTTTGTTAATGTAGAAGAGAAAATTATTAGAGTGATACCTCTGGGAGAAAAAAAGAAATTGATGATCACTTGGAATATAGTTCGTAACTGGGGAAATTGCCCTTGATTGTGAGTGAATAATTCCTTGGTGACTGGTGTAGGAAATCAGAATATATGGTTGTGAGTTCGAGTGGGAACGTGTGGCAGTGAGAAATTTGGGGCACAGTCATCAGTTTCTTTCCCACAGAGTTTCATTTGTTTTAGGAAATAGGAAGTGAGGTCATTAATTGTCAAGATGGTGAGCATTTGGCACTTTGGAGAAATAATATTGCAGATGGGATTTTTTTGGTTTTGGTTTTGGTTTTTTGAAAGTGAGAATGCGCTAAGAAAATGCAATGAGTATTTTTATTAGTGTATCTTAATATCTGAAGGAAAATTTTACAAGAATTTATTATGTTGTTTTTTAGCATTGCCAATAGTAAAAACTCATATGTGTCTTTAGTTTATGTATGTATATTCCTAAATTTGCTGTAAACTAACTTTGGGTTCCTTGTTGTATCCTAAAGACAGTGGGAAGATTTTTTTCAAACTCACTATTTGGAGACATGGTAGCACTTTTAGGACTCTGGATTGAGAAACAGGTCTCATTTCAATTCATCATATATGTCACAGTGAAATCTGGATCACTGTACCAACTTAACCCTAAAAATGCTAAGTCCTGGATAACTGAAGGTCTTCCATGGCCAATTACCCTCCTAGGAATATTGGAGCACCTGTTTAGAGGATTACAACATCCTCATGGTTTCTCTATTGCCTCCTGACTTTTCCTCATAGCCTCTGCAAGGTTATCTATGCTTGTTAGAAGTTGTTTGTTATATTTTATCGAGCTTCTCTAGGTATTTTTAATGGGGGAGTTTTTGAGTTATTTTGCCAGTCATTCTGCCAGAAGGAGAAATTATGTGTGTGTGTGTGTGTGTGTGTGTGTGTGTGTGTGCGTGCGTGATGTCAGGAAATTTACTTTATATTCTGAGCCACTGTTTCTTAATCAGTAGTGTAAATAATAATATGAACTACATGGAGGTGTCGTGAAGACTAAACCACACTGGAGTATAAAGAAAAGATTAGTAGTTCATTAAATGTTGATTGATTTATTTTTTGCTCACAGATTCCATTCCCTACGGTTGTATTTAGTGGTCAATATATAATTGCTGCCTGTGAATTTTATTATGTAATTTGCAAATGAAGAAAACTCATTTTTTATTGGAGTTCAATTTGCCAACATACAGCATAACACCCACTGCTCATCCTGCCAAGTGCCCCCCTCAGTGCCCATCACCCAGTCACCCCAACCCCCCACCCACCTCCCCTTCCACTACCCCTTGTTCATTTCCCAGAGTTATGAGTCACTCATGTTCTGTCTCCCTCACTGATATTTTCACTAATTTTCTCTCCTTTTCCCTTTATTCCCTTTCACTATTTTTTATATTCCCCAAATGAATGAGACTATATACTGTTTGTCCTTCTCCAATTGACTTACTTCACTCAGCATAATACACTCCAGTTCTATCCATGTTGAAGCAAATGGTGGGTATTCGTCATTTCTAATGGCTGAGGAATATTCCATTGTATACATAGACCACATCTTCTTTATCCATCATCTTTTGATGGACACCGAGGCTCCTTCCACAGTTTGGCTATTGTGGGCATTGCTGCTAGAAACATCGGGGTGCAGGTGTCCTGGCATTTCACTGCATCTACATCTTTGGGGTAAATCCCCAGCAGTGCAATTGCTGGGTCGTAGGGCAGATCTATTTTTAACTCTTTGAGGAACCGCCACACAGTTTTCCAGAGTAGCTGCACCAGGTCACATTCCCACCAACAGTGCAAGAGGGTTCCCCTTTCTCCACATCCTCTCCAACATTTGTTGTTTCCTGCCTTGTTAATTTTCCCCATTCTCACTGGTGTGAGGTAGTATCTCATTGTGGTTTTGATTTGTATTTCCCTGATGGCGGTGATGCGGAGCATTTTCTCATGTGCTTGTTGGCCATGTCTATGTCAATGAAGAAAACTCTTATACATTGCAGACAGGTCTTTTTTTTTTTTTTTTCCCTCCCAAACCTAATAGATTTATCTTATCTCAATATGATTTACAGAATACATGTGGAATACTTTTAGATGTAATTTGAAGGTTACATTTTTTTTAAATTCACATTTGTAAAAATACTCAACCTAATCAATTTTTTCAGGTGCAGTGAAACTTGGATCGATTGAGATAGAGACTTCTATTGCCATAACATCACATCTAATATCTGTTGTGTAATTGTCAAATTGACTTATAATAGAAGAACATAGGCCACATAATGAGGACCCAAGCCTTGACATTAATAAAGATTTGGTCATATTACTATAATATGTTCATAAGTCTCTACTTTAGATTTGGTCTGAAAATATAGTGAAGTATATAATGATATTTTTAAAAACTTGATTTTATGTTACAGTGTCTCTATTACATTTACATAATTTAGAGTCAGATTTTTTTTTCAGACACCAACCGAATTTATCACCTTCAATTTGCAATCTGGAAATCAATAGTGTTCTCTTGGCACCTTCTAACCTCATAAGCAATTAAACATTTGAAATATAAGCTTAGTCTAAAATTGTGTTGACAAGTGAGTTGGCCACATCTGTCCTAGAATCTGCTGCCAACAATCGTAAGAACATATTTGTAAGGGAAGTAATCAGATATGATTAAAGTGCAAGACAAATCAGCAGCCAAACTACTTAGTTATTGTATAGAGAAGTATAATTTTAAGTAAGTATTTTGGTTTCCATAATTCATCTTGAAGAAATACAAAAGTGCAAGGAAAACATTGCTGTGCATTCCCCCAAAATGCAAATGTCACCAAAAACAATAAAAGCAACTCAACTCTGTCTACATACCTCAGATTAAGTATTGAATAAATATCCACAAATAAATTGCTATAATTAATTTAATTAATGCTTTGTTACATAGATGATGATTAAATTAAAAATGTGAATTGGTCATTATTTTATTTAATTTATATAAAGGTTAGTAATTGATATATGTAAGGCGCTACATTTTGCATGCATTCTTTAAGTCCTCATAACAAACTTACAAGTTATATACTGAGGCATAGAGAATTTAAATAACTAAGTGGCACTAATTCTTTACTTACTGCTTTTATATAAAAAAGAGATATAAAAAGATTAATGCCATGGAAAGGTGGATGCACAGTTTTTGACTAAATATGATAATGCTTCTTTTTTTATTTTAAAGAGTTTATTTA
The DNA here is from genome assembly GCF_053574225.1 of Canis aureus. Lineage (NCBI taxonomy): Eukaryota > Metazoa > Chordata > Mammalia > Carnivora > Canidae > Canis > Canis aureus. The sequence goes on along the minus strand of NC_135622.1, from coordinate 54,955,543 downwards.
TTTATTTGAAAGAGAGAGAAAGAGAGAGAGAGAGCACAAGCAGGGGTTAGTAGGAGAGGGAGAGGGAGAAACAGGCTCCCTCAGAGCAGGGGCTTGATTTGGAACTTCATTGCAGGAACCTGGGACCATGACCCGAGCCAAAGGCAGATGCTTAACCTACTGAGCCACCCCCCAGGCACCCCTAAAAATGATGATGTTTTTGACATTAAAAAAGATTTTTTGCATTGGGGAACTTTGCATGGTGTTAAATTTCTGTGGGGTGTGTGTGTGTGTGTGTGTGCATGTGTGTGCATGTTCTTGCCCAAACAGTGGCTTGCAGGAGATCAGATTTGGATGGGAGAGCCTTTCTTTCCATATACTGAAGGACAAATGTAAAAAGGAAATGCACTGTGCCTGGTGCAGCATTCTATGAACTGAGCTTTGCCGCTGCACATGATAGTGCCTTAGATTAAGGAAAACCAACTGTGGGAAATGTACTGTCACATGCTGAAATTGCCTTTCCATCTGTGAGTCTGGCACATGCCCTTGAAATATGATGAGGCTTTTCTAAGTAACAAGGTTTCAACTGTCAATCACTCTGTAAAAAGGTGGATACTGAAGCAGGACATAAGGAAAGAAAGATGTTTTCTCTCTTCCTGTGACCTGTATGTATACCTGTAGGGCTTAGTCTCCTAAGCAATGCTAGGAACCCATGTTTTCATGAATACGGTCTTTTAAAATTGTTCACATCGGCTTAGGTTGAGAGAGAAAAAGTGAGAAACTTTGTGATCCTGAGAGCCAATTTAGGTTACAAGAGTGGTTGTTTCTAGGGATATTTGTAAGCAATCCTTTGATATGCTTGTCTACATCATATGTTCAGTCATAGTTTTCTCTGCTGGAGACAGCCGTTTTCCTGAGTCTGGAGTGACAAGTTAGCATCTGTAGGATGCAGAAGTGTGGACACAAAAGGACACTGGTGATGGAGTAGGAGTAAAGCAATGTACTAGAAAGCCCGTTCACTTAAAAACTCTGACAAATCCAAAGGAATATTTTGAAGCAACTGATTTTAGGTCATTATGCTACTGGTAGACCCAACATAAAAGGTTTATGTTTTTAATAAAACAAGTGCAAATGTCTTGGTACTTACAGTTTTTAAACATCCATGACATATGTATTAAACACAAAAGCTAAGAGCCATAAAATGTAAATGACAATCCAAAGCCACACAAACAGTTTGAGTCAGTGGGAAAACCATTCAGAGGGCTGGCAATCTTTTTACTCGTGGCTATACATTATTACCAGCATTCCTTAAGTTTGGATGTCTGCCGTGATATGAACTTGTGAAATAATAAATGTAGCATTGGAACTTCAGTCAATAAGAACAGCAAATGTCTATCAATTCTAAGTCTGAGCTTCACTTAACGCCCAGCAGGGCAGAAGGGGAATATAGCCACTGGCTGTTTACATCAATATTTCGGAATGATAAAGCACTTTATTTTTATTTTGCTTTCAAAAATCTCTAGGAGTCAATTTTATTTTCCATTTTGCACAATGCATCATCCCAGAATCAATTTTGAGGGTTGAAAAAAAGCATTTTAGACTAAATACAAATTCTAGTGAGCTTTACAGGGACCTGTTAAATTTCACTAGATTTTAGCAAGAGCACATTGTGTATGATTTCATTATAGCACTTGTATTCCTGTGTATCATTAATTACCGTAGTTGTCTCTCTCATTATCATTCTTTTCATTGTTCTGTGTGCCTTCGAGTTCAATGGGAGAGCTCCAGATGTCACAACTAACAGAAGATGTCACAAAGGCTCAATACTCTGTGCCACGCTTCGGACCACTTGATGGGCCAGATTGTGGTCAGTGGTCTGTAAAGGACAAATCAAAACACATGGATTCAAACAAATATGGTTTTAAGCCTCAATGTTTCCATTCTTTAGCTAGGTGACACTGAGAAAGTCACTTCAACAAGATGAAATTCAACTGTCTCATCCAATAGCCTAGGTTAATTGTTAATTTAAATACAGGACTTTTATCAATTAATATTGCTGCAAAGCAAATTATCCTGTAAGTTAATGACTTGAAACAACAATCACTTAATTAGCTCTTATTCTGTGGGTAAACTAGATGGTTCCTCTGGTCTGAGTTGCCTATTCTTGGTGTGGTTGATCTAGAATGCTCTCAAATGTTTGCCCTTAGCTGGGCTCTATGGGGAAGAAGGAGCCTCCCTTCTCATGACCTCTCATCCTGCAGGAGGTTAGCTCAGGGTTAAACACATGAGGATGGAAAAATCCCCAGAAAGAAGAGACGGCCAGCCCTCATGTGCAAACATCGTTAACAAAACGCTTTAGTCAGAGATACTAATGTCTCATTGGTTAAAGTAAGACCACGATTAGGTGCAAAACAGGTGGAGAAATAAATTACCTTTCTTAACAGGAACAGCTTTAACAGCCTAGGAAGAATTTGTACCCTTTTCGTTATTACCAAGAAAGCTGTTTTGAATATTTGTGAAAATGAATGCAAAGTTTTTTTCATGTGTAATAACTAACTATATGTTATTGTTAATGTGGTTTATTGATCATTCATTTTATCATCCTATGATTCAACAAATATTTATTATGAAAATACAGTAGGTAAGCCTCTTCCAATTACAATAGGTTTGAGGGTAAATCTTTGGATACTTGCTCTAGTATTTCTGAAGAAGAGCTATTGATGATTGTGACAAGTTATTTTTATTAAGATTTTTATATATTTATTTATTTGAGAATGAGAATGAGCGAGCGAGCGAGAGAGAGAGTAGGAGTAAGGGGCAGAGGGAGAAACAGAATCTCCCTGGAGCAGGGAGCAAAACGCAGGACTTGATCCCAGGGCCCTGGGATCATGACCTGAGCTGAAGGCAGACGCTTAACTGACTGAGCCACCCAAGCGCCCCGTGACAAATTATTTTTAAATGAAAGATGTGGAGTAGAGAATATTCCTTTCTTTGATTTCTGTGATTTTCCAACATTTGACTTTTCTTTCTGAAGACATATCTATTTACCTTTGGTATCATGATTATCAGGTATTCAGGAACTTCCTAAATCATGATTAAAGGATATATCTATAGGATGTTGAAAGTTCTAGTGATCTAAAATTTTAATCTGTATCATGACTTCTGCTCTTCTGAAATAATGGCATTTATTTCACACCCAAACCCTCTCAAACTATATACTACAAATGAAAAGTATTTGATTATTCATCCTCAAATGAGATGTCCTTGGGTGATCTCATCCAGTTTCACGTCTATAAATACTAGGTGTAGATGGTGGACTTCTACATTTTACTTTCAGTGTCAGCATCTTTCCTGATCTCCAGATTTGCCTGACCATGCTGCACTATTTTTTGAGTTACGCAATAAACCAGTCAAAATATAAATGGGTAAAAGACCCTGAGTATACCTCACTCATCTATATTTTCACTGTGGAACAATACTATAAAGGACTCAGTAGATACGCCATAGTATATAAAATGCTAAGTGAAAGTAATTGAAATGAAAATTGCCAGAGGAAACCTCCTCCCTCCAATCCCTTCACTTCAGTGGTTTAAGTGAGTTCTAAGTTTTAATACTATTCCAAAACCATCTAAAGTGACATTTCCTAAACTTGGCCTGGAATCCTGTCTGCCATATCATATTGGCTCTGGCAACCCTCAGAACTTACTCTCTGATTTTGCCAAGGACTGCTTTGCACCTGGGTTCTCCTACTGCAGCCAGGAGACCAGATGCAAGGAGACATCCTGGCAGGTTTCACTTTGGTTGGCTAGAGAATCGATACTCTTTTTCTGTGATGTTTTATTGTATACAGAAGTGATCGTTCCTCCCTCTCTTTTGTGGGCAAATTGCTATATTTTTGTACTTCGGGTTGATGTTTAAATAATGATATTGATGCTGGATTCTTTCAGCCACTCTCTCCATTTATATTTTAATGAATGAATATTAATCACCTCACAAGGTAGCTGTGCGGATTATAAATGCACTAGGTTCTGTATGTAGCATTTCTCCTCAACTGATAAAGTATGTATAAACGCAGGCTCAGAGCTCATTCAGTAAATTCCTCTGAAATAACTTCACTGTCCCAGTCAATTTCTGGGTGTGAAAGAGCCCTCAAAATTAATAAATAAACTAAAATACTGTATCACTTTCTTTGAAGGGACTTGTGGTCTAATGATTCATTAAATAGCATTAAATATCTATTGCATGATTTTGGTACTTTAGATTCTTTACGGTGCTTTCATATGCATTAGCTCATGGGTCCTTCATAACAAACCAGTGAGGTAGACAGAACAGTAATTATTTCCCCTATTAAAAAAAAGGTAATTGCTCACCAAGGAGGTAAAATATAACACTTAAGTTTATACAATATTAGAATATTGGATTTCTGTGAAACAGACCGGTGCTTTTTCCACCAGAGAAGACACATTTCTTAAGAGGAAAATTGATTTTCACCTGAAAAAAATACCTTAATATATGGATAATCTAAACAAGATTGCCCTGTTGAAAAAGAAATAAAGACAAATAACAACAAAAATCATCTTTTTATATCAGTTCTATCTTCCATATCTAATTTGATTATGCTTATACTTATGCCTAACCCTAAATAGTTATTTATTTTTATGTCTCCTATCTAAGACTCTAAGATTATACCATACATAGAAAGGAGGAGGACTTACTGAATATGTATGCATAAAAATTACATTTCATTCACTTATTAGGTATGCGATCTTGAGTGAATTACATATCTTTTCTGTGCATTGATATGTACCTTTGGAAATGAAACCATATCTAACTTGGAGAAACTTTATGATTTATGCAAAGCACAGACAAACAGTATTCATTCGAACAATTCAGATTTCTCCCAATCCCTTTCTCCTCCCTCATTTTTCCTTTGTCCTCACTTTAAATATATAATGGATTTATTATACATTTTGAGGTTCAAAAAAGAAACATCATGTAAGGAAGCAGGACTTCATGATCATCAGAGGTGTACTTTGTTTAAGTAATTTTTTTAAGGTTTTATTTATTTATTCATAGAGATGCAGAGAGAGAGAGAGAGGCAGAGATACAGGCAGAGGGAGAAGCAGGCTCCATGCAGGGAGCCTGACGTGGGACTCGATCCAAGGTCTCCAGATCACACCCTGGGCTGCAGGCGGCGCTAAACCGCTGAGCCACCGGGGCTGCCCTGTTTAAGTAATTTATGTGGTGATGCAGACAACTTAATTCAAGGCATAGCAATCTAGGATAATCAGTTAATATGAAACTTCTCAGACATTTCAACCATAGTGGCTTTCTGATGGCCACAAGTAGGCATAGTAATTAGAAATATATCATCTATTCTGTATTACAAACCTGGCAGATAGACACAAAGCATCTAGATCCAAGAGTTACACCTACATTAAACAAAAGTGGCAGAAATATTTACTTGGATTTTCATCATCTCTGGACATATGCAAATTGTATTGAGACAATTTAGTAAACTACTAGGTCCATTTACATATTCTGTAGCTGTGGTCTGATTTTAGAGGCACACTACCCCTATAGGAGTTTACTGGGGTTAACCTGATGAAACTGAGTAATAGCCCCAGAAGTTCTGATAAGAGACCCACCCTCCAGAAATACTGGTGTTAGGATTGAAAGAGACCCCTGAAACTAATGCAACATTGTGTGTCAACTGTACTTCAGTACCAAAAATAATAGTTAAATAGAAGGGGGAAAAAGATAGAATGGAGATGACTGGTTCTTCATAAAGGAAAACGTATACTAAGGTTTTCATTAACATGGGAGTTTTGGAACCAAAACAGTGAAGGACTGGAGGCAAGAGACAAAGCCTGCATTGAGGGAATATGCAAAAGATTGTATGCGACTATTTTTACTCTGCATTCTACATAGCAGTTCTCCATTGCTCTGGGAATCTCAAATGGACTTGGAAAACCTTCAAAACATCTTATTGGAAATCATAATGCTGTCAAAAATTTTCTTAATTCATGCATCTGGATACGTTGAGTATAGGAGTTTATTAAGGTGCCTCAAGACAATCTGCATAGATTTGCAGGGGTGATGGAAATCCAAGTAAATATTTCTACTTTTACTTAATCTAAATGTAATTCTTGGAACTAGATGCTTTGTGTCTATCTACCAGTGTAGTGACACAGGATATATAGCAATTATATTTCCAATCATTATGCTTATTTTTGGCAATCAGAAAGTCACTAAGGTTGTAATGTCTGAAAGTTTTAATTTTAAATGATTATTACTTATTACTTTGTATTTAATTAAATGTCCTGAGTTATTATACACTAGTTAAAAAGTACTCCCCTGATGATCACGAAGTCTCATTTTATTATGACAACATTAAAAAAAATTAGTGAATCTTATGTTTAAAGTACAAGTGCCAAATAAAATTATATGAAAGAATCCTTAAACATTTCAATTAATAAACATAGGAGTGCCTGGCTGGTTTAGTCAAAGAAGCATATAACTCTTGATCTCAGAGTCATGAGTTTGAACCCCATATTGGGTGTAGAGATTACTTTAAAAAATAGAAAAATAAAAATAATAATTTAAAATAAGAAAGTCTAAAAAAATTTTACTAATGGACTGCTCATATGAGTGATGGTTTTATCAATAAATTTTATTTTTGGAAAGCACAGCCAAAGAACAGAAATTGAACAAAACAAATGTTATAGTTATTACATCCCAATCATTAAGCATAGCCTTAATGTGTTTCCTCTTATTAAGAAATTCATACACAAATTCATTAACAAATGAAACAGCCCCAGGCTTTAATGCAAGTTAAGTAAATTAATTTCAAGCCACAAAAATTCCACTAAATTCAATGTTTATTGAATTCTTCTTATAAACCAAGCGCTGTGATAATGCCAAAAATAAATTATATTCTTCTTGCCACAGCCAGGTGCAAATAATTCATGCATAAGCAGCCATAACCCAATCTTGTGGTTAGACTGTTGGTCAGTTTTCTGGAAGCCATGGTACAGTAGACTCAATATTTAAGCCTACTTGAGGCATACCTCTGTGTAGCCAAAGGGAATTGGGGGAAGAGTAGGATGGGAAGAGATGACTTTTTTCTCAAAAAGCCTTATGGAAAATTTTTGACTATTTAATTTGTATACAGCTGTTTAAGTCCTATAATCTGCTAAAAAAAAAGAATCTATTTAACAATAATAATTGAAAAAATATTCTTTTTTCTAATATATTTGTAATGGTTTTATGCTTACCTAGCAACCTTCTGATCCAAATTTAGTTTGGCTAATTGCTAGGGCTCACTGATAAAAGGAAAGCATGTTTCTTCCTCACTAAAATGGTTTATTAAAATAGATGAACAATGCATTCATTTGTATTATGATTCACCATCACAAGTAACTTGAAATGGAAGGAAATGAACTGATGGTGGATAAGTTTTGGACACAGATGAAATGTTCAATTCTTTTTCTGCCAATTATAAGTTGTGTTATAATAGGAAAATTGTCTAAACTCTGAACCTCAGTTTGATTGTCTATAAAACTAGATTATAATAACTGCTTCAAAAGGTTTTGAGAGAATTGAATTAAAATGTGTACAAGCCTTCAGCATAGCCCCTGACAGAAAATAAATCTTCACTAAATATGTTACTATTGTTGTTATTTCCAGTCCCTCTGAATATCCTTATGGTAAATTTTTAAAGTAGCATTAAGATATTTACTGAGACTTATATAAATGAATTTATTTCTTGAATTCTGAAAGCCCTTAGGCATTAACAAGGAATTGTTCTAGACCAAATTCAACCAATCTTCCTCAGATATGACTGCATTTTGGCAACTTGTATCCTTTGTCCTCCTACTGACATCTATTATATTTTGTACTTAGCAGTTTTCTCTTTTTCCTGTGAACATAAATAATATATAAAACTGCTAGGATAAAATTTTATTTTAAAAATATTATTTGTGTTTAATTTGCCTCCTGCTTAGAAGAAGAGAAAAAGGATGATTCACAGAACAAAATGTGTCACTTTTTAAAATTTCATTAGAAGCTAGTGGAAGAGGATGCCCCTCTAGATAAAAAATTATATCAGACATTTCAGTGGAGTTTCTGTCCACTTCAGTGTCTCATCCTTGACTTCACATTGGAATCACTTTGAGAACTTTAATGATACTGCTCTCTTGTTCCTTCCTCCAGAATTTGTGGTTACTCTAAAGTGTGGCCTGATCATTAGGATTTTTAATAGTTTCCCAGCTGATTTTCATCTGTACTCATATTTGAGATTTCTGGCCTCTTGTTTTTAAGTTTTGAGTCATTTCAATAAATGTATTGAATCAAAATATTAGGAACTACGAAAATCTCCAAGGCTTTCCCCTTTGAAAGATCATTCTATCTATCTCTTTACTCTCACCCATTAGTAGAGGAGAGAGCACACAGAAAATAAAGTCAGAATATTGCCATGCACATGACAATAAATGTATGTCCAGAGAGCTTCAGGAAAGAATAGGAGCTTGGTAGAGCTCACAACAGAAGAATTCACCAGTTGGGATATGACTTGGACTGAAAAAAATTTTTTTTAATAATGTGATTGTTTCTTTTATTAAAAATACATATTCATTAAAAGATCAGGCAATTAAAAAGAATAATTAAAGTTAAAACTAAACACTTACTAAACATTTAACCCTGGAGAATGAAGCATTTATAATAGTCTGTGAATGTTATTCCAAAAATTTCTCTATAAATACTACATAAAGGGATCCCTGGGTGGCGCAGCGGTTTGGCGCCTGCCTTTGGCCCAGGGCGCGATCCTGGAGACCCGGGATCGAATCCCACGTCGGGCTCCCAGTGCATGGAGCCTGCTTCTCCCTCTGCCTGTGTCTCTGCCTCTCTCTCTCTCTCTCTGGGACCATCATAAATAAATTTAAAAAAAATTAAAAAAAAATACTACATAAAGATAAATAAACAGATGTGTTCACATAGATGAGACCATATTATGGATGATTCACATTCTTGATTTAAATTCCCGCAATATTTAAATTAATATTAAAACATTTCATTTATTTCCATACTTAATATTCAATCAATTTTATTTTTAAATTATTTATTTCTAAATGTTACTTATGTCCAGGACATATTTTGTTTTCAAAAATGTTTTTTAAGATCTTATTACCTAAGTTATTATATCTCTTTGTTCAACGAATAATTAAAGGTTTCTTCCTTGAAACAAAGTTTTAGGAATATGTGTATTTCCCATATCAGGGTTTTTAAAGTATTATTTCTCTCTCTTGCAGACACAAGGATTGGTGTACATAAAACTATTTTTGTCACATGACAAATGAGTTAGAAGTTAACAGAATTTTTTTTAAGATTTTATTTATTCATTCATGAGAGACAGAGAGAGAGAGAGAGTGAGGCAGAGACACAGGCAGAGGGAGAAGCAGGCTCCATGCTGGGAGCCCTATGTGGGACTTGATCCCCAGTCTCCAGAATCATGTCCTGGGCTGAAGGATGCTAAACCGCTGAGCCACCCAGGCTGCCCAGAAGTTAACAGAATTGAGAAAAAAATGTGATTATACCTTCCATAAATTATGAACTCTGTTGTAAAAGATCCTTTAAAATAGCATCACTTAAGAGACCATGAGATGATCACATATTTGGATCTTGTAATTTGCTATTAAATAAGCTTACTGAAATATTAGGTATTTTGTAGAAAAAGAAAAACATTTTGGAAGATACTCTTTTAAATCTGAGGCTCAATTTTATGAGACTGACACTCTGCATACTACCCTGAGGAAGCGAGGTCAGGTGATTAGTTTTAACTATTAGCCTTATTCCTCTTTGTGTGTGTGTGTGTGTGTGTGTGTGTGTGTGTGTTTTGTAGACAAATGAGAGTGTCTTACATTAATCATCCATGCTTGATGAAAGCTAAAAGGAACTATTTTTAACATACAGTATGAAAGATATATGATGGTAGATATCTTTTAGAGTCTGCAAAACATTTCCCATGATTAAAGACAAATTTGGCTTTAAAGAGTGATTACAAAGATAGATAGGTGATAGATGATAGACAAATAGATAATATATATATATATTTTTAATTTAAATTTGATTAGCCAACATCAAGTACATACTTAGTTTCAGATATAGTGTGAAGAGGGCACATGATGTGATGAGCAACTGGGTGTTATATAACATTCTTCTGATGGACTTTTTACTAAAATAAGGAATATAACAAAGTCAAAGCACCGAATTAAGCACAATAGCCTGGTGGTTAAATTAACTGATGCGAAGGGACAGCCACACATAATCTATTTTTGAATACCAATGGGAGAATAATTATACTAAAGAGTGGGATAAATGAACTTAGATACCATAAGTATTTATAGTGAATATTATTTAGAAGTAAATTTATTTAGTGTTACATCATTCTTAAAAATTTATAAACACAATATAAATATCTAAATTAAGAGAAATGTTTTTAAAATTATAGGCTGATCTCTGACATAAGCATATATATAAAGATCCTACACAAAATATTAGCAAATTGAATCCAGTCATAGTAAAAAACATACATGATAGCCAATTTGGATTTATTCTATGAATATGGGTTGCTTTTATATTTAAAAAATGACTACTCAGTGTAACTTATTTTATTAAAATAATAGGTCAGAAAATCTATCTCAGAAATATGCAAAATTATTTTTATATAATCCAACATCCTGAGGTCCGATGGATGTCTACTGTCATATGTCTATTGACTTTTATAGTGGAAGTACACACCAATATAACAAGGGCAATTTTTTTTATTTCAAGTTTTTTTCTAGATTTATTGAGACAAAATTAACATATAGCATTGTGTATATTTAACATGTACAACATGTTGATTTGATACCCATAGATACCGTAACATGATTAGTGTCAGCTAACAGGTTAATCACCTCACATAATTGTTCTTTTGTTTTGTTTTGCTTTGGTGAGAATACTTAAGATCTACTCTCTTAGCAACTTTAAGTATATAATACACTATGGTTAAAGTACTAATGTCACCATTCTGTACACCAGATTCCCAGAATATATTCATCTTATAACTGGAAGTTTGTACTTTTGACCAACATCTCCTGCTATTCCCCTGCCCTGATAAGCACCATTCCATTCTGGGTCTATGAGTTTAGATTTTTAAGATTCCACACATAAGTGGGTCCTTGCAGTATTTGTCTTCCTCTGTCTGACTCATTTCACTTGGCATAATGTCCTTCAAGGTTCATTCATGTTGTAAGCACCATATACATAGCTTGTTTATCCATTCATTGTTGATGGAAACAGGTTATTTTCATATCTTGGATGTGGTGAATAACACTGCAATGAACATTGGAGTGCATATGTATTTTTGAGACTCTGATTTCATTTCCTTTAAATATGGGATTACTGGGATCCCTGGGTGGCTCAGCGGTTTAGCGCCTGCCTTCAGGCCAGGGCGTGATCCTGGAATCCCGGGATCCAGTCCCACATCAGGCTCCCTGCATGGAACTTGCTTCTCCCTCTGCCTGTGTCTCTGCCTCTCTCTCTGTCTCTCATGAATAAATAAATAAAATCTTAAAATAAATAAATAAATAAATAAATAAATAAATAAATAAATAAATAAATAAAGGATTACTGTGGCATATGAGAGTTCTATTTTTAATTTTATGAGGAAACTTCATATGTTTTCCATTGTGTTTACACCAATTTACACATATCTAATAAGGAGTTAACATCCAAAAGATACAAAGAACTCATACAACTCGATAGTGAAAATACAGCCAATTAAAAAACAGGTAGGGAAACTCAGTAGACATTTTTTTTCAAAGACTCAAACAAGACCCAAAATGCACTAACCTAAAAATCTGTGATCCTAGTCATCCTTCCTTTCTTCCCTACTCCTTGGCAACCACTGGTCTTTTTTAATCATCTCCATAGTTTTGCCTTCTCCAGAATGTCATGCAGGAATCAAGATTTTGGGTGATAATCATGTATCAATGTAAATTTATTGACTATAACAAATGTAACATTCTGATGCAGGATGTTGATGGGGAGGTGTGTGTGTGTGTGTGCACAAGAACATGTGCACATGTGTTCTTGTGTGTGTGAGGACAGAAGGTATATCAGAACTCTTTGTACTCTCCATGCAATTTTGCTTTGAACCCAAAACTGCTCTAAAAAATAAAGTACATTTTAAATAAAAAGATTAAAAAAAACACTAAGTATAAACATTGTTAAAATTATAGATTTCTGTTCATCAAAACACCACTTTAAAAGAGTAAAAGAAAAGTTAAAGACTAGTGAACTTAATTTCATAATATTTATAGCATACAAGAACTTAGATTCAAAATATATAGAGAATCTTTAAAAATTGATAAAAAGAAGAGAGCCCAACTAAAATTAAATGAAAGACTAGTGCAGGCATGTCACAGAAAGAAAGAGTATGCAAGTCGTCAATAAGTATGTGGAAAGATGTTCAATCTCATTAGCCAACAAGGAAATAGAAATTAAAACCACAATATGATACTGCTAGGAATCCACAAAATTTTCTAAAATTAAGCAACCTCATACTATCATGTATTTGTGAGGATGGGAAGTGAAACATTACTGCTGATAATGTAAATCTTTACACTTTGAAATGTCTTTGGCATGATTTATCATATTGAATAGTATAGTATATCATATTGAATAGTATGACTATGACTAGTATGACTCATCCATCAATTCTACTTGTGGGCATATTCTTATCCCCAAATGCATATATATGTGATCCAAAGACATTATAGAATGTTCATAGCAGTACTAATGATAATATCCCTAATGCTAATATCCATCAATAGTGAATAGAATGAATAAATAAACTGTGGAATAGTGGCATGTCCACTGTGACACAGCAATGGAAATGAGCAAACTACTGATACACACAAAAATGTGTAAATGTGTAAAGGATGAAATAAGTCGGCCAGAAAGAAATAAGTACTGTGCAAGTCAATACATAAAATTTAAAAAGTCAGAACTAAGAGATTTTATTTGAAATCGGGATGGCAATTACCTTTTGAGAAAAAGGAGAGTAATTTGGAAGAGGACTGAAGACAGCTCCTGGCATGTTGGTAACTTTCTACTTTATTTCTGGTTGTTTTATGAGTTTGTTGGCTTTGTGTATATTTATGATTTATGTATGAATTACACACTTTAGTAAGGATATTTAATGAAACATGTCATGTGCAAGACTTTAATAGTACTAGAATCACATTATTTGGGCTTAAATATTACTATCTATGGCATATCATGGGCATTTTTACTTAAATCTCAGACTCATTTTTATTTATAAAATAATATGACGATCCTATAAATCTCAATTTTGTTGGGAGAATTACATAGTATGATGATATATAGAGAGTGCTTAGAGTCCTGTCTTTCATCTAGAAAGCACTTAATAAATTATATTTGTTGCTGAGGTTTTGTGCTATTTTTGTTGTTATTTTCATTATTTACTTCTTTCTTAAAGCAATATTTGAACCTTACTGATTCCAATACAGCTTTTTTTTTTTTTCAGTTTTCATGAGCATATGGCTTTTAAATTTGTGGCAGTCCTGCTAATATAATTTTAGCCTTAATTTTATTATTACTCATTATGTAGTCTTGGCCCTTCCTTACTTCCTCACTAAATTTTAGACATTTTTAAGAAATATTGTGTTCAGGTAACATGAGACAAGAGTTTTTTAAATATCTGGTAAATATAATAATATTATAAAAATAATATTATAGTCACATATATATAGTAAAACATAACTAGATCTGATATTAATCATATCTTTGTTGAAGAGTCATATACTTCATATGTTTGTAGGGTAAGTAATTCTTACTTTATTTCACATTGAAAAACCTATAAGGCTCTATAGATAAGCAAAGAGATAAAATGCCAGGCTCTATTTCCAATATCATTATTTACATTGTAGGGTTGATTAGATATAGAGATAGATATTGATATAAGATATACATAAATATTTCTTTGTAAATGTACACATACACATCCAACATACATATATGCATATTTCACTTTCTCATCACATTTTATACAGATTTCCCTTCATTTCTTGAAAGCAGTGTATGTGTGGGTAGAACTTTGTGTTCCAGTACAAGGATGTCTGCTAATAAATTATGCTTTTAGAAAATCATTTGGATTTTTTTTTTCAGGAAGATACAGGAAAGAATGTTTTTTTAAAATTCTGATGGTAAAGAAAAGTCTCTTTTAGAGAAAATGTTTATACAGAGGTATGTTGTAACATAAGGACCAAACTGTCATGTTAATAGTATAGATATCACTAATTAAATGACAATTCAAATTACTTAAATTGAGAGTATTATTAGGCAGCATAGAAAACATTACAAAGAAGCCTTTTTATTTAAAAAATTAAAAAATAGGAGTATTGAATAAAAATTTCAAGTAATTACATTTGGACATTCATTTAGAAAGAGAGAGCATTCAGGGAAGATGTAGAAATTACTATTCATCAGTCAACCAATACATGATATCTAATATAGGATGGATCTTTTAATGGGCCACAAATATTGAGATAAAAATATGCAGAATTTCCTTTCTATGGTACAATATCATGAGAAATAATATCCCTTCACTCAAGAGACATTTATGGAGTACCCCCCTCACATAACACATACTTTAAAAGGAACCAGGAATACCTTTGTAAATGAGATAGACAAATTCTTTGTACTCATATGAATTGCAGTCTAACCCAAGAGGTAGATGTAAACAACTAAATAAATGAGCAACGCAATCACAAATTCTGATAGATTCTTTGAAGGCAAGAACAGGAAGATAAAAGGGATAGAAATTCTCAGGATCCCCATCAGGTACACTTCAAGTACAGTCTTTGTGCAGAAGTAATATGTGAGCTGAGAATTGCAGGTGAGAATGAATCAGCTAATGGAGGAGAACTTCAGAGTGAATAGGCACAAAAGCTCTTCAGCAGAAACAAGATGGAAAGGCAGAGAGAATGAATGGAAGACAGAAAGGTTAGATCTAATTGAATGCTCTTTTCCAAGATGGCCACACTTCACTCAAATACCACCTCCTCACAAAGGAATTTCCCCATCTTCTATCACACTAGCATCTTTTTTTCATTCCCTGCTATGGACTGAATTGTGTCTACAAAATCCACAAGTAAAAGCCCTGTTCCACAAAGTGATGGTATTGAGAGGTGGGGCTTTGGGAAGTAATTAGGTTTAGATGAGGTCCTAAGGGAGAAGTCCTCATGATGGGATTAGTGTCTTTAGAAGAGGATGAAGAGACCAAAGACTAAGTTCCAGTATACTTCTTATCTATTTTCCTTTATTATCAATACCTTACATCACTGTGGTATATTTGTCTTTGGATTATGGAATACATTACTAACAACTAAATAACCAAAATCCATTTTTCATCCTGATGTCATTTCCCTAAAGTTCTTTTCTTCTCTTACAGAAACCCATTGAGAATATCACATTATATTTATTCATTACCTTTAGGCTCTTCTCAACTACAACAATTTCCCAGATTTTCTCTTTTTTGCTAACCTTAGTTTGGAGGCACTGCAAGATACTCCAGAACCATCTTTTGTATTTCCTGTCCTAGTCATGGATCAGCCATTTCTCCAAGGAACTCTGGTTCCTTTTGTTGGAGAATGGCTTGAGAAAACAAGATTACCATAGCTTTAAAGCAAGTCTTGAAACAGGATAGTGTGAATTCTCCAATTTTGTTTTCCTTCTTCAATATTATGTTGGCTATCCTAGGTCTTTTGCCTTTATATATAAACTTAAGATTTGTTTTATTGATAACTACAAAATAAGTTGGATTTTAGTTGGAATTGCATTCAATAAATATATCAAGTTGGGAAAAAAATTATAATCTAAATAATACTGAGCCTTCTAATCTATAAGAATCGAGTACTTCTTCATTTTTAGATTTTCTATGATTTCGTCCATCAGAGTCATTTTATTTTTCCACAAATAGATCCTGTATATAGTGGTTTATAATTTTTGTTTCTTACTATAACTAATATATTTTTATTATTTTAAATACCAATTATTCATTGCCTTGATCATTATCTTAGGGGAAAAGCCATCTGGACTATGAAAATATTTATTGAATTATACATTTCATTATACACATTTATATAATAAAATACCATCATTACATTTGACTATTATCCACTGTCAAAGATCTACAGTTATTGATGTGGCAAGTAGGTTATGATAATTGTTCAATAAAAATAGTAACAAATAATTTTAATAAGCTTTCATTTTCTCAAAACTATGCAAGACACATTAGAAAAGCATGAAATAATAAACTCAAACACATTAATAAATACTATTTTGGAAAGTGAGAGATGGGTAGTATTTTCCTTAGAACTTTATTATAATTTCCAACTGTTCTTCATTCAGCAAGCATTATTATATAGTAAAAAAGTAATAAAATACTCATAAATTAAATGTTCTAGACTGAAGACATTTTTCAATGTGCTCATGTGAGCCTCCTGCCCAGATTTCCTGAGCTAAGTATTTTCCACAAAATCTAAGTATCACAAGACTCTGACCATCCTCACTCTGACTCTGAAGAAAGGAAAAAGAAAAAATTGTGACAAGAGTTGAACACTAATGAACACTGAGCAGCTCAGAGAGTAGAAGAATAAAGAGAAACTCATCCCAAGTCAGAGAAGATGTTAGACACTGCTTCCAAATCCAAAATGACATTGGCTTTTGCTCTAAGAATCCCAGAACACCAGTCCATCGTTGGAGTTCACCAAATAGCAATGCTAGAAAGTAACAGTAAAAGAACCAGTGCAAAAAAATAAAATAAAATAAAATAAATAAAATAAAATAAAATAATAAAATAAAATAAAATAATAACCAGTGCATCTTTTGCCCAGCCCTGTGAGTGAACATTATATAGTGATAGGAGTTCATGCACTATTACAAACACTTTTATCAAAAAAATTCACTTGGAATACTTGTAATGCTATTTTAGGAATAACTGGAACAGGAAACTTTTTACAGTAAGATCATCAAAGATAAATAAGAGGTGCAATCTCTCTGCTGTTTCTGGAATGAAAAAAATCATTGTTAACACTAGAAATATAGTTATTGGAATTTCAGTTTTGCAGAAAGGCATGAATTTAAAAGAGGAAGAACAAATAAGAAAAGTTTGCAGCTAACAATAACAGCCATCCTGTACCTCATTCTGAGACCACCATTATTATCTGTACTGTAGAGGTGCACAGCAGCCACAGATGGACCTGGAAACCCAGGAGGTTAATTAACTTGCTAAAACTTACTAAAGCATCAAAGGGCCAAGTGAGAAGTCAAGTTCAGTTCTAACACACTCCAAAGGCCAGTCTCAATCCGTAATAGGACGTTATTACTTCTTATAGATGTTTCTAGGCAGGAAACCTTACCAAAAATTATATATATATAGAAGCAGAGTGAGATGAAATAATAATAAGGGGATTTGCTGATAATAAAAAAGTTGGAAATCCACCCCATTTATTAACTTCTCTTCCCTGAAAATCTGCCAACTAAGATGGAGGAATGAGACCTCCAATGACCTAGATACAGAACTACTTTTTCTTACTTTCTTCTTTCTTTCTTTCTTTCTTTCTTTCTTTCTTTCTTTCTTTCTTTCTTTCTTTCCTTCTTTCTTCTTTCTTTCTTTCTTTCTTTCTTTCTTTCTTTCTTTCTTTCTTCTTTCTTCCTTTCTCTTTCTTTCTTTCTTCCTTTCTCTTTCTTTCTTTCTTCCTTTCTTTTAAGATTTTATTTATTTGAGAGAGAAAGAGAGAGCGTGCATGAGCAGGGGGAGGGGCAGAGGGAGAAGCAGAATCTTCATTGAGCAGGGATCCTGATGATGCGGGGCTCCCTCCCAGGACCTCAGGATCATGATCTGATCGAAAGGCATATGCTTAACTATCTGCGCCACCTAGGTGCCCCATATAACTGCTTTTTCAGAGGAAAATGGGTAAAGTAGATATTGATGGCCCAGCCAAAGGAGAGTCATATTTGACCTTTGTTTAGGAAACAACTTCTGTTCCTTTACTTAAAGTAATTTCTTCTTCCTCTTCTTTGAATTACTATATATAAATACTGCCTTTCAATTATGTTCCATATTAAAGGTGAAAACATTTTCTGCCTATACATCTATAATTTACAGCACATTGGTATGCTTTTATATTTATATATTGCTCTAAATAGCATATTCACAGCTTAGGGTCTATTATTATGTCTGACAAAATTGAAGTGAGAACATTAGGAATTTGAATTTAGTGAGGTATAGGACCCTTAGGGACTATACAACGCATTCTTAAAAAGCTAATCCCATATAGTATTGAATTACTCCAGTGCCCTTGAGAACTTATAAGTTCTGTATTTTAAGTAATCTGATTCATGGTTCTTGTTTATATTTAAAAGCAGAGGACATTATATGGTTACTGGATCTGCCTTATTTAAGATAAAAGACAATTTTCTTTATTTTTTGTTCAAATAGCATGTGCATGCTTTATTCATATTGAATACATTGAAATGTAAGCCTTTTTATTGCAGATTCCAATTCTTTTCTAAGTATTCTGGACAAAGTATGTACATTTACCTCCTAGACTTAGTTCTTCAGTTTTAAGAATATTTCTTGATTTATAGTATTCAATTGTATGCTTAGGTAAAAATCAATGGGATACTTACTAACCAAAATACTTTCTTCAAATGTAGAATCATAATATAGAAGTTGCTTTTAGTAACCTCATGTGAATTTCATATTTCAGAATTTATTCTCTACAATACTATGTAATGAGATTACTAAAAATATAAATTCAAAAAAGATCTAGGCCAGTAGAATGCCACCTAATCCTATATAACAGCCTTCCTAGGTTTATAATACATAATATAGCTCAAGGTCTCCTATACTTCTTATTGCATGAAAATAAATAAACGTGTCCTTTGGAGTCACATGTTATTTTTCCTAGAATAGGATATGTTTGGAACACAGAAGATTCTCTTGTCTTTTTCTATGTTCTGTATCCGTGTTTCCCAGATTATTTTACTTGAAGTTCTGGGGAAACCCCCATACACTGACACCTTTATCAGCTAAATTGACACTGTTGATAAAACTAAGAATTAGCATCAACTTCCTCTTCTGGTTTTTCTCATGAAATTTGGAGAATTTGACAAATGTGTTCATGGACAAAACCACCCACCTTTAAAAACACATGAGAGCCATATTGAAATAAGAGATTAATTGTCCTATCATGACATTAAATTCCTACTTGAATTCATCCAGACCAAAGGTTTATGTAATGGAAAACATCACCAAGTTGTCTGGAACAGTCAGCTGCCACCTTCTGGGCACCCTTTCTAGTACAGGATTAACAGCGAAAGAAATTCGAAGTTTCATTTCTCCGACAGACTGAGATAATTTAAATATATTTTTGAATGTGTAATATGGAAATGTGTTATAAAAGCATAGTTTGAAGCCTGAGAAGTTGGCATGCATTATGACTGATGCGTATCCTAAGTGGCCAGGTAGTGGGCAGAGTACAGGACATTAAAAGATAATGAGATAGCACAAATGGAAGTTATAGTGGTGCCATGGGAATGCTCTAATGTATACTTTCACCCTAAGAGTTGAGGACCATCTGGCAGGCCATCAGATCTCTTCTTGGCCTATTGCTCTATTGGGAGAAATGGTGAAAAGAGTTTGGGGATTTACATGTCAGTTCCTAGGTCAAAAAAATTATACCCAAACAAAACTCTAACTTCAGGAGAAGGACAGGTGCCAGGCTGAGGCACTTGGGAAGTCAGAGTAATAGTCATGAAGGCATAAGCACATGGCACTAGGTAATCTCTTCTTTGAAATAAATCTTGCTGGGTATTCTCACTGTCAACTCACTTTAAGGTTTCCTATTTGGTATATTTAAGTTGTATTCAGTTTCCTGAATTTAAGAGCAGAGAAAATATCCTGATCTAGGGAAGAGGGCATGCTGTAGTTGAGGTGATGATGGAAGGTGACAAGGACAAAGGAGTTGGGGGGAAGGAGTAGCAGAAACCAAGTAGGAGAAGGAATGAGCCATGGCGTCCAGCACAGAGATGGTCTCCCTGTTGCAAGTACAAGAACACAGACTCCTGTAGTCAAAGAAATATGGGAAGTCGTCTAAATTCATTAGTTCATTTATTCAGAAAATGACAAGTCCAACTCTTAGCCTAATTATGTTCACTTGCAAGCATATAGGTGGGAGGGCTCCCTGAGAACACATGAGTGCAGCGGAAATGTTGGGCGGGTCGTTAGAGCTCAGGAGATCAGACAAAGTTTCTTCAAGGAATGTCACTGTGTAGTTAGAATAATTCAGAATGGTAGTAGGACTTAAGAAACAAAGAAGACCGTATTTGTCAAATTATTTAATTATCAACCTCTACCAATCACTCATTTTGGCTTTTAAATAAACACCGTTAATTATGTAGCAGTCATGACTGTCCGAGGAAATCATTTTCATATTTTAATTCCTCTAATGTTGGAGGGCTCTTGAACATATTGAGATGAAAGTTGAAAGCTGGAACATTTTTTCCTCGTCTGTAATTATTATCATAATGATTTACAAAAAAAAATTTAACTGTGTTAAATTTTTGCCCATATTTGAGAGGATGGACTAGTTGCAAAACAAAGGAAGTCCTGGCACTGATAACTAAAGACCTATTTCTTGGGAGAAGCAGGAGAAGGAAATGAACCCCTTCCCCACTCCTGACTCCTGATCAAGTGGCTTAATGGAATATGGAATCAAGAGCCTAGGGCCCACAAAGCAGTGTGAGACGAACCAGACTTTAGCTACCTGGATTTCCAAGTATAAAGTGTGCAGGTGCAAATGAGAGTTTTGATTGAAATCGGAGGTAGCCAAACACAGCCTGAAAGGGCACAACAGTGCCCGGAATATGCACTTGTTTAGTGCGTCTGCGCATAAGGATAGCTTTCTGCACCACATCCTCTTGTACTGTCTCCTCCATCCTGAGCTTCTCTTCCCTACAATCTGCATCTCTTGCTCTTTGTCACAAAGGGCATAATCCTGACAGGAATTTCTCACTCACTCTAAAGAGCTGGTGGCCCCCCCGGAGGTTCTGGTGGCTCAGGAGGTCATGGCTCTACCCCCTATTCCTTTGTTTCTGGCCATGGAATTTTAGGACAGGCACAGATTCAGACTTGCAAATGAATATAATTAAGCTAAGATACTTGACTACTTACACCTATTTATATATCATCATGTATTTAGTGTATTTACAGATGGAGCTTTTATCCTTGTTCCGTTGTAAGTTTTACCTTGTCAGCCTCCAACATAACTACACTCTGCTAAGGATGCAAAGACACAGAAGACACATCTGTACTTGTTTATGTTTTAGGAGATCTACTTTCTTTCTTTTTTTTTTTTAAGATGCAAAGATTTATGAAGGAGACTCACTTAAGAAAAGGAAATTAGAAACCAAGTAAGCAGAGTTATTCAAAAGACAGCCACATGCCACACACAATAATGAAATTTCCAGAGTGCCTTTGGCTCAGGTGGGTCTTCTTAATACTATGTGTATAGCAACTCTCCCTCCCTCTGCAAACAGGTGCATGTGCAAACAGGCGCGTTGTAAACGTCTCTTCATTGCTCCTTTCACTGTCTCTGAGAGGAAAGTAAAGTGGTGGGAAGGCTTTCCTTTGGGTATCTGGATGGAGAACCGGACCTGAGTGCCTGCCATTTGCAGAAGGGAAGGGAGTGAGACAATAGAAGTCGTGGGACTTCCTCGACAGTACACTATGGATGGTATTGCGGTGTCCCAGGCACCTCAAGAAGATGGGAAGGGGTTGAGGACTGTAGGCAAATGCAGTAGATGAGTGAACTTGGAAATGGAATCAGGCACTCTGATTGAGCTGGGTTCCTTTGGAAAATGATGCCAGGAGACTTCATCTTTGGGATGGGGTTGGCTTCATTGATTTGTGCCTAGGAGATGTCCACCCAAGGCACAGTCCCCCCCTGCCAGCCTCAGTCCCTGTCCACCTCTCTCCATACCCGAGCTTGTGGCTGTGTTTTTTCCTCCTCTAATTGACATGTAATAGACATACACAGCATTAGTTTCAGGTGTATGACAAAATGATTCCACATGTGTATGCACTGTGAAACAATCACCATGGTAAGGGCACTCAAAATCTGTCGCCAAGTGAAAATTACCAAAAAAAATATGTGTGTGTATATCTCTATATATCTATATCATCTATATCTATATCTATCTATCTATCTATCTATCTATCTATCTATCTATCTATCTTTCTAATCTATCATCTATCTATATTTCTTGTGATGAGAACGTTCAAGATCTACTTTCCTGGAAACTTTAAATATGCACTAACAATACCACTACCAATAGTCTGCATGCCACATTCCCATGACCTATTCATTCCACAACTGGAAGTCTGTACCTCCTCACCCATGTCACCCATTTCTCCCACTCTGCCAAGCCCCCTACCAAGCAACCATCGCTCGTTCTATGTACCCATAGTATTGCTCTGTTTTATTTGTGGTTTTGTTTGTTTTGTTGGATTCCACATATTAGTGAAATCATTTGTCTTAGTCTGACTTAACTTCACTTAGCTTGATGCCCTCAAGGTCTATCCATGTTGCCACAGATGCAAGGCCTTTCTTCTCTCTTCTGGCCAAATATTACATCATTGTATACATATTTTCTTTATCCATTCATTGCTTGATGAACTCTTTAGTTGTTTCCATATCTTGATTATTGTAAATAATGCTGTAGTGAATGTGGGGATGCAGATTTCTCTTCGAGATAATGATTTTCTTACCTTTGGATAAATACACAGAAGTGGAATTGCTGTACCATATGGTATGGAAATCTTTAATTTTTTTAATCTATATTTAATTTTTTATCTGGTTTCCATAGTGGCTGCAGCAATTTACATTCCCATCAACAAAGGCTATAATGAAAAGTATATTATTTTTACGTAGAAAGAAAAACTAGAAATTAATAAAGACTTAGGGGGTTAGAAATTGAGACAGTAAAATGTTCATTGGTCTGTTTAGACTGTGTGTGCATTCTTACTGTTATCATTAGAAATAAATTCTTCGACCACTTCCCTCTTACACGCCAAATAAGATAATGTGAATAAGTGCCCTCCTACCAAAAAAGCACGTGAACATTTCTGTATCTTTTAGAAGCGTGTAATCATTCATAATGTGGTATGAATTATAAAGAAATACAATCTGATTTCTGGTTTAGATGAAACGTGTACCTCTAAAAATGTAAAGTGTCATGTGAAGAGAAAATTCCTCCTGAATATTGTTAGTTTTCTCTCCCTGCTAATTTTAGAGGTGTTACCGCACAAAACCTGCCTTCATTCAAGACGCCGTGATTGCCAGTGATTGAATCAGATGGCACAGATAGAACTGTGATGAGCTTGTACCAATAACACATTTAAAAATAATTTCTACTAAAAATATGCTCTATAAGACTTAATTAACAACCAGAGTTCCCAGTTTATACATGAGATATAAACAGAAAATATATTTTGAAATCTTTACTGCAAGCTTCTATGAAAATTGGATGTTCAAATGAGGAGGAGGGCTGTGTATGGCAGTTTTCTAACTAGACAGCTTGGCTCAAAGGCACTTTGACCAGGACAGAAGTGGCTGGCAGATGTGATCCTTTATCACCTGTGACCTCACGTGAAACAATTAATGACTCCATCAATGAATGGCCCAGATCACACTACACTTACCATCCTTTCTATGTCTTATATGGGTGGGTCAGAGGAGGAAGTCCCTGCTCTGTGCCTGGATTGTTAGACCTGGGACATTTGGATCACAGAGGAAATAGTAGGAAGAGGGAATTAAGCTCATTCTAAAGTCTTAACATCAAGTATTGCTTCATAATTCCTTGGTAAATGCACATGAGTTTCGTGGCATCCTCCAGTAGAAGGCTCTCTCCCTCCTGCTTATTCTCCCTATCTCAAGATGCCAAGCAGACTAAGAGAGACCCAGAATCACAGACACCTGCTTGGCAGTGGGGGGTGCTGCTGACAGGGAAAATGTAGATGTCCCTGTAGGGATATATGTTTGATATTTTTTATCTTCTCCCTAGGAAAGGTAAATCCCACCCCTCTCCCCTGTGCCAACACATACACTTATTCTGCTATAGTGCTTACAGGTGCTCTCCTGGTTTACTTCCCTAGTGTATATTCTGTGATCTTCTAGAAGATGGGAACCAAGGTAATTTTAGTCCTGGGAGTTCACAATGAATAAAAACAGCAGAAAGCAAGGAGAGAGAGTAAAGAGACAGCATATGAGGGAGAAGGAGAAAAGGACGAGACTAAGTAAGGAATTGAAGAAGAAAATACTTTTGCTTAATTGTACTGTCACCATTCATTTTCCCCAAACTGCTGCCTTTCCATTCTGCTTGTCATATTAAAGATGTCCAAAAAATAGCATCTGTGTAGGCAGATGTTTTAGAAACACTTTGTGTATAAATTACCAGGTTTAATTTTAAACTGTGGAGCAATGCTATGAGGTAGGTATTATAAGAAAAGTAAATATTATTTTCTTTATAAACAGAAACAGAAAGGTGGTAAATTCTGTCCTGCTAGGTTCTATGCAGGTCTCCAGCTTCTGTCCCATCTCACTTCCTTCAGGAAGCCCACCATGACAACCCTCATTCACAATATTTTCCTGGGTTTCTTTTTATTATTATTATTTTTTTTCCTGGGTTTCTGAACAAACAGCAGAAAATGAGGACGCAGTCCTTATCCAAATATTGCTTCTTGGCTTTGATGATGTTTTAGGTAGGCACCCTCTTTCCATCTCAATCACAAACTCTTCAGTTATGCCATATTTCCAAACACGTAACCAAAAACTGCAAAAGGATCTTCACAGCTCTTTGACTGTTGGACCAGAGAGGAGCACATGATACAGAATTGCGGGAAACATATGTTATTTAGATAGATTCTGTTTCAAATGTTTAGCAGTGACTTAGAATTCCAGATGATTTTAAAGTTGGATGAGCGTGCTCCTGCCATGCTGATCTCTACCCTGGGTATCTATCAATGTCTGTTATCTATTCCTTAAAAGCTAAAGTGTATTTCATCCCTAAACCAAAACAGCCTTTTACAGGGGTTCTCCTTTTAAATGTATCATACTGAGCTCTCAGCACATCTTCCCCATAATTATTTCTGTATCATCCTCTCCCTTAAACCCATTTCAATGGTACCCTGATACTCAAGGCGTAGTTCGAATTCCATTGCTCAAAATCGATGGAATTTGCCACTCTCAAAATATTCAGTCTACTTTCTTATTTCTCTGTCTTCTTTCTGTGCCCAAGATATTTTTTTTTATTTATTTGACAAACCTTTCTTATCTTTCAGATCAAACTCAAGTGACCCAACCATTTGGAAAGACTTTGCTGGACAAATTGTCTCCTGAGCTGTGGCTTTGGAGGCTTTATTATTCTTCCATAATTTTTCCATGTAGATTAACACTCTGCTTGGCACATCACCAGTTCTCAGTAACTATATGGAAAATAAGTTAACTAATTGATCTATGAGTTCACCAACTAACTAATTAAACAATTTCTTCCCTCCTCCATGTCTCATTTTCATTTCCAGTGGAATACTATATTCAAAATATGTGTATGTTCAAAATATACTCTGAGGTCCTCATCTGTGCCCTCTTGGAAGTTAATGAGACAATGTAGCGAGTGTAGTATAAAGCCTTGATCCCAACCTAGGTTACAAAATACAGGCTTGATGAAGGTCAAGTAATTTTGAGGAAGGTGGTACCCCTTCCCCCACAATATCTCCTTGGACATACACATTACTACAGGGAAGACTAGATAAAGCTCACAATAATAATATATGTTTAACTTCCCGGAGCTCATCAATTTCAAAACCTGTTGAAGTGTGTAATACATTGTGTGGGTTGTTTCACATTACCTACATTAATATCTCAAAGTCAAGCCAAAGATTCCCTATGTTAAGATAAGGCAAAGAACCCAGTTAAGTTGCATTTAAGGTTTCAGATGGGTAAGAAAATGAATGGGACAGATTCTGTGCCCTTGTCCCTTGTAGAAGCCTAGCACTGGCTTAGGTACCATTTTTTCCACTAAGTAATTATACAATGCAATGAGGGAAATAAGTTTGACCATCATGAAGAACAGAGGAAAGCATGTGGAAGAGAGTTGTTTAGATACCTTGAACTGATACAGAGGTTATCTTAAATTTCATATTACATCTCATATTTAAGCAAGGTTCCAACATGTCCTTGGATTTTTAAGTAACTTAACTGCATGTGGCATAACTTTTTAAAACTGAATAACTGTACTTAGGAGAGCCATGCTGGTTGAGGGCTTTTTTTTTTTTTTTTTTTTTTTGGTGTTTTTTGGTGTTTTTTCCCCCAGAAAATTCCTTTAAGTGTAAGGACATTTTTTAAAACTGTGGAATTATTACTTACAGAAGAAAACGTGACAACCAAGCATTTTAACGATATGGAGCTTCAGCTAATGTGCTTCAGATATTAAAACCAATGGTAATAACATTAAAGGTTTTGATGAGATTAAGACAAATCACAAACCTAGCATTTAAACAACATGCCTAACGGGGATTACTTAGAATAGCAGTATTTTTTTTTTCGGTGTAACTATTTTTTAAATAAAACATACTGAAAAAGGCAGTTTTCAAGCTTAGATGCTAATGGTGGGGATAATACTAAAGCTGTGATTATCTTTTTATTTTTCGTTGAAGACTTCTAGCATTAAAATCTCATTAAAAGAATTTATTATTAAAGTATAGTTGATACACGACGTTATCTTAGTTTCAGTGCAACATAGTGATTCGACAATTCTATATATTACTTAATGCTCACCATGAAGAGTATAGTCACCATCTATCACCATACCGTGTTATTATAATGTTATTGACTATATTCCCTATTCTGTACCTTTTCTCTTTGTTGTTATTTATTTTATAACTAGAAGATTGTACTTCTTAATCCTCTTCATCTTTTACCTATCCCCTGTTCATCTCCCCTCTGTCAACCTGCAATTTGTTCTTTATATTTTGGTTAAACATCTGACTCATGACCATAGCTCGGGTCATGATCTTAGGGTCATGAGATCGAGCCCTCTGTGCTGCACTGAGCATGGGGTCTGCTTAAGATTTTCTCTTCCTCTCCCTCTACTCACTCTCTGTCTCTCTCTCTTAAAAAAAAATAATAAAGGAAAGGAAGTTTGTCATTTGTTTTGTTAAAATATAGGTACCATATAATCCAGGAATTCCACTTCTGGGAATTTAAAAAAACAAAACAAAACAAAACAAAACAAAAACAAAACAAAACAAAAAAACAATTTGAAAATATATGGATTCTTATGTTTATTGCAGCATTATTGACAATAGTACAATTATGGAAGCAGCCCAAGTGTCCACCCAATAGATGAAAGGATAAAGAAGATGTAGTATATATGCACAATGAAATAGCACTCACCCATAAAAAGGGATGAAATGTTGGCATTTGACAACATGGATTGACCTAGAGAGTATCATTCTAAGTGAAGTAAGTCACACAGAGAAAGACAAATACCATATGATTTCACTTATATACGGAATCTAAAATATGATTTATCATTTGATTTAAATACCATTTAAAAGTAATGCACAAAAAAGAAATAACAATGTACTAGTAATTAAAACCTGAGTCAGTTCACCTCATTTTTGGACAAGTAAATTATCTCTTCTAGTTTTCAGATTCCTTCATGGCAATACCTTTCTCCTGCTTTGCCAGTCAAGGGTCAGCCTCCACTGATAAGATCTGCCAGGCCACGACATGCACACAGGAGTGAGGCAGCCACTCTAGGCAAGCCACAAGAGTGAAAAAAAAAATGGACTGGGGACATCCCTGGCTTCTTACTGTTGTGTTTGTGTCCTTTTTATTCAATTGGCAAAGAAACTCAGAAAAGTTTTAGAAGCCAGCAGGCTCCTCCAAAGCCGAGTGGAGCAAGGAAAAGCAAAAGATGGATCTGAGAATGAATTAATATAAGAACAGCACACACATCTATCAGTATAAAATTATTATTTGGATCAAAATGTGTTCATAATAGCAGTAAACATCACTTCTCTAGAACTTTATGTTTTGCAAAGAACAATCATCTTGATCACTTAATTGTCATGATAAATCTACGAGGTCATTGTCATTAACAAGAAAACAAGTGTTCAGAGAGGAGAATCCATTTATACAAGACACAGAAGAAGAAAATAAAAGATCTCAGTATACATATATAGAAAATGGATAGGGGCTCCTAGGTGACTCAGTCAGTTATGCTGGATATTACTCTTGGTTTCAGCTCAGATAATGATCTCATGGGTCCTGAGATCCAGCCCCCCAAAGGCTCTGTGCTCAGCGGGGATCCTGCTTGAAGTTTCTCTCCCACTGGCCCTCGCTCTGTTCACGTGTACATACATGTACTCTCTCTCTCTCAAATAAATCAATAAAAACTTTTAAATAAAAAAGAAAAAATATATAAAATCATGTTACATATATATACAAATGTAATATTTATATACATTTGCTTAGCATTGTATATCCTTCTACATCATATATTAATTTCACCTACTTATACATATTACTTTTAAAAATGTTTTTCTAAATGTCTGAAAATAAAATATATGTCCCTCCATGAAAGGTCTGGCAACCAAAAAGCAATTCCAATAACTTCAAATTATCATATTAATGTTTTAAGATAATTAAACCAGCTGACCTTTAGAACCAGAGGGATCTTTGCTAAGAAATTTTACTCACTGTGAACCACATTGGTAAAATTACTTCCTGGCATTATATCATTAATTTTTAGCAAAATCCTACTAGCACTCTGTTTGCCTGAATCCCAATTCAGTATTATTTCCACTGACTAATAAGCCCCCATGTGTGCCTGTCTATACCTATTGTGACGTTTATTAGTGAAGTTTCTGCTTTTCCCTTTATGTCCTGCCAGACTACACACCCTGTAAGAGCATGGATGGTATTCATTGTTTGCATATTTGAAATCTCAGTACAAAAAATATCTCCTAATTTAACATGTTTAGAGGACTGGCAATCCAAGCATTTTATATTGGTTGAATACTTTAAAAGATCCCTTCCCTTGACTGTATTTCTTTATTCTCATGTGTATTCTGGGAGACACAGAGCAAAGCTAATCTTACCCTCGGTGCATATAACAAAAAAAGGTCGTAAAAGTTAAAAGATTTTCCAGTGATATTAAAACAAGTATATACTATAATAAGGTCTTTTGGCATGATTAGGAATTTCTTTCCTTTCCTGAGGTTATTATGTGCACAAGTCAGAGATTTAAGGATGTTCTCTTAAAATTTCAAACTTAAGTATGACTCCAAGGATAGTGAACTAAATTTAACATGGAAAAAGTAGTTTACCTTTACCACATATTTACTATTTCTAGTGCTATTTATTCTTTCATGTAGATCTTTCCTATCTGGCACCCAATTTTTTTTTCTGCCTGAAGAGTTACCTTTAACATTTTTTTTTTTTTTTACTGCAGGTCTGTCAATGAATTAATGTCTAAAAAAAATCTTCATTTTGATTCATTTTTCCTGTGTATGAAATTCTAGATGGCGATTTTTTTCTTCCTAGCACTTTAAATATCTTTTTGTCTTCAGACTTGCAGAATTTCTGATTCTGACAATCCACAAAAAAATGTATATCCTTGTCTTCTCTAAATAATATCTTTTTCTCACTCAAACTTTCTTTTAAGATTTTTCTCTTTGTCACTCTTCTTTTAGACATTTTTAATATGATGTCTCTTGTTGGGGCACCTGGGTGGCTTAGTCAGTTAAACACCTGATGCTTGGTTTCAGCTCAGGTCATGATCTCAGGGTTTTGAAATCTAGTCCCTTGTCAGCACCATACTCAGTGAGGAGTCTACTTGGAATTTTCTCTCTCTGCTCCTCCCTCCATACTTGCACCTGCCTTCTCTCTCTCTCTCTCTCTCAAATAAACAAATACGATATTAAAATATGATGTCTTTTGTTTTGCAACTTTTTGGAATTTATCCTGTGTGTGCTTGATTTAACATTATGCATTTGTAGTCCTATAATTTTAAAACTGTGGCTATTGTGCCTTGAAAAATTATTCTGTCTTTTTGTGACACAAGAGTTCATATACCAAAGCACTTGATATTATCTCCCAGGTTAGTGAAGCTCTATTCATTTTTCCATTTATTATCTTTTTTTATTGGGTGTCAATTTATTAATTTCTATTGCTTTGTCTTCAAGTTCATTACTTTTCTTCTTTGGTAACTAATAGTCTATTATGTCCATCCAGGATATGTTTCACATTAGATAGTATATTTTCTTCATACCTAGAAAATTTTATTTGTTCTTTTTATATATTCTATTTTTAATACCTTTAGGATTTTCTTTATATCCTTCAAAATATTTATATCTCTTTTAAAGTCCTTGCTTATTGATTCTATTATATTTGCTATTTTTGTATGTTCAATTGACTGATTTTTTTTATGCATGTGAGTCTTTTTTCTTTATTAAAGACTATATTTTTTTTTAGTGCTGTAGTTGGTTGCATTGCTTTAAAAAGTGTTTGTTTGTGTTCTCATAGTCTTTTGAGACTTGTTTCTAAAGCTTTTTAGGGCAAGTCTATAGCAGTGTTACTCTTTTTTACTAAGGAGTTTATCTTTTCTACTGAGATGGACAATGCTTGGGCTTTTATTGGGGCACAAATACCCAATGAGGTTTCCGTACTCTGGCTGGGGAGAACTAAAAAAGCCCCTTCCTCTGGGTGAATTCTAGAAACTATTCACTTTAATGTTCCCTGTAATCATTCTTTCCCCAGCAATTGTGTTTTGACTAACCTTGAGAGGTTTTAGACAATGACTTGAGAAACTTTTGTAGATTCCCATTATTCATAGTGAAAGGGAAAATAAGGGAAGGGAGAAGAAATGTGTGGGAAATATCAGAAAGGGAGACAGAACGTAAAGACTGCTAACTCTGGGAAACGAACTAGGGGTGGTAGAAGGGGAGGAGGGCGGGGGGTGGGAGTGAATGGGTGACGGGCACTGGGTGTTATTCTGTATGTTTGTAAATTGAACACCAATAAAAAAAAAAAAAAATTCCCATTATTCTTTCTCCCAACATTTTCCTTATCTCCAGTCCCCTGCCTTACACATTGGAGCTCCTTTAATTATACACCTTTTTAGCAAACCATGGGCCCTGGGTATTTCCTCTTCATATGGGAGGCTGAGGAAGGTATAGAAACAGTGTCACAACTAAACTTTGGAAGGGAGACTTTTTTTCTTAATTGCGTTCTAAATATCTACATGATGGAATCTACACAAGACTCTACATGAGTAGCTACTTGGGAGAATTCTTAAAAAAACAATTGTTTTGTTTTTGTTTTTACATTTTATACTTTGAAGCAATAGTTACCCTAAGACCTTTAAGGTATTCTTTTTTTTTTTTTCCTTTAAGGTATTCTTAACTGACACTTCACAGGTCTTTATTGATACCCAAATCAGACCATCCATTTGGCATTCATAGGGAAGGTTAGAAATAATAATAAAAAAAATTAAAAAATCAACATTTGGATCAGCTCTATGTAACATTATATTCTAGATGATAATGCAAATTCACAAATGAAGTTTGGCAGTGCTTGCAGACATTTGGGTCAGTTGTATTAAATTACTTGTGGGCAATTTGAGAACTTTGAATATTGCAATACATAAATATGATTAGCTTAACCTAGGAAACCTCATGAATGAAGCACAATCAGCCTGTATTAGCACACAGTGCATGTAAGGATTCTCACTCCCATTTTAGGAATTTTAATAGGTTGTTGATTTAAAATGCAGGATTGTCTTCATATGTATTAGTTTTCAATTTGCCTGAAAACATAATTTCTAGCACATTTCCATTGTAAATGTAACTTTTATATTTGGCAGTTTTGTCTACTTGCCACATTGGTCTTTTCTCCAACATATAAAAGAAATGTAAAATAAAAGGATAGAAGAGCTAAACTTGTGAATTTGTGATCTGTGTTCAGTTTAGTGACCTTGGGTGTATCTTTTAGCCTTTCTCAACACATTCTTCTAAACTGTAACCTGAGAATAACTTATAACTCATAGACTTCACTAACAGCAGCTGTGGAAACAGATGTGGAAGCATTTTATTTTTTATTTTTTATTTTTTTTAATTTATTTTTTATTGGTGTTCAATTTACTAACATACAGAATAACCCCCAGTGCCCGTCACCCATTCACTCCCACCCCCCGCCCTCCTCCCCTTCCACCACCCCTAGTTCGTTTCCCAGAGTTAGCAGTCTTTACGTTCTGTCTCCCTTTCTGATATTTCCCACACATTTCTTCTCCCTTCCCTTATATTCCCTTTCACTATTATTTATATTCCCCAAATGAATGAGAACATATAATGTTTGTCCTTCTCTGACTGACTTACTTCACTCAGCATAATACCCTCCAGTTCCATCCACGTTGAAGCAAATGGTGGGTATTTGTCATTTCTAATAGCTGAGTAATATTCCATTGTATACATAAACCACATCTTCTTTATCCATTCATCTTTTGTTGGACACCGAGGCTCCTTCCACAGTTTGGCTATCGTGGCCATTGCTGCTAGAAACATCGGGGTGCAGGTGTCCCGGCGTTTCATTGCATTTGTATCTTTGGGGTAAATCCCCAACAGTGCAATTGCTGGGTCGTAGGGCAGGTCTATTTTTAACTGTTTGAGGAACCTCCACATAGTTTTCCAGAGTGGCTGCACCAGTTCACATTCCCACCAACAGTGCAAGAGGGTTCCCTTTTCTCCGCATCCTCTCCAACATTTGTTGTTTCCTGCCTTCTTAATTTGTCCCATTCTCGCTGGTGTGAGGTGGTATCTCATTGTGGTTTTGATTTGTATTTCCCTGATGGCAAGTGATGCAGAGCATTTTCTGATATGCATGTTGGCCATGTCTATGTCTTCCTCTGTGAGATTTCTGTTCATGTCTTTTGCCCATTTCATGATTCGATTGTTTGTATAAGTGATAAAATGTTTTACATCAGTTATTGATAACATTTATGTATTTATTTAGCCATCTTCTCACAAATGACTGAGCCAAGCATACAAACCCTAAATTAGCAGTTTAATATGGCAGTCCTGTTCCCCATACTTGACTTCATAAATCCCTTAGTTTGAAGACAATAAAAAGAAATAATGGAATACACTATTGCCTGCTGAGTCCCTGACTCTTAAAGTCATTTAACTGGAACACTTCCCACTTTGTCTTTTTGGAGTTCTACTTTAATTTCTACTTAGCTTTTTAAATAGAACCCCAGCCCCATTTTAAATTTTCTTTTTTTTAATTATTTTTTTTCTTTATTTATTTATGATAGTCACACAGAGAGAGAGAGAGAGGCAGAGACACAGGCAGAGGGAGAAGCAGGCTCCATGCAGCGGGAGCCCGACGTGGGATTCGATCCCGGGTCTCCAGGATCGCGCCCTGGGCCAAAGGCAGGCGCCAAACCACTGCGCCACCCAGGGATCCCCCCAGCCCCATTTTAACTCATTAGTATCACAGATGCAAAATAAAAGAAAAAGCAGTGTGGAGTATCATCCAAAAAATGGAGAATGTTTCAAGACATATAGAGCTTTTGAACTTTTAATCACTCTCCTGAAAGCTCACATACCTAACTCTAAAACTCAAGTTAATCCTTGGCCCAAATGACAGCCCTTCTTGGGAGGGATGGAATGATGGAGGGAGAATTCCTTAATCTTTACAGGTAAGGAATTGTCAATGATGAACCCTCACATATTTTTTTAAAAGATTTTATTTCTTTATTTGAGAGAAAGAGAGACAGAGACCAGAGGAGGGGCAGAGGCAGAGAGGGGAAGCAGACTCCCTGCTGAGCAGGAAGCCCAATGTGGAGCTTGATCCCAGGACCCTGAGATCAAGACTTGAGCCAAAGGCAGATGCTCAACCAAATGAACCACCCAGGAGCCCCAATTTTGTTATCTTTTAATTGAAAGAGTTGAACAGTCAGTTCTATTGTCAGTGAGAACTATTAATAACATTTTAGAAGGAAGAACTCAGCAGATAATCAGAAGAATTTACCTTTTTAAACTTGTATTTCAGCCTTGCAATTGACCTTTGGTAACCTGCTAGAACTCATAACCTACTCAGGCTCCCAGGCTTCTCTTTAATGTTGCCTCTGGAAATCACCTCAATGTGCAAGAATATTACTTCAGTTACATTTTCCCCACAGCCACCTCATACATGAGATAAGGACTGTCTCACTTCCCATTTCTTACCTTGATATTGTGCGGATCAGTGATTTTACCAAAATATGGTCATCAAACAAGAATTATGTATGTACTGAAATACCCAAATCCTAAAACATCCATCCAACAATATAAAATATCTTCCAAGTATCCCCCCAGAGTAAATTTTAAAATTGTATCCCATAATTTCTCAAATCGTGTATGTGTTCCCACAGGAAATTTTTGAATCCCCCAAAGAATGGATCATGGTTTCTTTATTGTTGTTATTTTGTTTTATTATGTTCAATCTCAGCCAGAGTGGTCTTGGAGTTCTGGTTGACTGCTGGGGAGAGAAGCAAATTGTGTAACTTTCTAGATGCTCTCCATTTTAAGTTTTCATTGAGTCTCATCACTATAATGTGATGTGGTAGTTATATAGAGAACAAAGACAAAAGGAAATGTAAATAAAATTAAATTTCCTCATAACCTGCAGTCCATTGACAAATACTTGAGGCAGGAGGAGTCCAACATTCTTCCAGGAACCCCCAATCTTAATATCAATATGTTGGTAGAAGGAAAAACAGTCTTAGGTGAAGATAGCAAGAGCTACAGGATCCTGTGAGTCTTTATTAGCATATGAAAGTCCTTTTGGGGTTGCTTGATTAGTTCAATCAGTCAGTTAAGCATTTGCCTTCAGCTCAGGTTATGATCCCAGAGTCTTGGTATCAAGTCCTCTTTTGGGCTCCCAGCTTAGCAGGGAGTCTGCTTTTCCCTCTCCCTCTGCATGCCACTCCCCTTGCTTGTGCTCACTCTCTCTCTCTCTCTCTCTCTCTCTCTCTCAATCCCTCTCTCACTCTCTGTCTCTGTCAAATAAATAAATAAAATAAAATAAAAGTCCTTTTGGAAACTTCCTTTGTCTTCACCACCCCAAATTCCAAAGTATATACTGAGTTGCTCCTTAGGATCCCAATGGATCTGCTCAAGGATCCTGTCCCCTTGACCCCATGCTATAATGAAACCACCTTTTTGCCCCAAAGAAGTCTCAAGAAAAAAAAAAAAAAGTGAAAGAGAGAGAGAGAGAGAGAGAGCCCAAGATAGCAAATGAAACAAAGACAAGGAAAGGCAATTTCGTTGAGTTTAAGGTTCAAAACCCAGGCCACTTCCCATTCTTGGAGACCAATGGCGAAACAGGGCTACATCAGAAACGATCTGGTTCTTGGTGAGTGAAATTATTACATGGAAATGGGCAGAGCAAGACAGTGGGAAGCGCACGGACCCTGGGTCAGACTGATCTGGGTTCAAATTCTGGCCTGTTCTCTTACTTAGGTCTCCGATGATGAGAGTTCACATCATTAAATGGGCATAAACACAAAATCCATAAAGTGCTTAGGAAGATTATAGCTACTAAGTAAACGTCTATCAAATACCTGGTGTGATGGCTAGCACCTAAATGATAAGCTAATATTGGTGTGATTGTCTTGTTGTTCTTGCTGCTTTGAATGTGATGTTTTTGAGCCAAATGGTCTCTAACATATAAGAAATTTCAGATTCTGTAACCCAAATGAAGAAAAACTAGGTGAGCATACATATGTGGATGCTCATGTAAATGTAAATATCGCTTTCAATTCATCTAATACCATTTAATTGTTTGGCAAATATGTATTGAGCACATACTACATGCACATTCAACAGTGGACCTAATAAAGACTCTGCCTGAATGAAATGAATTTTAGTGGGAATAGCAGTAATGAGCAAATAAAAATAACATATGTAAAATAATATCAAGCAGTAATAAGTACTATGAACTAAGCAAAGCATGGTATATGGGTAGAGAGTGGTTTAAAGTACTCAGGAGAGAAGACAGTGATAATTCAGAACTCTAAGTGTAATGACCTAGTGAACCTGGGGGACAAGCTAACCGGAGGATCTTGCAATCATTTGTAATATCAAATGCAAAGGCCCTGAGGCCGAGAACATTAAGGTGGCCAGGCTGAGATAAGCAAAGCAGAGAACCTTAGGATATGGGTAAGAAATAGGCTGGGGCCAGGATATGTAGGGTTTGCAAGCTGCAGATTGAATTTTATTCTGAATGAAATAGTCACTTTCTGACTTGTTTTTAAATCTCTCTCTCTTATTGGAAAAACTGACCATATAGGGATATGAAAGTGCAAGGATGGAAGCAGAGACTTGTCAAGAAACTGTTTTAATTGTAATTGTCCACTTGATATAGTTTTATCCAATATGTGTTTTCGTGGAGAAAGTGCCCAATTTCCACATACCCCTGCAAAGTAATTTCAAAGAACCCCCACTATACTCCAAGGTAGTGACAATTTGGCCAAGTTCAAATTCCTCTCTTGAGTTCTAGCTCTCTACTCTGCAATACTTTCCCCAAATATTTAATTATACATGGGGTTGCATGTAGTGATATTAATATCTGGTAACAGTGTTTATTCTTGCCTTGTCTGAGATGTTCCAGCCATGGAGGGACTCAGAAGTCCATGTATTCTCTTCATCCATATAATATAAGTAACTCTACTAACTCTTTATTTATGCTCCAGTTCTTATTGCCATGTGATAACCACCCCAAACTTAGTTGCATAATGGAACAACAATCATTTTATTATGCTTACAGATTTCAGTAATTTGAAAAGGGCACAGACAAGATGGGTTCTCTGCTTCATAGACTCTGGGTCTCCCCTGGAAAGGCTAAGATGTCTCAATGTCAGTTTGCCTGGATTATCTGAAGGTCCTAATAATTGATGTTGGCTTTAGCTGAGGTGATTGGCTGGAACATCTATACCAGAATCTCCACGTAGTTGTTTGGGCTTGCTTACTGCATGATTTGCTAGGACCTAAGGTCTGGTGATCCAACAGAACAAAGTAGAAGTGTATGGCACTCCTATGATCCAAACCTAGAAGTCCAGTAGCATTAATTCTACTGTTCTCTATTGTTTGAGGTAGTCGTAAGAATCTGTCCAATTTCAAGAGTAGGGTAGATAGACCTATAACTTGATGGAAGAAATGCTAACATCACAATGGAAGAAGGGCATGTGGGATGGGAAATATTGCTCAGACCATTTGGGAAATACCTTCTGCCATGATCCAGCAGTCTTTGCCATCATCCAGCTGGCCCAAAATATGTCTCCAATATTTCTTTATTTCTTCACATCTGTGAACCCCTTCTTCCCCTATACTCATTTAGATATTAGTGACTTTCTTGGTTGACATTTTCTATCTATAACCATGTTCTCTAGTAAAATCTGAGTCATTCATCCTCCAAGTTCTGTAGTATACTTTTCTTGCAATGATATGCTATAAAGCTAGGTTATTTTGCAATTGGATCTCACCATTCAGACCTCCTAAGAGATCTGACTATGGAGGCCACTTTAGAGATTTTACATTTATTCAAGCATTCATTCATATATTGATTTCCTGCTAACAGAGGTTACCAGAGATACAAAGATTGGCTCGTGTAAGTCACAGGTCTCAGGAAGATCAAATATTGGTAGAAGATATGACAAATAAATAGTAACTTATGAATTAAGGGGCATGTGAGTGGCTTGGTCAGTTAAGTGTCAGACTCTTGATTTCAACTGGGTCATGATCTCAGAATTGTGAGGTCAAGCCTTGTGTCACACTCTGTACTCAGCGGGGAGTGTGCTTGGGATTCTCTCTCTCACTTTCCCTCTGCCTTTCTCTTCACTCTCTCTAAAATAGATAAGTAAATCTTTTTTAAAAAGTTATGAATTTACTCATTCTTTCAATATCAGTTCATCAATAATTACTTGTCAGATACCTTTCTAAGTCAGTGGAAATACAGGGACAACAAGAAGGGCAAGGTTCTGATCTTATATGGAGCTTCATGCCTCTGTGAGCAAAAAGAACAATCTAGCAACAAGCAAGGAAACAAAGTGAAAGTGTGGAATGCTCTTAGGAAATTTAAATAAGGTGAGGCAGTAGCAAGTGGACAGGTGAAACTGTAGATTGAATAACCAGGAGGCTGCCCCAAAGAGATAATATGCAAACTAAGTTTATATATATAAATATATATATATATATATTATACATACATATTTATGTGTGTGTGTATGTTTTTAAAGATTTTATTTATTTATTCATTAGAGACACAGAGAGAGAGGCAGAGACACAGGCAGAGGGAGAAGCAGGTTACATGCAGGGAGCCTGATGTGGGACTTGATCCCAGGACTCTAGGATCACGCCCTGAGCCAAAGGCAGATGCTCAACCGCTGAGCCACCCAGGCGTCCCTATGTGTGTGTATATACATACATATGTGTGTGTGTATTTTACTAAGTTGTTAAATTGTTAGAGAGGTTTAAGGGAATGAATGTCATGAGTGTATTGTAAAAGATGAATACAGAAACAAGGTTAGGAGGCAATTGCAGGGGTCCTAATGAAGGATGGTGCTGCTTTGATCAGCCCGCTTGAGTGGGATTGGAGTGGAGTGGTTTATTTCAGCATATGCTTTGGAGAAAAAGTTCACAGGGTTTCCAGAGGGATTGACTGGGGAAGAAAGAGAGAAACCTAGTTTTTGTCTTGACCAACTGAATCGAAGAAGAGGCTATTTAAGAAAGGCAGAAAGATCTACATGAATATAAGTCTGAAGTTATAGGGAGATAGTACAGCTAGAAAGAGGTATTTGAGAGCTGTAGACTGAGTGAGGTCACTTGTGGATAATTTGTAGATCAAAGTAGGAAAACCTGTACCATGTCCTCAAATATCTTAATATTTCGAGGTTACGTGGGGAGGCAAACTCAGGAAATTTATTTTATTTTATTTATTTATTTATTTTAAACTCAGGAAATTTAAAAAGAAAAAAATCCAATGCAGAATAGCCACTGAAGTAAGGGAAAATCAGATGCTGTGTATAATCCAGGAGCAAAGAGGAAGTGATTAGTTTGTGAAATTTTTCTGCAAAGTGAAATGAGATAAGTAACTACTGGACAGATATATCAACAAACAGGTCATTGATAGATACGGTATGAGTAGAAGTTGTATAGCAACATGGATCCAGTGGCGAAGAGAACAGGAAGGTTAGGGCATGGGGACATCTAGGGGCACTTTGCTATTTTTTCCATGTTAAACAAGTAAAGAATATTTGCACGGACTCAGTTAAGGATTGATTTTTTACATATGTACATACACTCTTAGAAGGGATCTGATAATGAGAAATTGATATAGGAGAGAGGGGAGATGATTGCAGATGTGCTATCATTACCCTGCTAATGCAGGGGAGCTCATGGCATCTAAGGAAAACTTTGAGAAATAAATAGAAAGTATCTAAACCTCTAAGGCAACATGACTATTATTAATGCAAACATTCCATGCAAAATTTAGACAATAAAACTTTATCCCAGATGTTCCAAATCAATGTATCCCATAATATCCTACACCCTGAAACTGCTAGGTGTTAATTATCCGCCAAAATGTATTTGATTTTTATTTATCTTTCATTAATTGCTGCTTGAACATTTTTGCTGTGAAACATCCATGGTCTTGTTTTGAATGATGCCAAATATTAATGGTTAAATAGAAATACATATGTTGATTTTTTTTCATATCATGCAAGCTAACTGGAGCACAAAAGATGGTTTCTTACATGTGGTTCTGTTGCTGAAATGTGATTGTGTTTCACTGTCCTGCCCAGCAGTTGAAATTAATAATAGCCCATATTTCTTTCTCCAGGAGCCTGAACCCACTCTGAAATTATGCCTTGACATTTTCTTCTATACTTCTGGCAGCAACATGAGCATCTTCCCTAAGTTTTGTTAATGTTCAAAAGTATGCAGCTCCATCACCTGGGCCAGAGCAAAAGGTGAAAAGAACTAGCCCTTTCAGTACATCCCCAAACCCAAGAGATCCACCTGTATTAGGTCTAGACAGAGCAACAAAATTCATTGCCAAAGATAAATTTGAATAGACTTTAAAAGTAGATACTCTGGAATGATATATTTTGTTTCAACTCACCTGCTCTGAGAGTACCAAAAGTAAGAATGACTTAAGGAGATCCCTCCCACGTTGGTATAACGCCATGTACTATGAGGTATACAAAAAGTCAGAGAATACATATAATTTAGAAGTTTGTGATATGCTGTTAACTCTAAGATAAACATATTATCTTTATTATTACAGTTTTTAAGGTTTTTATTTATTGGTTTTTCTTTAGTTTTGTGTTGTTTATATAAATTCCTTTTTAATGTATCTAGAATTTGTTATGAGGAATAGTCTAACTTGAGTTCCCTTTTACCCAATGGATACCCAACTAACCCAAGGACATCTATTCAGTAATCTACCTTTCACTAGTCAGTTGAAATCTTATTCATTTATAGATATTATATTACTTATTACATATATATTATATATGAGTTTTATATATGCATGAATTCAATTCCCCAGTCTCTTATTTCAGTGACCCGTTGGTCAAATCTGTACCACATCACACTCACCTAATTAATATTGTATTTTAATATATAACTTGTAGGGAGGAAAAACAACTTGGCTGTTCATTCTTAAAATATCCTGGCTGTTTTTGCACATTTATGATTTTACATGCATTTTAATATCTATCTCTCAAAATCTATCTATATACATATGAATTCCTGGATAAGGCATGCTAAGCTGCTCCCACTTTTGGACAAAAGAGAAATACTTCAATTTTAGGTCAGTTTGATAAACATTCTCCAATAGTGGGCATGAGGACTAAAACAATAAATAATAAAACATGCCTGCCCTCCTAAGGTCTTACTGTAATGAGGATGTTGCAGAAACATATGAGTTTGATTCTCTCAAAGCATTTTTCTGTGGTTCCTTCCTGGGTAGTGTTTCCATTATTCCCTGTAGTATGTAGCACAGTCACCTGCCACTACTGGACAATCTGTTGGTTTCTGCTGTTCAACTCTTTCTTATCAAATTATATTTCACTCAAAACTTTCACATGCACTGTTTAGTTTCTTAAAAATGCATTGTGCATCTTCTATGTGCCACATCCTATAGATGGACATGGAAGTGGTCCATTCCCTCAAGGAGCTAAGGATTAGGTGAGTGGATAGACAAGTAGACAAGTACAGCAGAGGGTAGTAAATGCTAAGAAACAGGGTACAATAAACACCCCCCTCCCCAGTATGGGCAGGACACTGAAATGTGGATATCAAGGACTTCCTCTCAGGCTGCTGGGTCCGAGCCCTGCCTACTCATTTAACACTGTGGAACCTCGAATATGCTACTTACATTCCCTGAGTCTCAGCTTTTTGATCTGTAAAATGAGGATAATAATAGAACTTTCCATCCTAGTGAGATGATCCATGCAAAACCCTTAGAATACTCAGGCACAGAGTTAGTGCTCAGAGAATAATAATACTGTTATTACTGCTATTGGTCAGGGAAAACACAAAGTGAAGGAGATGAAGTCTCCTTCATTTGACTCCTAGAAGGAAGCGGGAAGGGAATATTTCTATAAATTACATCGCCAGTCATTGGGCTCAGTCCAATGTCAAAAGCTACCAAAATTCTATGTGGGAAATGTTTTGATGCACTTTTCACAGATGAGTAAAAAGGCCCCAAACAGTTAAGAAACATTCCCAGAAATACTGTCCTATAAGAAGCAGAGATGGAAATCAAATGTAGGGATTCTGATTCCACTTCTACATCTATTGCTCTAAATAGGGCTGTCTGCTGGCTTGCCTATTACCGATTCACAATAAGCTATGACTTGGTAGGACTATTAACTCAGTGCACTTGCAAAAGCAGAAGCTGAGCTTTTCTCTGCCCACTCATCTAAGATGCCTTGATTTGTTCTGATTGCACACTCTTTACAACTGGTAATGGAGGGGAAAGTGAAATGAATCCATTTCCATTTTATTTTAAAAGAATGTTGCAGTGAGCTTAGTTAGGGGGGGAGAATCTTGTCTTTTGACCAGTATAGCTAGAGAATTTTAATCTGGAGGTCATTCTGAGAACACTGCCAGGTTCTTTAGTGAAAGTAGGATAAGTCACTTCTCTCAATTTGTGTTTAGGGACTGCAAGAAAAT
Organism: Canis aureus; assembly: GCF_053574225.1. Classification (NCBI taxonomy): domain Eukaryota; kingdom Metazoa; phylum Chordata; class Mammalia; order Carnivora; family Canidae; genus Canis; species Canis aureus. The sequence goes on along the minus strand of NC_135622.1, from coordinate 54,913,146 downwards.
GAACATTTCTACCCAAAAGAAAGCACAGTTTGAATTATTGATGGTCTGACACTGGTGTGTGGGCTTTCTCTTTTAGTGCTGAGTCACCTACAAATTTGGTAATGTTAAAAATTATATTATGCCATTTTAACAGAGGGCGTGGAGATTGAGATTCTGAATTCATGATAATTGCATTTTAAACACCCCCGATTTTGTTTTTCTTATCTTAATGTTTCACATTAATATCCTGTGGCCATCTGCAGTGTCTCAACTTAACAATCCATCAACTTGATCTTAAACCTATTCTATCCATGCCCCAAGCATAAAACATGCCTCTCTACTGTACCAGTCCAGGAAAATATTTACTTTGGAAAAATCCAACCAGTTACCGTCCACTATGTGTGTACTGATAACCTCTGGCCATGCACTCGAATTAGGAAAGACCTCCAGCTGCTTTTCAGGAGGCCTTTATTTGAGGCTAATTTTCACTTCTCTATATTTTTGCACTATTTTTATTACTTGGAAATTACTCTGAAAATACCTGCAAGAATAATCAGTTCCATGATAAATTATTCTTCTCCATAACAAGGGAGCATAATTACTTGTTCACATGTCCACATTTATAATTTCTTTTCATAACAGCACACAAATATTATTTCACAAAAATCTATCTGCATTACATTTGTATAATTAGCAGGGACTTAAAAAGATACTTGATGATTTCTAGCTTCAGTGAATTTTGAACTATAAGCATATCAGTATTTTGCTATCATCTGTTTTAACATGAATAGCAAGCTCAGAAAGAAAATCTACATAGAGCTCAATCTATGACATTTTTACTAAGTATATGCTTTTTTTTCCCCCAGGGGCTTCTTTACCCAGATAATTTACCAGTTGCAAGTTGAATGTGCTACCAACAACTTTTTAGCTTTTAAATAATACTTGTTTAGAAAGAAAGAAAATGAGACTTCCTTATCTTCTCTATATTTACTATTTTTTATTCTTTTAAAAGATTTTATTTATTTATTCATGAGAGACACAGAGAGAGAGGCACAGACACAGGCAGAGGGAGAAGTAGGCTCCCTGAGGGGAACCTGGTACAGGACTCGATCCCTGGACCCCAGGGTCATGACTTGAGCCAAAGGCAAATGCCCAACCACTGAGCCACCCAGGCATCCCCCTATATTTACTATTGAGTCAGTTGTCATAAAGAATGTTGAGACCAGATAACCAGGGGAAAAGGTGGTAGTGGAAACTGTAACTCATCGTTTTTCAATAACGACATGAGTTTTTGACTAATAATAATAATAATAATAATAATAATAATAACATGGTTCCATAATGCAACTCACTTTTCCATCCAAGAGGTACTGTCCTACACATTATTACTTTTGTATTTTGATCAAGCAAAAGATTTTGAAAATAAGTATCTTAGAAAACTTTGAGTAACAGCGCTACAGTATTAACTCAAATGAGATTTTCAATGATTTGTTTTCTTAAAGATTTTATTTGTTTGTTTGTTTATTTATTTATTTGAGAGAGAGAGAAACCAGTGGGGGAAGGAGCAGAGAGAGAAGCAGGCTCCCTGCTCCTTGAGATTAAGTCCTGAGTTTGGCTCCCTGCTCTGGACTTGATCCCTGGGATCATGACCTGAGCCAAAGACAGACGTTTAACCCACTAAGCCACCCAGGCACCCTCAATGATTTTTTTTTTTTTAATGGGGGTTGGTTCAGCTTGAAAAATGTCATTTCCCTCTGAAATGACGAAGGATAAACACAGGACAAACCTACAACATCTCGTTGTTCCAGAAGCTGTCAAGAGTAGAAAGGGCACGTCAAAAAGTCTTAGGAGCCAATTTCAGAAAACTGGTTGCTGACCCAAAGATAAAAAAAAAAAAAAAAAGGAGTAAATGCAATGAAACAGAAAACATTTAAAATAAATGAATACATGATGACAATTAAAATGATTGATCACCTTTGGACATACTAGAGAAGAATTTATTTTAAAAAGAGATAAAAAGAATAAATCCTACACAATGCCTTTACTGTTAAACTGTACAACAGGGTATCTTCACAATTATAGGAAGTTGCTCGTTTAATAGAAGTATCACAACTAAAAAGCGCAGGGATGATTTATCACCATTTTGCAACCTCTGATGGGGTAATGGATCTAGGCAATGTTCATCAAGGGCTACTCATTTCACAAAACATTTTGGGAGAAACTTAAGAGCTTTCTGCACATCAACTATTTCCATTCTAGAATTATGGTGTTAATAATGGAGGAAATTGTATCTAAGAGTTGTGAATCCAGAGAACTTACTAGGAGTTAGTTGTTGTTTGAATATCTCAGCAGAGTTGGTCTAGTTTTTTCTTTCTTTATCCCATTAGCCTTCTTGAAAACAGGGAATTTTTACGCATAATGAATAGATCAGGAAATCCTAAAGGGCTATGATCTAAATTGTAATCTCTAGTTTCCATCATATCTCTTCTGTCTGTTAGTAAATTGCTATCTCCACTGAGACTGCTTTGGTTCACACACACCATCTCTTTACCTCTGATGATGGCAACAGCCTCCAAATTGTGCCTTCAACCATTCTGCCATCAGAGCCAGTGTCTTAAATCGCTGGGACAGTCACATTACTTCCTTTTGCAGAAATTTCCCAAGATTTTGCAGTGTTTACAGAATGCATGTATACTAACTTCATCTGGACTCCTTCCATTTCACTCTCTACTAGATCCCTCACTAGAATTTACAATCTCTGCAGCATTAACTGTGCCTTGGTTTTTCAGGTCCCTGATTTCATATTCTATTCCATGAGCACAGACTACTCTTATGGCTACTCGTATGTTGTAGTAGATTTCAAAGTATTGGAACATGTGAAAATTATGATGTGTGAGTGCATGAGTTACTATCTAACAATGTAAAAATGTGGATGCTTGCAACTGGAAAGCATGTATTCATGGGCTTATAGTCTATTCTGCTCCTATGCATGTTTCTGGGATGCAAATTGGCTCATATCCAGTGAGTATATAGGGGATTGAGGTCAATATAATATTGAAGTCAAACTGATGTATTTATGTTTATTCCCATTGCATTAATACTTTTATGCCATCTAAGTAAGAGCAGCTAAATACAAAGTACACCAAGACACCTGAACATAAGCCACAGAGAGATCGACAGTTGTGTATATTGTTTATGCACTTCACTTTTTATTCGGGCTCAGTTTGGACACATGTCCTGGCCTGCCTTGCCAGTTCTTTCTACATGGTTCTCCCTAATCTGTGTGCATTTGGTTCTTCTCTCTCTGATTTAACAGCCTCAACTTGTTTGTAGAGCTCTGGCATCTACAACATCAACCTTTATTTGAAGGGTAAACATCCAATATATTTTGTAGCATTTTAAAAATTGTTTACAAATTTTACATTTTTGGCAATGCTAGTATTGATATTATATTGCATTGATCTTGTATCATACTATATTTTTCATAAATATATATTAGGGTTCTTTTTTTTTTTTTTTTTGTCTGAGAAGTCCTGTCATTTCTTCCAGAAGACAAGTTATTCAGGAGTGCATATGTCATGTTACAGTACGCAGTTTAGTCACACTAAAGAGGAAAACAGCAATGTTCAGGAGTGTTTTCCTCTATTTTCCTTCTTTACCACAAGAGGATATGTACCTATGGTGATTTTATGTTACCCCTTTATTTCTAACAAATAGGAAACAACTTTTATTGCTGCTCTCTTTTGTCTCAGCCTCATTTAACATTCTAAGATTGCATTTCCAAACCTTTAATTGGGCTCTGACTTTTACTTTATCCTATTTCTCTCTCATTGCTCTAATTATTGCCAGTGTTATAAAAATAATTACCTTGTAATCTTTGATTAATAGAATGACCCATTGTATGACCTTATTTTATGATGAGTTTTGATTATTTTTGACTACATCTTACAATAAAAGGCAATCTTAGTGGGATCAACTTAATGGTTATCTTGTGGATGATACAAGGTCCATTAATATCAAAGTTGTGGATATTTCATACTTTAATGGATGAATTCCACCTATGTGCTTTGACAGGTCAATTCTTTTCTGTCCTTGCTTGTTTATCTGAGATTTCAAAGGCCCAAAGTTCTGGGCCCTGCTCTTCCCTGTTTGTGGCCCGTAAAGACTCAATGGTCAGGATGACAAGGGCAAAGTCTGAAAAGGGTCTCCAGTCACCTTCCCAAGGTGGGTGGGCATGAGGCTAGCTGTGCCCTGGGGGTCTTCGTGTCCACCACTTTGACTTCTTCCAATTTGTCCAACATGGCCTGAGTTACTTTTAAACAACTCCTCTCTCTGGCCTCAAGCTGAATTTTTCTTAAAAAATAATTTCATCTTGTTCCAAATTACTGTGCTTGAACTGTGAGTCAGCTACCCATGCAAAGGAGACTTGCCTTATCAAAACTCTGGATCCATCTGTCCTACACAACTCCTCAGGACCCAGGCATCGGGACTTGCCTCTACTCTGCGGATTTGTGATTTAGATTTGTGTCTTCTCCTGGAGTTGGCTAGTCCCCCTTCCCTGCAAGTGGGGCTGCTGTTCTTGAGTCTCTTTGGCTTTTTAGTTCCAGTTATGCCTTTCAGCTGTGTGATCAGGGGCTCCTTCACTATTGTCACACACCAGGCCACCTTCTCAATGGTTTAAGGTAAGTTTGACTCTTGCTCACAGAACAGTGCAACATGGGCATTCCTGATCAACATGTTGGGTACCAGCAGTCTGCTCTGCACAACCTAGTGAGGCTCCCAGGCCATCTCTTCAGCTTCTGGCTTCTGAGGTCACTATGCCAATCTGCCTGGAAGTGCGGGGGAAAGGGGAGGGTGGGGGGGGGCGATGTTAATGGACCCAGCCTGGAAATTGTGTGTACTTACATTAACCTGGCGGCCACAAGACCTCACTGTTAGAGAAATAGAGAATATAGATTCCCTGTATGAAGAGAGAGAAAAAGAAAGAGAAAGAGAGAGAGAGAGAAAGAAACAGAGCAACCTCTGGAATGTAAGAAAATATAATGACCCCAATAAGTTGATCCCAGGGTGTTGGGATCAGGTTCCAAGTGGGTTCCTTGCTTGTCAGGGAGTCTGCTTCTCCCACTGTCCCTCCCTCTGCTCATGCTCCATCTCTCTCTTTCTCTCTCTCTCATACACACACACTCACACACACAAACACACACACACACATTCTCTCTCTCTCTTTCACAAATAAAATTTTAAAAAGAGAGAGAGCACAATAAGCATATGATGCCACACCAGAAACCATTAAAATCAGAACATATACTTCATCTTAAGTCATGGCAGATACTTAAAAATATCTAAAACAATGTCTTTAGAACAAGGACCAGGTAAAATAACCACACCAGGCATGTAATAACAGATCCTATCCACGTTTGTATAGTTAGGAAATGTTAAATGGTTCAACTACAAGGACAGTGCAACAAATCCAAATAATTTCAAAAGTTTTCATATTAACACTGCATGGATGACATTGAGGGGAAATACAGAAATGGTTACCAGCTGAGGCATGATTCAAAGGGATTGTTTTCTGATAGGGAGATCCACACATAAATAGCAGCTTTTATTATGAAGACCAAAGGAAATAACAGAGAGACAATGTATTAAAATAGATGTGGAAGGTTCTTTGACTTCTGCTGGGGTCTAACTAACCTAACCTGATTGCCTGACTCATGGTTCATGCACAATGATTTTCTCTGGCGCTGTCAATATGACACTTTCAAGGGTCACGTTCTGGTAATGAACTTCTCCTCCATTTACTGACATATTTATCAGCGTGCAAATGTCAACACTGCTAACCCCCTTTCTTAATCTTCTACGCAAATTCAAAAATAAATTACCTGTTTTCTCCAGGGTCAAACTCCCATATGTTGGAGATGAGCAATGATATTAAATTACCGAAAATAACAAATGGATAAACAAATAAATTGGACTGGTCTCTGGGGAGATGTACAATGAATTATTATCTGTGAGATCGATCCCAGGCGCTTTGTTTTTCAGACTTCTCACCGGTTGTATCGGCCTTTCCAGCACAATGTCTCTCCAGCAGCTCCATCCAATGCACCGGCTGCTCGTATCATGTTCTAGCCCACAACATCTTTCCATGATTAAAAGGGAGTCAACTTTGTGTATGTTTTTTGCTTGATATCATTTGTAGAATATTTTGTGAATTGTAAATTTATCAGATTTATCGTGACATACAAGTATCCATAAAAGCTCTTGTTTGTCCTCAAGCTACATGCCATACTACTTCTGACTTCCTGTACAGGGTTACTTGATTATAATACTGGACTCTTGGCAGTTTCCTGTTCACTTTGCTTTGTGGTTGTTGCTCCATGTACCTAGAAAGGCCCCCTCATTTCATTCATCCTGCTTCCTCAAGTCTCAGCTTACATCCTTCTGCTAGGAAATCTTCCCCAACATACCAGGCTTAATTTATTTTACCATCTTCTATGCTCCCACTGAATCTTGAACACACCCTTATCACAGCACTCAGGACAGGCTTATGTATCTTTCCATGTATGTGATTATTCATTAGACCATAGGCTCTTTGATCTATAGATTTTATGGCTCTTTTCTACATTTTTAATGTCTAACACAATAGGAATCCAAGAAATTTGCAATGAAAAAATCAAAGAATGACTCAAGGAGTCTATGCCTTGGTTAAGGGAGACAAGCTATATACACAAAAACAAAACTTTCATATATTTATTTTATGTTCAATTAATACTTTTCTTCCTGTGCCAAACATGCTTGGCAAGAAGAATGCAAGGGTGAGTAGCATGTGGTGCTTGACCTGCAGGAGGTCCTTTTCTTAGTGTAGCAGATATTTGAAGACCTTATTTCAGATGCTAAGACATTATTGATCATAACAGGTGCCATTATGTCGTGTGCTACCAAGAAATACAAAATAGTGCCCGTGCAACTCTGACATTGCCCTTGTTACATAGAATTCTTACTTTATCCCTGGTGAAAGAGTTATTTAAAAGTTGTTCAAAACAAAATTGGCTAAATTATTCTTGAAATTTCTTCACATTTGAAGTTTGGTCCTTTTGAATCACATTTCAACAGAGTTGTCAATCCTATGTTTATCCAATCAATGCCATCCTCTGTGTTTAACAGAAATATTGATTGATGTTGCTGAATTCTTTAAAATAAGTGAGGAGAACTAAAAGCTATTCAGTCAGATTTGTAAATTTTTCTCTCTCTTTTTAAATGCTGCCTAAAACTTTTGATTTTTTTACCTCCCTCATCCTCTGCCTACAGTCAATTTGATTCTAGGAGTTAAAAATGTTTCCACGTTTTGATTCTGGACATTTCTCTTAAATTCTAATATTGTTCTTTTTGATGTTTGTGCATGGACCTATCATGACACCTACATAATGTTGATATCTAATTGATAGGAACTGTAGGATGACAGATTAAAAGACATACCTTGAGTTCACAGATGTTGAAACATAAAAATAAGTAAGTTGAATTTAGAATTGATGAAACACAGCATAATCTACCATGATGTGCACCAGAATCATTATAAATAAGCATAGCAGATTACAGGAATGCAGAGAATCATCTGACTAATTTTGCTGGATGAAGCTAGGAAACCTCTATATAGGTGCAGAAAAAGTGATGTTTAGAGCTGAATTTTTGAAACTTGAATAAAAAGAAATACAGGATGATTGTGACTTAATACATACAGTTGTGTCTTCACAGTCCTTCCAGAAATGGATGACAACTCTAACTTTCAGGTCTCTAATATCGTTCACACAGAACAGGTGAACAGTGTTATAAATATTTCATAAAAAATAATCTTATCTTTAGGTAGGATGCACATATATTAAATATTGACTACTGAAGGTATTAATACTTAATGCTATTTTTGACAAAATGAATGTTTTATGATTAAGAATATCATACAAAGGCACATATTTGTTTGTAAAATATATTTAATATTTAATTGGATCAGTGAAGGTAACTGTTCAAATTGGAAACATAATCCATTTTGAAATGCATAAAATTATAAAAAGAATAAACTTTAAGAAATGTTCATATTAAAAATTAACTATTACAGGTCTTATTTAGTGAATAGAGTTAAAGGGGGAAAAAAAAACTGTCTCCAAGAGTGGAGATGCAATTACCCCTGGTACTTGTTCTTCAAGAAAAAATAATTGCAATATCATTAGGGTAATAATTATCATTTTTTGAATGATTAATATATGTCAGGCATTGTTGTAAAGATTTACATGTATATAAACCATTTAATCTCCTCAGAAACCCCATGTGACAGGTACTCATTATCCTGAAAGTAAAGATGGGGAATGGGAGTGAGCCATGCTGTCTAACCCCAGAGAAGTTTCTTTACTGCCTTCTACACGGTTGTTGAGGCTTGAGCTGGAAGTAGGGCAACAGCCAATGGGCGGAGCTGGATGCAGGGCAATCAGCCAATGAGTGGAGAAAGTGGGCTCTGGGCGCATATACATAAGATTTCAAGTCAGATGAATTAACATTAAAATTATAACTTACTAGGTAACCTGGGTGGATCAGTGGTTGGGCGTCTGCCTTTGGCTCAGGTTGTGATCTCTGGTTCCTGGGATTGTGTCCCACATTGGTCTCCCCAGGGGAAGTCTGCTTCTCCCTCTGCTTATGTCTCTGCCTCTTTCTGTGTCTCTCATGAATAAATAAATAAAATATTTTTTAAAATTGCAACTCATCATTTATCTATAATATAATTTGGGGGCAATTTCCTTGATCTAGTGGAATCTTAGTTTCTTCAAATAAAAAATGGGTCATAATAACTGCTTTGCTAAAATGTTAGGAAAACTGGAAACAAAGTTTCTATGAAGTGTCTATGTAGAAAATTAAATGATTATCTGTAAGTTGTGGTACATTCTTTCGAAAATGGGATCTACAGTAGAGGTTAGCAATGGAGTGGTTGGAAGGGAACCTGACAAAGGGAAAGCCATCCTCACCACTCTATTCCAGTCTCTACCACTCCCTTATGTGTGGGACCTTTAGCCAGCCACTTCAACAACCTGAGTCTCAGCTTTGTCGTCTTTAAACTGAAATACGAATACTTTCCTCTGAATTGTAGGCGAATAGGGGTTTGAGTGCAGTGCCAGGCCCAGGGCATCACACCTCTAAAGTACTTGTTGCTGTTGTAATTCTCCACCAAACCTCCCCATTACATTTAGTCCAGGAGGTTAGTATGAAGTCTTTCCACGGCTGAAAACCAACGAGCATGCAGGGATGCTGGTAATGTTCATGGTTAGGAGTCAAAGACCCTTCAACAGCAATGAGAGAGATCTTAGGGAAAGTGTAATTGAACCCTTTCTTTATGAGGAGGAACCTCATAAAGTCTCAGGAGATGGGACTTGGACAACACACAAAGCTCCCAGTGCAGGGCACAGACCTGCTCCCCAGTCAGACATCAGTTCAGCTACCATAAGCTCTTCTGGACAATATTCAAAAGTTCAGTCTGAACAGGAACCATCTGCCTATGCTTCGTGTTTAAATGTAAGATAAAAAAAATAAAAATAAAAAAAATAAATGCAAGATAAACCAGTATAACATCGCCCGACTCAATGATGTTAACATTTTCTTATAGAGGGTTATTTTTTTTATTTCAAATTATTTTTCATACTTAAAAAAATGTAAGCTTCAAACCTCCCCTAGATAATGCACAGGAGAGACATCATTAAATAACTATTACACAGACGAACATACTGCTCTTTAGCTAGAGCACATGCTCGTGTGGGAACTGGAACTCCTGGGTCAGGTTGCTTTGCCCCCACCGATCAGCTGTCAGTTCCTAGGTAGGTGAAAGTTTGTTTTTCTCAAAGACACAAAATATATTCAAATGCAACTTTTCTGTCTCTTCAACGTTCTTGAGCTGTTTCGGTAAGAGAAACTTTGGCTAAATCTTGCCTAGCATTTTAAATAATAAATGACTTAACTCTATTGAAAGCAGAAATGCACTTTTTTTTTCGCACCTGCAGTTTAGGAAACATCTAACATGATGAACATGAATGGTCAAAGATGTAAGCTCGGAGAACAAGGGGCTTTCAGCTTCTGGAAGTGTTTGGAATGGGAGGATAAATGCTCCAATTTGCCGCATAATTTAAATTATTCTAACAGTTCTTATCAAGAGGAAAAATAAAGAAACTTGCTGTCAGTAGATTCATTTTATTTCATCTTTATTTTTAAATGTGCACAATCCCTGGTGGCAGATAAACTAATATAGTCAGGACAGTGTAAATTCCACAGAGCATATTGTTCCTAGTTTATGACATCCCCCAAGAACAGTAGCGAAGGGATTCACAAAAAAATGTGTTTAATAAAAGAGCATCCTCCCTTCCATCTGTATGTTTTATAGGATACAGAAATATTTGGAAGGAAGTATTGAGTCGGAGTAACCTAATAAAAATAAAACATGATCAATTGACACAGACCACAGACCAGTGATAACAATTCCAATAGGACTTTAAATTCTCTTAGAAATGAAAGTTGACTCCGTCAAGGAATAATGGGTGTTGTATGGGAGGACAAGTTGGAAGTACACCAAAATTCCATCTCAAGGAGAAATTTTTAGCATTATACAAGATAAGAAGCTAAGGGTATCACACCAACTAATGTTCAGGTCACAGGATTGTGAGCACTGATTATTTGTCTCCTTACAACAGCTTTAAAATCCATTTTTCAATGTTAGAAGTAATAGGGAAATAGGCAGTGAGTGGGAGGCTGTGAAACAGACCAATCTCCATAGTTTGTAAATTCCTGCCAAAGATTCTTTGAGAATTTTTAAAAAATTACTATGTATCCAAGTACAAATATACGAAGTATCCTGATTCTTTGAAAAAATATTTTGAGACAAAAATAAAATATAATATACGGAATAAAAATCCTATGTGTGATTTTATGATCATACATACATGTGATCATAGACTCACATTCATGCACACACATAAAGATATGTGTGTGTGTATATGTCTGTATGTATATGTATATATACAGTCATTACACTCTTTTCTCTTTGGCTTTCTGCTGCTGAGGCTGTGCCTTACTATTTTGCCACATGAAGAAAAGGGGAAAAAAATTTTAAAAAAAGAAAGAAAAGGGACACTATGAAAAAAGTGATGGCATGAGATTATAGTCCCAGTCTTTCCATTTACCTGAAAAACAGCAGAATGGAAGAGGGCTTGAGGGTTAATGTTCTTAGGCAAACAAATGCTGGTTTAAAATCTGGGCCATCCTAGCGAAGTGACCTAATTTTCCCATTTGTAAAATTAGAATATATTAAAGAAGTCTGTGGTTAATATTTATATCAAGATAAAGCTTTATAAAATAGGAACAATAAATGCATCATGGCAAACACCATGAACCCTAATGAATGTAAGCTATGGTTATGGTTCTTTTCATTTTTAACTGTATTTTCCAGAATGCCTTCACCTCCTGAACCATTGGCCATTATTTGTAAAAATGCAGTGGCTAATTTCTGGCCTTCTCTATACAGTTTATAACTTTCATCAACTCCAGGGAATGAGAAGTCCTAGAACAGAAAGTAACACTGTGAGGGGTTCCTGGGGGGCCCAGTTGTCTGACTCTTGGTTTCAACTCAGGTCATGATCTTGGGGTCCTGGGATTGAGCCCTGCATTGGGCTCCATGCTCAGCGGGGAGTCTGCTTCTCCTTCTCCCTTCCCCTGTTTTTCTCCCCACTTTCTCTCTCTTCTTTAAATAAATAAATAAATACATAAATAAATAAATAAATAAATAAATAAAATATTTAAAAAAATAAAGCTGTGAAAGCATTAGGATGAATGTAGAATATGGATGTAGAATATATTCTATGATGAGTTCATAGAATAGAATGCGTCTCTTTTGCATTTTTTTTTCTTTTTGTCCTTCTGCTTTCAGTAAGGGTCATCTTATTCTGTCCCTGGATAGAAACATGGGTAGATGCCATAATTTCCCTCACAGGGTTAGATAACAGAGAGTCCTGTGATCACACCATGGGACAGGATGATGTTCAGTAATATGGAGGAACAAGCCACAGATACACAGGTGCAATGCACCAAAAAGGCATTGCATTAAGTGAAAAAAATCCAGATCCAAAAAGATTGCTGACTGCATGATTATTTATGTGATTTTCTGGAAAAGGTGAAAACAGGGTCAGAAATCCAATCTCTACTTGCCAGTGGTGAATACAAACACTGAATACATTCCTACTTTCAGAGGACCCCAAAGAAGCAGGCAGGAACTTTAAAGGTGATATAATGTCTGTATCTAATTTTGGTGATGGTTACACAAAATTATACATTTGACAAAATTCATAAAAATATTACCAAGAAAGGGTGATTTCATTCTACCTAAATTATACTTTACTAATCCTAATTTACACACAACACTCACACATACACACAGCCTAGGGATTATCATCATCCAGATTTAGAAATAGGGCAAGAGAAGAATCTCTGGGTATATTACACTTCTTAAGTGAACTAGTATCTTCATAATAATGCCAGGAGATATTCCCTAATGAGAATGTTTTATCAGCTTTCAGTTATAGAGTGGTAGGAGTTTGGGGTAAGAAAAGGTCTTACTTGACTGATACTGTAATCATAATATTGATTTTTTCATGTTCTATTCACTGGAAACTTACACCCACATTTTAAAGGAGAAACTGAGCCAAAAAAGATCACATGCACTATACTGGAAAGGGGCTCTATACATGGGTGTCAAGTCTCTGTGGGTCAGTGCTCTCTTGAAATGCTTGCTAATTCCTTCTTTGTGTTTTTAAGTGAAATTCCATGGGATAATGGACTATGCACTGGGGCCTTGGGGCCTATACTTAAGTGAGGTCCCACATCTCCCCATCTCCCTGCTTCCCTGATGTGGGTTCTCTCACCCCAGTAGGGGTCCATGCATGGGTGCTGGGAGGATCAGACTCAAGCACATGCACCTCTTGTGCAGCATCACGGGGCTGGGCAGACCTGTGGGTGCTCACTTGCACTTACCCAGATGTATCCTTATACTAAGGGAATGCAACGTTAAATAGTAAATAAAAATCTCTATGATGGATCAAGAAGGAGATGGAAGAAAAAAGGGAAATAACTTTTTTCTTGCATTTTTGAATGAGACCTCTGCATTTTCATTTTGTATTGAGCTTCCCAAATTTTGGAGCTGAGCCAGAACCCACTGCATCCTTTCAGGCCCAGGAAGAGCTGCAGAGTCCAGCTATGGCCTCCTCCAAAGACATTTTTGCATGATTCCAAATACCTTTTTCTCTACTCTCTAGCTCTTTTTTATGTTCTTGATGTGTCTTTGGAGGTCCTAGAATCTTGTACTTACTCCTTAAAATGTACTTTGGTTCAGAAATTTCTCATTTAGGGATCCCTGGGTGGCGCAGCGGTTTGGCGCCTGCCTTTGGCCCAGGGCGCGATCCTGGAGACCCGGGATCGAATCCCACGTCGGGCTCCCGGTCGGTGCATGGAGCCTGCTTCTCCCTCTGCCTGTGTCTCTGCCTCTCTCTCTCTCTCTGTGTGACTATCATAAATAAATAAAAATTAAAAAGAAATTTCTCATTTATATTCGCCCTCTTGTCCACGTTTCCATTCTTACATTCTGTTAAAAAATGTGGATTTCGGGGATCCCTGGGTGGCGCAGCGGTTTGGCGCCTGCCTTTGGCCCAGGGCGCGATCCTGGAGACCCGGGATCGAATCCCACATCGGGCTCCCGGTGCATGGAGACTGCTTCTCCCTCTGCCTGTGTCTCTGCCTCTCTCTCTCTCTCTGTGACTATCATAAATAAATAAATAAATAAATAAATAAATAAATAAATAAATAAATAAAAAATGTGGATTTCCTTTCCTATCTTCAACATGTCTCATCTTCAGCGCTTTTTAGTTACCATTGGTGAGTTAGAAGTTGAAGCCCTGTCTTGAAAAGGTTATTTTAGGAATAACCCGTGTTTGGCATAAGTTTCAAATAAAAACAAGTACAGGAAACATGTATAAAGTCCCAATTCTGTGCCAGACACCATTCTAAGTTCATCCTATCACCTTAACTTGTTACACCCTCAGGATGCTTGGATGTGGTGGATATTGTTATTATCTCCATTTTGTAGATGAGCAACTTGAGTCAGAGAGAGGTGAATAGATAGCCCACAGTCAACAAAACAAAACAAACAAAAACTAGCAGGTAATCTAATCAAACTTCAGATGTAAACCCTGTAACTCCAGACCATGCTCTCAATCACCTGGGTCCACCATAGTTGGGGGTACCAGAATTATTTCTCGTAGGGTCTGTCTCCTTTCCTGATTCCTGAAGAGTAACAATAATCTTGATGTGTTCATGGAGGGCTCACTGTGCCAAGTACCTGGGCTTCTTATCGGTGTTTTGTAATTTTGGTTTCAAAAGAACTCCCTGAAGTAGGCATTAACAATAGTTTGAAGATGAGGAAGTTGAAGTTTAGAGAGAATGAGAGCTTGGGCTCCTTTGAAGGCTACTGAATGTGGCAGTAACTGCCTCCAGTGCCTGGTCTGCATAAAGCAGAACACTACCGTGTGGAAGAGCATGGCGTCCACCACAGTGACCATGACGGCAGCTGGCTCACGTCCAGCACCCACCAGCCTGCTCCTGAGAGCCCAGTACATGCATCTCTTCCCAATTCCACTGTTCAGTTTTATCAGATTGATATCCTGAAAGTAAGCGTGGTGGGCGTGTTTACACTGCAGAAATGAGTGGACTGCAAATCATGGTTCTACCTCCTTCCCCTTGGGAGAGCTGGTTTACCAGCACGCCGCTGTGTGAACTTCAGCAAATTACTTAACCATTGCGCAGCCTTTCAAGTTGCCACCACTTTCTGATTTGCTCTTGCCACTTGGACTGCCTACACCCTTTCCCACTTGAGATGAAATTGGTCTCCATTGATATCTTGTCTGAACTGTTGGTACAACTCTGCTTCTAGACTTTTCCCCATTTCAATCCACTTTCCACACTTCTGCCAGAATTTTTTTTTTTTTTTTTTAGTTTTTGAATCTTATTGAAAACGAAAAATAAAATGTGATGAATGTAATGCTTAGCATGACAACATTCATGTAGTTACCCTGTAGCGCTGTGATTCTTCGCAGAAGCAGAATTCATCATGAAATTGCCCTGCAGTGGTTCTCCAACTCAAGAAAATGAGGAGAGGCTCAGCATGGCGTATCTATGCACCGGTCTGATATTCTGGTCAATCTGTCCACACTCTGACTGTGTGGGATGGCATGGCATTACCGATGGAGCTCAGGCTCTAGAGCCAGACAGAGTGTGCTTGGGCCAGAAGCTTTGGCTCTACTGTGACTTGGTTGTGCAGCTCATAATCCATTATCCAAATGTTTCAATCCCATTGCCTATGACATGGGGAGAGCATTGGTATCAAGCTTATAAGATTTCTGTGAGGTTTAAACAAATATGTACGTATAAATGGACTTAAAACTTGGCACATAGTATAAGCTATATAAGTGTAAGTCACTGCTATTGGTTTGTAATATTGTTATCATCGTTATGAGTAGTCTTTCTTATTAGGTTGATCATTTAGAACTGAAGGAAAGAGATTATCCAGTATCTTCTGAAACGTAACCAGGTGGTTCCATTGAAGAAATGCTTGATACCAGAACACTTATTTAATTACCAGGCTTTTGGAAACAGAAAAAGAGCTATTTGTTGGGTAAAATAAAAAAGACAGTGGTACAGATTTCCTGCTTCCCTCTCCATCCATGTCAATTTCCCACCTCTGCTACCAGGATGGTGGTGGTGTGAGATCCCGGAGGGGGAAGGGAAGGAAGTAAAACAAACCTGTGTGGAAGAGAAGGCGATGCTCCACCATTACCTGTTTTCTTCCTTCTACAATCACATGTGAGGCTGGCACCTCACCACTCACGATGAAAACCACATTTTGCAGGCTCTCCTGCAGAGAAGTGTAGTCTTGAGTTTGGGTTCTGGCAAAGGAGATGTAAGAGTGGCCTGATAAAGTTAATTACATAATTCCATAAACACAGTGGGAGACTTAAGAGCTCTCTCTCTAAGAACACGATAGATTGAAGAAGAAAAAAATAATTATATCTATTACTGAGTATAAATTTGGCAAATTAACAGGTGGTGAATCTGGACAAAGGAGATGTGGGAGTTCTTTGTACACTTCTTGTAGTTCCTCTGTGAGATTGAAATTACCTTTAAATAAAATTGTATTGGGATCCCTGGGTGGCGCAGCGGTTTAGCGCCTGCCTTTGGCCCAGGGCGCGATCCTGGAGACCCGGGATCAAATCCCACGTCAGGCTCCCGGTGCATGGAGCCTGCTTCTCCCTCTGCCTATGTCTCTGCCTCTCTTGCTCTCTCTGTGTGTGACTATCATAAATAAATAAAAATAAATAAATAAAATTGTGTTATCAAAAGAGGACATTTTCAAAAAGTGATTGTAATGGTAACCAAAATTCTTCCTCACCAAAGACCCCTGGATAAGGCACCTATTCTTTTAAATTTTCCATTTTTAAGTGGTTTTAAACTTGCAGAATTTCTATACATCCTTCATCTGACATTTTCTAATGCTAACATCTTGCATAACCATAGTAGACTTGTCAAAATTAAGATATTGACACTGGCACAACATCAATTACCAGATTTATTGAGATCCTGCCAGTTTTTCTACTAACTTACTTTTGTGTCTCATATTTGTTATGCCTCCTGACTGTCTTCTAATCTATGAAAGTACCTCAATTATTTCTTGTTTTTCATGATTTTGACATTTTTGAAGAATATTGATCAAGTCCTTAAGACTATTCCTCAGTTTGGATTTATTGGATGTTTCTCATGATGATATTCGATTTATGCATTTTTGGCTAGA
This sequence comes from Canis aureus, assembly GCF_053574225.1. NCBI lineage: Eukaryota > Metazoa > Chordata > Mammalia > Carnivora > Canidae > Canis > Canis aureus. The sequence goes on along the minus strand of NC_135622.1, from coordinate 54,896,252 downwards.
CCAACAAAGTGATATGCCCTTCTCACTCTGTCATATCCGGAAGTACATAGTGTCAATATATCTTATTCCTACTGATATTTACCTTATTCACTTACGTAAGGCTGTGCATATTGATTTTCTCCTCGGTGAAGTAATTACTTTTCCATTTATAACTACTAATAAATACCTGAGATAATTTCAGACTATGCAAATATCCTGCTACTCTTCAAAATTTCACCCATGAACTATAGAACCCATTGATGTGTTTTACTTGAAGCAACTATTAATGCAGTGTTCTTTTTTTAAAATTTTTTTCAATTTTTATTTATTTATGATAGTCACAGAGAGAGAGAGAGAGAGAGAGAGAGAGAGGCAGAGACATAGGCAGAGGGAGAAGCAGGCTCCATGCACCGGGAGCCCGACGTGGGATTCGACCCCGGGTCTCCAGGATCGCGCCCTGGGCCAAAGGCAGGCGCCAAACCACTGCGCCCCGCAGGGATCCCTTAATGCAGTGTTCTAATGATGATTTTCTAGACCTCCCTCTTCTTACCTATTTATTTATTATCAATATGATTCCTTGAACATTAATTTTAAACAATTTTATTTAAAGGTAAGTTTTAATAATTAACCAAGAAAAAGACTTTTTCTCTCATATGCTTTATGTTTTAGAAGAAGAGGGTGATTTACTCAATTTATTTTATGGGGAAGATAGAACCTTGAAATAAGATAAGGTCTAAGATAATACAAGAATTGTAGGAGTACCTGGGTGGCTCAGTCACTTGAGCATCCAACTCTTGGTTTCAGTTCAGGTCATGATCTTGGGATCATGGCATTGGACCCTACGTGGGCTCCTCACTCAGCAGGGAATCTGCAGGAGGTTCTCTCTCTCCCTTTAACTCTGCCACTCCTCCTGCTCATGCTCTCTTTCTCTCTCTCTAAAAATAAATAAATAAATCTTAAAAAATGTAAAATAATATCACATAAATATAAATTAGAAGTCCAAAATAAAATATTCATAATAAAATTAGATTCTATTTATAATATATAGATATATATATCTATATTGAATATATATACATATATATATTTAATCATAAACTTGGCATTTCAAGTTAGGGAATAAATAAGAATCAATCAATAGCGTTGAAACTATTGGTATACATATAGGAAAAAAAGTAGATGTGTACCTCACACCAAAAGTAAATAGGTATTCAACTGAGTAACAGTCTAAATGTAAATACATTTCATACTATATAAGTTTATCCTAATAATCTAAGGGTATATATCTCATAGAGCAATTCCTGGATTAGCAGCAGCAATAGCAGCACCTTGGACCTTGTTAGAAATGCAGATTTTTAGGCCCTGCTGTAACCTAGAGAATTAGCAACTCTGGAGGTGGGAAGACCAGTTTTCATTTTAACAGTCCCTCCAGGGGATTCTTTTGCATGTTAAATTTCAAGAATTACTATTTTCAGAACAGGGAAAGATTTATTTAGCAGGATACAAAAAGCACTAACTATACAGGCAAGATAGACAAAATTAACTTCATTAAAATGGGAAACTGATATATCAAAGAAAAACAAAGATGGCCTCAAACACGTGAGAAGACAAGCTACTGACAAACAATATGGTTAATTGAATATAACTACTAAAAGAATATATAAGGAACTCCTAAAATTCATTAAGAAACATCACATTAAAAAATGTTAAGAAGACACCGACAGATATGTTAAGGAGGGAAAAATGAAATATTACTATATAACCTCCCAGAGAACATGCCAACAATGATATGTCCTTGCAAATTCATCAATGACTTCTTCTTTGCCTTCTGTAGTCTTAAATCAATCACTGATTTTTTAAGAAAGAGCCAATGGCCAATACGCTTTTGTTAAATATCTACTCTTATGATAAGCATTTGGCTGGTTGCTGGGAATATGACACTTTGTTGTACTTTATTGTCATAATCTAGTCCCCCTCATAGCTAGCAGGGTTTGGTTTCAGGTCAAGTTTTATCTAAAAGGTAGTATCCATGGGGGGGTCCCCGGGTGTCACAGTTGGTTGAGCATCCAACTCTTGGTTTCCATTCAGGTCATAATCTCAGGGTTGTGAGATCAAGCCCCAAATGTGGGACTCTGAAGTTAACAGGGAGTCTGTTAAAGTTTCTTTCTCCCTCTCCCTTTGCCCCTCCGCCTGTTGAGTGCTCTCTCAATCTCTAAAATAAATAAATAAATAAATAAATAAATAAATAAATAAATAAATAAATAAAATTTTAAAGGTGATGTTCATGAATGAAACTGAATCCATAGACAGAACATTCAAGGTGTCAAACTGATGGAATGAAGCAAAGAAGGAAAATTCTTGTAAAAGCAACAATCAAGGAACCCTCATATAGAACAGGAGGATTTAGGACTAAAGAGGCAGAAAGCCAGAGAAGAGAGCCTGAGGGGATCAGTGGTCTTGCTAAAGTTAGCTGTGGGCTTTTTATAGGGTGGTTGTTACCTCTTTTGCACTGAGGGAGAAACTATTAACAACATCAATCTCTCCTCTGACAGGCGAATGAAACTCACCCAGCCCTCAAGGAACTCAGAATTTAGTCTAGGGTGAGAGAGACACAAAACCGAAAAAATGTGCCAGAGAGCTGAGAGAAAATTTGGTCTCAACTTCTACAAAGGAGCTTCTTCTTCTTCTTTTTTCTTGAGCATTCTCCCCTCGTATTTTTTAATATAATGAATTACATAATTGACTTTTTAAAAAAACATTTTCTCTCGCTGACAGCGTGAGCTTAATTTGTGATGCAATTTCAGCAAACATATAGTAAGTTTTCTTTTGTTATTCTTTTAGTGACTTTTTTCCCATCATTTCCCCTTTCTTTTTATTTGCCATTTCAATTTTTTAAATGTTCCAAAGTTTATATATATGTATACATACATATATATATGTATGCATACATATATTTATATGTGTATATATAAATATATGGATATTAAAGATTTTATTTATTTATTCATGAGAGACACAAAGAGAAAGGCAGAGACACATACAGAGGGAGAAGCAGGTTCCCTGTGGGGAGCCAAATGCAGGACTCGATTCCAGGACCCTAGGGGTCATGCCCTGAGTCAAAGGCAGACACTCAACCACTGAGCTACCCAGGCATTCCCTGTAGTTTTATATTTAATGCATTTGCATAAATTAACTTACTTTCTGGAGTAGGAGAGGTATCAATATTAATGTAAAAATATTAGTATAATAATTACAGTGTGATATATTAATAACCGATTGAATTTGCATAAAATTATGATAAATGCAGATGTAATAAATTTTCTGGGAAATCCAAAGAAGGCTTGACAAAGGACTATCTGTAATTTGGATCTGGAATTATAATTAGGAATTAAGTGGTCTGACCAGAAGGCTAAGGTTGTCCAAAGCTAAATGCATAATCATAGCAAAGAATGACACAGGAAATCTTTTCCATATAAGGAAGAAATCTTACTTTCCTCATCTACTTAGTATATTTGCTCTGGACCACAAATTAGAATGTATGCAAAGGGTCTCAAATATTTCATGAGCTTTATATGGTTTCATTGTCGAATCTTTCAATTTTTTTAAAAAAATGTGCTCGTTTAGGGGGCCTGGGTGGCTCAGTTGGTTGAACATCCGACTCTTGATTTTGGCTCAGATCATGATCTCAGAGTTATGAGATTGAGCCCTGTGTGTGGCTCTGCACTGGGTGTGGAGCCTGCTTGAGATTCTCTCTCTCCCTCTCCCTCTGCCCTTACCCCACCCCTATTGCACATGCTCTCTCTCTTTATCTCTCTCTCTCTCTAAAACAAAAAATGTGCTCATTTACAGGCAGTAGTTTCTACTTAGAAACACAAAATATGACTTAAAAAAAACTTTCTGTAAAGTGCAACTCTAATCTTTTGATAATACTTTTTTTGAAGAAAATTACTTATTTCAGTCAGTATCTGATTGATTTAATTTTTTTCACATGTTAATATTCAAACATAAATAAGATTTGCCAGTTTCTAAGATGTGGAATATGTGTAGTTTTAATTATTCTCATGTTTTTAACATCCAAATTAATTGAATTATTTGACATCAATAATTGAATGATGGTTTTCCTATGTTCGCATGGATTATTTGATTTTATATACTTAGGGAGGTCAAATTAATTGGTCCTTTGACTCCATCCTCACTGGTAATGTTGGATCGTTCACATCTTGTGCATGGACAATACCTTTCTCTCAGAACAGACTGAATCTGAAGTGTATTGAGTTTCTTTTCAGCAGAAACACATATTTCCTCAAGTCTTTGTGGGGGACATGAAATATTTTTCATTTTGGTTTTTTAAATGTTTTTTGTTTCTTGGTTTTGCTTTTGGAACATTCAGATTGTGTTCCTTTCTAAAAGGAATTGCTTAAGTTAAATATCTTACTATTGATTTGAGCGGATAGATGAGATCAATGCCATAGTCATTTGTGTGTCCAAGATATTCCATTTGATACTTAGAAAGAGAAACTATTTGGAATAAAATGGTGATACAAGGCCCTTAGGATCAGATAATTTGTATTCCGGTGGTTCTTCTTCAAACAATGCCATCTTTGGAAAATCACACAGTACCATCAGTTTTCTTATCTCTTTAATGAAGTTTCTATACTTAACCCTGCCTGCGTAACAGACACAATATTACTTGTTCTTATTTTAATTATTATTAAATTGTCATGTTGAATCTGATGCCCTGAAGGAGTCCCTAGGATACCAAGTTGAATTACACAAGTCAATTTGAGAATAAATATAGTAGTTATCTGGTTGAATCTTCTCTTTCCCTGAGGAGAAAGTGAGCTGCAGACATAGCTGTGATTAGCCACAAGGCTCAGAAAACTGGGGCCAAAGCTATGACTAGAAAATCATACCTTCTTATCCATGAAGAAACAAAGCTGCAAATATTTTGTTTTGTTGAAATGTCTTTTTAGACTGTGGGATTCGGGAAAAATACCCAGATACACAGCTTAAATATGTAAGGGGTATTTAGGTAAGTGACATCTTGGAAGGAGTGACAGACTGACAATGAGTACTGAGTCTTGTGCTCACTCTAGAGCAGCAAAAGCTCTCTTAAAGAGTTAAAGAGAGGGACACCTGAGTGACTCAGAAGTGGAACATCTTGCCTTCAGCTCAGGGCCTGATCCAGGGTCTGGGGATCCAGTCCCACATTGGGCTCCTTGTGAAGAGCGTGCTTCTCCCTCTGCCTGTGTCTCTGCCTCCCTCTCTGTGTCTCTCATGAATAAATAAATAAAATCTTAAACAAAAAAAGGTGCTAAAGAGACTCATTATCTTAATCACAAAGCAGAGGCAAAACAGATCCCCCCCCTCCGCCCGAAAAGATATCTAGAGGCCTAGAGATATCTTAGTTTTAAGAAAGCTAAACAAATAATGTATTTACAAACTCGGGATCATGGTTTGGCATCCTGTATAGCTCCTTTCAGTAGAGGACATAAAATGAGGGAGAAAAAAAGCACTGGTATTGGATATTCAGCGCTGTTTTGATGAGACCATTCTCACTCCCACTATTTGGTTTCTACAATAGTTGGTTTCAGTTGTAGACATGGATGCATCAGTCTTATTAAGCCATTAATCTCATCCATTTGATTCTTCTTCATCTACTTCTGTACTCACTCAGTAAACTCGGGATCATGGTTTGGCATCCTGTATAGCTCTTCTTCACAGCAAGGGTCTTCTGAGAAGGGCAATTATTTTCTCATTGGGAAGTAGTAAGTGTCATCCAGCCAAATATATACGAATTTGATTTAGCAGGAGTCTGACTCCTTGAATCCAATTACTGAGAAAAGTAGGTCTATTTGAGATATTCTAATAGCTGGATTTGTCAGAGAGTTAAGGGTATAAGACCAGACCAGAGAAGACCAAAGATCCTGTTCGGGTGATTCTAATAATGACTTAAGAATGAACTCTATGATGTCTTAGACTCCTCTCCTGATCAGGAAGGACAAAAGGTGGCATACCTATGATTTAAATTTGTGGAATGGAGAGGAATCTGGGGTACAACATTGTAGGGAAATTCAAGGTTAGAATCAAGGAAAAGGACTAAAACAATTAGTCACTGAGAATAAGAGAAAGTGAAGAAAAATAGCTTCTGTATAAAAATAAATTATATAAAATATGAAAAATCACATTCAGTATAAAAAGGCAGTATACTTAGTAGTCAAGAAAATAGACGAAAATTGACTATATGAGTTTAAATTGAACCTCTTCCACTTTTCCACTTACAAAGTGTTTACCTTGAGGACCCTATCCTCAAAGAATTATAGAAATTATATACATAACTTCTATAATTATCAAAATAGATATAGGTAGATATAATATATATAATCCTATGAGAATAAATATATATATATAATGTTAAAATATGTCGATACCTATCAAATATCTCTATCTCATGCTAAAATAGATCTGACTCAGTAAATATCTAATTATTGCAAAATGTAGATGAGTGTGTCCATGGTTCTCTCTGCTGCTGAGTTATGTATGCCTGAAACTTTTTTAAAGAGGTCAAAATAGAACAGATGGAAGCTTGGAAAGAACAGTTCACAAACAATCGTAGGTAAAGAATTGGGTCAGCAGAAAACTGGACAAGACGGGAATTATTAGAATATGACCAAAGTAGCCAGCTTCATGCCTCAAGGCTTAGACCGAACAAGCCAATTATAAGTAAAGATTCAATGAACAATTTATATATTTCTTGTGTTCACACAGTACTTCCTTATCAGTTGTGTCTACTAAGTTCTGGGTAATAAAATTGCCATTTATAGAAGAGGGGTCCAACCTAGAGAAATAAAATCATTTGCCTAATGTCAAGGGAATGGTTTGAGAAATGTTTAAAAAATGCCTTTGTTGTGTTGAATAAATAATACAGAGTCATCCTTGCATTCTGCATATATGAAAAAATATTAGTAAGACAGATCAATTCCCTTGGCTCGTAGAGAATATTTTTCCAGTATAACAACACAGAAAACAAAACAAAACAAAACAAAACATGTAGTCGCTTGGATAACTAATATTGCTTACTTGCTATGAAGTATAGATGTCATTTATTGAGGTGGAGTGAGGTTGGGGTGGGAGACAGCTCTGTGATTATTTCTGCTATTTAGGCAGGAGTTTAAAATATTTTTTTAAGATTTTGTTTATTCATTAGGGACACAGAGACAAAGGCAGAGACATAGGCCGAGGGAGAAGCAGGCTCCTTGTGGGATGCCTGATGTGGGACTCGATCTCGGGACTCCAGGATCATAACCCGAGCCAAACACAGAGGCTCAACAACAGAGCCACCCAGGCACCCCTGCACAGGAGTTTATATTCACACTTTGTCAGTATTTGAAAATTCTGTTTGAGGGAAAGAATTTTTCCTCCTATCATACAATATGATGTGATAAAAGTTAAAGAACCATTTATGAGTCTTATATTCAGAACTAATCATCAGTAAACAATTCTTAACATACTACTTGAAGTTGCCTGGAATTGAATGCCTATGAAATGTGAGATTTGACAGTACCATGTAGATCTTAGAAACTTATGGTAGAAATAAAATGTACATGTTTTGTGGAGTGGGAAGGCTGCTTTTGAACACACTGAAGATCTTAGAGGACAAAAGTGACAATGGTGGGACTTTAAGATTTCATCTCTAAGCATAGATACAAAATAGACATTTTTTATGACAGCTCTGCTATATTGCTATAGGGCAAATATTTCAAGAAACTGAATCCAAAGTCTTAACCAACAAGTGGCTGAATTATAAAGTAAATGGAAATCATAACCTCCCCAGGTCTCCTAAGTTGCAATTGCAATAAAGTGGAACTATAATAATTGTTTGGGATTGTGAATTCCCAAATCCAAAGGGGGGACAAAAAAAAACAAACCCCCAACAAACCCCTACAACAAAACAGAAAACCACATGTCCCTCCCCGTCTGAGTAGATTTGCTTCCCCTTGATTGAAGATCTTAATACTTTTCTTGCCAGGGGCATTTGTCCTGCACACCCAAGCTGAATCTCCTTAAGACCCAATTCCACACCACTCATTGTTTCAAAACTCATGTTAGACTCAAATCCCAGTGAATCTCAAGGAGTGTAATACAAACTCTGAGAAGAATTATCATACATAACAAAAATATTGCAAAATTTTGCCAACTCATATGTGTAGAAACCCATAGAATATGTATCACAATGGATTCTAAAGGTATTTGATAAAGGAAGGAAGGATGGTCCAGATTTGGGTCAGTATAAATTTATTCATATGGTTTGACTGATCAGAGATTCTGGATTCAAAGTTACTGGAGTCAGCTCGATTGAAACCTAGGTTCAATGGCACCCTTGCTTCTCCAATGCTAACGTGAGCCCTAGAATACAAAGAGTCGTTTCTCTTTTCCTGACTGAACTTTCCGGATACGCCATCCTCAATCCACTTGAACTACAGCAACCTCAAGCAGCCAGGAGAAGGTCTTGGAAAATGGGGGTGCCATTGTTTTAACTGCAGATGTCTTGCTCCTGCCACTGGATTGATTGTTTCAAGAATATTCCACTCTTATTGCATGTTTTGCTGAGTTTGGGGACATCTTTGTTCTAGTCATGTGATTACCAGACCAACACTTCCTGATGGAGAGCCTCACTTTTATTTATGTCACGTTCTACTTGGAGGTGTGAGAAATGTTTGTTGTTTCACAGCAAGCCCCTTCATGTTGAGAAAATCATTACAGGAATTTGCAGATGTGACTCATAATTTGAGGTGTGGGCTTAGGAAAATTTATTTTAATTTTTTCTATTGTTTGTTTTTGCAGTTTTCTTTTTCTGTGTATTTAAACCATGCTGAATAGAATAATAATGGATTTGCTCTACTATCCTTAACTCAGTGACATTTTTAACAGGAAAATTAAGGTCCAATGAGATTAAATATTTTGACCAAATGCACACAGAAAATGAGAGGTAAGCTATAATTAAAAATATGGCCCTCTGAATCCATGGTATTTTTTATTAAAAAAAATAATCTCCCTTCTAGGAAGGGGACAAAAGCTTATAAACTGATACATGACAAATCTAGAGACCTTACCTAACATTTGGCATGAGATAGACAATAAACAAAAAACTGCACTCCGGACCAGCATCTCTAAATGTGCATTTATAGTAGGACTTAAATTCCATATTCAATAGGATTAAGAAGAAAGAATTTAGAATTAAAGTAATGCTAGTGACATCTTGATATGGAATATAGAATTTCTTTTTATATTAAACTCTGGATTATCCACTTATTTATTTTATTATACTCTTCCATGGTTTCTGCTATCTCTTTCCCTCCAAACAGGATTGTACAACAGAGCAGCAAAATATAAAAATCATAAATTATAGATGCAAATCCACACTTATCAGTGACTGTTAACTACACCATGTGAAGCAGCATGAATTTGAAGAAAAATGGTACAAACTGGGAAACCAGCTTACTAGTTTTTGGTTTTGCTTACCTCAGGCAAGTTTCTCAACATTTTCCAACTTCTGTTTTGATGTCTGTAAAATGAGGATAACACTCTGCAGGGGGGTAGAAAGATGAAACACGATGTTTGGTATAAAGCCCTCATACAATATTAATATTAATGCTAAACTAAATATGTAATCTTGGGCAACCCAAACTTTTGGAATTTGTTTCCTCCCCTTCAAGCTAGGAAGGATCACATTCATTCATGGACTATTGCTGTAACAATTAGATACAGTGCAACCAGCACTCTCAGTGACTGCTGCTAGATACGGAAAATTGATAAAACTGCTCATCACGGTTTCTAATCCAACTCAAATACCTTGAGCAAGACAGCAAGTAAGTAGAGCAAGAGGTGAATTCAACCCAGAGGGCATCATTTTTATCAACTGCATTTCCAAATGATGAGGTTTAAATGCCATTCCTGAAATCATTCAGCTAGATAGGGGTCTTGCTGATGATGAAGGCAAGACATACAATGCATTAAATTAGAGACTTTCATAAGGAGTGTCCCTAAAAGGTGCAAAGTTCTGAGATATGTCTACTAGGGGGATGTAGAGGGAAAAGGTACTTTCCTTGACCTTTATGAATTGTTAGGAGGCAAAGTCTAAAATGTAAAGTGGACATTTTTATAACACTTATGACAGACAGTCTGACAAAATGTATCAAAAGCCTTAACAAATTTATTACTTTAGACCTCCAAATCCTTTATTAATCAGGAAGAAAATAATCAAAAGTTTTTGTACAGATTCACCTCGGGGTTACTCATTAAAATTAGTATAAAACTTTAGAGGCGATAAAAGACAATCATTAAAAAGACATTTTTCAGAAAACTAAATATGGAGAGGAGAATACATCCAATATTTTAAGGTACAAAGGACATTCAATTGTATATGCTGAATGTTGACAATTAAATGTGTGTGTATATTCATAATAAGAAACAACACAGAATAAAGGAAATGGTTTGCCAACCTTGCTGACCTCCCCTGCTTGGCTTGCACTTCAGTGTCTAGGAAGAGGAAGTCTGTAGTGTGTTAAGACTCAGCCTAATGATAAACAACACAGTGGCTGGACCGGCCCTTGTATTTCCTAGGATTGCAAGACATCTTCAGCATAACATTAGGAAACTTTGAACAAAAATAAGGGTTTAAAACTTTCAAGTCTTGGATATTACTTGAGGATCACACAGTGAGTTCAAGGGGGGATAGAGAGAGAGAGCATTCGCAAGCTTGGGGTACTATTTTAATCGGGATTCGGATAGGAGCCTAGGGCTTCATGGGTCCACTCTTTATTGGTGAATTTAAAACATAAGAGCAGGAGTTCAGAGCATGGAAAGAGAACAAACAAGTGACCCAAATGGTCAGTTATCAAAATCAACCAATATCTCTAAGATAAAGAAGTCTGGAGAGGTGAGGGAGGTGGCAGTGACCTGGCTCTTCATCTAGTCCTATGACTGGCAATGTGTTTATTTCAGATAGCCATCTAAGCCCATTTATTAAAAACTCTACATAACTTATTTATATTAATAACATACAGTAAATATGAATTTGACTATTGATTTGAAATACACTTAATTTTACTAAGGAAATATTTTATGTATTTTTTTTTAATCAGGAAAGTATTTTGAGATTTTAAAACTACTTTTTAATCATAAAAGATATCATTTGCTTGTTTGAGTTTTATCTTTACACTAAGATAAACTTTACTAATAGTATTGATCCATTTTTCCACTTCAGGAAGTTTGAAGATGCATTAATTTATTCTAATTTAACTGTACATCTGTCCATTATGTTTTATCTGTAACCAACTTTCTGTACTGATTTATATATCATGATAGCCACTCATAAATATTTCAGATGGTAAAAAGCCTCTAAATTTGAAGCCTGCCAAACTGAATCTCTGAGATGTTTCATGAAGTCTCTATGCCTTTGGGATTAAGACCTTTCTTCTGCAAGCACTTTAGAACCAGTTTCTCTAACATCAATTGTGACTACTCATTATTAGTGACTAGTATTAGCAAACATTTATTCTCCAAGTATTTAGTGAACACATAGTAGGTATTAAAGATTGTTTTAGTTTCAAGAAATACAATAAGGAAAGTGCTTTTAAAAAAATCTCTATAATGCAAATATAAACAGAGAAGATAGGCACCTGTCTCAATGTTCTATCTAGATAGATAAGAAAGCAGAATGTCTCCCTTGAGAATTCCTAAATCTAAACCCAGGTTGGATTTTCTCATGGAGTTCACAACAACGACAAAATATTGAAAATTAAGTTTAAAGAAGGGCCAAGCCAGCAATGCCACAGTGATTACAGAATCAGATGCAATTCCTACTCAGAGACAAACATTTTAAAACCAGATGTAAAACTAAAGTTATATTAAATACAGGTGCATACTACTAGGTATTTACCCAAAGGTACAAATATAGAAACCTGCATTTCAATGTTCATAGCAGCAATGTCCACAATAGCCAAACTATGGAAAGAGCCCGGACGTCCATCAATATTGATATAATGGAATATTACTCCGAAAAAAAAAGAAAGTGAAATCTTGCCATTTGCAATAATGTGAATAGAACTAGAGGGTATTACGCTAAGCAAAATAAGTCAATCAGAAAAGGACCATTATCATATTACTTCCTTCATATGTAGAATTTAAGAAACAAAACAGAGGAGCATACGGGAAGGGAGGAAAAAATAAATTAAGATGAAATGAAGGAGGGAGACAAACCATAAGAGACTTTTAATTATAGGAAACAAACTGAGGGTTGCTGTAGAAGTGGGAGGTGGAGGGGTAGGGTAACTGGATGATGAACAGTAAGGAGCTCATGTGATGTAATGACCACTGGGTGTTACATAAGACTGATGAATCACTGAACTCTACCTCTGAAACTAGTAATACTCTATATGTTAATTAGTTGAATTTAAGTTTAAAAAATAACATGCATAATTTAAAATAATGCTCAGTAGATCAACAAAGTAGAAACTCCCCCGTGAATGGTAGAGAACAATAATAAATGCCTAAAATTACAAAACACATTTCAAAAGCTTACACACAGCAGATTTCTCAGATGTAAATGTTAAAATTTCAATATATTTAAATAAAACAGATAAACAATAAAAGGATAATAATAGAACAGGAAGCTATCAAAAAAGTCCAAGCATATTTTAAAAAATACAGAATTTATAGCAATTAAAAATTTAATAATCAAAATAACACACACACTAAATTCACACAATGATTAGACTGGACATAACTGAAAAAGAATTAGTGTCCCAGAGTATAGTAAATAACTCAGGAAGTAGTACCAAAGGCAAAATATAAGGATTATGGCAGTAAAAGTTAAAAAAGAAAAAAAAGGGATAATTGCAGAATTGTGATCTATGAGAAATAGGATATTTCTCATATATGATCTTCATCCAAGGTTCCTTGGTTTAGAGTTCCTAAAACTCTGGGGATTAACCAAATGATGAGATCAATAAGGATGCTTTTTATTCTGCTCAGCAGGTGACTTTTGGACTGCACCTAAGGTTGGAGGCTGGCTGCCAGTGGAGCCAAACATTTGACTAGAGGGTGAGAACTTTCAGTCCCTCCACCTCTAAGAAGAGAAGAGGGGCTGGAGGTTAGATTAATCACATGGCCAGTGATTTGATCAATCAAAGCCTATGTGATGAAGCTTCCATACACACTCAAAGGGATTGGGTTCAGAGAGCTTCTGAGTTGGTGAACATGTGGAGATGCAGGGAAAGTGGTGTGCCTAGAGAGGGCCTGGAATCTCCATCCCTTCCTCATGCACCTGGTCCTGTGCATCTCCTCCAGCTGGCTATTCCTGAGTTATATCCTTCAGTAATACACCAGTAATTCAGTAAGTAGAATGTGTCTATGAGTTCTACAATTAATCTGCTAGAGGGCAGATTAATTGAACCCAAGGAGAGGGTTTTGGGAACCTGTGATGTATAGCCAGTAGGTCAGAAGCACAGGTGACAACTCAGGCTTGTGATTGGTATCTGAGGGTGTGGGGAGTAGCCTTGTAGGACTGAGCCCTTAACCTGTGGAACCTGATGCTGTCCCTGGGTAGATGGTGTTAAAATTGGGTTTAATTGAATTGAATGGTAGGACTCAGCTAGTGTCCCCAGCACTACTTGATGGTGTAGGAGAACACCCACCACACACACAGAGTAATTGGGTCCCAGAAACAAAAGAGCAATTGAATGAGAGATTCCACTATACATTTAAGCAGAATCCAGAATGAAAGAATATACAGAGGAAACATACAAATAAATAATGACTGTATTCTAGAATTGATCAAAATATGCAGTACTAGGATTTATTAATTTTAGTACATTTTAAGCAAGGCAAATGGAAATTCATGACTAGGAAAATTGCTATTGAACGACAGAACACAAGAAAACAAACCTTATAGAAGTAAAGACTGAAATTCTATCAATATTGGTGTAGAGGGATCCCTGGGTGGCGCAGCGGTTTGGCGCCTGCCTTTGGCCCAGGGCGCGATCCTGGAGACCCGGGATCGAATCCCACGTCGGGCTCCCGGTGCATGGAGCCTGCTTCCCCCTCTGCCTATGTCTCTGCCTCTCTCTCTCTCTCTCTCTCTCTCTCTCTGTGTGACTATCATAAATAAATAAAGAAAAAAATATTAAAAAAAATATTGGTGTAGAAAGATTTGAAAAATATTTAAAAATGTAAAGTTAATCGGACTATATGATGAATTGAATATGAAGTTGAAGAGTGAGCTATTAAAGATAGCAATTAGGTGTATAACTTACATCCCTGACTAGATGGTGAAGTCATGCTCTGAGATATGGAGCAATGGAAATGGATTGAATCTGTTGTGCAGAATAGGAGCAGAGGGCAGATAGGCAGTTGGGTCTAGGGATTTCATGTTTGAGGTACTTATGATTGTTTAAATTGGCAATAGGCAACGGACTATTAGCTATACATATAAGAAATAACATATGAGAGCTCTTGCCTGGGTATATTTGAGAGTGATCAGCATCAAGGTGGTAATTAAAATCTTGGAAAAGCATGAAATTGTCTGGAAAGAGATTACAACAGAAGCGTTGAAAGCTTGGGGGAAGATTGTAGGACTCTCAAATCTAATGGCTACATATAGGAGAAGCCTGTAAAGATACTCACCAAGGTGGATGGTTGTCAGTGCTGTTTTCACATGGGTTAAACTGGGAGTGCACGGTGTGAAAGAAAGAAAAAAAAATAGAAAAAGCAATATGAGAAAAGTAAAAATAAAATGTCCTTTGGATTTAGCAAACTGGAGGCCTTGGATGAATTTACCAAGGTGTGTTTCAGTTGAGTGGACCGAGGAAATAGCCATGTTGGAATGAGTTGAGAGGTAAGAGGAAAATGAATAAATGTGGACATTGAGTTGGAAACATCTTTCAAGAAATTTACCGGTGAAAGAGTTATGAAGGGTATAGGTTCATAGAAAAGTTTGTTTCAAACGTTAGTTTGTATATATATTTTTGGAGTTGGAAAGAAAGACATTATTTGATAAATATCTTGCCAATACTAATAGTGGGAAAAGGCTAGAGCCCAGGGCACAGGTGAAGGGCTTTGTGTCACAGACATGAGGGACATGTTCTCCATCACAGTGGTTCTCAAAGTGTGGTTTGTCAACTAGCAACATCATCACCACTTGAAATGTTTCACAGTTGTTTTTTGTTTTTTTTTTTTAAGGAACAAAAACCAAGTTTTTTTATTTGTTCATTTCTTGCATTTGAAGTATTCCTCGATAACATCTTTCGCCTGAGATTCTTTGCCATAGTCCTTAACCACCACACAACTGCAACCAACCACTTTGAGTGGTTTTCCTTCTCTGTCAATTTTACAGAGGCCTACCCATTCCCCTAGTTTCTTATTGTCATCAACCTTAATTAAGTTGATTTGGTGTTCAGCACAAAGGGCCTCCACCAACTTGACATACATAGGCTCATCACATTGGATGCAAGCACACAAAGATGGGCTTGGCGCTTGTCTACGGCTTTGGCAGCTTAGTTAGAAACCCTGAAGGTGGCAATCAGCAATCAGTGATTTCACCAGCCCTTCAGGGGATTCAGATGCCTGAGCAAGTTTGAGAATTACTAATCTAATGCACCAAGACTGAAGAAGATAGGATGAGTATCATGTAGCTTGGTCTGTGTTTGGTAAACGAAAGCTGAGAGATTTCCAACTTAATAGGCCCTGTTTCCTTATTTAAGAAGTTACTATCACATGACAGTGAAAGAAGAGATGAGTTGGTAAAAGTTTGAAGACAGAGGAAAATGTTTCCTTCAGGGAATACATTGACAAGAGTAACATAGCGTAATTTCCTGGAGGAATTGAGGTCCTGTTTGAGGTGGGCCATCACTAATTAATAGTAATAGATGCCTTGGTGTGAGCTTTCCATACAAAAGCCCATCTAATGATCCATATTCTTCCCTTTGAACTTTTTCCTGTACATACACACCCAATTCCTACAATTCTTAACACTTTTACTGAATCCAAGAAATTGGCTTAATTCAAAAATCAACATAGGGACATATCAATAAAAGGATTTCAGGACTATCTCTTGAGGATAAGGGAAAGATCACATAGTTAAGTGTTGAATATAAAGGGACCTTTAAGATATTTAAAAGAGGTAGATGAGATTTCCAAATCTAGAAAGAACACAAGAATATTCTTAGTGTCTCAACTGAATATAGATTAACTATGTATGATGTGACGTTCTTAATACAGACATGTGTAAAATATGCCAACAGAAACCATGCTTCCCAGAGTAATGTCAAAGACAAAGGGCAGGTGGGGGATGGGCACAGATGTTCCATAACTGTCTGAAATCCAAACATTAACTCTTGAACTCTGTGGGGGAGAGTTGATCCCGATACTACCTGAATTCCACAAACAGTGAATGATTTGACAAAGGCCAGGCTGGTAGGGTTCAGAATTTTCACTTATTTAACTACAAAGTGCCATGTTGCCCTGAGTCAGAGGTAAATTGAGGTAGGATGATAACTGGTTGTCAACTTCCAGATGGCTGTTTCCTGGTGGAGAAAGACCCATCTGTACAGGAGCCAGACCCAGACTGAAATCAATTACAGAGACAGTTAGAAGAGGGGCCCTGTCAGTTTTAGAGCCTGAGGAAAAAAAGGTTTCAGACAAGATGGTACTTAGTGCGGGTGACAGTGCAGAGATTCTTGAAAAGGAGAAAGCAGTAGATATTAAGGAGGCAGGGAACTTCAAGCACCACAGGAAGAGTCATTAATAAGGGAGCAGAAGTCTTGAGCAAAGGAGCAAATGGCATCTGGGAAAATTGACAGTGCTTACTTTAAGAGACAGGAGGATTTCTCAATTGCTGGTAGAGAGGGAAGGATGGAACCAAACAGGCAGAAATGACAGGGCACAGAGGAGGGGCTGCAGATAGAAACACTGGGAGATCTCACTCCTCTGTGACAGCATCGTGTAGAAATAACCCCAGGACAGAGGGCCCTGTCACCCCTGCTGTAGGGTTAGAGAGAAATGTTTCCCTCAGGGCTCCTTAGCATGGCAAGTCTTTGCCTACATGTGCAGAGGCACCACCTTGATATACATGATCCGGCCTGAGATTTTTTTAAAGATACAACCCCTTATATATTTATTTGGGTATCCATTTGGGTATTCATTTGTTCATAAATACATGCTCCAAGGAAAACACAGACTAATTACAAATACGGTCCATCTCATAAGAATAAGGTAAGGTATTGTGGGAACACTTAGGTGATGTAGCCTCCGGGTGGATGTCAGAAAAGATTGCAGAGAGATTTACCTGAAGGGAGACTTGACAGATGTGAGGCAGTGGGATAAACAACCACGAGTGTAAGCCCAGACAGGTGAAAAGCTCACTCGAGTAAGATATCTTCTGTAAATGAACACGCTGGCAATATAGTTCTGGAAAGCAGTGTTGAAATAGTGGGAAGTAAATGGGGATGTGGTTAGACAGCATGAATTTGAATTGTGGTCTGCTACCCATTAGCTTGTTAACTTTGGTCTAACTGCATAAAACCATTAAGTCGCTCCTCTGATCTGTAAATGAAAATGTTACTATTTTCCTCACTGGGTTTTGTGAGGAATATGTGAGATCCTGTATGTAGAAATTTGCACGCTCCCTGGCATTGTGCTCCAAGGAGGTCTACCTCGATGACAGCAGGGGGATGTGGAGAGGGTCCGTCCCACAGCTGACCCCTGCTTGCTTCCACTGGGGTCAGAAATAGAACATCAAAACCTCCAGTGTTGCTCCATGGATAGGGATTTGGGTGGATTGGTTGGAAATATCCAGGAGAAACAGGCTGAGGGAGGCAATGATCACCATAATGGGAGTGAAGGGTGAAAGGTGGCCTGAGGATGAGTAGGAAAAAGAAATCAAGATGGCGGAAAGGTAGCCAGCTGGTTTGGATACTGCATGTTCAAGTAATAGGTTAAGGAGTAGCCATAAAAAAGGAGAGGGTGTTTGACATAGAGAGGGTATAGAATGGAGGACTCAACATTTTGACTTTGGAAATTGGTTTTTGGTTCCTCTGACACTATTGGCACAAAGGGCTCTCTCTGGCATTGAGTTGATAGAAGAAATAAAACATCTATGCTTTACATCATTGCAACTTGAAAATATTTCCCAAGTACGAGGACAGGTTGGCCAGCTTCACAAAACCACAGAAAGCCGTTCCAAAGGGGCAGTGGCACTTACTACTAGTTAGGGTAGCTCCTGTGGATCTGTGACCTTGTACAGGATCTGAGGTCCTCGACCAAGAGTTTGCAGCAGTATACTCTGTAGACCATCCAGCTGGACCCAAGAGGGCTGTAGCACCCTCTGATTACACAACAGAGGGGTACATGCTCCCCTCTGCAGAAAGAGGTCAATGCCATATAATCTTTGTGCTCAAAATTGATGGGCTGTTCGTGAGAGGGAATCTACCACCAGGTCCTACAGATGTTGCTCCCATCAGAGAAAAAGGGGAAAAATCTTCCTGAACCACAGATCCTTCCATTTCATACAGGTTCATTATGTTTACGTATTGTCTCCACTGCCCCTCCTCCCATTATTTTCTTAAATACCCTCCAAATGGTAGCGTCTGACACTTGGTTTCAGCTGAGGTCATGATCTCAGGGTCCTGGGATCAAGCTCTGAGCCGGGTTCTGAGCCTAGCTCAGGGTCTGCTTGAGATTCTCCCTCTCTCTGCCCCTCCCATTAGTTCTCTCTCTCTCTTTCAACCTCTCTCTCTCTCTCTCTCAAATAAATACATTAATCAATCTTTTTTTTTAAGATTGATAAATAAATACATCAATCAATCAATCTTTTTAAGTGCCCTGCGACTAGGTTTCTATTTCATTTCTTCACTGAATTGTTTATTGTCAACATCACGAATGCCTTCCAGGTTGCCAGATGTAATGATCACATCTCTGTCCTCATAAGCTCTCAGCAGCATTGATCCTGAAGACAAATTTCTTCTTCAAACTCTTTTCTGAGCTTGTGTGACGTCATCCTCCCTTGGTGGTGTTGGATGGTCTTCAGACCCTCCATCCAGTCTCTCTAGTCCAGGCATGTGGAATGCCCAAAGCTCAGAAGGGGAGTAGTTTCTTGATTTGCCTTTCTGTTTTTAGAAATACTCTCTCTAGGTCATTTAATTAAGGTGCATGGCTGTCAAATGCCATCTCTATGCTTATGAAACTCAAATTCTATCTGCATATTTGGGGTTTTTAAATATATTTACTTTCTTTTTTTTATTGTGTTCAACATTACTGTGCTCAAGATGAAGACCTCAAGCTTCTGTGTTAAGTGTGTGTGTGTGTGTGTGTGTGTGTATGTTACATCACACAACTGCCTGATGTTTAAATATAAGATTCACATAAAATCATGTATAAGAACTTTGACATTTTTTGTTTTCAATATTTTTCCGTTTAGAACGTCTATAATGCTAGGTGTGAGGATGCTCACCAGACAGTCCTCGCACTCTGGGGAAATAACTGTTTCTAGAAAACCAAATCGTGTCCCTGCTCCTCTCTCATCAAGGTTGTCACCACAGTAGAGCAGCACAGAGGAATCCAGAGGATTGAGTCCTGAGTTGTCACAGGACCAGGAACACCTCTGTGGTCCTCAGCTCTTACAGGCTTAGGGACTTTGCCCGTAGGCCAGTCAACAAAACTTTTATAGCAGAATATTTTCTCTGAAATAAAGATTCACTTGATATGTGGAAACAGCAGTTTTTCAATATATTTACCCAAATAGAACTCTGCTGTAAGAAAAGGGATGTGTGGGTGGCTGGAAAATATGTTATAACAATAATTGAGACTGTCCCCAATGTCTGTCTTGCACATAGACACAGATTACTGCCTACCTGCCAAGACTGTAGAGGAGCTGAACGGTTTCCCTTGCTTGACAAAACTCTCACTTGCTACCCTAAAGAAAAAAATTTACTTGTTAAGGTTTCTTAATGTCTGAACTCATGAAAAGACTGGGTAATATCTCAGCTCTGGCCATTATTAGTAAGGGTCTACTCCCAAAGGGCAAAAATGTAACGATCAGCAGAATCTCGTCTACCTACAATTTTAGAGACACTGTCTAATATTTAATTCATTCAAAAACTTAAGTGTTCCATTAATAATCTGCCTGATCATCTGCTGTCTGCTTTTGATTTACCCCATCTGACATGTATCCAACCCACTGATTTGGGCTCTGGCTTCATGAAAAGTTCATCTCCTCTCATAATAGCTAGGGCAGGGGTCCAAACATACAAGGGGTCAATCATGAAAGAGAGGTTTAGGACACTAAGGAGAAAAAAAATCATCCATTTTAGAATTTTGCACATGAAATTCTACTGTTTCATGTCATTCAGGTTACTTAATACAGTCTGGTATTTATGTATTTATGGCTATTTATGGCATATCGCAGGTACTTAGTAAAAAATAGGACTTTTCAGTTTGTGAGTTCTTTTTCTTTAAGATTTTATTTATTTATTTATTTATTTATTTAT
This sequence comes from Canis aureus, assembly GCF_053574225.1. Taxonomy (NCBI): domain Eukaryota; kingdom Metazoa; phylum Chordata; class Mammalia; order Carnivora; family Canidae; genus Canis; species Canis aureus. The sequence continues at coordinate 54,875,730 of NC_135622.1, read as the reverse complement.
TTATTTATTTATTTGACAGGGAGTGAGAGAGAATAAACAGGGGGACTGACAGAGGAAGAGGGAGAAGCAGGCTTCCCACTGAGCAGGGAACCAGGTGTGGGGCTCAATCCCAGGACCCTGAGACCATGATCTGAGCTGAAGGCAGATGCTAAACCGACTAAGCCACCCAGGCACCCCAGTTTATAAGTTTCAAAGTTACGTTAGTTATATAGATTTCTCCCCCCCGTCACTTCTGCCTACCAATATTCTAGTCTGTCTTTGGGGCCATATTTCTCAACGTTTGATATATTATGGAATCATCTGACTGAAGAGGCACGACTGAGAATACTTCTCTAGTCTAGAATACTTCTCTAGGTCAAGTTCATTAATGCCTCCTCTGTGAAGTTTTTCTTTCCACCATGTAACATTATCTAAGTAATTTTTAATCTTCTGAGTATCTACAGCACTCAAATTGTAATTTCATTATTCCATTTGAATATAATTATAGAATGTGTGTGTGTGTGTGTGTGTGTGTGTGTGTGTGTGTGTGTGTGTGATTTTCTTTCCTCAATTGGATGTGGGCTTCTTGAGGGTATCATGAGCTGTGTTCATTTCCTATCATCCATATTGTCTTCTCTAGCTCACCGTAGTCCTTGAGTATCTCCAATATGTGCAAAAGCACCTGATGTATCAAAATGAGTCTGAAAATAAAATGAGAACACAAAAATATACCACTGACAGTGACCAGAAACAATATTGGAGTTTCCAATCTTTCTTAAAATTATGTACAAAGTTCATATCCAGATAATGCCCAGAATAAGAGAGTATACAGAAAGGCATTAACAGACAGCTCTAACCCAATTCTGAGAAATGTGCCATAGATGGGAGTCATATGAAATAATAAAAACAGAAGTCTCTAAAGCTATAGCTCCTGGGTTTGAATGCTATCTCTAATATGTATGTTGGACAAGTTACTTAACCTCATGTTTATTTTTTATCTGAAAATTGTTTGTAGTAATAATAGTACCGGCCTCATATTACTGTTATTAAAAACTCGGTGTACAAAAACATTTAATGCATATCAACCATATGTAACTTTTAGGTAGTGAATAATGCAGGCAGTAATATTAACAAATACAATCTTATTCTTTAAGAGATGCCATTTTATCATTTGTTGCCATGACATTCAATAATATTGGTGATCCAGAGCACTTTTTCATATTGAATATACATCATATCTACTCACCACATTAGTTAATTGCTTCTCACCGTGGGCACCTGTCATGTATTTGTCAATTATAGTGTGCCTTAATTGAAATGTGTGTTTTCTTTGAATAGAAAGTTTATGGAGTGTTTTCAATTTCTTAATTATAATTGAAATGCTAATATTATAATTGCTTTGAAGAATAGATTACAATATAGCTGACAGTTTGATATAAAATTGCCATAGAAAATGTGATGTTAAAAAAAAGATAGAAAATGTGATGTTGTTTGTTTTGCTTCTTCTGTAGACAATATTTGCCTAAAGTCTTTGGAGTCAGCGTCCTCATATCCAGTATGTAAATAAAAAATCTGATGGACTTTCTTTGAATTTGTTTATACTCATTTTACAGTTTGTGAATGTTATTCCATTCAGATGTTCTAATTAAATGGCAATAACAGTAAAATTTTATGTTGTGTCTTGGATGGGGGAGAAAAGAAACCTCTTTTAGAGAATGGAATTAAGTGAATCCAAAGTAAAAGAATGTTAACTGCAGAGTAAAACATTAATATTCAATTTATTTTTTTGTTCAAAGTTGTGCTGGATGTTTCTGTGGAAGTATGCATTTGCACACACATTAACAAAAAGACAAACAATCCCCTTTCAAACTGGGAAAATGGAATAAATACACACTCTTTGCAAAGAATACAAACAAATGGCAAAAAGACACATGAAAAGATGCACAACATCATAAGTTAGGGGAATGCAAATAAAAACCACAATTAGATATTACTTCACACCCATTAGAATGGCTATAATCAAAAAGGTAGACAATAAAAAGTTCTGTTGACAATGTGAAAAAGTTGGAACCTTCATATATTTTTTGGTTGAAACATTAAACAGAATACCAGTTTCTTGAAAGTTTACACATAGAGTTACCATATGACCTGGGAACTTCACTCTTGGGCATATGTCTGAGAAACATATGCACACACAAAAACTTGTATATAAATGTTCCTTCCAGCAATATTCATAATAGTCAAAAAATAGAATCAACCCAAATGTCTATCAACTAGCAAATGGATAAATAAAATGTAGTAAAGCAATCCTCACTTATCCTCAGCTTAATTTTTTGTGGTTTCAGTTGCTTGCAGTCCACCACGATCCAGAAGCAGATGATTCTCCTTTGGACATATTGTCAGAAGGTCAATAGTAGCCTAAAGCTACTTTTGTCTACTATTGTCACAGTGCCTACATCATTCATCTCATTTCATCTTATTGTATAGGCATTTTATCATCTCACATCATCACAAAAAGAAGGGTAAGCGCAGTGCAATATTTTGAGAGAGAGACAGAGAGCACATTAATGTCATTTTTATCACAGTATATTGTTATAATTGTTTCATGTCATTATTATTGTTGTTAATCCCTTGCTATGCCTAATTTATAAAATAAACTTAATCATAGATAAGTACGAATAGAAAAAAAACCATAATATATATAAGGCTTGGTACCATCTGTAGTTTTAGCCACCTACTAGGGGTCTTGGAACATATCTTCTCTGGATAAGGAGAAACTATTGTATTTTCAAACAATATTATTTGGAATACTATCTGACAATGAAAACGAATAAAGTACTGACACATGTTACAACATAAGCAAAACTGAAAACATTAAGCCAAGTGAAAGAAATAATTCACAGAACCCATATATTATATGATTTCATTTGTATGAAATGTTCATAGTAGGTAAATTTGGAGAGAAACTAGATCATTGCACAAACTTTGAGGGTATGTGATTAAGAAATGGCTATAAACAATACAGGCTTTCTTTTTGGGGAGATAACTTAGATACGGGATGAGTGCACATTGACTGAACCAAAATTTTTAATTATACAATTTAAATTTGTTCTGACATTTCAGAATAAACATAACTTCATAGGATAGAAAAAAAATTTTCTAGTCTCTAGGAAATTTATTACAGAAATTATTTGGTCTGACATTTCAGGCAAATTTTATCTTATAGGAATTTAATCTCATAAAGTTGTTTGAAAAGTATATTTTTTGGTGACTAAATACTTTTAAACAAAAAATTCTCTTATATTTCACCATTATCATTCATTACATACAAAATCAGTAAGTCAGAATTTTCTACCATTCTGCCGTTTAATCACCACATTGTTTTCATCTTCTGGACTTCTCTTACCCTTGCCTTCACTTCTCTACTTCTATTCTTTCCAGCAGAATTATCCTTTTCCTCCTTTTATTTTGTGTTTCTGATATTTATTGTCATGTGGAAAACCCACAAAACAGAGGTATTAAATAATAGCCATCTATTTATAGCTAAATAGTATGTTGGGCCGGGCTCAGTGAGGAAGAGCTGTTTCTGATCCAGGTGGCGTTGGCTGAAACTAAAGCACCTAAAATGTTTTCATGCCCTTGTTGGCAATTCAGGGGGAGTGACTAAAATGGCTCAGAGTGGTGCCACTTCTCTCTGTAGCTATGTGGTCAGACTTAGTTGACTCAGGGCTCTAAGAAACGAACGTGGAAGCTGCCAGTTTCTTAAAAGCTAGGCCTGGAACTGTTTACCCAGTACCTAGGAGAATAACTGTCACATACTAGGGATTCAATAAATATTTGTTGACTACATGCATTAATAAGAGCTCTTGGGGGATCCCGGGGTGGCTCAGTGGTTTAGTGCCTGCCTTCAGCCTAGGGTGTGATCCTGGAGTCCCGGGATCAAGTCCCACATCAGGTTCCCTGAATGGAACGCCTGCTTCTCCCTCTGCCTGTGTCTCTGCCTCTGTGTGTGTGTGTGTGTGTGTGTGTGTGTGTGTGTCTCATGAATAAATAAATAAAATCCTTAAAAATAAAATAAAATAAAAATAAAAGCTCTTTAGATGGCAAACATTGATCTGTGTTTTGAAGACACATGGTATCTACTTCACAGAGCAATATTTTAAGAGAAAAGATGGAAAGATAAACATACAATAAAATATAGTGTAATAACTGCTAGGATAGAAGATATACAAGAAACTGTCATAGTAAACAAAAGTATATATTAAGCTAGTCTAGTAAATATTGAAGAAGCTTTCTTAAAAGAGATGAAACAACAGAAGCCAAAAAACCGAATAAGGATTGGAAAATGGAAAATGGAATAAAGATTATATTGTATGTTTGTACATCCAGTTTGGCTGAATTTTAGCCCTTTAATCTACATTTTGTAGTCTGTTCTAGTCCCATAGATCTGTATCAAATTTGGTTTATTTTTTCCAATATGGTCTAGCTTGATATGGTTTTATCTTCACCTTTAGAATTCATTCTTTGGGATGCCAGGGTGGCTCAGTGGTTGAGCGTCTGCCTTTGACTCAGGGCGTTATCCTGGATCCCGGTGGAGTCCCACATTGGGCTCTCTGCAGGCAGCCCGCTTCTCCCTCTGCCTATGTCTCTGCCTCTCTCTGTGTGTCTCTCATGAATAAATAAATAAATAAATAAATAAATAAATAAATAAATAAATATAAAAAAAAAGATTTAGAATTAATTCTTGCTTTGGAAAAATATCCTGAAAAATAATTTAGCTTATGGCTGTTGTAACCCAGTTTGTGTGGGGTGATCAGAATTTTGGTTCCTAGCAATACAGAACATACTGGAGCCCAAGAAAAAGAATGAAGAGAAAAACATATTTGTAAATCTTACTTGAATTATACCTCTGAAAAAGTGTGTTTTATGGTCTTTATTCATGTTGGATATGTGTGAAACAAAAAGGAGCTAGTTTTCTTTTTTTGTGAGAAAATCATTTCTGTAATGAATTTCCTAGAGACTAGGTAAATAAAAACCATTTTTCTACCCTACGAAGTTACTTGTGATATTTATTCTGAAATGTCAGACCAAATTCATGTTTCATGTTTCAGAAGTGTCTAGCTGCCTCACTGAAGTGCAAGAAAAGAGTTATCAGTTATCTGACCAGGTTTTCAAGGGGATGTGTGTGTGTCTGTGTGTGTGTGTGTGTGTGTGTGTGTGTGTGCATCTATGTGTGCCCACTTGCATGTTGGATGTAAAGCTGATAAGAACAGAAACTTAGGCTATCATGTTTTGAGTTCTTGGAAGGATACATAGTTGATACACATATGATTTCACATTTTTAGGAGGTGAAGTGTTAGTACCTTTGAGTAATAAATATGCTATTTGTGTTTTAAATATTTTATCTGTGGTTGTTTTAGTTATAACATTATTGTAAAATATTCAAACATACAGTCTGGCCAAAAATGCTAACAAAACAATTGCTACACAATACCGCCAAATTTTAGCAACCGTTAACACTTTGCCTTTGTGCCTTATATTGTTTTTAAATAAAAGGCTGCAAATAAAGACAAAACAATATATTTTCTCCTTAATTTATAAGAGTAACTGCCATTATAAACAAGGTGACTCCAAAATCCATTCATATTTTAGATAATACCATATATGATAACTATCTAAAAAAAGAGTAAAATACTGTCTGGTTATGTTAAAATTTTCATAAATCTTATATAGATCAAAGCTACAGTTACATATTAAAAACGTAGATGGAATTTTTCAACATAATGTTGAACAAAGAAACAAGATACAAAAAGACTATATATTGGATTATGTACTGGGCCTATAAAATGTGTTGGTGGAGATGGAGCTGCAGGAGTGATATAGTAAGGAATTTAGCAAGTACCCTACCAAACAATCGTAAAACCACACAAAATTAATTGAAATAACTGTAATTATAAACTGAACAGTAATTTTAGAATTCTGAAAATTGAACAAAAACACAACAAATTGAAAAGCATTTATGCAAGAAAAACTAATGAACCTTGGATAAAAATAGTGAGAGTCTATGGTGTTGTCACCTAGGTCTATTCAAATCTTTTTTCTCCTTCCCATTTCTGTCAGAGCAATAGTTTTAACCAGTGCAGGGCCAGGCAGAAAAGAACAAAAGAACCTAACATAGCAGAAAAAGAGACAGAGAAAACCCTGTGTGACTATACACACACCCAAGTCTATGCCTGCTGAGCAGTGACACCACAGGCTTTCCACTATGGGAGAAATAGACTTTACTAAAATACTACAATCAAGATAAACAAATAAGCAAACAAACAATCAGCCCTAGACGAGAGGGAGGAAACAGTGTTGAGAGACTATTTTTATTTTTTTTTTTTATTTTTTTTTTTTTTTGAGAGACTATTTTTAATGTCCAAATTTCAACAAAATGCATAGGATGAAAAAGAAACAGAAAAGCGTGAACCTATATACAGGAAAACAAACAAACAAACAAACAAAAAATTGGCAATCCAAACTGCCTGTGACAGGGCCCAGATGTCAGATGTAACACAGATTTCAAAGCAACCATTATAAATCTTTTCAGGAACTTAAATCATACAGGGACGCCTGGGTGACTCAGTGGTTGAGCCTCTGCCTTTGGCTCGGGGCATGACCCCAGAGTCCTGGGATCGAGTTCCACATAGGGCTCCTTGCATGGAGCCTGTTTCTCTTCCTTCTGCCTGTATCTCTGCCTCTCTCTGTGTCTCTCATGAACAAATAAATAAAATCTTAAAAAGAAAAGAAATCATGCATATAAAAGTAAAGGAAGGTTTGATGTCAACGTCAACCCAAATAGAGAGTATCAATAAAGGGATAGAAATTATTTTAAAAAGGGACCCAACGGATATTCTGGAATTTTAAAATAAAATAACTGAAATGAAATATTCCTTACAGGAGCTCAAAAGTAAAATGAACTGGTAGAAGAAAGAATCAGTGAACTTGAAAATGATTTGAAAGAAATGATACAATTAAAAAACAGGGAGAAAGAATGAAGAAAAATAAATTATAAGAGAAAGAGGTACACTATTAACTTCATTAGTATAAGCATCATGGGAGTACCAGGATAACAGGAGAGAAAATTAGCATGGGAAAAAAATCAAATAAATTATGGTTGAGTATTTACCAAATTTGATTTTAAAAACATGAATTAATATATCCAAGAAGCTTAACAAATCCAAACAGGATAAACATAAAGAGATTCATAATCAGGAACATCAAAATAAAAATGCTAAAAGACAAAAAAGTAGAGAAAATCTTGAACCATCAATAATCTGTCATGTATAAGGGAACCTCAGCAAGATTTAAGAGTTGGCTCTGGGGCATCTGGGTAGCTTAGTCAATCAAGCATCTGATTTGCTCAGATCATAATTTCAGCATCCTGGGATCAGCCCTGAGCCCCACATACAGCCCCACATTGAGCCCAGAGCGCCTCACTGGGCTTTTCACTCAACGGGGAGTCTACTTTTCCTTTTCCCTCTAACTCTGTCCCTCCCTCTGCTCATGCTCTCTCTCTCTCAAATAAATAAATAAACTTTTTTTTTTTTTTAAATAAAAGAGTTGGCTTCTTGTGAGAAAAATGCAGGCCAGAAAGCAGTGTGATAACAGACTCAAAGTGCTGAAAGGAAAAAATCAAACTGTTAACTAACAATTCTTCTATATAGTAAACTAACTTTCAAAAGAGAAGACAAACTAAAAATATCATTTGATCAATGAAAATTGAGGTAATTTTTGCTAGTGGCCAACTTTAAAAGGGATTCTGAAGGACATCTTTAAGCAGAAAGCTTTTGACTCCAAACAGTAATTATAGTAATTAAATCCACATTAAAAAAGACACTGATTATGTTAATTGTGTAATTAGCAATGATAGTAAAAATGTAGATTTCTTTTTTCCTTTTAGTGATTTAAAAAGCCATTGTATAAAATAATATGCATAGAATTTATTATTTAAAAAATACAGAGTTGGAAGACTCATATTTCCCTATTCCAAACTTGATAAAATTGTACAGCAATAAAGACAGTAAAATAGTGACAGAATGACAGTAATATAGGCCAATGGGATAGAATTGAGTACAGAAATAAACCTATACATCTGTGGTCAACTGATTTCAACAAGGGTGCCAAGAAAATTCATTGGGGAACAATATTCTTCAAAAATAGTGCTGTGACAACTCAATTTACATGTAAGTTTGATGTCTACATCACACCATAATAAAATTTAACTCAAAACTGATCAAATTCTTCATTGTTAAAACTAAAACTAAAATTCTTAGAGGAAAATATTGGCATAAAGCTTCATGACCTTGGAATAACCAATGGTTACTTATACATGACATCCAAAATGCAAGCAACAAAAGAAAAAAATATAAATTAATTGGATTTCATAAAAATTAAAAACCTTCAGTTTCCCTGTGTAATTTATCAATAAATCCCCTTATTCTCAAAGAACCTGTGAGTTAGCTAGGCATATTGATTACTAATCAGTGGTTAACACTGAGTCATGGGGGCATCCCAAGAGATAAAGTGGTGTGTACACAAATAAACATTATAATCCTAGAGCTAGATGAAAATAATTTAAATAAAAAGAAAAAAAAAACTAAAAGAAAATGGTTTGAAGAGTTTGATAATAAAATTTAACCTCGAGGTTTAAGAATTCAAAAGTTGATTCTTCCCATAGCTTAAAAATAAATATTTCTAATTCTATAGGTGGATTTAAGAAGTATTTTATAAATTGTTATGGGAGCCTCAATGACGAGGGTTTTTTCCCTTTTCCTGAATGTAGGTAGGGAACATTTCTGTCTTGATGCCATATTAATTTCAGCTTCCTTTATGTAGGCATTATCCTACTATAACGTTTTTTAAAATATCAATGCACTTAGACATACATTTGAGAGAAAGAAACCTAGCTTCTATCCAGAAAAAACAGGTTATTTTAATTATCATCTGTCCTTGACGTCTGCCTCTTAAACTGAACTTTGTTGAACTCTGAAGGAAATACTCATTCGGCCAGTTCTACTTTATACATTGGTGAACTTTATCCTTTTAATTTGTCTGTTAATAACATTCATTTTAGTCATGGAGAAAATGAGACCTGAATGGATAAAGCTTAATACATGGAATCCTGAGTTTTCTGGATGTGAAGTGAATATCATTCATAGAAGGAAGTGGCCTAAAATAAAAGAAAATCTACATCTTAGGAAGAATGAAACATTTCCTTTAAGCTTTTGTATATGTTTGTTGTTTATGTGGGGATGAGAGAATATTTCCAATTGGCTTCCCAAATCAAGATGGGGAATAATAATCAATTAATTTATTCTACGCATATTTCAATCTTCATACACTTGTCAGGTATTTTGAGAACTGCTTAGTGAGACTTTATTCCCTGATGAGCTGATTATTATTCTCTTGAAGAAAACTTCCCTCCAATTTTTATTATTTTTTCCGTATTTTATAAGCGTCCCCTAAGGTCATATTATTTGTAATTTTGGAGTTATTTTTGTTTTCCAATTTCATAAAAATGAAAACAACAAGAAAACCTGAGGGTCAGAGAAGCAAATATTAATCATCTTTAGTCCAAGATGTTGAAATGTCATCACTCTATTTGGTACTAAGTATTTACCATTAGCAAGGCACTTAATATTACACATAACTCTGAGAATAAACTTACTTGTTGGATGATATTATTATGTTCACTTCAGAAAAAAGTAAAGGGAAAATCATTAAGATTTAGTTATATACTTCAATTTCTATAACTAAGTGGCAAACTTGGGAATCTGGTCCAATCATTTAAAATCTAGAGCTCAATGGGTACAACTTTTGTATTCTAGCACCTTTAGCTAGAAGTGAAACACAGATTGCTAATCTCACAGATTGCTATTCCATGGAAACCTTTACTGATTACACAAATGTAATTCAATGAACGAGACAAGTAAGACACCAAGGGAAGTGCAAATACTATAATGAAGAAACATGGGACATGGGTGTTTTTATAGCATTACTGAGAGTTAATTCATATGCCATATATTTCACCCATTTAAAGTATAAAATTCAATGGTTCTTAGTGTGCAACAACCAATATAATCTAATTTTACAACCTATTTATCACCCCAAACAGGAAGCCCATGCCATTATCAGTCACTCCCCACTTCTCTTTCTCTATGTGACTATTAATTTGCTTAATATTTCCATTTGAACATTTGCCTATTCTGGACATTCCATATTGAATGAAATCATACAATGTGTAGTCTTTTATGATTGGATTCTTCCACTTAGTGTCACATGTTAAAGGTTCATCTATGTTGTGACATACAACACTGTATTGTATTTCCTTTTTTTTTTTTTTTTTTGCTAAACAATATTCCATTATGTAGATATACCATTCTTTGTATATCTATTCATCATATGATGGATATTTGTGTTGTTTATCCTTTTTGGCTATCAAATAAGACACCACTCTAACTGCAAATATAATAATTAAGCCATGTTGAACATTGGTTTTAACTTCCTTACAATATGGACTGGGTAATTTTAGGGTTTCAGCTAAATATAGTAGTCTACAATTCTATAGTTTCTACAAATAAAGAAAATCTTAAAAAATAAATTCTTTAAGTGAATATTTTATTTAGGCCAGGAAATTTGTGTCTTGCTAGGGTTAGTAAAAATAGGCGAGTGGAATTCTTTCTAGTACCATCAAAATACTATTCAGGCAACAAGCTAAATGAAGTATTCAGAATATTAGTAATTTTTTCCCCCAAAATAGGCCAAAGGGATCTTGAATGTTTGTGAATGTGTCACAAAACAGTTGAGAGCTAAAATACTGCCCTGGTAACTCTGAATATAGAATTTTAGATCTTTAATTTCTGATGGAAAGGATGTAGCATTTCTGTTTTAGTATGTTCAGGATGCTATAATAAAATACCATAGACTAAGTGGCCTATAAATAACAGAAATGTATTTCTCACACTTCCTGAGGCTGGATGTCCAAGATCACAGTGCTGGCAGGCACAGTGTCTGGTGGGGGCCTAATTCTTAACTCATAGGCATTGTGTACTTATATGGCAGATGGGATGAGAGCCCTCCCTTGGGACACTTTTATAAGAGTACTAATCATGGGGGGGTGGAGCCTCCAAAGGCTCCAAAGGCTCCACCACCTAATAGCTTCACACTGGGGTCTAAAATTTCAGCATATAAATTTGGAGGGAATACAAATATTCAGTCTATGACATTCCACCCTTGTTCCCACAAAATTCATCTCCATCTGACATAACAAAATACCAAGTCTTGAAAGTCTTTTTTTTTTTTTTTTCATGAAGAGAGAGCATATGCAAATGGTGGGAGGAGTAGAGGGAAATGAAGAGAGAGATGATCCCTAAGAAGGCTCAATGCTCAGTGCAGAGCCCAACTCAGGGCTTGATCCCAAGACCCTGAGATGATGATTCAAGCTGAAATCAAGAGTCAAATACTTAACTGACTGAGCTACTCGAGCACCCCAAAAGTCTTCACTTATTCTAGTATCAGCTTTACAATCTTAAATCCAAAGTCTTGCTGAATATCATCTAAATCAGATATGGGTAAGATTCAAAGTATGATACATCCTGACTCAAACTGCTTTTTAGCCAAACTACATGTTTCCAAAATAACAATGGTAAGATAAGTATAGGTTAGACATTTCCAACCCAAGAGAGAGAAATAGGAAAGAATAAAGGCGTAATTGGTCCCACGTTAAGTCCTAACTACAAGGACAATTCTATGAGATTTTAAGGTTTGAGAATAATCATTTTTAGCTACATACTTAACACCTGCCCCCTGCCAACTCACTGGGGTGGAGGTCCCTTCCAGACTCATTGGGGTGGCAGCCCTAACTTTATGGTTTTTCCAGGCAGGGTTTGGGTCCCAAAGCTCAAAACACCCCACTCCAATGACTTTGGGCATGACAGCATGTAGCAGTTATCAAATGGATGACCTAAATTCACGTATCTAATTTGCATCTACAGTGGACATCTGTTTTTTTCCTGCCCATCATTTGTTATTCCTTTTTTTCATCAGAGCATCCTGATTTCTCTTTGAGAAATGACATATTTCTATCTATGTATTTCCACTAGAGTTAATGTCACCTGCTGGCTCCAGGTACAGCTAATTAGAATCATAGTGCGTAGATCAAAGAAATTCAAATGGTCAAATTACCAATGCCATGCCCAGGTATTTGCTTAGGTATTTCTTAGGGAAATAAGTGTTACACTTTCTAATTTGGTATAATATAAACCTAAAAATTTTAGTGGTCATCTCTGTCACAATATAGGCAGAACCTGCCTGATGGTAAAGCTAAACAGAGAGAAACTGGTCAAAATAAATTCCTGTGGCATCCTGTGAGCAACCCAATTCAGATTTGCAGGGACCCAGCCTTCACTAGACCTTGCACAGCATCTAGAGGAACAGTAATCCCTTCCATTTTGCCTAAGGAATTTCCCATTCATTTCTTTTTTTAATAAATTTATTTTTTATTGGTATTCAATTTGCCAAAATATAGAAAAACACCCAGTTCTCATCCCGTCAAGTGCCCACCCCAGTGCCCGTCACCCAGTCGCCCTCACCCCCTACCCACCTCCCCCTCCACCACCCTTAGCTCATTTCCCAGAGTTAGGAGTCTTCCACGTCTGTCTCCCTTTCTGATATTTCCCACACATTTCTTCTCCTTTCCCCTTTATTCCCTTTCACTATTTTTATTATTCCCCAAATGAATGAGACCATATAATGTTTGTCCTTTTCTGATTGACTTATTTCACTCAGCATTATACCCTCCAGTTCCATCCACGTCGAAGCAAATGGTGGGTATTTGTCGTTTCTAATGGCTAATATTCCATTGTATACATAGACCACATCTTCCTTATCTATTCATCTTTTGATGGACACCAAGGCTCCTTCCACAGTTTGGCTATTGTGGCCATTGCTGCTAGAAACATTGGGGTGCAGGTGTTCTGGCGTTTCACTGCATCTGTATCTTTGGAGTAAATCCCCAGCTGGGCAACTGCTGGGTGGTAGGGCAGATCTATTTTTAACTCTGAGGAACCTCCACACAGTTTTCCAGAGGGGCTACACCAGTTCACAGTCCCACAAACAGTTCAAGAGGGTTCCCCTTTCTCCACAACCTCTCCAACATTTGTGGTTTCCTGCTTTGTTAATTTTCCCCATTCTCACTGGTGTGAGGTGGTATCTCATTGTGGTTTTGATTTGTATTTCCCTGATGGCCAGTGATGTGGAGCATTTTCTCATGTTCTTGTTGGCCATGTCTATTTCTGTTCATGTCTTTTGCCCATTTCATGATTGGATTGTTTGTTTCTTTGCTGTTGAGTTTAATAAGTTCTTTATAGATCTTGGAAACTAGCCCTTTATCTGATACGTCATTTGCAAATATCTTCTCCCATTCTGTAGGTTGTCTTTTAGTTTTGTTGACGGTATCTTTTGCTGTGCAAAAGCTTCTTATCTTGATGAAGTCCCAGTAGTTCATTTTTGCTTTTGTTTCTCTTGCCTTCATGGATGAATCTTGCAAGAAGTTACTGTGGCGAAGTTCAAAAAGGGTGTTGCCTGTGTTCTCCTCTAGGATTTTGATGGAATCTCGTCTCACATTAAGATATTTCATCCGTTTTGAGTTTATCTTTGTGTATGGTCAAGAGAGTGGTCTAGCTTCATTCTTCTGCATGTGGATGTCCAATTTTCCCAGCACCATTTATTGAAGAGACTGTCTGTTTTCCAGTGGATAGTCTTTCCTGCTTTATCGAATATTAGTTGACCATAAAGTTGAGGGTCCACTTCTGGGTTCTCTATTCTGTTCCATTGATCTATGTGTCTGTTTTTGTGCCAGTACCACAACATTTCTGAAAGAAATTGAGGAAGACACAGAGATGGAAAAATATTCCATGATCATGGATTGGAAGAATTAATATAGTGAAAATGTCAATGTTACCCAGGGCAATTTACATGCTTAATGCAATCCCTATCAAAACACCATGGACTTTCTTCAGAGAGTTGGAACAAATTATTTTAAGATTTGTGTGGAACCAGAAAAGACCCCGAATAGCCAGAGGAATTTCAAAAAAGAAAACCATAGCTGGGGGCATCACAATGCCAGATTTCAGGTTGTACTACAAAGCTGTGGTCATCAAGACAGTGTGGTACTCCCATTAATTTTCTTTCATGTTTAAGAAAAAGTCCTTATTTCCTAACAATGAAAAATTGATCCCAAAACTCAGTTGCTTTTATTTTCAGATTCTTAGTTTTATGATTTTCATTGACATCATGGTACCTCAGACTCCTTGATTTACTTTAATGATTGTCAGAATGAAATACAATCTGGATAGCATTTGACACATTTGATCATTGTTCATCGCAGCAACACTTCCAACCCTTGATCCTAAACAAGGGTTCTTGGCTATGAATCCACAACAAGGAAATACAACCAGACTATATTCTAAGACATTTCCACACCAGGAGGCTCAGATCTCACCTTCTTCTCCTTCATTTGGCAGGAAGGATTAAGCAACTTGACAACTTCTTCTTACTCCTCTACTTCTATCCTCCTCTTCCTTCTTTATTATTTTTATAGTGACCATAGTTGATAGACATAAAAAGATGATAATTACAATGTTTATTTTAAACACTTACCTAAAGTAAAACATTTTGATGAAGAAACCAAGTAAAAGAAGATGTAAAAGTCTTTTCATTTAGGAGCTGGCACCAGAAATCTGGATGCAATCTGTTTTGAGAAAACTTCAGAATAGAATGACCACCTATGTGTTCCATTTTATGGTACAATCATTTAATTCATGGATTTATAGTCATCAGTGTAAAATGGCAATAGCACAAAATCAACTGTGTAATAACAAAACATTGAAATAATTTCAGTGGTATATCTATCAACACTCAATGGAACCAAACCTATCAAACAGGATATAAAAATATCCTAATAGAAAATTAACAAGATATTAATAAGTAACTTACCAAATAAAATACACAAAATTACTTTAAAAATAAAAATAAATAAATAATAAGAATCTATCTTATATATTACATTCTAATTTCAATATGGGTGATTTTTATTTTCCTTATCATGATTTTTTTACAGTTCCTCAGCAATTAATCTGTATTATTATGATTATTTTCTGTTTATTTATTTATTTATTTCAGACAGAGAGTGTACCTGTGAGTGGGGGGAGGGTAGAGGAAGAGGGAGAGAAAATCTTAAGCAGACTCTATGTTGAGCATGGAGCTAGATTTAGGGCTCATCCTCACAACCCTGAGATCATGACCTGAACTGAAACCAAGAGTCAGATGCTTAACCAACTGAGCCACATAGACTATCCTATTCTATATTATTTTGCATTCAGAAATTCATTTTTAAAAAAATGAATTTCATTTTCAAAGTTATTTTGAAAGATACATCTGAAAACTGGAAAGATTAGCAAATTTTTAAATTTATTTTTTATTTTATTTTTTTAAGATCTTTTCTTTATTATTATTCATGAGAGACACACAGAGAGAGAGAGAGACAGAGACAGAGACACAGGTAGAGGGAGAAGCAGGCTCCATGCAGGGAGCCTGACATGGGACTGGATCCTGGGTCTCCAGGATCAGGCCCTGGGCCGAAGGCAGGGTGAGCCACCCAGGCTGCCCCGAGATTAGATTAGCAAATTTAAAAAAAATATTAAGATACTCAGTGTTTTCTTTATTACAGTCTGTTTATATATGCCAATCAATAAAAATAATAAATAGAAATCTAAAGATTAATGCAGTACAATATTATTCTGGGTGTCTTCCACAAATAAATTAGACAATTTACAGTAAATTATATTTTTTTTCTGTTCATTAGATTAATCAACATAAGTAAAAAGTGACTTTTAATTACTTAACGAAGACTTGTGGTATAAATGTTAGGGAAAGGGGCACCTGGGTGGCTCAGTCAGTTAATCATTTACCTACTGCTCAAGTCATAATCTCAGGGACCTGGGATCAAGCCCCACATTGGGCTTTCTGCTCAACAGGGAATCTGCTTCTCCTCTCCCACTCCCTCTGTGATATCCATCTTTTTCTCTTAAAAAACAAATAAATAAAATCTTTTTAAAAAATAAATGTTAGGGAAATAAATCTCACTTGTCCAGAATTTCTCAGAAATAAAGCAAGAGAACAAAATTTGTATATTTGTATCCTGTCTCTAATAGGAACATTCAAATAGTTCATTACACTCCAGCATTATTTTAATAAACTTTAATGAGTCATTGATGCAGTCCAACAGCACACAATAAATGCCAAAAATATTTGTGCCTTTTAAATTCTCTACTAAACTTGTGCCTACATATCCAATTCCCTGGTTTCTAAAACAATCCTTCTATTTTTAATGCTTGCAGTTCCACATTCAAATGAGATACATGGAACTAAAATATGAAGCTTTTATAATGAGATTTAAGGATATGTAAAAATCAGATGCGCTAATTTTAAATGGAAGTATTATTTTCATCCTAAAATCCTCATTTAATAAGGTTTAATTTGCTACAAAGTACATAGTCATTAAACTGCATTAAGATGAGTCATAAGACTCTCCAGACTAATGGAAACTTCAGAGATAATGTTGCAGAAATGGGAGGAAGACATGGAAAATTGAGGAGAAAGCACAGCATTATTACATTAAGATTATTTCTTAAATTTAGCCCTCCACAAAAACTATTCTTGTATCAAGTTTAGATGAAGTCCAAATATTTTTTAAAATATTTTATTTATTTATTTAAGCGGAGGAGGGGCAAGGGGAGAGGGGGACAGAGTACCTCAAGCAGACTCCTTGCTGAGCATGGAATCCCATTCAGGGGTTGACTTTACTACCCTGAGATCATGACCTAAGCTGAAATCAAGAGTCAACATGTAACTGACTAAAATAAATAAATAAATAAATAAATAAATAAAACATGTAACTGACTGATCCATCCAGGTGCCCCTTAATTGAAGTGTTTCAAGCATAAACTTTGGAGAAAATACTTTTCCTTGATATGGCCAAAGAATTTTCATACTTATATAAAACTTTAATCCTGAAAGAAATAAAAATATTTCTAAAAATTATGTTTAAGTGATTTATATTCATCCCATCTCTTCTATCATGAATTTGAATTAAATTTAATATGATGTTAATTTTTTTCTTTAAAAAGGAACTCCGCAAAAATTAATGCATGTAATTAATTAATACACTATGGAAATCCCCAGATGTCCACTAAAATGAGCTACAGGTTCTGAAAGCAGAGGAATTAATTCTTTTAACTTGTAGGTGTTGTTTCTAGAAGATACATTTCAGATATCGAATGTATTCTTTATGTGTGTGAATGAAAATGAAGATCAGGGGTAGAGATCCCATCAATATTCATTAAGATGTTTTATCTTTGGTGAAGAGGATTAAGAGTACACTTATAATGAGCACTAAGTAATGATGTATAGAATTGTTGAATCACTATATGGTACACCTGAAACCAAAGTAACACTAAATTTTACCTATACTGTAATTAAAATAATAATAATAAAGATGTTTTACCTTTAGTAAAAGGGGGGTCAATTAAAAGGAGTTATACCATAAGCTAAACTTTGACAGGAACTTTTGTGAACATACTGGAGGATGAATCTCTGACTATCATTTTTGATTATTATTATTCTTTCCATGAACACTGATTAGGTAACATATGCTAGGAAAGTTGTGGACAAGGGTAGCACATAATAATTAGTACATAACTTTTTTTTTCTCATGTTTACAGTGTCCTAGAAATAAGGAAGAGTTAAATAACTCCATAAAATGGAAAATTACTTGAAATTATATGGTATATACATGACATTTTAAAAACAAAGAAAATTGGAAAACATATTCTGCTATTAAGAAATAGAAAGGCACAAGTTCTATAATTCTATGTTGTTGAACCATTCACAAAGTCAATTTACATGGTTATTTTCTTCATTATCCATATTAATACCTGACAAAGAAAGTGTTCTTCAGATACATTTGAGAATATGTCACCAGAGAATTGTGGTTCTCCAAACTGGTTGATGAACAGAAGCACCCAGGGATTTCTCATACCCAACCATGGAGATCTTGATTCAGTGTTTTAGTGTATCCTTGGTAGGAAAATAGCATTTTAATTAATTAATTAATTAATTAATTAATTAATTAAAAATAAAAAGAAAAAGTAAAAAAGAAGGGAAAAAAGAAAAAAAAATATACTGGTGATTTTATTCTAGTGATAAGCCATGGCCATGTTTGGGAACTGAGAAAAATTGAAAATTAAATAGAGAAGAGTGACATGTAATCAGATTCTGAGACTTGTTGGGCTGAAATCATGAAGAGTTTTGGGTATCATAAAGCATAAAATGTAATAGTAGCAATTAAAAAGCCATGGTGTAGCAAGGTATAGTGTAATTATATTGGTTCTTTAGAATGACTGTTCTAGTAAGAATAAGGTATAGGAAGGGAGAAGGAACCTATTTTAATAATCCAAGTGTATAAGTCTGTGGACCTGCATTGATCCTGAAAAAGAAGACTGACTGTCAGAAGTAATTCTGAAAAGGAATTATTAAGATGGATAATTTAAATTTGAGAGATGATGGTAGACGAGGCTTCAGTGGTTATTCAAGTCTTTAGCATGGAAAAAAAAAGAATGGTAATGACATTGACTGAAGAAAATGAAACAGATGAAAATTTCACTTTTGTGAGAAATGACAATAATTATTAATATTAATGGGGAGCTTACTGCATGTCAAATACCTTCCCAAGCATTTTATACATATAAGTCATATAATCCTCACAGCTATCATGTGATGTAAGTACTACTATGACTTTCAATATGTAAATAAAAAATGAAATACAAAGGGGATTAATAATTCACCCAACACCAGAAATTAAGTGGCAGAAGAATTGACACTTATTTGGTCTAACTCTAGGGGATGTGCTACATTCTGTGCTAGGTCAAAGGCCTGTTGGATTTCAGCAAACAATAGCCAACAGTTGTTCTCTTTAGTTTATTTGACAAGAGCATCTTAAATGATAATTAAATTATAACTATATATTTTCAGGTGTTTAGTACATGTAGATGCACTATTTACAAAAATAATACTTTAAATTTGGCAAGGAGAGGATGGAGATATATAGAAATAATGTTAATATATTTCACTGAAACTGAATCAGTATAAAACTGAAGTAGATTATGATAAGATATCAATTGTAAGCCCTAGAGAAATTTTAGATCAGTAAGGAAATAATTTAAAATTATATAATTAATTAGTGAAAAGTTTTAGTTATAAGATAAATAAAAAAATAAAATACTACATGGTGACTAGTGTTAATGATACTGTATATTTGGAAGTATAATCCTTTGCTAAGGAATAGATTTTTAAAATTTTCAAAAAAATATTTTTAATTATATATGGTGATGGATGTTAACTAAACTTATTGTGGTAGGTAATCATATATATATATATATATATATATATATATATATAAATCATATATATAAATCACATATATATATATAAATATCATGTTCCTCATGTCAAATCCATCACCATTATCTTGAATTTTTACTTCCAAACTATATCTATTTTATCTACTTCACCAAATAACATAACAAATGCATTTACTTCCTGTCTCCCATGCAAAAATCCAAATCTAAGCCATCTTCATTTGAATTACAAACAATTTTTATATCCTCCTGACAATCTTTCAGATTCCATCCTTATCCTCCACCAATACTTCACATAACATTTGGAACATATGTATTTAACATATAAATTAAATCATTTCACTCCTAAGCTTACAGTAATTCTGACTGCATTTTGAATAAAATTCAATCATGCATGGTACTGTATTCTACAAGTTTCCTGCAAGCATCTTGCTCAAATCTATGCCTCGACCTAACTTCATAATAATTCTCTCCCTAATTTACTACATTATATCTGCCTTGAGCTTCTTTAGGACCCATAAATACAGGGATTTTTTTTCCATGTGATATTCTTCATGCTCGAATTTTTTTTTTTAAAACAAAGGTCTTCAAGTGAATGGTAAGTTCATTTTCACCTCTCAGAAATCAGTCTGAATGCATATATGTCTTCCTGGATTAAACTACCTATTTTTATTGCTCTACCTGCTGATCTGCAGCACAGTTCTATTTTCATTATTTAAAAATATATAATTCAATTGTTTGTCAGTTTGTTTACTTTCCTGTGATCTGGAGATACCTGAAGGCAGGAACCACATGCTTGTTCACCACTGTATGCCAACCACCTAGCACAGAATCTGACACACAGTAGATGCACAACAAATACTTAAAGTAAATAAGCAAGATGCTGATATCTACTAATGCCAAGCAATTCTACAGCTGGCAAACATGTTTTACCTAAATTATTATCAATTACTGATTCACAGTGATTTTCTACCTGATAATCATTGAAGAGATATTAAGTTTACAATGACTAATCGCTTTACTGGGGACATTTTGAGTGCTTGCCTATGAGATCCTCAGAAACCATGTTGGGACTAAACCAAAGAAGCTGCTGATATAACTGATGCCAGTGAATATGGATTTATTGATCTATATGTTTCCTAATGGTGAAATACGCAACTGAAGACTCCCTTCTACTTGGGAGATTGGTTGTTGGAATATTAGTCATTAAAAAAAAAAAAAAATAAGACTTGAGGAGAAAAGGCAGTGAAACTCAGCACTCATTTGTACCTGAGTGTGATGTGGGTCCTGAAACTCTTATGTGAAATGTTGTGGATGCACATTTGAGAATATGCATATACATATTTTAGAAAGATAATACAGTTAATATATTATATATTTTATCAGAATGGACCAGTGTGCCATAACAAAACACAGTTTTTTAAAAGATTCAATTAATTAATTAATTAATAAGAGAGAGCATGTGCCTGCACGTTCATGTTGGGGGGATCATGGGGTGAACGGGGGGCACATGAGGTGCGAGAGGCAGAGGAAGACAGTTGCAAGCAGACTCTATGCTGAGAGGGGAGCCTGACATAGGGCTCTACTCAGGACCCTGAGATCATGACCTGAGCAGAAACAGAGTTGGTCACTTAACCAACTGAGCCACCCAGGCATCCCAACATATTGGTATTTCTAAAGATAAACAAATATTCATCATTAGTGGAATAAAGATTATAATATTATGTACTTCTTGTAACATTTTTTAGCAAAATTAGAAACAAACTTTCAGATTTCAGAGTTTTTATATTTCAGAATTATAGAGAAAGGGTTTTAGATCAGTATCTATGTGGATAAAATTAATGTTTCTTCTTAAGAAATTTATGTTTACAACATTTAAATAGAACCATAAGTACTAAAAGCAAACCTCACCTGATTTGGTGAGAAGAAAGTAGGTCATATGATTTGTCCACTATTCATCCCTTAATGTTTACCTAGGCAGAAGACAGAAGGCTTACTCGTACTGGTTTCATTAAGAACAATAATGGAATTCAAAGTGGCAGGAAATGGCTGGAATGTCATAATATTGTGGATAATACTTTATAGACACAGCAAATTCTGATGTCACTATTATACTAAGGTTATGTGAAAGATACTGTTTTGCTACCTAAGAAAATCTGTGACATGGGAGATTGAATATAAATTCATTTAAAAAATTCATTTTGAATTTGAAACTCAGTTCTTGTCAGTATGGTTCTAATGATATTTTAAAAATTAAGTAACCAAACTCTCAAAATAAACTAGCTGTTTGGAAATATCATGGCTAATTTTGTGTAGCACATCAAATTACTGATTCAATCCTTTTTTTGTTGCTGTTTTTTTTTTTTTTTAGTATAGTTGACATACAATGTTACATTAGTTTCAAGTGTACAACATAATGATTCAACAACTCTGTATGTTATGCTATGAATTCCTCAAAAAATTAAAAATGGAAATACCATATGATCCAATGATTGTACCACTGGGTATTTACCCAAAGAAAACAAAAACACTAATTTGTAAAGATATAGGCGACCCTGTATTCATTGTAGCATTATTTAAAATAGCCAAGAAATGGAAGCAAAAGAAGTGTCCATTGATAGATGAATGGATAAAGAAGATGTGGTATATATATGTATATACACAATCCTTTGGTTTTTTTTATTTGGATATTCTGGCATCTTTGAACTCAGTAATAGACACTACCACCACCCCCCAACCCCTCAACACAGACACACATCTAGAAATGAGTCAGAGACAAATTATCCAAGTTCAGGTTCAATTACTTAGTAAAATCTGGCATTTAAGTTGCATATAGAAAATAATAATTCATACATACATGCATTCCTTATAAATGGATCCTAACGGATATGAGCTGTATAATTTCTGTGGCTATTTCATTCTTGCTTCTATGTTTTCTGTATTGATATACATTTTGGAGAAGGAAACCTTCATATAACATAAAAAAAGAGTCAACAGAAAGCAGAAAAATCTTGAAGGACCTAATTCAACCAATGCACATTCAACAAATTGGTTTGAATGCTACTAATCCAAAAGAGCAAGGTAGTCCTCTCAGTTCAAAAATTTAAGTCAGCAAACTATTTAAAAAAAAAATATATATATATATATTCATTTATTTTATTGAGAGAGAGAGAGAGAGAGAGAGGGAGAGATTGACCAACCTGGGGGAGGGGTAGAGGGAAAAAAAAGAAGCAGACTTCCTGCTGAGTGTGGAACCTGACTCAGGGCTTGATCTCAGGACCCCAAGATCATGACCCAAGCATAAATCAAGAGTCAGATATTCAACCACCTGAGCCACCCAGACATACCAGTAAGTAATTACTGAGCATCTTTCAGTTGCAAGGTTCTAGGAATGATATTTGGAGATTTAAAGCAAACAAAAACAACTGGTGCTATTTTCCTTCCAGAATAATTCAGTCTATGTAGGATGAAAGTGAGTGAGGAAAAATGAAAACATGACAAATATGTAAACATACATATACGCATAGGTATGGGGTGGGCTTTAAAAGTTTGAATGTGGAGATGTGAAAGGGGAAAAAATTTCATGGATAACTATACAATATAAAAAATAATGGAAAGAATCACTATTTTTAAAAAATATTTTATTTATTTATTCATGAGAGACAGAGAGAGAGAGAGAGAGAGAGGCAGAGTCACAGGCAGAGGGAGAAGCAGGCTCCATGCAGGGAGCCCAACATGGGACTTGATTCCCGGACTCCAGGATCAGGGCCTGAGGCTGAAGGCAGCGCTAAACCGCTGAGCCACCGGGCTGCCCAGAACCACTATTTTGATTGATGACTTATGATATTTTACTCTGATTTACATCTTCAAATCAATAAAAACAAAACAAACAAACAAATAAGCAAACAAAAAACCCCAGTGACACTAGAGGGCACAGACCCAACAAGTGAAAATGAGGATAATGTTTGATATATCTTTCACTGTTCTTGTGATAAATTTTGCCCCATGATAACCCTAAGAATATCAAGAACCTCAGTATTAATAATACTTTTTAAATTACTGAAAAAGGAAAATAATGGATTTCCTAATAACTTCATCACAGGATGCATGCCTATTTCTTTTAATCTTGTAACCAAAATCTTTGGTCACAATATAACATACTCGAGTTTATTCCAAGGGAAAAGTGTGCATATCATTAAATTTTACATTCTTCTGTATTATGTACCATTTTTGTGATATGTGCTACATTTTTCATGAATTCATGACAGCTGATGTGAGGATGAGTGAAAGATCTGTATTTTTAGCTCCAATTGACAGGGCAAAACTGATTTATGGCATTCCTTTTAAAATTATTCCCATCTGTCATCATGTATTCCTTGTTTTTAGGAGCCAAGTCATATATTCTTTATTTTAACTATCTTTCAACTACTAGAATCTCCTCTTTTAAAAATAGCACATTTGATATACAATTTATTGAAGATTTTTTGGGGACCTAGAAGATGAAGTAGAAGAAATGGCTCAGTAACATTGCCAGTGTCAATTGAGGAGAAAGGGAAATGAAACACCATTATGAATGGATGAATGGATGGAAATAAATTAGATGAACATGTGAATGAATGAATTCAGAATTCTGGCACATTTAGGAAATCCTCATGTGGTTTATAGATGGTTGTTTAATTCAGATAAATTTCACAAGTAAGTGAACATAGTATCTCCCATTTTTTTGGAGCTCTCTGCCTTTATCTTGTTCCTCCCTTTAGGGTGAATAAGAAGCATATTATCAAATACACTTAAATACTTATCACAATTTTGAGAACAATTTCAGGAATTGTAAGACATCCACATCTTGACTTTAGAGAAAAAAATATAAATATACAAAATATTACATATCCTTTGCATAGACTTACAAAAATTCTACTAACTTAACTTGTTCTGATAAATTTACATACATGATTTCATTTAATCCATAGAGAAGGTAAATAGATTGCCCCAGGTTAGATTGATAAGAGAAGGCAAAGCAAAGATTGAAATGTGAATCTGATTCTAAGTCAGTGCTTTATACAAGTTTAGCATGCTGCCTCACAGTCTGAGGAAGTATTTGCTTCTTCTAAGTCAGAAATATGAAGGAAAAGAAATGTAATTGATACTTACCTCCTGATGAACAGCCTTATCTTTTGAATTCTTTATCTGCATGCACAAAAGCAGAAGTCTCTGCAAATCATCTTTGCAGTGTAGTATTTGTTGCTGCTGTTATTTTTATACAGTATTAAATAATCACATAATGATAGATCACACAGTATAACCTGTGCCTGGGTGTTTTAAGCTGATGTTTGAAACACTAATGTGCATTTTGTCAATAAGAAGGTCATAATTTCTAGGTGACTGACTCTAATGTAATGAAGGAGCTGATTTGGAGATTTTAAAGTCTTCATCAATCAAAAGAGTTACTGTAGTTGCTCTCAGTGCTACCTTGGGGCAGCCCACCATGAGCCAGCAGGCATACTACTCACTAATTTGGGGTGAGGTAACCATATGCTCATTTAGTACCTTTTCCATTTTAGCATATCCCAAAGCTAACTAGCCAGGCCTAAAGAGAGTTTAACCAAGTATAATTATTCTATTTTAGCAATGAAACAATGAAATTGTTTATGTAACCAAGAAGCTTCACAGATTGACACCATGATATACACTTGCTGAATGACCACATTCTATCCTGGCTCCACCATTGAGTTATGAATGTGACCTTGAGGAAGTCATTTTATTCACTCTCATTTCACACCTTTAAAATGAAAGATTTGACCTCTAAGTACCTTCTCATTTTACATTTCTATGAAACTATGAGATGACAGAAAAGTTGGAAACAAATATTCTAGGTTAGTATTGTTCAGTAGAAATTTCAGTGATGATGGAAATGTTCAATATCTATGCTATCCAATATCATAGTCTCTGGACCCCTAGGAATTTCAAGTAAGTTGAAATATGGCTAGGATAACTGAGGACTTAACCTTTTAATTTTACTTAATTTAAATGAATCTAAATTTAAATAGCCACACATAGTTAGTTGCTACTACACTACTGGCCAGTGCAGTTCTCAATGGGAGTGATTCTATGGGTTGTTAGAATTCCATGGGAGTATTGTCGTAATTATTACTAAGGGTTTTTTTTTTTTTTTTTTTTTTTTTTTTTTTTTTTTTTTTTTTTAGGGATCATTCCTTGGATGCAGCAGGCTGTGGTATAGAATCAATGGATTAAGGGTCGAAAAGCTAAATTTTAATTTCAGCTCTGACTTTAGCCATTTGACACTGGCAAGCAATTTTGTCAATAAATTGGCAAAGTGATTTCTATCAATAAAGAGGTAGAAATTATGAAAAAAGAACAAATGGAAATGATGTTAATTGGTAAAATACTCAAATGAATTTTTTAAATTTATATTATTTATTTTATTTTATTTTAATTTTTAATTTTTTTATTGGAGTTCGATTTGCCAACATATAGCATAACACCCAGCGCTCATCCTGCCAAGTGACCCCCTCAGTGCCCGTCACCCAGTCACCCCCACCCCCCGCCCACCTCTGTTTGCACCACCCCTTGTTCATTTCCCAGAGTTAGGTGTCTCTCATGTTCTGTCATCCTCACTGATATTTCCCACTCATTTTCTCTCCTTTCCCCTATAACCCCTTTCACTATTTTTTATATTCCCCAAATGAAGGACACCATATAATGTTTGTCCTTCTCCAATTGACTTACTTCACTCAGCATAATACCCTCCAGTTCCATCCATGTAGAAGCAAATGGTGGGTATTTGTCGTTTCTAATGGCTGAGGAATATTCCATTGTATACATAAACCACATCTTCTTTATCCATCATCTTTCGATGGACACCGAGGCTCCTTCCACAGTTTGGCTATTGTGGACATTGTTGATATAAACATTGGGGTGAAGGTGTTTCACTGCATCTGTATCTTTGGGGTAAATCCCCAGCAGGGCAACTGCTGGGTGATAGGGTAGCTCTATTTTTAACTCTTTGAGGAACCTCCACACAACTTTTAAGAGTGACTGTACTAGGTCACATTCCCACCAACAGTGCAAGAGGGTTCCCATTTCTCCACATTCTCTCCACAATTTGCTGTTCCCTGTCTTGTTAATTTTCCCCATTCTCACTGGTGTGAGCTGGTATCTCATTCTGGTTTTGATTTGTATTTCCCTGAGGGCAAGTGATGTGGAGCATTTTCTCATATGTTTGTTGGTATTTGCATGTCTTCTTTGGAGAAATTTCAGTTCATGTCTTTTGCCCATATCATGGTTGGATTGTTTGTTTCTTTGCTGTTGAGTTTAATAAGTTCTTTATAGATCTTGGATACTAGCCCTTTATCTGATAGGTCATTTGCAAATATCTTCTCCCATTCTGTAGGTTGTCTTTTAGTTTTGTTGACTGTTTCTTCTGCTGTGCAGAAGCTTTTTATCTTGATGAAGTCCCAATAATTCATTTTTGCTTTGGTTTCCTTTGCCTTCATGGATGTATCTTGCAAGAAGTTGCTGTGGCCAAGTTCAAAAAGGGTGTTGCCTGTGTTCTCCTCTAGGATTTTGATGGATTCTTGTCTCACATTTAAATCTTTCATCCATTTTGAATTAATCTTTGTGTATGGTGTAAGAGGATGGTCCGGTTTCATTCTTCTGCACGTGGCTATCCAATTTCCCAGCACCATTTATTGAAGAGACTGTCCTTTTTCCAGTGGATAGTCTTTCCTGCTTAGCCAAATATTAGTTGACCATAAAGTTGAGGGTCCACTTCTGGGTTCTCTATTCTGTTCCATTGATCTATGTGTCTGTTTTTGTGCCAGTACCACACTGTCTTGATGACCACAGCTTTGTAGTACTACCTGAAATCTGGCATTGTGATACCCCCAGCTCTGGTTTTCTTTTTTAATATTCCCCTGGCTATTCAGGGTCTCTTCTGATTCCACGTAAATCTTAAGATGATTTGTTCCAACTCTCTGAAGAAAGTTCACGGTATTTTGATAGGGATTGCATTAAGTAGGTAAATTACCCTGGGTAACATTGACATTTTCACAAAATAAATTCTTCCAGTCCATGAGCATGGATATTTTTCCATCTTTTTGTGTCTTCCTCAATTGCTTTCAGAAGTGTTCTGTAGTATTAGGGTATAGATCCTTTACCTCTTTGGTTAGATTTCTTCCCAGGTATCTTATGCTTTTGGGTGCAATTGTAACTGGGATTGACTCCTTAATTTCTCTTTCTTCAGTCTCAGTTTATAGAAATGCCACTGATTTCTGGGCATTGATTTTGTATCCTGCCACACTGCTGAATTGCTATATGAGTTCTAGGAATCTTGGGGTTTTCATTCATGATTTTTTAAATTAGAGTCCTTTCTCTTTTGTTTTTAATAAACCTGGTTAATGGTTTATCTATCTTATTAATTCTTTCAAAGAACCAATTCCTGGTTTTGTTGATCTGTTCTGCAGTTCTGGTCTCTATTTCATTGAGTTCTGCTTGGATCTTTATTAACTCTCTTCTTCTGCTGGGTGTAGGTTTCATTTGCTGTTGTTTCTCCAGTTTCTTTAGGTGCAAGGTTAGCTTGTGTATTTGAGTTTTTTCCAGTTTTTTGAGGGATGCTTGTATTGCGATGTACTTCCCTCTCAGGACTACTTTTGCTGTATCCCAAAGATTTTGAATGGTTGTATCTTCATTCTCATTAGTTTCGATGAATCTTTTTAATTCTTCTCTAATTTTCTGGTTGATCCTTTCATCTTTTAGCAGGATGGTGTTTAACCTCCATGTGTTTGAATTTCTTCCAAATTTCTTTTTGTGGTTGAGTTCTAGTTTCAAAGCATTATGATCTGAAAATATGCAGGGGACAATCCCAATCTTTTGGTATTGGTTAAGACCTTATTTGTGACCCAGTATATGGTCTATTCTGGAGAAAGTTCCATATGCACTTGAGAAGAATGTGTATTCAGTTGCGTTTGGATGTAAAGTTCTGTAAATATCTGTGAAATCCATCTGGTCCAGTGTATCATTTAAAGCTCTTGTTTCTTTGGAGTTGTTGTGCTTAGAATATCTGTGATTTTCTGAAAACACCATGTTGAAGTCACCAAGTATAAGTGTATTATTATCGAAGTATGTCTTAAATTTTGTTATTAATTTATTGATATACTTGGCAGCTCCCACATTAGGGGCATAAATATTCATGATTGTTAGGTCCTTGGGATAAACTTTAATTTATATGATATGAGGATTGCTACCCCTGCTTTGTTTTGAGGACCGTTTGAATGATAAATGATTCTCCAAGCTTTTATTTTCAGGCTGGAGGTGTCCTTAGGTCTCAAATGAATCTCTTGTAGACAGCAAATAGATGGATCTTGCTTTTTTTATCCAGTCTGAAATCCTGTCTTTTGATGGGATCATTAAGCCCATTCACATTCAGAGTTACTATTTAAAGATATGAATTTAGTGTCATCATAACACCTATTTAATCCCTGTTTTTGTGGGTTATTTCTTTGGACTTCCTTTCTTTTAGAGTCCCCCTTAATATTCTTGCAGAGCTGATTCAGTGATCACATATTCTTTCAGTTTCTGCCTATCTTGGAAGCTCTTTCTCTCTCCTTCTATTCTGAATGAAAGCCTTGCTGGATAAAGTATTCTTGGCTGCATGTTCTTCTCACTTAGGACCCTGTATATATCCTTCCAGCCTTTTCTGTCCTGCCAGGTCTCTGTGGAGACATGTGCTGTTAATCTAATATTTCTCCCCATATAAGTTAGGGATCTCTTGTCTCTTGCTGCTTTAAGGATTTTCTCTTTATCTTTGGGATTGGCAAATGTCACTATTAAATGTCAAGGTGTTGAACAGTTTTTAGTGATTTTAGGGGGCATCTCTCTATCTCCTGGATCTGAATGCTTGTTTTCCTCCCCAAGTTAGGGAAATTCTTAGCTATGATTTGTTCAAATATGCTTTCTGGTCCTCTGTCCCTTTTGGTGCCCTTTGGAACCCCAATTAAACATAGATTTTTCTTTCTGAGGTTGTAATTTGTTTCCTTTAACCTTTCTTTGTGATCTTTTGTTTTTTCTTTTTTCCTTAGCTTCCTTCCTTGCCATCAACTTGTTTTGTATGTCACTCAGTTGTTCTTCTATCTCATTAACCTTGTCGTTAGGACCTCCAGTTTTTTTTAATATTTTATTTATTTATTAATGAGAGACACACACACACAGAGGGAGAGGCAGAGACACAGGCAGAGTCAGAGGGAGAAGCAGGCTCTATGCAGGGAGCCTGACCTGGGACTCAATCCCGGGTCTCCAGGATCAGGCCCTGAGCTGAAGGCAGTACTAAACCGGTGAGACACCCAGGCTGCCCAGGACCTCCAGTTTGGATTGCATCTCATTTAATTGATTTTTAATTTCGGCCTGATTAGATCTAAATTCTGCAGTCATGAAGTCTCTTGAATCCTTTATGTTCTTTTCCAGAGCCACCAGTAGCTTTATAATTGTGCTTCTGAATTGGCTTTCTGACATCAAATTGTAATCCAAATTCTGTAACTCTGTGGCAGGGAGGACTGTTTCTGATTTTTTCTTTTGTGGTGACTTTTTCCTTCTAGTCATTTTGCTCAGTGCAGAGTGGCTAAAAACGAGTTGTACTGGAAAAAGGAAGAGAAAAGAGAAAAAAGAAAAAGAAAAAGGAAACAAACAAAAAAACAAAAAAACCCAAGGAGGGGTATCTTCTGGTTCTATATGCTGTAAGTCCCTTGACTTCCCCTGGAGCTTTCCAGTGCTGCTCGGTCAAGAACCTGCTCTTCCCCTGTCCTTCCAGCTGGTCTTCTGCGGGAGGGGCCTGCTGTGCTGATTCTCAGGTGTGTGCACCTGGGGGAGCTGCCCCGCCCCCTGCCAGGTGAACGGCTCAGTGGGAGCTGTTTATCCTGTGAGGCCCCTCTTCCCTGGGGCCCTGCCCCTCCCAGGCACAGGATGACACCAGGAGGAGCAACAGTGGCGGCGGCCAGCTCTCCAGCCCTAGAGTCAGCTCTCGCAGTAACTACCGCAGCTCCCAATCCGCAGGGACCTGGATGCTCCCCCGGCACGGGGCACCGATCTGTAGCTGGGGATGCCCGGGGGCAGGAGCATCCTCGCTGCTCTGTGCCCTCCCGGCCTCTGCCTGTCCCAAGGGGAGCACCGGATCCTGGGCTGTGACCCCGGCACCCTGGGATCCTAAGCCTGCATTGCTGGTATCGAAGTCCTGGGGCCGCGCAGCCCCCTCCGCCGTGGAGCCGCCACCTGAGCTGCTCCCCGAGGCCCCTCCTGGTGCGCTCCAGCCCTCTACAGAGCTGAGCCTGTGGGGTGTGGGGTGCTCTCCCCTCGGGTGCCCCTCTTCTGTTAGTGACCCCGGTAGACTGGAGGCTCCACTGCCCCTCCTGGGATCCTGCCCGAGTTCCTTGTGAACATCTTTCCATCTGGGAAGAAACTGGTGCGAATTTTTCCTGCTTCGCCAGGACTGGATTCTCCTGTCCTGGAGGCTTTCGGGGCCTGGCTTTAGCCTGGCTCCTAGTGGGGGCCCCTCCCCCACTGGATTCTTATTTATTCATTTATTTGTTTATTTATTTGTATTTATTTATTTATTTATTTATTTATTTATTTATTTTTCTGTCTTTCTACGTCTATGATTCCGTCTCGCTTGTTAGAAGCGCAAACTCTTCTCTCTGCAGCATTCCAGCTGTTCTCTCTTTAAATCTCAAGCCCACGTTGTAAGTTTTCAGGATTATTTGAAAGTTATCTAGATAAGTTGGTGGGGACAGGGGACTTGGGGACCCTACTCTTCCACCATCTTGCCCGTCAAATGAAAATTTCACTAGAAGTGTTCACTAGCAGATTTAAGAAGGAAGGAAAAAAGTCTATAAACTTGAAGATAGGTCAATTGAGATTATCTAGCCCAAAGAGTAGAAAGGAAAGGAGGAGAAGGTGGAAGAGGAGGAAGGAAAATAGGAGGAGGAGAACGACAAGAACCTAAGAAAACCATGGAATACCATCAACTGTACCCATACTCATAATGGGTACCCCAAAAGTTAAGTAGCAAGGGAAAGAGGCATAAAAATATTGAAGAAGTAATGGTCAGAAACTTCCCATTTTTTATGAAAAGCATGAATCCACACATGCAAGAAGCTCAATAAATTATAAGCAGAATTAACTCAAAAAGATCCACACCAAGAAATTGTAATCAAACTTGAAAACCAAAGACTTGAAAACCAAACAAAGAGAATCTTCAATACAGGAAGAGAGAAGGAACTTGTCAAATACAAAGGATCCTCAAAGGATGAAGAGCCAATTTTCATCAGAAATCATGGAGTTGAGGGCAGCCTGCGTGGCTCAGCGGTTTAGCATTGCCTTCAGCCCCGGGTCTAATCCTGAAGTCCTGGGTTTGAGTCCCATGTCAGGCTCACTGCATGGAGCCTGCTTCTCCCTCTGGCTGTGTCTCTGCTTCTCTCTCTCTCTCTCTCTCTCTGTTTCTCATCAATAAATAAATAAAATCTTTTAAAAAAAGAAATCATGGAGTTGAGAAGGTAGTGGTATATTATATTCCAAGTGCTGAAAGAAAAAATATCTGCTGAACAATTTTATATTTGACAATATTTTTCTTCCAAATGCAGTAGAAATGAAAACATTCCTAGATTTAAAAAAAAAATGAGAGACTTCATCACTAGTAAACCTTCTCTACAAGAAACACTAAAGGAACAGTTCAGGCTGAATTGAAAAGACACAACATAGTAACTCAACACCATACAAAACAACAACAACAACAAAGAAAAATCATAAAGCACACTGGTATGATAAATACATAGATGAATATAAGTCAGTATGTGTATTTTTCATTTGCAACTCTGCTATTTCTTACGTGATTTAAAAGACACTACACAAAACAATAAATGTCAATCTATTCTGAAGGGCACACAATGTACAAAGGTGTAATTCTGATAATAACCACATAGGAAGTAGGGGAATGGAGCTATTCAGGAGTAAATATTTGCACATTATTGAAATTGAGTTGCTACTAATTTAACCGAGATTGTTATAAATTAAGATGTAAATAGTAATTCCTATGGCAACCACTGAGAAAATGTAGTAAGAAACATATAGTAAAAAAAAAAAAAAAAAATGACAAGAGGGGTAGCACCTGGGTGGTTCAGTGGTTGAGTGTCTGCCTTTGGCTCAGGTCATGATCCCAGGGTTCTGGGATTGAATCCTGCATCAGGCTCCCAGTGGGAAGCCTGCTTCTCCCATTGCCTATGTTTCTGCCTCTCTTTCTGTATCTCTCATGAATAAATAAATAAAATACTTTTAAAAATGACTAATCAAAATGGTACACTAGGAAATATCTAACACACATAATGAAAAATAGAAAAAAATGAAAAATACACAAGATATATTTAAAAAACAAGTAATAAAATGACAGAAATAAATCCTTCCTTATCAGCAATTAAATTACATGATAATGGATTAAACTCTTCAATTAAAAGTCAGATATTGGTGAAATGGATTTTTCAAAGCTGATCAAACTATATGTTCACTTTAGACCCAAACACACAAATGGGCTAAATGCTTGAAAGTGAAGGGATTACAAAGTCACCTAAAGAGAGCAGGAGTAGCTATATACTACTATCATTTTAAAAAAAAGTTTTTAAGACAGAAGTTGTTCAGAGAGTCTAAGATAGACATTAGTTAATGATAAATGGTAAATCTGGCAAAATATGAAACAATTATAAACAAATATTCATTTAAAAAGTCATACAAACAAAATATTAAACAAAGCAAAACTACTCATAGTGAAGGGAGAAATAAGTAATTTAACAATAATACTTGCTCACTTCGGTACCCTACTGCTGATAATTCATAGAGCAATAGACAGAATATAAACAAGGAGACAGAAGATGTGACAACAACATAGACCAAATATACCTAGCAGACAAATATAGGAAGCTACACAACAGGATATAGATTCTCTCTTAAATGCACATAGAAATTGCTCTCAGATCACATATTATGACACAAAAAAAAGTCTCAATAAATTTTGAAAGACTGAAAAATTGCACAAAGAGCAAGCATCTTCTCTAACCAAAATGGAATGGAAATTAAGAATCAAAACAGAGGCAAATATGGAAACTTCACAAACACATGGGAATTAAATAACATCCTCTTAAAAAAACAATTGGTCAGAGAGGGAATCACGAGGAAAATTAGAAAATATTTTAAGATGAATGAGAACAGAAATACAACATACTAAAACTTAGGAGATACAGTGAAATAATCCTCTAAGACACGTGTGGTAGCTATAAATACCTACCTTTAAAAATAATAAAGATCTTAAATCAATAACCTAATCTTCTACTTTAAGGAATTAGAAAAGAAAATGAAATCCAAAGTAAACCTTGAGTGAGAAAATAATAAAATGGTGATAAATGAAACAGAAAATCGAGAAAGAATAGGCTCAATACTTTACCTGTAGAATGATGTGGAGGAGAAACTATGTGATCTTATAAAGGAGTGGGCTGAAGGCAAATTAAACATCAAGTTCAAAAGGCCAGAAATGGAAAGGATTTTATTATGTTTGAGCAGCAACAATAGAGCCCATATGCCCTCGAACAGGATAAATACAGGAAGAATACTGTGAGATACAATTGGAGTGGTAAGCTGGAGACAGACGACGCAAAATTTTATACTTTGATCTCAATGTCACAGAGATTGTCACATAATCTATTGACAAAAATGTCGCAGGTTATAGGACTCATATTAATAACTTTCTAAACAAAAAATGTCCCATATGGAAAAGTAGGCTACTTAAGATAGGTCCGTCCTCTTAAAATTCATAAGCAATAAAAAATAACTTACAGATTAATTTATAAAACATTTACATCTTCAACCAGTCATTCATTAATTTATTATGTTTTTAAAAAAATACTTAGTGAGCAACCATTAAAT
This sequence comes from Canis aureus, assembly GCF_053574225.1. Classification (NCBI taxonomy): domain Eukaryota; kingdom Metazoa; phylum Chordata; class Mammalia; order Carnivora; family Canidae; genus Canis; species Canis aureus. The sequence goes on along the minus strand of NC_135622.1, from coordinate 54,841,258 downwards.
AGCAGAGTCTATGCTAGATTACTCTGATTTTAAAGAAGACAGGACAAATCTTCATCATCAAAGTACTTACAGTATATGGACTAAAGAAAAATATATAACTACAATATATAACATGTGCTCCAATAGGGATATCCTGGTTGATAAAAGAGGACAAATATAGCAGCTCCCATGAAGAAGTAACACTTCATGTGAAAATCAGAGAAAGAGTTGATATCTTATCCATATCAGCATGGGAAGAACCTTCACTAAAGAGGTAACCATTTCTGCAAAAGACTGGATTTAGGATACAAAATAGAATTTAAGAATAATTCTAAGTATTCTGGCTTGGGAAGTAGGGTAGATGATAAAGTTATTAAATAAAGTGAGAAATACTAAAGAATGAATAGGAAATAGGTTTGGGTTGGGGAAATAATGATTTCATTTTGTACATATTGAATGTGAGATGCCTGTGGAATATCCAAGTATCAATAAATAGTAAGCAGTTATTTCTATAATTACAGAACAAAGGAGATAGAGAACCCGGTTAGTGGTAGAATTTGAGAACCATCAACTCATCATTGGAAATTGAAGTTGTGAATAAATACAACTGTTGAGAAAGAGTGGTTAGTGGCTAAAGCAGTAAAAACCAAAACAAAAACATATTGTATTTAAGTGTCAAAAGGAAAAAAAAAGAGAGACAGAAAAATAATTCTACTGTTTTCATATGTCAAATGATTCTCAAATAAAAAAAACCATAAAATGTTTGAGAAATGTATCCACCAAAAATTGTCCATGGGATTCATTGAATTGGAAGTCAATGATGACATTTGCAAATTTTCTGAAGTATTGAGGATGGGAAATCAATTTGCAGGCATTTTAGGAAATAGAGTTGTGACACTACATGATAGATGAACAGCATGGCACCACTTCATTGACAGAGTTCCCCCTGTGGAGATGAAGAAAGAGAAAAATGTGAATGGATGCTACCTGGAAGCAACATGGAGAGGGAATTGCCAATCTTGGGGGAGAAGTTGAAGACAGAGGAATAAGAGCTCCAGCCCTAGAAAGAAGGGAGCTAAATTCAAGGAACAAGTAGAAGACTTGACTGAAGAAAGGAGGGAGAATTTCTCTTTCTCCAAAAGTATGAAGTTTTGAAACATGGGATCTCAGAACTGGAAGTTGCTAGTGTTAAGTGTATCTTGATCTTCACTGATTCCATTTTCCTTCAAGGCTCATTGATGAACTAGTTCTTCTCTTACACATCATCATATTCTTATCCTGTGCCCTTCACCCCATCATCCAGCCACTTGCTTACCATGGACACATTGTTCACTATGGCTTTAATTTTTCCCCCCTGTGTTTCAACACTTCTATGATTGACATAGTTTAATTCAAGTATTGACTCTGGAGCCCAATTGCCTGTGTTTGAACCTTGACCCTACAACTTACTAGATGAGTAACTTGGGGCAAGTTATTTATCTTTCTATGCCTTAATTTTCTACCCCATCTATAAATTAGAGATAATAGAGTTAATCCATGTAAAGTGCTTGGAAAAGTATCTGCTACTTAATAAACTCGATAAATGTATTCTACTATATTTTGTCCTTCAGCCTTTGAATTTTTTGTTGCCCTAAAATTTACCAGTAGCATTTATTCAAAGCATCAAATTCTAACTATGAGTTTTGATCTTCTTTTCTCATCCAACCTTCCTAGATAGGTGTTCTCCTCCAATGTTTACATGGAGGAGAACTCACATTCTGATGAAATTTTCTTCAGTCTGTTTTCCACTCAATACTGTATTTTGACTATATTCACTAAAGACACCAATTAATGTTTAATTGATGGTCTCATTTTTCATAGATCTCTATAGCTTTTGACAACATAGGCCTTTCTCTTCACACTTAAATTATTAATGCTCTTAGATTCCATCATAACACATACCTTGGTTCTCCCTACCTTTCCCCTACAGACTATTCTAACTGTGCATTTTGAAAGGATCCTATTCCCTTGTCTATCTGCTAAATGATGGTAGTCCTTATAGTTCTGTCTTAGTCTGATTTTTCATATAAAATATATACATCCTTGATACAGACTGTTCACTCATTACTGCATATTTTCATCCCAGATCTCTCCTATGAGCTTCAAGCATTAATATCTAGGTGTACAAGAGGCACCTTAATAATATACCTTACTTTGTACTACCTTATCTTCTCTCTCACCATATGTTCACATATATTCTCAGTTGGCAGATTCTTGATTCATTTATTCATGTTAGACACCTAAGAATACACTAAACACTATCTCTTCACATTTCCATTCAAACAATCATTGATTTTGCCAAGTTTTGAATCTTCAATATTTAAAAAATCAGATCCATACTTTCCTTTTCATTAACACTGAATTAAGACATATCTTCATCATTCCCGGAATAGACAATTTAAATAATCTTTTGAAGTGTCCCCTTGTCTCAAACTTGCCCAACTAAATCCCGTTCCATCCCAAATAGCAGAGAGTAATGGGGTAATGTGGTTCTGATTGAATCATGTTCCTCTTAAGGACTTGCCGTGGCCACAGGTAAAAAATATGACATTCAATATCTTTAATTGCACGTGTTGTACCAGTCTTTCAAATCAAATTTGGTTTGTCTTCTATGCTTTATTAATTTTAAAGTTCTTGAAGTTATTTTTATGTTCAGATTGTTTTGAGTTCTCTATGGTTTTGTTTATGCTATAGTCAACACCTAAACTGTGCTTCCTAACTCTCTTTCTCTCTTTCTCTCTATTTAATTAATTGCTTTTATGACTTTGAGATAAAACTCAAACATCACAACTTGAGGTTGCTGTCCTGAGCTCATCTTCCTCACGGGTAAATTGAGGAGCTCCTCTGTCATGCACCACACTGTCTGTAAACAGTGCTATCATGCGCTTGCCATATTGGTATATAATTGTACATTTCATTAATATTCTCCACTCTTCTCAAAACCAGTTAATAGTTAACCTTTTAATCTTTGTATCCATAGAATTTAGCATAGTATCTGGTGCATATTGGAGCTTGATAAATGCTCATTAAGAAAACACAAAATGTTTTCAGCCATTTATAAAAAATAACCGTTGTCAAACAGAAACCAAAGTTTATGATTTGTAACCAAAGTTACAAATTTATGAATTTTGTACATTTGTAAAATTCTGAGACATTCAACCTTTTTCATAAATATTATCTTTATGACTTATTGCTGTATTTTATTTGCTAAAATAAGTTATATTTGGCTTCTTAGGTATCCGTTTCAGAGATATTAGTCTGTATTTTTATTATCATTATTCTTTTTTGGTAATATCTGTGCTGGGATATGACGTCAGAGTTATACTGACCCCAAAACCTTTCAAATTTCTGAACAAGCATGTTCTTTTACACCCACATGCAAACATGCACACGTTCTATGTACATGTTCCCATTGCTTGTGTGTGTATATATGTATGAGTTGGTATGATTCTACGTATTTGCATGAGTGATTCAGTAAAGTGTGAACACAAGTCTGTAATAGATATTAGTATATATATGATGAATATACAAAGACTTTACTCATCTGTGTTCACATTTCTATTGTGCAAGAATGCATTAGTGTGTGCATGTACATTTACATTTGCATTTAATGCAAGAATGCATTAGTGTGTGCATGCATTCTGCATGTTTGCTGCATATATGAACGTTCGTGTAATAGTAAATGTTCAGTTCATGTGTACCACTTACCTCCCAGATTGAAAGTTAAGTGTCCACCTCAGAGAAAAAAATTAAGATGGAAAATTGCACCTGCTGGATATAAACTATGTGCTCCCCTCATTCCCTCACATTTGCATCCCTTATTTTTCAGTGCTTTATATAACCTGATGCTGCCAGGACTGTTTGAAGAATTCTTGCTTCAAGTCCCTTCCAGCAGTCTATGAAAAATTCATACTCAGCTCTTGCAAAGATCGAGTTCCAGCAAAGATTTTGCTAGGCGGGAGGTGGCAGCTATGTCCTGATGTGTACCTGTCTCAGAGTGGTCTGTAAATACAGGGAAAAAGCTTTCCCAAACACTTCAATTTTCATTTTTTGGTCGATCCCAGCTTTCCAGTTGAGAAGCAAGATATCTCTTTTATTAAATTATGCAAATGGTTTCTTATCTTCAAATTCTCATTTCTTATGTTGTATGAGGGGTTTTACAATTTTAAAAACATTTTCACACACTATCTTATTTGATCCTGTGTGACATTGGTAAAGTCATTTCACTGCTCTGAGTTTCTGTTTCTGCAAAACTATAATACCTGATACCTAGACATAGACTGTGAGAATGCGGAGAAGGTAACAAATTTAAGAGTTTGTGAACTCTAAGATTAGAATAAATGTGCAAAACCATAACCTACTGGTATTGTCATTATTATTCCTCTCAACAAGACTATAGAGAGTAAAAGACATTACAAGGTAGTTCATAAGAATGAATTTAATATTCTCTATTGATATACTTGGAAAACAGAACAATAAGTTGTTTTTCTTTATACAAAAGAAGGGCACCCACAAGATGACACATGTTACCCATTATATTCACAATACTGCATTTAATTAACAACCAGTGTTAGCAAGAGGGTGGGAAATGGCATCCTAATACATCGTTGACATTGTTGGTGTACACTATTGTGAAACTGTTTAGCTATATCCATCAAATTTTCAATTTTACCTAATCTTTGACCCATTCATTCCCATTCTTGACATCTAACCTAAGAGAAAATAGCATATATATAAATGTACACATATGCATATACAACCACACATGCATATATATGCAGGGACTGCAAGTTAATATTTCATACATATATAAATATAATATATAATTTATATGTATATAAATGTATGTGCATATATTTGTAAATATATATGATTTATGAAAAATTATGAAATATGCATTTTTCTTAAAATTTTAATAGCTGATCATTGAGAACTAACTCAACATCCATCTGTAAGTGAAGGTCAAATAAGCTGTGCTCTATGCCTAATACAGGATTCTATGAGTCTCAAAAGAATAGAAGAAATCTACTACTAATCCCGAAATAGAACTACACTATATTATTACTTTAATAAACAAGTTTCAGAAAAATATGCCTGGGATAAACCCCTTAATTAAAAATATATTTATAAATATAAACATATTGGTTTAGGGATAAAGGCGGACTTTGCTTTTATATGATTCTGCATTGCTTGATTTTTATGACCAAGTATTATTTTTGTAATTGAACCAAAGTCTATCGACGTAAGAAAGAAAGAGTACACTAAAAAGCATTTACATTTTTTAGAGACAAAAAGTAAGTATATGAAAACTCTTTAGAGACCATTCCATTGCACTACTAACTAAAAGTAACTGTGTAATCCAGCAGTTGGAAATGAATCTCTAATAAGTGCATTCTAATTCTGGCTCATCCAATGCCGCCCTGTGGAATCCTCTGGAGGTAAGAGATTCACTGTTGTCTTTCCTTTAGAGCTTATTATGGCATTATTAAGCTATCATTGCCTTACTTCTCTGGATTTTTCTTCTGAATTAAAGCAGCTTTCTTGATTGGAAGCAGTCCCTTGTGAAATAAAGGAAGCTATGAAAAGAATTTTCTTACGCAATGCACTCTCCAACAAGCAATCTCACACCCAATAAGCACACCCTGACATTTTCATTCAGGAGAAACTGGGTTAAAACTCAAGTTCTAATAAACTTAAAATTTACCAAAAAAGAAACATTTTGCCCCTAAAGGGCAGAGCAAGGGGCAAAATCTTGCCAAGCAACACGTTTAAGATTCAACCAGAACTTGCAAGAAGTGCTCAGCATTGATCCCTGAATCTCAGTCCTGTGGGAGAATCCAGGAAATATTTTGCAGTGCTCTGTCTTTGCTCTCAGGAGTAGATCCTTCACAGAACCTAGATTACTAAAGCATAAATGGAACAATATTTTGGTGGAAGTAGAATGGTATGGAAGAAATGGAGTAAAAGGATGTATTTCCAATCTTGGCTCTGACAGTTATTAACTGTGTGAATTTACGCCACATACTCCCTGAAATATGATTTTTTTCTATGAAGTAATATATATATAATATATATATGATGCTTAATATATATTATATATAATGCTTAATAGAAAGAATGCTACATAGAAAGTGCTCATAGTAAGACAGCTACTATTACTATAAGAAAATAAATACACGAGAGAAAACTACAAATGTGAGTTTTTCTCTCTTTTGCCTACAGAATAAATTCCAACTATTTTAGGACCACTTAGGCTGACTTTCACCAACTGACATCAGAGTAGTTTCTTGAGTCATCTATACTTGGGTCATAAACACTTTGCATGTGTCTTCTGGTCAATAATTTTTGGAATATTTACTGGTGACTTCTGGCAAGAAGGATATTTTTTGAAGTTCACTTGGCTATTTGCTTCTCATTTATCACTTTCTATATGGATGCCATCACTTTGGGAGGCTTATTTAGGCTTATTCAGTAATACAGCAACAATAGCAGGTATAACAAATCGAATCTCCTATGTGTTCCCACAGCATCACATGCCCGAGGATCATCAATATATTTGCTATATATTAGCTCACCTTACTAGCCTGAGAAATATTTTTATGGTACTTAGCAAAGGAATTGATAAAAAAAAAGTAGTTGTAAAACATTATCTGAATTAATGCTTATAAATTAAGTTTACCCAGAAGATAAATTAATACCTAAATTTAAAAACCTGTTCATCTTGACCTTAGTGGGAAAGCTTTGAGTTTCTCATCAAGTATGATATTAACTGTAGAGTTTTTAATATTATTTACCAAGTTGAGAAACTTCACTTTATTCTTAGTTTACTGAGAAATTTTATCATTAATGAGTGTGGGATTTTTTTTTCAATTCTTTTCCTGCATTTGTCTATATGATCACATGATTTTTATCTTTTAGCTTGTTAATGTGGTGGATTATATATATATATATACATATATATATATGTGTATATATATATACACACATATACATATATATATTTTAATATTTTATTTATTCATGAGAGACACAGAGAGAGAGGCAGAGACACAGGCACAGGGAGAAGCAGGCTCCATGCAGGGAGCCTGATGTGGGACTCAATCCTGGGACTCGATCGTGGGACTCCGGATCATGCCCTGGACTGAAGGCAGGCGCCAAACCACTGAGCCACGCAGGGATCCCCATGTGATGGATTATATTAATTGATTTTCAAATACTGAACCAGCCTTCTATACCTGGGATAAATCTCGTTTTATTGTGGTACGTAATTCTTTGTACACTGTGTTGGATTCAATTTGCTAATATTTTGATGAAAATTTTTCATTTAGGTTCATGAGAGATATTATTCCATAGTTTTCCTGCAATGTCTTTGTCTGGCTTCGGTATTAAGGTAATCCTGGACTCACAGTGAATTAGGAAGCATTCTTTCTGCTTCTATCTTTTGAAAGAGATTGTAGAGAAGATGTATAATGTCTTCCTGAAATGTTTGGTAGAATTTACCTGTGAACCCTTCTGGGCCTGGAGCTTTCTATTTTGGAAGGTCATTGATTATTGACTCAATTTATTTAATAGATGTAGGCTTATTTAGATGGTCTTTTTCTTCTTGTGTGAGTTTTGGCAGATTATGTCTTACACGGAGTTGCTCCCTGTCATAGAGGTTTTCAGATTTGTGGGCCTAGAGTTGTTCATGATATTTCTTTATTATCCTTTTAATGATCATTGGCTTTTTAGTGATTTCCCCTCTTTCATTTATGACATTTGTAATATGAGTCCTTTTTATTTTTTCTTAATTAGTCTGCTACAGGTTTAGGGATTTTATTGACATTTTCATTCATTGATTTCTTTTTTTTTAAGATTTTATTTATTTATTCATGTGAGACACACACACACACACAGAGAGAGAGAGAGAGAGAGAGAGAGGCAGAAACACAGGCAGAGGGAGAAGCAGGCTCCATGCAGGGATCCTGACGTGGGACTCCATCCCAGGTCTCCAGGATCAGGCCCTGGGCGGAAGGTGGCGCCAAACCACTGAGCCACCGTACTGCCCCATGCATTGATTTCTACTCTAAAGTCTTTTTGTGATATTCTCTTGCTTATTTTGGATTTACTTTATTCTTCTTTTATCTAGGGTGGAAACAGCTAATTGATTTTAGATTTTTCATCTCTTCTAGTATATACATTAAATGTTACACATTTACCTCTAAGAACTGCTTTTGCTCCATCTAACAAATTGTATTTTCATTCCCAGTTAGTTCAAAATACTTTTTAATTTTTCTTGATATTTTTCCTTGATCTATGTATTATTTAGAAGTGTTCTTAATCTCCACATATCTTAGAATTCTCCAGTTCTAATGGTTGCCCCAGAGTTTGCAATATACATTTATAATAATCCAAGTCCACTTTCAAATAACACAAAAGCACTTCACAGGTTTTAGAATAACAAAATAATCCTAATTCCTCCCTACTATCCTCTGTATCATTGCTGTTATTAATTTTACTTATTTATAACCCTCTGTTCTGAACCAAAGATTTACAATACCCATGTTCAATTTCAAAAAGGAAAGAAACCTATATTATTGTTATAGAAGCCTGATAGGAACAGAAGAGGAAAGGAACCTACACATAGATGAAGGTAATAGTAAGCAGTAAATGAGAGTAAGTCAGAGTTACATCAAACTGAGTACTTACAACATCGAACTTCATTAGCTGAGGAAGCCCTGTGGAAACAACCAGGCCGGAGTCCTGATTGAGAGGCCTGTGCATAGCATCCTCCCTTCAGGTGAGACTTCCAACTGACCATTCCCATTAAAGACATGTTTATAGGGCAGATAACTGGGTCTGAAATTAAACATTTGTTTGTCTACGTGCAGTTTGGAGCAAGATGCATTTCTATGTTATCATGTTTTTATATTTTCAAGTAGTCTGGGCTGTATGTGTCTGCCTCCATTCCTGGATTCCATTCTGAGGGGCCAGCCCAGCCTGGAGCAGGAGGGGACATGAGGCAAGATTTGTAGCTCTTGGCATCCAGAACAGAAGGGCCAGCTCTGACCTGGAGGCCAGATAATAGATTTTAAATAACCAGGCTCCCAAGGTTATTCACACAGCATGAGTCTCACAAACAACATTTCTTAGCCTGCTTGCGGATGTGCAAGTCCAGGTGGTTAGTAATACAGGGCAAATTACAGAAATATCTATCCATATAGAACAGCATCCATAAGCATATATACATACATAAGATATATACTTAATCATGCATATTCAAATTCATTGTTGGTATTATTATTTTGAATGAATTTCTGTTAAATTAAGAATAAAAAAATAAAAATTTTTATCTTTCCATCGTCGATTCCTGCTTTGATCTTTTCCATTTTTAATTAATTAATTAATTAGTTTATTTTAAAGATTTTATTTATTTATTCATGAAACACACACACACAGAGGCAGAGATACAGGCAGAGGAAAAAGCAGGCTATGGGGAGCCTGATGTGAGACTCAATCTCAGGACCAGGGGATCATGACCTGAGGCAAAGGCAGATGCTCGACCACTGAGCCACCCAGGTGCTCCATCCTTTTTTAAATTTAGATCTGAATTTCTGACCTGCGTTATTTCTGTCCTAACATTTCTTGTAAGGCATGTCTACTGACAACAAATCCCCTCAATGCCCAATGTCTGACATTAATTTGAAGAAATTCTCAGTCATTATTGTTTTAAATATTTTTCCTGTTTTCTTTTTGTTTTTGTTTTTTTTCCTTCAGATCCCATCACAAGGATGTTGCACATTTAGCAGTTTTTCCACAGCCCTTGGATATTCTCTTCTGGTTTTTTGTTTTGTTTTCTGTTTGCTTCTCAGTTTTTGAAATTTTTATTGCTATGTCCTCAAGCTCAGAGATTGTTTTCTCACCCATGTCCATTCCATCATGGCAGTCCTGATTTCTGTGACAGTGTTTTTCGTCTCTAGCAATTTTTGTTGTTGTTGTTCTTTCTTAGGATGTCCATCTCTCTGCTTATGTTGCCCATCTGTTCTTACATGCTGCCTACTTTACTCATTAGAGCCCTTGTGGATTAATCACAGTTGTGATTAATAGCTGGTTCTGATGCTTGCTCTGCTCTTGAAGTTGTGTTTTTTCTTTTATTATACCTTGTAATTTTTTTCTTGAAAGCTAGACATTATGTAGCCAGTAAAAGGACCTGCTGTGTTGATCCTAATATAATTAAACACATCTTGGAAAAACACATAGACTTGTATGTGTATTTATTTAAGTATGTAAAGATTTATTAAACACTTGCCATGTCCAGATATGGGACTAAGACTATTATATAATTATAACTCTTTTAATAGTTTTATAACTAATTATAACTACTTTCTCACCTTTATAAAAAAATCCTTGATGAGGAAGTAAGAAAAACTATTAACTTTGGACTTTGTTCTTGTTCTTATTGCCACTTGAGAAATAGTCCAGAGCCTCTATAAAATGGATAAATTTCCAGATTTGGAATAAGGAGGATCTTATTTCTCTTTATTATTTACATCTTCTACAACTTTTTTTCTGTTCCCTCATATCTTTTAAAGAAACTGTAGTCCAGAGGGTTTAATTTACTTAGCTGTTAGGCATTTTATTTTCATTTATTTTATAACCTAAGAGAATAACACAAAGCAAGTAGTAATGGAAGTAAGATTCAAACCATTGTGTCTGGACCAGGGCCAGGCTCTGTCCAGTGTTTTCCATAGTATTATGGCTTTTTCTAAATTTCTTTATTTTGAAATATTATAGATTTATATAGAGGTTTCAAAAACAGTACAGAGATACCATATACTCTTCACTCAGCTTCCCGTCATGTTACATCCTAATTATATTAAATTAATAAAACCAAGAAATTAATATAAATTTAATGTTACCACTAAGCTACAGATTTTTAGATCTCCAGAACAGGCAAATATATAGACATAGAGATTAGATGAGTTACCAGGGGCCCACGGGAGGGAGGAGAGGTGAGTTACTGCTTAATAGGTATGGAGTATCAGTTTAGACTAATAAAAATGTTTTTGATCTAAAGTGAGGTCATTGTTGCAAAAATCATGACTCCATCATATGCCACTGACCTGCACACTTTAAAATAGTTAACTTTACATTACATGAATGTTACCTCAATTTAGACAAAAAAATGGATGATGGTGGAACTGTTATAGAAGCCCAGATGAGAGAAGATAACTAGCTTAGCTTATCCTACAAGCCATAGAAGATGAAGAAATTTGAAAGATAGTTGGTTTTTTTTTTTTTTTTGGAAGGAAACTGACATGATTGGCGATGGCTTAGGTATGGGAATATGGGAAGATATGGACTATTTATAATATGAATATTGCCCCAACTCACATAGTACTTACTCCCTTCTGGATAATCTTCTATTATTTATGACATACTTCCAGTAAAACATATATCACAGGAAATTACAATGGATTGGAAAATTGTTTACCTTGATCTACTGTAAGTTTCCAAAAAATATATTGAACTATTAATTTTTGCATTCCCATTGCTTGTCTCAGTGTTTGATACACAGTAAGCACTCTATGACTTCTGGATGAGTGATGATGATTACTTATAAATAGTTGAGTTCATGATATATATGCCTGAGAATGTTGATAAATTTCTTAGCCAGCTTTTTGTTCATGAATATTGAGAACACTGAATGTCCCTCTTTGAATGAAACAACATACAAATCATTGCAGTTGTAATTAGTGATGTCATTATAATATTCTGTAGGTACTAATATTAAATCCATAGATATGACTGAGTTGATAAATAGCAAATGCATGCAGAAAATCTCTTTGCTGTTGTGATGAATTAATGTATGAAATAATTTATACCAAATTCTAATTTTTCCATTTCTCCAAAATAGCCTGATTACTCATTTTCCAGAGAATAAATGGCTTGTCAGAAGTGGGAAGTTTCAATATTGTAAATATTTCAGCTCTTTTGAAATTAATCTACAAATGTAATCTTAATCAAATCTCAATATATATTTTTGAAAATATACAAGATGATTTTAAATATGTCTGTAAGAACAAATGTGGTCTAATAACTTGAATACCAATATATTTATGAGGTTAATTATATTGAACAGCCATAGCAATTTACATGGCCCATGGTCATGTGAGAAAAGGCAGACACATCAATGACATAATATAGAAGATTCTTTAAAAGACATTATATATAGAATTTAATATTTTAAAACATCATTCAAAAATGGTGTCAACTGGGGCACCTGGGAGGCATAGCTGGTTGAGTGTTGCACTCTTGCTTTGGCTGTGATTGTGATCTCAGGGTCTTGAGAACGAGCCCCATATGGGCTCTGGGCTCAACACAGAGTCTACGCTTGGCTTTCTTTCTCCCTCTCCCTCTTTCCTTCTCTCCTTCGTGGGCTATCTCTTTCTCAAATAAATCAGTAAACCTTGAAGAAGAAGAAGAAGAAGAAGAAGAAGAAGAAGAAGAAGAAGAAGAAGATTCTCTCTCACTCTACCCACTCTCTCTAAAAGTTAAATTAAATTAAATAACAAATAAATAAATAAGTAAAGCTGATAGTCAATTAACAAATTAAATTATTCAAAATGATTCTTGAACACCCACTGTTTAATAGAAAAAGGACTGAACAAGCCAGATATGTACTTCACATTTACACTAAAATAGCCTAAATATAGTTTATATTTTAAAAAACATAAAAGCAGTAAAAGAAAGTATAATGTATGCTTTTGTTATAGTCTTGCTATGTAGAAGAGTCTCTAAAACATATCAGTATAAGTGGAAATCATATTAAAAATGACTGATTTTGATAAATTTAGAAAAATAGTAAAACTATCAAACTGAATAAAAGTGATAAATTAAGAAAAACATTGCAACTATATGAAAAGATAGGTTTGTTCTCTTTTACACTAAAACCTATCATATATCAGTAATAGAATTGTTCTGAAGGATAACTTGAAAACAGATCTCAAAAATTGGCACCACAAGAATACCATTAAATTAATAATTCTACTTACAGACATTTTTCCTAAAGAAATTGTCAGATAATGGAAAGACATATAGCACACATATTTTCATCCCAATGTTGTTAAGAGTAGCAAAATAAAATTGGAATCAGTATAAATGTACATCAGTACAGTACAGATTACATGCATAGAATTATTGTATATACATAAAATAAGAGATTATGGAGAAATATGAAATACTACTACAGATATATATGGATACATACAAAATGCTTATATCATTCATATTAAAAAGTATATTTAAAATATATGTTGTATGATTATATATGTGTGTACAAGTATGTATAGATAGAAAAAAATAAAATGTATACATCAATACTGAAAAATAAATGTGTATATGTTTATATATGCATGTATATACTTATGTGCCAGTGTGTATCCACACAGATATAAGGAAAATAACAGCCATTTATCATAGTTAAAATGTTAGCCATGTTCACTTTTGAGTTACGGGTTTAGGAATGATTTTATTACTTTTACTTTTATAAAATTTTTGTTAATCTGTAACTTAATCCTTAATAATTACGGATTAATTGTGGGGAGTTTAAACTTTTGTTTGTTAATTTGAGTGTTTGAGTTAATTGCCTCAGGGGTAACGAGTTAGTATTTGAAAACTTCCAAGTAGAAGTCAAAGATCTTGAGGCAGCTGCTATAAGAGCTTCAGTTATCTTTAGCTCTGAACAACACTGGAGGCTTAAAAAAAGAAATAAAAAATGTCTTTATTGGCAAAATGTGTGGCTTCAGGATATATGGATTAGCAAAAAATGTAAAGAACTTTTCATGAACAGGGTACAGGAATTGAGTATATGCATTAGGCTATTCACTTGAGAGTGGTACCTGAGGCTTGATTCTAAAATAGTTGGTTGTCCAGACACTGACTCAGAAATTTGTTGCCTGAATCCAACTAAGGTTAACTAAATTATAGTACTAAAAATTTGCCATATTTGCTTTGGGAGAACCTTTCATGCAAGGAACTACTGGTGGATTTTAAGCATGACAGAAACAGAACTTCACTGAGCTTGCAGGACATGTAACAAGAAACATTTTATGAGTAAGAATGCATATATATATGTGTGCTAGAAAGCAGGCTGGGAATTAATTACTTTAATGGGAGGTTGTAGGTAAGAGACCTAGAGTAATAAAGAAAAGAAAACTCAAAAAGAAACTAATAATTGTGAATGGCCAATTGTACTTAGATCAATTAGCAAATATTATGGCCTGTTCTCAAATTTTTATACAAATAATTTTCAATCAGAGATGCATTTTCAGTAACTATATATATTCAGTAAAAAAATAACCATCAATATGTGATGAAGAATTAATATGATCCAGATCATGTTTGCCAAACATGAGACATCAAATTACATATATATGGTTTAGACCTAGACCTGCATCTATCTATCTATCTATCTATCTATCTATCTATCTATCTATCTAGACACATATATAGACACATACCAATAAAAAAGTGAAGCTTAAAAATTCAAAAATAACTAAATTATAGACAAATTTGTAGTAAAATTTGCAGTGTTTAGATTGAATAATCTAAATAAAATAATAGAAAACCAACAATGTATCAAAACATTAGGTTTCCTCTTTTTTTAAGATTTTATTTATTTATTTGAGAGAGATAACAAACAGGAGGAGCGGCAGAGGGAGAGGGAGAAGGAGACTCCCCGCTGAGCAGGGAGCCCAAAGTGGGGCTCCATCCCAGGACCCTGGGCTCATGACCTGAGCCAAAGACAGACCCTTAACCTACTTAGCCACCTAGGCACCCCCAAACATGAGGTTTTCAGCAAAGCCTGTATATGGAAGGAAATATATAGTCTTCAGAGCATATATTTTTAAGGAATTATAGTAAATTATTGAGTCATGGTCTCAAAAATCAATACAAAAATCGTCAGAGTAAATCTGAAGGCCATAATAAACTACTAACTAGGAGAAAATCAAAGGTGCCAGCAGAAACAAAAGCTATTCCTCTAAACAGACTAACAAAATAGCATGGATCTGGCATAAATAATCAAGAAAACACTACAGAGACGTCAAAGCCAAATATTAAAGACAAGAGAGAAGATATAGCTGCAGATATATAGAGAAATCTGTAAAAACTAAGAACAAATTAAGTATCGAAACACTAGGAGAATATCAATGAAAGCATACATTGCAAGGGGTGCCTGAGTGGCTCAGTGGGTTAAGCATCTGCCTTTAGCTCAGGTCTCATCTCCGGGTCCTGGGATCAGGTCGGCTTCTGGCTCCCTGCTCAGTGGGGAGCCTGCTTCTCCCTCTCCCTCTGCAGCTCCCCCGCTTGTGCTCTCTCTCTCTCTCTCTCTAAGAAATAAATAAAATATTTTAAAAACCCACACACATTGTATATACGATTTTAGAAAAAACCCACATCACCAAAATAAAATTTTAAAATATTCATCAAAATCCAAAAGATTCCTTACTTTCTCAAAGCCACATCTGTAGTAAAAAAAAAAAAAAAAAAAAAAAAAAAAAAAAAAAAGTACTATCTCAGACAGAAGCAAACTCAGCCAAGATCGTCAGAACTGCAGAGATGACCCACAGCCAACCATATGGCTGTGATCAAGCATTGCCCAGGTTAGCCAGGGCCAGACCCAGGTTGGACGTTTGGTTCCAACCAAACGTCGTATTACAGTTGTATATTATTAACTTAGCTCCACATTTTGTTTTCTTCCCTATTTAATTATGTTTTATGCACCTCTTAACCTCATGAAATATCAATCGTTAATTGTCCTTTTTACTCCTACTCCCTGTTTACCCACCAACTGTAGAAACCTCATGGGGGGCCAGAAGGTCACATTTGTATTGAAACTATCAGATACACCTGATCATGCTGGGTCCCGACTGGCACTTGGTTGTTGGCAAGAGTGGACACCTCCAGGTTATTTCAAGACCCCCTCACCCCACTTGGAGGTTTCAAGAAACCCTTCCCCCTCCTCCCATGTTTCTAGGCTCAATTAGGCACATAAAACATAATGAAAGCTGTCCCTAGGCTTACAGCAGGGCAAGGCAGCTTTGGGAATGCTCTCCTGCCTTCTCCTTGAGCTGCCCTTCTGATGGTATAGCTTTCTTTGCTTCAAAATCTGGTGACTCAGACATTGGCTTACTGTGTATTGGGTGCACAGACACGTCTGAGTTAGGTAACAAGACCAGTTTAGCTGAAGCCCACAAACTCATGAGATATATGTTTATTGTCTTATGCAACTGAGGTTCTCTGGTATCTTATTATGCAGTCCTGTTGAGGCAATAGGTACAAACTCAAAAAAGGTAACATCACTCAGTTAAAGACCACAGTTGGTTATGCTGAAATTAGAACCCAAGGCTGTCTAGCTCCAGATCCCATACACTACAGCAAAGGAATTATGCTGTGGTATGACTGCCAAAGACACCCACTCCATTTTCAAAGATTTAAGATCCTACAGAATATGTTCTTTGCATAAAATGGAATTAACGTAACTAATTGAAGAGTAGTTAAAAATATCAATATATTTGGAAAATTAAAAATTAATTTCAAATAGCTCAGAAGGAATTATTCATGAAATTTAAAAATATTTAGAACTGAACCAAGAAAAGATTATAATAGGCCAAAATTTAAGGAATGAGGCGAAGCTAGTACTTGGGACATTCACATTCTTAAATGCTTACACCTTATGGCTGAAAATAGGAAAGGCTGGAAAATGATTAATCAGACAACTACTCTAAGAAGTAAGAAAATTCACAAGTGTATTAAATATAAGAACAGCTGAAGTAAAAATGTAATACATATAATAGCAAACTCTTAAAGCAGAAAAAAACATAGACATAGTAAATGAAGCCAAATATTGATTCTTTGAAGAATTAAGAAAAAAATAGAAAAGTCATGAATATGTAATATTAGGAATTAAAAAGGGACTCTAAATATAAAAGCTGTAGGGTTTAAAAGATAAAATATAAACATCATACTATCAGCAGGTTTTAGAAAGGATAAATATGGGAAAGCCTAAACAAGGTAAGACATGGTAACTGACCTTGTCAGAATAGATCAAAAACCTGAAAATTCCCACACATGTTGAAGAAAATTAATCTGCTAATAATGATCTTACCACAAACAATAGATCAAGGGGCACCTGGGTGGCTCAGTGGTTGAGTGTCTGCCTTCAGCTCAGGTCATGATCCCGGGGTCCTGGGATTGAGTCCCACATCAGGCTCCCCACAGGGAGTCTGCTTCTCCCTCTGCCTATGTCTCTGCTTTTCTCTCTCTGTCTCTCATGGATACATAAATAAAATCTTAAAAACAAAACAAAGCAATAGACCAATTCCATGTTTTCACAGGTTAGCCCCTCCAAATATTCATAGTAAATCAATCCCACTCTTACAGAAACATTATAGTAAAAGAGTAAAATGGTAAAAAGAGTACATAAAAAAGCAAGTCCACAGATTATTTTCGTATTTGTAGAACTTTGAAATGAAAACGAGACATGGGCCATATAGTAAAAGAAATGTGGAGACCACTCTTTCTCATAAACGTGAATGGAAAAGTCCAAACAAAATAGATGCATATCCTATATTACATGCATCCCCATAGAACATCCTCTCAGAAGAATGCCTGTGGTTTTCCAATAACCGAATTTCATAGAATTCACATTTTTCAATGCAATGCTTCATGGTTTGTGCCTACCTAAGAGGTATAGAATACGATGTCCCCAAAAGTTAATACAACATCTTGACCCAAACTATGGGTATTGATGTTCTTGAGCTTCATTCCAACCCACTTGTTAGCACTAGAGCATGATATGGAGATGTTTTTAAAAGTCTCTCGTTTGTCAGTAGAGGAGGTACCTCTCAGGTACCCTTGTGGTTAAGATGGTCTCCAAGTATCATCCTCACTGTCAGCCAATTCTCCAACATGGATTCTTCTCCAGAATTTTTCTATATTTTGTTTTATTAGTTAATTAGTCCTTATTTTTGCCCAGATTTGTACACTAAGAATCAAAAGTGACAAGAAGGTATGAAAGGTGAATTGGACCGCATCACTCACCCATTGAACTTCTGCATGATGAAGAGGGTAGCTCCAGGTACATGACAGCAACATGCATCAAGTATGTATGTGATATACTGGTCTCTTTTTATATACATTTTCCAAAGCCACTAAGGGTATTTTAGTCTTGAGCAGTGTAACATATAGTTATAGAGAAGTTAACACCCACGGGTTAAACCTAACAGAGGATTTACTCCCCAAAAACTGTTTGGGGTCTGTGAGTAAGTATGCCAGGCTTCTTACCTTCCAGTGGAATAATTTTGAGGCAGAATTGAAATTAGGAAACAAAGCAATTTTTTGTCAATATTCATTTAATATGTACATCAATTGGTGATTGAATAGTAATTTTTAAAGAAGTGTGTGGTCTAAACTAAGAGGTTTTGTTTTATGTAAAGAGAGGAGTCATACATTTTATTACATAGAAAATGGTTATGGGTTTGGGACTAAAATATTATGCATTGTGATTTTCCCATTTTCATAAGAATAAGCAATACCCCAGGAAATACTGTTGTAAATAAAACTTATTATCAGAAAAAGATTGCTGAAAAGTGGAAGTTATCTTTATTGAAAGGACCTAAGCAAAGTATAAAATGGATAACATAACTAAGAATTACTTAATGCAAGAATGCAAGGATGTTTAATTTGTTTGCCATTAGAAAATGCATGAATGTAACTTATACAGTAATAGGTTAAAGGAAAATAAGCAATTTGAATATCTCAATAGATGCTAAAAAAAACATTCAAAAATGTTCAATAGAAATTGTTTTTAGAAAATAAGGAAGAATTAGAAAACCAGAAATAGGTTATTTGATTACCTGATACACATACAAAAATTGAATATGTTCCCCCTAAAGATTACTAATTAAATGATTGCAATGTGTAGCAGAGTTTAGCAAAGTTGCTGGATACACGGTCCAAGAGCAAAAGTTGACTGCAAATCTATACACCAAAACTGAAAATGAGAAAATACAATCTGAAATAACAGATGTTTTTTTACATAGTGATAAAATATAAGGTGTTTAATATTACATTTAACAAAATACATGTATCTCCAAGAATTAAGTTTATTTATTTATTTTTTTATTATTATTATTATTTTTTTTATTGGTGTTCAATTTACTAACATACAGAATAACACCCAGTGCCCGTCACCCATTCACTCCCACCCCCCGCCCTTCTCCCCTTCCACCACCCCTAGTTCGTTTCCCAGAGTTAGCAGTCTTTACGTTCTGTCTCCCTTTCTGATATTTCCCACACATTTCTTCTCCCTTCCCTTATTTTCCCTTTCACTATTATTTATATTCCCCAAATGAATGAGAACATATAATGTTTGTCCTTCTCCGACTGACTTACTTCACTCAGCATAATACCCTCCAGTTCCATCCACGTTGAAGCAAATGGTGGGTATTTGTCATTTCTAATAGCTGAGGAATATTCCATTGTATACATAAACCACATCTTCTTTATCCATTCATCTTTCGTTGGACACCGAGGCTCCTTCCACAGTTTGGCTATCGTGGCCATTGCTGCTAGAAACATCGGGTGCAGGTGTCCTGGCGTTTCATTGCATTTGTATCTTTGGGGTAAATCCCCAACAGTGCAATTGCTGGGTCGTAGGGCAGGTATATTTTTAACTCTTTGAGGAACCTCCACACAGTTTTCCAGAGTGGCTGCACCAGTTCACATTCCCACCAACAGTGTAAGAGGGTTCCCTTTTCTCCGCATCCTCTCCAACATTTGTTGTTTCCTGCCTTGTTAATTTTCCCCATTCTCACTGGTGTGAGGTGGTATCTCATTGTAGTTTTGATTTGTATTTCCCTGATGGCAAGTGATGCAGAGCATTTTCTCATATGCATGTTGGCCATGTCTATGTCTTCCTCTGTGAGATTTCTGTTCATGTCTTTTGCCCATTTCATGATTGGATTGTTTGTTTCTTTGGTGTTGAGTTTAATAAGTTCTTTATAGATCTTGGAAACTAGCCCTTTATCTGATATGTCATTTGCAAATATCTTCTCCCATTCTGTAGGTTGTCTTTGAGTTTTGTTGACTGTATCCTTTGCTGTGCAAAAGCTTCTTATCTTGATGAAGTCCCAATAGTTCATTTTTGCTTTTGTTTCTTTTGCCTTCATGGATGTATCTTGCAAGAAGTTACTATGGCCGAGTTCAAAAAGGGTGTTGCCTGTGTTCTTCTCTAGGATTTTGATGGAATCTTGTCTCACATTTAGATCTTTCATCCATTTTGAGTTTATCTTTGTGTATGGTGAAAGAGAGTGGTCTAGTTTCATTCTTCTGCATGTGGATGCCAAATTTTCCCAGCACCATTTATTGAAGAGACTGTCTTTCTTCCAATGGATAGTCTTTCCTCCTTTATCGAATATTAGTTGCCCATAAAGTTCAGGGTCCACTTCTGGATTCTCTATTCTGTTCCACTGATCTATGTGTCTGTTTTTGTGCCAGTACCACACTGTCTTGATGACCACAGCTTTGTAGTACAACCTGAAATCTGGCATTGTGATGCCCCCAGATATGGTTTTCTTTTTTAAAATTCCCCTGGCTATTCGGGGTCTTTTCTGATTCCACACAAATCTTAAAATAATTTGTTCTAACTCTCTGAAGAAAGTCCATGGTATTTTGATAGGGATTGCATTAAACGTGTATATTGCCCTGGGTAACATTGACATTTTCACAATATTAATTCTGCCAATCCATGAGCATGGGATATTTTTCCATCTCTTTGTGTCTTCCTCAATTTCTTTCAGAAGTGTTCTATAGTTTTGAGGGTATAGATCCTTTACATCTTTGGTGAGGTTTATTCCTAGGTATCTTATGCTTTTGGGTGCAATTGTAAATGGGATTGACTCCTTAATTTCTCTTTCTTCAGTCTCATTGTTAGTGTATAGAAATGCCACTGACTTCTGGGCATTGATTTTGTATCCTGCCACGCTACCGAATTGCTGTATGAGTTCTAGCAATCTTGGGGTGGAGACTTTTGGGTTTTCTATGTAGAGTATCATGTCATCGGCGAAGAGGGAGAGTTTGACTTCTTCTTTGCCAATTTGAATGCCTTTAATGTCTTTTTGTTGTCTGATTGCTGAGGCTAGGACTTCCAGTACTATGTTGAATAGCAGTGGTGAGAGTGGACATCCCTGTCTTGTTCCTGATCTTAGGGGAAAGGCTCCCAGTGCTTCCCCATTGAGAATGATATTTGCTGTGGGCTTTTCATAGATGGCTTTTAAGATGTCGAGGAATGTTCCCTCTATCCCTACACTCTGAAGAGTTTTGATCAGGAATGGATGCTGTATTTTGTCAAATGCTTTCTCTGCATCCAATGAGAGGATCATATGGTTCTTGGTTTTTCTCTTGCTGATATGATGAATCACATTGATTGTTTTATGGGTGTTGAACCAGCCTTGTGTCCCAGGGATAAATCCTACTTGGTCATGGTGAATAATTTTCTTAATGTACTGTTGGATCCTATTGGCCAGTATCTTGTTGAGAATTTTTGCATCCATGTTCATCAGGGATATTGGTCTCTAATTCTCCTTTTTGGCGGGGTCTTTGTCTGGCTTTGGAATTAAGGTGATGCTGGCTTCATAGAACGAATTTGGAAGTACTCCATCTCTTTCTATCTTTCCAAACAGCTTTAGGAGAATACGTATGATTTCTTCTTTAAACGTTTGATAAAATTCTCCTGGGGGGATCCCTGGGTGGCGCAGCGGTTTGGCGCCTGCCTTTGGTCCAGGGCGCGATCCTGGAGACCCGGGATCGAATCCCACGTCGGGCTCCCGGTGCATGGAGCCTGCTTCTCCCTCTGCCTGTGTCTCTGCCTCTCTCTCTCTCTCTGTGTGACTGTCATAAATAAATAAAAAAAATATTAAAAAAAAAAATATTCTCCTGGGAAGCCATCTGGCCCTGGACTCTTGTGTCTTGGGAGGTTTTTGATGACTGCTTCAATTTCCTCCCTGGTTATTGGCCTGTTCAGGTTTTCTATTTCTTCCTGTTCCAGTTTTGGTAGTTTGTGGCTTTCCAGGGATGCGTCCATTTCTTCTAGATTGCCTAATTTATTGGCGTATAGCTGTTCATAATATGTTTTTAAAATCGTTTGTATTTCCTTGGTGTTGGTAGTGATCTCTCCTTTCTCATTCATGATTTTATTAATTTGAGTCTTCTCTCTCTTCTTTTTAATAAGGCTGGCTAATGGTTTATCTATCTTATTAATTCTTTCAAAGAACCAACTCCTGGTTCTGTTGATCTGTTCCACAGTTCTTCTGGTCTCGATTTCGTTGAGTTCTGCTCGAATCTTTATTAACTCCCTTCTTTTCTTGGGTGTAGGATCTATTTGCTGTTTTTTCTCTAGCTCCTTTATGTGTAAGGTTAGCTTTTGTACTTGAGTTCTTTCCAGTTTTTGAATGGATGCTTGTATTGCGATGTATTTCCCCTTTAGGACTGCTTTTGCTGCATCCCAAAGATTTTGAACGGTTGTATCTTCATTCTCATTAGTTTCCATGAATCTTTTTAATTCTTCCTTAATTTCCTGGTTGACCCTTTTATCTTTTAGCAGGATGGTCCTTAACCTCCATGTGTTTGAGGTCCTTCCAAACTTCTTGTTGTGATTTAGTTCTAATTTCAAGGCATTATGGTCCGAGAATATGCAGGGGACAATCCCAATCTTTTGGTATCGGTTCAGACCCGATTTGTGACCCAATATGTGGTCTATTCTGGAGAAAGTTCCATGTGCGCTTGAGAAGAATGTGTATTCAGTTGAGTTTGGATGTAAAGTTCTGTAGATATCTGTGAAATCCATCTGGTCCAGTGTATCATTTAAAGCTCTCGTTTCTTTGGAGATGTTTTGCTTAGAAGACCTATCGAGTATAGAAAGAGCTAGATTGAAGTCACCAAGTATAAGTGTATTATTATCTAAGTATTTCTTCACTTTGGTTAATAATTGATTTATATATTTGGCAGCTCCCACATTCGGAGCATATATATTGAGGATTGTTAAGTCCTCTTGTTGAATAGATCCTTTAAGTATGATATAGTGTCCCTCTTCATCTCTCACTACAGTCTTTGGGGTAAATTTTAGTTTATCTGATATAAGGATGGCTACCCCTGCTTTCTTTTGAGGACCATTCGAATGGTAAATGGTTCTCCAACCTTTTATTTTCAGGCTGTAGGTGTCCTTCTGTCTAAAATGAGTCTCTTGTAGACAGCAAATAGATGGGTCCTGCTTTTTTATCCAGTCTGAAACCCTGCGCCTTTTGATGGGGTCATTAAGCCCGTTCACATTCAGAGTTACTATTGAGAGATATGAGTTTAGTGTCATCATGATATCTATTCAGTCCTTGTTTTTGTGGACTGTTCCACTGAACTTCTTCTTAAAGGGGAATTTTAAGAGTCCCCCTTAAAATTTCTTGCAGAGCTGGTTTGGAGGTCACATATTCTTTTAGTTGCTGCCTGTCTTGGAAGCTCTTTATCTCTCCTTCCATTTTGAATGAGAGCCTTGCTGGATAAAGTATTCTTGGTTGCATGTTCTTCTCATTTAGGACCCTGAATATATCCTGCCAGCCCTTTCTGGCCTGCCAGGTCTCTGTGGAGAGGTCTGCTGTTACCCTAATACTCCTCCCCATAAAAGTCAGGGATTTCTTGTCTCTTGCTGCTTTAAGGATCTTCTCTTTATCTTTGGAATTTGCAAGCTTCACAATTAAATGTCGAGGTGTTGAACGGTTTTTATTGATTTTAGGGGGGGATCTCTCTATTTCCTGATCTGAATGCCTGTTTCCCTTCTCAGATTAGGAAAGTTTTCAGCTAGAATTTGTTCAAATACATATTCTGGCCCTCTGTCCCTTTCGGCGCCCTCGGGAACCCCAATTAAACGTAGGTTTTTCTTCCTCAGGCTGTCGTTTATTTCCCTTAATCTATCTTCATGGTCTTTTAATTGTTTGTCTCTTTTTTCCTCAGTTTCCCTCTTTGCTATCAACTTGTCTTCTAGGTCACTCACTCGTTCTTCCACCTCGTTCACCCTCGTCGTTAGGACTTCTAGTTTGGATTGCATCTCATTCAATTGATTTTTAATTTCTGCCTGATTAGCTCTAAATTCTGCAGTCATGAAGTCTCTTGAGTCCTTTATACTTTTTTCTAGAGCCACCAGTAGCTGTATAATAGTGCTTCTGAATTGGCTTTCTGACATTGAATTGTAATCCAGATTTTGTAACTCTGTGGGAGAGAGGACTGTTTCTGATTCTTTCTTTTGAGGTGAGGTTTTCCTTCTAGTCATTTTGCTCAGTGCAGAGTGGCCAAAAGCAAGTTGTATTGGGAAAAAGAGAAAAAGAGAGGAGAGAAAGAAGGAAAGAAAAGAGAAAGAGAAAAAAAAGGGAAGAAAAAAAAACGAAAAAAAAAAGAAGAAAAAGAGAAAGAAAAAGAAAGGAGAAAAAAGGGGGGCGGGGGAAGGAAACAAATCAAAAAGCAAAACAAAACAAAAACAAAAACAAAAACAAACAAACAAAAAAAGAACCACCGGGGAGTATCTTCTGATTCTGTGTACTTTAAGTCCCTTGGCTTCTCCTGGAAGTTGTCAGTCTAGCTGGTGTTCTGGGGGAGGGGCCTGTTGTGCTGATTTTCAGGTGTTAGCAGTTGGGGGAGCTGCTGTGCCCCTGCCTGGTGCAGGGCTCGGTGGGGGTTGTTTACCCCGTGAGGCCGCAGGAGGAACAGCCCCAGTGGCGGGGCAGCTCTGGAAACCTGGATTCAGCTCCGGCAGGAACTCCGTCTGCAGGGCCTGGAGGCTCCGGGCGGGGCCGCTGATCTGCTCAGCTGGGGCAGGAGCGTCCTCGCTGTCCTGGGCCCTCCCGGCCTCTGCCTGTCCCGGGGGAGGCGGGATCCTGGGCTGTGTCCCGGCGCCCTGTGCTCCGGAGCCTGCGCTGGTGGATTCGCGCTCCCGCCCCGCAGCCCCCTCCGTGGAGCCGCCCCCGAGCCCCCCCCCCCCCCCCAGCTGCTCCGGGTCCCGCCGGGTCCCCCGTGCGCGCTGCAGCCCTTAGGGAGCTCGGCGCACTCTCCCGGGGCGCAGGTGTCTGTTACTGTCCCGGGGAGCCCGAGGGCATCCTCGCCCTCACGGGTCCTGCTCCACCTCCCCACGAGCCCCTTTCCCCCGGGAAGGTCGGTGCAGCTCCTGCTCCTCCGGGACGGGGCTCTCCTGTCCTGGGGACACTCGCCCCGGCCTCAGCCCGGCTCCTCGCGGGGCCCCTCCCCCTCGGAGGCCTTTGTTCCTTTATTTCTTTTTCCCCGTCTTCCTACCTTGATAGAAGCGCGAACTCCTCTCACTGTAGCATTCCAGCTGGTGTCTCTTTAAATCTCAGGCCGAATTCATAGATTTTCAGGATAATTTGAAGGTTTTCTAGGTAGTTTGGTGGAGACAGGTGATTTGGGGACCCTACTCTTCCGCCATCTTGCTCCTCCCCCCCAAGAATTAAGTTTAAAATTTACTATGTTCTTGAATAGAAAGTCTTAGAATTATAAACATGCTTGCTTGTTTTCCCTA
This sequence comes from Canis aureus, assembly GCF_053574225.1. Classification (NCBI taxonomy): domain Eukaryota; kingdom Metazoa; phylum Chordata; class Mammalia; order Carnivora; family Canidae; genus Canis; species Canis aureus. Next base: position 54,815,625 of record NC_135622.1, on the reverse strand, counting down.
AATTAATCTATAGATTTGATGCCATTCTAATAAAAATTATAAAGTTATGAAAATTACCGAAAAATATAAAAATATTGACATGGGAAAATGATACGCTCATGGAAGGAAAATGGAATTTCGTAATACTAAAATATAAAAATATATGCCTACCTATTTTTGCAGTAAATTTTTCTAATGGAATTTAGGAATTTAATCCCAGGTCCAAAACAATGGGTACATAACCAAAAGCAGTAACTTTTTTTTCTTGGCCCTCTCATCCCATTTATTTAAAAAGTGGTTAGAAAAGTAGAAAGCAGGAAACAAAAAAAGGTAACTTTGAATAAGAACAAAGGAAGGTTATATTCCATAGGTATCTGTCCTTTACCTGTCCTGTGCAATTTCTTCCTTTCTTTGCTAATAGCTTGGTTGAGGACATTACACCGGCGACATATTGTCAAATTCACCTCTGGTGTATAGTTATGATTGTTAGGTCATATGCCATACCACAGAGCCCAGATCCAAAATGCTTTTGACAGGTTTGAACAAGAGGTTATATTTCCTTGAAATGTAACATGGAAAATGAAAAATTATACATCTGAGTCTAAAAATTCTATGCAAAATTGTATAATACAGCGGTTTAATGGCTTTCCCAGTGTCTCCCACTCTGCAGGTTGGAAGCTGACTTAAAGGTCATTTTCGATGCCATTTCTCATCATTCTGCACACAGTTCTCTCGCTATACTTAGATCCCCAGGAGACAAGACACAGTGAAAAGTTCCAGTCAGTTACACACATCTTATTTCTGATTTTTAGCACTTTTTCTTCCTAGGTAACTGAGACATGTAGCCTAGATAAAAAATACGCAAGCCTTCATCATACTGTCTTCTGAAAAATACCTCAGAATCATCCCCAAGCCCGCTTCCTGCCTGCACTACACACAGCTTCCATCTCTAGGAGTTAGTGAAGGCCAAGCCCAAGAGAGAAAGAGGAAGAGTGGGGGGAGAAAAAGTGGAAGTCAGAAAAAACAAACCTTAGATAGACTCAGAGTTTCCTTGGACTACAACCAAATAAAGCTCTCATTTTACCTTCCTCCTGTCCCCTCCCCCACCAAATCTCTTAACTCTTGGCATTTTTATTTCCTTCCGGAAGTCTGATTCTTGAATTTTGCTAGACAACAAATCACTTGCCAGCTTCCAGGAGCTAGCTAAAACATTCATCTTGCTCTTCAAGGAAATTGATATTCAGGAGGCGTTTTAACTAGGCCAGATTGCTAGTAGCATTCATTTTTAGAATAATATTTAATAGTCATTTCCGGACAGTGCTTTTCCGGTACCCACAATTGGGAAGGTCAGCTCTGGAGGTGTCCTTGAAGCAGAGGATTTTTTTGGGTTGTAACAGTACAAAATATTGCTATATTTTATAATTCAGTGATTTCCAAGCATGTCTGTTGCTACAAATTGAAGATTCCATTGCCTTGTCCAGGATGCAGGCATTTAGACTCCTGGCTGGGTGATGCTTCACGTGGTTTATTAAATGCTGCTTTAGAAAGTAGATAAACACAAGGGGGATATCATATTAAGCAAAGTATAATTCATTCCCACCTTACCATAAGTCTATTCAATTAAACTGCTTTAGTCTTAGATGATACCGTTTAAAATTTCAATGAATAACCAGCTCAAGCATTGGAAAGAATTTAAGCATCGGGAAGGAAGTCTTTGCCTTCTCTTCTAGACCCCTCAACCAAACTCAGAGAGAAAACAGGCTAGCCCACAATACATACCAGATACATCCGGTCCCTGTTACTTATCTTCTGGTAACAAATTGGTGACAAAAGCTCAGAGATATTGCTTTAATAATTGTAATTCTGCGTGTGTGTGCATGCACAAACTTCAAACTTTCATCATGTAGGTCAGACTGTTATTTTTAAACCGGCTCACTTGAGGTTTCTTGTATGCAAAATAGTCAAAAGGATTTAACAACTCATTTCTATGAATTTTTAAGCTCTAATTATACACGCCTAGATACTAACTATTATGAGAGTGGCATGTCTGGAAGCCATTACTTAAATTCTGAATAGAAATGACTTCACTGGTTATTACTTAATGTTAAACCCTAGGCTTTTAAGAGGCAAGCAGGGCTGGATTTGAATCCTGCTTTCAACTTGTCAAGGTCTCCCATCTTGGGAATTTAACTTAATGTCTGTGTGCCTTTATTCATTCACCTATTAATTTCAAAAATAGTTATAGTTCACCAGCACCCTGGTGAGGATTAGGTAAAATTACATACCTAAAGTTCAAAGCACAATGTCTGACACATAATATGCTCTTAGGATGTCTGAATTCCATTCAAGAAAGACTTGCTACAGGAAAAAAAAGCACTTGGAAAATACTATTTCTGTAACTGGTAAACCTGTGCTAGCAAACAGTGTTTTCTGTAACTCCGTATCTATTACAAATTAATCCTAGTATTGGATGAGAGGTAGTTAGTTGTCTTCTCTTTTCAGATAAGAGAAACTTGCAAATCAATTTGTTATTGTTCCTGGTGTGGCTGTATTGGTGGTGGTTGTTTTTCATTTTTGTTCCTGGACAGCCAGCAAGCCTTATGCTAAATTGTAACCAATGTCTATACCCCAATTTTTCCCATCTCATTTGTCTTAAGACATTCTTTGTTCTTCTCTCTTCATGGTCTTTAAATATTCATTTTTGTAAATTCTTACTCACTTTAATTATAACATGAGAAGTGGTATGATTTGTAACTACCAAAATAAATTTACTTATTCATAGAGGGTGGATTTCTTGATGGGAAAGAGGGGAAGAATCCAGCCACCCTCTGTTACATTAGTCGCTGACTACATTAGAGGCTGTAGCTGGGTAATACTGGAAAGAAATGGGCCATTGCACTGTAAGGTCTGAATGAGACTGCATGTGCTGCTTGACATCATGGGGCCCCCAAGGTCTAGCCCAGAATCTTCCTGCTTGCTCCAGTGCCCCACCCCACAGAAAAGGCTCCCCACATTGTAGACTGGACCAGCTGCACCCAATTCAGGTCTCAATGTAAGAAGTTCTACCTCCCTGCCAATTTGAGAAGTCAGTCAAAAAATCAACCACATCCTCCTGCAGGAGGCAGGCATTACCTTGGTCTCTTGTCAGAGCACTGCAAAGCGTGCCTCACACAGCTCTGAGTGCAGCCTTCTGTGGCCCTGCATGGTGTGTGGTGTCCTCTTTCCTAAGGTCAGGAGAACATGTGACTAAGAAACCACTCTCAGTTTCCTCTGTCCCATGTCAGGCTCCTTGTATTTGTCTGTCCGTACTCTGTTGGACAGAAATCCCTTCTTTATCGATGGGGGCAGAATGGTCATGAAGGCTGATGCATTGGATCAAGGGTAGAAAATGAACCAAGGAAGAAAAACACTCTGTTAGCATCCTTAATGGAGCATTTTACACTCTCTTTCAAACCGATTGTTGGTTTTGGTGAGGTGAATTTTGGGTCATCTTTATTATTTCCTCTATGGATTTAGAAGTTGTGCTTTGAATTTTTATTACTTTAGTGACTGTTCTTAAGTTTGAACACACAAAAGGTCACATTATGACCTAGATCTTATTCCCATCTTCTGGGAAAAATTAAAAAGATATATTATCATTTTATACAGCTTATGTAAAGAAGTATGATATCTATCTTGTTCATATATTGTTTCACATGCCCAATAGAAATTATCAATGATAAAGAAGTTCTACATAACAAATATGTAATTTTATTACATTAAGTTCTTATTTTCTCGTAAGTTCATTAGTCCCACCTCTGCTTCTCTATCCTCATCCTGAGTGGAGTAGGAGCTTCGTTGTCTGACACCTGCACAGTCACTGAACTCTGAGCCACGTCTCTCTGTTTAACTGTCCCAGAGCTGCTTGTCTGATGATTCAGCACCCATTCAGCAAGGAGAGTCTCTCTCATGTTTCTTGACCTGTGACATATTTTTTTTTTTTTTTGTATTTTTACCATTCTTATAATAGCTTGATCTTTTATCACCACTTCATTGTTTTATCATCGCAATTTACTATTACGGTTTATCTAGAGGTGTTTTTGTTCTTGTTCGTTTCTGGGGCTGGAAAACCGATCCAGTAGAAATTAATACAGCCATCGTAAGAAGGAATCAACACTAGATTTCAGAAATTTTGTGACAACTCATAGTGAAATACTTAGCGTTCTTCCTAAACAAGGATCCAATCATTCACTTAATTGTATGCAGTTATTGCCTCTTATGTGCCAAGTTCTGTTCTAAGTGGTAGGGAAAATACAGAGAAGCTCCTACAGATGATTAATACTCAGTCCATACTCCAACTACCCCATGATCTGTTTGAGAAATACATTAGCGTGTCATTATATTACCCAGACTGGACACTGCTTGTGTGTTTTTAGGAAGTGAGATTATGTCTACCTGGGTGGTAGAAAGTTGGAAGTTAATCTTTGGATTGTGTCTTGAAATGTTAATAAGATTTAGTAAAGTGGAGGAGAATGAAAAGGAATGCCAAAGTGAAGGAGGCACTAAGCAAAGGCAAAGGGCATGTCAATGCATTCTCACATTCACCAACTGATGGATTGGTTGCCTGATCCAATAAACACCAATTGAGAACTTCCTTTGGGCTCAAAACTGGGCAGAGTAGTTTTGGGAAAGACAAACTTTGCCTCCAGGAAGGCTACATATCATGGGGGAGAGGATAAGCCAACCACTCAAGGTTCAGCCAGCTACATGTAAGGATATGGGTGAGCATAGAGATGCTAGGTGTTTATGTGATGGCAAGGCACCTCCTGGAGTGTCACTCATTTATTTAGACAACTACTTTTTCCTTATAACTAAAAGAAAGGAAGAGCTCAGAAGAGTCTAAGTAATTCAAGTCTTTCTAAACACTAGCTTCCTAAGACCTCTCTTTATTTTACCTCCTACCTCTTGCCCATATTAAAAGTGCATTTCATTTGTCTTAAATTCATTTTGTTCCCCCCATTTCTCTGAAGTGCTTTCCATCATTCCACTTCACAGTCCTCTATGCACTCATTTGCTACCGGTGTTAGATTCACCCTGAGTCCTGAGTGACAGATTCTGGAAAGAACCCAATTAGAACCCAGCTAATGAGCCCTCTATGGGCTGCTCTAATAGCCAAATGACTGTTTATTTTCATCTTTTGAACTAAGAAAGAGATAGTAAGTCAAGGAAGAGCTTAGAATAAAGAAGCACTAATTGAATCAGAAAAACACCTGTGCTCCTCAACCTATATTTATTTATGTACTTTAATCCAATGTTTAAAAGGTGCAAAGTGTTTTCAACATGCTAATTATGTGCTATAAGAAAACAGACTCTCGATAAAAACTAAGAATTTAACAGCAGCAAGGAAAAAAAAAATCAGAGAACAAAGGAATTTTATAGCCTCTTACCCCGGAGTACTTTTTATATGAAGATACCAAATGAAATACTCTTTTAAAATAGCATTTATATGATTTTATAGTAAAAATAAGCTATATTCATAGGGTGTCATTTGCAAATATTTACATATTTGAATGAAAAATATTACCTAGTAATTGAAAAACCCTGACTTGTCATTGAAAAGTCATAAAGAGTGTCTACTCTGTGCCTTTTTTTCTTCTATGGTTCCTGAGAAACAGCTGTTAGAAGCTCCATTTGATGCTGGAATAGCCGGCTGCAAAGACAGGCCACTGGGACTCCAAGGTGACAATCGTTTTATTTTAATTGTTTCAAATGTGCAATGACTGCAGGAATCTCTTAACAACGTGAATATTTAATAACCCATGATTACTGTGTACCCCTCTGCCTTTTCTCCTCATCAGAAACATAGACACCACCTGTCTCCTTCTCAAAGCAATCACCTATTATTGCATAGAAATAATCTGCTTTTGGTAATGTGAACGCTCAAATTGAATAAGAGTTGCTTCCTGCACACAAGACCACAGAACCTTTTAAGTTGACCAAGGTGAGAAGGTGAAGCAAAAAAAAAAAAAAAAAAAAAAACAAAAAAAACTCAAATTTGGTACTTTGAAATACACTTCTTTAGAATCTTTCTTTCTTCCCACCATAGCAATACCATCTCCCTCTCCACAGTTGTGTACCTACTAAACCGGTAAATGGTGAGCCTGCAAATATTTTATTTTTCAGTGTGTTTTTTAAAGATTTTATTTATTTATTCATGAAAGACACAGAGAGAGAGAGAGAGAGAGAGAGAGAGAATGAGAGAGAGAGGCAGAGACACAGGCAGAGGGAGAAGCAGGCCCCATGCATGGAGGCTAACCTGGGACTGGATCCCAGGTCTCCAGGGTCTCTAGGATCACCCCTTGGGCTGAAGGCAGCACAAAACCGCCAAGCCACCCAGGCTGCCCATATTTTCTTGCTTCTATTAGCTCAATAGAATTTCTCACACCTAACTAACTGTGGCCATATGGGATTTAGAAAGATTTATAGCATGATATTCATCTCTATCTCTCCAAACCCTGTCTACATATTTCTCCTTCCAAAAATTTCCTTTCTATGCATTGTGGATGCCATTTTTCAAGTCTGCCACAGGCGTGCTGGCTGACTTTGGTATGTCTTTCTAACTTCTTATGCATATCCCAGTCATACCATAACCGGTGTTGCCATCTGTAGAGTGGACATGTGGTTTATTACTCTAAAAACATACAGACAGAAGAGGACTTATGTATAGGATAGTTTTGCTAGATGGAAAGAATATGTTATTTAAAGACAAGCATTTGGGATTCATATGGAGATCCTGAAACTTAAAGGGTGTTCATTGAGAATAGTAACAAAATGGCAGATCCTAGGTAAAGTCCTGAGGCATACAAAATGCCTAAGGCAGACACTAATGCAATATTTCATGAAAAATATTAAAGTATGTGGACCTATTACAATTAGGGACTGTCCCCACTTTACTCACCATAGCATTCTTCAAAAAAGAGCAGACCCAAATAGAAATGCCGCTTAACATAAGAAATAACCTAACAAGTTACAGCATCAAACTCTTGCATGAAAAAAATGGAGAGCATGGACAGAGTAAAGGACACAAATACCAGGCAGCTACTGTGTATTAGAAGGGAGTTAAATGGTAGAAGAAAAGTTCATGCAAAGTGTTTTGTATGACCTCAAAGATACCAAGGAGAAGGTCATTTATCTGAGGAAAGAAAATCAAATAAATAGAGTAAGAGAAAAAATAGGCAATTCTTGGTGGCAAAGTTCAAGAAACTCAAGGGAAAAATAAAATAAATACAGAGATGAAAGCCACATTAGACGCAATAAATTAAAAATAAACCCAATTCCCATCAATTAAGGAGAGAGGTACAGATTGAAGAAAACCATTAAAGCAAGGTATAATAAAGGTAAGAGGCAGAATGTTACAGTGCCTAATGTCACATGGACATTAAGAATCAGACTGTCTGGATCAAACCACTTACCTGCTATTTATCAGCCAAGCATCCTGGGCCCAGTGACTTACCCTTCTGGTATCTTAAGATATTCATCTATAAAGTAGGAATAATGATTAAAATACCTCCTCCATAAAATTTAACACAGTGCCTGACACGTAGTCAGAATCTCAATAATATTAATAATTATACAAAAATAGGAATAAGATAAAAGAGATCTATGGTATACATAAGAACAATAACAAATACAACTAAAAAAACAACAACAGCTCTTCTCAAATTAAGATGTTTGACCTGAGAGATGAAAGAGTACACCTTATTCTAGGAAATTTTGATGCAAAATTCTTAGCTCCATAGTTTATCCAAAGGAAGTTACTGAATTCCCAGAAATTAAAAAAAAAAAAAAAATCTAAGCACCAGTCAGAAGGGTCTGCATAAAGTGAAAAACAACAAAACAAAACAGAAACAGAGTGATAAATTGACATATTATTTTTCTATGCTAAATTTCAATGGCAGAAGACAGTAAAACTTCACTTCAGAAGTCTGGCAGACAGAAAATAACAATGACCCCAGAAATCAGGATCATGGAGAATGTCCTTCAAATGTAAAGACAACACCCAGAAAGAAGAAATATTTTTGAAGATCATCCATGTCTGGTGTCTTTTGCACTGGATTTGTCCACCACATTACAAAGTTTTTTTTTTCAATCTTTGTATATTTTAATCAATTTAAATAAATTCTATAATAAAAGAAAAATATATTTCCATCTAGAGAAGATGATTTTGGGACTTGAACTCCAGAATGCAGTTGCTTGTGCAACTGTTCCTGGTTGATAAAGCAAATATCTGGCTAAGCCTGATTTCTCATCTGTCCTGGGCAGTGGTGCAGATCTGCCAAATCTGGAGTTGAAATATTTATGTAAACAGCTTACTCAGCAAGTGGTAGAGATTATTCAGTTTAATCATTTCTGCTCAAATAGTGGGTAATAAAGTGGAAGAACCCAAATTATTTATTTTCCAAAGAAGTCATGTAAAGATAAAATATGCCATACAAATAAGTGGGAAATCTTGTGTTCCACACACTATGGTCAACTTTATCAGAAGTTTTACCTTATAGATGATATATCACTATTCTCCTTTAAGGCTTTTCCCTCCTACAGAGTTCCACTCTTCAAAATCCAGCATCCTGAATTTCTCTTTCTTTCATACCAAATACAAGGAATATTCTAGCCATTTATCTTTACATGGAATAAAAATATGAAAAGAAATGATAAATCCAAGTTTTGATTATGTAGGTACAGTTTTCAGAAGAGAAGAACCAGAGTGAGAGTCCAAATCTTCAGGCATAAAGGCTCCTTAGTGGTTCCTCTAGTACCTCTAAAATAGAATTAATAGCCTGCCAGAGAAGGTGACTTCAAGCTTGTATTCTTTCATCCTTGCTGCTCAATTTTCTGACTTTATCCATTACATTTCCAAATTAAATTGTCACTCTAATCCTAGACTCGATCAGTCTCAACATGCGGCAGAAAATATTGAAAAAGCATCTTCCTCTCTTGCCCTAAGTAGATAGTAATAGAAAGAGTAATAAGACCTACAAATGTTATGTGATCTTGGCACCCATTGGTGAAAATGGATTTTGCTACTCAGGCCCGGCCTCTGTAGCTGTGGTTGATCAGCCCTGGGTGCAAAATCTCACCCCCAGAATAGATGCCTTTCCCAAAGTCACATACCAAAAATGCCAGAACATCATGCTTCACTTGCTAGTCTCCAGGTATGTTTGTAGGAAAGTACAGAGAGAGAATCATCTGGCCTTAAGATATGAACCCAGAAAAAAGGAGAGAAGAAAAAAAGGAAGGAAGGAAGGAAGGAAGGAAGGAAGGAAGGAAGGAAGGAAGGAAGGAAGGAAGGAAGGGGGAGGGAGAGACAGAGAGGGAGGGAGAGAAGAAAAGAAGGAAAGAAAGAGAGAGAGAAAGAAAAGTTCAATGTTCTCTCAAGTCAATTGTCAAAAGTAGAATGATATTTTCTATTGTTGCTCCAAAACATCATTTAGAGAGAAAACTCATCCAGCCCCAGCTCTGTGAATAATACCATATCAACTCTCTCTGATAATGCCCACATCTGTTAGCTCGTTAGAGACAAAGTTGACTGTTACTTGGAATCAGCGTTGGGCAAATGTTTGGATGAGACAAGCAATCCTCCTGGATTGGTTGCTAATTTATCTTTGCCAATCTTTACTAGTTTTAGCTCAGCAAACAAGGATACAGTATCTGAACTGGCGGCCAGGAAATTCCCAGGAAAGTTTGGGTGTCCCAGCTGCCCTTCTGAAGATTTGGCGAGTTGGAGATGACTGGCAATAAGCCTGCCTGCCAGAGCCCAGCTGTGCTGGGCACAGAGAGAGACTGCAGATGAGATGAGTCAGGCAGGGAGAGCCGAGGCTCCAGGACCTCACTGCTGGAGGTCAGAAGGAGGAGGGACATGAAACCCAGGCAGCTCCTGTGTGGTGTGAGTGGCCAAAATTGGACTGAAGCCGCCTGTGTGCACATGCTTCACAAAAAGAGGAAATCTATGGGTTTAACGAAGAATTCAGATGCCTTTATTTCTATATCCAAAGGAGAGGAGAAGATAAGGCCGATTGGTGGCAAAACTGAGAAGCTTGTCTCTGCTTCCTCAACTTCCATTTCTATTTTTCTCTTTCCCTACTGCATGGTTCTCACTGTCCTTCTGGCTGGTTTCAGAAAAGATAATTTTGTTGGGATTATGAAGAATAATCTAGATAACTCAGCTTGATGATTCCTTAGTCCACAAATTTAGGATCCTGAAATAATATGAAGAAACTTTTTAAACAAGGAGGTCAAGTTGAAAAAAAAAAAAATAAAGCACAACAAACAGTATCCCAAAAGTACACATGTACCTGAGCTTGCAGATAAGAGTAAGGTATCAAATTAAATAGAAATAACGTTGGAGTGAGACAGACATGTGTTCTCCATTCTATATTTGTGCAGTGAACTTGACCTTTGTCAGCACTTGTTTCTTCACCTATAAAATGGTAATGATAAACATACTTGCAGGGTTGTTGTAAGTTTTAGGTTAAACATAAATTAAAAGGCATGACATCTACGCTCATTTAAAATTTATTCTGTTTTTCTGCTGCAATAATTTTAACTCAGTGTTGCTGTGTTGTTTTAGCACCAATGTGAATGAAAAAATGAGACTCTTGTCCCTTTCTAAAGAGACTTCAGTGTCAGTGAGGAGGGGAATTATAAAGAAGATAAAGCATGACCTTTATCATATCAGGTAGTTTACCCACTTATACACTGGGAGTAGTCCCCCCAAAAAATCTTCCATCTATCATCTAAGATCAACTATCTATCTAACATCTATTATCTATCAGCTGTATATCTATCATCATTTATATCCATCCATCCATCCATCCATCCATCCATCCATCCATCCAAACCAATATCAATAATACCAGCATTATGCCTAGAAAGCCCACTCATTTAAAAACTGAGATCAGCATTTCGAATAGTCATGGGACATTTGAAGTCATTTTGAAAAATTTATCAATCACTCTCAGACACTAAAATATATGGACATGGTCCCTTCCCATCCTCCCTCTCTCCCTTCCCTCCTTCTCTCCCTCTTTCTTACTTTTTTCTTTAATTTGAGAGAGAGAAAAAAAAAAAACCCTAAGAAAAGCTCAATAAATAATAACAGAGTTCAAGAAAAGGTTTTGTTTTGTTTTGTTTTGTTTTGTTTTCAAGAAAAGTTTTATGCCAACTTTTGAGCTCACAGATCTACAACCATTTAGGGTCTTCCATTTCTGCAATGCTGACATAAATAAATGCATGAGAGACAAGAAGTGATCTATCCACTCTTGGGGTCTCTCCTGGATGATTTATAAAAGTGTTTATCCATCAGGACTCACTTCACAGAATAAGTTTCATGGTTCCATAAGGTCAGAGCAAAGAGTGGAGTCTAGGGCTCTGTTGTGCTCCATAGTAGATCCTGGATTCCTATAGCCCAAGGGGGTGCCGTGTAAGCAAGGTCAAACTGCCAGGAGCTTTATTAAGTGTTGCCCACAGAATATGACAAATCGAGGTGTAGAGGCCGAGAAAAATTAAGGCCATGCCACCTAAAGTTTAGCATTAGCACAAGTACAGCCATCTTAGGCCCCTGTGAATAAGAGCTGAACTTTATGGGAAAAAACTGCAGAATGTCCTCAATGTCCTTGGCAGGGAATCCCATATCAGAAAGACAACAGAGCTCAGAATTGCCCTGGGCAGAGAATCCCATATCAGAAAGACAACAGAGCCCAGGCCCCTGGTAGAAAGTCCCATATTAGAATGAGAACAGAGCTCAATGCCCTTAAGCCCCATATCAGAATGTAAACAGAACTTGAGAAATTCCTCCACCCCTTCTGAAAATCCCCTAGACCAGCCTATAAAAAACCCCAGCTGTAACCCACTTCCGGGTCCAAGTCCCTGCTCCGCTTTGTCCGGTATACTTGGACCCAAGCTCCAGCTTGCTAATAAACCCTCATGCGCTTGCATCGGTGTCAGCTCCTTGGTGGTTTCTCGGATTCGCAATCTTGGGCACAACACAAGGCACACACCCTACCTCTTCATCTTTTCCAGAGTAGGGAACTGTGCTGCTGATGGTCAGGCTCAGAGAAGACAGAACTACATGACTGTTGATGGTGGCTCTACCAGTTGTTTCTAGAAAAACTACTGTACATGGGATGGGGGCAATCTTCTCCTCATATCTACTACTGTAGACCCAAATAAGGAAAACATATATGGGGGACCTTTGGCAATGTTTTCTTCCTTCCTTTCTTCCTTCCTCCCTGAAAATCATAGAAAGGCACCCTTTGTATGGGGAAAAAGCAGGGAGTGTTGGAGGAAGTGCTCACACACACACACACACACACACACACAACTCTGGCCAAATAGTTGTGAGAAGCCCCATAAAATCTCACAAATGGCTATAAGGGGCCTCATAAAATTTCAATCTTTTAACTGGGAAGAACCTATTGATAATTTACCAATGTAGCATGTGTCTGAAATATTTAAAAAAGAGAGAGGGAGAAGGAAAGGGAGAGGGAGAGAGAGAGAGAGACTGTGGATGTATATGGCACAGTGAAATAGTCTTAAAAATTGACCCAATAGTAATTTCAATTATATACCTGTCTATGAGTTCTGTGTGTCTCTAAGAGCCAGCTTTCATGGATCCTGATTAGTGGTAAGAATTAAATGAAAACATGTTAAATGAATATGATGAAGTATCACTGCAATGTTGACATCCTGAAAATACTCACTTTAATTATTTTAATTATTCTATAGACTGTGGTCCATGTAAGCCTCCTAACAACCCATCAGGCTAATGGTTACCAGGTGTCCACAGGAGGCAAGGCCCCACCTGCAGCTCCGCTTCCTACTACATACACATTCTTTGTAAAACTCACTTTTACTTTATATATTTGGCAGTGGAAATAAATTGATTTGTGGATAATATATTCTTAGAAACTATCTTCCTTTGACATTAATAATGGAGTGGAATTTTAATTGCATGAGATTTTCAACTGTCCTGAATTCAAACTCTCTCATAAGTCTTCAGAATAAGAGTATAGAATCTTAACAGTGTTATAAGGCTGAAAGTCAGGTGACCTCTTTTTCTAGTTTAAACACTGCCTTGGGATGTGTCTGGATACTTTTTTTGAAACTAACTTTATCTATTCTTACAGCAGATAAAGCTAGCTTGGATAAAACACCTAATCGAATTCTGTTAGTGGAACTAAGAGTTCAAGTTTCTTATCTGTCAATCACAACAGATTTGAGATTGATTGTTGACTAAAATAGATCCAATCTGTATTCTAATGAGGGTAATAAGTGAACAATAATGCCAAGAATAACATGTAAAGCCATCAACTGAATAGATCCCCAAATCATGTTTCAGCTGTCAGAGGAAAGAATGTTGTGCTGGGCACCGAGAAACTAGAGTATTAACCGCATTCACCCCTGTCATATTGTGTGACTCTTGCCCAGCAATCTCTATTCCCGGAGTCTTGGTTCTGTTTCCCACTACAATATTCCACATTAGCTCAGAGGCATTTCTGAGTCCAACCTCCACATGCTCCTATGCTAGACCCAGAGCAGACACTTTATGGAGTGCACCAATATGAATAGTCTGGAGACGAGACACCGATTCAGAAACCCTGGATCCTCGGGGCACCTGGGTGGTTCAGTCTGTTGAGTGTCTAACTCTTGATTTCAGCTCAGGTCATGATCTCATGGTCATGAGATCCAACCCTGTATCAGACCCCATGCTGGGTGTGGTGCCTGTTTGGGATTTTCTTTCTGCCCCTCTCTCTGCCTCTCAAAAAACAAAAACAAAAACAAAAAACAAAAAACCCTAATTCCTCAAAAGCATTCAACTAACTTAGATAAACTATGACTTCTCTAAGTTTACCATAGTTTCAAACTGGATAACCCAGTCTGGAATATATATATATATAAATGTAAATATAAAATTTACATTTAAAATGTAAAATATATATATATAAAATTTACATTTAAAATATATCATTCATAACACACATTTGAAAGAAAAATATTCAAAGGACTCTAAGCAGACAACAAGTAAATCAGAAATCAAGGTAAAAAAGGAGGAGGAAAGAAAAAAAAATTAATGAGCAGTAAATACAGTAAACTACATGTATGTGTGTGTTTGTGTATATACATGTGTGTGTATATATGTGTGTGTTTGTATAGATGTGTGTGCATTTATATATGTATATGTTTGTATATTTGTGTGTTTTTTATACATATGTATGTGTGTGTGTTTGTGTATATATGTGTGTGTATTTGTATATATATAAATATACTATTGATCCTTGAACAACACTGATTTGAATTTTCAGGGTCCCATTATACATGGATTTTTTTCATTAAATACAACAGGGTATTATATTTTCCTTATGATTTTCTTAATAATATTTCCTTTTCTCTGGCTTGCTTTATTGTAAGAATACAGTATGTAATGCAGATAACATACAATATATGTATTAATCAACTATTTATTTATTTTTTTAATTTTTATTTATTTATGATAGTCACACAGAGAGAGAGAAAGGCAGAGACACAGGCAGAGGGAGAAAGCAGGCTCCATGCACCAGGAGCCCGACGTGGGATTCAATCCCGGGTCTCCAGGATCGTGCCCTGGGCCAAAGGCAGGCGCCAAACCGCTGCGCCACCCAGGGATCCCTAATCAACTATTTATATTATTGGTGGGCTTCTGGTCAACTGGAGCCTACTAGTAGTTAAGCTTTGGGGAGACAAAGATTATATGCAGATTTTTGACTACATGGTGGTCAGTGTTTCTAACTCCTGTGTTGCATAAGGGACAACTGTACACATGTATATATATATACATATATATATACATATATATATGTGTAAAGTACTAACAGATGCTTTTATATACCACATATTTATTATGATATAATTGACAAATAAATTGTGAGATGTTTTAAGTTCTTCAAGGAAAGGTATTTTGTTCACTGATATATCTGCATTGCTTAGTACCTTATCTGACACATAACAGATACTCAATGAATATTATTAAATAGAAGCATAAAACACATTGTAGAGAAATTCTGTTAGTGGCATGATTTATCTCAGCAAAACCGAGAAGTATGTGTGATATTAAAACATTTCAAAAATCTAGTTTGGAGTAGGAGCATTACTGGCCTTAATTTTTCATACCTCCCTTCATCTACGCCCTCAACATGGCCTCATCTTGTGCAGAATGTACTTTTCTTAAAGATAAAAGGGACAATTCATCAGTAAGACACATCAGTTACAAACAAGTGTGTGCCTAATAACAGACCCCAAAAATATATGAAGCAAAGCTGATAATTGTAAAGGGTAGAATAAACAATCCGCAATCAGAAGAGATTTTAACACCACTCTCTAAGCAATTTTTTAAACAACAAACAATAAAAAAATCACTTGGCTAACACTATCAATCTCCTTGATCTAACAGATAGATGTAGAAGATTATATTCAACAACAGCAAAATGCACATGCTTTTCAATTGCTTGCAGTATGTTTGTCAAGACAGACCATTTACTGGGCCATGAAAAATGTCAATACATTTTAAAAAGATCGAAATATAGAGGATATATATTCTCTGACCCCAGTGAAACTAAATTATAATTTGGTTGAAATAAACTATCTAGGCCAACTCCAAATACTTTTAAATCAAACACACTATAAATAAGTCACAAATCAAAAAAAATAACTAATTAAAATATTTATAACTGAATAACAAAAAAGCAATAAAACACTATGTAAAAATGTCTATGGGATGTGGCTAAAATAGTGCATAGAAAGAAACATAGCTTTGTCTCCTTTCATTAGAAGATAAGTCTAAAACCAGTGGACTGTTTTCATATTTCATAGGGAAAGTGAAAAAAGAAGAGAGAAGATCCAAGGTAAATGAAGCTAAGATAAGTAAAAGAAAGGACATAACAAGATAAGACAGGAATCAAAAACAGAAAAAAACAACAATTCAAAATTTAAAAAGCCCAAAGTCTGGTTCATTGAAATGATCAGCTAAACTGACAAACTCCTAACTAATATGATTAACAAGAAAAAAGGTAAGGGGAGGGCAGAGAAGGAGGATGGAAATGCAGGGAAGGAGGGGAAAGAGCACAAATCATCAACATCAAGAATTAAAGGGAGTTTATTGATAAATACAGATCCTCAAGGTTTTAAAGGTATGTTGGGTAAGAAAGATCATGAACAACTTTAATCCAACAAATAAGCCAAAGTAAAATTGATCAAAACTGATACAAGACTAAATAAAACCTATTTAGTCTTATAGCTACTAAAGACATGGAATTCAGAATCAGAATCTTCACCACAAAGAATTCCCTAAGCCCATATAATCTCACTGATAGATTCTATCTAGTAGTCAAAGAGTAATTAACAATAATCTTAAGCAAATGTGCTAGCTAAATAATAAAATAAAATAAAATAATAAAATAAAATAATAAAATAAAATAAAATAAAATAAAATAAAATAAAATAAAATAATAAAATTAGTGAGGGCAACAGTGTAAGTCTAATACCAAACCTTGGCAAAGACATACCAAAAATAACCTTACAGATGAACATTCCTCAGACACATGTTCCAAAAATTCTTAAAATATTTGAAAACTACACTCAAAAATATATTGAGTGAATTTATACTCAATAAGAGGAAATTTAGAGGAAGAGAAAGCAGTTCATTAGTCATGTGTTGCTACATAACAGAGAGTCCAACATAACAATTATTACTGTGTTTCTAATTTCTGAGGGCTGACCAAAATCTGCAGTAGTTCTTGCTTGGGATCTCTCATATGGTTGCAGTCAGAGATGTTGGCTGGAGGCTGGAGTCATCTGAAGGCTCTCCAGAACCTTACATCCAAAATGGTTGTTATTGGATGCTCGCTGTCAGCTGGGGCTGTTAAACTGGAGCACCTGCACATAGCCTCTCCATCTGGATTGTGCTTCTCACAGTAACAAAACTGACTTTCAAGTGGGAAATTCTAAGAACAAATGTTCCATGATGCAGTATGCAGAACCTGCCAGCCAGTTAACGGCTATGGCTAAAACTGGCAAAGTGTCTTTCCAGTTGCATTCTATTAGAATACAGTACTTGGAATTCCAAGGGAAGTTTTGGGCCTCACCCAGATTCAAAGGTTGAGGAAACAGAACCCTCTTCTTGAGGGCAGGGTATGGCAAAGTAATATTTTTAAGTCAGCATGGGGAATGGGATACATTCTTCTATCTGTCTTCAGAAAATAAAATCTGTCACAGTTGGCCTGTGGCCACAAAATTCCTATTCTTCTTATGTGCAAAATGTACTTGCCCCCAAGAACTCAAAGTTTCATCCCATTATGGTATCAGCTCAAAGCTGATCTCTTCATTTAAACAAAGACCACATACCGATGAGATTCCCAAGAGGTGTGATCCTCCAAGAGCTTCCTCTTGATATGAAGAACCTGTGAACTGAGGAGACACATCACATTCCCCCACCCCATACATCCAGTATAAAATGGTGAGAAAAGGATAACATAAATGCAATAGATACTCTTGTTCCAAAGGGAGAAAATAGGAGGTACACAGTATTCACTGGCTTATAGCAAATCTGAAATCTAGATGGGCACATGTTACCACTTTCTCAAAAGCTCTGTTTCTTTATGGTTCATTGCTCTACCCTCTGCTCTCTGAAGCATCCCTTTTTTCAATTACAAATGAGATGAAATTTTTCTATTTTCCTAGGAAATGAGCTAAAATACATATCAGATTGTCAAATAGTTTTTATACAAAACAGAGATCTTATTGGGAAATACAGCAATTTGGCAGTGTGGCAGGATACAAAATCAATGCCCAGAAATCAGTGGCATTTCTACACACTAATGATGAGACTGAAGAAGTAGAAATTAAGGAGTCAATTCCATTTACAATTGCACCCAAAAGCATACAATACCTAGGAATAAACCTAACCAAAGAGGTAAAGGATCTATACCCTAATACTACAGAACAATTCTGAAAGCAATTGAGGAAGACACAAAGAGATGGAAGAATATTCCATGCTCATGGGTTGGAAAAATTAATATTGTGAAAATGTCAATGCTACGCAGGGCAATTTACACATTTAATGCAATCCCTATCAAAATATCATGGACTTTCTTCAGAGAGTTGGAACAAATCATCTTAAGATTTGTGTGGAATCAGGAAAGACCCCAAATAGCCAAGGGAATATTAAAAAAGATAACCATAGCTTGGGGCATCTCAATGCCAGATTTCAGGTTGTACTACAAAGCTGTGGTCATCAAGACAGTGTGGCACTGGCACAAAAACAGACACATAGATCAATGGAACAGAATAGAGAATCCAGAAGTGGACCCTCAAATTTATGGTCAACTAATATTCGACAAAGCAGGAAAGACTATCCACTGGAAAAAAGACAGTCTCTTCAATAAATGGTGCTGGGAAAATTGGACATCCACATGCAGAAGAATGAAACTGGACCATTCTCTTACACCATACACAAATATACACTCAAAATGGATGAAAGATCTAAATGTGAGATAAGATTCCATCAAAATCCTAGAGGAGAACACAGGCAACACCCTTTTTGAACTTGGCCACAGCAACTTCTTGCAAGATACATCCATGAAGGCAAGAGAAACAAAAGCAAAAATGAATTATTGGGACTTCATCAAGATAAAAAGCCTCTGCACAGCAAAAGAAACCATCAACAAAACTCAAAGACAACCTACAGAATGGGAGAAGATATTTGCAAATGACCTATCAGATAAAGGGCTAGTATCCAAGATCTATAAAGAACTTGTTAAACTCAACAGCAAAGAAACAAACAATCCAATCATGAAATGGGCAAAAGACATGAACAGAAATTTCACAGAGGAAGACATAGACTTGGCCAACAAACATATGAGAAAATGCTCCACATCACTGGCCATCAGGGAAATACAAATCAAGGCCATAATGAGATACCACCTCACACCAGTGAGAATGGTGACAATTAACAAGACAGGGCAGCCCAGGTGGCTCAGGGGTTTAGCACCCCCTTCGGCCCAGGGCCTGATCCTGGAGACCTGGGATGGAGTCCCATGTTAGGCTCCCTGCATGGAGCCTGCTTCTCCCTCTGCCTGTGTCTCTGCCTCTCTCTCTGTCTCTCTCACGAATAAATAAATAAAATCTTTGAAAAAAAAGAAAATTAACAAGACAGGAAACAACAAATGTTGGAGAGGATGTGAAGAAAGGGGAACCCTCTTGTACTGTTGGTGGGAATGTAAACTAGTGCAGCCAATCTGGAAAACTGTGTGGAGATTCCTCAGAGTTAAAAATAGACCTGCCCTATGACCCAGCAAGTGCACTGCTGGAGATTTACCCCAAAGATACAGATTCAGTGAAACACCAGGACACCTGCACCCCAATGTTTATAGTAGCAATGTCCACAATAGCCAAGCTGTGGAAGGAGCCTCAGTGTCCATAGAAAGATGAATAGATAAAAAAGATGTGGTCTATGTATACAGTGGAATATTACTCAGCCATTAGAAATGACAAATACCCACCATTTGCTTCAATGTGGATGGAACTGGAGGGTATTATGCTGAGTGAAGTAAGTCAATCAGAGAAGGACAAACATTATATGGTCTCATTCATTTGGGGAATATAAAAATCAGTGAAAAGGAATAAAGGGAAAGGAGAGAAAATGAGTGAAAATATCAGTGAGGGTTACAAAACATGAGAGACACCTAATTCTGGGAAATGAACAAGAGGTAGTGGAAATGGAGGTGGGCGGGAGTTTGGGGTGACTGGGTGATGGGCACTGAGGGGAGCACTTGGCGGGATGAGTGCTGGGTGTTATGCTATATGTTGGCAAATTGAACTCCAATAAAAAAAAAAGAAAGGATCATTACAAATGTAATTAATTAATATGAGATCACGTATCAGTATGGGGTGTCCCTAATCCAATCTGATACAGGCTTTATAAAAAGGGGAGATTTTGAGATAGGCATATACATAGGAGAAAACCATGTGAACATGAAGAAAGGGATCTGGGTAATGTATCTATGAGACAAGGAATGCCAAAGATTTCTAGTAAATTGCCATAAACTCGGAGAGAGGCATGTTAGATTTTCCCTGATAGCCCCAGAAGCAACCAAACTTCTCTCTACCTCAACCTTGGACTTGTAACCTCCAGAACTGTGAGACAATAAATTTCTTTTCTTTTCTTTCTTTTTTTTTTCAAATGGAGTTTTATTTTATTTTATTTTTAATTTTTAATTTTATTTATTTTTTTATTGGGGTTCAATTTGCTGTATCCCAAAGATTTTGAACGGTAGTATTCTCATTAGTTTCCATGAATCTTTTTAATTATTCTCTAATTTCCTGGTTGGCCCTTTCATCTTTTAGCAGGATGGTCCTTAACCTACTCGTGTTTGAAACTCTTCCAAACTTCTTGTGATTTAGTTCTAGTTTCAAAGCATTATGGTCTAAAAATATGCAGGGGACGATCCCAATCTTTCGGTATCAGTTAAGACCTGATTTGTGATCCAGTATGTGGTCTATTCTGGAGAAAGTTCCATGTGCACTTGAGAAGAATGTGTATTCAGTTGCGTTTGGATGTAAAGTTCTGTAAATATCTGTGAAATCCATCTGGTCCAGTGTATCATTTAAAGCTCTTGTTTCTTTTGAGATATTGTGCTTAGGAGATCTGTTGATTGTAGAAAGCACTGTGTTCAAGTCACCAAGTGTAAGTGTATTATTTTATCTAAGTATGTCTTAACTTTGGTTATTAATTGATTGATATACTTGGCAGCTCCCACATTAGGGGTATAAATATTCATGATTGTTAGGTCCTCTTGTTGGATAGATCCTTTAAGTATGATATAGTGTGCCTCTTCATCTCTTACTACAGTCTTTGGGATAAACTTTAATTTATCTGATATGAGGATGGCTACCCCTGCTTTCTTTTGAGGACCATATGAACGGTAAATAGTTCTCCAACCATTTATTTTCAGGCTGTAGGTGTCCTTACATCTCAAATGAGTCTCTTGTAGACAGCAAATAGATGGGTCCTGCTTTTTTATCCAGTCTGAAACCCCACGCTTTTTGATGGGGTCATTAAGCACATTTACATTCAGAGTTACTATTGAAAGATATGAATTTAGTGTCATCATGATACCTATTCAGTCCCTGTTTTTGTGGATTGTTCCCTTGGACTTCCTCTTTCTTTTACAGAGTCCCCCTTAATATTTCTTGCATAGCTGGTTTGGTGGTCACATATTCTGTCAGTTTCTGCCTATCTTGGAAGCTCTTTATCTCTCCTTCTATTCTGAATGAGAGCCTTGCTGGATAAAGTATTCTTGGCTGCATGTTCTTCTCCTTTAGGACCCTGAATATATCCTGCCAGCCCTTTCTGGCCTGCCAGGTCTCTGTGGAGAGGTCTGTTGTTAACCTAATACTTCTCCCCATAAAGGTTAGCGATCCCTTGACTCTTGCTGCTGTAAGGATCTTCTCTTTATCTTTGGAATTGGCAAGTTTCACTATTTAATGTCAAGGTGTTGAACAATTTTTATTGATTTTTAGGGAGGATCTCTCTGTCTCCTGGATCTGAGTGTCTGTTTCCTTTCCCAAGTTAGGGAAGTTCTCAGCTTTGATTTGTTCAAATACACTTTCTGGTCCTCTGTCCCCTTCGGTACCCTCAGGAATCCTAATTAAATGTAGATTTTTCCTTCTGAGGTTGTCATTTATTTCCCTTAACCTATCCTCATGATCTTTTAATTGTTTATCTCTTTTTTCCTCAGCTTCCTTCCTTGCCATCAACTTGTCTTCTATGTCACTCACTCGTTCTTCTACCTTGTTCACCCTCATCGTTAGGACCTCCAGTTTGGATTGCATCTCATTTAATTGATTTTTAACTTCAGCCTGATTAGATCTAAATTCTGCAGTCATGAAGTCTCTTGAATCCTTTATGCTTTTTTCTAGAGCCACGAGTAACTTTATAATTGTGCTTCTGAATTGGTTTTCTGACATGGAATTGTAATCCATATTTTGTAATTCTGTGGGAGAGAGGACTGTTTCTGATTCTTTCTTTTGTGGTGACTTTTTCCTTCTAGTCATTTTGCTCAGTGCAGAGAGGCTAAAAACAAGTTGTACTGGAAAAGGAAGAAAAAGAGAGAAAAAAGAATAAAAAAGAAGAAAAAATGGGGGGAACAAACAGAAAACAAAAAAACAAGGGGGCATATCCTCTGATTCTATATACTGTAAACCCCTTGACTTCCCCTGGAACTTTCCAGCGCTGCTTGGTCAATAACTTGCTTTTCCCCTGTCCTTCCAGCTGGTCTTCTGGGGGAGGGGCCTGCTGTGCTGATTCTCAGGTGTGTGCACCTGGGAGAGCTGCCTAGCCCCCTGCCAGGTTCAGGTTTCAGTGGGAGCTGTTTATCCTGTGAGGCTCCTGCTCAGTCCGAGGCACAAGGTGACACCAGGAGGAACAACAACAGTGGCGGCGGCCAGCTCTCCAGCCCTGGAGTCAGCTCCCACAGGACCTACCGCAGCTCCCAGTCCGCAGGGGCCTGGATGATCCGGGGCGGGGGCGCCGATCTGCCCAGCTCGGGGCATCTTTGCTGCCCTGTGTCCTCCCGGCCTCTGTCTGTCCCCAGAGGGAGTGCAGGATCCTGGGCTGTGACCACGGCACCCTGGGATCCAGGGCCTGCCCCGCGGGGATGGGGCTCCCAGGTGTGCAGCCCCGTCCACACAGAGCTGCTGCCTCAGCCAATGCTTGGGCTCCTTGCGGGGCCCCTCCCCCTTGGATGCTTTTTTATTTCTTTATTTTTTTTTTTCCGTCTTCCTACCTTGATAGAAGCGTGAACTCTTGTTACTGTAGCATTCCAGGCTGTTCTCTCTTTAAATCTCAGGCCGAATTCGTAGGTTTTCAGGATGATTTGAAAGTTATCTAGGTAAGTTGGTGGGGACAGGTGACCTGGGGACCCTACTCTTCTGCCAGCTTGCCCTGCCTCTGAGCCAATAAATTTCTACTCTTTAAGCTACTGTTTATACCATATCCTTATAGCAAACCTACCCAACAAATATTTCTTGCATAGTGCTTTAGTAATCATTTTAGAAATACAAATATTCAAGAAGCTCAGGGAAGAGAGAGAGAGAGAGGCAAACCAAGAAACAGAGTTAATTATAGAGAACAAATGCATGTTATCAGAGGGGAGATGGTGGAGGATGGGTTAAGTAGGTGATGGGGATGAAGGAGTATACTTGTTGTGATGAGGATCAGTTGTCCTGTGGAAGTGTTGACTCACCATATTGTACATATGAACCTAATAGTACACTGTGTTAACTAACTGGAATTTAAATAAAAACCTAAGAAAAGCGGCTCAGGTAAAACAGAGAAGATCTGAGACACCTACCTGACTTCATGGGTCCTTTCTTTTCCTGTCAGATACTCAGTGTCTGTCCCAGAATACTAGATGAAACTAGATGAGACCTCACAGGGAAGTTTTATGGGTTATTATCTCACACAGCAAGGAGCATTTCAGTTATGAGGCATCTCCATTTTACAGTGCAAGCAGATGCAGCTTATGTGACAATATTCCAAAAGTCATGCCTCTTTGAGTTTGAATTTATTTACTATAAGTAATCCTTACCTCAAGACATTCTATAGATAGAGACTCTTTCTCTTAAAATAAATATTATTGGTCAATTTGCCAGAAGTTCCAATGGATTGTGAGGCTAGACTGGATCATCTGCCTTCATGCCCTTAGAAGTGCCCCTTCTAATTAAAAAAAAAATGAGTCTGTGTGTGAGGCCCTTGGCTTTGGCTTTTTCCTCACAGGAAACGGCCCTTGTTTGCACAGTTGAGTTACTTTCTCATTGAGCTTCCTGTCATTAGAAGTTGGGGTCCCTGGGACTTCTCATTTTAAGTTGTTCTCTGTCATTTTCATTGCAAATGAAATGTGGTGCTCAAGCCACTACAATTCTCTTCAGTTGATTGATTTGCCTGCATCTTAATGGTGTCAGCTTGATTAGACAGAGGAACACACACACAAACAGACCTCTGAGATAAACCCCTTCATATCTTGGCCGGAGAGGAATAGTATTTTAAGACAATGCACTGGAGATACTTTCTTGTCTACTTCAGTCTACAAACATGCCTTTAAGATTCTTAGAAGTCCTATTACTGAGGTGAGATGTTTCAAGAGGCATTCCCTGAAGCATCTTAGAGGCTACAGCAGGCATGTAATCTCAATGAAGTGTATTCTAGAAACATCTTGAGATTACGTGCTACTGGTAGTATTCTATTTTTAATAATTGTTCTGAGGCCATTTCCTACCATGAGAGTCTTTTTCCAGAGATAGAAGGGAGGAGAAACAATACTATGTTTGAACACATCTAGTCCTGACTCCTTTGTCATTTACTAATTAGGTTGTAAAATGAACAGGTTCTCCTTTAATTCACTTATCTATTCTTACATAGGAACACATAAATTGCCAACTGGCTCTTTCAGCATTATGCCTGGAAATCTCCTTAGCCATATTTGTAATATCATTTGCTAATTTGGATAGTTTTCCAGAATATTGCATTAGCTTTTACAGGTGTCACACCTTTCCCCAGTTTGTAGTCACAGTTTGCTCAGTGTCCTCCAGTTTTCACTAATGGAATTTTCCCAAGATCCTTCTGCCCACCCTTCAGTCCCAAATCCAATGCCAAATATTTTGTCATTTACACAGCAGAACTCTACTTTCAGGAATCAGTTCCTAATTCAGGTACTTATTCCTGCTTAAAAGCCACCCATAAGATTAGAATAAACCAATTACTTTATTAAGCTCAGAAATTTTTAGGAATTCAAGAGTGACATGTCAGTGACTTCTCATTTCAGCTACACATTTTCTAGAACTTTAGCTGTGGTCACTCCTATGGCAGGAAAACAATCTAGCCATGTTTTAAAAATAATAAATTCATATATCTTTTACCCCAAACCTCCTGGAAATCTGTCTTGTCCAGTTTGTTTATGAAAAAAGTTTCATACAAAGGCAGTCTTTATAAAACTGTTTCAGAAAGCAAATAACTGAAAAAAATTAATGTTGGTTGAATAAACTAAGATCCACACATTAGAATATTATGCAGGTATTAAATACCATAGAGTGGAGCTGTGCCAGTTGTTTTGGAGACATTTTCATGAGATAATATTGACAGAAAAAATA
Source organism: Canis aureus (assembly GCF_053574225.1). Lineage (NCBI taxonomy): Eukaryota > Metazoa > Chordata > Mammalia > Carnivora > Canidae > Canis > Canis aureus. Next base: position 54,790,432 of record NC_135622.1, on the reverse strand, counting down.
ATATTCAGAGAAATATATTGAATGCCATTTAATTTTTCCACAGTATACTACAAAGAAATGTTATATATATGAAAATTTTATATATATGAAAATTTGCATCTTGTATGAATATGTAACAGAAGATTGATGCCTGGTTGTTTACATGGGTAAGAAGTGAGGGCTGATATTCCAAACGTGGTGGGGAAGACTAGAGATGAGGAAACACACACAAAAAGATAAAAGCAAAAATAATAATAATAATACCTTAAACACCCTAACCACATACAATGTATATATATTATAGAGTCACATATAAGACTGCATATATTTAAACACAATGAAATGAGAAGATAGTCTATATTTACAAATTTGCATGTCATTATTTGTTGTTTAGAAACAATAAATATTCAGTTGATATAATCAATATGAGCATATTGTTTCAGAATTTTGGTGCCAAATGATTGGTAGTCATAATTCCTCCAGCCAATTGAAGCCAGAGAAGGCAAACACTGTTGAGCTGCCCTTTGCAGAAGAAGCAGCTGAGTCTTGAAAAGAAATGATGTGCCTGAGACAGTGATAAGTGGCAGAGGTCAGATTCAAACCAGCCATTCTGCACTGAACAAAATGACTAGAAGGAAGAATTCACCACAAAAGAAAGAACTAGAAGTGATACTGTCTGCCACAAACCTGCTAGATATGGATTTAAGTACCATGTCAGAGACACAATTCAGAGATACAATTATAAAATTACTGGTGGCTTTGAAAAAAAGCATAAAGGACTCTAGAGATTCTCTTACTGCAGAATTGAGATCTAATCAGGCTGAAATTAAAAATACCTTAGCTGATATGCAGTCTAAATTGGATACTCTAACTCCTAGGATTAATAAGGTGGAAGAGAGAGTGAATGACATAGAAGACAAGTTGATGGAAAGGAAAGAAGCTAAGGAAAAAAAGAGAAAAACAATTAAGAACCCATGAGGGAAGGCTTTGGGAAATAAATGATAGCTTGAGAAGGATTAATATTCATCTTATTGGGATTCCAGAAGGAGGAAAGAGAGAGAGAGGACCACAAAATATATTTGAATAAATCATAGCTGAGAACTTCTCTTATCTGGGGAAGGAAACAGGCATTCATATCCAGAAGATAGAGAACCCTCCCCCCGCAAATCAACAAAAACCAATCGACACCTCAAAATATAATAGTGAAACTTGCAAATTTCAAAATTAAGAGAAAGTTCTAAAAGCAGCTCAAGACAAGAGATTCTTAACTTATATGGCGAGAAATATCAGATTAACAGCAGACCTCTCCACAGAGACCTGGCAGGCCAGAAAGGGCTGGCAGGATATATCCAGGGAACTAAATGAGAAAAATTTGCAGCCAAGAATATTTTACCCAGAAAGTTTGTCATTCAGAATAGAAGGAGAGATAAAGAGCTTCCAGGATAGACAGAAACTCAAAGAATATGTGACCACCAAACCAGCTGTGCAAGAAATATTAAGGGGGACTCTGTGAGCAGAGGAGGGAGCCCAAAGAAACAATCCACAGAAACAGGGACTGTATAGGTAATAAATACTATGACACTAAATTCATATCTTTCAATGGTTACTCTGAATGTAAATGGGCTGGAAAGCCCCAGTGGTGCAACGGTTTAGTGCTGCCTGCAGCCCAGGGTGTGATCCTGGCAACCCAGGGTCGAGTTCCACGTCGGGCTCCCTGCATGGAGCCTGCTTTTCCCTCTGCCTATGCCTCTGCCTCTCTCTCTCTCTCTCTCTCTCTCTCTCTCTCTGTGTCTCTCATGAATGAATGAATGAATGAATGAATCTTTAAAAAAATTAATGTAAATGGGCTAAATGACCCCATCAAAAGATGCAGGGTAGAGGACTGGATAAAAAAGCAAGACCCATCTATATGCTGTCTACAGGAGATTCATTTCAGACCTAAGGACATCTTCAGACTGAAAGTGAGTGGGTGGAGAACCATTTACCATTCAAATGGTCCTCAAAGGAAAGCTGGGGTAGCAATCCTCATATCAGATAAATTAGATTTTATACCAAAGACTGTAATAAGAGATGAAGAGGGACATTATATCCTACTTATTTAAAGGGTCTATCCAACAAGAAGCACTAACGATGATGAATATTTATGCCCCTAATGTGCGAGCAGCCAAGTATATCAATCAATTAATAACCAAAGTAAAGAGATACATGGATAATAATACATTGATAGTAGGAGACTTCAACATGTCACTATCAACAAAGACAGATATTCTAAGCAGAACATCACCAAAGAAGCAAGGGCCTTGAATGATACACTGGACCAAACTGATTTCACAGATAAATACAGAACATCGCATCCCAATGCAACTGAATACACATTCTTCTCAAGTGCACATGGACTTTTATCTATAATAGACCATATTCTGGGTCACAAGTCAGGTCTTAACTGATATCAAAAGATTGGGATTATTCCCTGCCTCTATTCAGACAACAATGCTTTGGAACTAGAACTCAAACACAGGAAGAAATTTGGAAGAAGCTCAAACACTTGGAGGTTAAAGAGAATCCTACTAAAAGATGAATGGGTCAACCAGGAAATTAGAGAAGAATTTAAGAGTTTCATGGAAACTAATGAAAATGAAAATACAACTGTACAAAATCTTTGGGATACAGCAAAATTGGTTCTAAGAGGGAAATACACATCCCAATACAAGCCTCCCTCAAAAAATTGGAAAAAATTCAAATAAACAAGCTAACCTTGTGCCTAAAGAAATAAGAAAGAATAGTAAATAAAGCCTAAACCAAGCAGAAGGAGATAATAAAGATTTGAGCAGAACTCAATGAAACAGAGACCAGAAGAACCATAGATCAGATCAACAAAACCAGGAGTTGGTTCTTTGAAAGAATTAATAAGAGATAAATCCCTAGCCAGTCTTATTAAAAAGAAAATAGAAAGGACTCAAATAAATAGGGACACCCGGGTGGCTCAGTGGTTGAACGTCTGACTTCAGCTCAGGGAGTGATCCTGGAGTCCGGGACCAGGTCCCGCATCAGGCTCCTTGCAGGGAGCCTGCTTCTCCCTCTGCCTATGTCTCTGCCTCTCTCTGTGTGTCTCTCATGAATAAATAAATAAAATATTTTAAAAAGACTCAAATTAATAAAATCACTAACGAAAGAGGGGAGATCACAACCAATACCAAGGAAATACAAACAATTTTAAAAACGTATTATGAGCAACTATATGCCAATAAATTAGGCAATCTGGAAGCAACAGATGCATTTATGGAAACCTACAAATTACAAAAACTGAAACAGGAAGAAATAGAAAACCTGAACAGGCCAATAACCAGGAGGAAATTGAAGCAGTCATCCAAAACCTCCCAAGACACAAAAGTCCAGGGACAGATGGCTTCCCAGTGGAATTCTATCAAATATGTAAAGAAGAAATAATACCTATTTTACTAAAGCTCTTTCAAAGGATAGAAATGAAAGGAATACCTCCAAACTTGTTTTATGAGGCCAGCATTACCTTGATCCCAAAACCAGACAAAGACCCCACCAAAAAGGAGAATTACAGACAAATATCCCTGATGAACACGGATGCAAAAATTCTCACCAAGATACTAGCCAATAGGATCCAACAATACATTAAGAAGATTATTCACCAAGACCAAGTGGGATTTATCCCCGGGATGCAAGGGTGGTTCAACATTTGTAAAATAATCAACATGATAGATCACATCAATAAGGAGAAGACAAGAACCATATGATCCTCTCAATAGATGCAGAGAAAGCATTTGACAAAATACAGCATCCATTTGTGATTAAAACTCTTCAGAGTGTAGGGATAGAGGGACTATTATTCAATATCATAAAAGCCATTTATGAAAAGCCCACAGCAAATATTATTTTCAATGGGGAAAAACTTGCAGCCTTTCCCTTAAGATCAGGAACACGACAGGGATGTTCACTCTCACCACCGCTATTCAACATAGTACTAGAAGTCCTAGACTCAGCAGTCAGACCACAAGAAGAAATAAAAGGCATTCAAACTGTCTCCCTCTTTGCAGATGACATGATATTGTATACAGAAAATTCGAAATACTCCACCCCAAGGTTGCTAGAACTCATACAGCAATTCAGCAATGTGGCAGGATACAAAATCAATGCCCAGAAATCAGTGGCATTTCTATAGACTAACAATGAGACTGCAGAAAAAAAAATTAAGGAATCAATCCTATCTACAACTGCACTCAAAACCATAGGATACCTAGGAATAAAACTAACCAAAGAGGTAAAGGATCTATACTCTAAAAAACTACAGAACACTTTCTGCGAGAAACTGAGGAAGACACAAAGAGATGGAAAAATATTCCATGCTCGTGGAATACTGGAAGAATAAATATTGTGCAAATGTCTGTACTACCCGGGACATCTGGGTGGCTCACCGGTTGAGTGTCTGCCTTTGTTCAGGACATGATCCTGGAGTTCCGGGACTAAGTCCCGCATCAGGTTCCCTGCATGGAGCCTGCTTTTCCCTCTGCCTATGTCTCTGCTCCTCTCTGTGTGTCTCTCATGAATAAATAAATAAAATCTTTAAAAAAAATAAAGGAAGAAAATGCCTATGCTACCCAAGGCAATTTACGCCTTCAATGCAATCCCTATCAAAATACCATGGACTTTCTTCACAGAATTGGAACAAATAATCTTAAGATTTATATAGACAGAAAAGACCCCAAATAGCCAGAAGAATGTTGAAAAAGAAAACCAAAGCTGAGGGCATCACAATGCCTGACTTCAATCTGTATTACAAAGCTGTGATCATCAAGACAGTATAGTACTGGCACATACATCACATAGATCAATGGAACAGAGAACCCAACAATAGACCCTCAACACTATGGTCAACTAATCTTCAACAAAGTAGGAAATGCTATCCACTGGAAAAAAGTCTCTTCAACAAATGGTATTGGGAAAATTGGACAGCCACGTGCAGAAGAATGAAACTGGACCATTCTCTTACACCATACACAAAGATAAACTCAAAATGGATGAAAGATCTAAATGTGAGACAAGAATCCATCAAAATCCTAGAGGAGAACACAGGCAACAACATTTTTGAACTTGGCCATAGGAACTTCTTGCAAGACAGATCTTTTTTTTTTTTTTTAAGATTTTATTTATTTATTCATGAGAGACACAGAGAGAGAGAGAGAGAGAGAGAGAGAGAGAGAGAGGCAGAAACACAGGCAAGGGAGAAGCAGGCTCCAGGCAGGGATCCTGACGTGGGACTCGACCCCAAGTCTCCAGGATCACACCTTGGGCTGAAGGAGGCACTAAACCACTGAGCCACCTGGGCTGCCTTTTTTTGTTTGTTTTGTTTTGTTTTTAATTGTTATTATTTTTTAAGACACATCTATGAAGGCAAGGGAAACAAAAGCAAAAATGAACTATTGGGATTTAATCAAGATAAAAAGCTTCTGCATGGCACAGGAAACAATCCACAAAACTCAAAGACAACCTACAGAATGGGAGAAGATATTCGCAAATGACATATCAGATAAAGGGCTAGTATCCAAGATCTATAAAGAACTTGTTAAACTCAACAGCAAAGAAACAAACAATCCAGTCATGAAATGGGCAGAAGACATGAACAGAAATTTCTCCAAAGACCTACATATGGCCAAAAAGCACGTGAAAAAAAAAAAAAATGCTCCACAACACTTGCCATCGGGGAAATACAAATCAAAGCCACAATGAGATATCACCTCACACCAGTGAGAATGGCGAAAATTAACAAGACAGGAAACAACAAATATTGCAGAGGATGTGGATGGAGATCTCTCCACTATTGGCGGGAATGCAAGCTTGTGCAACCACTCTGGAAAACAGTGTGGAGGTTCCTCCAGAAGATAAAAATAGAGCTACCCTATGACCTAGCAACGATATTACTGAGTATTTAGATACTGATGTAGTGAAATGCTGGGACACCTGCACCCCAATGTTTATAGCAGCAATGTCCACAATAGCCAAACTGTGGAAGGAACCTCGGTGTCCCTCAACAGATGAATAGATAAGGAATATTTGGTATATATAAATAATGAAATAGTACTCAGCCATCAGAAAACATGAATATCCACCATTTGCTTCAACGTGGATGGAACTGGAGGTATTATGCTGAGTGAAATAAGTTGATTGGAGGAAGACAATCATCATATGGTTTCATTCATATGTGGAATATAAGAAATAGTGAAAAGGACTAGAAGGGAAAGGAGGGAAGTTGAGTAAGGAAAAATTAGAGAGGAAGACAAACCATAGGAGACTCCTGACTCTGGGAAATAAAAAAGGGTTGTAGAAGGGGAGGTGGGTGGGAGGATTGGGTGACTGGGTGACAGGTATTAAGGAGGGTTCTTGATGAGATGAGCACTGGGCATTATACTATATGTTGGCAAATTGAATTTTTTTAATAAATTCATTTTTTATTGGTGTTCAATTTGCAAATTGAATTTAAATAAAGAATTAAAAAATGTATAATCGGTATGATCCTGTTCTAAGAAAATCTCTATGCACTTATATACGTATATACGCATATGTATATAATATGTGCTTATGGCTTTATACGTTTATATGAGCAAGGAGAAATATGTACAAGGCTTGTTGTAAGATGGAGATAGAATTGAGTTGGGGGCAGGATGAAATTTTGCATACCAATATGTTATTGTTTCACTTCCTTTGTGTACATATACCATAATGTAAGACAACCATGAAGGCATTTAAAAAGTGAAAAGATCAATTGCTACATATTGTATTCCACTTCCCACCACCATGATATCATCATTTTTAATATTTGACTTTGTGTCTTTCCAAACACACACACACACACACACACACACACAGGGGCATACTTATTTTAGCCCTTTGGTCCATAACATTTGTTACACTATTGCCAGGAAGAGCTCTGTTGTACCACACAGTCAATAAAATACAGTTCAGATGATGGTACAAAAGAGCTCTTTATTTTATCATCTAATGAGTTATCATCTCTTGAGAATGTAATTCAAACGAACATGCTGAGGTGTTTTCTTCTTATCTCCCTTCTGTCTACATCTTTACACTCTTCTCTTCCCTTAAAAGCATGGTAATTTCTAAACATCAGAAAAACAGGCATGGAGACTGGGTGAGTATTGGAGCATATTACTGGAGAACATTGCTTACAAAGTCACCCCTTGACTAACTTCTCTGCATGACGCTAGGATCTTGCATACACAAATTTTCCTTGAATGGGTCCTTATCATGACCTTGATAAACATTCACATGTTCCCTGAAAAAAAATGCTGTGAAAAGTTAAATGGAATCTTGGCTTTCAACTTCAGCTAGGATTAAAACACTATCCGGGAATATGTCCAGTCATTGTATTAATTCTCTATTGATGCAAAACACAACATTAGCACATACTTAGAACCTTAAAACAATTATCTCACCATTCCCATGGTTCAAAAGTCTGGGCATGGCTTAGCTGGGCCTGCTGCTCAAGTTCTCATGAAGCTGTAATCAAGGTGTTGGTTGGGGCTATTTTTTATCTCAGGCTTGTGTCCTCTTCCAAGGTCATGTGATGATTGGCAGAACTAATTTCCTTGCAGATATGGAAAAAAATAGATGTTTTCCTCAAGGCTAACAGGAGCAAGAGAATCTGTTATTTTAAGACTCAGAATCTTCGACTTTTTGTTATAAAGACACCTTTGATTATATCAGATCCACCTAGGATAATCTTCTTTTTCAAAAAAGTCAAAAATCAGCAGGTAAGGGAACGTAATTACATCTGCAGAAATCCTTTTATTTTTGCCATATAACACAGCCTAATTGTGGGGATGATGCCCACCACATTTGCTATATTCTGTTGTCTACAAAAAGTCACAGGTTCTGTGCACATCCCCTTGAGGGTGTGGCTTACTGAGTGTGAGTAGAATCTATTCTCCCATTGTCATCCTCATCTTCATAGAAGGTACTTCAGTGCTCCCAATGATCACAAAACTCCATTATTTCCTTTATTCTCAAGACATGAAATCGCCAAAGGATTTTCATGATGGCAAACACTCTGTCATCATCTAGAGCCCCTCCCCCCCATCCCTTTAACTGTTCTCTTATCTAATTTCCAAACAGGATTTAAACAGTATTTATCTCATAAAACTCCCAGTTGTTGACCTCCAACAGCTACTACAATGCAATCTCCCCTTCAGGGCCAGTTTTAAAAAATTATCCACATGGGTCCTTTCCACTTTCTCATCTCCCAGCATCTGTTTGACCGGCCTGTCAACCTTTTTCCTCCTTCTAGTTTCACTGCCCTGCCTCCTTGATGATAAATCCACTTCATAATTTATCTCTCTTGGTAATCCTTGATCCTCATAAACCATTAATGCTAAAATTCTGCTTATCTCAACTTCCTTCTCCTTCTTCTTTATTTATTGGTTTGCTTACTTCTAATTTTAGGGCTAAAATGAGATAAAATATGTAAACTTATAGAGTTTACTTACTTATAAAAGGTGTTTAATAACTATTAGCGTGGTCATTAATTTTATGTGTCAACTTGGTTGGGCTCAGATGCCTTGTGGGCAGATAGTCAAATATTATTCTGGATGTTTATCTCAGGGTATTTTTGGATGAGATTAACATTTAATAGACTTTGAATAAAGAATATTGTCCTAAAAATTTCCCTATAGCCTTCAGTTGAAAGACTGAACAGAAGACCAACTTTCCCCAGCAAGAGAATTCGCCAGCAGATGATTTTAAGACTTGAACTGTAGGTCAACATTTGGTTTTCCCCTGGGCACCTGGGTAGCTAAGTTGGTTGGGCACATAACTCTTAGTTTTGGCTCAGGTTATGATCTCAGGGTCATCAGATACAGTCCTGTGTTGGGCTCCACTATCAGTGCAGAGTCTGCTTGAGATTATCACCCCCTGCCTCTACGCTCACTCAAGTTTGCTTCTCTCTCTCAAAAAAACCAAATACACAACATTTTTTAAAAATTGCTTTTCCCTAATTCCCATCCTACTGGCTCACCCTACAGATTTTGAACTTGTCATTCCCCATAATCACATAAGCCGATTCCTTAAAATACATCTCTCCCCTCAACACACACACACACACACACACACACACACACACACACACATCCTATTGCTTCTGTTCTTCTGGAGAACTCCAAATACAATTATTTTTCATCTCCATTGAAAAAACTTGGAGATGATAAGCATTGTTTTGTTCTTCTGGCTTATCTGTCTTTTATTTTAGTTTTAGATTTACGGTAGAGATAGAAAATGGAAATGATTGGTCAAGGTTGTGAAATAATGTTTGATTTTTAAGAGATTAAAAAATATAATTAGCCCAAGTACTATTGTATTTCTGCTGTTTTAGAAATAATATTTTGTTTCTTGGTCAAATGTTTACTCTAATTTGATAAAAGTCAGTGAATTTTAGGGGGAAGATGCATTATAGCTTCCTTAATTGTAATGTAAGTTCTTAAGCAGTTGAAATTAATGATTTCTCATCTCTTTAGTATAAAATTCAAAATCTACTGGGGTCCATGATACCTATATAATTTGAAATCTTCTTAATATTTTTCATTTCACCTGCCAACACTTTACTTGGTCATTAATTGAAGTCACATAGACTTCTTTGATGTCTTAGGCCATTCTAAGTCAGTTCCTACCTTAAGTTTTTGTGCTGGCTTTATTCCTATCTAGAGCATTCTTCCCCCAATATCTGCAAGAGTTACTTTTTCACCTGCTTCAGGTCATAAATATCTTAATAAGCATCCCGATTCACATATGGTTTCCCTAGGAATCCTTTCTAAAATGACAACTCACTCTATTTCATTCTTCTCTGGTTCCATACTTAGCTTTCCTCAAGGCATCTATCACTGTATCATATTATACATCAAACTGTACATTTTATGAATTGCATCTCCTTTTCACCACTAGAAATACTCTTTATATGTTTTATTCACATTTGTATCCTTAGCACATTGAAAAATAAGTGTTGGTGTTTAATAAATATTTTATAATTTAATTCAATAATAATCTTCCTCTTACTACCACCCTATTACTCAGGGACCATCATGCCTCATGATTTTAAGTGATATTTCATTGTGCACTATTTTTAGGTATACATCTTATTTTTTTAAAACTGAATTTTCTATTTCTGGGACTATGCTGTACAATATGGTAGCCACTAATCACAGGTAGCTATTTAAATTTAAATTAACTAAAAAACATTTTAAATGCAGTTTCTCATGTGACTAGCGGTTACTATGTCAAACAACACAGATACAGGTCATATCCTGCATCCCAGAAAGGTTTACTGGATAATGGTTTCTAGACACAGGGTATCCTCCACTAGAGCTAGCATAAGGTGAGATTTACATTTAACTAGAATACATTAATTGTCTACTGTGTGTCAACTTGTACGAATTTAAATCTTATCTCTTAAGTGTGATCAACTTCAAAGCCTTGCTTTGCTTGCATTATACATTCTTACAAGCAAAGCAACATTAAAAAAATAAATGCATGAGCAAAACATTCCTAAATTGTTACTTCAGAACATCCTCCCTTAACAAATTGCTATTTTAACCTTGAATATAACATGGTAAATAAATAAAGAGGATGCATACAGAGCATTTTTTAGCACTCCATTTTTCATTTTCTTTCTATACTGGCTTTTGTTTAAGGCACATAAATATGCTGCTGTTCCTATGTCTGGCCAATATCCATCGAACCCACATTGGCTTTTGGCATTAATACATAGATATAGATGATAGATAGATGATAGATAGATAGATAGAAATAAATATAGATATATAGAGATGATATAGATAGATATCTCAGGTGTGAGATTATTTGTATATTATGTCTGAAAGCAAGGACCTAAATATTACAATCATCTCATCAGTATTAAAACAGAGTGCTGGGATCCCTGGGTGGTGCAGCGGTTTGGCGCCTGCCTTTGGCCCAGGGCGTGATCCTGGAGACCCGGGATCGAATCCCACGTCGGGCTCCCCGTGCATGGAGCCTGCTTCTCCCTCTGCCTGTGTCTCTGCCTCTCTCTCTCTCTCTGTGAGATTATCATAAATAAAAAAAAAAAAACAGAGTGCTTAAAATAAGTTTGTAACGACAGTAAAACATAGTTCACACACAATGATCTTTATCTATGATTTGAAAACATCCAAATTGCACCATAGTGTAAATTAAAACTACCTGCTAGTTTCTATTACGTTCTGTGCAATGCCTCAAAAACTTTTGCTGAACATTCCTTCTGTCTATGTCAGTAGTGAAATAACTATTCCATTGCAGTGGTTAAGAGCTTTGCACTAGACTGAGTGGAATCAACTCAGAGTCTTGCCACTTACTAGCTGGGTGAACTTGACCCTAAGATACTTAACCTTTCTGCAAAATGAGGATAAATCTTTTGTATCATAGGATTGTTACAATAAATAAATTGGTTAAGTCCTATAGAGAAATAAGAATGATACATGAGCATAGGAAACAAATGTTAGTTAATAGTTTCATTACTAATAATGGCAATACTATTATCATTATAACTTTAATTATAATTTTTATCTGTTAAGGTGTATCCATTCACTGGCATCCAGATCATTCTTCCCTCATGACACATTTTGAAATCTTCCCACTCCCAGTAATTGCCTCCTATTCTGTACTCCCTCAGCCCATAGTAATTCTTACACATCACTTCTCACAATTAAATAATTATCTCCTTTTATAAATAGTAATTCTTTTTAGATTGTTCTGTACCATCTCCACTGGTTGCTATGACGGCAAATTTTTTTTCCTGTTTATATAACACTGGATGACACTTCTGGACCCGAGGAAGAGAGGGGTCTCACCCAGAGACTACACACTTTGAGTTGGACATAGTAACTGGAAGAGACCACAGGGATATTTTCTTAGGAAAGCAGAAAGGATATCTTCTATTTATAAGAAAAAAGATGTATAGAGATCTTGAGTTTGTAAAAGTGGAAGACTGTCGTAGAAATAGCCAGTTGACTAAAAAGCATTTTTTTTCCTTTTATTTCTTTAGTAACACACACCCAAACTTTGGGGAAGAACATTGCCTTCTAGAATAATTAATGTTTTTGTCTGTCCTTCTGGGAGCTGGATGGGGCCATCATCCAGTTTCATCTGAGTTTCATCCAAAAAATTATAAGCAGCAACATTTTGTGCATCTCTCAAGAGAGCTTTTCAAAAAGAGAGGATGAGATCTTCCCTTCTTTCTTTCCTGATTCTTGGAATTTGGACATAAAAACTGGATCTTCAGCATCACTTATGCCCCATGAGGTCAACATTGAGGACAGTAGCCAAACATTAGGATAGTAGAGCAGCAAGACATAAGGATGCTAGTGTCCTGAAGACAATGAGCCACATGTTGACCCTAGACTGCTGTACCTGGAGAGATTTTATGGGAGAGAGTATTAAACCTCTATTTTATTTAATCCACTCTCCCTGCCATATTTGGCTAAGTAAACCAGACCTAATCCCTTTGATAAACATACCTTCCAACACCAAGCACAAGTCCTGCCTCTTTCTTGAGTGCTTCTGTGAGCGCATAGATTTACAGAACTGTTTTCCTTTTAGGCCAAAGAACTATTATTGTTCAAAAAAAATTTGGCACAGGAAAAGACTTGCTGCATGCTGACAGATACTCTTTATATATGATTTCCCCCCCTAGTTACATGCTAATCTCCAAATGTTCCAAGTCTGTCTTTTCACAACAGTGAATTCCCTATGATGGTTGAATTGGGCTCGAATATAACCTATTTCATTCCAAGGCAGTACTTTCTTTCAGTTTTATTCTCTGTATGAGAACATGCATGTGTGTCACTTGCATATGCATACATTTGTGCATATATAACATACAAATATGTTCAGAGCTTCATGTTCTGTATTTAGTATTATAAGTCAGTGTTCCTCAACTTTTTTTTTTATCAATATCTTCCTCTTGAGACTTTATAAATGACTTTTTCCTAATGACCATCTGATGGAATTTTAATGTGACAGACACATCGTTTATCTGCTTATGTTCTATATGTAGATTTATGCTTTCCTCCAAAACCAATTTTCAGCCCCTGAATGGTGATACTGCACCTGCTAGACATGTGTGTTGCAAACATATGGCTATGTTCATAAAATATTCTAAATATTTTAATGCTGGTAAATATGCTGCATATTTAATATCTGAGACATTTGTTTAACCTGCATGTAACATAATTTATTTAAGTATTTCTTGATTGCTGAACATGTGCATTGAAGCAATAGTGCTCCATATTTTGTTACTTGCTCCAAAAATAAACTTTTCTATAGATAGGGGATATCTGCAAGCTGCAATCCTGTAATATTTCATGTAGAATATACATAAAACAGGGACGCCTGGGTGGATCAGTGGTTAAGTGTGTCTGCCTTCGGCTCAGGGTGTGATCGCGGAGTCCCGGGATTGAGTCCCACATCAGGCTCCCTGCATGAAGCCTGCTTCTCCCTCTGTCTATGTCTCTACCTCTCTCTTTCTGTGTCTCTCATGAATAAATAAATAAAATCTTTAAAAAAAAGGATATACATCAAACATAGTAAAACAGAGAAGAAAATTTTAAAAGTTAAATTATATTTAAATAAGTGAATAGAAAGAAATGCTTCTTTGTCCATGTACATAAACTTGATATACTTCTTATTTGCTCAGAGTCTATACTTAAAATTATTATTGTTATTTATTTTTGAGAGAGAGAGAGTGTGCATGCACATGCGCCAGAATGGCAGCAAAAAGCAAGAGAGAGTATTTCAAACACGTTCAGTGTGGAGCATGATTCGGGGCTCCATCTCACAATCCTGAGATCATGGTCTAAGCCTAAATCTAGAGTTCTTCATTTAACCGACTGAACCACCCATGTGCCCCATCAGTTGAAACTATTAATTAAATGATAAAACAAAAATACCAAATGTAATTGTTTTGCCAAAATACAATTTAATAAATAAAATTAATTTAATTTCAAGCAGCCAATATTATATGACATTTGCCAAAATCCACTAGCATCAAAAATAAAAATAAGATGTATTCATTTGTGATACGTTTGGGGGAGAGGTGATATTTCATTGTTTCTTTATTTTTTTATTTTTTTAAGATTTTATTTATTTATTCATGAGAGACAGAGAGAGAGAGAGAGAGGCAGAAATATAGGCAGAGAGAGAAGCAGGCTCCATGCAAGGAGCCTGATGTGGGACTAGATCCCAGGACTCCAGCATCATGCTCTGGGCTGAAGGCAGATGCTTAACCGTTGAGCCACCCAGTCATCCCTCATTGTTTCATTAATGTGCATTTTGTGAGACTGATATTTTTCATGTGTTTATATCTGCTATGAAATGTTGGTTCTTGACCTTTGCACAATTAAGCAAGTAGAAATCCCTGGTAAGATAAATACATAGTCAAAAGCAATGAGATAATAAAAGTAAAGAAATCTCTTAATCATCTTAGTGACTAGCATAAGCAAGAAGAGAATTTTCAGAAAAATCACGAAATTTAAATGAAATATTTCTAGAATTACAGCCATATTCAATCTTAGTTTTATTAATGCATCACCTTCTTTACTTTAAAGTGATAGTTTAGCTATTTCCTTAGTTTACTCTAAATAGCTTACACTTTAGAATTAAAAATAACAGGGATCCCTGGGTGGCTCAGCAGATGGTGCCTGCCTTCGGCTCGGGGCGTGATCCTGGGGTCCCCGGATCAAGTCTTGCATCCAGCTCCCTGCATGGAGCCTACTTCTCCCTCTGCCTGTGTTTCTGCCTCTCTCTGTGTGTCTTTCATGAATAAATAAATAAAAATATTTTTAAAAAAAGAATTAAAAATAATAAATATATCCTAATTGAATTGTCAATTGTAAGGCCATGGGCATATTAAAGACAGCAGACACAAACAGTAATAATTCCTTTTTATTGAGATCTAATTTCTGACATTAAGTGCAACAACAAAACTGGAGGAACTCCTGGGTGGCTCAGCGGTTAAGCATCTGCCTTTGGCCCAGGGCGTGATCCTGGAGACCCGGGATCAAATCCCACATAAGGCTCCCTGCATGGAGCCTGCTCCTTCTGCCTGTGTCTCTGCCTCTCTCTGTGTGTGTCTCTCATGAATAAATAAATAAAGTCTTTTAAAAAACTGGATAATGTGTATATTTGGTTTTTATCTACAGGAGAAACTTCCAATATGGGTAGAAAACACTTACCATTTTACAGAAAAGGCAACTGTGAGTTCCTAAAGCACATGAAACAGTTGACCTGAAACCCAGTATGTGTGAACTGAAGTGGTAAGTTCCTTTCTCTACTGTCTGGAGCCTGTGGTCATATGAGTAATAGAGTGATATAAACCCATCATAGCATCTGTGCTGGCATGTTAAGAAAGCATGATGAATGAACATGTTAAGAAATGCAGGGCCGTCATATGAATACAACGTTACAGACTAAACCATAAAACTCTGGAAACCGAAAGTAACTCAAGAGATCACATAACTTAAATCCTTCATTTTATATAAAAGGAAATTAAAAGTGCAAGGGTGGTATCTGCCAAAATTTATACAAACATTGAATAACAAAGTCCAGATTAGAATTCAGTTCCTTAAACTCTGCAAACATGCTTTACCTTATTTCATTCAATGTCTCCCATCTAATCTTGAGCTGGGTTGCAAAGATGTCTTTGAAGACTCCAGAAAACTCAGAGTACTTGTATGCCCTACAAGTTTATTTATTTGTTCTTTGTTTATTTGTTCTTCTTCTCAAAGATGTTTGATTACTTCTCTTAAAATTAGACTGTCTGAAATCATTTCTTCTGTTTTCCATACAACCCATCCATTGAGCTATATTCAAATCTACAGGATATAATGTGCTGTAAATAAAACCAGGTCACTGACACTTAGAATTCTCTGTAAGTTGAGAGTGAATGGGACTCCTCTTTTTCTCTCACAGATATTCTTTCACAACACTTGGCTCAACGTTATGCTCTGCAATAGTAGAGAGCCCAGAGAAACAACCTTGAAAAGAACAGTATCTCACTCTAAAGATAGATTGACATTAAAAAACAACTGTCAGAAATAGATAATGTCCAGAGATGATTCAGTTGCAAGAAAATTCGTGGTCATCTCCTTAACCTTAGAAAGCATGTAAATATTGGCCAGAACATTAAAACTAAATTCTCTAAAAGATTTCACAACTTCTAGAGTAATTTATACTGATCTGTTAATCTTTTTCATCCAACATATTAAATTTAGAATTAAGTTCCTGAGGATAAGTTTTAATAGAGCAAAATTATTCTTTCTTGATGACTAAAGCTATATTTATAAAATTTTATAAACAGATTTCTTTTCAAACTGCCAACACCAATGACTATTCAGCTGGATGCATACCTCTCATCCCATTCATCAGTTATTAAGTATTTTTTGAGAACCTAGATATGCCTGGCATAATCTCAGATTCAGAATATATGAAGATTAATGCGACACAATGCTTGTCTTTGTGCATTACTTCATTTTATCCTTAGAATGACCCTATGAAGTAGGAAGAACATTTATTTTTAACATAATACAGATAAAACAACCTGTGTCTAGACACGTCAGTAACCCAAGTGAGTAGTCCAAAGTCCTACATCTCTCCTCCTAAGTCACAAAATTCAGTATGAATCCTGATATCTGACTCCTGATTTATGCTTTTTTTTGACTACCACAAAAAGTTGATGTTCTTTAACATCCATTGAGCTACAATTCTCAAACTGGGCTTCTGTGTTTCAGAATGTACTCAGAAGGATTCCTGAGCAACCAGAGAAACCACCAGACTATTTTCCAGTATAGTGCTATCTGGTAGATCTTTCTGCGATAATAGAAATGCCCTCTTTTGGGGTGCTTTGGTGGTTCAGTCAGTTAAGCATCTGCCTTTGGCCCAGGTCATGCCAGATCCTGCGATCGAGTTCCACAGGGACTCTGCTTTTCTCTCTCCCTCTGCTGTTCCCTGTGCTTGTGCTCTCTCTGTCAAACCAACAAATAAAATAAAATAAAATAAAATAAAGTAAAATAAAATGTCCTTTATCTGCATTGCCCAACACAGTGTATACAAGCTGGTTATGGCTATTGAGCATTGTATTGGTTTGAGTATTGTATGGCTAGTCCACCTGAGAAACTGAAGTTTTAATAGCCTAAAATGTCTAGTGGATGCTCTAATGGGCAGTACAGTCTGAGCATCATTTTTACTTAAAGAACTTTAGCAGAATGGGGAAACCACATAATTGTATACAAAACAACTGCATAAATCATGACACAGATGAAACACCTTGAATCAATGTTTAACTTTAAAATCAAGGCACACTTGAAATAGACTTCATATTACTGAGGATTCTCCTTTAACCTTTTGGGTATTTGATAAAAATATTTGAGAACATTTGAGTGAAATGAGAATTATGTCTTTATTGACAAATTTTTGTTCCTGATTTTCCACAATAGAAGACAGAAAGTTGATTCAGAAATCAGAATTTGAGATTAATGAAGTCAAAGTAAGTGGGTCCAGAGCAAAATTTACATGTTCTCTATGTCAGTGACCTTATAGCTTGGAAGTAGTCAGAGAAGTTATTGACTTCTTCATATCTAAATTGTTAGTAAGATGCAAAGTCAGGAGGCTGGGTGATGTCTTCAAGCATTCAGAACTCTTTAGATTATCTCCAGAACTCTACTGACCTTCAGGTTTGTCAAACGTAGGTAAATTTCTTGTCAATATTTCCTTCAAATAATGGAAAGGCCTTTTCTTCAGTCCTTAAAAAGGAAGGAACTTCTGACATATGTTACAAACACAGATGCACTTTGAGGACATTATGCTAAGTGAAAAAGCCGTCACAAAAAGACAAATACTGCATGATTCCATATATAGGAGGTACTTAGAGTAGTGAGAAACACAGACAGAAAGCATGATGATGGCCAAGGGCTAGAGGGAGAGGGACCTGGGGAGTTGTTGTCTATTGGGTGTAGAATTTTAGTTTGACAAGATGAAAAGAGTTCTGGGGATGGGCTGTGGTGGTTGTGCAATATTATGAATATATTTAATACCACTGAGCTGTACACTTAAAAGTAGTTCAGAGAGTAAATTTTATATTATGTATATTTTACAATTTAAAAAATGAAAAAGAAAGAAAAGAAGAAAAGAAAAAAAGAAAAGAAAAAAGAAAAGAAAAGAACCCAGAAGCACAGTTAGGGACAATTTGCATCGAAAACTGTAAAATGTGCACATCCTTTGACTTTATTGTTCTACATCTAGGCACATATAGCAAAGAAATTACTAAGGATGCATGCAATATTTAGCTTCAGTTATGATCACTTGATCAATGAGAAACAGTATAATATAACAAGCCTGTAGATAAGATCCTTGTCTGCCTCGATTTTAATCAGGCTCCACCACTTACCTCAGTAGCTGTGTGACCTTAGACAAGTCACTCATTCCCTTTGTGCTTAATTTCCTAATTTATAAAATGAGGAGGTAATAGTATCAAATTCATAAAGTTTTAGTAGAGATTACATTTAAGTAATGTAAAGTGTTTAAAAGAGTACAATGGCAAGCACCATATAAATATTTATTTAAAAAAAATGAAAAAAAAAAAAGGAAAAGCCCAAATATCCATTAGGGACTTTTCTATGGAACATTCTAAAAATAGAGTACCATACAAATATTAAAAATCTCTACATTTTTGGAAGAATTTTTAGTGATGTGGAGAGACATCCACAATATCATTAAGTGAAAAGAAAAATAAAGCTGGTTAACAAACAAGAGGGAAGCAGGGGTGCCTGGGTGGCTCAGTTGGTTAAGTATCTGCCTTTGACTCAGGCCATGTCTTAGGTCCTGGGATCCAGCTCCCTGCTCAGTGGGGAGCTTGCTTCTCCCTCTCTCCTACCACTGCTCCTGTTCTCTCTCAATCTTTCTCTCTCTCATATAAATAAATAAAATATTTAAAAAGTAGGAGGGGGGAGAAGCAAAGGATTTCAATAGACATTTCTCCAAAGAAGACATACAAGTGAAAAGATACTCAACATTATAAATTATCAGGGAAATGCAAATAAAAACAACAATAAGGTATCACCTCACACCTGTAAGAGAGCTATTATCAAAAAGAAGAAAGCTATAGGTGTTAGCTATAGCTATAGGTGTGGGGAAATAGGAATACTTATCCACTGTAGGTGGAATGTAACATGGGATAGCAGCTATGGTAAACAATATGGAGGTTCCTTGAAAAATTAAAAGCAGAATTGCCACATGATCCAGCAATCTCACTCATGGGTATATATCCAAAAGAACAGAAATCAGAATCTCAAAGAAATATCTGCACTCCTATGTTCATTTTAACATTATTCATAACCTCCAAGATACAGAAACAACCAAAATGCCCATTAACATAGGAATGGATAGCAAAAATTGGAATATACATATAACATGATGTTGTTCAGCCTTAAAAAAAGAAGGAAATTCTGCCATTTTGACAACACAGATGAAGCTGAAGGACATTATCCTCAGTGAAACGAGCCAGTCACAGAAGGACAAGTGATTCCAATTTTATGAGGTATCTAAAATAGACAAACATATAGAAACAGGATAAAATGGGGCTGGAGGCAGATAAAATTAGCAGTTGCTGATTAAGGAGTATGAAGTTTTAGTTAAGGAATATGAAAAAGCTCTAGAAATCTGCTGTACAACCTTGTACCTATAGTTAACCATACTATATTGCACACTTAAAAAATGTGTTTAAAAGTAGATCTCATGCTAAGTGTTCCTAGTGCAATCAAAAATAAGTATGCAAGAAAAATGATATTTAAAATACTCCTTACCACCAAGAAGGATGATGGATGATTCATCAGCAGGAACTTCCCTGATTCCCTTTGTAACTGTGGAAAGTTTAGAAGTCTCATTAGGACCTAGAGAAGACTTGTGAGATTTGCTGATAGACTATTTTATGGGATCTCTACAGACCTATTATGAAATAGAAGTGAACATTAGCAGATGTGATTTAGCTAATTTGGAAACAGTCACCAAATTGTTTATGTTGCTCACGCTGATTGGCATGAATCTCAGGAGCATTGCTTTGGATTCCTGAGGTGATATTCCTCCTCAGGATTACCATAGTAGCTGTTCCGGGAATGGAAGACATAAACGTAAGGGCATAGTTCCATGAAAGATAGGCAGGTTTTTAAAAATGAAACTGTTATCAGAACAGATGCTATAGTGTTAATCTCATAAGAGATTATTAACATCTTGTGTCACCACAAATTATTCCCTTTTGATATATAAAACCAAGTCTGCATGTAAGAAGTCAGGGAATGATGTGGTCCAACATACACAAGCTAATTGTTCTATTGACCTTTTAAAAAATATTTTTAATCAGCCTAGGGCACTGATGTTTATAATTTCTGACCATTGGGATAAAATTAAGTATTGCCCACTTTACCATTTCCAGCCTACCTCTTTAAAAACTGGTAAACCAAAATGCCCCAAATACTAATTTCTATGTGACTTAACACAAATGATAGGATTGTTAAGTCAGGCTCAAGCCCATCAGAGATCTTATCTAGCATCAAATTCTACTAACAATCCCAAGGATTCAGGCAATAAATAGGCTGGGGCAAAGTATAGAGAGGTCTGAGTTACCAAAGCAGCTTTCCAGCTTTGTCTTCCCATATCAGGGCTGCACTCACTAGCTCAGAATAAGAGATGGATTCTCCAAGTGCGGATTTAAAGGTTATTACCTAACACAATGAAGAGCATTTAAGTTATAAGACATCCCCATTGTATACCCCAGACCGCTGTAGCACTTATATGACTTTCTCCAGATGAGCCATGCCTCATCAGTTCCAAGTTTATTCCCTATTAGTAATCCTTTAGCCAGGAAAGATCCTGCTAAGGGCATTTACAAGATGAAGCCTCTTCCCTCAAGCGAATATTATTAATCCACTTAACTAGAGGTCTGATTGACAAGGACACTAGACTAGGCAGGTCACCTGCCTTCTTTTTCCTTACCTGTTCCAGGGATAGACAGCTCCTAAAGAAAGTGAGTGGATCACAGGTCATTTGTTTTAACTTCTCTCTTCTAGTCACCAAGGAAAACAAGCTGCATGAAATAAGATGGTCAATATTTTTAACCAGATGCATATTTTAGAATCACCTTAAGTAAGTTTTTAAAATCCAATCAGCGATGCCTAATATCCAGAGATTTTGATTAGATAGGTCATTGATGTAATCAGCTTTTTTTTGTTTGTTTAACTTAATGTGCTCGCTGACAATTGAAAACCATTATAAAATCTAGGGGGTGGGGACATCTGGGTGGCTCATTGGTTGAGCGTCTGCCTTTGGCTCAGAGTATGATCCAGAGTCTGGGGATGGAGTCTGACATCAGGATCCCTGTGAGGAGCCTGTTTCTCCTTCTGCCTGTGTCTCTGCCTCTCTCTGTGTATCTCTCATGAATAAAATAAATTAAATCTTTAAAAGAAATCTAGGGGTAAAATCAGATCTCACTCATTTTTTTTTTTGATTCCCAATTAGATTTTAATGTGTTCTAAGTTGACCATCATCACTATAAATCTTTCCTTGGAAGGCATTGTCTTGAGAAAAGTATGTGGACATGAAAGCAGTCATTGTCCTAGTACAGTAAGGGCATCACAAAACTCAGCCTAAGTCGGAGGACAAATACCTGGGCCTTTCTTCTATGAATCAGCATTGTCTGGTGATGCACTTGATTATGTCCCAGGTAGACAGAAACTGGAAACCTCAAATAGAGGCCAAAGGTTGAACTCCTTAGATTGGAGAATGTGTTCCTAGGATTATCAATATATGCCTAAAATATGGTCTTTATGGACAACAACAAAGAGGTGGGGGAGCCACCTATGCAGAGAAATCTTGTGAGCTCTTCATTCTGATTCAACCATAAGGCAGCCATGATTTGATTTTTATACTGGGTGTTTATCAGGTTTTATTTAAGTATTTCCAACTATATGTTTTAGACAGGCAGTACTTTAAGCACTAAATATGCTACCTCTTGTATTAATTAGGATTCCCTAGACACTCAGAAGTAGAAGCAATAGTATGTGTATGTGTATATAGGTAGACATTTAGAAGGTTAAAAATGGTACACTTATTTTAAAGAACCAGTTCACATGATTATAGTGGTTGGCAAATTTGACATCTTCAGACCTGACTGGAAGTATGGAAATTCCAGCAGGAGCAGTCTTAAGATAGAATTCCTTTCTCTTTGAGGACCACAGTTTTTTCTCCTAAGACCTTGAACTGATCAGGGGCACCTGGGTGCCTCAGTCAACTGGGTGACTGATTCTTGGTTTTGGCTCAGGTCATGATCTCATGGTGGTGGGATTGAGCCCCACGTTTTGTGGTGTAGGGCTCCACACTCAGTGGGGAGTCTGCTTGGGGATTCTCTCCCTCTCTCCTCCCCCAATTTCTGTGTGTGTGTGTGCGTGCGTGCGTACAAGCACACGTGCACTCCCTCTCTTAAGTAGGTAAATAAATCTTAAAAATAAAATAAGACCTTGAGCTGATAAAATGAGGTTCTCCCACATTGTGGAAGGTGATCTGCTTTACTCAATCTATTGATTTAAATGTTTTTCACATCTGAAACATGCCTCCTCCACAACAACGTCTAGACTGGTGCTTGACCAAATGGGCACCATGGTCTAGCCAAGTCAACACAGAAAAGTAGCCAAATACTTCCCTTAATCCTTCCAGCAACTCCTTGTTCTTAGTATCATTATTTAGTATCATTATCATTTATAGCTAGAAATAGGGAAATTGGAGCAGGCAAATTACTATAGAGGAGGGCACAAGGTATCCTGTGAATACATAGGACTTTAACTGAGGAGTGAATCCTGGCAGTAAATATAGACTATACATGTATGACAAAAGTGATAGAAGATAATCAGTTTTTGAAATCTTGCTTTATAATAATACCACGAGAAAAGAGAGAATTAAATTCTGCATAAATGAGTCAGGAACCACTAACTGAATTCACTATGGATGCACTGGATCTGCATACCAATATCCAGGAGCCACCACATCTGCTACGCTTAGTCTAGCAGGAGAATTAAGATTTCAGTGACAGGAAAATAAGCCAATACAATCAATGTCCCCTGGCTTGTTTTAGCCTTTTTGCTAACATATTTGCATTGTCTTTTTATAGACACACCAGAACAAAATTTCCTGAAAGAGACAAAAAGAGGGGTGCCTGGGTGGCTTAGTTGGTTAAGTCTCTGACTCTTGGTTTCTGCTCAAATCAAATCTCTCATAAATAAATAAATAAATAAATAAATAAATAAATAAATAAATAAAATCTTTTAAGAAGAGAGAGACAGAAAGAGAGAAAAATAAATAAATCTCTGGGGGGAATATTACGAGCCACATATTTATAGCATAAGAGGTAAAAGAACCAAGCTATTAGAATTAGAGAAAAGATAATGATTATTAGGATACACTGGGGAGCTTCCATGCTCCATGCTATGAAACAGTCTATGTCGTAGGAACATATTAGGCTCTAAGCTATTTCCCTAATTCAATCTCTTACTCTTCGTAACGGTGAGAAGATCTGTTTATCCCCATTTCACAGATGTGGATGATGGGGGCACAGAGAAGTGAAGTCTACCAAGTTCATCCAACTGCTAATCACTGAGGAGGATGCTTTATCATGACATGTGACTGACTCCTGGAGAAAAAGCACTACTTGTGGACTCAACCTTTATTAGCTCTTGATTAACACTAGAGATGGTGAAATGGAAAACTGTGAAAGGAGACGATGTCAGTTGCATCCCAGCTGGGCTATGTGCTCACTATGTGACTGGATTAACTACCCTATTGAGCCTCAAAGTCCTCATTTCTAAAATATATTGGCACTTCTATGAGATGCTATACATGAAGTAGCATATGTTATCAATGTAGTGCGCGATACACATTTATTCCTTTCCCATCGTCTTATAAAACAGACACTCTGATCTGTGATCCTCGGATATATTTTGTGCACACCATGAAATTATGTGTAAAAATGCATGCATGGGCATATTTGCACTTATCTGATGAAAAGCATCATTTTGGGCAAAAGAATCTTTATATTCATAAGATTACAAAGGAAGAAGGGGGGAAAAAAAGCTACCACCCTGTAGCATTTATTAAAATTATGGGACAAAGTACTCTGAGATGTTTTAAAGTGCCAAAAAAACTTAAAATATTTAACTTTACCTTCATGGGAAATAATTTTAGATACCAACTTTATATGACATAGATAATGATGATGGATTCTAAGCTTTGGTTATTCATTTGGTAAAATTTTTGTAAGTTTGTGAGTATATGTATCAGAGAGAGAGAGAGCTAGAGAGAGAGAGAGAGCACTCCATCAGGAATGTTTTTCAAGTTTTTTGACTACAGGAAAAGTATTCAATTTCAAACCTAATTGGTAGAGTCCTGTATTGTTCAGAGAGTTTTATGTTCTGCGTTTGATTCTGTACACGCGTGAAGAAATATATGCAATTGTCATTTCTATTATAAATCAGAAGTAATAAAAATGGTCCTGTTTTATGGGAAATGAGTGCAGTGTGTGCTGTTTCTTTATGGCCTTTATATTTCTGGCTGGCCAAAAGCACCCCTTATTTCATGCTATCCAGCTGTCAGCCTAGAAAGAACTGAGAAGAAGAATGACAGAATAAATGTGCATTGCATCTAGCATTTGTGTCTTTTTGCTAGAAAAGGTGAAGCTGGGTTAAGATCTCGTCTCTTTTTGTTATGAAGAGATCAGAATGAGGTCCTTTTACAACAAAATACCCTAGACATCCACCTCAGCGAAGAGCCAATTCTTCCTGGGAGCCTCTATCCTTGAGAGGATGCAAAAACCATTGAAAAAACTACATGTGGGAAATGAGTCAGGTAAAAACAAGCTAGAGATAAATCAGGTAAAACTTTGACCAAATTGAGAAAAATTCCGAAAAGGACAGAAGAGCCAAGGTTGAAGACCTGCTCTGCCCATACTTGTTTTGTAATCCAAAGCGTCCTTGGATAGTAAAATGAAGGTCAAAGATGCCCGAGGGTTTGGCAAGTCCAGTGGCTTACAAACTGAGGCTGCATACGTTGTTTTACAAAATTTTTTGAACTGTACATTTCTTTTTTTTTTAATTTATCTTAGAGAGAGAGAGTGAGGGAAGGGGAAGAATGAGAGGATCTTCAAGCAGACTCCCTGGTGAGCATGGAGCCCATCATGGGGCTCTATCTCAAGACCCTGAGATCATAATCTGAATGGAAACCAAGAGTTGGAGGCTCAACTGAATGAGCCACCCAAGTGCCCCTAAATTGTGTATTTCTAAAAAACTGTTCTATGTGCAACATGTGCAGCATAACATGAGGTATTCAATAGAATAAAAAGTTGTTTCCTTAAAACAAGAAAATATGACCCATCTCACATGCACATGCACACACACACACACACACACACACACACAGCAGGCAACAAAACCAGCCCATGAGAACAACCAACCAATTTACCAAGATTTCAAAATAGCCATTATACATATAGTAAGAACTAAAAGAAACCACGATTACAGAAGTATAAGTGTGATGAAACTGTTGACTCAAATAGAAAATAAAAATAAAAATAAATTATTAGAAAAGATCTAAGTGAAAATTCTCGAGTTGAAATACATAACAGCTGAAGTAAAAAATTTATTACAGGGGCTGAACAGTAAATCTGAACAGAGAGGAAGAATCAATAAACTTGAATATAGACTGACAAAGATGATGTGATCCAAAGAGCAGGAAAAAAGAATGAAGAAAAATGAACAGAGCCTCAGAGAAACGTGGGACGCCAAGACTATGCCAACACATGCGTAATGAATATGACAGGAAAAGATGAAAAGGAAAAATATTTGAAGAAATAATGGCTGAAAACTTTCTGGATTTATTGGAAAACATTAATTTAAAAGCCCAGGAAGCTCAACATACTCTAACAGGAAAAACACAATGGGATCCACAGAGACTCATTGTGGTAGAAATTAAAAATGTTAAAGAGAAGGGAAAATCTTGAAAGCAAGAAAACACAGACTTGTCCTTTAGGTTATGGAATAACGTATTCAATGTGCCTGAAGGGGAGAAACAACTGTCAACAGAGTTCTACATCCAGAAAAAGCTATTCTTCATCCAAAAGACTTTCTTAAACAGAAAGATTTTTCCTCAAGTAAAAAATTGAGACATAATCTCACTTGCCTATTTTGCTTCTGTTGCCTGTGGTTCTGGGGTCACGTCAGGGAGAAAAAATATCAATGACGAATGTTAAGAGGCTTCTTATGTATATTTTCTAATACTTTTACAATTCTAGGTTTCATGTGACTCTCTTCCTAGTTGTTGATTTTTGTATACAGTGTGAGTGTGAGACAAGGGTCCAATGTCATTCTTCCGTATGTGGATACCTAGTTTTTCCTACAGCATTTAATGAAGAGATTATCCTTTCCACATTGTGTATTTTTGGTACCCTTGTTGAGGATGAGTTGGCTGTATATGTGTAGGCTTATTTCTGGGCCCTCTATTTTGTTCTGTTGGTTTATATGTCGGTCTTTATGCCAGGAGTGCTTTAATGACTATAGGTTTGTAATATATTGTGAAACCAGGAAAAGTGATGTCTCCAGCTTTTTTTCTTGCTCAAGATTGTTTTGGTGTCAAGGTCTTTTGTGGCTCCATATGAATTTTAAAAATGTTTTTGATAGCTTTTTAATTTATGGTTTTTTTTCTTTTTAATTGAGGTAAAATTGACATTGAACATTCTATTAGTTTCAGGTGACAAGATAATGATTTCATGTTTGCATACACAGTTAAATGATCACCACCATAAGTTTAGTTATCAGCCATACATAGTAACATACATACATACATACATAGTTATATCACCATACAAAGTTACAAGAAGATTGTTTTTCCTGTGATGAGTACTTTAAGGATTTATTCTCAGCAACTTTCAAGACTGCACTACAATATTATTAACTACAGTCACCATTCTGTGCATTATAACCCCATGACTTATTTATTTTATAAATTTTAAGATTTTTTTCTCTATTTCTATAGAAAATATCCTTGGAATTTTGATAGAGACTGCACTGAATCTATATTGCTTTGGGTAGTATGGATATTTTAGCACTATTAATTTCTCCAATTTATGAACATGGCATAGCTTTCCATTTATTTGTGTTTGAATGTTGTTCATGGTTGTTTTATAGTTTGCAGTGTACTGATTTTTAACCTCCTTGGTTACATTTATTCCTAGGTATTTTTCAATGCTATGATAAATGGTATTGTTTTATTAGTTTCTTTTTAGATAATTTACTGCAAAAAGCTCCTCACAGCAAAAGAAATAATCAACAGAATGAAGATATAACCTACAGAATGGGAGAAAATATTTGTAAACCATGCATCTGATAAGGAATCAATATCCAAAATATATAAGGAACTCAAACAACAGAACAGCAAAAGCACATAAATAAATTTAACAATTGAAAGACATGGTCGAAGGATCCGAATAGGTAATTCTCAAAGAAGACATACAAATGGGCAAGAGATACATATTAAAGTGTGCTGTGTCACTAGCAATCAGGTAAACAAATCAAAACCACAATCAGGGATCACTGCTTAGAAGGGCTATTATCAAGAAGACAAGAGATAACAAGTGTTGGCAAGGATATGAGGGAAAGGGAATCCTTGCCCATTGTTGGTGGGAAGGTAAATTGCTACGCCAATTATGGAAAACAGTATAGCGATTCCTCAAAAAGTTAAAATAGAATTATAAGATCCATCAAGCTCACATCTGGGTATGTGTTCAAAGGAAATAAAATCTGAATCTTGAAGAGTATTTGCACTCTTGTGTGCCCTATAACACTATTCACAAAAGTCACGATACGGAAACAATCTAAGTGTCAATGGACAGATGAATGGATAGAGAAATGTGGTACCTATATGATGGAATATTACTCAGTCTTAAAATAGAAGGAACCCTTGCCACTTTGACAGCATGGATTAACCTGGAGGACATATGTCAAATGGAATAAGCTAGACACAGCAAGTTAAATGCTGTATGATCTCACTTATATATGAAACCTAAAACTGTGGAACTCTTAAAAGCAGAGAATAGAAAGGCAGGTAGGTGCCAGGGCCTGAGGTGTGAAGAAATGGAAAGATGCTGGTCAAAGTGCACAAAACTTCAATTATGTATGCTGAATAAATCTCAGAGATCTAAAAGCATGGTAACTAGAGGTAATAATACTGTATTGTATACATGAAATCTGCCACAAGAATAGATCTTAAGTGTTCTTGTAACACTCTCTAAGAAATGATAACCATGTGCGGTGATAGATATGTTAATTAGGTTGATTGCGGTAAAGATTTCATAATGTGTATATATCTATCAAACATCACACTGCACATTTTAAACATATATAATTTTTATATGTCAATTATACCTCAGTAAAGCTGGAAAAAATGGGATAATTTGTTGCTATGAGACCCACTTTACAAGAAATACTAAGACTAGTAAGAGTAATTGTGTCATTATAAAAGACATGTAAATGCATATTTTTCTCATTCTTCTAAACTTATTTTAAAAGTAATTATAGACAATGATACGCATACAATGTAATTTTTGGCCCTATAACATGCATAAATGTAATATACTTGTAATATATTTTCCAGAAAGAACACAAAAAAAGATGAGAAGAATTAAAGTTGTATTGGTTTAAGGAAGTGACTCCAGATTTTATCAAATCCATGAGAACAAATGAAGAAAACCAAAAATGATAAATAAGGAAGTTAATGTAACAAAACTATAAACAAATACTTGTTCTTCTTTATTCTTTCAAGTTTTTTTCAAAGATGTAACATTTTATAAAGTCAGGAATATCACAAAGTATTGTTGGTTTCTGCCATATATGAAGTCAATATAAATAATAATAATGAAATAAAAATGGAAACAGGAATAGAGCTATAGAAGAGTAACATTTACATATATCTTTAACTTGGAACACCACTATAAGCCAATTCAACCTAATGGATATCTGTAGAATACTTCACTCAATAACAGCAGAATATACATTCTTACCTCTTTCATATTTTCTGTCTTTATCAAAAGATGTAGGAACTTTATCCCAGTCCTTTGTTTCATTCAGTGATCCTAGATTCATTTTCCCAAAATATATGGTGAAGCAGCAGTATTTCTTACCCCAGAGCATTGAACTTCCAGCTACCTGTGTCTGCCATTGGATCCAAGTTCCAGCTGTCTTCTGACATGAGCCCCACTTACCAGAGATTTTCTAGGTACATTCATCTTATCTCCAATAAAGGGTACATTTAAAAAAAAAAGATTTTTATTTATTCATGAGAGACACAGAGAGAGAAGCAGAGACATAGGCAGAGGGAGAAGCAGGTTTGCTAGGGGAACCCTGATGTGGGACTCCATCCCAGGACCCCAGGATCACCACCTGAACCAAAGGCAGACACTCAACCACTGAGCCACCCAGGCATTCCAAGGGATACATTTTTATTGATGGATAATTTTAACTGTTTTTATAATGATTGAACAGTAAGTTGGGGTTCAAATCTAAATTTTGAAAACTTACCCTTCCATCTTTTCTAGAACGGTCCTCTACAAATTAATCCCCCTTAAAACACAGTTTCATGTTTAGCAGATACAGTTTACATTTCTTTTATTTTCTTCATAAAATTCCAAGTTGAAATAAACATTCCACTTCTTTTTTTTTTTTTTTTAAGTTTCACATGCCAAATAGATTCAACAAAGTTTATATTCTTCCCTGATTCTATATTGAAATAGGTCATGGAAACAATACTAGTTCAGTATAGAAAGCTTATCCACACTTGGGTTGAGTAATGTATTAAACATATTTTGTATAAGAAAACTTGCTTTCCCAGGTTTGGAATGAGTGTATAGAGACATCACTTGTCAGATGCAAGTGACCCAGACTTTGAATCAGGAGTTATTGACACAAAGGAGGAGAAATTGCAGAGTAGCTTTGGGATAGTTCAATAATATGGAGCTTACAGGGAAGCAGGGCAGTTATGCCAATGTAGTGAGTGCGCAGCACCCAGTGTAAGTGTGTAAGTGGTGCCATCAGTGCAAAATGAAGCAGTGATTGCTCGGTGTCACAGCCCTGGCTCTGTGGATGAGTGATATCTTAACTAACTGCCCACTCTCCAAGTCAAGCTTTCAAGCCCTCCTGTTGACCCTGCATACTATCCAGTATCTTACATCCTTTTCATGAGTTCATTGTCTGCCTAATTTAGCCAGACTAACACCCTGACTGATAATGAAGGCCACTATTTCTGTTTTTATAGAACTGCAATTGGCTGCATGAC
Organism: Canis aureus; assembly: GCF_053574225.1. Lineage (NCBI taxonomy): Eukaryota > Metazoa > Chordata > Mammalia > Carnivora > Canidae > Canis > Canis aureus. The sequence continues at coordinate 54,759,997 of NC_135622.1, read as the reverse complement.
TGTGTCCTCTTGAATTCATATGTTGAAATCTTAACTCCCAAGGTGATGGTACTAAGAGAAGGGGTCTTCAGGAGGTGACTGGGCTCTACTTTCAGAATGGAATTACTGACCCTGCAAAAGAGGCCTCAGAGTGCTCTCTCAGCCCTTCCATCATGCAAGGACACAGTGAGAAGACGGCCCTCTGTGAACCCAGAAGTGAGCCTCACCAGATACTGCATCTGCCAGGGTTGGACTTCCAGCCTCCAGAACTGGGAAAAATAAATGTTTATCATTTTAAGTTACCAGTTAATGGTATTTTTGTTATAGCAGCCTGAATGAACTAAGATATGAACCTTGACAAAGGAGCTCAAACTATTTGAAGAAGGACTGTAGGAGATACTCTGCAGTTTATATTAATATCCTAGCAAGGCTCACTTAAGATATGTTATTTATGTAATATTGGTGGTACTTTTTGGTGTACGTAACGAGTCGTGGAGTTTAATAAATACAATGAGCACTGTGATAATAAGTTGAAAGACATATCAATTTGAAAGAAATATAGGGGAATCCCTGGGTGGCTCAGCAGTTTGGCACCTGCCTTTGGCCCGGGGCATGATCCTGGAGTCCTGGGATCGAGTCCCACATCTGGCTCCCTGCATGGAGGCTGCTTCTCTCTCTGCCTCAGTCTCTGCCTCTGTGTGTGTGTGTGTGTGTGTGTCTCATGAATGGATAAATAAAATCTTAAAAAAAAAGAAATATAAATAATTAGGACTGGGTTTTATTCACATAGGAATTAAGTTGTTTGAGGAAAGGAATGATTTTGCATTTCTTAGCTGTCTGGCTTCCTTACTGTGTCTTCAAGGTAACTCCCTTGCCCATCCCTTTCACTCTTTTCTCAAGGCATCCACTCATTTCTCTAAGGTATTCACTCAAGGGTCACTTCTGCCAAGAGTCTTTCCTTGTTTTCTATAATGTTTCATCAATTCCTTGTTCACTGTGTCCCTCCTTCAACTTGCCCACTGATCATGGCACCATGATCTATTGCATGAATTTATGTGTCTGCCTCTCTATTAGAATGCGAGGCCCCGGAGGACTGGGAATGTATCTTATTTGAATCCATGGAGAATCCATAACTTAATGCTATGCCTAATTTGACTTGTTTAACTACATGTAAATGTATCCCAAAAAGGATGGTTATATATACATTATAATGCCATTTTAATTTTTTTCTAACCTTCTAGAATCATCAAGATGGCCAATGAGACCTCCAGGCTACTCAGCAAAGTCCACAGTGCTTCCGTGAAACCCATGGTCATGGAAATGCATTGATAGAATTCCTTAACCTCCGCAAAGACAGTGTGCACACAGGTAACATCTTCCATGAGAAACTTGAGCATTCACAAGTCCTTTGCTCTATTTCTGTAAAACTCTATGATCACTGTAATAATAATAATAATTTGATCAACAGATATTAATGAAATTGAACAGAATAGTTTCTGAGACTAGCTTTTTTACATAATTTCTCTACAATGTTATGAGAAGATACTCTGAGTCTACAGGTGTGTGTATGGGCGTGCATACACAGGGGTGTATAGACACAAGGATGACACCATAAATAAACATATGAAGCCATGAGCTGTACCCACTGTCATCTATTTTCTATATATTACACTAGTCACATTTCATCTTACATTGGTCATTGTAATTTGACCATAACTGGATAGGATTATTTATAACATCATAAGGAAACAATTTTGATACACACAAAGCTGATTTTGATGCTTGAATTTTGATGCAATTGTCAGAAAGACAGCCCCATTACACTGAAGCCATATTTCAAAGGTCTACACTGCATCAGCCTGTCAGATGCAATTGCAAACTTTAGAAAGAACAACTGGAAAGATTTTCAAGACAAAGCAGGGTAAACTCAAATTAGTCACACCAACTTTTTATGGGTTCATAGTGCCCATCTGTGAAAAATCACGGCCCATTAGAAGTGAAAATGGGTACGTTACAGAGTAAAGGAGTGCTAATAAAATATTCTAAAAATGAAAGCAAAATCTCTGAGCATTAATTTATTTACAGCATGAATAATTTAATATCCACCTCAGATTTAATTACAAGCCATGGTCAATTAACTAATTTAGTAACAATGTGTAAATAATGGATAATTTCTATGCAGTAGATGAAACTTTAAAAGTTGTTATAATATCAAAAGGATTGTAAGGTATGGGATTGTCTTCCCAAACATTTCTGACAATGAAACAGAATATCATGAGGATTTAGAACAGATTTTTTTTGTTTTGTTTTAACTTTACAACTGGGATTGAATATGAATATTATCCATGTAATTTATTTACACATTCTGGAAAAAGTTAGAAAAATATCAGTGAATCCACTGTCTAAATTACATTTTTGTTGTAACAACCTAGAAACATAATAGAAGGCAATATTTGACTTACAATATGAAAAACACTGTTCTGAGAGCTTTTCAGTTTTGAAGTCATTAAATTCCTACAATAATACTTTAAGGTAGATACTATTCTAATCTTTGGCTTGCAATTCAGAAACCGAGGCACATGGGATCCCTGGGTGGTGCAGCAGTTTGGTGCCTGCCTTTGGCCCAGGGCGTGATCCTGGAGGCCTGGGATCGAGTCCCATGTCGGGCACCTGGTGCATGGAGCCTGCTTCTCCCTCTGCCTGTGTCTCTGCCTCTCTCTGTGTGACTATCATAAATAAATAAAATATATATTTTTTTTAAAGAAAGAAACCGAGGCACAGAGATGATACAAACATGCCCAGTTTCACAGAATAAATAGCAGAGCTGGGGTCATCTAAAAAATTCTGGTTCTAGAGTCTGTCCTCAAAACTGATGGACATTTACACAGAGGAATTCAACATCCTTACTTAAAATAGAAATAATAACAAAGAAATGATAATATATTCTGATCAACATTAAGAGATACTTTTAAGGTAGGCAGTTACCATAATGGGTAATTATCACTCTAATAGAAAACTAATCTGTCAATTTAGAAGCTTCATTATTTCCCAGGTGCAACACTGGGCTCCTGGGAAAGATGTCTGCTTACTTGGGTATGAATCTCTGACCTCTAAGCAACTCAAGTGCTAATTTCCGTGTTTCTTTATGCCCAGCAGAAATTAGCAAAGTGTCAATTGGAGCAAGCAATGTTTTAGAAAGTTTGTAAGGTCTGCCTTTGAATCCTGCCTTTTCACTTACTAACTTTGAGATTTAGGTAGACTTCCTTTGGTGTTCGACGTAATTTAGTTTGCTTCCCACACAGTGGACATATTTGGAGGAGATAAACACTAAATATTCTTGCTCTGCTCTTTCAATCTTGCAATTATGAGAGTTTAAAAATGCAATTATTTGCCATAACACAACAGGGAAGTTGTAGTTGACATTTTAACACTGTTTTGATTTCCAATATGTTTTTGGTTACACAGTTTATACAATAATTTAAAATAAGCAAAAAAAGGTTTTTATTTGTTGGTTTAGTCTTTATCCTTTTAAAATGAATATTTAATCTCATTCAGAGAGAAATCAATGAGTTGCCACTGGAAAAAAAATGCTTCTTAAATGCTCATTCGAATCAAAGCTTTGAAGCAGAATTTAGTTACCTTGCTAGTTAGTTCTTTTTTTTTTTTTTTTTTTTTTTTTTTTCATTTATACCCCCCTGCAGGGCACTTTATAACCAGGAACTCAGTATTTTGTGGAACATTTTTGTCCTTACTAAGTAAATACATCTCTTATGCTCTCAATATAGCTATTGCTAAGAGCAGTTTGCCCAGCCATTCCCTCTAATAACTTTTGTCTAAATAAACTAATCCCCAAAAGTCTGTCTGTGGCATCACTGAGCCCCAGGGGAATTCTGAGTCAAGATGTTTCTAGCTCCTGCTAAGAATACCTGTTTCCTCCATAGAGTAAAATTACAAGGCCTCTCAAGAAATGTGCTACATGTTAGATTGAATTTCTCCATCAATGTGTAGATATCTAACTGATGTCTTTGCCAGGATGGCAAGCAGAAAATTTAGCCATAAAAACATTCTACTTTGGGCAAGACCATGGATAAGGACTCTCGTTCAAGTAAATTCAACTAAAAATTTACACATACACTTTATAGATACAGAGTAGCTACACAGAATGAAAACTGCAGTATTTGTTCTTGTTTGTACAGAATATGTTTTGGGTTCTTATCCTTTTCCCAAAGGGGACATGACTAATATCCAGGTCAACGTTTACATACAATAAGAAACCTAAGTAGACTCTGGTACATGTTATTAAAGTGGTTCACAACAACAGAGATCAGAAAATGTATAATGCAATTAATAATTGAACTTAAGAACCTGGGTTTTGGAGTAGAAACAATTGGGTATAAATACCACTCTTTCATATAGAAAATGTTTAAATTTAGCAAGGTTTTCAACCTACAAAAATCTCAACTTCATGATATATAAAATGAGCATACCGATAGCTAATAGTTTGTTGTAAAAACAAACAAGATGCTTAGTAATTACTGGAGTGCCTTTCACACAATAAACATTCAATAAATATTAGCTATTCAATCTTGGAAGAAAGAGGAATAGGAAAACTTCTTTAGAGGTTAAAGCATCTTAATTAATTGGGTCGGAATGGACATGAAAAAATATTAGGAGGGGCTTTCAAGAGAAAGGAACAGTATTGACAAGAACTAGGAGGAAGGTTTATGCTGAATTTATGCAATAAAGGAAGAGTTCAATCAGGCTGGATAGGAGGCCACCCAAATACATGCTGAAAGAAATTTGTGGCACATCATTCCATCAGTTACCAAAAGCTGTATTAAAACCTTCCTCCTTAACAGTAAGATTTTATTATTCTATATGGCAGGTAAATACTCAAATAGGTAACCAAGTAGAGAGACAAGAGTAGGATGACAAGCACCAAAAAAGGTTGAATTGGTCCCATGGGGATAATAAGCAAGAATATTCCATAGACCAGTATCCTTAAAAAACATTCATATTGCTACAAACCATTAGAATTCCAGATCGGCATTCAATAATGGAATAAAGTGTAACTAAGCACCCAAGCTCAGAAAATGGTGATGGGGGACATCCGTATTTATTTTGTTGCCCACAGAAAATTCACTTATTTCTTGGAGGAGTCATGCTGACAACAGATACTTTCATTAGAACAATTGTAGTACTGTGCAAAAGTGTGTGAGACAAACATTTATAAATAAATCATGAAACAGAATTTCTACATTTCCAAAAACTGATATGCATAGAAAAAATATTTCTGAGTGAGATATCTACATATTTTCACCATGCCTTGCTTCTTTCTATAAAATTGGGAAAGCAAAAATTGGCAGAAGATTTCCTTAATCTGGCATACATTTCATTAGAGAGTCTAACAGGCTCATATATGATTCACTGGAAATGTTGAAGTCAATGTGTGAAAGATTCTGAGTTGGGTTAATATGATCTTTGTTCTTTCAACATGGCTTTTCAAGAAATTCTATCTATATCTGTCATGAGGATATGAATTTAACTCTTTAACTCTTTAAAATTATCATTTCTGTGCATTTAGATGTCCTTTACTGGTGCCAAAACACGTCTTAAAAAAAAAAAAAAAAAAAAAAAAAACTCCTCCAAAAAGCCAACCACTGAATTTAATCCTTTTTTTTTCTTGTTTGCTTTTCATAAGTAATAAACATTTCTCCAGATATGTCTACCGAACAATTTTAGCATGAATACATCTTTTTCACTGAACATAATCACACCATCTCCTTACTAACAGAGAAACTTCTAATAAGCCCCATCTCACCGATCAGAATTTCTGACTTCAGTTCATTAAAAAAAACTCATTTTGAAGCAGCCTGTGTCCAAACGGAGTTTTACATTTAGAATTACGACAGAGCCACTGCTTCACTTTCTTCTAGAAAAATTTGTGGGTTATCCATCATTTAATTTTTTATTTATAATATCTGCTTTATAAATATCATAATTTAATCAAATCATTTGATCACAAGGCTATAAAAGAACTTGAAAATCTAGAAACCTATTTTTATCATGAGGTTGATTCATTTAAAAGTGCATGTTAGAAGACAGAACACTGTATGGCTATAATTTGATTATAGCAACAAATAAAACATGGCACTATTTTTAAGAAGCTTACATACTGGAAGAGAAGATATGCCAATAAGTTATGATAGCACTATTTGTAGGGATGAAAAAGTAGACAGTAGAGTCCTATTTAAACTTTTGCATTTGACTTATGAAGCCAGAAGACTTCAGAACAGTCATTCTTTTCACTATACATGTCTATTAAATTAAATCTTTGAGTATAAAAGTTAGAAATATATTTAGAATATATGCCCTGTTAGTTGAAATTTCACATAATTTTTAACAGATTTATACATTACAAATAAAAGACAATGTGTACATACTTCATTTATTGCCACTGTGATAACTTATCTTTAAACTGTATCTTTAGGTATGAGTATGTGTATATGTGTGTATGTTCACTTCTTCCTAGTTTTGAATTTTAGATGGCATGTAGAAATATAATGAAAAAAATATTTAAAGATACTGAAGTAAGGGTTGCCTCAGTGGCTCAGCAGTGGAGCATCTGCCTCTGCTCAGGGCGTGATCCCGGAGTCCCAGGATCGAGTCCAACATCGGGCTCTCCTTGAGGGGCCTGCTTCTACCTCTACCTATGCCTCTGCCTCTCTCTCTGTGTCTCTCATGAATGAATAAATAAAATCTTTTTTTTTTAAAGATACTGAAGTAAAAGAGAAAGACTGGTGGACAAATAAAATAAAGGCGATATAAATAAATGGATGTCATAAAAATCTTATATAGTACAAAGGCAAGGTAAAATAACTTCCCTTATAGCCACATCATGTGATCATTTAAAAGAACAGCAATGTCTAAAAGGAATACAGGACAGAATAAAAGAAATAACACTTTCTGTTATTCAGAAAAAGTACAAATGCACTTTCATAATGCTGTACATAAAATTATTTGATAAAAAAGTCAAATGAGGGCAGCCAGGGTGGCTCAGCGGTTTAGCGCCGCCTTCAGTCCAGGGTGTGATCCTGGAGGCCTGGGGTGGAGTCCCACATCGGGCTCCCTGCATGGAGCCTGCTTCTCCCTCTGCCTGTGTCTCTGCCTCTCTCTTTCTCTGTGTCTCCCATGAATAAATAAATGAAATAACAACAACAACAAAAAAGTCAAATGATAAATCTTACAAAATTCACTGATACAAATATATTTGTATATACTAATGCAAGGATTTCCTTACTCATGCCTTACATCATAAATAAAAATATTTATTAATATATTCAACCATTCATTCAAGAAATCTTGATTGAATGAATGCCTACCATGGTACCAGATGCTTTTCTAAGCACTGAAGATACAGTGACTGCTCTTACAACATTTCCATTCCAGTGGGGGAGGGAGGGGAGAGAGAATGACAACAAACCATCAGATCCCTATATATCAGATAGCAGGACAAATCAGATTAAATGGAAAGAGAATAGAAGGGGAAGAAGTGTGGCTGGGCATACCAGGTAACTGGATTGCTTGGGATGATCTTGCTGATAAGAGAACATTCAAACTAGCATCATTTGAGAGAAAGAGGCATATAAATATTTGGGGTAAGCTCTTTGGGGCAGAATTAAAAGTAAATGCCAATTAACCAGAGTACAGCTTGAATTTTGAAGAAACTACTAGGAGCCCAGCATGGTGGAGGGATGTGGAGAAGAGTAAAAGTAGCAGGAGGAAATGTCAAGGTAGGCACTCTAATACGTGGATCCCAAAGTGCATGTCAAAAATGTGGAGTTTTACTCTGCTTGAGATGTCATGCCCTTGGAGTTCTGAGTACAGTAGTGACATGAGGTGACTTATCTTTAAAAGAATTAGTTCAATGATTTTGTGACAAAGAAAGGCAGTTAAAGAAGGAGAGAGGTGGAGTAAGGGTTACAACACTGAACCAGAGAGAGATGATGAACTCAGGTGAGAGAGAGAGAGAGAGAGAGAGAAAGGTTTTTCCAATTCATGGATTGGCAGAATTAATATTGTAAAATGTCAATGTTACCCAGGGCAATATACACGTTTAATGCAATCCCTATCAAAATACCATGGACTTTCTTCAGAGAGTTAGAACAAATTATTTTAAGATTTGTGTGGAATCAGAAAAGACCCCGAATAGCCAGGGGAATTTTAAAAAAGAAAACCATATCTGGGGGCATCACAATGCCAGATTTCAGGTTGTACTACAAAGCTGTGGTCATCAAGACAGTGTGGTACTGGCACAAAAACAGACACATAGATCAGTGGAACAGAATAGAGAATCCAGAAGTGGACCCTGAACTTTATGGGCAACTAATATTCGATAAAGGAGGAAAGACTATCCATTGGAAGAAAGACAGTCTCTTCAATAAATGGTGCTGGGAAAATTGGACATCCACATGCAGAAGAATGAAACTAGACCACTCTCTTTCACCATACACAAAGATAAACTCAAAATGGATGAAAGATCTAAATGTGAGACAAGATTCCATCAAAATCCTAGAGAAGAACACAGGCAACACCCTTTTTGAACTCGGCCATAGTAACTTCTTGCAAGATACATCCACGAAGGCAATTCAGGATCTATTTTAAAGTTAGAGACAAGATTGAGCAAGTCCTGAGTGTCAAGTGTGAGAGGAATGGAGAAGTTAAAGATGTGTCTTTTTGAACAGAAAGATGGGTGCTGTGACTAACTCCAGGTGCAAGTTGGGAATTAGAAAAACAAGTGTCAGGGTCAAGGTGCACTTTGGGGCATGCTAAGTTAAGGTCAATTAGACACTTTTCTTCAGAGTCTAGATTTCAGGGAAAAGTTGGTCTTGGAGACAACTGAGCATCATCAGAATATACTGGAAGTCTAATGGGCTGAATGAATGTCTGAGGAAATAGATCAGCATATGAAGGTAACTAAAAGTAGGAGAATATTATCCAAAAGCCAAAGGAAACAAAAATCCCAAAGAGAGATAATTCAGTATTGCTAATAGTTTTAATAAAATGAAAACTTGCTATCATCTCTTCTCATCTGGAGAAAATTGGTGACATTCCAATAGGGTCTCAATTGGAGTTGTGACAAAACCCTTAAGTGGTGTGCAAGTCCAGGAAGAATGAGAATATTGACCCCTTCAGTGCAGTTAATCCAATCAGCTCTTGTTTCATTGACTTGTTAATTCAAAAACTCGTGCCATATATACATTATTCATTGTGTTGCATTGACCTCCATGCCTCACAATTTTAAGGGCTTTGCCTATTTGTTTTTACATTTACTTTATTCTGGTAGTCATATTTTTTAAAAGAGAACACTAATCAGAAAGATGCCAAGATAATGCTTGTTTTTAAACTGAATGTGTTGGGATGCCTGGATGGCTTTGGGTCAGGTCGTGATCCTGGGATCCAGGATTGAGTCCTGCATCGGGCTCCTGTGAAGAGCCTGTTTCTCCCTCTGCTTATGTCTCTTCCTCTCTCTCTCTCTCTCTCTCTCATGAATAAATACGTAAATCTTAAATAAATAAATAAATAAATAAATAAATAAATAAATAAATAATAAATGGAATGTGTTGAGTCAGCTTGTTCTGACTGTCTAATATTTGTTTTAGTTCTTGTCCTTAATTCTAAAATTTGTCCTTTAAATGGCCAGAATCTGTTTTTTTTTTCTTCAAGGAATACTTTTCAGGTAATATTAATCTTTGATATTCAAATAGGAGCATATTATTTGTCTACTACACAAGTGGGACAATTGAGTCAAAGTGAACAATCCATGGTGTGTTTTATCTTCTTCCAGGCCAATGTACTGGCTGCCATTGTATTCCCCCCCCCCCCCAAAAAAAATATTTCAACACACAAACATGAAAAAGGAAATCTTTCTGAAATCATATAATAAAATTTTGTAAAATAATAAAAATGTCAAGCCTGTATGAATAACAATAAAAAGTACTGAATAGGAAGACTTACATATTAATGTCTATAATTTGAATTTCATATACAGTTGATTTTATGTAGCTTTTTTTCCTCATTTTAAAAATGAGCATTCTATGTGTCTGGTTCCACATGCTAGGAAGCACATCCTCGAAACATTCCCTCTAGGATTTATAAGAGAAGTGAGGATTCAGGGCAAACAAATGGCGTTCTCCTAAATTAGAGAGAGAGAGAAGCATATATAGGGAAGTAATCAAGGATTACTGGAGCAAAGAGGTACCAGCAGAGACTTAACTGGAGCCAGTACTGGGGTAGGAAAACCTGAGCTATCATTCATTGCTGGAGGCTCCATGTGGACAACTCTGAGAGTGAAGGTCTCCAAGGAGACCCAGTCATGAGGAGCACCCACAGTTTTGTGAGAATTACTTTCTGGATCTCAACCACTCTCTCACAGTAAATATTGGAGAAAAATCCACTCATGCTTCCACAAGGGGAGGGAAGAATGAACTATTTTGAACTATATCACAGCATTCTCTTCTTAACAAGATCTGCACTCAAAAGAGAAACTAGTTAACCAGGCTCTAACCTACTGGATAGGTTATCAGAGCCTTAGTGGCCTGGAAGAAAGGAAATACCCAACTCCAGCCCTCTTAGCCTTCCAACCTCAATTAACAGGGTGGAGTGAGGGGTCCTGAGAACATGAAGTTCACAGTTTAGAGGCACAGTCTCACTAAAAGCCTGATTCTCAATCATAGGACTGTAGAACTCATCCCTTCTCCCAAAAAATCACCACTACTCTCTTAAAGGTCAATTTACACAGTTTCTTTTGGGCAGTACATCATGTCTGGCTATAAAAAAAAAATATAGATAGATAGATAGATAGATAGATAGATAGATAGATAGATAGATATAGATAGATAGATAGATATAGCTTCTCTCTACTAAAACCAATTCAAAATTCCCCTAATTATTCTGAGAGATTTCCTTTTAATTTTTTTTCACGAGATAACTCTTACAGAAATTTTATTTGATATAAAGTGTGTGACAGATTGAAATATTCATATGTTTGTTATACAAGCAATTCCCTTCCCCAACCGATTTACTATGAAGTGAGTTTAACAGTAAGGAATTGTTGATACAGAATTTTGGCGTTCTCAGGAAGCACATTTGTAATAATTCACATATTTTCTGTACATGTTCTCACACGAACAGACGTTATTCACCTTTTAAAATTACTCTTTTTGTTTTCTCACGAGATGGACATTTTTCCACAAAGAGCCAACATTTAGAACACTTCCCAGTCGATGAAAAGACAGCAACAAAGCACTTTTCAAATGAGACCAGATTTCTAAATGATCAGCCGCCTCACAAAGCTTTGTTCAAATTCATATCTCAGAATAATTGCAAATTACTACATGGCATGAACTGTCGGCGTATAGGAGAGAGATCATTAGGGCATGAATTAAGACTGTGGTTGAGGGGAAAAGAGGGGAGGAGCCGGATTCAAAAGATATTAGAATATTCTGAATCCTTCTCCCTCTAGAGATCTGCATATGAAATCCCTGTGTTCCTATTCTGTGCCCTCAACAGGCCTGACAATTTCTCCAGCATTATTATTACCCTGTGTGAGCTGCTGTGGTTAGTGGTGCCACCCACCTTAAGTCAAGTTTTCTTCCTCCATACTTCTGTGTTTCAAAATTTATAGGCTTTATTTTTCTTTCCCTTCCCACAGCGAAAAACATTCATGAGGGATTTTTGTTTTCAGGACTAAAGCTCTCCCTCCATTCACCTCCAGTAATGCTGGTTACACTTTTATGGGGTGTTTTGGAATTTGGACATTAGTTTGGGAAGTACTGATACCTTTAGAATTGCTATCCAATGTTAAAATGTGACTCTTAGTCTATATTTTTGTAGTTTGTTTCCAGAAATGCCTGCCTAAATCATTCAAGGCTGGATACCTTTCTAATTTATGGTTGTTTTTGATAGTAGAAAATATTTAGTATATGTTTTGCCATATAGTTGTTTTTAGTATTATAAAAGCAACTGTTTTTCAGAGTAAAACATTGCAAAATACTGAAAATATAAAACAATAAAAATGTCATCTCAAAGAAAACCACTGAAATCACTATGAAGTGAATATTTCCAATTTTTAATACGTTTCTGTGGTTTCTTATTTTTAACTATTATAAATGAAAATGTTGACAATAAAACATTTACTTAAATCTATGTCTATATCTTTAATTACTTTCTTATTTCTAATTCCCCCAAATGGAATTACTAGTTCAAAGATATACACATATTAGAGCCCTTGGTTCATATTTCTGAATCATTAACTGCAAAGGTAGTGAGTGTCCGACTTCCTAGATCCTTGCCCAAACTGGTTATTACCATTAATTTTTTTTTTTTGCCCATCCATAGTAAAAACTAATAATGATTCTCTTAATTTAAATTTTGTTGGTTGGGCAGTCTGGGTGGCTTACCAGTTTAGCGCCACCTTCAGTCCAGGGCCTGATCCTGGAGACCTGGGATGGAGTCCCAGGTCGGGCTACCTGCATGGAGCCTGCTTCTCCCTCTGCCTGTGTCTCTGCCTCTATCTCTATCTCTCTCTCTCTCTCTCTCTCTCATGAATAAATAAATAAAGTCTTAAAAAAATTTTGCTGGTTAATCAGATTGAGTATCCATCATATCAACTTTCCATTTATCTTTCTTGTTAATCAATTTCCAACTTATATGTAGAAAGGGGAATTTATAGCTTGAAAAAAGCCCTCAAAGCAGAAGTTTGTGTAGCAGAAACTGAATTTATCTACAGGTGAGTGTCCTACCAGCTTATGCAGTGTAGAGCTGATTTACACCGCAACTATCCTCGGACCCAACCTCTTCACTCCTCCTGGGTTATCTGAGTGAGAAGCAGTGAAGCAGACAGGCACTGATTATCCAGGGACAGCCGATCTGTGGTGCAGAGCTGACATTTTCAGTTCTGTGGGAGAGGGCGGCTTGTGCTCACAGTGATCTAGATGTGCACTTTCCTTGAGATGTGCAGATGAATTTTGCAACAAGGGTTCTATAATAGAATCTGAAGTTCTTAATTGCCAATTATAGTCTGGTCTTCATTTCACTCCAGCAAGGGAATAGGAGAGATGGGGTTGAGGATCCCAGCCTGTTCAATTTAAAAAGTGGAAGAAATTTAATTTGTTTAAATCACATTTCTCCTAAGGATAGGCCAGACACAGCCTCATCAATGACAGAGCACATCTTCTCAAAAATGTGTGTCTTCAGTAGAGAAGGACTTAAGTCAAAACAGGAATGAATATGCCGAAGTGGAACTTTTGCAGTACCAATCCTCCTTGTAATTTCATTTCCAAGTTCATTTACCACCTGCATGCATCCTGTTTAGATCAGGGAGTTTTATCTTCTGATACTAAATTAATTCATTTCCTCACAGGAACCATGGTTTACAATACAATAAGTTTTACATACTTATCTCTTTATGTTACGTCCAGTGACATTAATCGTGATCATAACAACAAAGAATTGCACGACAGCAAGTGATTCTACAGCTGACTTGACTCGTTGCCTGAGTTTGCAGGTACCAAAAGAAATCCTGAACCGGGTGCATTGAGATGGTGACTTGCCTGTGTTCCACAATAAGCACTGCTGCATCTTAGAAACTACTGTGTCGCATTAGTCTGTATGTCCCTAAGGCTTAACATGGCACCTGTCACCCACCTAGAAGGAGTTAATAAACAGCTACAGAATATGAGAGTTTCTCAAAGTTGAATAGAATTTCCTGGATTGTATCAAAATTAGAGTAGTATAACAGCAGATATTTTATTACTATGACAAAAGCAATTTCTGTTTATAGTTAAGAAAAAACTATTAGATACTGAATGGAGTTAGATACTGAATGGAGTTCAACATAATAGGCACATACGAGAATCCGGCTTTTTACAGAACACTACTGAAATCATCCTGAAATATTCCCCACTTTGGTTGATATGTTAATGGTTGTATCATTTTCCTTCTTGGGAATATAAAGATATTAAATTAAAATCATCCTGATTCTACCCCTGGAAAACTCGTTCACATTTGAAATTTCTTTGTATATCAAAAACATATGAAATTTCAGTATGTAAAAAGCAGAAGGAGGGGAGTTGGTTTAAATTAATTATGCAAAAATAATAATTATGCAGTTTCATGCTTTTCATATAATGTTTGGCTTGCAAGATAAATTGCAGAACAATTCCAGAAGAATGTTGCAGATTAATCAACAGATCAAGGCCTGGTGGAGTAAAATATCCTAGCTTTTCTCATCTTGCCTGGTAGATCTTACTGTCATTCCTTGTTAAATGAATAGTAATTTTTATACGTAGATACATTCATTTATTCAACTAATGTTAACTGATCACTTACTAGGTGCCAAAGATTCCTGAGATACTACAGCTAGAGAAGTGAATAAAGCACATTTAGTAACTTCAAGAAGGCTAGAGTATTTTGGCAGCAGGTAAGCATTTTAAAAGATAATTACATGGTGTCTGATAAGTGCCGGAAGAGCAAGGAATAGCTGATGTTATGGCAGCACCTCATCCAGCTTGAATACATTAATAAAGTCTTCTCAGAAGAACTACTGCTCAGCCAAGTCTTGCAGGAGATGAAATGGCCATTAATTGAACCGTAAGTGGGTTCGCATCATATGCTCACACTCTGTGATACAGTGTGATTCAGCTGTGGAATGAAAACAAAACTAAAAAAATTACAAAACAATCACAATGTGTTCAAAAGTGTTAAGCTGCAATCAGACAGAATTCTAGAACTGGTAATGAGACCTTGGGCGAGTCACAGACTCTCTGAGCCAAGGTTCCTGACTGGCAAATGTAGATAATATTATATATCTCACAAGACTGTTTTGAGGATTGAAAAAAATAGCAAAACTGAAGATGACTAGCACAATTTCCTCTTCTCGGAAAATGGGATCAACTGAATAAAACTTAAACTGAGCTAAATCATATAAGTAAGATGCAAGATACAACAGATGTATAAGGCATGGAGGACTCTTTCTTGTGAGTACATAGAGGCTAGGTCAAAAGATATTTAGTGACATAATAAAAATATATAAAACACAGTATTTCCTATGATACATAAATGGAGTATGTTAATATATAACATTTGTAATGCAATTTGACATTATATACCACACACTATATGTTTAATACAAAATATACTTCCTCTTCTATAATTGAGTGCTGTCACGTAATAGTGAAAATATTACTTTAAGAAATCAACAATATCACTAACATCAAAAACAAGAAAACCAATTGCTAGTATTCATTGAAAACTTAGTATATATCAGAAACTGAGTTTGAGAATTTTACACAGTGTCTTCACTTGTTATCACACAAACCCTGTGAAGTAGATGTTACCCCCATTTTACAGATAAGGATATTGAACATCAGTGAATTAAAATACAACTCTAAAAACTTGTTAAATTTCAGAGCCAGAATTAAAACCCAGGCCATACCCTTAACTATTCTGCCAAGTTAAAACAAAGGCAAAAACAAACAAACAAAAAACCAAATGGAAAAAGGAAATCATAATTGGCTGGTGGAAGAGGTGGGATTCTGCCCTCAGCTTCGGGGAAAATGGTTTCCTCCTTCCTCTCTAACTGCCTATGCTCCTCCCTCTGCCTGCCTTCCTTCTTTCCTTCTTTCCTTCCTTCCTTCCTTCCTTCCTTCCTTCCTTCCTTCCTTGATACAGTGTCATTGTTCATATTCAAGGGCTGTGATTTAGAAATTTATTCAGCATTTTTAAATTTAATCTGGGGTCCAAATATCAAAAACCCAGAATTAAGATGAAGCAAGTGAAGTCTTCGTTTTGGAGGCAATGTCAAAACAACAAC
This sequence comes from Canis aureus, assembly GCF_053574225.1. Lineage (NCBI taxonomy): Eukaryota > Metazoa > Chordata > Mammalia > Carnivora > Canidae > Canis > Canis aureus. The sequence continues at coordinate 54,744,144 of NC_135622.1, read as the reverse complement.
AACAACAACAACAACAACAACAACAACAACAACAATAAAAAAAGACACCTCAGTAACAAAGTAATATTTATTGCAATATTTTAAAATATAAAAAAATAAGAGAGTAGGTATTGTTTCTTCTATAAACATTTGATAGAATTCCCCTGGGAAGCCATCTGGCCCTGGACTTTGTGTCTTGGAAAGTTTTTGATGATTGCTTCAATTTCCTCCCTGGTTATCAGCTTGTTCAGGTTTTCTGTTTCTTCCTGTTCCAGTTTTGGTAGTTTGTGGTTTTCCAGAAGTGTGTCCATTTCTTCTAGATTGCCTAATTTATTGTCATATAGCTGCTCATAATAAGTTTTTAAAATCGTTTGTGTTTCCTTTGTATTGGTGGTGATCTCTCCTTTTTCATTCATGATTTTATTAATTTGAGCCTTTTATCTTTTGTTTTTAATAAACCTGGTTAATGGTTTATCTATCTTATTAATTCTTTCAGAGAACCACCCCCTGGTTTTGTTGATCTGTTCCACAGTTCTTCTAGTCTATTTCATTGAGTTCTGCTCAAATCTTTATTAACTCTCTTCTGCTGGGTGTAGGTTTTATTTGCTGTTCTTTCTCCAGTTCCTTTAGGTGCAAGGTTAGCTTTTGTATTTGAGTTCTTTCCAGTTTTTTGAGGGATGCTTGTATTGTGATGTATTTCCCTCTCAGGACTGCTTTTGCTGTGTCCCAAAGATTTTGAGCTGTTGCATATTCATTCTCATTAGTTTCCATGAATCTTTTTAATTCTTCCCTAATTTCCTGGTTGACTCTCATCTTTTAGCAGGATGGTCTTTAACGAACAGGGAGTAGTGGAAAGGAAAGTGGGCAGGGGGTTGGGGTGACTGGGTGACAGGCACTGAGGGGGTCACTTGACGGGATGATCACTGGGTGATATGCTATATGTTAGCAAATTGAACTCAAATAAAAATAAATAAATAAATAAATAAATAAATAAATAAATAAATAAGAAAAAATCCATATTCCATGATGAACAAATTGTCAAAATTTAAATAAATGTAGACCAACACTGTATTTGCATGATCTTACCTCACTCATGCTAATGATGGCCACAGTTTCAATAAAATTTTATTAACAAAACAGGTGGCTACTCTGTGAGTCATAGGTATCCTATTGATTACCATTTTTTTTAATGATTGCATTAAATATTCCTTATGTCAATTACTGTTTTTTTTTTTGGCATCCCCTTCAACTGTGTGTCCAGGGCAAATGCCTCACTTATTTCACCCTAGTCCTAGCTCAGTAATTTTAAAAGAAAGCCCGATGATAACACTGGTGCAAATGTAGTGATTTGGATTAAAGTGGGGTGGGGGACCCAAAAGCTTCACCAGTGGAACTTGGCTCTCTTTTTCGCCCTTTTCTATTCCCTTTACCATGACACCACTCCAGCAGCAGCTGATGTCCTCAGACCCTGATTGAGGAACTTCAGGGAATATCTAAACCAGGATAGCATTCAATCTGGGGAAATGGAGCTCTTTCATTAGAATTTAAATACCTAATTATGAAAAAAAAAGTATATTATGAGAGTAGTTTTAATTCCTGCCTTATTACTCCAATATGGCAGAGATGAAATTTAACCCCTAGGTAAAGAGTTGCTTCCCAGATACATCTTGAGTCTCAAATTGCACTTCTTTTTGTCCTGCTGGCATTTTTGCTTTGTTTTGTCATGGTGTTATGTTACATTTTTATTTCAAATGTAATAACTGGTGCATGTGTGCATGCACGCAGGCGTTCTGAAACTAAGATTTGTGGAATCTCCTTAAGGTTTGCATTTACTTAATTAAAGTTTAAAGAAATATTAGAATTATGAATGTATTTTCTCCTCAACAATCCCTTCTTGAGAAGAAAGAACAGCAGCTCCAAGAATAGGCCAGAGGTGAGCATGCCTGAGCTTTTTGGGCGACCCTTGCACTTTTATCCCTGACACTCAGCAGAGCACTTGATCTTTACTGCTTCTCTCTGGGACTGGCTAATACTCACCTTTTTTTTTTTGTTGAGTAGATGTTTCCACGCGACACACATAGGCCCTATCCCTTTCCTAACCGCAACAACCCACATATGCACCTAGAGAGAACTGCAAAGATGAGATCTTTAGGTGAAAGACTCTCAGCATTTTTTTTTTTTTTTTTTTTGCCTAAATGCGGTTTTCTCAGCCAAGAGTTACCTATTCTGGTCCTAAAACCCCTAAACTCCAATCCTTGGAACCTTGGCAACACAATTTCCATAATTAGGACATGCTCTCCCATTCGTAAGGGTCCTGTTACAAGAAAATGATACCATGCCCTCTTAAATAGAACTATAATAATTTTAGGGACTTTCATTTCCGATGTACTACACACCACAAGTTATCTCAGTTTCATAGGCAATTTGGTGAACTTTTTCCCCTTGAGCCAAGATCAGCCTGCTAAATCTCTAGTGTGCAAAGCATGTGTATCTATCCTCTAATACAAGTAGAAGAAACACCACAGCTCAGCTTGTAAATAGTATATAGAGTGACACAATCTATGCTCTGGTTCATCTCTTAAAAGCTATGTAAACTTTGAGAATTTTCTTAGAAAGAAAAAAGCCAAGGGTGTTATTATATTTTCCACAAAGGAGTATAAATTGAGTTCACATGAATGATTTAAGGGCTGAACCAATATACTTGGGGATATTTAATTTTGTAATGACCCTATCTTCAAGGGGGACGGGGGGACAAGTTGCTGAGTGTGTGTGATGTCGTCTTGAAGCAATGAGATCACAGTCTAATCCTTTTCCCCATGGAGAGGGCTTTGATAGTTAATACTGGATGTACAGTTAGTACAGAGAGTAAAGCTGGCAACAACCAGGAGTAATTCCTAACCACTGAGTGTCATGACCCTTTAGATTATTTTAGTCTTCACATTTTGGGGAGAGGGTAAAGTTATTATTCTAAAGTGTACACACGTACTTCATGTGTTTAAATGGGAAGCTATGGAGCAAGAGAAAAAAACACCTGCAGGTATGGATCTCCCTGGGTGTGGCAAAAGATGCTCTTAACTTCACTGCCATGCTTAGTATTTAAAATGTGTATGCCTCATAGTAAACAGGATCCTCTTTTCCGGTGGGGAGTTGGAGGAAATATAACTTCTTATTTATTGTCTGTATTCATGTAATAGCCATTTTTTTGAGCTTCTCTACCCCTCAGGCTGTTAAATAGGCAGTAGGGACATAAAAGCTGTGAGTTTCTTATCCACAAAGAACTAATAATGCAATAATGATAAATGACTTGTAAGTGCAGTAAAGATAAAATTGGATCAGAAAATGATGAATAATAATGCATAAATTTATCTTTTTCAAAGGACACCCAACACTATGAGGTGTACCATGCACATTCACTCATTCTCTGTGGTGGCCATTTGCTCTACTTTTTAGCTGTCTCACAACTTTGAATATCCTCTCACATTTGGGAAGCATTCCTGTCCTGGTTTATATTTTCATTTTTCTTCTCAAAGGGTTGAGTTAGGTGTCATGGTGAATCTAAAATATTGATTGATTTTTGTGTTTATTCTGTTTTTCAAAATGAGGTTTCATAAAAATTCTTTTTGTAAAAGTATTTTATTTTCTTTCTCCCCAAGTTCACCTATATTTGCAGCTTTACTGAAATATGATGGGCAAATGAAAATTGAGTGTAATTGTGTGGTCTATTTATAGACCACTTTGTATACCTTAAATATATGATTAGCACAATGAAACTAATTAACATATCTATCCCCTCCCATAGTTATCTTTCTGTGTGTGGTGAGAACTCCTGAGATCTATTCTGTTAGCACATTTCAAGTATATAATATAATACATTAGGTCTCTAACACTTATTCATCCTATAATTGAAACTTTATACCCTTTAGTTCACATCTTTCTTCTCCCCTGCTCCCCACCTCCACAACCCTGGTACCACCACTACTCTCTATTACTATGAGTTCGACTTTTTCTTTTGTTTTTAAGATCCCACGTGGAAATGAGAATGTGATATTTTCTGTATCTGACATTTCATTAGGCATGATTCATTTCTTCATTAAATCATCAGAAATTTGTTGAACAGTTACTCTGTGCTGAACACTGAGAGCCTTAGAAAGAAATTCAGCGTGAATGTGGCCTTCCCATCTGTCCTTTACTATCCATATGACCTTGAGAAAAGTTATTGAATCCCCAGATTCCATATCTTAGCTTACTAACATCCTTATTGCTCTCAAAAGTGTTTATATATATAGTTTATATGATTAAAAAATAAAGATGGTTTCTAAGGATAAGTGCTCCACAAATTTCTGTTAAATTAATAAAGAAAGAGACAGATTATGAGCATCCCCAACATTTAACTCAATACTTTGGGAAAAAAAGGTCTAGGGGTAAGTAGAAGCAAATTCAACAGGGAATTCCTCACCTGAGGAGGGTTTTTTTCAGTAAACTATGTTTTCTGTAAATGAGGTATTTTTTTCCTGCCCAGTGTAACGTCCTTGGTATGCTGTGTTATAGGTTGTTTCTAGAACTATCACAAATATACCTATGCACTCTCTTCAAACCTAAAAATGAGTAATCTTTTCAGCATCTTCACTCCAAAATCAGATACTCAAACTATTTGCTATTTGTATATCAAAAGGAAAACTTTTGGGGAGAAAAAATGGAAAACTTTTGTTAAAAGTCCTTGATTTGCACATTTATAATTGACTTTAAATCTTAATGATATATTTCCCACTTTGTCTTCAAAGTGTGTCAGTCAAAAGTAATAGTAATTTGTATACAGTGCAATTATATTTTGACAAATAAATTAATAATGAATCATCCAAGTTTTTTTGTAAACAGAAATTTCTTATTTTTTTCAATAAATAACTGGAAACTGTCTTAACATGTCCATGTGTTTTTTTCTGTTAGGATGTTACAGAAATCTCACAAAAAAATATCATTTTTTTAAAAGTCTGAGAATGAGCAAATAGACTAAGATAAAGGAGATTTAAATAAAATTAATGCAAAATCCAAATTGACTTAAATTTGTGTCTTTATTCAGGTTAATAGGCTAAAAAAGAATGGCTTTACTTTCTCATGCCAGAATACTCTCCCTAGATTCACAAGTTGCTCAATTGCTTTGAGTTCTACCCTATATTTATGATTTATGTCTTGACTGCTTCCAAACTAGACGAGAGGCAGCTTGCCACAGATATAAGTGTAAATGTAGTTGTAGAAACACATAGAAATGTAGTTATCAATGTAGATATCTATATATCCACACAAAAGTTAAAATGAAAGAAAGGAAAAGAAGAAAATTTATGAAGAAAAGAGATGATAGCTGTGTCAGGAACAAATGTAAAATTTATTCAGGACTCCCCAGCAGCCAAGATAAAAAGGGAAAGAGAATTGATTATATAGTAACAAGGTTTCTCAAACGCATTCCACAGAGTATTAATCATAATCTGTTCTAACAGGCGGTCCATCACGTACTGCATGGAGGCAAATTTGGATTGCCAATCTTGTCTTCAGTGTTCTCTCTAGAAGATAGCAACGATCAAGTACATGCATTGTCTCCAATAAAAGACAAAAATGAGAATTTATATTCCCAAAGTGATAGTAACTTGACACCAATCAGGCCCCTTTTCTGTCCTTATGACCTGGATGTTCTTAGGACAACCATCCTTCATTTAAAAATTACTGGGCAATAATAACAATTCGATGGATTATTATCAGACCCATCATGACCACGAACCAACAAGTACTTTATGAGCTATCAAGTTTTGTACAGATATCAGCAGCTGTTAGAGCCATTGCTGTGCTTATGAAAGCATGTGGGTGGGGGAGGTCAGAGGGAGATGAACGCACAAAACTGACACATATTTCCATGGTCATCTGAGCCAATTTTTCTCAAGCACTTCTCATTCAACATGTGTCCTCAGCACACTTGACAAAGCCCAGACTCTAGTGAACACCATGTTGAATATTTCACTGAATTCTTCAACCACACCCTTCTCTGAGGAGATGCAGGGCTTTTGGTAAGTTAATTCGTTAGGGGGGGGTGAGGTGGGGAGTCACTTCCACTCCTTTGGAATGCTGGTCAGCACAGAAGATGGTGGAGAGCAGATGAGATTCTGAACAGCACACAAAGTCTGCTCCTGCCTCTGCTTTCCTGATTGTCTCTCACTCTGTCTCACGTCTCACTTCCTCTCATGTGTCTCTTGTCTTAGAAGGAGCTGATCCAAATTACTTTTCAATTTTTAAAGAAGCAATTGCTTATTTCTTTATTTGGTGTTCAGTAACCTAAAGATTTTTTAAACACTCAGCCCTACATCACAGTCTGGGTGTACCTCTGTGAGTTTCAGCGATTTTTATTTAGGAAAATGTGTAGGGATATATTCTATAAACCACAATATCAATTTAATAATAGCACTTACTGAGAATTGTCAGGCACTAAGCTGAGTTCTATACAGTTATCTCATGTAATGCTTTCAAAAGTCCCATCAGATGGGGTCTAGTATTACCCCATTTTACATATTTGTAAACAGAGACTTTAAAGAATGCCAGACCCACATCTTAGTTTTAATGTCACTTGTTAAGAGAAACTTTCCCTTATATCCTCTCTACTGTGGCACCCCTAAGTTATTCTGTAGCAACTCACCTCACTTACTGGCTTTATAATATTTATTAGAATCTGCATTTATTTTTGGGTTTACTTATTGTATGTCTTCCCCACAAGAATGTAGGTTCCAGAGGCAGGGATCATGCCTGTCTTGTCCACCTATCTCTACAGTGTCTTGCATCATGATGATATAAGCACAAAATAAATTGCTGAATGAATGAATGAATAAATAAATGAATAAGTGACTCCAAAGTGCAGGCATTTAAGAATTATCCTTCTGCAATCTGTTAGGTTGTATGTCTGTATGTCTGTCTGTATGTCTGTTTTGCAGCACAAAGCAGGCATTAAGCAAATTATGAATGCCTCTTGTGTGCTAGAATCAGTTTATTTCAAATTGAGAGCAAGAGCATAAAATCATTTTCTATAGGTCACCAAAGACAGTCGTAATATATTCTTGAAATGAAAAATAGCTTTGAAATTTATGTGGCCACTTCATGATATTTAGCCCTTTGATCCCCGAAGTCTTTCAGCCCTATTCGATCCAAATCATGGCCAGAAAGCATAAGACGAAATGAATTGTGCCAGTAAATATTTACTTTCATCTCTTTTCTGTATGCCTAGAGAGCCGCTTCTATCTAAACTATTCTAAAGGTGGAAATTAGGTTCATCATTTGAATGGCTTTGTGAAAAGGCAAGTGAAAGAACACATTTCTAAGGCACTGTATTCGTTTTTCTGCTGTGTTACTATGTATGAATTGCTTCTGAATTGCTTAAAATGCGGGCATCTGATTTTAAGAAATTCAAAAGGCTGAAGTTAAAAAATCAACAAGCTCAACTAATACATCATTATACAGCTGGTGAAAGCACTTCTCCTTCCTATTATCTTTTGGTACAGAAAGTGCTGGGCTACCTTTTCATCACTTTCCTCCTGTCTTGTACATTCCTAATGACCCTAATGACCAGTCACAACACAACACACACACACACACACACACAGACACACACACACACACACGTTCTCATGCTCGCACATATACCATCTTTCTCTGGCTCATCCTTCTCCGATTCATGGTATAAATCATTTGTGACTTAGACAGCAAAGTGCCCTCGCCCACACTTTGCAGGTTCCTTGCCTCCCTGTTTCCGTATAACTTTTTTCCATTGCATACAGCACACTCTACTGATTTTATCTGTTTCACCGTCTTACTCACTAATGGGAGCTGAGTTAAAGCAACACCTATATCTTGTTCATATCTATATTCCCAGTACCTAACTGAATGCTTGATGAATAATAGGTTTTAATAAGTATCTGTTGAATAATTACTGAGTGAGAGGATTGAATTGCATTCCTTTCTTGGAGAATGGTGAGTGGCCAATGAGTCTGGGTAGCAAATATCCCATGATATACTTGGCATGACTTGGATGTCCAGTCCCTACTACCACCCAAGCTTGAAACTCTGAGTAAACCCACAAGTGCAGTATGAGGCGGAAAATGCAAAATGAAAGCAGAGTTCCATGGAGGAATATTTCTTTGGCAAAAACAAAACAAAACAAAACAAAACAAAACAAAACAAAACAAAACAAAACATGGGAACTGAAGGGATCCAGTACTCTTGAATGGTAAAAGAGACATTTTAGGTAGAAATTCACTTAGGAAAAAATGTTTTAGCCAAACTCCAAGAGAGTTTATGTTACCACCGCCAGGGCCACTGCAATGGGACAGCCTATTGCTTTGAAGAATATGCATGTTGAAGAGAGACTCCTTAAACCTCAAAGAGAGTGTGACTCCTTAAACTTCAACTTTCACAAGGGTATCTATGAAGAAGGATAGGAAAATAAGTAAGAAAGGCTTGACAAGAGATGGGACTATTAGGGAACATCAGACAGAAGGAACGTGAATCCTTTGGAGTGAATCCTCTACAAAGCGGTCCAGTCCTCTACAAAGAAGTAACAATTCTAGAACATACTGGCATGGGATATGGACCAGAACTGAACCCTGAATTGAAGAAGCAATATCAGATAACTAAGGCAATAAAAGAAGAGATAACTTTCCAGTAGCACAGCATGGTTAACAATTCAGTCAGTTTTCTAGGGATAGGGAAATAAGTTTTACAATAAACGTGCGTACATGCCTACTTTATGTGCTTAACTAGTATGTAAATTGAATACAATGCACTCTTCAGTGTAGTTTCTTGCTTGGTGCTGGATCAGTCATACTTTGATTACATGAAGTACTTTTTTCTTTTTCTTTTTGATTATATAAAGTTCTGAATCAAGTCTTCTAACCTCTTCTTCCACTCTTCTATATACATCACTTGCTCCAGGTTCACCAACCCACAATAGAGGTATTCTAGTCAATCCTGTTTGGATTACGTCTATACAACTTTCTGTGTGTTGTTTCTTCCTGAAAATGCCTACCCTAACCCATTCTTCATATGACTAATTCCTACTCATCCTTTGACAGATAGTTCGTTCATGCATTACTCTATCATTTATTTCTGGGGAAATTTTCCTTGGTATACAATTTTGGAATAATGCTCCAATTTCCTGGTTCTCATACTACCTATGTAGATGAATCTCAGTTTATTTACCTGTACTTTTTCAAAGAACATCTATATCATTTTTACATTTTCATTATTACAAATAAATCTGCAGTGAATCTACTTATTACTCATACATTTGCATATTTATATAGAATGCTCTGGACCAGCTTAAGTGCCATTAAAATCACCTGCTTCATGAAGTAAATTTACATGTGAGGGTGTCTGGGAATGTTTAAACATTATAATTGCTTCTTTGCTATTTGGAAGGTAGTTATTTCAAGGTAATTTTAATTATTGTATTTTTATAGAGAATCATGTATTTCATGTAATCTTTACATTTTTATTAGATTCTCTGGGTCTGTGTTTATTTTTTCACTTAATTCTTAATTTTGTATATTTTTTACTCTTCCTTTCATTACTTGCTGTGTACTTGTTTTAGTAATTGTGGTATTATTTATCAATCCTACCATTTTAATATTTCCTAATAAATTAATTTCTATTTTTATCTTTATCGATGTCCTCATATGTTTCCCATACATAATCTTTTTTATTGTACTAAAAAATCTTGTTTGAAGGTCAATTAATTCATTTTTGTGATTTCCTTTTATGAAATTAATACCTTTAAGTTACATATTTTCCTCTGAATATAGCTTCAGTTTTTATAGAATTTAGAGGGTTTTTATTATTGTTATCACTCAGATATTGATCTATAGCAGTTTCAATTTCCTCTTGGACATTAGAAGTTATTATGATTTTTTGGGGGGTTGCAGTATTTTCATGTTGATATGTTTGTGCTTATTTTCACATAATGTACTGTATTTATTAATACTATTTTAAATCTCATCATTTACTTGTGCTATAGTTTTGCTCATTTTTTATCTAATTGGTATTTCAAAGATTGAAGATATATTGATATCCTGTTTCTCATAGGTACACATCCACATACACACATTTGGGTAAGTGATTATATGTGTGTGTATATACAGGCAAGTCAAAAACTGAGCAGTAATGTAGCAGTGATTATGTTTAAGGAGCCAGAGGAAAAAAAATGCTTTCTCCTAGCCACTTATACCTGTGTAGAATTATTCTTATATATTATTTCTTATATACTGTATAATATATTCCTTTGCATAACATTTAAAATATCTTTTCTGAATAGAGAGAATTATTACAACTCTCTTCTCTTTCTGTATATGATTACCACTATTATTTCACATTTGTTGCCTTCATTGATATGTTAATTCATTCAACAAGTATTCACTGAGTGCCTTTACTGTGTCAGGTACATTGTACAGGGGGAAACAATAAGAGTACAGTGGACATCATAGACCCCATGGCCCCTGATAGTCTTTTAATGCCACAGATTCCACATCACTGAGGAGTATTTGGTTTGCATGGGTTGATTTTGTCCACGTTTTTGTTAACTGAATGTCTGTATTGCCCCCAACACTGGGCAAGTTTATTCCTTTGTCTTATGTCATTTCTTGTGCAAAATTGGAGGGGAAGGTGTGTATCCTCTTTATGAGTGACATGCTTCTTCTATAGAATTTTTGCAATCTTTATTTGTTCTTGAGCTTCATTAACCTCACCAAATTATATCTCATTTTTTAATGATTTTTTCCCAAAAAGCCATTGATGTCTTGCCCAATATCCCGTTGGTCTACCTGAATTTATCTGTAGGAGCAGAAAATTCTCAGAATGTTTGCATCCCAGAATTTTCCATCTCAAAACTTGAATTTGCTCCTTTTTTCCCTTCTTGAAGGCTTCCTCCAGTGCCAGGAGTTTGCTTGGTTGTTCACCATCATAGCATGGCGGAGTTGATGCCTCCAGAATCAATCTCAACAATGGAGAATGGGAGTTAGCTAACTGCCCCAATCTCCTGTTTGCAGGTGGAATTATTCAGAGGTGTGCTACAATCTTGTACCTCTGACCTAGGGGGTCACAGTAGAAACCAGCTGATTAACATATTCTTCTTTTTCCCACTTACCCCTCTTCTTCCCTTGTGTCCTAAGATGATCTCTCCAATAAACTATGTGCACCTATATTTTTGTCTCAAACTAATGGAAACATTAGGTGCACACTTAAAGATTTATGTATTTCTCAACCTCAGAAAAAAGTTTCTACTCTATATTTTTCTGTGATTTCTTTGGTAATTTAATAATTCCAATCTTCAAGCAAGCACCTTACTTCCATATAGTTCATTTCATCTCTGATTGCTTTCCTCTTGGCCCATTTCAATTGCATTTCGTAGGTTGTTTTTCAAACATAACTGATCCTATTTTCTGCAAGTCAATTCAATTCATTGCTGCTTCTTGTGTGTTTTAAACACTCCAGCATAATCTGTTCTAATTTCTTTCCTTAATGCTGTCATTTTCCACTTCATCTCAAGCTCTTAATTTAGTATCTCCTGTGGGATAGCTTGCATTTTGTCTCAGGTTGGACTCCTTGGAAAGCAGAGTCTGAGAGGGAGTTTAGCGTGAAGTACGTTTCTTAGCAGTGCTGTTGGATCAACACTTGTGAAAGGTGAGGGAGTAAACCAGGAGTGGGCAGAGAGTATAGTCAAAGTCGGGTGTAGTTCCAAATGACAGCATCAGCCAATCTCAAGGGCAGCTCTGAAGCTACAAAGACTCATTACTGATGTCCTCTGTGAGGCAAAATAGCCTGGCCTTTATACCTCTAGCTGGGTTGTTCAGTGGCTGTTGGCCACTGTGGGGAGGCTTCAGTTAGGGCTAAGTGGCCCTGGGGCTGAGGCCACCCCAGGCTTCCAGCTCTCCCTGTTAGCTCCCTCTTACCAGCTCCAGGATCAAGTCCCTACTGGGGGAGAACTGGATGGCACATCTCAGAATCCAACATTCTCCATTCTCCAATCATCTTTTTTTAAAATATTTTATTTATTCATAAGAGGCATACAGAGAGAGGCAGAGACCTAGGCAGAGGGAGAAGCAGGTTCCCTATGGGATCACGCCCTTAGCAGAAGGCGGATGCTCAGCCACTGAGCCACACAGGTGTCCCTCCACTCATCACTTTTAAATCATATTCACTTTCATTTCTTTGAGGATGCAGGGGAGTATCTCGTTCATATTCTATTTCTTTCAATATCCCCTTGGGGGACATTGGTTTTCATCTTTATTATGGATTTGGTGTTCTCTTCTTGTGGGCACACATGTGTTTGGTACATTCTTCTAGAGTAATCATGTCTGCCTGTTATTTACTATTGAATGGGCAGCTTTTTCTGAGCTATCTCTCCTCCGTGAATGCTGTGAATGGAATCCTTTTAATTTGCTCTCCATTTGCCTGGGCACTGTTTCCATTTTGTTCTCTGGACATTTATTTATACTGAAGGGCTGGATATGGCCAGTGTTGAGTGTGCGTGTCTTCGGATCTTGGGAGGGTATGGTGTGCAGAAAGCAAAAAGTTAAAGCTGCTTGTGACCAGGATCCTGCTGCCACAAGTCAGGAGGCTGCATATTTGCACAAGTCTGGCTGTGCAAGTACCTGTCCTTCTGCAATTTACCAGATACTTGCAGATTCATTCTTCAGCTCCGAGTTCAGAAGTTACTCCTCAGGAAAGTTATCCCTGATCGCTGGAACCAGGTGAACTCCCTGTTGTAAATACCAATAGCAGATCTTGGTGAGAGGTTGAAAATAATTAAATGGACCTTTAATGAGAATTATTTGCCATTCAGATTGTCCTTAGGCATACAAGGCTGACTAGGACACAGAACATGTTTTTAATAGTCTCTGCCATTTTAATTTTATGTGCTTTTACAGCACCTAGCACAGTCCTGATTTTACCGGTTTTAATGTAATTTTTTATCAGTCTAAGTCCATCACTTGATCTTAGATCAGAAACCAGATCTGTTTACTCACCACCGTATCTCAGATCCTAGTGCAATGTCCAGTGTCTGTGGGTGCTCAATAAATTTCAGTGGAATGTAACATATGAATAAATGAAAGAATTTTTAAAAAATGTGCTGGATACCAAAAGTTGGTGCATAGATTTCCACATCCATATAACTCTTTACGAATGCTCCTGTTTGTAGGCTTTGAAATGCAAATGTTTTTCAAGAGCTCCCAAAAATCTCTGGCATTCACTATTAGCAAGAGGTAAAATGCATAGTCCTTGGCTTTGAGGGGCTTTCAACCAGAGATGAAACACTTTCCAGACCAACATGTCTAAAGAAGGGCCCGTCAGTCACAATATCAGAAAGTTCATGTGTTATTCGTCATTCTGGTGAATGTTCAAGGTGAGTGGATGGGAATTGTACTCATTTCTCATCAATATTTTCAGGCTAGTAAGAGAGAATTGGGATGTTTTAACATTAAATCAGCTCATCATAAAAGTGTCAGAGTGATTTTCCAGGTGATCAGGAAAGTGTACTTCTGCCTTTTTGTTTTGTTACATCTTGCGGTGAAACATCCTAAAATCACCTGAGGGGAATTAACCTTTCAAATTTCACGTTAGGAAAAGAACATTCAGCTTCTCCCAGCCTTCAAAGAGTTTTTATTGGTGAAATCTGCACACACTAATTTGTTTCTCCTAAATTTGCATGTTTTCAAAACAACTACATGTTCTGCCCATTATAAAATCTATGTCCGAGCTGAAGACAGATCAATTATCTTCACTGGTAACTGTCTGAAATATATTTATGTTCTGGTAACCTGAGAAATCTCTCACATTGCCCATAAAGGTCTGTGAATGTCAAATACTTTGAAATATTTTCCAAAAAAGAAACTGATGGTCTTATAAAAGCCTTTACTTTGTTCTTAAAAAAAAAAAAAAAAAAACTCAATTCTCCCTCCCCTGGAAAATAATTGAATGCTCAGTTTATATGTTCTGACTATCCGTCCTTTTTCCCCTGGAGCACTTTTTCTTCCCAGACAGCATCTTGCTTCTTTCATTATCTCTCAGCCTGAATATTGCAATTCCCATGGAAAGTGTGATTTTGTCCACAATGGTAAATTACAAACCCCTTTAAAAACTAAAATTCCTTTAAAGAACTTAGTTTCTAATACTTCTTCAAAACATAAATGTTCTTCCTTCTGTGATAAGCACACTTTTAAAATAAGCAGGAATTCACTATATGGGGTAAGAAGTTCACTGATAGGGTATTCATCATTTTAGTACCAGAAAATAGCTAATGAGTGTGACATCACTTCTGAGAAGTCTCAATGAGCCATTCTGTGGTTTGTTATGTCTATTTCAAAGAACTCTTATTCTCCTTTCTTTAATTTTGAGCATAAAAATATTTTATGCTCTTGATCAGTCCTCTTACAATGCTAGACCAGCTTATCAAAACATAGAGACTAATCAGCCAATTTCACAGAATGGGGACTTGAGTCCCAAAGAGATGAAGCGACTAATCCAATATATTCATCAGGGTTCTGAGTTGCAAGCAACAGAAATGAAATAGAGCAAATTTATTCATAACAAAGGTTTTAAACAGCTCTCCAGGAAGGTTAAAAGCCATATTTTGGGGTAAATAGTCAAGGCCAATACCCAAAATAATGTCACAGAACTGGTCCACTGGAAATAACTACTGTCTGTGCAGCTGGGCAAATGTGAAATAACTTGCATTGGCAATCTCCTCCCAGGTCCTCACCCAACCTCTGGACTCTGGGCAGATCCTGCTAGAATCATAGGCATTAACATCCCTAGAAACCCTAGCGTGGCTGCTGCCCCCTCCTCACTGAGACAGAGATTCTTCCTGTTGTCTAGTTCTGCACATCTATAGTTGGAATTTCAAAATCTGGATCAGTCAATCCTGTTTGGCATAGTCTGGGTTTTGTATCATGGTTACAAATAAAGCTAAAAAAAAAAAAAAAAAAAGCTGGGAAGGAAACTATCCATAACTGGTGAGAGGCAAGTTTTGTCTCAAATTCTGGGAATTTCATAAGCATGGAAAGGGAGTTAATATACTGCACATGATTACATAGAATGTTCTCTGTCCATCTTTCTCTCTGCCTTTCTCTCTCTCTCTCTGTCTCCTTTCATATCTCTAAACAGTTTGTAAGAATAAGACATGCCATATAAAGAGATGCTTTGCATTAAATTTCTCCTAACCAAATCCACAAAGGTTATTTCAGAAGTCTTTTGGAGCCCCAAACACACCCACAACCTTATATTTTGACTGGCCTGACCACTACCTTATAGCTCTTTTATGCAACTAGGGAAGGAAAGCCATTTTAGACCTGACAATTTGATAATGTGAAAACTGTCCACATCAGTAGAGAATACCAAACTAGATGACTACGCAGGGAAAGAAAGTCAAGAATGATGTGAGGATATGAGGAAGAAAGACAACAAATTCATGTAAGAAAATCACCTCCTTAATAGATAAAACATAAAATTCTCTTGGAGGTATCAGGATAAAGGAATGCTGTCATCTACATCAGTGACCCTGAGACCTCCCCTTGGAATATGCTGTTTATTTAATTAAAGAGTTGATTTCCTTACAAGTGATAGCACCAGTGAGATAAAGGATAGGCATATAGAAGACCCTGTGTTCTGGCTTTGTCCTCACACCATATCTCACTTCCCTTTGCCCCCTCAATGTTGTGTTCTAGCTCTCATGCAATTCCTTGGGCCTTTAACTTACTGCATTGTCATCCACACATAACATTTCTTACCTGGTTTCCATTGCCTTGGACTTTTTTTTTTCCATTCTTTTTCACTTGGTTAACACCTACTCATCAGACACCTTCCCACAGAAGACTTTTCTGACACATCTACCTCCATACTAGGTGAGCTGCCTAAGACTTGGAGTTCTGGTGTTTTTTGGAAGTTGTGGAGGCAAAATGACAATGCACTTCATTGCATTGTGCCCTCCAACTTGTCGAATCATGTCAGAAAAACTTTTGCCAAAACTATTCTGAAGTTTTGCCAAGTCTGTGATTGAAGGAAAGCAGGGACATTGGCTGATGGGATGAAACAAGAAAACATATTGGTTTCACCATTTGGCTGAGGAGCCAAACAGAATATGTAAGTACATCCAGAAACTAGCTGCAGTGGGTAAACTAAATAGCTTTAGAAATGGGATTAGGTTGGCAAAACCAGGACATGCATTTGATTTTTCAGGCCTGAATCTCATCAAATTATTTTCTTCTTAAATTAAAATGGCAAAAAAAAAAAAAAAAAAAAAGGAAACAAGGCTGGATAACCCCAGGATATTGATGGTCACCTATTTCAAATCTGTCCACATATGCACCTCTCCCCCAATTCCATATCGAATTAATAAGGACAAATAAACAGCACTTGACACTTCTTCACTAACACAATTTTTGCCATATTTTGTTTTTACCTTTGAAGCCATGCAAATGTTTAAATTATTCAAAATAAATCAATAAGAATTAAAAACAAATTCTAAAACTTGATGCAAAAACACTCAGATGGCCTCCATTATATTTCAAGTGAGTAATATAATCACACTTTGGAGGCAGAAGGAACTAAGTCAAGAAACTTCAGAACTCAGTACTTTGGTTATACAGACTCAGTCAAAAGTAAAAGTATAAAACACCAAACAAATCCTGAAATCTTGTAGGTAGCCATGTTACCAAGTATGTGTAAAACATATTCATGCGGTATGAATAAAGCAATTTAGAAATTGTTAACAGTGTACTGGATGACCGAAGAATGAATACACTGCTATTGTTGAAAATCAAGATTTTCACCATAGAAGGAGGAAAATAAATGTGGAATGTGGGAAAACATGGAAGAATGCTTGGGTTTGAATTAGAATTGGAGGGAGTTCTACCTCTGTCCATCAAAAGGGATAGATCAACAACACTCCCACTAATGAAGACACAACTGCCCAGATTATGGTTTCTAATTACCATTCTCCACTAAGAGGACCTGGGTCTTTGAAAAAAATGGCCCTCTCTAAATTTAGGAAACAGAAAACAGCGGATGAACCTGGACTATCTTGTTTCACTGGAAAGCAAAAGAATGCTCCAAAAAAGAAATATAGGAGATGAGGATGCATGAAGACATGGAAGTCATGTTTAAGCAGCTCACTCGGTTGGTTCTGGGAAAATTTTAGCATCAAAATAAAACAGTAACACAATATAACTTATTGAATAAAATAAAGAAGAAATAAAAATAAAAAGATGATGTTACATGGTAGAGAGATGAAAAGAAAAAGATCTCTTTTTTATAGTCAGAATACCAATTAATAAATATGCAAGAATTATGAAATTAGAAACTATTTTTTAGCCATCATAGTAAAAGTGAAGCAGGAATGAATCATCAATAAATGCTAAGTTTATGGATGATTTTGATGTTTATATATAGTCTCAATATAGCTTTCTGGAAATCACTGTACAAAATGAAAAAAAATTGTTAACTCTACACTGAAGAAAACAAAGAACACTTATTACCAGGAAGGGGCAAAATGTTAGGTGCCTGTGGTTCTCTGAGAAGGACAATATCACTTATGTAATATTTTCACCAAAGGTGTTGGAAATTCCAAATTAATCAAAAAGTATTGGACAACCCAGAGTGTGAAACAATCTACAAAATAACTGCCATGTTGTCTGTTGTCTTAAAACATGTCGATGTTTGGGATTCCTGAGTGGATCAGTGGTTGAGCATCTGCCTTTGGCTCAGGTCATGATCCCAGGGTCCTGGGATCGAGTCCCACATCAGGTTTCCCACAAGGAGCCTGCTTCTCCCTCTACTTATGTCTCTGCCTCTCTCTGTCTCTCTCATGAATAAATAAATAAAATCTTTTAAAAAAAAAGAAAACTCACTCTTTAAAAAATATTAGAAAGATATCAATGTGATAAACGCAAAGAAAGGCTAAGGAAACTATTCCAGATTAAAGAACACTAAATAAATATGATTAGTAAATGCACTTTTTGTGTGATTCTACCCAAATACTACAATGGGTAGGGGGCGCTATAAAGGACATTAGTGGAAAATATTTTTTAATTGGAACGTAGACTATAGATTAAATAAAAATTTTGTATCACTGTTAAATTTTTTGAATTTTATAACTTTATTGTTTTTACATAAAAGAATACCCTGGTTCTCAGAAAATACCAAGACATAAAACACTGAGGTAATAAAATAAGACAATAAAGATGTATTCAATCTAGATGCCAATGTTTCAGAAAAAAATTATGAAAGACACAGAGAAAAGGAAGTGAATCTGCAAAAAATGTAAGCGGAATAGGAGTTCTTTGTATATTCTTTCAGCTATATTATAAGCTGGAAATAAATTATTCTAAAATTAAAAGTTAAAAAAATGTGTTGGAAAACAAGAGTGCCATTAGAGAAAGAAAATGTTAACACATCCTGGAATATATGTTAATGTAGTAAAAAGTATTAAATATATATGGTTAAAGCAAAACAACCCTAGAGGAAACCATGGTCCAATTCTGCTGCTGCAGGAACAGCTCAGGAAACATCAAGCCAAGACACAGTGGTATGTGCAGGGTTCCTCGGCATTTCCAAAAGTGATTAATTAGGCAGCAGTTTTTGAACAGTTGGGTTCTCACCTCTTTCCCATAGCGTATTTATGTTCGACTTTTAAACTCAGACAAGGACAGTGCATTTGGACACAGGGGCCACTACCTCTGTATAGGCTGTAAAGGCAGTGTCCCAGGCAGCTATTGACTTTCAAAAGTGAGTCATCACCAAATCCAGGTGATAAGAAACCAGAGCCATATTCTTCAGGATGGTCTGTAATCATTGAATCCTGAATACAATAATCAGAAAGAAGATTCTCCCAAAGGTCAAAAGGAAATCAGATAAAATGGCAAGCAACAAATCAAGAATCACAAAATATTT
Source organism: Canis aureus (assembly GCF_053574225.1). Taxonomy (NCBI): domain Eukaryota; kingdom Metazoa; phylum Chordata; class Mammalia; order Carnivora; family Canidae; genus Canis; species Canis aureus. The sequence goes on along the minus strand of NC_135622.1, from coordinate 54,725,196 downwards.
AGGAAAGAATGATATTATGAAAGAAATATACTAAATTCAACAAAAAGAAAACTAAAGCTTTTAATATTTATTAGAGAAAAAATAATATGGCCTTAATAAAGCTTTATTTTTAGGGATAATGAGATATTTGCATTATAAACAAGACTAGGTTGATATGAAAAAGAACCAACTAATGAAAGTCCTTGGAAATTATGATTATATATTAAAATAAATAAATATGCACATAATGGCAGAATGCAATATTTAGAATCATATTATTGATCAGGAATATGAAACAATGAAAGATTGTCCTTATATATAACTTCATAAGGTAAATGGAAATTATAAATGGAAAGTTCAGAACATAATATAGATGCAGAAGTTCCAAAATTTGCCAGTAGAAGTTCCAGAAATAGAAAATACTCCCCTCAAAAAAAGAAGGGAAAGAAAAGAAAGGAAAAAGAAGTTCTCAGGATAATATTTGAATGCAGAAAAAATTTCCCTAAACTATCAAAAGACCTCACTTTTCAGACAGAAAGGACATACCGAATGTAAAAAAGGATGAAAAGAAAACCAGCTTCATATTTTATAGCATGCATGTGGTATTAAGAACAACAGAGATAAATATCAATTCCTAATACCCAGCAGACATATGTGAATACAAATGATATGGCCTTTTCATGAGCAACACTGGATGCTAGAAGACAAAAACAGCAAATTCTTCATGGGGAAAAAAAAAAGATTTTGAATCTAGAATTATGTTTTTACCTAATTATGAGTTAATTTTGAGACAAAATAAAGATATCATTGGACATTCAATGACTAAGAAAATTTATCATTAAAGTAACACTACATCTAGAAAATGTTCTTAAAAATATTCCACCACAAAATGGGGGAGAGGAAGGGGGCAGACACTGAATAATGAAACAGTATATTAATGAGGAAGCACTAATACAATTTATTTTAAATATAAGTATTAACACAAGAAGGTAAAAATTTAATAACACTAAAAATACATTTTCATACATTTTATTTATTTATTTATTTATTTATTTATTTATTTATTTATTTTTACTTTGTAAAATTTTAAGTAGATTCCATGCTGGGCCTGAAATGGGTCTTGAACCCTCAACCCTGAGATCAAGACCTGAGCTCAAGATCTAAGAGTTGGACACTTAACCAACTAAGTCACAAGGCACCCCTTTTATCATATATTTTCAATGGGAAATGCAGGTACAGGATTCAAGGGAGATTAGACAAATAAAAATACATTCACATTTTTCATTAATAATTACATACACTTTTATGTTATTAAAATTTAAAGGTAGCCGGGAGAAGTGTAGAAATATATCATTTACAAAACTTTAAAGTGTTGTATTAGGGTTCTCCAGAGAAACAAAACTGATAGGAGATACGTACGTGCATACCTCTATGTACACACACATCTATACACACACATATATATACAAACATACATATACACATAAATGTATATAGAATATATACATGTATATAGAATATATAGGATATATATAAAACAATAGTATATATGTCCTCTATATTTTATATAATATATAGGGCACATTCTATAGGATAGTTTTAGAGATTTATTAAAAAACATTTATTAATCAACAATATCTTTTTTGCAATAGGCTTGAGCTCATACAAGGCTATAGGTCTTTCTGTGGAATCTATTCTGCGTAATAGGTTATGGTGGCTCACTGTAGATTTGAAAGGTTGGGGTTACTCAAGTCACTGTGTGGCACCTCTTAAGGTCACTCCCATATCACAGTCATATAACCCTTGCCAATCCTCTATAGGAACTAGGATCACCTCAGCTGCTAATGTTAGATCCCTGGAGGCTACAGAAATCAACCACAAACTCACAGAGCCGTATCAATAATTTACAAGATGCTATGCACTCATACAGCTTTGTGTTTAACATAATAAACAGATACCTTTTTATCTAAAGCTTTCCAAGCTGTGTTCCTATGGAGGTTTCTAGGAGCTGCTACAGTTGGGTGAAGCATTTCCACGGATATCAAGGATTGTAAGAAATGTTTTTATTTTAAGAGGATTCTTCTAATACTCAAAAAATGTGTTGATCAATGATCAAGTCAAACATCTCACTTGACAACTGGAGTACAAGGAACTGGCTAGGGGACTAATTCATTGAAGGTCATGCAAACAGCATTAGAGGCCGAAGTATATGCAGATCTTCTAGCCTAGCTGTATATTTTGGGTACTTGACGCAATTTCTCTTATCATCTTTTATTATAAGTGTTCTCCCAATCTAATTCTCTATTCGAACACTCTTTGTGCAATCCTCCCATGGTGCTTGCCACCAGGGCATCAGTTGGAAAAATCTAAACCCCACTCCTTTGCAAAAGCCCAAAGCCAGTGCCCCTACCCCAAGGATGAAGTAATAATAACAACTATAAGAGTTCTTCTTCATAAATTTTTTAAATTTTTATTTATTTATGATAGTCACACAGAGAGTAAGAGAGAGAGGCAGAGACACAGGCAGAGGGAGAAGCAGGCTCCATGCACCGGGAGCCCGACGTGGGATTCGATCCCGGGTCTCCAGGATCGCGCCCCGGGCCTCCAGGATCGCGCCCCGGGCCAAAGGCAGGCGCCAAACCACTGCGCCACCAGGGATCCCCTTCATAAAGTATTGAACATATATCAGGAACTCTTCTGAGGACCAAACAGACATTAAGGCATCATACTCCACAAAAATTGTGTTAAGTGGTTTCTATAGTTATCATTGTCATTTAAGGTGAGATCACTGGAGCATAGAGAATCTAAGTTACTTGCAAAATGGAAGTAGTTAGGGGAGAAGGGAAGGCTTCTGATGTATAAACAACAACAACAAAGTTATTGGGGGAAGTGCTAAGCACCTACTTGGGTCTAGTTTACAACAGGTACTATATAAATGCTTGCTGAATTAAAGGTCACAGGAAAAAGTTGCAAGATATTTTAATTATCATCCTGGATAGAAGCACAATAAGGAAATTAGGGTTTGTAGAAAGGATGATGCTTTAAAAAAAAAAAAAGAATTTGGACTCAGGTAGATTGCTGTAGTGTCTTCAGGGCCACACCATGCCCTGGAAGCCTGCCTTACGAAGAACCCACAGGAAATACTTTATGGTATTATCCAGCACGTGTTCCAGAACATCTTGCCCCCAAACCTTTGGTATCTTCCAAACATGTGGCACCAATGGGCAGCCGTTGTATTTGCACATTTCACTGAGCTTATTTCAAAACCCTGTGAGACTCAGGGAATCTCTTTTGTGTTCTGATCAGCCACTGACCTATCTCAACTTTTCTTTCCAGCTTGTAAGACAAAATCTTGAAAGTCATTGTCATTTAAAAGCTTTTTTTGTCATTGTTTTTTTTTTTTTAGATGAAAAAGTATGGGAAAATGGTAAAGGGAAAGCAAATCAGGAACATAACATAAATTTTATTTATTCATTTCATATATCAAAGAATAAATATATTTCATATGTTAATTTCATACATCAAAGAATATGAAAAACACTCATGCAGTTTAAAATTTACCCCAGTTTAAAAATTATCCTACAAACAAGCAGGAGAAAGGCTTTTGGTTTACCAAGCTGACCAGTTGCACTACACAGGAAAGCCAGCTAGAATTGTTTTTTCATATGTTAAGGCTCAGCCTCTTCATCTGTCCAGGATCAACATTGATTTTTCTTTGCTTTGCCTAGTGTTGGCACTTTACTTTTTTTTTTTACACTATGGTAGTTATATTTACCTTTTATTTTGTGAGCGTGTGTTTCTTTCATTCCCGAGAGCTGAAAAGTCTATCAAGTGCATTTGAGATCTTGCTACCGTGTATTCCTCCCACACCACACACAGGTAGCTATCAAGCTTCCAGCACCATCCGTGGCAACCTACAGGTATTCAGTAAATTTGTGATGGGACATACCCTTGGAGGAACTTTGAACTTGCTGCATCTCACACCAAAAAATCATTAGCATTGTTTCTGCAAGGAGAGAGAAAGGTGATGTTTTCCTACTTTGTATCTCCAAGTGACACATCATTGCCTGCTTCTGCCAATTAATGGAGCTGCTATCAGCATTGAGGGGTAAAAGGAAGAGGAGGAAGGAACAGCCACTGGAGAGTGCCAATGGAGCTTGAGGACAGGTGCCAATGGGAGATGGGTCCACTCTTGAGCTCCTCCCCGCTCATCACTTCTTGGAGACATAGGAAGCCAACTTCCCTAGTGGCCAACTTCCCTAGTAGATAGACAATGACTGCAGGAGTTTTTTTTTTTATTATTGGGGTTCAATTTGCCAACATATAACATAACACCCAGTGCTCATCCTGCCAAGTGCCCCCCCTCAGTGCCCATCACCAAGTCACCCCAACCCTCCGCCCACCTCCCTTTCCACTACCCCTTGTTCGTTTCATGAGAGTTAGGTGTCTCTCATGTTTTGTCACCCTCACTGATATCTTCACTCATTTTCTCTCCTTTACCTTTATTCCCTTTCATTAATTTTTATATTCCCCAAATCAATGAGACCATATAATGTTTGTCCTTCTCCGATTGACTTATTTCACTCAGCATAATACCCTCCAGTTCCATCCACATCAAAGCAAATGGTGGGTATTGAGACTGCAGGAGTTGAACAGGGAGGCAGCAGAGAAAAAGCCAAAACCAAAACACTTTGAAGGAAGTATATAAACGCCAGAATTATGGCGAGGTAGAAGGATCCCAGAGGTGTTGCGGAGATCTGGATCACTTTAATGACCTCTGCGTCAATTTCTTGCTTAAATGTGGGCATAAAGTATTCATCTTTCAAGACTCTTGAGAGGGTGAAATGGATAAGACCCATGGAAGGAACAGGTCACAGCACTTGTACTCAGTAGGTGCTCAGAAAATGCTGCTTCCCCTCTCCATCCTCCAGCTAAGGCAGAGGTACAACATCTGTTCCTGAAGTGAAGACACTGATGCCTCAAAAGCCAGAGACTGTTTCTTTACCTTTACATGATCATTTTTTACTGATGCGCACCCGTAGGGAGCATCTTCTGCTGTCAGTGTGAAAAATGTTACAATTAAGTCATCTGTCATACAACGTGAGTCCCATCCACCGAGTTCTGCTCCGTTTGGACATACTCCCTTATCCATTGTCCTGGAGCCTTTCTGTCGGAAGGAAGGACTCTGGTGTCTGCTCTCTGCATTTTGGTAAGCTGACTTTTAGCTCTTAGATTGCTGATAAAAATCACTTTGGCTTTTCCCAGAAGTCTCTCTATTTTCACCTCCTCTCAAGAAAGGTCTCACGGGCTCATTTCTAGCCTCTTCAGAATGTAAACTCTGCAAGGTGGTGAATTGTTCCTTAAAATACTTCCTAAATGTGCCTTGTTGCCTGCTCGGCCCGGGATGTAATAACTCATTAAGAATTGCAGCTGGCAGTGCCACTGGGGAAAAACACAGCTACAGACTCTGAATCCATACAGAGTGAGCTCATAAGCCCACACTGGCCCCTTTATCACCCTCCTGGCCCGTAACAACCCACCTCCCACCTTCCTAACCAAATGTGCTCTTCTTTGGCCACTGCAAGTATTTACAATTTATTAACCTAACTGTGAGTTTGCTGCATGGACTGCTAATGCTATAATTCTTTTTGTTGGTTTGTTTGTATGCCCAGGAGCTTTGAGCAGTGGAGACATTTTCCCCCCATTTCTGAAAGCAAATAAAATCACAATGGGCCAGATTCCCCTCCTGTCTACTAACCCACTGGAAAAAAATCTTACGTGGGGAGCCCTGGATTTATAGCATTATATTCATTCAACACACTCTAAGGAACGATACTTTCCATCAGAGATACGTGAATATTTTGTGTTCAATAGCACATCAGTATATTTCAGAACCTTGCATTTAATGAGGCTTGGGGGCTTGCTATCCTCAGGATCATATTTTTTACACTGCTATATACACAGACACATAAGGACAGACATATACATACACACATATGACACACACACCGACTACAACTGTACTAAATACAACTGTTGTATTTAAAAAGGCATCCATCTCGGTAAGCGTCCCATTTCATCATCAGCTGTGTACTACATGCCCAGGCTTCCCTTTGCTTTATGAAACTTACACACATTACAAATCTTATTTGGCATTGTGACTTTTTATTCTTTCCACAACACTGCCTGCAGCTTAGAGAAGTGGTTAGTAATGAGAGTAACAAGCCAGGCTACAATGCTGTGGAGGATGAAAATTAGCCATGACTTGTTTTCTTTCATGTGGCAGCTGTTCCTATAAGAATAGGTTGTTAGGTTGGTCCTAAACTCAGGAAAACGTGTCTCAAGCCCTGTTCTGCTACCTTCATTGTGTGAAGGATGTTGAAGGATTGACTGATTCTTTCTCTCAGTGGTCTCATCTGTAGGATGGGGATGATATGCACTGTACTGCCTTCATCATGGATCGTTGTGAGGACCAAATTATGCTGTACCTGGAAATGTTTTCACACTATAAATGGCTTGACTAACTATATCTTTATGCTATATAGTATCTCAATATTATATATTTTACAAAAATGTATTCATTGTATCAAATTATATTAGTTACTGTCTATCACCGTCTATTGTTTTATGCTTTAAGTAGATGAATGATAATACAGTTTTTAGAATTTGTGTGAAGATACATTAAAACTTGCAAGGCATGATCACAGCTTGTCACCAATGCTTGGGTCTAGTAGATTGGCTTAATTTCTTTCTTCTGCTCATAGCACCTTGAGCCTAGTAAAGAACTAAATCTTGTTCTTTCCATGATTTTTCTGGATTAAAGGACACAGACATCAAGACATGTGATCAGAGAGATATTAAGTTCTAGTCACTCTGAACCCTGTTTATTTTTCTGTGGACTATCGATACTCTTTTGCCCAGTCTTGGGGGATATGGCTTCATGTAGGAAACCCAAAGGGACTGCCACTTCTGACCAATGCACCACTAGCATCAATTTCTTTTCTACCAATGAAAGGGGAATGCCATCATCGAAGCCTAACATGAGACAAGATGCTTTTTCCCATTAGTCAGTGCCAAAAAGGAAGAAAGGAAAATATAGAACTCCTATCTTCAAGGTAGAAATAAAGATTGATTTTGGCTCTTGCAACATTTCAGAGTAAGTTAATGACTACCCTTCACCATTCATTACACATTGCGTCTCATTAACCACATCTAGGTAAGCTGAAAAGTTAATTTCTACACAAAGAGAATTAGAGAATGTCTTCTTAATAAAATAAGTTCAACCCATAGTTTATAATTGAAGATATTGCTCTTCTAAGACCCACAAGGGTAAAATAAGTACTTTACTCAGCCAAGCCAATGGTGTATGCAACCCAGAATTTGATTTCTAATAATTTCAGTGAGACTTCCTGGGAGATTTAGGGTGCCGGAACCACCCACTGAGACAAGAAAGCCATTTGGTTTCAAAGAAGGTTGCTGATGTGAATCATTTAGGTCTTGGATGAGAGAGTTGTCAAAAGAAAAGAAAAGAAAAGAACTAAAAGGAAATCTGAACAATTTGTTGAGAAAGGGGAATGGGTTTAGATCAAAATCCTGTAGTGTTGAGACATGAAAGAAAATAAGGAAACAGAACAAGAAAGAGTCAATGTGATGATTTTATTCTCACATAGAATTTTGTTGAATTAGCCTGTAGATCAATTTAAGATAGAACTTTATCTAATTCACCCAAAACTGCCATCTGGCCAGGACCATTGTCTCAGTGAAGAGTTTATAGTTGTCCTTCACAAACAGTTCATCTTCTTACCTGCATTCTTACTAATCTGGATCTTTCTAAAGAGTGAACCTTCGATTGCATTATGCTCTTAAGGACAACCCATGCTGTTTATCTATCTCATTATCCCTAGGAATAAGAGAGTCCCTGTACACTTAATAACAACATAAAAACACACCCTTTAGTTAGCATTTGTGGATTAGATTACCTTTTACAAAATACTCCCCCCAACCATTATCTTATTTAATCTTGAGGCCTGTGAGAGAGACACTTCAATCTCCATCTTAAAGGAGAGGACAGCAGGACTCAGAAATAAAAGGAAGGAAGAAGTGCCGCCACCCAAGCTTGACCTGTGACAAGTCTCGTTTTCCCATTATTCACTGCCAGCATGGTCAGTTGAGAGCTGAATAGGAAAGAACTTATTCTCAGTCTTATAGTTAATAAGAGAGGGAAATTAAATCCATGTCCACTGATTGTAATATAATGCCCTCAATCTTCTGAGCATGAGACGATGGAGGGTCAGGAAACACAGGTGAATAATGTAGTGCCTGAAATCTGAAATGCCTCCCCCCAAACCCCAGTATTACCTGTTCTTAATGTTCTCTGCTGTATTATATCACCTGTAATAATCTCAGATGGAAGCAATGTCTGCCTCTTCTAAACCGCCATGCACTTCACTTCTCCAGTGCTTTAGTGGGCCCTTTATGTCATTATCACAAACGACTTTGGAACAGTAATAGTTAACATTTATCTAGAACATACTGTTGCCAGACACTGTACTAAGTCCTATATGCTACAGTAGACCAAATAATGGCCTTTAAAGATAGTCACATCCCAATACCTGGAACCTGTGGCTGTGACCTTATTGGTGAAGGGACTTGGCAGATACAATAGAGTTAGGGATCCTGAGATACAGAGATTTCCCAGGTTATCAAGTGAGCACAAACATGGTTACAAGTGTTCTTATAAGAGGGAGGCACAGGGAGATCTAACACAGAGAGACACATCAGTGAAGAGTGAGGCGAGGTGCTAACCTGCTGGCTCTGAAGATGCTCAAAGGAGTCCTGAACCAAACAATCCAGGAATGCAGTTCTAGAAGCTGGAAAAGACAAGGAAACTGACTGCTCAGGGTGTCCAGAGGGTGCACTGCCCAGCTCATACTGTGATTTCAAAGCAGTCATCCTGTTTTCAGACTTCTAACTTCCAGAACTGTGAGAGAATAAATATTGTGTTAAGCTACTGAGTTTGTGGTAATATGTTATAGTAGCCATAAAATGTTCATACATAGACATTGATTTAATCCTCATAACAATTTTATGTGGTGGGTACCATCATTATTTCCATTACACAGATGAGAAAACAGGTATTGAGAAATTAATAAATAAAATTGCTTAAGGTTATATAACCACTTTGTGCAGAAGCTGGAAGATGAATCACAGATAACCTGCCTCCAGAGTTAAAGCTTCCAACCACTACACAATACAACCTTTTGAAAAAAAAATGTGAATTTGGTTTATGAATGTGTCATTCATCTGTCCTGCCTCCTATTCTTAGAGTACTTATCAAAGCATTTCAGGTACTAGGACCTGTGAGCTTGTGTCTTCCCAAAAATCATGTGTTGAAATCCTAACCCCTAAAGTGATGACAGTAGGAGATAGGGCCTTTGGAAGGTGCTTAAATTATGAGGCTACAGCCTTCTTGAGTAGAATTAGAGCTTTACAAAAGAAGCTCCAGAGAAATCCCTTGTCCCCACCCCATATGAGGATATAGGAGAAGTCTATGATCCAGAAGAGGGCTCTCACCTGACTATACCAGCACCCTGACCTCAGTCTCCCAGGCTCCAGAACCAGGAGCAGTAATTTCTATTGTTTCTAAACCACCCAATCAGTGATATTTTTGTTACAGCAGCCCAAATAGACTAAGACATCCTGCAATTTAGATAAATGCTTTACAAACGCTGTTTTAAGTTCTTTTTACCACCATAAAATGTTTATGTAACTGGGTCATTATACAATATTTGGGAAGTACAGAAAGAAAAAAAAACTCATAATTTCCAATACTCATGTCCCAGAAATAAGCATGTTTAGTACTCATGTATGTATCTTTGCATATGGTTTATGCTTATAGCTTTTTAAAAAGATTTTATTTAATTATTCATGAGAGACAGAGAGAGGGAGGCAGAGACACAGGCAGAGGGAGAAGCAGGCTCCATGCAGGGAGCCTGATGTGGGACTCGATCCCGGGACTCTAGGATCACAACCTGGGCTGAAGGCGGCACTAAAACGTTGAGGCACCCAGGTGTCCCACTTATAGCTTTCTTAGTTTCAAATAGTTGCAGCCTTAATACAATATGGAATGGTTCTATTTAATATGTACTTAATGATTTTGTATTCTTCTCCATGCTTAAATCAATATAAGCTTTAATAATTACATTATGGATTTCTCTTCAGAATATGATTATTGTTCTTTTTATTATTATGATAAGATTATATATATATATATATATATAATTGTAATGTGAAATCCCTCACCTCTTAACCTCCCTGATTCTTAGTGCATGTTCCCAGATAGGGATGGATAAATAGATGATTGATGACTGATGATAGGTAAATAGATAAAGTGAGGTAGAGAAACAGAGACAAATGGCACAAATATAGATCCATACTCTATGTATCAACTTGCAATTTACTTTTTGACTCCATCAGCATATCATGGATAGCTTTCTACGTTAGTAGGTAAAACTGAGCTTATTTCACCTAATATGTGTATAATATTCCTCAAGTAGTTGTATCATAATTGATGTACTAATGGACATTTAAGTTCTCTCTAGTAATTTGCTATCCCCAGGCTGCAATAAATATCCTTGTCAACTCTTTCAAGTTTTCTACATGAGACTTAACTTAAAAGAAAATTTTGCTGGTCAACAGTTTTATAAATTTTTTATTTGATTGGTACTGACGAGTTGCTCTCTAAAAATGCTGTACCAATTTATACTGTAATCTATAATACATTGGAGTACCGTATTCCTTATAGCCCTAATAACAATAGATATTGTGCTGTTTCTTGATATCTGAAAATAGGATAGTTTAAAAAACAGCACTCTACATTTTTATTTATTGAACAATACATAGATTGAGCCTCTTTTCATATATGTATTATTCATTTCTTGGTAAATTGCTATTCAAAGCTTTTGATGATATTTCTGTTTTTCTTTATTACCACTTTGAATCACAGTATAACATTCCAAACAATAGATGCACTACTGAATTCTATCATTCTGCAATATTGACAAAAATGATAGGTTAAGTGTCTGTGTGCAAAAGCTTTTGTACTATGATGGATTATATACTTAGGATAGATATGTTTAACCTAATTTGAGAATGAAAAAAAGTTCTTGGTATTTGTCAAATAATCTCCCAACAAAAAATGATAACATTACTTTATTAAAACTGTTGCTGATTAAGCAGGTGAAACTCTGGTTTTCAGAAAAAAATATAGAGAGTGGTTGAATATTTTTTGCATTTGTTTGTTTTTCTTCTTGTGAATTACACTGTAGAATCCTTTGCTCATCATTCCATTGAAATCCATTGCTACTGCAAGAAGTCGCACTGTTTAGTGTCTTTTTGGGTTACTGGAGCATTAAAAGGGAAGAGCAGGTGGTTCCTGATATAACTTGATGTAAGAGACTTTCACACAAATGCTCAATAGAAGTTTTCTTTTTCCAGCTTTTCCTTATGTCACAATATGCACAGGTAATCCACATCTTGCTATTAATGGAGTTGGTTCTCTTTAGAGAGATTAGTCAGCAGCCAGGGTGTTCAAAGGTAGTTATTTGGAACACAGGGAAGATCCAAAGCTCATTTGCAAGTGTCTAGTCCTTCAATGAGCGGCTCTAAAGAGGTTAGGTCAGATAAGTAGCTAAAACTTATTCCAAAGTCTTCCATCTTTCACTCCAATTTCTTTTAAGAGTTGTATAAGAATGACTTTATCGGGGCTTTATGGCCTGACATTTATTGTTCTTAATAGATTTATAGGCTTAATAATATTAACTCTTAAAAATAATATTAACTCTTTCTCTTGTTGCGTGGGAGCATCAAACTCTTTATTTACTCTCTACTCTTTTGTTTTTTAAGTATCTAGAACTCTTTAATGTTTTCCTAGTAAAACATACCTATTGTTTTTCTTTCATTTTCTTCGACCAACTTTTAAAGCAAAGAAATTCTCCCCATATAAATTTCCACATGCTTGCCAGATCTTATATGAATTCATTTCTATCTTTTTCTAAGTTGTTTATTGTTTGACTTTTAAAAATATTTAACCCTTCAGTTCATCATGAATTTGTTTTGGCCTATGTTGTTATGTGAGGCTTTAAATATATTTATTTTTCCAAAGACTACTCACTATATCACCAGCATTTATTGAATATTTGTATTTACTAATTGAGCAAATTTTTTATGTGATGGTTGAGTTATTACTAAACTGCCTTCTGTTCTAGCATTAGCCATATTCCTGGTTGCACTGATTTTTTTCCTTTTTTTATATCAATATCCTATCATTTTAATAAATGTAACTACATAACATATTTTAATGTTTGTTCAAATAGGCCTCCTTCCTCACAGTTCTTTTCCAAAATTCGATTTTCTAGTTTTAGCTATTCAGTAAACACCTCAAGAATGGATGAAGAGAGGAAAGGATAGAGCATGTCAGTAAGTGAGTCAAGCCATTTAATGGTTCTTTTGTCTATAAGGTACCAGCCATGGGAGAGAGAATCATTTCCTGGAAGCCACTAGGCAGTAACACAGCAGCAGCAGAGCATCTGTTGTGAATTGGTTTATAACTTTCAGTCTTGCATAGTAATCCTGGGAGTTACACTAATGACCAAAGAATCAGTCATACACATACAAGTTGGAGTCAAGACAATGATAGAGTCACACAGTAAAACACATCTCCAGGCCCACTTTACTTAGTTCCATTGAATATTTACTTGGACAGTAAATTGTTTGGCTATGTTAGCATGAATCTGCTGAAGTAATAGAAAATGTCAGGAAAAACTGCTAAACAAACAAATTTAAGCTAATAGCAGCTTTTTCACATGATAAATATGACTATCATCTTATCATTAAAGAAACTAGAAAGCAAACCCTTGTAAAAGCAATGATAAGAAAGTTGCTCCTGGAACCCTTTTACTTGCACAGTATGTAGATGAAATGTGTTTCTTTCAAATTCCCAAAACTTAAATAAGGTTTCCTTATTTAATTTGGAGTCATGTTTTTCAAATGCAAAAAAAAGAGAAACAAAACAAAAACAGACTTGTGCAATTGTCAAGAACTACAGTAATTTAGAGATCTTAATTAAAGTTCAAGCTGTCATGAGGGCATAAATGTATAACAAAAATAAAAGTTTTAAGCCAGTATTTAAAGGCTATTTACAAGTTGAAGTAATGCTATCTTCTTGAAGCAAAAATACTCTATGGTCTGGCCCTGTGATACCAATCCCAGCCATCTGTGGTATTGTAATAGGAAACACTGGAAATTTCCCCTCAAAACAGAAACTGAGTTTATATTATATGTTTTCATTAGCCCCATGGCCTATCCACTAAAGCTAAGAGGCAACCAAGCAATTTTCAAAGGTTTTTAATTATTGGAGAAACAAGCACAAACAGAAATGCACAACGACTCTAATAGATAAAATGCAAAGAAATCTTAGATGATCTTAGATCATCTTAGAAACCTAGATGATCTAGGTTTTAGTCAGTTTTCCTTTTTTTTTTAATCTATAAAATCTTGGACAAGGCATTTAAATTCAGAGACTCAAGTTTCTCCATCTTTCAAAAGTGAATAATAATAAGTAATAATTATTCGAAACAATATCACTGGAATTTCTAAGCATTGAATGAAAAGATATTTGGTAAAGTATAAAGAACTATGTGAAAAAAAAGTTATTACAAAGGCAATGTATAATTACTGATATCTATTAAAAATGGTCCTCTTAAGCTGAATCTTTATGATGAGAGGTATATTTGCCAACTCTATTTACTTTCCTTTCAAATATATATAGTTTAAGGATGCCTGGATGGCTCAGTGGTTGAGCGTCTACTTTTGGCTTAGGTACTGGGATTGAGTCCCACATTGGGCTCCGAGCATGGAGCCTGCTGCTCCCTCTGCCTATGTCTCTGCCTCTGTGCATGTCTTTCATGAATAAAAAAATAAAATCTTTTAAATATAAATATATATACTTACATTTATATATATAGTTTACTTCCCTCCCTTTTTTTTCTTCCCCCCTTTTTTGAACGATCTCAAACTTACAGTAAATGTGAAAGAATAGTTCAAAGACTACTCATGTATCCCTCACCAATCATGTTATATTCACCAATTACTCTTTTGCCATATTTTTTTCATCTCTCTCTATCTATCTATATAGGTGTCTCTATGTATTTTATAAGTTTGTGAAAGTAAATGGCGAACATCATTCCACTTCAACTCTAAATATCATCTCCTAGGAACAAAGACTTTCTTGTGTAGCCATAATACTACAATCACAGATCAACAATCAAGAAATCAAACACTGATATAATATTATTAATAGATAATTTAGATGAAAATGGTTCTGTCTAGAATTTAATAAACAATTACAAAATCTTTTGGTGTTTCTTTAGTTTCTTTTAGTTTTAAACAATACCATCCTCTTTTTTGTTTGGTCTTTTACATCAATGACATTTTTTAAAGAGGCCACATGTGTTATGTTGTACGTAACCCTCAATGAGGACTTGCCTGATAGTCTGTTATTGTTTATATTTTAAACATTTTCAGCAAGAAAGTTTGAGCATTCTTGAGCATTCTCATCCTCCCCAGGGGATGCTATATGCTTTCCAGAATGTGTCATCAGGAGGGATCCAATGCCAGTTTATTCACTATTAATAACATGAAGCTTCAGACCCCAGTTAATGCACTGTCTACCAGAGCTGTTCATTGTAAAAGTATTTTTTGCTCTCTATAATTAAAAATTTGGGGATGCAATCCCTTGAGTGCGTGAATATTATTTTCCCCAATATACGTTCACTAATGTAAGTTATTTTGTTTGTTTGTTTTGGTTGTGACTTTTAATATGCACATACACACATATAAATGCACTACTTGGATTGGTGATAACTGAAAAATCAAAAGAAATTTGATATTTTAAATTGTCCTATGAAAATGTATTGGGAATTGAAAGGTTTTGGTTAAGTTTCTGAAATGCTAAAATATTGAGAGTGCTTGTAAGTGTTTTATGAACATATATTTATTTCAAAATAAAAAATAATAATACCTTGAGTATCTCTCTTATGACCAGTGAGCACACAGAGAGAATATGAAGACCAGGTTGGAAGTACACACATAGTTCACCTTGGTACAGATGGAAATAAGGAGAAATCCCAAAGTATTTCTTTATTTTCACTCATTGTATTTTAAAGGCAGGGTTACCTTATGAATGACCTTATCTTCAAAAAATATCAACTATTTCAAGTAATTCTGGTCGGTTTTGCGATCTTTCTAAACAACTCAAATTGACCACCTTAGCAAAAAGTATTGAAACATATGCAAATGAATCTATATGTACCCATAAAAGGTAGCAATCTACTGCAAATGTTTCTGAACATTCTCTCAGTGGAGTGTCTGTGGACTTATTATGTTTAAAACCTTTGCTCCTAAGCATTCATGTAGGCTGACTTTTCAATTGCAAGGGATTTCAGTACAGTCCTCTGCAATTTATCATGTGAAAAGAATTAACAAGAAAGAAAATAGAAGCACATTCACACTTGCCAAGGCATTTCCCTCAGATGGAGAAAAAGCTACTGAATGAATAATATAAGAAAGATGATTTTGGTGCTTCAAAAACAGAAAAATTACTTAAAGGTCCCAGTTAGTGAAGCCAGCCTTCCTTTCCCTTAGAATATGAATAAGTACCAGATATTCAATAGAAGCCTGTTATAATCCAGCTCATTATCACATAGGCTCAGGCGTACTACAGACTCACTCCAGGATCCCACCCTGTGCACAAAACACTCTGATAAGGTAAGTATTACCACATCTCAACACATACAGCAAATCTAAATTACAGTTCATTTTCTTTTTTTCCCCAATTTTTTCCAATAAAAATATCTGCAAGTAAGGGATTTTGGCCAATGTGAATATACAAAATTCTATTGGTTTATAATACATAACAAATTAACTTAGTTATACATATTCAGCATCTCACATGCTAGTGTTAGCTGGAACTAACTTTTGGTTCTCCTATCTATACTCACTCCTTTGGTGTTCTCATCCAGTTTCACGGCTTTAATCCTCAAATATCTTTATTCCAATGACTTCCAGTTCAATCAGAAATATTCTCTAATCTCCAGACTCAGATATCTAATTTTTACTCAACATCTCCAGTTGGACGTCTAATAGCTTAGACATGCCACAAAAGGAACTCCTGTCTGTCTCTCCCAGATGTTCTTACTTGCAAAGAAGTTTGACCACTCTACCCCTCAGCCCCCACAGAGGCTTCCCCGACTCAGGTGAGGACAGCTAGGGAGGCAAGCAGAAAGGAAAGGGCTTCTGAAAGATTAAGAGGAGACATACATGGAGGACTTAGAAGATCACCATTTTTTTGCATATAGTGCCATGGGAATATTATGTTCCAGCACCCAAAGAACAGAGAACCTTTACAGTTATTCAAGTGTATCTGAATCGATTTGTGTCAAGATTACTGCACTGAAACTCAGAACTGAATCAAAGAGATCCAGAGCAGTAGAAGTTCATTGGAAGCTGAACTCTTCCATATGCTAATTACTGAATCCTAGGAAATCACAGAGTCAGAGGACTCTTGGTAATTAGTATGTAACAGCAGCAGCACTACTCATGATGACAGGATGTGGAAAGAGAATAGATTGTGAGGATCAGAGTCAAGAATAATCCAAACAATGTGGCAAAAGTGCAAGATCTAGACCAAATCCAGACAAGAAATGCTGCTCTACCCACTGCCAATTAGCCTAGAAAAGAGGAATAACATTTTAAAACTAGAACTACATTTCTATGGTTTCTGTATACATACTAATTTGTCCCATCAATCTCTGCTTAAATTAGTGCTTCAAAACTAAAGTGTCACTGGTTAGCTGTCCTCAGTTAATTCTCTTTCTTTTATGAACCAAGATTTGCTGTTTTACACAATTGGCTTCTGGATTATTCAAATAACATCACATGGTTCCTTCTATAAGAAACATACGTTGTGATTGCAAAACCAGTTAAAGGTATTACATACACAGGGAGAACGTAAACCAATCTCATACATCCACGTAGAGACTGCTTTTAGTTATGTCCTTATAATTTTCCAAATGGAAGACTCCCACCTGGTATTGCTAAGAAAAGATACACATCTGGGATTATAACATTTAGCATGTGAACGGCACCCAAGCATCAGAATTAGACAGACACCCAGGTGAGCAGCACCCTTGAATACATTCAACAGCTCATGCCACTGCCAAAATTAAACACTGGCCTTCAGAACCAAGAAATTTTATTTATCCAAACTGGAGTTCTCGGGATTTTAATTCTTTAAAAATCATTGTGTGTGTGTTGGGGGAAAGGATTAAAAAGCAAAGAAGTCAATCTTTGGCTCAGTTTCTGTTTCGTATTTATGCACCCATCTGCCATAGCCTAAGGTT
Organism: Canis aureus; assembly: GCF_053574225.1. Lineage (NCBI taxonomy): Eukaryota > Metazoa > Chordata > Mammalia > Carnivora > Canidae > Canis > Canis aureus. The sequence continues at coordinate 54,707,758 of NC_135622.1, read as the reverse complement.
AAAAAGTACTCATTTTAATCATGAAAAACATATCCATCACAAGTTATCCTGAAATAAATCACTCCCTGTAGCAAAAACAGCATAAAGGTGGATGGCTCTAGAAACAAGGTAAGGGGAAAGAGAGGGAAATGATAGTTTTTTTGTCTTACCTGGAAACTTCTCAATGCAATGAAGGCTAATTCTCAAATCAGCATTCTTCAAAGTCAACCATTCCAAGTACTTCAAGAACAAAACAATTAAATTTGATATTCTCAAACAGATCTTCCAAATTATAGAACTGACATAATAATGCAATGTCTAGTAATTTGCAAGCGGCGTTTAAACTTTGTAAGGAAGCCCACATAGGTAGGAAGCTCACTGTTCCTTTCCTTCAGCCTAACAATTTTTGTCAGTTTCTGAAATAGACCCATAGATAATGTAAACATTTTGACAGAAAATTGGTGGTGGTGACTATGGCGTAAAACTATCTCAGGACAAATGTACTGTGACTTGGAACATAAGATACAATTTTCTTTGCATAGAGGCAAAATGAAGTGATGACAGAGTTCACAAAACCTATTCTCCTCTTGAAATTGCATTCTGACTTTTCCTTTCATTGGGCATCTTTCAAAAAGAAAAACTCAACACTCCAAGCAATTCCATTGACATTGGTTTGCAAGTAATCACTATTCTAGAATTTTCTTTTTTTTTTTTCTTTTAATACTCTACCTACAAGAGTATTAAAAAGACATTCCTGTTTTCCTGTGTTTTATTAAGAAGTTTGCTCCAGGGGAAAAGTTGAGGTAGCCCAAACAGTATGGCTTGTTTATGTTTTCTATTTCCTTCCTGCCTCTACACATGACACCTCTCCTCTTTTCTATCAAATAAATATTTCCAACTGGATAATGGCAAGCATAGCGTCAGTGAGGTGAGAATAAAATTTGGGTTAGAGCTCATTCTTTCTAACCATTTGGTTCCTGGGTACTGCCTCCCATATACTTAACCTTTTCTCCCTAGAATTCCTCTTTAGATCTGTGTTTTAATAAACTGAACTATCCCCAAATTTCAAGTCAGATTTCGTGTTTGTCTCTTTTTAAGCTGCTCATCAGTCCCCAAGTGTTTTTGTCCTGAATTACTCTAAAACTATATCTGACATACTTTTTAAGGTCCATTTCAATTATTAACCTCCTTGCAAAGCTTTTTGTCATCTGCTACCTAGAAACAGTTTTATTTTTCTTGAAAGTCCATGAAGCTCTCAAGTTATACAACACAGTGTACTTTGTATTCAGTTACCTTCTCCCCCTAGCTGGGGTGCAGCAGGATGGGGACTTGGCTGCTCCCTGCCCTTAGAACCTCTCCCTCACTCCCCTCTGGACACTCTGGACATGGAATACATATTAGAGATTCTGTGTTAAAAAGTGAAAACTTATATTCTTTACCAAATCAAGGCTTGAGCCTTGGAAAGTCTATAGGCAACTAGGCTCCAGTTCATAAAAATAAAAATTTTCACTATTGAAAGAAGCAAGTTTACCATATGGGAGAAAACGCATCTCTTAGTTTAACTTTTCACCAGGAAATTTTCTGAGCATAACACACAACTTTATATGCATATTAAAGACTAGTTGTTTGGACTATTTACCAAGGTAGTTTGCTAAAGAATATAACTGCTGATACATTAAAAGTCATAGTTCGATTCATTTGGAATCTTGGTCTTATTTGATCTTGCTTTCTAGCTAAGACAACTGTGAACATACAGGTTGGGGTCTTCAGCCACATGTTCTCAACAGTCCTATGCTGGCTTTTTTTTTTTTTTTCCATCTTGTTAAACTGTGTGGCATCATAGCAAATGCGTTCTTCCTGAAGTCTTTAGAATACCTTTGCATATAAAAGCAATCAAAATAAAAAATGATTCTTTACTAAATACTGATACAAACTTCTTGTGCCCTTTGATATGGTAGAGGAAAATTAACAGAGTATGTCAAAAGCACAGAGTTTCTATGGATATGCCTTCCTCTATGGCAAACAAAGTTAGCACAAGGTCATTTAAGACTCTGCAGATGGCTTCGGTGGTTTGCAAGCAGCCAGATAAAGCTTACGTATATACAATGCAATGAGAAATCAGCCAAACGACAAGTGAGCACAAGGAAAGCACATTTAAAACACCAGATTCTTGGTCCAAAATGCTAATTTATGAAATGCATGAATATTTAACACTGTACTAAGCACAAAAATTAATTATTAGCTGATTGATTTCTAAAATGCCTGCTCTAAAAACCAAACTAATGGGAAAATTAATAATCAAGCATTTCAGAATATCTAAAATTACCTAGATTTAATGAGTATTAGAATTTTTCTTAAAAGTTTTCCCAACTTCCTCACTTTGTGACTCTGGAAACTGAGGCCAAAGGAGCGGAAGTGACTTGTGTGGGGCCACTAATTACTTCTAGTTGTGAGACCATGACTAGTCTCTAACCATAGTGTGGAGTGTTGAGTCTTGTTACTTTTTTAGGAGGAGCTGCTGATTTACAAGCCCCCCAGAGAAGGGGGGATGGTTGGTGACTGATCAACCAGACAACACGTCTTCCAGCAGCAAGGTTAATGCGTGCTCCATATCTGCTTCATGAACCAAAGGGTTTCTATTGCTGCTTTAGTAAGTGGTTACTATGAGTGATCTCTAATGAGTTTATGGGTAAATTATAATTTGTACCTATGGCTATACTACATCATTATGATAGGATCTTCCCTTGATTTTCGTGTAATGATCGCTTTCTATGAGAGGTAACATATAATGGAAAGAAGCAGAGAATGAGTAGTTTAAGACTGTAATCTGCATTTCTCCATGATGTTAGTTCAGGCAATTACTTAAATTCTCTGACTCTCTTCTCTTCCCCCACCCAATAAAGTCAAGGTACAATAAACACTATGGGATAATGAGGCTAACATCTATATCTTCTCACGAGTCATAAATTCAGATGCCTTATTGAATGAAATCACAGATATGTATAAGACAGGTGTTATTATCACGTCCATTTTCCAGATGAGAACATTGGGATTCACAACTTTAGAGAAGCAGGGAGATACAGTAGTGATGAACATAGGACCTGGATACAGAATAATCTTGAATTTGGCTCCAATACTTCCTAGTTGCGTGACCTTGAGGAAGCAACTTAACCTCTTTAGGCAACAGTTATCTCATCTCCAAGATAGAAATAACTGTATAAATTACATAAGGTTATTGTAACGATTAATGGAATAATATATATCTCTTGAAATAATGCCTAGAACATAGTAGTTCTCAATAAATGTCAACTAATTCCCATTATTATATATATGGGAATCTATTCCCATATATTCCAATTGTTCTGTATCACCCAAGACCATGGTGCCACTGTGTAGCAGAGACCAGACCAGCAGGTTTGGTCTGAGCAGAACCCTGGCTCTGACCCATGATGTTGTGGTTCTTAAATACATTTCATGTTTTTCTCTCCAAGATTTTATGATCCTGGTAGGTAGGCCCTTTTAGAGGGGCATTTACTCCTTTAACTTTTTACATGATATGCTAGACATCTAAAGCTACATACATTTGCCAATGTCCTACTGCTTAATAGTAGGGATTTTTATTTTTCCAACTTGCAACTTTTCATTTACATTTATACAGACTTGCAAATGAATACAAAGGCTTACAAACACCATTCACCCAAACTCCTTAAGTGAGATAAATTAAAAACATGTGCATGCTGATAGGAGGCACTGAGAAAGACACAGTATCTGTGGGATTCCTGCCAAAAATGCCTAATCTGAATGCAATCACAAGGAAAACCTCAGCCAACCCAATCTGAGGAACACAATACAAAACAACCTGGCAATACTCTTTAAAAGCGCCAACCAGTGAAAAACAAAGAATTGCTAAGGCACTGTTCTGGATTAAAAGAGACTAGTGAGACATGGAATTGAGAGCAATGCACATTCCTGAATTGGATTCTAATCCAGAAAAAAATAAATATAATAATGACATAATCTACTCTACATTGAACACACTGTTTTATGTCCTATTCCTGTTTCAGAATCTACTTCAAGAACACATATATTTATCAATACCATTTTCCTGATTTGATATTTCTTGACTGATATTTGGAAGTTGTGATGTGTAGAAGGCTAAATGTATAACTTTCTTTAGATAGATAACACTAGAACATAAGGGGAGTCACATCTCACCATATATAGACAGGAGACCTGGGCTTCAGAGGAACATGATTGTCTTTGGTCCATAGTGAGTACTTAGCATAGTTAGTACTTAGGGATTGTTCTGGGAACACTCTCAGACCAGTGTTCTTTCTGCTACCTCCAGTTGTAGACAACACTCAAAGCCTATAAATATTATATTGGTTTCCTATTGCTGTTTTAATAAGTCAAGAAAATTGGTTGGCTTAAAACAACACATGCTTTATTCCTTCACAGTTCTGAATGTCAGAAGACCAAAATCGATTTCACTGGTTTCTGCAGGGCTGAACTCTCTGCATAGGATCTAGGGACAAATTGTTTTCCTTGTATTGCCCCAGCTTCTAGAGCTGAATTCCTTGTATTCCTTGGGTTTTGACCACTCTCCTCCAACTTCAAAGCCAGTAGCTTAGCATCTTCAAATCTTTTTCTACTGGGACGCTTGGGTGGCTCAGTGGTTGAGCGTCTGCCTTTGGCTCAGGGTATGATCCTGCCCCTAGGATTGAGTCCCACAACGAGCTCCTGCGAGGAGCCTGCTTCTCCCTCTGTCAGTGTCTCTGCCTCTCTCTCTCTGTGTGTCTCTCAAGAATAAATAAATAAAATCTTTAAAAAAATATTTTTCTACTTCCATTGGCACTTCACCTTCTTCCCAGCTGTCTTTAAATTTCCCTCTGTTTTCCCCAATTAGAACTTTTGTGACTACATTTAGGGTCCACTCAAATGACCCAGGATAATCTCCCCATTTCAAAATCCTTGAGCTTACTCACATTTGCAAGGTCCCCATGACCATATAAAGTAACATACACAGGACAGGATTAGGAGATGGATAATTTTGGGTTCATATTCAGTCTACTGCAGGAATCAAAGGACATGTTCTTTTGCATTGGGTGTTAGTATTTTATTCACATAGTTAAGCAGGTATTAATTCCTATTCAGGCTGAAACTAAAATTATTGGTTAGGAAATGATTAATTCTTAATCATTTTCTAACAAGAAAATACTATGCTCTCAGAGTCAATGTCTAATGTTATACTTTCTAAGATTTTGGTAATCTGTTTACATGGCTCTCATGTGAGCTCTTTTGAGGACAGATTCATGTTACACATTTACATATTTCCAGTAGTGTAGGCTGAATATTGGCCCCCAAAATGTAACCAGTTTCTAATTCCTGAGACCTATGAAAGCTACCTTCTACGGCAAAAGGGACTTTGTGGGTGTAATGAAGTTAAGGATCTTGAAACTGGAAAATTATTTGGAATTATTAGCACAGGCTCTAAATGCAATCCCAATTGTTTTTATAAGAGAGAAGTAAAGAAAACAGACACAGAAGAGGAGAAAACAGTATGACAACAGGAGACACTGGAGTGATGTGACCACAAACCAAGGAATGTCAGCAGGTCTCAGAAGCTGGAAAAGGCAACAGGAAATGGATTCTCCTGTGGAGCTTCCCAGGGGAGCATAACCCTACAGACACCTTAATGCAGCTATATAAGACTCGGTTTGGATTGTCGGATACTAGAATTACTAAAGAAAAAAAAAATGTTTGTTTTTTTTTAGGCCACTAAGTTTGTGGCAATTTGTTATAGTAGTAATAGGAAACTAATATACTCAATAACTAGTTTGGGACCCAATACATACTAGGAACTCTAAAAATGCTCCATAAATGTCAGAAGGGAAGAAACGGAGGGAGGGAAGAAGTGGGAAAGAAGGAAGGAAGGTAGGAAGGTAGGAAGGAAGGGAAGAGGAAAGAAAAGAGATATTAACATTACAAGGAAAACCAGCATTTTGTGTTTTAAGTGAATCAATATTTGACCTATTTTTTTCTCAACTGAAGATGGATTTCTGGACTTCCAATGGAGAAGACTTAATTTTTGGTTTGTTTTTGCTTTTTTGTGTGTTGTTTGCTTGATTTTAGTCTCTTCTATCCAAATCTGAAGATTTGTGCTTTTAAAATCTACATCTGGGCCTGGAGGACTACATGACATGTTTAACCTTGAGAGGATTTTGCAGTTGAATTATGAATTTCTGTAGGAAGGGGTTACAGTGAAAGCCAGACAGGTCTTTTTCTAAGGGAGAGCTTGCAGGTCTGTTCCAATAATTAGAAACCAGGTAGAATTGAGGTGAAGGTACAGACTCTCACTGCCTTAAGAGATCATTCATTCCTGTCTGAAATTTTTAGGCTAAAGGCACATCAGTACAGGAAGAGCCACTTAAAAAATGTTCTCATGTCTATTAGCTCTGGGGAAACAATTATTACTTGATAGATTTAGTGATACATGGAGTATCAGAGTGCATATAGATGTTTTCAGAAATAATACATTCTGACCCATGTTGAACTCCTTAATTTGTGGCATTTTGTGGAAACCGTAAATGATCTAAAAGGAGCTAGATATGTCCAAGGTACTGTGTTACCACTGGGTAGTTCACTGAAGTGTTAAATTAAACAAAACTGAAGATGGAAAGGTTGAAGCAATTAAACTCTTATCCTAAAGACCTTTTCCTGTAGGTCCTATGCTGGAATTCAATTAAAATACTTTTTTCTCCCCTGAAATTACCATTGACTTATTGAGTTTGACAATACTCAACAATGACTTAATGTTTGTCCAAGTGAAAGAAATCACTTTGCTCTGTCATAGAGATAAATGAGGTAAATTCATCAAGAGACTCAATTCAATAAGAATATTGATGATGTTCTGCTTGGATGCATAAACCCTTCAGTCATGAGTGACTTCTGATACCCAACGTGAGGTTTTTGTTATTGCTTATAAAAAAGTAATTGTAAAAAATGCATCTAAATTCCCCATCCTGTAATTTCCTCTATTACTTTTCATATTATGCTATATTTTTCATCGCATGTTGCATTAAATCAGAGCTGGAATGAGAAAGCATGCAGATAAATAAAGAAGCAAGCAAATACACCATTGAGCTGAATCCAGCTCTATTACTTGCTGACTTTTCACCCAAACAGGATTCATCATTTAAATTTTAAAACTAGGCTAATAAACTATGTATATAGGATTTCCCCCATCTCTAGGGAAATTATGTTATGCAGTTTTCTTTATACATATATAATTTTATACAGTGCACAATTATGGAACTATATATATTATTTACTTAATGTAGACTTGTGGGTTTTTTTTTTTAGCTTCTTAATTTGCCTCCTTCCTTCCTCATTCTTCCCTCTCTCCATCCATACTGGTGTTCTTTTAGGTAAAATTTGTTGACATCTAAACTTAGATATATCAAATTTGTTCTATACTTAGATATATCAAAACATAAGTATATACACACTATATATATATATATATATATATATATATATATATAATCTCCACTCACTATATACACATATGTATATAAACACATAAACAATACATAAATCTAAATTTATTTTAAAATGTATTTGAATCATGGGGCACCTGGATGGCACAGTCATTTAAGCATCTGACTCTTCCTTTCAGCTCAAATTGCGGTCTCCAGGTGTGGGATCAAGTCCTGTATCAGGCTCCACACTCAGCAGGAAGTCTGCTTGAGACTCTCCCTCTCTCTCTGCCCTCATGCTCGTGCTTTCTCTCTAAAATAAATAAATCTTTAAAAAAATATATGTTTGAATCATGTCTTAAAAAATTAAAAGGTTGTATATATGTTTTCTTCATCTTGGTTTTCTCAATACCTGATAAACATTCCTCCTGGGAAACATATGTAATTCTAATTCATTATTTCTAATGGCTTTATTTCTTGGTGTTGACATACCATAACTTGTATAATCTGTTTTCCATTAATAGGTATTTTTCCTTATATTTTTCTATATGGATAATAATGCAAGAAATTCTCTTGTACATAGATCTTTACTTATTAATCCTTTGGTTTCTAGAAGATACATTTCAACAAATACAGTATTGCTGGATCACAGAGCATATACATTTTGGATTTTAATAGTGTCTCTGTGATTACTTAATAGAAGAAAAAACAATACATATTTACACCAGAAGGTGTAAGAGTACTAACTTCTCTACATTCACAACAAAAATAAATATTGAAGGTCTTTTAAATGTTCCATCCTGATGGATGTGCTACTAGAGTATTAGTTTAATTTGTATTGCATGGGCAGTCCCAGTGGCTCAGCAATTTAGAGCCGACTTCAGCCCAGAGTGTGATCCTAGAAACCTGGGATCGAGTCCCACGTCAGGCTCCCTGCATGGAGCCTGCTTCTCCCTCTGCCTGTGTCTCTGCCTCTCTCTCTTTCTCTGTGTCTCTCATGAATAAATAAATAAAAATAATAATAATTTGTACTTTATTACTATATAAATTAATTTTTACCCCTGACCTTATTGCATTTCTGGAAATCACAATCCCTCCATGAATTTAGAAAAAGATACAATTATAGAGATAAAAAGAAAAGGCAGCCTTTACGTAGTAGGCTATGTTTGGAAATATGAGTGGGAGGGTGTTATTCTTCTGTTTGGGGAAGGTCCATTGTCTTGCTGTCTTGAAGAAAGCATATGTGGTGAGGGACCAAGAATTATCTGTGGGCTTTGTTTGTATCACTTCATCTTGCCAGTTGGTTGGCTATTCAATGTTTGCAAATCCCTGGAAATTAAGATCTCATTTATATTTGAGGCAGTTGAACAGGGACAATTCCATTAGAAATCTACTTCTTTGAATAGTCTACTCATTGTTGCAGCTCATTCATCCTCAATTGTTTCCTTGAAGATATAAAACAAAAACAAAAGCTAATCTCTCTTCTATAAGAGTTCACTGAAATACAGCATTTGGTGGCATATAACACTTATTCAGAATTATTTTTATTAAATCACAGTGAAACTGTTATATAACATTTACTAGTTTTAGGTGTACAACATAATTTAATATTTGTATAATCTATAAATATTTTGTATGTACCACAATAAGTCTATTACTGTCCTTCACTATACAATTGATCCCTTTATCCTTTTCATTAACTTCCCCCACAAAACCCCTTTCCCCTCTGGTAATCACCAATTTGTTCTCTGTATCTATGAGTCTCTATGCATCTTCATTTAACTCAACTATTTCTCAGGAAAAATAGAGTTCCCTCACTACACACACTCCTGTTTGTTGTCACATTTGTCTCCTTTGGGCAAATATTTAAGTTATTACAACATACTAAGTGGAAAAAAATAACAATAAAAACCTCATCTGACTCTACTGTAAGAAGTCCTTCTTGGAACATTGGCCTATATTAAGATAGTATTTTACTAATTGTGGCTTTTAAAAATTCTTTTTATGAAAGTATAGTTGACACACCATGCTAGATCAATTTCCAGTGTACAATATAGTGATTTGACAACTCAGTATGCCATACTATGCTCACTATAAGTGTAGTTCCCATCTGTCACCACCCAGTGCTATTACAATATCATTAACTATATATCCTATGTTGTATCTTTCATCCCTGTGACTTATTCATTCCAAAACTGGCAGCCTGCACCAGTTGTGTTCTTTAATGTGAGAAACACAGGAACAGAACCCATGTGTGTTACAAATGCAGAGTTTTGGGCTACATGCCCACCCAGAGGGAAAAGAACCTTGGAGACGATGGGATCAAGAATGCACATTAGAAGTCCGGTTCCCCAGAGATTGTTCACATTCTAAGAATACAGCTAATGCTTTTAAAGCCTTTATCTAGTTCTTAATACCTGAGCTGATTAGGAAGTCAGTCAGTTGTCAGTTACAAAGGAGAAGAAAGATGCTAATTACCTATTCCATACCTCTGGGTCATTCTAAGAATAATTTTTCTTCTCTTTCAGGATGAGATGGTTGCATTTTCCTGCTCGAACCTCAACCCCTTGGGTGCTTTACAACTGCTGTGAGGCTCTAGTTAAAAAAAGTTTCCCCTGAATCTTAACCGCCTGGCCCCTACTCTTATCTTATGAATATTTCTTTAATTTTGCAAACTGGCTTCTTACAAATGTCAGTTTTTCTTCAGAAAAGCTGATGCTCAGTAACAAAACTATATGGAGACCAAACAAAATCTTAATGTTTTTGACATGAAAGAGAATGCCAAATGGTCTTCTTCAAAAGATGATGAAGGAGTCTCGATTCAAACATGAAAATACATTAAATTTCATGGCATTTTTCTTTGTAAAAATGTGGTTCCTATGTTCTTTACATTATATATATATATATATATATATATATATATATATATATATATAGTATGATTTTAGAAGAATTTGAGTAAAGAGTTTGTTCAGTATCAGTTCAGCTTTGATTCCTTTGAATATTAAGGCTTTAGATATTTTAAAGCGCCCTCTTAAATTATCAATGTTCCCTGAGTCCCTAGCAGCTAATATCATTTGGAAAGTTTTCAGAATCAAATATATTGAGGTTTTAGTGAAGGCAATGCCAAGCAGAGGGGAGTCCAGGGAATCAAGAGGTTTCAAGGACAACATTTACCTACAGCCTTGTTGGCAGCAGGGAGGGTTCTGAACTTGGAGCTGGGACCCTTGAGTTCTAATGATGTAACCAAGTTTTCTAGACATACACATAAGTGATATGTCCCTGATATGTCCCTTATTTATTTTTAGTTGTAATAATGGATAATATGAGATCTATTTTTAATAAGATGATAATATGATAATATGGGATCTTTTTTTAATAAAACTTTAAGTGTATAGTATTGTTAGTTGAAGACACAATGTGGTACAATAGATCTCTAGAATGGATTCATCTTTTCTAACTGAAATTTCATACTCATTAAACAGCAATTATTGCATTCCTTTTATTTTTAAAAATATTTTATTGATTTATTCATGAGAGACACAGAGAGAGAGGCAGAGGCATAGGCAGAGGGAGAAGCAAGCTCCCTGTGGGGAGCCCAATACGGGACTGATCCAAGGACCCTGGGATCAAGACCTGAGCAGAAGGCAGATGCTCAACCACTGAGCCATCCAGGTGCCCCTCCCTCTCTCTTTACACCCTGCCTACTCTCATTCTACTTTCTGTTTCTGTGAGTTTGACTCTTTTAGATATCTCAAGATAATATATACAATAAATATTATTCAGCCACAAAAAAAGGAAAGATGAAAGAGGAAATCCTTCAATGATATGGATGAACCTTGGGAACATTATGTTATGTAAAATAAGTCAACCACAGAAGAACAAATACCACATGATTCCACTTATAAGATGTGTCCTGTCTGACCTTCCATTTTCTCTTCTATAAAATACAATACTAATTCATTCTTACTACAAGTTATGGCTATAATGAAAGAAGTGAATATTATAAAGTGAAATAGTAACACTTTTCACTTGAATGTGGAACTTAAAAGGCCAAAATACCCACCTCCCTACCACAAGTATGTGAACTAAAGATCTATATAGTGTCATTATTATGAACGCTCAGAGGCAATTAAAGCACTATCAAAATACTAAAAGAATAAGAAGTCTATGTTGATCAATATTTATTTAACTTTGAACGGCTGGTTCAAGGTTGATAGGGTTCTGAAGAAGCAGATCCCAAGAAAAGAGTTCATGTGCAAGTTTTTAAGAAAGCACTCTCTGAGGAAATTAGTAAGGAAGTGAGAGAAGAAGGACAGGAAAGGGGAGACATTGAGCAAACTTGAGGTTTCAGGTGTTGTCGTAGCATTAGCCTGGGGAGTGCTGGAAGATAATGTCATAATTTCAGAATGTGTTCATCCTGAAGGCAAAGCAGCAGATCCTTCATGCTGCTGGATCAGCCTGTCAATGGATAAAGGCTAGAGATGCCTGGTAGGATACATATAAACTCTCTGGTACTTCTGTGAGTAAGGGTGAAGCAAGAGGCTCCCAAATCTGAAGGCAGTTCTTTAAAGAAAGTCACAGGTATCTACCAATAGATGCAGAGCATACAGAAGGTGAGGGAATTGGTGTCCAGAGGGTTTTAAAATGCAAATAAAGGGATCAAGGCAGGGCACCAGCAACACTATCCTCTGTGTTTGCAGAATGCCAATCCTCAGGCTCAGCAATATCAAGTAGCTCTCCCAGGGTCACACAGCATATTAAGGGTAGACTTGATCATCCAATCCAAGACTCCCAGCTAAGTGGTACATCACCAAGGTGCTGGTAGGTCTGTTATGCTAAACACCCTGATAGTGTAATATATATTTTGTATCCTAAACTGTCCTTTTTATTCAGGTATGAAAAAACACCCTATTTTCATATCAATTGTTATGTACCCTTCATAGTAACAATAGATTTTTTTTTGTAAGGCAATAAATAACTTACGCAGCAGTTGCTGCTAGCAGATCTCCTGCTAGTACTACAGTGAGTAGAAATTCTGTCCTTATTCTTAAATGATAAAAAGAAGGGGGAATGAGCCTTGGTCTCTTGATTACAAGGAGTTTTAGGCAAATTGGTATTTCTAAAATGCTTACAGGAGTCTATATTTATTAGGCATTTCCTCAGCATCCATAAGTACAGACCAAAATAATTACACAGAAAATAAGAAAGGAATTCCTAACATAATGGACATAATGAACATGGACATATAGTCTAACGGACTTATAATTTGAAGAAATCAAACCCTGATTGCCTTGGATTTAAAAAAGGGTGCAATGCATGCATCTGACTCAGAAATGAAAAGTATGATGTTTTGTCTTTATATCATCATGAAATCAGTGACTTACACTGGTCTGAAAGGGGAGAAAGCCTGTTTTCAAAGGGTTTCAGAGATTTTTTAAGTGTCCATGAGAATCTGCACATAAGTTGCTGTCATAACATGGCTGGGAAGAAGCTGTCTTCTGGAGGATGCTTGTCTCATTTCCGTCCCCTTCTTGATATGCCCAGCAAATGTGTGAGCTCTTCTCAATTCAGAAAAAAAAATGATAATTATTTAATTATAAATGATGAATGATTATCATTCTATATCCTGGGAGTCCACCCCCAAATTCTCTGAGAAGAATCTCAGTCAAAAGAAGCCCAGCTGAAAAACATGGGCCATTTTCCAACAGAGGGCTGGCATGATCATGTTCCCTTACTTCCCTCTCCTTTTCCTGTGTCCATGGATAATCTGAAACAGAGAGGCTGGCAAAGACTCTCCTTAAAGATATGAAAGATTCCTATAACAAAGAGGAGTTAGATGTACCTTCTTTCACTCTAGAAGACACTAGAATCAATAGAAGAGATCAAAGAAGAAAGAGAGAAGTTGCTATAAGGTCCACACTATCACACTCAACAAGGAAGAATGATTCAGTTACAAAATGGATGTCCTGTTCCTAAGACTGCTCAATGTATCCTGTGCCATGTACTTTATAAACCACTGTTCAACAATTCTGCAAGTATCAACAGTTCTTCAAGTTTTATATCATGTCCACTTTGGATAGCAGTAAAAAAAAAAATGTAGCTTATAAAAATTATAACCAAGATTTTCCTGGACATTAATGCCCCAAATACCCCCTGATCTCCAGTTCCCAAAGCACACACACACCAGGTCAGGATACCATACCCCCTGCTGTGGAACTGCCTTTCCAAAAAGAGACCTGATAGAAAAGAAGTAGAAAGAAAAAAAGGATCATAAAAGGACAAACCAAGAGTCTCCACAGTGAAAAGTAAAGGTACTGTTGTCCATAACTGAGCAGGAACTTACTACAGGAATGAAACAGCCAGACAGAGGAGGATGTGGACATAAAGGCAGAAGCTACTAGGCAAACATTCTCTTATACAGTCCCCTCAGACGCTATTTGTTCCTACCTTAAAATATTTGAAAATTGATCAAGTGCTTAAATGAGTTATACCACAGTTCCAAAACAAACAGAGTGTGTTCATGTAATCACATCACTTTTCTGGGTGACATTTCCTTCCTGGTTCTACCTTAAATCAAGAGTCAGTCAGAAAAGGGGTATGAAAACTAAATTTCTGTAACATAACACACTCAGATTAATAATAAAATACCAAAGGGATTTTAAACAGTAAGATAAGCCTGTGGTAGTACTGAATTAATTTCAAACATTCAATCCTTCCTCGTAGGCGCCTTTTGGTACAAATTCCAGTGGACTCTCTCAGTTATTGCCTAAATTCAGCCTCAAAATAAGTCTGTGGGGTAGTAAAAATTAGTATTATTTCTATCACATAAAGAAAAAATGAAGCTTGTAAAGCTTCATTTACAAGAGAGAAAAAGGGAAAGCTCTGATGTTCATAGTTAACCAAAGGTAGGAATGGTGAGGGTGTCATCCCTGGAAAAAGCAAATGAACAAGTGAAGAGTAAAGACTATTTCCAGTGCTCAGAGTGGTGATTATTTGGCATAATGTTTTAGTGGCAGAGTGACAATCAGTTTGAGTATAATATGTATCATGTCCTAATTCATCAACCCATGAGTCTCCCTCTCTCTTCTAAATTACTTTATGGGTTATCATGAGTCTGGATAAGAAACACTCATGTTCCCGAATTAACACTGCATTTAATTAAGAAATTCAAAATGGGAAATGTTGAGTAAAAGCTACTATATATCTTTGATTAATAATCATTTTAAGAGAATGACATATATGAGACAAGTGTGTTAACTTGGACTTCCTCCAGTACTTTTCAGGACAATTACCCTTGTATAGGTGAATATAGTGAAAATATTAACTTGCTTTTAGCATCCATTGATTTTTAAAACAAATAAGTTGGACATCCACATGCAGAAGAATGAAACTAGACCACTCTCTTGCACCATACACAAAGATAAACTCAAAATGGATGAAAGATCTAAATGTGAGACAAGATTCCATCAAAATCCTAGAGAAGAACACAGGCAACACCCTTTTTGAACTCAGCCACAGTAACTTATTGCAAGATACATCCACGAAGGCAAAAGAAACAAAAGCAAAAATGAACTATTGGGACTTCATCAAGATAAGAAGCTTTTGCACAGCAAAGGATACAGTCAACAAAACTAAAAGACAACCTACAGAATGGGAGAAGATATTTGCAAATGACATATCAGATAAAGGGCTAGTTTCCAAGATCTATAGAGAACTTCTTAAACTCAACAGCAAAGAAACAAACAATCCAATCATGAAATGGGCAAAAGACATGAAGAGAAATCTCACAGAGGAAGACATAGACATGGCCAACATGCATATCAGAAAATGCTCTGCATCACTTGCCATCAGGGAAATACAAATCAAGACCACAATGAGATACCACCTCACACCAGTAAGAATGGGGCAAATTAACAAGGCAGGAAACAAATGTTGGAGAGGATGCGGAGAAAGGGGAACCCTCTTACACTGTTGGTGGGAATGGGAGCTGGTGCAGCCACTCTGGAAAACTGTGTGAAGGTTCCTCAAAGAGTTAAAAATAGACCTGCCCTACGACCCAGCAATTGCACTGTTGGGGATTTACCCCAAAGATAATGAAACGCCAGGACACCTGCACCCCGATGTTTATAGCAACAATGGCCACAATAGCCAAACTGTGGAAGGAGCCTTGATGTCCATCGAAAGATGAATGGATAAAGAAGATGTGGTTTATGTATACAATGGAATATTCCTCAGCCATTAAAAACGACAAATACCCACCATTTGCTTCAACGTGGATGGAACTGGAGGGTATTATGCTGAGTGAAGTAAGTCAATCGGAGAAGGACAAACATTATATGTTCTCATTCATTTGGGGAATATAAATAATAGTGAAAGGGAATATAAGGGAAGGGAGAAGAAATGTGTGGGAAATATCAGAAAGGGAGACAGAACGTAAAGACTGCTAACTCTGGGAAACGAACTAGGGGTGGTAGAAGGGGAGGAGGGCAGGGGCTGGGAGTGAATGGGTGACGGGCACTGGGGGTTATTCTGTATGTTAGTAAATTGAACACCAATAAAAAATAAATTAAAAAAAATAAAACAAATAAGTTATATAAAATTATTAAAACATAAGTAAATGAAAATAAGTATTAATTAAAATTATATTTTTAAAAATACTTGATTAGGGCAAATTATATGAAGATGTACAAAGACCTACTTTTTAATTAGACAAGCTTTCTTCTTTGGTGTTTAATCCTGCTGCATTTGTCCCTAGAATTTCCTCCAACTTAAAGAAGTGCAATACTTTTGGATGCAGCTTAAGCTTTGTCTTAGAATCAGATATATTGCAAGTAACTTCAGGAATTTAGGTCAAGGAGGTTTCTAAGATGAACTAATTACCATGATTATTCTCCAATTATCATCATACATTTTACTTCTTTACTATTCATTTTTTATAGCCTCATTTTTATTTCTTGGCATATATCAGAGGAAAGGGAGGAGAATTAATGATAATAAATACCTATATTAAAAAAGAAGACCACCAATCTGTGACTTCAATTTCTATCTTAAGGAACTTAATAAGTAAAAATGAACTAAACATAAAATAAAGGAGGAAATACTAATGATAAAAATGGAAATGAGAAAACACAATAACAATAGAGAAAGATAAATGAAACAAAAGTTGAATTTTTGAGAAAATAGAATTGTGGGCCAGATTGATCAGGAAAAGGAGGAATTTCCCAACCAGAGATAAAAGGTAAAAAGGTAACACAAATTTTAAAACATCCATATTGAAAAGAAAAAACATGAAATTGCCTTTATTCACAGTTTTTTTTTTTTTTTTTTTTTAAGTGGAACGTATACCTATCATAGAATCCAGCCATCCCACTGCTAGGCACTTACCCAAGACAAATGAAAACATATGTCCATACAAAAATGTACATACAAACGTTGACACTGTTTAATTTGTAATAGACAAAACCTAGAGAAGACTCAAGACAAATGGTTAAACAAATCATGGGTATGTCCACACAGTAGCTTGTCATCCTACTCCATAATGAAAAGCAATAAACTACTGATACACACAAAAACAGATGAATCTCAGAATAAGTATGTTGAGGGAAAGAAGCTAGACAAAAAGAATATAGACAGTATGATTTCATTTCCATAAAACTTTAGGAAAATGCAAACTAATCCACAGTGCCAGAAATCAGATCCATCATACTATGTGGAAGAGGTAGGGGCTGAGAGAGGGAAGATTTCTAAGGGGGTCTACATATATGTTTACTAGAGTGGTTGTGGTGATGATTTCACAGACTTATACATTCGTCAAAACTGATCAGATTGTAACTTTAGTATGTGTAGTTGTTTATGAGTCAATTATGCCTTAATGTATATGTTTTCTTTTTATTAAGAAAGAGAAATCAAAGGAAAGGAAAAGTTGAAATAAGTAAATGGGTAAATGAGGAATAGAACAGAGCATCCTTTAACAATACTTGATTACCTATCTCCCCATCAAAATAATGGTTCTCTAGGTAAACAAACAGATTTTTAAAAATATTTTATGGGAAGCTATATATTAACCAGCAAAGTGATATATCATTTTGTTTTAATATTACAAACATATTCCTGGGACTGAGCTCTAACTTACATTAGCTTTTCTAGAAAATAGCACTCAAAAGGCTTTAGAGTTATCAACAGGAACATCCAGTTAATTTTGCAATACACTAAAAGTAAACTCAAGTTTTTGAAAGGATATGAAGAAGTTAAAATGCACCCATTGGGTTAGGTATCTTTAAGTTAGCATTTCATTGGCAATACTCTAGCATGGAAAGCTCTGTTATGCTTCGGCATGAAAAAATGATATCATAACAATTTTAGACTTGACCTGCAATGCCAAGATTGCTCTCCAAATGAAACTGCTTTCTGGATTAAGATTTCAAATTAGAGTGGCAATGGCCAAAACATCCTTTCATTTGTTTAAAACGTAACTGAAAGATTCAGGAGCCCCTTGTGATACCTAAACCAGTTCTATCTTTTGTATGTGCGTTAAACTCTCCTTCTGGACTTGCCACCACCGAGTACAGTCACAGGACTTTGAATTAGAAGGGATCACAGGAATCAAGCTGCTCAAGTCTTTTATTTAGAAATAAGAGAAAGATGTAAAAAGGGAAAGTGTTTCATGGTCACAGGGGTGAGGTGGGGGCAGGTTACATTGTGCAACTTAGACCTCTCTATCTTCAGTTCAAAGTTTTTCTCACATCTATGGATCTCTTACCATCCCCCCACTCCATCACACACATATTATCTCTCTCTTTCTCTCTCTCTATCATATTTTCAAGGTAGAAATCATTTTTTCAGGTTTAATTTATTTATTTTAGAGAGAAAGAGAGGGAGAGTTTGGGGGTGGGGGCAGAGGATGAGAGAGAAACCCAAGCGGACTCCATGCTGAGCATGGAGCACAACACAGGGCTCGATCTCTGGACCCTGAGATCATGACTGGAGCCAAAACCAAGATCAGACACTTACCCAACTGAGTCACCCAGGTGCCCCCAAGGTAGAACTCTTGATTGAAAATATCAGTATTTCCCACTCAGCAATTTATTTGAGAGAATACTCTCACTTCCACACTCTTTTGTGTTTTTTTTCATATGCAAATAATTTCACAAGATAAACGATGCTGAGGTCTGCAGCAGAAGCACCCTAACCCAGGAATGAATATTCTTGTCATCCCCAACACGCTATCTTGCAGTTTTCTTCCCTATGTAGGGCAGATATCTGACAATATAGAATTCAATAGTAGATATAGTAGATGTGGTTGTATATGTAGCCCATCCTAAAGAGGATATAAATGTAGAGACATGTAAAGTATTGATAAGCCCTGGCACATCTCCTGTATAGATTTAACTGAGCTAAAATAGGCAAGGTGATTATAACCTCAAAATGGTTCTCACTCAGTATGATCACAATTTATTTAAAATCATACCATGATGAGATCTGTGGGATTTCTCTGAAGATCTCAGCCAAGATGCTATCTCATCATTAAAATTATCTTTCTGAAAGTTAATTTATTTGAAAACCTACCTTTATTCAAAAGATGAAACAAATATGGGAAAATTGTCATGGACTTCAACCTGATACCCTTAAACCATACAGATTGAATTCTCCATGTTCTCCAGTCACTTTAGTCAAAAGATCGAGCCTTTTCCACTGTGGTTCCTTCAAATAGTGTTCTTGGATCTTTTAGACGTCCCCGATTTTGCTCCCATACTTTGCCTTATTCCAGAATTTCCATGGAAAAAAGAAACTTTGGGTTTTGTCTTACATCTATTCACTTTTCTTGATCATAACACGTTACCTTGTCCTGGATTTAATGCGGTGTGTCCCCAAGCAACATCTGACTCTGAACTTTGACAGCTTTGAAAAACTATCCTACCTGACCCCAATACCAGCCATTATGGCCCTACTACTATGTCTGAGACCCTATCAAATTGCCTTGTGGCCATCCAAAGTTTCTATGTATGATCTCAAAGTGCATCAACAACAACAGTCTTTGAGAGCCCTCAACCTTAAACATTTTGTTGTATTTCTGTATCAGTTATTTATATCTTGGAATGAAATCCATATAATTTAGTAATGCAATGTGTTGTGCATAATAGAGGAATTGACTCCTGTGGAAAGGATCATCAAGCCAGTGTGGTCTAACAGAACAGTCTCTAGACTAGAAATCAAGGGCCCTGTGTCCTCAGGTCAGCTCTTCTACTGACTTGTTTGTATCTCAACAAGATGACCTATAAGATAATAGCCAGACAGCATCACACTGCCAGGTGGGTGACATGAATGCAAATGTAGGAGTAAATGAGAGTTAACACAAAAAGAATTGGGAAGGAAGGTGGCTCAGTGTTAGCAGGAAAGATGTGGGTTCAAATTGTACTGTTTAGTTTGTCTCTTTGTGTAATTGTTAGATATTCGGGATGCCAGGGTGGCTCAAGGGTTGAGCGTCTGCCTTTGGCTCAGGGCCTGATCCCGGGGTTCCCAGATCGAGTCCCACATTGGGCTTCCCGCATGGAGCCTGCTTCTCCCTCTGCCTCTCTCTTTCTCTCTGTGTCTCTCATGAATAAATAAATAAAATCTTAAAAAAATAATTGTTAGATATTCTGTATTCCTCTATAAAATTGCCAATTACCATATTGGTGTTGGTTGTGAAGGTAAAATGAGAAACTGATAGTTTCAGGCTTTGCTCTTTCTAAAAGACAATAGATATCCTGTACCAGCATCTGATATGAGACCCACATATGAGATACGCAAGGCATGGGTGGGGGGAGCAGGGAATGACAGTGTGTCATCCTTGACTGACCACCCACATCCAGCCTCTAAAGAAGGTTAGAGAAGCTGAGAGCAGGAAAATACTTGTTTAGAGAGATTAGCATTGCAAGAAGCGCAGGAGGGCCTGCTCTACTTTGAGCCTAGGGAAAGGAACTTTCAAGGCACCACCTGGACTACATGCCTGTCCGCTGAAGTTTGAGAAGCAGATGGATGATTTGACCTACAGACAGAGGCAGAGAAATCCAAATGGGGATTGTGTATAAGCTAAGCTCATGACAGACCAAGTGGCCACAGTGGAACTGTCCTAAGCTCTGAGTCTGCCAAATCAAAGGAAGTGAACCTGTTTGGACGAGAGCTAGTTGTGTTCTGTGCAAGGAGTAGAAGAGATCCTCCAGAGCACCTGGAGGGTTGAGGGGGCTCAGCATGAACAATATGCTGAATGTGTAGAAGCTACAAAAGGAGTTGTAAGTGGACCCACTTGGAAAGAAATGTATCTGCCAGCATTAAGGCATGTGTGATTCCCAGTGAAGGAGGGAGCAGGTTTCAGAATACCAACAAGCATGTTCCTGTGTGAGGAAGGGTAAGACAATACCTTGGCAGCTCAGGGAGAGTAAAATGGCCCACACCACCAATCAGGAAGGGACTTTCCAGTACCCTCTTTCCTTCCTTCTTCCATCATTCCCCATCAGAGTCATTGGATATACCATATTTAAACCAAATTCAAACTTTTGATTAAGCCAGTTAGGATTGTTTGTATTATCTGAAAATAAAACAAAAAGTAATTCCACCTTACATAAATTGTACTCAGAAGAAATCTTTTGGCCTAAAAACATTGTTTCTTTGCCACAGTTAGTCTGTGATAAATCATTAAATTACACATTTGTGATATGTCTGCTTTTCTCTATGGATTTTCTATTTCCCAATGAAAAATGTTAAAAGAATCATTTTCATCAACAAAATGATTGCCATTGATACAAATTCTTGTCTACATGTGTGTTTGCTTTTGTGCTTTATGAATTAACATCTCATTTACAAAATAGTAATTAATAATAATTCTTAATGAATATTTACTACTTGCTTTGTGTTGTGCTGCATAATTCTTAATAAATCATCTTAATGATTCCTTGTAATAATCTTATTGTGTACACATTGTCATTTCCCCCATTTTATAATGATGTCATGCAGACAAACTGGTGGCCCAGCTAGATCTCAAACCCAGATTGGTCTGGTGTTAGAGCCATGTGTTAAATCAATTCACTAAAGTACCTTCCGGATTGGTGGCCAACTTTGTCCTCTATAGATGGGGAATACAAAGTTTCATGTAAATGTATGTATAAAATTACATGTAAGTCATATACATAATTAGAGCTTTTGTAAGATAATTGGAGTTTTACATTTCACATTTAAGCATTTGCTGAGAGTATAAATTCTTCATTGGGTATAAATATATTTTCCTGCCTAAACGATAAAAATGAAACATTCATTTACTTTTTATTGATCGTGGTCTAATATTAAAATAAATAAATCATTAGCAATCACACAGAATATTTAGTTCAGCCTCCTAGCTGGATTCCTTTTGCTCGAATCCTCTGATGAAAAGGTGGTCACTGCCTCAGGAAATCAGTGGCTTATTATATTTTCAAGTCATCCTAATATCCATTTGTACTTTTCCATATGAACAATATTGTAGTGGCAACACTACAAAGTGCTCTAGAGACAAAGCACTTGGATAAAATCATGGCTCCACTACTTACATAGGTAAGTTCTTGAACAAGTTATTTATATCCTTGTTATTTTAATTTCTCAAATGGAAAATGAGGATAATAGCAGTATCTCCTTCTAAGGTTTGATGTAAGGATTGAGTGTGTTCATAGATGCAAAAAATTAAAAGTATGCCTGGTACATATGTAAGTGCTATTAACACACTTGCTTTTACTATTACTGAGAAGTAGCATAATTATCTATGCATCAGATACTGTTTAATGTGCTTTACACATTTTTTAAAAAATTAATCTTCACAGTAATTTGATGATAAAGGTTTTCTGACCATCTCCTTTGCAGATGAATAAACCAAGACACAGATGGGTTAAAAACTGGTCCAAGTTTGCAAGTGGTGAAGTTGGGGCTTCAACCCCAAGTGGTATGACTTTTGAGCCCATCCTCGTAAACCACTATGCTAGATCACTGCTACTATGGAATTCTTTTTTTTTTTTTTTTTTTTTTGCTCTGTTAATATTAGCTAGCCTATATCTGTATTTAAATTTTATGATGACATCTTTAAAAACAACTGAGGTGGCACAATTGGGGCCATGTCATTTCTCTATGTATGGGAACAGCATGATCTCATACAGCAATGCGTGTTAGCTGTATTTTTGTTCTCTATTCCACTCTTCAATGTCAGACTTTAACTTTGTCACCCTGTAAAACCTGGAAACATTCTCCTATAACTCTCCTGTGATATTCTGAGTGTTTTACTCACTACTGTTATTAATATTGCTATATATGGCAAGTTTCCTAACTTTATGCTGATATTTGAAGACAAGATCATGTGTTCTACATTTCTGTAGCTTCAGAACTTACTACAGGGCTTCATCTGAATCAACTAATCAATAATACTCAGTGAAGATGACACAATTATCAATCCTCTTCACATTTTGTAATTTAAATGTAATATGCCTTAGGAAATCTAGAAGCTAAAGTTAGTAGAATTTGTGCCAACAATGAATCAATAATTTCTGAGTGAGAGTTCCTGTTATATATTAAATTTATATGGGCTTTCAGAGTATTATTTTCTTTTTTCTGAATTTTCACTTTTATTATAGAAGCTTCAGATTGCTCCAAATCAAATTTTCAATAAATAGAGCTTTTATTGTACAAACAACTCAAAATATGACCCATCTCTGGAGAGATAGTGCTATCTAATGAAAAGATCACCGAAATGATGATACTAAGTTAGGACAACATGAACAAATAAAAACAAACAAAAAAACCCACCAACATTTTTCTTGCTATAAATGTAATATTATATATACATTAGCAGAGAAGCAAAGAGGGGGCATGTATAATGACAGTGATTATTTTTTTTAAAGATTTAATTTATTTATTTATGAGAGAGAGAGAGAGAGAGAGAACAAGAGCAGAGGGAGGGGCAAAGGGAAAGAGAGAAGCAGGCTACCTGCTGAGCACAGAGCCTGATGTGGGGGCTCTATCCCAGGACCCTGAGATCATGACCAGAGCCAAAGTCAAACGGTTAACTGAATGAGCCACCCAGGCACCTTAAAAGTACTTAATTTTTTGATCTGACAATAAGTGGATGCATAAAAAAGAGATGTATTTCCCCTACAGCAGAATATTGATGTTCTATATTTGATTGAGAGACAAAGTGATAAAGCATGTGAACAACATGACTGCTTCATGTACAGTAAGGTAGTGCTATACATTTTTTCCAAGAAGTGTTTACACGGTTTTAAAAGGCACATCTAAAATAAAATGGTACCAAATAAAATAAAATAAAATAAAATAAAATAAAATGGTACCTAATTAAGGTAAAATGTTATAAGCAGTACATATTATCCTTCAACAAGACTGATATAACTTCAGTCTGACAACATACTTTTTATAAAGCAAAAGCATAAACCTAATGGAAAAATATAAAAGAGAACCAAATGAAACCTTAAGAAATAAAAATATAGTATCTGAAATTGAAAAGTTAAAAGGATAGGATTTGTAGGAGATTAAATATTTCAGGAGAAGAGATTAGAAAACTTAGAAATGTGGCAATAACAATTATTAAAAATGAAGTACTAAGAATAAAAGAAGAACTAAAATGAGTACAAAAAATAAATTTCACTTCAATAAGCTATGAGAAAATGTCAAGTGCTCTGAAATCTTTAATTGGGTCCCAGAAAGAGGGAAAGGAGCAGAAAACTATGCAAAGAAACAAGGGCTAAAAGTTACCAATATTTGAGGAAAATTATACAATCATGGATCCAAGAAGTTTAATGAATTCCACAGAAGAAACATAAAGAAAACCACACCAAAGCACATCATAATCAACTTGAAAGCCAGCAATAAGGATAAATTCTTAAAAACAACTTTGTTTCTGTATAGAAAAAGAAAGATAAGAATGACATAGAAATTATTCAACAAGAGGAGAGTGAAATTATATCTCTAAGGTGCTGAAAGAAACTAATAAGTGAATTCCTGCAAAGTCCCAGGATATAAAATCAATGTGCAGAAATCCATTGCATTTCTATACTCCAGTAATGAAGCAGCAGAAAAAGAAGTCAAGGAATCGATCCCATTTACAATTGCACCAAAAACAAGATACCAAGGAATAAACCTAACTAAAGAGAGAGGTAAAAGATCTGTACTCTGAAAACTATAGAACACTTATGAAAGAAATTGAAGAGGACACAAAGAAATGGAAAAGCATTCCATGCTCATGATTTGGAAGAACAAACATCATTAAAATGTCTATACTACCCAGAGCAATCTACACATTTAATGCAATCCCTATCAAAATACCACCAGCATTGTTCATGGAGCTAGAACAAACAGTCCTAAAATTTGTACAGAACTACAAAAGGCCCCAAATAGCCAAAGCAATCCTAAAAAAAGAAAAACAAAATTGGAGGCATCACAGTTACATATTTCAAACTATATTACAAAGCCACAGTCATCAAGAGAGTATGGTACTAGCTCAAAAATATGCATAAAGATCAATGGAACAGAACAGAGAACCCAGAAATGGACTCACAACTATATGGTTAACCAACCTTTGACAAAAGCAGGAAAGAATAGCCAATGCAAAAAAGTATCTTCAACAAATGGTGTTGGGAAAACTGGATAGCAGCATACAAAAGAATGAAGTTGGACCATTTTCTTACACCATACACAAAAATTAATTTGAAATGGATGAAAGGCCTAAATGTGAGATAGGAAACTATCAAAATAGAGGAGAATATAGGCAGAAACCTTTTTGACCTCATCTGTAGCAACTTCTTACTAGACACATCACTGGAAACAAGGGGAAAAAAGCAAAAAATAACTGAGACTTCATCAATATAGAAAGCTTCTGCACAGTGAAGAAAACAATCAACAAAACTAAAAGGCCACCTCCAGAATGGAAGAAGATATTTGTAAATGACATATCTGATAAAGGGTTAGTATCCAAAATCTATAAAGAACTTATCACACTCAACACCTAAAAACCAAATAACCCAGTTAAGAAATGGGCAGAAAAAATGAATAAACACTTTTTCAAAGAAGCCATCCAGATGGCTAACAGACATATGAAAAGCTGCTCAACATTACTTATCATCAGAGAAATACAAATCAAAACCATCATGAGACACCACCTCACACCTGTCAGAATGGTTAAAATTAACCTCACAAAAAACAACAGGTGTTGGCAAGGATGCAGATAAAGGGTAACCCTCTTACACTGTTGGTGGGAATGCAAACTGGTATAGCCACTCTGGAGAACAGTATGGGGTTCCTAAAAAATATTTAAAAAGACCTACATTATGACCCACCAATTGCATTACTAGGTATTTACCCAAAGGATACAAAAATAAAGATTCAAATGGGTACATGAACCCTGATGTTTACAGCAGCCTTATTGAATAATAGCCAAACTACGGAGAGAGCCCGGATAAAGAAAATATGGTATATTTTACATACAGTGGAATATTGCTCAGCCATCAAAATGAATGAAATCTTGCCATTTGTGATGATGTTGGTGGAGCTAGAATGTATTACGCGAAGTGAGATAAGTCAGTCAGAGAACTATAAATGTATCATATGATCTCATTCATGTGTGTAATTTAAGAAAGAAAAAAGATGACTATATGGGAAGGGGAGAAAGGAGAGAGGGAAATGAACCATACGAAATTCTTAACAATAGTAAACTAACTGAGGGTTGAGGGAGGGAGGGAGGGAGGTGGGTGGGGAATGGGTTAGATGGGTGAAGGGTATTAAGGAGGGCACTCGTTAGAGCGCTGGGTATTATATGTAAGTGATGAATCACTGAATTCTACTCCAGAAACTAATGTTGCATTCCATGTTAACTAAGTAAAATTTAAATAAAAAGAAAATAAGTGACCTAACTATAATTCTCTACCTAGCCAAGATATTTTTAAAAAAATAGATGTAGATCAAAAATTTTTTCAGACAAATATCACCTGTTCTTGGCACTCTGAACATGCTGGTGAACCCAGGATATTAAGAGAATGTCATCCTGGCATTCAAGGCTTTCATGATGGGATTATTGTAATAAAGTGCTATTATCTGAACCAGCTTTGCACACATTGGAAAATTACCATCTTATTTATTCGAAAGTCATTGAATCATTCAAAAAAACCTTTACTAAGTGCTTTCAATGTACCATTTGATGAATAAAACACTAGGGAATAAGTTTATTTTTTATTTTTTATTTTTTATTTTTTTTTGGGGAATAAGTTTAATAAAGCACAGTCCCTGACCTCAAAGATCTTATAGGTCAGGAGGGAAGACAGAGGTATAGGTAGAGGATTATAATTTGTTGTGATGGATGCAGTAATGTAGGCATGTTCAGGAAGTTATGGAAACCAAGTAGAAAACATCCAACTTAGGGTGCCTGGGTTAAACACTGGCCTCTTGATTTTGGCTCCAATCGTGATCTAAAGGTCATGGGATAAAGCCCTGGTTGGGCTCCACATTTCATGGGGAGTCTTCTTGATATTCTCTCTCTCTCTCTCTCTCTTTCCCTCACCCTGCCCTCTCTCAAATAAATACATTAATTGGATATTTTTTTTAAATCCAACTTATGGTAAACAGACATTTGAAAGGATTTTGTTTGCTTTTGTTTTGTTTTGTTTTTTAGGGTCCATAGGTTTTAGGTAAGGAAAAAGGAGAGTAAAGCTTTTCAAGTAGCTGGGATACTGCATATGTAAAGCACAGAGACCTGAAGATACTGAAATGTTTGAGTGCTATTTCAGCATGGCTAGACTGAGGATGTCACAAGGGACTTGGTAAGAGAAGCCTGAAACCTCATTAGAAGATAAAACATAAAGACCATAGAATGTTCCACCAAGGTATTTGAGTTCTATTGTGAAGGTAATAACCATTCAATGGCTTTAAGAAGATGAGAGAATCATGAGGATTGTAATTCAAAATATTTGATAGTGACATAGAAATCAAAAGGAGGAGAATAGAAGTACTAAAGAGAGCAAGTAACTGGTACATTCCACCCATCTAAGAGACAAAGGAGAAGCCTTCATTGAAGGCAATGACAGTGAAGGTGGAATTTTAAAGAGGGGAAATTCAGCAAAACTTTCCAGTAGATGTGGCCTTCTGTACTCACTACGCCTGTGCTGTTCTTGGCATGGAACATCAAGGTGGATTCATTCCACTCCTAGATAAGACAAGCACTTCCTCTGTGGATCCCCAGACCTTTCACTACAGAAGCTCCTCAGCCTTAAGATATTTCGTTCCATGCCTCATTCCTCCCAAGCCCTAATAGGTAATAAAGGAGGACCTGTACAATTTAGGGGATTCAATTTAGAATGCTTAGGTACCCAGATTGCAAGTCTTAAATCATCTAACCTTTCCTTCCACCTACTGAATTGTGTTATGAATAAGTTTTGGATGCAGTATTTCAAGCACTAATTCCTACCTGCAGTCTAGTTGTGAAAATGCCAAATTGAGAAAGAGAGGGGGAGGGGTGAGTAGCAGAAATTCCTTGGTTAGAGAGATGGAACTAGTTGAAGGAACAATTAATTCCATCAAAGAATAATAGAATTACATGTAACTCTTAAAATAAAATATTTTGTATTAAGTACCAAACATAGTCGTTCACTCACCAATCATATCATATTAGGTGCTAACTCTAGAAACAGTCCTTAATTAAGAAACCTATTAAATATTGAGAACCAGTATCAAAATAATGTTGCCATTTCTTTATTCTTCTTAAAGGAAACTGGGAATCTGGAGTAAATTTAAATCCCTGTATTATATATGTACTCTTATATCTATATATATATATACTCTTATATTTCACTACTTCAGCTGTGCAGAACCCAGAATCTGGTTTAGGACTGGAGCATTCTGGCTTTAGAGCAAGGAACTCAGGAGTGGGCTTTTGAGTTGTCAATTATAAAATTGAGATTTAAGAGAAGTAATGAACTTCAAGAGCCATTGTAGCCTGCTCATGCTGGATGCATAATTTCATTTCTTTCCTCCATACTGTCTTGTCACCAAAGGTGCTCTAGATCCAAGTGAATTATAACTGGAATATGTGGCCAAGAGATCAAATATATGACCTACAGCCTTCTGTGATTGAGGGCAGGATGGATGGATAAGTTCATGAGTGCTATAGCCAGCCCAGGGCTGGAATATTTAGATTCTGGGATGAGGACAGAAGGATTGTCGTTCCACTTCCAGAGAGACATATGAGGTGGTACAGGTCTCAGAGAGGCCACCTTTCTATCCTTCTAAAGCCCCTGAGTCTTTCCTCATTCAGTTCCACCCACAGCATTCTATTCAGACCTTTCCATTTTGTCTTATACCCCTGATTTGTCAACCTTTTTATATTTTCCTTGCCTAAATTCACTATAAGGCTATTAAATTCCCTGGGCTTAGCAAACTTCTGCCCAGCTTCCCCCTCCGCCAATCCTAACTCATGGACTTTTAGAATAGGCATTCATATACATGTTTTAAATACATGTATGTTTTAAATGAATGTATAAATTAATTAATCGAACATTGATTTGGAAGGTGTGGGAGTATAAACAATGAAAATATAATAGAAAGGTTATTTCATTATTTATTTTATTCTGAAAAGACCCAAAAGCCAAGAGATGCTACAGAAAGATACTGGCTCATTATAATACTTTGTACTCATCTCTAAAACTTAAGTATATCCAAGAACACTTCACAGGGCAGTTAGCTTCTATACTTTTTTTTAATTTTAATTTTTTTATAAATTTATTTTTATTGGTGTTCAATTTGCCAACATATAGAATAACAACCAGTGCTCATCCTGTCAAGTGCCCACCTCAGTGCCCGTCACCAGTCACCTCCCCCCACCCCACCCCACCACCCCTAGTTCGTTTCCCAGAGTTAGGAGTCTTTCATGTTCTGTCTCCCTTTCTGATATTTCCCACTTATTTTTTCTCCTTTCCCTTTTATTCCCTTTCACTGCTTTTTATATTCCCCAAATGAATGAGACCATATAATGTTTGTCCTTCTCTGATTGACTTATGCTGAGCTTCTATAAATTAAAAGACTTCAACAGACAATGTCTGAACCACCAGCATGCTTCCTCTGAAGCTGTATGAGGTCAACTTGAAGGTGCATCTGATCTAAGTAACATGATCCTTTGACTATTCCTCATAGTAAATCATGTGGTCTGGAGTACCTCGAACTCATCCGAAATTGCAAATGCAGCAAACACTGACCTTTTGCTTTTTGCCACCTTTGGCAAGTCCCATTGAGAATGAGCCTCTTTTAGAGAACACTTTCTCCAATTTTTGTACAATAGTTTCACTTGAGGACTTTCTTGGGCATCAAGGATCAATGATCTGGAACTAGTGTATCATCACAGAGGTGCAGCCATTCACAGTAGAGATAC
Organism: Canis aureus; assembly: GCF_053574225.1. Taxonomy (NCBI): domain Eukaryota; kingdom Metazoa; phylum Chordata; class Mammalia; order Carnivora; family Canidae; genus Canis; species Canis aureus. The sequence continues at coordinate 54,677,878 of NC_135622.1, read as the reverse complement.
TTGCTAATGGGAGAAATGTTTTTGGATTGTCTTGGTCTTTTTGAATCTGCTTGTAATTCACCTCCCTTATGAGGCACAGTGCTCTGGATTTGAGATCTTTCTGATGCTATGAACATGCCTTTTTTGTGCCACTTTTAATTTCCTATATGATTGTACTTTTCCTATAATTATAGATTTATGTGTGATGAGAAACATCGGCATGTCTTGTTCATTTCTCTCTTCCCAGCTCAGTAACCAAGAGAGTCAATACTATCTGCTGAATTAATGGATAAACCTGCTTATTTAGAAAGATACACATTGGATATTGTGATGGCACCAAGTCTAAAACCAGTGTGTTCTTAAGGAGATGGTCTTTTAAAGATGATCTAATCTACATCAGCTTTGAGAAAAGGAGTAGAAAAAGGAGAGGAAACTGATGGAAGCAGTCTGTTTTTGGCTTTAAGATCGGTGGTGGTCTCGATGAGTGGTATTAAGATTGTGAATTGGATGCAATCTGCCTGGATCAAATCCTGACTCTGCTGCTGATGACTCTGCTCCTTCAACAAGTTATGTAACTCCTCTGTGCATCCACTTCCTCATTTATAGATGAGATCCTAGTAGCACCTGTCTCATAGGGTTGTGTATGGGTTAAAAGAGTAACACGTAAAACACTTAAATCAGTACCTGGCACATATTGAAGTGGCATGTAAGTACTGGTTGCTGTTGCTCTTCTAATTTCACAGTTATAAAGGTATGGCATTCGAGAATGTAACACTTGGTGGGGCCTCAAAGGTCACCCAAACTTTACATCAAACAGGTTCTTTCTGTCTTTGGGATCTTTTGGGATCACAGTAAAATTTTAGCTTCCCCAGATTCTGCAGTACCTCTCAGACCCTAACTTCCAGCTTCATTGCTGTAGAGGGATGGTGGTCAGAATTACTTCCAGAGCCTGCACTGTGGGTACTTCTTTTTGTTTCTACCCTGCCCAGGAAGATCAGGACACCTTAGTTCATATGCTTTCACAGGCCATGGCTCTGATGCTGTTGTGGCAGATAGTCTGAATAAAAACCCTACAACATTCCATCACACTCTGTCCCAAAGCTTGGAGAATATCCAACTTATAGGCATCTCAGTGTAGAATGGGTAATATGCGTTCTGCTTTCTATGGCAGAAATAAGTTAATAGAGTTACCTATCATTAATGTCAATTTTTAAATTTATCAAAGCTTTACTATCTTCAAGGTGAATCTATATATTCATCACATTGATACTTAAAGCCTTTCTGCAAACTCATAATATGAACTCCTGATCTCACAAAGGAGGAAATTAAGCTCTGAAAACATCAGGATCAGAGATTAACACCCATATCTGCTGGATCCCTGTCCAGTGCTCTTTTACTACAACATAGTTACTTCACAATTACCCATGAAAGGAAAGGAATAATCGCCTGCATGTTCCCCGGGCATCTGGGAGTTTGAAAGCACTAATGAAAGCCTGGGAAATACACAGCATATGCTTCAACTAAAGATAGAATACAGGCTCATGTCCACAGCAGGGAAGATCCATTGGAAATTCTCTAATTGATCATTTGTGCGTATTTTCCTCAAGGACAGTGTGCTGTTTACATGCAGGCTTCCTACCAGGGTCAGAGGTGAGCCAAAATGAACATATTTGATGAGTCTACACCCTGTTGGGAAAGTACAGACTGAATGAAAAAAATTAGGAAAATTTCAAGCATTGTTCTAAGTGCTTAAATATGTGAACTCCTCTCTGTTTTTCAAAGCATCCTTATATGGAAGTACTGTTATGTTTTAATTTTATAGATGGAAAAACTAAAGCCAAAAAAATTAAGCACTTTGGGGCATCTAGTTGGCTCAGTTGGTTAAGCATCCAACTGTCAGTTTTAGTTCAGGTCATGATATTAGGGTTGTGAGATCAAGCCCCTTGTCAGGCTCCATGCTCAGTGGAGAGTCTGCTCGAAATTATCTCCCTCTGTCCTTCCCCCAGCCCATGCTCTCACCTTCTCTCTCTCTCTCTCTCTCTCTCTCTCAAATCAATCAAACAACCAATCATTTTTAAAAAATTAAAGCACTTGTTCCAAATTATATATTGTGTAATAAGTAAAGTCTCATAGAATTCTTTCTCAACTCCCTTTATTTCTAGAAATAGAAATCTAAATAGAAGTATAGCTGAAATATGCTATCTCTTGGGCTTATGGTTTAAATTCAGCCATTGTACATTCTTCAGGGTATGTTTTTTTTTTTATTTTTTGTTTTTTCAACATCATGGTTAGCCTAATGATGGAGTATGGAGAAAAGAAGAATTCCCAGAGCTCTCCCACATTCAATAAGTCTTGTAATCAGATGATTAAATTTTTATAATTAAAATCTCTAATTATGGAGCATACTCATAGTAAAATACTCAAAAAGAGAGCCTTTCAATACTGAGCTCCTCAGATGCTCTTAAGGGTTTTGTCATAGGTCATTAACAACATCATCATTGACTTACTTGTTTCTCAGTCACTGACTGAGCTCTGGAAACTCTGGGAAGCTCATGACAGTCCCAAGAACTTTATCTTAGATATGCAACATCTATAGGCTGAGCAGGTGAAATTTTGGCCTATGGGACTGGACTCCTGATTGTGTCTGAGATCATGCTTTGGAGGAAGGTGTGAGGACAGTAGTGCAGCAATTGCAAGCAAGGAAACCAGGGAACTTGCCAGAAGATCAGGGACAGGCAGGGAGGCCAGACTCTGAATGAAGGCAAAGATAGAAGCTACAGATGAGTCCCACATGCAAGCCCCTCAGAATTCTGGCAACTAGTGCCTCAAAGAAAAGCAAATGTGACTTTGAGGGTGAGAAGGAGCCTTTATCTTGATAAGAACTGCAACAAATGACATTGCTTAGAAAATTCAAGTTTGAGTGGAATAAGCATGGGCAGCATTGGATTCAGCAAGACAGGATAAACCAAGTAACAAAGTCAAACTAAGTAATTCAGAGACTGGTGAGAACCAGATAAGCCAGCACATCTTGAAGAAGGAGTCATCACAAAGAAGGCCCAGAGAAAGGAAGAAATACAGACAGACAGACGGGCAAATAGATAGTCCCTTTGTGAATACTTACCAGATAGAATGATAAGTAAACACTCCATAGCTTTGGATCAAATGGTCTGGTGAGGAAGACAGAATAATAAAACAGTACACTATAAATATAAACCTGCAATGCTGACAAGTGCTATAAATGAGACATTCAAAATACTATGAGACTAGTTGATAGAACATTTGACCTTGTCAGGAAGGTCATGGAAGTGCTCCTAGAGTGAAAGCAATACTTGTGCTGAAATCAGAAGGAAGATTAAAAATTAGATAAAAGGGGAAAAGAAGAATTTTCAGATGGAGAAACTTTTCAGTGCAAAACACTTATGGCTGGAGTGGGATACAGAGAGGTAGCCAGAACAGAGAAAGAAGCTTCCACTGGGTAAAGCAGTCCAGTCAATGCTCCTGATAAAGCCTCCCACTGGCAGTATCTGCTCTGCAATAACAGGAGTTGAAGTATAAATAAGGACCTGGAAGTATCCTGAGATGGGAGGCAAGTGGAAGTAAATGTTACCCATCCTCTCTGATGTGAAATTCTTAACTTAAAGGATCATATTCTAGCCCTGCACTTCAGGAAGAGCATAGGCTTTGAAGGCTGACAGATTTTGGCACATTTGTCAATGAATGCCTTTACTTCTTTGCCCTCAACAACAAGAACAGTACTTTATATGAGTCTACAAAAAGTCTGTGCTTCTGTGTTAGTTCACTACAACAGGTCCTCATGGGGCAAACCAGAATGACTAGGATAAGGCTTTTATTGCTTTCAGTAGATCAAATTTTTGCTAAAATTGTTTCCTGCTATTTTGAATGAATGAAGCAAACATTCTTCACAGCCAATATTTTCCCTTTGTGTCTTTGTCTTTTTTTTCAAATTATTAACAATTCATAAAATGGTTCACAATGAGACAAGAAAGAGAAATTGGATGGTGCCCACTCACTATAGAACATGTACAAAGCATTATTTAAAGAGCAGGGCAATTTTAAAAAGCATAATGGAATATGGGGGATGAGCTGTCAAGATGGAGGACTTTCCTTTGAGTTTCAGTGGCTCCCTGTAAATAGATTTCTAGGGAGCTTTACAGGCATCTCAGCAGTTGGATTCCAAGGCTTGGCCCACCTCTGCCCAGGAAGGGTGTTTTCCACCTGCCCACTGATGACCAGTTATGACCCAGAGCAACTCAGAGAAGGTGTGTACATACCTTCCCATGTGAGGTCTGCATCCTAGTCTTGGAGAAGAAAAGGATGAGGAAATCTTTTTCCAACTTTATCCTTTCCATGATTTTTTCCTTTTCAACTCTGAAATCTTTTTCAATGTTCTTTTTACCTCTTTATCCTCCTTTTAGTTGTCAACAATGATTCTTTATATTAAATTTATCCATTCCAGTTACTGTGTAGTTTTTTTTTTTCTCTTGGTTCGTCCTGACTGACACAGAGCCATAGAATTGAGATTAGCAAACTAGTCTTGATTAAAGCTGGTGACTGTCAGGCTATTTATAGAAAAAAATGTTATAGGAAAAAATCTGAGTGTAAAATTAATTCAAGAGGGGAAGAAAAATAGACAAAATTGGAAGCTCTTGGGATACAGCCCAAGATTGTAGAATGAGCAGGGAGATGCCTCAATCAAGCCCACAAGACTTGAAGTTGATGTAGAAAAGTCTCAGCAAATTGAAGATATATTCCCAATTACAAGGTTTCTCTCACTGGCAATAATATTCCCTATATTTGCAAAAGATAGTCATAAATCGAATAGCAATTAATGATTAGGAAATAATTCTCTGATGTGAAAAAATAAAAAATAAAATCAATTGATCTGGACTGTAATACAATACTGTAGAGATGATTAGCAATAGAGAAGATCCAAGGAATGAGAGCACTTAAGCAGATAGATCATGGAGATTAGTGACACAAGGCACTTGTTTTATGTTGTTTTTGCTATTTTGGCAGTAGCTCTTCAAGCATATATTAACCATACCAAAAAACTGACTTTTTTTTTAAGATTTTATTTATTTATTCATGAGAGACACACACACACACAGAGGCAGAGACACAGGCAGAGGGAGAAGCAGGCTCCATGCTATACTGCTAAGCCACCCGTGCTGCCCCAAAAAACTGACTTTGGTGATATGGAAACACACTGGTGATTTCAGGAAGTCTAAAAGTAAGATATCCAGTAAAAGATGGGGCCTCTGCAGACATGAAGAGTAGAAGCTCACATTAACATTAGATACATTAAACACATTAAACAATTAGATATTAACCAGGAAGATAATCACTGAAGCCTGGGAACTTGAGGGCATTTATGATCACAAATGGGTAGAAACTTTCAGAGAAACTCTTAGGGCTTTTTGAATGTCAAATGGAGGATAGAGGTCTAAAGATTCCAGTGTGTAGATCTGTAAAGTGGCAACTTTCTGAACTTCATTTGAAACTGAATAAATGAACACTAGCATATCAGGCATGCTGAGAAAATAAGGAAATAGATTTTTAATGGATTCTTTCTATGTTCAGTAAAAAGTACTTCCATCTTCTTTTCAAAGCTTTATTGTCTTTTTTTTATTTGAAAAGCAATGTCCTTTAGTGTCATCAATTTTTACAAATATTCAGAAGGGACTTCAAAAATATCAGCTTTCATATATGATTTCTTAGAGTCTTTTATGTGTGTGCCTGATGGAGGTAAATGCTGAAAATGTTCGAAGCTGTGATTTGTGTCAGAAGAGATACTGTTCTTCTAACCACTTTCATTCTAACTCTTCAAATCCTTGTCACTAGGGCCATCAAGTGATCAAAAATAATGCAGATGTTGAGCTTCCTGTTAATAACTCCACAGGGTATAAACCTTGTCAAAAACTCAACTGCAATGATTCCTTTTACTCATTCTTTGTTTCCCCTATCCCCCTTTTAATCAACAAAGATGTGATGGAAAGAACACTAAACTAAATGTCAAGAGACCTGGGGTCATATCTTAGCTCTGTTGTTACTTTGTTCTATGACTTTGGGAGCCACCTAATCTCTGCAGGCCTGAGTTTCTTCAACTAAAAATGTGAATATATTTGCTATTTTAATATATGGTGTTATAGAGTTGGAAGATTATACTGTTTTCTGAGAGTAAAACATAGTAAAAAATAGCATTTATTTTAAAAGGCCCCCATTCGTTTCGCCAAGAAAACAAATCTAAAGTCAATCTTGCACAATTTCATTATACAAGAGGGAAAAGTGATTTTCAGTGATTTTCAGAAGAAGAACCTACACAAGCTCACAGGCTGAATAGTTTCCATCTCTCCTCTCTGCCCAGGTAGTGGAAGGATGGTTTCCTAGGAGTCAAGTAGTTGTAGGCTGCTTCCTATACTGACCAATAGAACACTGTCCATGTTAATACAGCTTTAGTTTTCCATGAGCATCTTGGATGACTGGCATCACCTGTGTGGTAGGTACAGAGGATTTCTTCCCTGCTCAGTTCCTGGTATTATTCACATGGAGGAGGGTATACGTCTGTCTTCCCCTTGACTCTGTTCTCGTGTACTACCATGGTCACTCTTGTATTGCTTGGTCACTCAGTCCCTGCAGCACACAGCATTCCTCATGGTGAATCCCTTCTGTGACCCACTTACACACTCATATGTATGGTAAAACCTTTAAAAAGTCCCAAGGAAATAGAAATAACTGGAAAAGATAGAGAGGGAAAACACACTTGGAAAGATAGAAGGAGACAATGACCCAGAGGCAGTATCCAGAAAGTATAAAGTCCAGGAAGAAAAATAAAGAAACTCTAACTCATGATCTCAAGACTTGGCAACAGAATGAAAAAGGTAGAGGATTTTTATGGAAAAGACTCAGTCTATACCCTTCCCACTAGTGTCCCTTTGGATGAGTTAATTAACTTACTGAGTGGCTAACTTCTCTGTAAAATGGAGATGATAATAGACACTATAGGATTTATTTTGAAGATTAAATAAGGTGCTTTGCAAGGTATCTAGAGTAGTTCCTGACACTGAGGAACTGCTCGTGACTGTTGAACCCTTCCCCACATTTTATTATCTTAAGACACCTACAATCTGTGAGGGTAAGCAGGAAGTCCCTGTTACAATGCAAAGGGGGCAAGTCCTTCATTGTAAATAAGAACAAAGTGTTATAAAAATAGACAAGTAAAAGTCTTGAGGAATGAAGTCTCAGCAGCAAGAGAAAAAATACAAAACCTAGTGACGAGAATAGCATGAATCAAATGTCCCTGTGTTGGGCAAGGCTAAAAGCAAGAGCTGCCAGGGGAAGGGAAATGAAGACTTTTGCTGTGTTACCTTGGAGTGAAACAGGGATGGGGTTGGGAGTGTTGTTAGGAAGGAGACTAGCTCACCATTAGAGGATACTGCAAAGCTGCATCACAGCTACTCCTGCTCACCGGCCCCATAAAGGACCTGAAATGCAGCATGAAGATAGGATAGGAAGAAGCTGAATGGTGGCTTGTCCTCAATGTTTGAAGCAAGATGTGTTAAAAGGTATATAGTTTCAAACTCTCCATCTTTCTCAGTGTTCCAATCACTGCATCTCTGGTTTGTGACCTCTATGGATTAATCTTTAATCCAGTCTTGGTGAGTCACACATGAATTATGCATTGCCTTTTTTATTTCAACATAATCACTTGAATAAAATTCAAGTTTCAACTTTTACCATAATGTTATAAGTCCAAGAATTTATCATCTTCTCTCATGTTCTGCACCCCCAGCCCCATTTCCAACCAATCCCACAGTTGGGTATTCAAAAGTTCTATTTTTAGAAATTGGAAACGTATGATTGATAGAATATAATAAATATACATGATATTTTGTTTCCTTCTTTTCTCATAAAATATATTCAGTAAGGATTTTTTTCAACTATATTTTATAAAAACTCAAGCAGTTCTGCAGATTTTAGGATTACTTATGGAAAACAGGTTCCAGGTTAAATTGTTACCACATTCTCAATTCTGTTTTAAAAAAAATCATTCTCTTCCAGATATTAAATACAACTTGAAAAAAAATAATTATCACTAGTTTAAAGCTTCTCTTCTCTTTAACTTGAACTAGATAAAGATGACAAGGAAACTAGTCATTTTTAAATTTTTTCCTCCTTTACTTCCTCCCCTATTCATAGCTGCTGCGACTGACCCCTCTAGGGCTGAAAAATGAGAAGCAAGCAGAGCAAAGGAGGGCAGATAGGTCCTCATGTCACCATATGTCTCATGATCTCCAGGCCTGGTAATCACTGACAGCCAACTCTTTGTTTGATTCTTAAGTGGACCTTTTGAAGAATCTCCTTCTGAGCCCCTCCAACTGCTACCCCTGAAATGTGAGTCCTAGAAAACTACTTTTCCAGCTACTGCTTCTTTTTCAGCCTCTGTGGTGATAGAAATCTACCGGGAGTTCACTAGGTAAATTATGTGGAGGAAGGTATTGCAGGAAAGAGCTGCATTATGTGGTACAATGCTCCAAGCAGGTAGTATGCTGGCACCCAAGGTGAGAGTTGGTAAAGATTAGGTTAGAGGAGATACAAACATCCAAAAGAAACAAAGGCCACCATCTACTAAGAACTATCAAATCTGAAGCCCTCCATTTAGATTTTTGGCACATATGATCCATTCAGTTGAACATACACACACAAACAGAAAAGTAAGGAGTAAAACAGATTTTAAACAAGAGAGTTACTAGTCAGGTTTTTACTTATTACACAAAACAAAGTGGTCTTTCTAAAATATTAATCTGATCTTTCTATTTCCTTGTTTGGAACACTATGCTCAAGCTAAAAACCCAAGTTTCTTATGACGTTATGGAAATTCATGACTAGTTATTCCGACACCTAGAACAATCTCAGTTTTGATATCTAAGCCCACTTACAAGTTTCTCAAAAGGACTAAAGAAATAAATCACTTTAAGAAAGTTATCAATAAAATATTGTGGTTCACTTGCCTTGCTCTTCTTGACCCCAGATCTTTGCATGTTCATCTCTCTGTCTAGAATGTTCTTCACTCACTCCATTTCATCTGACCTGCCTAATTCCTGTTTGTCCTTTAAGTATTAAACTAGACTAATCCCAGGACCCTGCACTAAGTTCCAAGATGATGTCGAGTGTGTTTCTTATGAACTTAGTGTGCTGTTCTCTACAGTATTTATACAATAATAACTTATTTACTTATTACAATATAATAACTTATAATAACTTATTTACTTACCTTCCTCCCACAGGATACGATAAGTAGAGAGGTAGTATAATGTTTTTGTTTGTTTGTTTGTTTGTTTGTTTTGAGATAGTATAATGTTAACCATTTTCTTCAGCATCTAGGATATCTTCTGGCATGCAATACACACCCAAGAAATGTTTGTTGAATTAAAGATCATAGATATGTGTTTAAAGAATCTTGGTCCTGACACTTGCAATATAATCTTGGAAAAGTTTCTTATGTATTTTTGAGCCTCCATTTCACAATTATAAAATGAGAATATATAATATCACTTTTAAGACTGTCATAGTGATTCAGACAACATATGAACAGTATATGTTTGTGTTCAGTATATATTAATCCCTTCCCTTTCCTGTTTACTTTCCCTCTTACAGAGTGCTGGTGGCAAGAAATCATCTATAATAGGTGCCTAACAACTTGCCTGGCACATTGTTGATGCTTACTAATGCTAGTTTCCCAGCTCATGCATGACTCACAATAGCAGTGTGTTGTTGGATACCTACCAAGTCTTTAACTCAAGGGTATTAAAGGTAAATTGGGTCAAATATTTTGCATCAACTCTATCTAAATAAAAGTTGGGCGATGTATTTTACACCTAAACCTCAGCCATTCTGGATTAATAAAACTACTTGCATTCATGTGTGTCTAATATGTATTGACAAAGACAATAGCTATCTTCCCAACAAAGCCTATCAGAAATATCCATCAGCTTTGGCCAATGTATTTTTACCACATTCAGAGTATGCAATACCTGTTTCATACTCTGTTCTAGCTGGTAAAGCATGTGTTGAACCTAATTATGGCACCTGGCCCAAAGAATAGAATGTTTCTCTTGGTTACCTTTTAATTATCTTGCCAGTTACCTTTTAATTATGAATCTACACTAGCATACAAAGTGCTGCTTCTACATCTTTGCCCCTGCTTACACATGAACACCAGATTTCCCCAAATGCTATATCTACTTTTCAACCCTGACTTTTTGTATCACCTGGAAGCAGTGGCATGCTGATAAATATTTATCAACAGGCCAGGAGAGGAGGGAAGAGGGCTAATCTGTAGCATTTGCTGATTTTTGTAGGGTAAATATTCCCACTTTGGCCAATTTCAAGTTACCAACATGATAGCAATGAATGCAGATTTGAGAAGAGATGGTCAGCAGTATCCATATATTTATGAGCACAGACAAAAGTAAATGTAATAAAATATTTAAGTGATGAATCTTGAGTGTCTCTTAATTTTATTTTTAATATAAATTATTTATATACACACACACACACACATATATCTGTACATAAAATCTACTTCTTAATAAAGGCTGTGTTTAATAATCAGATGACAAAATTCTTAAAGATTTCACAATTGGATCCCAGCTCCAGCATACCACTGCCTACGATTGCACCCTTTTACACTAGGTTCATGGAAATGTAAATGGTTTGCTTAGAGCAGAAGGGAGAAATACATAGCAGTTTGGTTCTATTCTCCTTTCTTTTTTTTTTTTTTTAAAGATTTCTATTTATTTATTCATGAGAGACACACAGATTGAGGCAGAGACATAGGCTTCCATGGGGGGCCTGATGCAGGACCCGAACCCAGGAACCCACGATCACGACCTCAGCCAAAGGCAGATGCTCAAGCACTGAGCCACCCAGGTGCCCCTATTCTCCTTTCTATAACATATAACACAGATCAAACAAAAGTAGGTATCATGACTGAAGATCACCCAAAAGGGGTACTGTAAGCTTCTACAAAGGGAAAGAGACGGAGAATGCTCTACAACTTTTTAAAGTTTATCCATACAAAAAACAAATCAATTTAACAATGAACTACTAAGACACTGAAAAAATGACACATAGAAGAGGCTAAAACTAAAAGCAGATTATGAAAGAAATCCTAAATCGGACTCAGGATATCGATGGACCTGCCCTTTATCTTTATCTGAAGGAGAACATCTACAAATGCCTAAAGCAGAGTTATTGAAAGTTATCAACAATGACTATACTTTCTGGGATCACTTTTATACTTTGTTAAAAGTTATCAACACACCTTATGTTATAACTTGTATTTAATGGATAAGATTATTTTTTAGGGAGTAAGTTTTATTAAATTCCTTATAATTTAATAAATCTGTATATTTAAATAAAAGATAATTTATGTTATTTAAAAACTGAGCTGAAAGAAACTTAAGTGATCATGTACTTCATCTTCATTTTATCAATATGGAAACCAGGCCCAAAAAAGGGAAATACTTTGCCTAAGTCCAGAGATTGAGCTGCACTCACTGTAATAAGTCTCTTGACTGGGTGTACAATTGCCCTTAATTTATATACTTGCCAGATTCAAAGAATCCAAGTGGCTTGTCTAAGATGACATAGTAGATTATAGCTTGAGTCATGGTTAAGGCTGGAGGTGAGAAAGTTCCTTATGAGTGCAGAGTCATCATAGATTTGAAATCCCACCCTCCCGTGAGTTACTGTTGCTGTTTAGTACATGCATGGATTCACCCATGGCATGAGTTTGTATTGCTCAACTGTCAAGAACCAAGGATAGAAGGTTGAGTAGAAGCAGAACCTGTTCCTGTTCTTCATGGTGTTATGTGAGCTTGTAATACGGTAAATGCACATGGTCAACAAGACCTGAAAAGACTTCCTCTTCTCTTTGGAGCCCCCAGTCTGCAAAAAACAGATTCTCTCAGTGGAACACTGATTGTCAGCATCTCTCTTCTAACCAGGCTCCAAATTGAAGGGTGTGGCCCTTTTAGCTAAAGATCATCAGCAGGTTTTAGGACTGAAAAGGAAGAAAATATTGCAATATATTTTCAGCTAAGTTTCTCACCTCACTGTCCAAGGACATAGGCCATTGTGAGCCATTAGGCATCTTCTCTTCTGAAAGAGTCTCCTGGGAATCTATACCTTGTGTTCAGGCTTTTGCTAATCCACTAATCCTCCTTCTCTTGTTAATCTCCTAGAGTTCCTTTCCAAGTCTTATCTCAGAAGACAAGGAAGCAACTTTTCAAACTGGCATAGCCCGAGTATTCTAGAATCATGGAGAAGAAAATTAAGGAGTGTGTCAGGCCATTGCAGCCAGCTTGGCTCATCCCATTCCCCACAAGATGCTCCAAGATGGCAATCAGCCTGAGATACTGAAGTAGAATAATTCACTCAAGATATTGTGAATGTACTGTTGTAATAACAATGAGAGCATCCATTGAAATCAATGAATGAAATCCTGTACTATGATGAAAAAGAGTACACAAAGCCAAACAAAGGTCAACCTCAGAATGAGGTGAAATCTATTGACTAGAGGATAATAACAGGTGAGAAAAAACTTCATACTCTCAATTGCTTCAATTAATACTTATTGTTCTTAGGCTATGTTTCAGGAACTGGGCTAGATCAGGAAAACTTTCTCCTCTTCATTGTAACTACAGTCACAACCCACATGTTGTCACCCATTGAAACTCTACCTTAGAATTCAGGAATTCGGGGGCACCTAGGTGGCTCAGTTGGTTAAGCATCTGCCGTTGGCTCAGGTCATGATCCTAGGGTCCTGGGATTAAGCCCTGCATCAGGCTCCCAGCTCCGAGAGTCTGCTTCTCCCTCTCCATCTGCCCCTCCCTTGCTCATGCATTATCTCTCACATGTGTGCTTTCTCTTTCGAATAAATAAATAAAATCTAAACAAAACAAAACAAAACAAAATAAAAAAAAACAAAAAAACAGAAAAGGAAGTGATCCTTTAAAAAAAGAATTCAGGATTCAGGTTTCTACTCTCAGAAGATAGTCACTGTACTTCAGGCTTGTTTGTAAACCAGGTCCCCTGCACTCCAGTTAGATTAAGCCACCTGATATATCCTTTCACATACCCGTGATATATTTGTAACACCAGACTTATATTACTAGCTCATTGCTTCCTTTCCTTAATGCAATATAAAGCATAAAAGAGTCAAGAAATAGGCCTGTCTTGCTTACTAATGTATCTTTGGCACTTAGCTCAATGGTTGATATACACTAAATGTTTGATATATACATATTAGATGAATAAATGCATTATATCCTCTTCCTTCCCTCAAGATCCTATGGCCCTGTAGTAGTATACAAATAAACAGATATAATTTCTCCAAGATTTAATAGATTCAAAGTAGACATTCATACAACTATAATATGAGCACAAAATCCACAGAGAATAAGAACTAATTCAACCTCAGTTAGTGGGAGAACCAGTTAAAGTGCCATAAGGAAACTGATCCTTGATTCTACAAAGAGTGTTTGATGTCCTTTGGAGGGATAAAGGGTGAAAGGAGACTGTTCCAGACAGAAGGAGCACCAGGAACACAGGCATCAAAGTACAAGAGACCTGACAAGTCGAGGGAGATACAAACAGATTGACAGGAACCATCGAAGTTCATTAGGAAGTAGAGAGACAAGGACTCTGTGGATAAAAAGGAGAGAGCTACCAATTATAATGAATTATCAGAGAAAGCTTCATCCTGGAAAATATCTTTGAAGAGAGTTTTAAAAAAGAAATAACTGGATAAATACAGGTAAAGGCATTCTAGAGGACAAGAGGAGCATGTATCATTAAACAGGGGGTATGAAAAATTATAATGAAAAGTGTGAGCTAGTAAGGGAATGGTGAAGAGATTTGTATCTGTCTAAGGGTTCTGGTTGGGGTGGGTGGGCATGTAAATAAAAACTGAGCCCAAACTTACAGGTGAGGGTGAATGGTGAAGCACTTTGATATAGTGCTAAGATATCTGTGCTCTACCCAATGGCCTTGACAGGGATCAGAAGTTATAACTCTGATGTGAGGGACTATTTATGGATTCCCTTAAAAACTGTATGTGAGGGCAGCCCGGGTGGTTCAGCGGTTTAGCGTCACCTTCAGCCCAGGACCTGATCCTGGAGACCTGGGATCGAGTCCCGCGTGGGGCTCCCTGCATGGAGCCTGCTTCTCCTCTGCCTATGTCTCTGCCTCTCTCTGTCTGTCTCTCATGAATAAGTAAATAAAATCTTAAAAAAAAAAAAAACTGTATGTGAGGTGAGTATTATCAAAATCTAGGGATCAGAGATAAGAAAATACAATTAAGAACAGAAGGGAGATGAAGAAGGATACCGTATCCAAGGAGATGGCCGAGGCTTTGGTTGAAGCAGAAGAGAAATTCTAGGGGCAGATGGTAGGGGAATATGCAGAGGGCAGGGCAACATGGAGAAGAGGAAAGAAAGCTGAGACTTTTGCAGGTGGGTAGGTGTGAGGTTCACACAAAAACAATGCCCTATTTGTTTTTAGGAAGATAGTATATTCAGTAAATACTTTCTGAATGTTTACTATTTTCAAGCCTATTGTATAACTGTTTGTTATATTCACTGAAAATCCTATTTGAGATGAATATTGACTTTTTTGTTCCTTCCACCTTTGTTTCCTCCCTGCATTTTCCACATTAACCATTGTTAGAAGTAAAGGCCTCTGCATCAAAGCCTGAAGTTACATTCAAAGACAGTGCTCCTAGTGGTGTATTCTTAGTGTCTTAAGGAAGTGTCTTTCACATCGTAATTGATCAATAAACAGAATGAATGAACAAGAGGATGTGAGCAACTGATGAAAACAAGTTCTAAACCCAGGTTTATATCCAAAACCCCTGCAGGAATGTTTAGTTTAAATTCATGTTCCAACTGAAATTATTGATGCATAATGCATAAACAGAGCATTACCCCCAAATAAATTGTAGTGTCCAAATAAGGTAAAAATTCAAGAACAGAAGTTCCTATCACTGAAAGTCCAGATGTTGACAATGAAGGCCCCAGAGGAAGAGAAAATTAGGCCCACCTCTCCATCCTGAAGTCACTGGATAGACAGGGACCTCCTAAGTTCCAAGACTATATGAAAGAGGTGACCATGATCCAGAAAGAACACCCCAAAATGCACTGAATGTGAAAGAATGAACTATTTGGGAGAATTTGGGTGGCAGGGAAAAGCAGCTACCAGAAAGAGCAATGCCAAACATAGGGTTCAAATTCCTTTTATACCTACCTTTAGGGAATCTCTAAATGTTTGTTAAAAACAATCACTATGACAAACATTATATGTTCTCATTCATTTGGGGAATATAAATAATAGTGAAAGGTAATAGAAGGGAAGGGAGAAGAAATGGGTAGGAAATATCAGAAAGGGAGACAGAACATGAAGACTCCTAACTCTGGGAAATGAACTAGGGGTGGTGGAAGGGGAGGAGGGTGGGGGGTGGGGGTGACTGGGTGATGGGCACTGAGGGGGGCACTTGACGGGATGAGCACTGGGTGTTATTCTGTATGTTGGCAAATTGAACACCAATAAAAGATAAATTTATTATTAGAAAAAACAATCACTACGCATTAAGAAAATCAACTTATTTACCAAATACTCCCTACACCCTCACTCCAAAAAGGTTTCTCTTCTTCATTTCATAGCATCCATACCGTGCGAATTATGGCAGCTTAGTGTGCCAGGTTCCATACCAGCAACTATAACCATTCTCTATTTGTACAGCACCATTGTGTGGGAGGAAATAGACATATTTATGAACGTTACCACATTTATCATCACTATCTCCTGTGGTTATTACAATCCACCATGTGTCACTTAGAAGTACAGGAGGAAAAGTTAATAATAATAGAAAGAGAAAAGACGACACTTGAAAAGGGAGCTCACCACTGATTTTTGACAGCAGGGGCATCTGATCCCAAGAACACTCAGTTTCACAACCAAGAATCAGAAATTCTGCATTTTAAGTTTCAGGGCACCTCCGAGGGCACTGGAATGTTACATTACCATCTCACCAGGATGTGTTGCATGGATTGAGTATGCAGGATCCTGAGGTCTTTAGGAAGATTTTTTCCTTCACAAAGTATTCTTTTCAAATTATATGTATGTATATGTGTAAAACCTATGTATGTATGTATTCCATTTATGTTTTTATGGAAATAATAAATGCTTTCTGTTGAGATTATTAATTTCTTAAATGTAATCAGATTGTATAAAAGAGGTTGTCATGGTTTTGGCATCTCCCTCCTCTTAGGCCAGATCAACAATGCTCTGCCCAACAATCCCCTTCTCATCACTTCATCTGTGACTTTCCCTGTGTTCTTGAATTACTCATGTAGACCACCCATCCCATTAGATCTCACTCATACATCTTGATCCTTTCTCCAACCCTGCTTGACTATTATAATTTATAATTTATAACCTTGCCTTGTCCTTCTCGTTTAAGCTGTGATGAGTCTCTGACACTAATTAATTTCTCTCCACAGGACTTTCTCTATCTCTTCATTGATTGATTGACTGATTGATTCAACAAAAGTGAGCAGATGTCTATACATTTGTCACCGAGAAGGGAGAAGATAAATGGGATATCGTTCTCTCAAGTTTCTTATTGGTGAGTAGAGAAGATCTACATGGAAACATGATTATGCCACTGTGTTATTGGCAATACAATTAGGTCCAAATACTCCCTCATAGTGGTGAATTTCAGATTATTTCCTCCTCAAGGGGAGGACAGTGGAAAGTCTTCACCTAAGATGGGATATTTGAGCTAAACCTTGAAGATCAAGTATTTTTCAGGGACAAAAGAAATGACCTGGAGTTTTGGAAAGGAAAAAGTATGAACCACGGTCCCAAAGTCAAAGCTGTGTATCTTGTTCCTGACAAACAAACAAACAAACAAACAAACAAAAAATACTCTTCAGTTTCTCCTGGAGAACTGCTAACGGTAGAAGAACCCCACTCTCCATGAATCTGTTGCTGATCTAGGTATTAATTATATGACCTGGCCTATGAAAGAGGAGCACTGTGCACTTACAGACAGACAGCCACGTAAATCCTCCTCAGTGACCACGAGCATGATCATGCATCCTCCCAGGTGGCTTCTAAGTCTCTATTCCCCATGATACTTAATGCCTCTTCGATGTAACCTGAACCAACTGGCTCACTTTCTTTCTTTATTTTTTTTTTCTTTGAGGTGATGGATATGTTTATTAGCCTAACTGTGATTATTTCACAATATATAAGCCTACAAAAACATCAAGTTGTGTACTTTATTTTTTTCTTTGTTCTTTTTTTTAATTTATTTTTTATTGGTGTTCAATTTGCCAACATATAGAATAACACTCAGAGCTCATCCCATCAAGTGCCCACCCCAGTGCCCGTCACCCAGTCACCCCCACCCACCACCCACCTCCCCTTCCACCACCCCTAGTTCTTTTCCCAGAGATAGGAGTCTCTCATGTTCTGTCTCCCTTTCTGATATTTCCCACTCATTTTTTCTCCTTTCCCCTTTATTCCCTTTCACTATTTTTTATATTCCCCAAATGAATGAGACCATATAATGTTTGTCCTTCTCCGATTGACTTACTTCACTCAGCATAATACCCTCCAGGTCCATCCACATTGAAGCAAATGGTGGGTGTTCATCATTTCTAATGGCTGAGTAATATTCCATTGTATACATAGACCTCAGCTTCTTTATCCATTCATCTTTCGATGGACACTGAGGCTCCTTCCACAGTTTGGCTACTGTGGACATTGCTGCTAGAAACATCGGGGTGCAGGTGTCTGGTATTTCATTGCATCTGTATCTTTGGGGTAAATCCCCAGCAGTGCAATTGCTGGGTCGTAGGGCAGATCTATTTTTATCTCTTTGAGGAATCTCCACACAGTGTTCCAGAGTGGCTGCACCAGTTCACATTCCCACCATCTGCGCAGGAGGGTTCCCCTTTCTCCACATCCTCTCCAACATTTGTGGTTTCCTGAACTGGCTCACTTTCTTCAAACTCCCTAAAATGTGTGGTTAGCTTCATAAAAGTCAGTTCATAGTGGAACAACAGGACAGAATGCTGGAAAGTCTGCGTATATCATTTACATAAAGATCAAAAGCAGTAATGAAGCTATATATTATGAGCATTAAAAAGTAGTAATTACAACTATTAAAAAGAAAGAGATGGAGTACCATAATATGTTTTTAAGATAAAGATACGTCTAGTGGACAGGAAAGGAGGGGGTGTCTAGGTATTGGTAATAGCCAATATTTTGACCTGGATAGAGGTTTCATAGGTGCTCATTTTACAATTCTTAATAAGCTAACCAATTTTGTCTTATGCTTTGCAATAAAGAACAAATTCTTAAGACTAAAAGAACCATGGTATCTTCCCTGTCAATAGAATCCTGGGTAAATTTGGGCACTGTCTCTAATATTTGAACAATAGAAAATAATGCATGTACCCCTATTAAGAGTACTTCCTCTTCCTCCACCTTCTCTGGCTTTTGGCACTCCAAAATAATGCTCCCTTTTTGTGATCCAATGTGCCTCAATTCTTTAGCCAGTCCTGTGAATACTTTCCATAGACATGGGGTCTGATGCTGAAATGTAGTATAATCCTTGGGATTCCCAGGTCACCCTGTGGCCAATCTGGTTGAGGACTGATACCCACAGTGTTGATTCTAGGAGATTGTTTGCCTTTGGACCCTTTGGACTTCCACTAAAAGGTTCATGAAGTATGGAACCAGAGTTGGATGTCATTAAGCCTTTGTTCCACTTTCTGGGAAGGTAACCTCAAAACTTCAATTTTTTTTCACCTATAAAACAGAACAATGATACTTCATTGCTTTTTATTAGAATTAAATGAAGCAACATACACAAAAATGCTTAGTGTCAGCCTTAACTAATGCAACTCATTACCTTCATTTGTAGCTGTCAGGGAGGTTCAAGTCATGTAAATATACCACCCTACCTCTAATGACTGTTACCCCAAGACCCGGTCCTATACTTCTGATGAACCTCGGTGCGCAGCCCCACTATCTAGTACTGTCAGACCACAACATATCATCAGGATCATGGGTGGCTCTTCTCCCAAGTGCCATGTTTTAGTTTCTATTCTTTTTTTTTTTTTTTTTTAATGCTATGCTCCTCATTCCTAACTGGGTATCCTGGTACCAACTGTGGCCAATGCCATCACCCAGACTTGCTAGATGATTTAGATGCTGCCCCTTTGGATCTCTTCAGATGAGATATCCATTTACTATACTTGTAAAAAAAAAAAAAAATTAGGTTGGCTCCAGGCCTCACACTACAAACCTCAACAGTGCAATTACCTAAAAGAAGCCAAAAATGTGTCTTGGTATGTGTTCCCCTCCGGGCAGATTCTGAGACAAGCCTCTGAGAGCAATTAGATTGTTTGGAAGATGACACTAGAAAACACTGGGGAAGGATTGAGGAAGTAAGGTTGACAAAGGAAGAATTCCAGTAAAAGATTTAGGAGCCAGTGAATGCCATGGGCAATTGAAGGACAGGTCTTCTCGGGGACCCTAAGTGACAGTATAAAACATAATTCAAAATTACCAAGAAGTTTGATCCATCAATTCCATGTCTATCACTGGTGGAGGACTTCTGGGGCATTCATTCTCTGGAACTTCCAGCTTGCCCTGTGCTTGGCTAGAAGCAAGCCACAGGTTTCCTTAATTAGCAGCCTTGGGAGGAGGAGGGTGAATACTAGGGGGTCTGCATAGGACATTCAGTTATGCTAAGCACAGGAGCAGAAGCTAACTGCTACACTCAACTACCATTAACGTTGTTCCATGGGATCCCTGGGTGGCTTAGCAATTTAGTGCCTGCCTTTGGCTCAGGGCGTGATCCTGGAGACCCAGGATCGAATCCCACATCAGGCTCCCTGCATGGATCCTGCTTCTCTCTCTGCCTGTGTCTCTGCCTCTCTTTCTCTGTGTGTCTGTTGTGAAAAAATAAAATCTTTAAAAAGTTCCAGAATCTCACAAGGAAGTTTAAAGATCTATCATGTAGGAATGTCCCCAATGTTTTTCCAGAAAAAGAACGCTGAGAACAATCACGTAATGGACTTATCTGATCCAGGCTTGTCTCCTGAGCTGTGCTCAGAAGTAAGATCACAGAACACAGTATTGACTGTTTAACCATTAGGAAAGCATTTTAACCTCAATGACTGCTACGTAACTGCTTTAAATAACTCAGTGATGTAAATTGTCTCCATTTGTAACAAAGGTGAAATAATGAAAAACAAAATGGATGCCATCCATCTGGGACAATTATCTTCTTTCCCCCTTAACTTTTTCTATATCACTTAGCAAAGGGAGTTCCCCAAAGTGACTTTTCCAAGCCATAACCATCTTTGCGATCTATTGAGTGCCAGACTCTACCTAGGAAATTACAACAACCTAGTAATGGAGGTAGTGTTATTCCTGGTATAAAGAAGACAAAATTTAGGCAATTTGCCCCACAGAAAATAAAGGTAACACTAGGATTCAAAAACAAGTTTGTTGACATTTAGATACCTGTCCTTTCTCCACACCACCTCCAGGGATGATAGTGTCCACACCTCATTTGGCCTTGAGGAAACTAGCAAGATAATTATCCAAAGTAACTTGCTCCTGGTTCTGTTCTCACCACACTCGGGCACTAGGGAGAGCTCTGAGCCAGCTGTGCCCTCTCGTCTTTCCCTCCTCTGGAGCCCAGCTCATCAGACTGGTTTCTTCTGTGTGTATGTAAGCAGCAGAGGCTGGCACCCTTGTCTAAACATGTTCAACTGACAAAGAACAGCTCTAATCATGCCTCACTCACACAACCTCTCTCCAGTGCATAAAGGCAGGCCAGCCTGGCCACTTTGGGGAACTTGAGAAACTCTGGGCTCCTCTGGTCATGGCATTCTCAAGGACACACTACTCTGTGCCCAGTACTTTATTGGTATTCCTGCACATTTTGGTCATTGTTATTCCATAAGAACTATCCAGGTCTCACAATGGGAGATGGGGCATGGAACAAGAGTCATTTGAACAATAGCAGGACACTAGCATTCGCATTCACGTACCATGCTGTCCTCCAACAATGTGTGGCTGGAGCCCGGGCAGGCTTCCCTGATGTCAGCTCTTGGTGACTCATGTTGGGCCAAGCCTCCCAACTGTGTTCATCCCAGCCCAATGTGGGACACAGGAAACTTGGTATGGGTGTCCCAACCTCTCCCTGAGGTTGTGAGAGTACACGAAATGGGAAGGTGCACATTTAACTGAAGTCACTGTAAAATATTCTAAATTTCCATCAAAACAGCAACATTTGGTGGGATAATCCTAACAAAGTGTCTTAGTTCCAGGATCACATCCATCCTGGTCTTCAGATTCAATATATCAGTCATTTTCAGTGATTCTTGCTAACCCTGCCTCCTCATTGTCCCCAGAAGTATAGACAACCAAGTACTGTAGTTTCCATGTCTTTCCTATGTTTTTCTGTGGCCAAATCTCACCACCATGTCTACGAACAGTCTGGCCACACTATTTCTTCTAGTCCCATTGTCTGTGAAATCCCACAATGTACTCCATGTTTTGGTCACTGCAGAACGTGACCCTCTCCCCTCCATACTCTTGTGTCACTGCTCACACATGTCTCTCAGCTTGGAGTTCTCCATGTTTGAAAACCAGCCCATCCTAAAAACACATTTCAAATGCCAGCTTCTCTAAAAAATAACTTGCTGGATTCCCCACAAGAAAGTGGCCATGCCTCCTGACATCCAAGGCTACTTTATTTTCTGTCTCCCTCAAGCCACTTTCCTTCAGTAGCCTTTGTGATAGAGGATAGTTTGACTGTTTTTACCTTCTATATTAGAATATACATTCTGCTGGATAGGTGGCAAATTTGTGAAATGTAGAACAAGATGTTAAAGATCGTCCAGCCGTATCCTGTCCACCATTAAATGGAAAAATTGAGAGCAAGAGAGAGATCACAGAGAGACCCAGTCCTGCATATTTCCATTTCATCACTCACCATGCCACCTCTCCATGCCTCCTGGTTGGAAGAAAAGGCTCTCAACATACCATTTTGACAAAAGTAGAAGAGTCTTGAGTGACTAGTTCCTATAAGGAGATTTGAGTGGTAGGAAGGCACTCTGTTCTCTATGTACCCATCTTCTCTTCGACACACATAACACAGATGAGACCAATTTCATTGGAGTATCATCTATGGTAATAGTTTTAAATACTAGAGATCATCAAATCATCAATTGAGCACCTAATTGCACTAGCCACAGCATCTAGTGAATTAGGTTTATTTTCATCTTTACTCCTCATGACAACCCTGCAAGTGAAGCGATTATTCCCTATTTATAGCCAAATAAACAAAAGCTTAGAAAGATTAGGTAAATCAGCCAAGGTCGGCTTACCCACTCCCTGAGACCCATCACTCTGCCATCCACTCTCTTCATGAAAGCTGGTTTATTGTATAGAACTAAGTACAGAAGGGATGCTAAACAGGGCAAGTGAACTTCTCACGTATTTGTTGAGATAACTAAATCAGAGTCTTCTGTGTGGTTCAGATGCACAGTGACCATTTGCAGAGGGTTAGCCACCACTTTCCCTTCACATTGGAAGAGTAACATGTAAATCTGTGAGAGGATCTGTAAGACAACGCCTGTCTATAAATGCAACTATAGCTACTCAGAGGGGCTGGATCAAGTCAACAGTTAATGGAATGAAGGGCATTAGGAAATGTCGGAATGATGAGCCCTACGTTGCTCTCAGTGCCATCATCAAAATCAATTTCAGGTTACTTATGCTTCTCTCCTGCCTTCTTGGACTTCTGTGGAATTATTCTAACTGTGCATTTGGTTGCTATGTCTCTTCTGACGATGGAAAAGCTTTTCCTGGAAAAGCTATGATTCATTCCCTCTTGCTACTCTCCCAATGCTTGCCAGACTGGGGAAGTTGCACCATGGCTGCTTGAACACAGATGGACATTCCATGATGACAGTGGAAGAATTTGCTACAAAGGGGAAGCTATTGTTCTGGAAAAGGAAACTCACTAAGCTTAGAGTCAAAACACGCAGGAGACCACAGATGGAAACTGGGTGACTGGCAAGTTGCTCAACCTTTCTGTGCCTCAGTTTAATTATCTTTAAAATAAGTGTTACAATGCTGACTTTAAAGGATATTTTAAATTAAGGGCCTTGCACACTGTTGAGTGCAGTATTAAAAAATTATAATATGAGCCCCAAATGGAATTTAAATTATAATTGCTGCCTTAAAACAACTGAAATTCACATTGATAACATACCTTATTTAATACAATATGTCAAAAATATTATTTTTGATGTTTAATCACTACAAATATTATATCCCATTTCTCAAATCCATACCTGAGAAGTAAGTGTGTGTTAGAATTAGCCTGGATTTAGCACCTGCTGTGATCGCAGTGGCATCGACGCATCTAGGTTTGAAAATGAGCTTTCACCAAGTCAACATGTACAGCTGAGGTCTTTAATAATCCACCTCCTCCAACATGGTCAGTAACTTCCATGCAGTCTCCAAACATGATTGCATTCTCTCTTTTTCATTTGAAGGCCTCACTATGATAGTTCTTGTATCTCTTTCCAGTTAGGACTTCACTTAAAAAAAATCAAAACTAAACAAGCAACCACACGAGAGAAAACCACAGGAGAAGGCCTAGCACTTGGGTAGCAGGTCTGTAACCCCATGTATAACCAGGCAGGTGGGCTCTGGTGGAGCAATCGCTGTGCAAACCTTACTCTGAGAAATGTCTCCTGATGTTCACCAGAAGCACACCAACCACAGGAAGCTGAAATATACTACATTTTGACAAAAGATTAAGCTAAGTTATTTTACTGTAATGTGTGCATGCTGAAAAATGTATTAACCTCTTCAATATTTTTACCCCAAATATGCAAAGAGAAAATAGTGACCTGGGTGGAGGAGGGGCATCACATAAGGATGCTTTATAGAGAGCTTCCTGGCTACTTCGTGAAACCATCTCTTCAGTCAGGAAGACAACAGAGTTTCATATGAGGGCAGAAGAAGCTACCCACACCCCCTAATTTGAAAGTCAGACACAATGAAAAGTCATAAATTAATGCTTAGCCTACAGAGGCGCCTGGGTGGCTCAGTCAGTTAGATATCCGACTCTTGATTTTGGCTCAGGTCCTGATCTCAGGGTCGTGGGATCAAGCCCCACATCAGGCTTATGCGCTGGGCATGGAGCCTGCTTAAGATCTCTCTCTCCGTCAGCCCTTGCCCTTCTCTCTAATTAAAAAAAAAAAATGCTTAGACTATGAAAAAAAAAAACAGCTTGAGTGAGTGAATCTTTATGTTTGCTATCTCTATGAGGCGTTATATGAAAATTCAGCTCACTTTATTTTAAAGGATGAATGAAGGACCTAATGCTTTCTTTAATAAATAAAGTCAGTATCAAATGAAAAGTAACTTCCACTTCTAAAGTACAGTGACACAGAAATGAGCAGTGAAGAGGAACCCACAGAATGGAAAGGAAAGAACTGAGTGATACACAGACAGGAACAGAGAGAGATAACAACAAGGTGCTTCCACACATAGGCTTATGCATGTTTAAATTTATGTAAATGTGTGCAGACATGCATATATGTATATGTATACACAAAAGTCTTTGGTTTTGGTTTTGGTTTTTAACCTTCTCAAGGAATAGATCTAGAAGGTAATAGGAAAGATTCAGCTTAAAACATATAGAATGTCCTCACTTTCCCTTGGCCCAAATGCCCATGTTAATACCCCCCTTAGAACATTTCCACTTTCTCCAGGTCTCAGCCAAACAGTCCCTTCCTGTGGAAAACATTCCTAATTTCCCCATCGTCTAGACTCCCTTTACACTTAGGGTCTCATATATAAAAGTCATTTTTAACAGTTAACATATTTCACGGAAACTAAAACTCCAGCAACTGTAAATTGTGCTCTTCTTTTATGTATCCCTGGGAAAGGAAATCTCTGGCAATTAAACTATGATATCATGCTTCCTTATCATTTAGAAGTCGTGTTTTGGACTTACTGAAAGAGGCTTTTAGACTGATTTAGAGCTATAAGTGATGGCAGATGAATGACTATGGTCAAGTTCATGCCCACATAGGCGTTGAAAACTGTGTCATGATGACCATATCATGCCTGCAATTTTTTAAAGATTTATTTATTTTAGAAAGAAGAGGGAGGAGCAGAGGGAGAGAGAGAAAATATCTAGCAGATTCCCCGCTGAGCATGGAGCCTAACTCAGGGCTCAATCCCATGACCCTGAGACCATGACCTGAGCTTAAATCAAGAGTCAGCCACTTAACTGAGTCACCCAGGTGCCCCGTGCCTGCAATTTTAAAGCTGTGTTAATTTCAAGATCATTATTTCAGAGATATTAAAATGTGAATCAATACACATCTCAAATTGATGAAATGTGGATTTTTTCTTTGAACTTCCTTAGAGCATGGGTGGCATAGCCATCATCTTTGTTTTATATAAGTACTTATATGGTACTTCTAAAAATTTTTTCAGGAATCATAATGTAGTGGGAATCTCCAGGTTTGGAGTCACGTACTAGCTCTGAGCCCTTTAGGCAATTCTACTTAATAGTGCTACTGTGTAGATATCTAAAACAGTGCGTATAAATCATTGAATTCGATACCTGGCACATGGTAAGCATTAAAAATTATTAGCTTACTGAAAAAAAAATAATTGATGAGAGAACTAAGGAAAAGGGAGGGGAAGCTCTCTTTCTTTCCATCCTCCTCCTATAACCTTGTATTGTTATGTCAGATGTCAAGGGGCTGGAGAGTATTTGTTTTCCTTCAGTTACCCCAAAGGTAAGCAGAACAATAATGTGATAAATTATTGCTAAGCAATCCTTACACAGACTTCAAACCCAAACCTCAGGTGACTTGTGGCTCCTTTTACCTGATGAAAAGGAAGAACTGAATGTGATGAACACAGGAGGAGAATTGTATGCTGTCCTCTGAAGTTTTTAACTTCTGTGGACCACAGTCAAGCCGTGTCCAGTAGCAAGAACACAGCCCTCAAGAAACTACAGGACAGGGTAAAGGTACAAAGAAAGGTCACTTTTTTGGTTTAAAAAGAAAACAAACAAAACAATACAAAAAAAAAAAAAAAAAACCCTAACTTTCCTGATGTAATCCAATTTAATGAGGTATAGACATCCAGAGCTCTTTGAAATCTTAAAGCAATTACAACATAAACGACTCCAAAGTAAGATGATCTTATTATGGTGAGGCCATAAAATGCTAACTTCCAAATGTCAGGAAAGCAGAACAGTTTTTGGCTGGCATGTCAAAATTTATGGGAGGTTTATGGAATCGTCGACACCTGATTACCTTCAGAGGATAGTTTATTGCACCAAATGCGACATTTCATTTGGGAATGTTTTTCATATTATTATTAAAGAGGGTGGGTACCTGTTTCCATGCATCTTGAAAAGTTTCTTTTAGAATGGTGCACCATTTGGTGGAGGAGCAAAAAAAAAGAGAACTTCAGTTTCTGTTGATAAATTGGGCCAAAAAGGTCTTATGAAAACACCTATCAGCCACCCTGCCCTCTACTTGTTTGTACTAACATAGTGGTTCTCAAAGTATGGTCCCTAGCAGCATCAGCACCACATGGGAATTTATTAAAAAGACAAACAAACAAACAAACAAAAAAAAAAAAAAAACACTTGCATGGTCTTATTCCAAGACTTACTGAATGAGAAGCTCTGTCATTTGTTTTGACATATCTCCCAGGTGATTCTGATGTCCACCCAAGTTTGTGAACTGATACAGGAAGATCGATGTTGTCACTGGACCCATCAGCCTACTTGAAATATAGAAATGGACTACTGGTCTCCCGCAACACCACCCCCGCAACCTACATGCCCAGTGAAGCTGTACAGTCTGCAGCCACTTCTGCCTCTAAGCTGACAGGATTTAGGAAGCTCTAGTGCCCCACATCAAAATCAGTCTCAATGCCCATGACTACCTATTGAAGCCCTGACCTTGTGGCCTATGACTGGCCACTGGTCACTTCACAAGGTTATATTGAGCATCTACCACATGTCAGACCTCCCTCTAGGCATTGAGGCTGGAGCAGGACACAAACAATCAAAGTTCTGGCTCCCCCAGGGCATTCTTTCCAGGGGAGAGAGGACAAACAGGAAACAAGAGGGGGGTGCCTGGACCCCTACCTCTCATGAGACCAAATCACTTTTCAATAACCTTGCATTTTACAGGTATTTGCTGAACACTGACTTTGCGCTAGGCGCCGAGGAAACAAGTCACAGCGGAAATGCTCCTAGAGGAACTCACACAGTCTGGGGAAAGCATTTATGAATCAAGCTGACTTGTTTCCGCAGATGGAAGGGAGCCTGTTTCCAGGGGCCGTTCAGCAGACTTTGCAGAAGCTGATGATGAAGGAGTTTACAATGTGCCACGAAACATAACCTGAACTTCTTGAGAGAAAGTTCTCCAGAGATGGCAATTGTTCTGGTAACAAGATCTCTGATTTCTCCTGCCTGAGGGTCCCTCTGCTGCCCAGACCAGAGTCCTTGTTGCCATAAAGCCTGGGGCCTCCTTTCCCTTTGCATTTACTCTCCAAAGCCACCTCCTAAGAGACCAAGTCTGGATTTCACCAGGGATCTGGCTGCCTGTTGACTGGCCTCCCAGATGCTACCTGCTAGCCTCCCAGATACCTGTCAGGTGGCACGGGAGGATTGTCACCCATATGTTAGGGTGCCACCATAACCCTGAGAGGCCTCCCACACAGTACATTGCACTCGCATTACCACTTGCTTTCTTATCCTTGGCCTCTAAGAACACACACTCCAGTATGACCTTCCCCCTCTGTGGTCTATACCACGGGCAGAGGTTAGTCCAAATTCAGTGATAGGCTGGTAAATATTTGACCACAGCTCTCCAGGAAAAGGAAGAAAGTCCCAATTTGTATCACTTGCAGGGTTTTGTGGTGTAGAAACCCTCATCGTGGCCTATTTTAAGTGACCATAAGAGAGTTGGGGAGAGAGAGGGCATTCAAGCCCTAAGCAGTAAGGTTGAGCATACCACAAATCTGCCCTTTTGCACATTGCAATTAACCTTTTTTTTTTTTTTTTTTTTTTGTCTTTACCTATCAAGTCAGAAGGCACACAAAACTTTCCTGAGGAAGATACCTCCACTGGATTTTTTTTCCCCGATTATAAAACTCATAACTGTTTCTTCGGAGGGAGAAGCAAGGATTACTTACAGTCCAGGTGCTATGTAAAACCGAATGTTCATTTAGATCTTTATCTGATTTTCCGTGTTCACTGATGAACTGAATGTTCATATTATCACTGACATGGGTATGGAGGCCCTGCAGAAGACTTTAAACTTTGAGGTCCCTGTCACTCAAAAGTGTGGGTAATGTGAGTTGGGAGAGGCAGTCCTTTGGAGAAGCAAGAAGTAAGTACAAGCTGTTCGCTGGACATTCCCCTCCAAAAGTCCTCCAGGGACTATCAAGGGTAATTTTGTCCTTGGGTCCAGTGTGTCCTTGGTGACAGAAGTGGCTAACTCGTAATTCAGATGTTATCAGATTGAATTTATAAGAATGAAGGCATTTCTCAGAGATGCAATCATGGTAATGTATGAGAACTAGAGGATTGGAGGAAATGTAGCAGGAACAGGATAGTGATACATTTTCAAGGTATTACAAACTACTTAATATTCCAAAAGGAAGAATGAGATTTTACAATGGAGAAATCCTACAGACTGTACTCTAACCCAATAATCAAACACCACTAACAGTGAGATCACCTGACTTAGGTGTCTCTTGATGTGATTAACAGCATACGACTTGCCTCATAAAGTATTCTTGCCAAAAATGTCTAATCTATATGTGTTTGTGATGTAACACACAGATGCATTCAGATTTTGGAATATTCCACAAGACAACTGGTCTGGATTCTTCAAAAACTGAAAATAAGAAAAGCAGACATTAAAAAGCGATTTAGAAAAAATAAAAAAATAAAATTAAAAAAAAAAGCGATTTAGAAACACCTGAGTGGCTCAGCAGTTGACGTCTTCTTTGGCTCAGGGTGTGATCCCAGGATCCTGGGATCAAGACCCACATCAGGTTCCTTGCGGGGAGCCTACTTCTCCCTCTGCCTATGTCTCTGCCTTTCTCTCTCTGTGTCTCTCACGAATAAATAAATAAAATCTTTTAAAAAATTAATAAATAAAAATAAAAAGAGATTTAATCACAGATAATACCCGGAACCTGGGTTGGAAAAAACATAAAATAGCTAGAAGACATTTTTTGAGATAATTTGGAAACTGGAATATGAACCATATATTAAATGGCATTATGGAATGATCGCTAACTTTTTTGGGTCTGACAACAGAATAGTGTTTATAATGGAGATGCTCTCATTCTTAGGAGACACATGCTAGAGTATTTAAAGAAGTGAAATGTTGCGATGTCCATGAATATTTCAGCTCCTCCCTCCCAACCCCCCCCCCAAAAAAACCATCACTGAAATTATCTCTCTTTCTATTTCTAGCTCACCTCTACTCTATCTAAATGGAGAGACAAAGTTAAATGCTGTGAACTAGTAACAACTGGTAAATCTAAGTGACTGAGCCTAGGTGTTTGTTACATTATTTTTAAAAATATATTATTTTGAAATCATTATCATTGTACTATTTTTCAACCTCTCTGTAGGTTTAAAATTTTACAAGATCAAAATCTGAAGAACTTTCCATTTCTCCAGGAAACCCTTTCTCTAGATACAGTTGGGTTCTCCAGGTACACAGCACCTGGTATTAATTCTTTGCAGACGGTGTCACAGTGGAAGCTCACATTTAGCCCCATTAGAAGACAAACCCAAGTAGTACAAAGAGTTATTTTCCTCCCTGACTATGCCCTCAGTGTCCAGAAGCGTGTCTGGCCCAAAGTGGACACTCGGTGTGGTTAGATCATTGAATACATGACATTACCTTTTCAGATAGCAGCCCTGTGTTTGACACTGGCAGGTGCATTGTCTCTAATCAACACTAGAGTCTTTCTGGCTGACTTAGATCAACTTGATAAGAAAGCATTAAGAGTCAAAGAGAAGACTTTAAAGGGTTTTGTTTTCCTCCAACAAACCAAATAGGGTACTGCAATTCCCACAAAAGTCCAAGAGGCAATCGACTCTCTTCCTGAGGTCTCCAAAATATGCCCCAATCAAAGCTACACCATCTACAAGGAACATTGATTTATGAATAAAGTAAACATTTTTTTCTTTGATTCATGAATAAACAAGGATTTTCAATGTCATTTCAGAGGAGATATAAGATTTTCTAAAACTATTAAAAGGAGACAAACTTCTAGGTGACCATTGCACTTAAGAGATTGAAGGAAAGTTTAAAATTTAGTTCAGCAGTTTTCAAAGTGGAGCCCAGGGGTCGCTCAGAGTTGTGTTGAGGGGTGCCTCAGGTAGAAGATGAGAGGGCTCTGGGCACCCATACCCCATTCAAGCAAAACAGCTTTCCTTTTAGATTTTACATGCTGTGCTTTCATATGAGATTCTCTGTGAGCAAAGTATTCTGATGCCAATACAAAGAGAAAGTTTTAAAGCTATGGTAGTGGATAAGAGCAAGATGCCCCAAGATGGACCACTTTGGCATGGGCATTATTTTGAGTTAAAAGCAATCAAAACTCAGAAGATTCAGGAGAAGCTCTTTACCTCCCCCTCAACTGCCTGCTTGTACCAGGAAGAGAGCTATTAACAGATTCCTCTTCACCTAAGAAAAGAAACCTAAGAAATGGATCTGCATAATAAAGCAACGTTCATCTTCCAAAAGTCTCCTTTTACCTTCTTACTAAGGGTCTATCTCCTTTTGGTATCCTCAAACCCCTACCCCTCTCCCTAGCTCATATAATTGTTATGGTGCCTCACAATATTCAGAACTTCCATGTCTGTGTGGATTCCCTTTGCATAGACCATTAAAGTTGATTTTCTCCTATTAATGTGTCTCATGGCAATTCGATTCTTAGTCCAGCTAGAAGGACCTTGAAGGGTTGAGGAAATCTTCCTCCCCAAACCTACCAATCTGAATCACTTCCTCTACACACACATCTCATCCAGAGTCCAAGATGGAGGAACAGTCAACTTCTCTCCAAATGCATCCATTTAATCAAGGTGCACACCGTTGTTAGGCTATAAAATTCTCTCCTATATTAATACAAAATCTGTCTTCTTGAAGCTATAATCCATCTACCTTAGCTCTGCACACTGAGGACACCTCCAACAAGTCTAATCCTTGTCTGTGACAGTCCCTTGGAGAACCAAAGGAGGCTGTCATTACAATGTAGGTCTGTAGGTCTTTATGTTGGCTTTGAGTTAATGCTTGGCACCCCACCCCTCAGCTCTGTCCCTGCAGAACCTATTATCTAGATATTCTTTCCTTCAACAAACTCTTATTTAGATATTATACTAATCATACACAATCTTCCTTAACCACAGTCCTTATTGCTTTGCCCGTCTACTCCCAAGACTCTTTCTCTGAATACAGGCCAATTTTTATCATTAAAAAAAAAAAAATTGCCATCATGAACATGATCCACCCCATGCTACCTCCATACACACACTGTTATTCAAATAAAGTGGGTCTGAATTCCCTTCTGACAGATTCAGTGGTCCTTTCAATGCAGCCTTGCTCCGTTTGGACTTCTGACAGAAACAGAAATATAACACTGCAATTACTGGTTCCTCTGTTACATGCTGTCTTTTATGGTGATTAAATCTGAGGTGTGTATTGTTTGAATTGTTTCTGAAGCTGCTATAGAAGAATTCAATGTTCTAGAAGTCAAGCCTGAGCTTATTTACAGGAAGAGCTTCTCATCATGAACTCTTGACACCCCCGGGTGGTTTTCTAAGTGCTTTCACAAATCCTTGTTACACGTCTACCACAAACTGGTAAAACAGGATTTAGGTGTATGCTGCATGGTAGGTTGACACAGTACATAATTTTTGAGATTGCAATTCATTTTATTCACTTATTTCAAAACTCTTTGCTATACTGGCATGACTTATCAAGTTGTAGGAGACAAAATGGTCCTGCAACTCACCTTTAAAAAGATTGTTGAATTTTTAGTCATTATGGTATAATTTTGATAATAAAAATGCTTTTAAAAAATAAGAAATTGGGCAGCCTGGATGGCTCAGCAGCTTAGCGCTGCCTTCAGCCCGGGGTGTGATCCTGGAGACCTGGGATCCAGTCCCACTTGAGGCTCCCTGCATGGAGCCTGCTTCTCCCTCTGCCTGTGTCTCTGCCTCTCTCTCTCTCTCTCTGTATGTCATGAATAAATAAAAATAAAATCTTTAATAATAAATAAAGTATAAAAAATTTAAGAAATATTTTAGGAAACCAGGGGAGCCTGGGTGGTGCAGTTGGTTAAGCATCTGACTCTTGATTTTGGCTCAGGTTGTAATCTCAGTGTCATGAGATCAAGCACTCCTGCAGGCTCTGCACTAAGCACAGAGTCTGCTTGGGATCTCCCTCCCTCTCCCTTTACCCCTCCCTACCGAGTGTTCTCTCTCTCTCTCTCTCAAATAAACAAATAAATCTTTTTTTAAAAAAGAGAAATATTTGGGATGCCTGGGTGGCTCAGTGGTTAAGCATTTGCATTCAGCTCAGGGCATGATCCTGGAGTCCTGGGATCGAATCCCACATTAGGTTCCTTGCATGGAGCCTGTGTTTCCCTCTGCCTGTGTCTCTGCCTCTCTCTCTCTCCCTCTCTCTCTGTATCTCTCATGAATAAATAAATAAAATCTTTTAAAAAAAGAGAGAGAGAGAAATATTTTAGGAAATCAACCTTAAACTTCAATATGTAAATTTTTTGAGCAAAACAGCACAAACATAATTGATTTCCCAATGTAGGTTGGGTGTCTTTCTGGAACAAAGTCTAGGATTGAGAGTATCTAGCTTAGGAGTTGAGGTTTAGGCACATAACTAATAAGGGGGAATGTTATTAAGGCAACCACCACCAGCTTAATACAACAGGGAAATTCTGAGTTATAAAACACACATTTCAGAATTATTCCCACTGAGAGTGAGAGGGCTGTGATGTGTACACCCAGAGTCATTCGGACATTGATTAAGAGTATCCCCACAAGAGACTGTAGTGCCAGGAATTTTCTGGATTGTGCTGCTGGCTAGAGTAGGTTCTCCCAGTCTGAGCACAGCCCTCACAGATGCACTTGTTGGTCACTGGAGGTCAACCTGCCTCTCAGATCAGGAGCATGGACACCAACAGCATGTGCTACAACAGCATAAACACCAACAGCACATGCCTCATTTATTTTCAAATGAGGAAACTACTGAAAAACTAAGGATGAAATAAATTATAAACACACAAATATATACATATTATATGCACATATATCTGCATACATCTCTCTCTCTAGATATATATCTACCTAAATGGACATATAGATAAATACAGATATATATATATATATACACAGATATATATATACACACAGATAAAAGTCAGACTGAACATCCACTCTCTAGCTTCTGTGTAGTTTAGGAAAGCCATAGTAGCAGTGTTAAGTAATCTTTTATTTTTTTAATTTATCTTTTTTCTGTAGCATATAGCATATTATTAGTTTCAGAGGTGGAATTCAGTGATTCATCAGCTGCATCCAACACCCAGTGCTCGTTACTTCACGTGCCCTCCTTAATGCCCACCATACCGAGAGGAAGTGCTCAGGACTATCTCTGTGATGGTAACTGAAGATCCATCATTTCGAGTTTGATTTGGCTTCCCAAACAGTTCTGAAAAATCTCTCTGAGGTTAACGAAGTGGGGGACTTCCCACCTACCAGGCTACACGACTAAGGACTAAGAGCCAAGAGCCATCACCTCCTACATCACCATATAAAAATGAGTTTCATCGGATTCCAGTCTTCCTGAAACCTATGGGAGGCACCAGGTGGGAGAAATGCAAGGTTGCTGAAGTTATGAGGGGAGCATCTAATGATAGGCCTGATACTCAGCCCCAGCAATGCTTCAAGCACCTACTGCTAGGGTTATCTGTTCTGCTATTAAAGCTCACTCCTTGAGCCTTATCCCTTTGAGCTCAGGGCCACATCCTCTCCTTAATGAGGGCCAATTTAAGAGAACCAGATGTGGCAATGAAGCTAACTGTAATCAGCAGATTGGCGATGTTCCCTGGTCTGCCCATCCGGTCATTAGCCTCCTGCCTCTTTCCTGTGCCTTTGTACACACGTCTCTGCCCTCCTACTCCACATCCACGCCTTCCTACTTAAATCTATCTTTTCCCCCTGAGCCTGAGCCCCCTGATTTGAAAGGCAGCAGAGTACCTCAGTTTCTCTTTCTCTTGGCTGGAACTGCTGTCACTCCATGCCCTCCTCCTCCTAGCCTAGAAATTAAGACTGCTAAATTTGGCCAGGCACTGCCCTCCATGATTGTCTGGCTTTCTTCTATTTCTGGACCTCCAAGTCCCTGCTCTCTCACAGGACCCTGTCTGGCATCTCTACCTGGCCTTCCTGAATCCCATGTTTCCTCTCAACAAAGAACTCAAGGCGGTTCCTATTGTAGCTTCTATTACATCACCCCTACCCCAGGATCCAAGGCTCAGAGCAGCAGGTGATCAGTAACCAGTAGGTACAAGGAAAGGTCAGGGCAAGAGAAAACAGAAACTGGATCATACTGGGACCAGCTAAGTAAAATAGGAGCTGTGACTTTCGCCTCTGCTCCATACAGATGCATTTATGCCCCCCACCCACCCCGTAATCGAGTTGCCTAAAGGAGAAGACATATATTAGCAGAAGCTCGGGGTGAGAAGTTATAGAACTGCTGTAGACACCTCCGTTGCATTTGACTTTTCTCCTTGACTTTTTTCCCTGGAATTAATATGCCTGGATAAAAATAGATTTTCTTTTGAGAGCTTTACCTAGATGGCATATGTTCATTATTAGAACTCTTAAAAACAGGAGATTCTATCTCTCCTACCTAATAGCAGAAAAGGACCCAAAGCTCAAACTCAGTGAAATAAATGTTATATTTTACTTTTATCTAAAAAATTCACCAGCTTTTCAAGCTAATTGTCACAACATAGCAGAACAAAATGAAGAGTCCAATTTTGATACACGACTAAGTGAGACCTAAAGGAGTTTAAGGAAGAGACCAAAGCCCAGCTAGTAAGGCTGGAAAATACTCTTCTTGTCAGAATTTTGGGGGTCCAAGGGAGCAGGAGGAAGTAAAGAGCTTCAGACTGAAGTCCACGCTGGTAAATTTCGCAGCAAAACTGGCTCTTGTCTCACTATTTCCAGGCAACCCAAACCTCCCAGCAGGTCTAGTCTGGAGTTATCACTGTTGTTCCAAGCAGTAAAAGGTGTCACTGGTGAGGGCTTGGGCACACCCGTGCCTCATTAGCCATACACACCTTCCTTTCACACACCATGGTGCTTTCCTCACTCCTGATGCCCTCCAGGTTCCTCTTGGGATAAGTTCTGGCTTGGAATTAATTTCCTTTCTCTATAGCCTGGACATATTCCTTGTCGTTTGCTAGGTCCTCTTCCTGAAAGCTAGAATCTTCTCTATGCTTGTCCCTTACCAGCCTCCCAAACCCCTTATGCTTGCTCCTCTCCTTCTCTCTTTCACATACATACAACACCCAGGTGCTGGCAAAGGGGTGCTGATCAAAAGAGATAGACCAACTGGAAACACACCGCAGGCATCCAGCCATGCTCTGCCCATGAACATCATCATTTCCAGTACGTTCTTTATCCCCAGCACCATATTCTTGACTTGTTTCCTTGAAATCTAACTTAAGCTCAAAGTACACTCCATTTCTGTACCTTCTTGGATACTATACCTGTGACTGTTGGCCACCAGTCATCAGCCAGCCATAGAGCCAGGCCAGTTCCTGGAGCTGGCTTCTGACTCCTGCTTCTTCCCACCATCACTAATGAGATTCCAGAATGCCTTATGGACGAACTCATATGCATTACAGCTGCAGCTTTCCTATCATTTCATCCTTCCCAAGAGCCTGATAGGATGGAAAAGAAACATTTTTATCTGTTTAACAGATGATAAAACCAAGGCAGAGGGACTAGTTCAAGATGCCCAAGGCCATTCACTGGGAATATGTGACCGCAAACTGGTGTCAGAAAAAGAAATCACTTTCAGCAATTTCTTTTTTTTTTTTTCCCAGAGCCACCTGAGTCCTCCAAATCAGTAGGAGTAAAAAGCCTTCGCACTAGCACAACCCGTAGACCACCAATTTCTATTAAGTATTTATGAGTGAAGTAAAGTCTGTTCCAAGCAGGCAGCCATTTCATATGCAGAACCAGTTTAATTTCAGTTGGTTTATATCTTCTTGCCCATCAATATCACTATTTCTAGGAAATATAAATCCATATATCGGCACTGGCTTGTACTCATTCCTAATGGCAAGTTGGAGAAAAATAGCTGAAAAGAGCTCTATTTCATTTTTTAATTATGAAGCAAAAGTGACAGTTCATCTGGAACGTTGTCAAGCCAGGAGAAAAAGATGATCGAGATTTGGTTTCTAAAAACATTTCTGAAGAGAGGAAAAAAAAAAAAAAAAGCTTACTCTGAAACACACAAAGGCCACATTCAAGACCAAGAGCTGTGTAGCCTTTTTTCCCAAGGGAGATGGCTTTTGTCTTGCTCGCTTTACTTGCACGTTTGCATGACACAAAATAAGACTTGTCGCTTCCTGACCAAAGATTGTGGAGTCAAATCATCTAACATTTTATGGCACAGTAATGGTCATGAGCTAGAGAAAGCAAAGTGGAGATGCATTTTGTCGTTTTGCACCTAGCTTTGCAGCTTATGTTCAAATAAAAGTCTCTTAGCCATGGTGCAGAACACACTTTGACTACTGGTTACCGCTCCTTAAATAAGGATTGGTCTGTAAAGGACTCTTGCCTGTGGTGAGTCCAACGCTCTTGTCCTCGTTAAAGACAACAACAACCAAAAGTACTTGCCTTCAAGAAACCCAGAGCATAAGAGGACAGAAAACAAGCAGCCTGATGGATCACTGAGCAATGTGGTGGGTGCAGTAACAGGATTGAGCCAGGGCAGTGAGGGCTTCAAAGGAAAGTACACCCCCAGCCAATAGGGGCCAGGGAAAGCACTGGAGGAAGTGAGCCCTGCTCAGCTTTTCCACTTTGCCTTAATATCTCCTGTAAATGCAGGTTACAAGAGATGTTATCGAAAGTCACCTCTGGCTACAAGGTAGCATGATGGCAAGAGTTTGATCATGGTGTCCCAACAGCTCAATTTGAGAAGGCCAGCCCCAGTGCAAGTATCAATGCACCATTTTCAGGAGCCACTTCTTAAAAAACTCAAATGTAAAAATATTGACCAGACAGAAAGGGAGACAGAGAAAAATGAAAATGATTCTTAGAGTGAAAGGTGTGTAGATTTTTCTATAACCTCTGCTAAAGCAGAAGCCATGGTTGTCCATTTCCCCCACTCCTAAAAAAATAAAATAATAAAATAAAATAAAATAAAAATAAAATAGAATAAAAATAAAATAATAAATCCCCTAATCTTTGGAACTAAGTTTGTAATTTAGAGGGAAAGATATTTTAAAACGGGGTTCATAAAAACAGACACATAGATCAGTGGAACAGAATAGAGAATCCAGAAGTGGACCCTGAACTTTATGGGCAGCTAATATTCGATAAAGGAGGAAAGACTATCCATTGGAAGAAAGACAGTCTCTTCAATAAATGGTGCTGGGAAAATTGGACATCCACATGCAGAAGAATGAAACTAGACCACTCTCTTTCACCATACACAAAGATAAACTCAAAATGGATGAAAGATCTAAATGTGAGACAAGATTCCATCAAAATCCTAGAGAAGAACACAGGCAACACCCTTTTTGAACTCGGCCATAGTAACTTCTTGCAAGATACATCCATGAAGGCAAAAGAAACAAAAGCAAAAATGAACTATTGGGACTTCATCAAGATAAGAAGCTTTTGCACAGCAAAGGATACAGTCAACAAAACTCAAAGACAACCTACAGAATGGGAGAAGATATTTGCAAATGACATATCAGATAAAGGGCTAGTTTCCAAGATCTATAAAGAACTTATTAAACTCAACACCAAAGAAACAAACAATCCAATCATGAAATGGGCAAAAGACATGAACAGAAATCTCACAGAAGAAGACATAGACATGGCCAACATGCACATGAGAAAATGCTCTGCATCACTTGCCATCAGGGAAATACAAATCAAAACCACAATGAGATACCACCTCACACCAGTGAGAATGGGAAAAATTAACAAGGCAGGAAACAACAAATGTTGGAGAGGATGTGGAGAAAAGGGAACCCTCTTACACTGTTGGTGGGAATGTGAACTGGTGCAGCCACTCTGGAAAACTGTGTGGAGGTTCCTCAAACAGTTAAAAATATACCTGCCCTACGACCCAGCAATTGCACTGTTGGGGATTTACCCCAAAGATACAAATGCAATGAAACGCTGGGACACCTGCACCCCGATGTTTCTAGCAGCAATGGCCACGATAGCCAAACTGTGGAAGGAGCCTCGGTGTCCAACGAAAGATGAATGGATAAAGAAGATGTGGTTTATGTATACAATGGAATATTACTCAGCTATTAGAAATGACAAATACCCACCATTTGCTTCAACGTGGATGGAACTGGAGGGTATTATGCTGAGTGAAGTAAGTCAGTCGGAGAAGGACAAACATTATATGTTCTCATTCATTTGGGGAATATAAATAATAGTGAAAGGGAAAATAAGGGAAGGGAGAAGAAATGTGTGGGAAATATCAGAAAGGGAGACAGAACATAGACTGCTAACTCTGGGAAACGAACTAGGGGTGGTAGAAGGGGAGGAGGGCGGGGGGTGGGAGTGAATGGGTGACGGGCACTGGGTGTTATTCTGTATGTTAGTAAATTGAACACCAATAAAAAAAAAAAAAAGACAAAAAAAAAAAAAAAAAAAGACAAAAAAAAAAAGAAAATAAAATAAATTTTCACATAAAAAAAAAAAAAAAAAAAAAAATAAAACGGGGTTCATAAGGGAAGCTGAAGTATTACACTGCTAAAGAGGCTTTGCCTAGTCTTGCAGATTACAAATGTGCCCCTTGTAAGGGCCCCTTCCATTAAAGATGTGTAATCTGAATAAGCCACAATAATAGGATTTATTATGTTTCCTTACACACACACGCTGTACAGTTGCAGAAATGGTACAAGGATTGCTGGGTGAGAGTCGGAGGAGAGCCACGGGTTGCAGCAGGCGGTATCTGATATAGATACAGCCACCTATATCCACAGCATCTGCTGTCTAGAGGTTAGACATCAAATGTGGTTTTCTGAGAACAGGTTCTGTTGTCTCTATGACACAGATGATAATGGCAATAACACAATTCCCCAATTTTCAAGACCTGTCAATTATATGAGCGGTATCTTCTAACAATCCCAGGCTGACAACACAGGCATGACGACTGAGTCCCGTAAAGCAAGGTGATGTGGCTGAGGTCGGGGATCAGTGGCGGCAGTAAAACTAGCCTCTTAATACGAAACTAAATGATAGTTGACTGGAGTTATCTCTGGACTTTGCCTGGGGGATGCTAATAGGTGAGAAGTTCAAGTTTGCAGCCCTGCCAGAGACAAAACAAAAAAACAAAAAAACAAAAAAACAAAAAAAAAAAATACAAAAACAAACAAAAAACAGCCTCCAATATAAATATATAGATACTTTACCTTATTTTTTACCCCTTTCAAGAATGTCTACTCACTCAAGAAAGCCTAAATTTGTAACAATGGATTTTAGAATTTTTAGTCCATTGGTATGTTTTCTTCGCTCTCAAAATAACAACTTTAGGGGACCCTGAGGGGCGCAGTTGGTTGGCTAAGTGACTCTTGGTTTCTGCCCAGGCATGATCTCAGGGTCATAATATTGGGCCCTGCCTCAGGCTCCCTGCTCAGTGGGCAGTCTGCTTGAGATTCTCTCTCTCCTCTCCCCCTGCTTACTGGCTTGCTCTCTCTCAAAATAATCAAGTCTTAAAAA
Organism: Canis aureus; assembly: GCF_053574225.1. NCBI lineage: Eukaryota > Metazoa > Chordata > Mammalia > Carnivora > Canidae > Canis > Canis aureus. The sequence goes on along the minus strand of NC_135622.1, from coordinate 54,637,698 downwards.
AATACAAATTTATTGAAATTTAATTCATACATAACACTCGCCTATTAAAAATGTACAATTCAATAGTTTTGCATATCAGAAAATGTACGTAAAGTGTACAATTCAGTGATTTCTAGTATATTCAGAGTTGTGTGACCATCACCATAATATGTTTAGAACATATTTTACCCCTAAAAGGGTTCCTATAGTTGTTAGCAATCTATTTCTCTCCACTCTCTCCCATCATCCCCTGGCAATTGATAATCTACTTCCTGTCTCAATGAATTTGCCTCTTCTGGACATTTCGTAAAAATTGAATCATATAGTATGTGACCTTTCGTGACTGGCTTCCTTAGCATACTGTTTTCAAGGTTCATCTATATGTAGCTGGTGTTTGTGTTTTTTTCATTTTCTCTGCTGAACAATATTCTGTTGGATGGATACACCACTTTTATTTAGCCATTCATCAATTGGTAGACATTTTGATTATATCTACCTTTGACTGTTAGAAAAATGCTGCTATGAACATTCAGGTACAAGTCTTAGTGTGAACATATGTATCCGTTTCTCTTGGGTGTACCTTCAGAATGGAATAACAAAATCATATGTTAATTCTATTTTCAACATTTTGAGGAACTGCCAAACTGTTTTCCAAAGTGGCTACACCATTTTAAATTACCAATCACAGTGTATGAAAATTCCAATTTCCCTACATCCCTGCCATTACTTAGTATTATTTTTTTTTTTTTTTTTTTTTTATTAAAGCCATCCTGGTAGGTGTAAAGTAGTATCTCAGTGTGATCCCTGAATTTGTAAAAGTCTGCTAAAAATATGAACACTAACAGGGTATCTATGAACAACAGTAATCATTATTGATGTTTGTTGGCTTAATGATGATGGCTGGAATGTGCTTCAAAGTGATGGGAGAGCGGGTAGGTTGGGAAGGATAGTCTAGATGAAGCAAGTCTAACTATGAGTTATAATCACTCAACCTGGGAAATAGGTATGTGGACATTACACTGCTTTTTTCAATGTTTGGAATTTTCTGTTTAAAAAAGTTTTTCCTTTTAAGTTTACTTCAAAGTTACATTAGAAATTTTCAGCATGCTGGTGTGAAATAAGACCTAGATTTGGAGAAGTGGGCTCATTTAAAACGATTGTATATTCTCAAATCAATTTCTTATCCAACTCAGATTTAATTTTCCTCTATAAAGCATTTACTTTCTTCCCCCCTATTTCCAGCAGGCTTATCAATTTCCTTAATGAAGAAAATGGAAATAAAATGAGAATTGAATAATTTTTTTGTACTTCATCATCTTTTGCTAGATTCCCCTTGACTATCAGTGGTTTCAAGCCTCTGAATAAACAGTGCTCTGTGAATGATATTTAAGACAGTCAGCAGCTTTTAAACTTCTGATTGACATCCGTGGTTAGAAATTCATTGCACACTACAACTCAGTACTTACAATTATATATCAATATGAGAAAAGAATTTATTCTGCTTTTCTATTCTTCTTGTTCAGCTATATTATATTCTATTTATTTCCTAATTCTGGTCATGATACATTAAATTGATTTCATGAACACAGTGACCCATAGTTCAAAAAAGTACCTTGACAAATATTGTTTTAGATGGGAAAATAACAATCTATTCTCTTCTTGAAGAATCTAGTAGAGGTTTCTTGAAATTTTCCCAAACAGCTGTGTTTAAACAACAAAATGATCAAATAATTCTTCATTAAATCAAACCAACCTCTCTCGTGCTTTATTTTATTCACGTTTCTTCTTCCATTAACATCGATATTTACATTCATCTCTAGTTATTCAGGGTTCCATTAGGTCTTTGGTCTATTTTATTTCCATATATGGCATAGTGAGCCAGGAGTGGCTCAAAGACTAATAGAGACATCTAAAATATTTATATAATCAAATATAACCTCCTCTGGTTTCAATAAAACACTGTAACCCACAGTTATCAAGTGATTTACATAAAGAAACAACTGGCATTGGTACTAAAATCAGAACTTCGCATTCCCAGCCCAAGTCTACTACACCAAGCTGCAATGGATGAATTTCTGATGGTGTGAACAAGTGCCATTCATTTTCGTAAGAAGAGATTATTATTGATGTAGATGCTTCAATTACTATTTCCTCTCCAAAGCCTATTTGCAGCACTAGTTAAACTGAAATCAATTGATAAGAAAATTGTGTCCCTCAACAAAAGGTGAAGAAAAATAAAATGTTGCATAATTGATCTTAGAAAACTGTTTTTGTAAATGCTTCACACTTAGTTCTCTTTAAATGATAATTGCACAATTTTCAAACTCACTTTTACCATTTCCACATTATTTTTTGCAATGTGTATTTTGTTAAGAACTGCATACATCTTCAATAAAATTGGATTGAATTTACTAATCCCTTACTGTTCATAAGGTACCTGCTCTGGGTTACATTGTGTTCTACCAAAAAGACACATGAAGTCCTAACCTCCAGTACCTCCAAATATGACCTTATTTGGAAGGAGAGTCACTATAGAGGTAGTCATGTTAAAATTACCAATTAGCCCAGGCCAATTAGCCCAAGCTAATTAAAAGTCTTCATGAAAAGTTTCTCACAAGATCACTTTCAGATTCCTCACCATCACTTTTATTTCTATACTGCACAGTTGAGAACCCTCTCCCTTTTCCTACACTCTGAACTCCTACAAATGTAATTTCATGTGTAGAGATTGCTCATTTAGCTTTACTTCATGCATTCCTCCCATACACAGACTGTGTCTATTTCTGCACAATTCCTGCATGCAGACATTACAAAGGAGAGAGTCCTACAGCATCTCATTAACAGTGTTTCTGTAGGATGGCAGCCATCTACTTCCTGTCCTCACTGGATAAAACTTGAACCAGCTTTGTAGCCTTAGTCTCCTTCCACTCAAGAGGAATATATTGATGAACCTTGTTAAATCCCCTTTCATTGTTAGTATTAAGATTCACCATGTTTATGGTGTTCCTCTCTTTTATGAGAGAGAGAGTGTGTGTGTCAGAAGGGGAGAGAAAGATTAAAAACTGTGGAGATGAACTTAAACTTTTATCCCTCTCACAGTGATGGTTGTGTCAGATTCTTCCCTGACTCTCTTTTTCTCTACTCTTAAAACCTTTAATCCCTTGAATTCATAGGGGTTCTTCCTCAGATCTACATGATGTTTCCCACAGGGCAATTAACAGTCTCTGTCACTGAGAAAGAATATTGATCCTGGAAAGGATACTAATTTAAGTGTCGGTAGCCAATTGCATAGAAATGTGACCACATTGCATTCATTTGTTTAGTCTTTTCATTCCGTCAAGTCGGCTTCCCCTTCCTTAAAAAAGAGTGATCGTATCTGCCTGTTATTGGATAAGAGACATGTGAAATCTCCTGTGTGGATACATCTCCCCATGAGAAACTGTTCCCCTCCTGTAACTATATAGATAAAGCTCTTTTAGGGCTTTTTCAGAACCAGTATTGAGTAGGAAAGTTGAAGAGTTCATAAAATTCCTAGCTGTCTCTAATCAAATTCTGCCAGTATGGAGATGTCACAATAGTAATAAGGTTTGTCAAAGATTATTCTACCTAAATATATCCACCCATTCATTCTAGCAGTTATAAAAACATACCCAGCACTGTATCCATGCTGTGAGAGATACAAAGATTAGCCAGACACTGATTAGATTCTCAGAAAGGCCATAATCAATAACAGAAGATAGGACAAGACGTTTAAATAAGATGATACAAAGAAGACCCTAAATGTGCTTAGAGACATGGTCACATGCAAGTGCCAGTTAGCTCTGAAACTGGAATAATATTTGAATAATAATGCAGGGAAACTTTCAGGAGTGAGGATAGAATGAATAAACTCTTCTTGGCAAGAAATCGAGGAATTCATGATAAGAATATATAGTGCATTATAATTAGTGAAAGAACCATATGATGTTGTGTAGTTGGGATATAATGTTGCCACGCATCAAATCAGGCCCTCATGTCAGCACAAGGAGGGCCATATTTGCATGAGAGATGAGGTTCCCATGAGAGCACGTGAGTCATGAGATGGCAGGAGAGAAACATGAGAAATTACTTGTGCTCATTCTCGTAATTCCTAATGAGCAACATGAGGCAAAAACTCCAAGCTCCTTAATAACTGCATTAGTTGAAAGAAGATTGGAATTGTTTGTGGATGCCTGAGCAATTCCCTTGATGGCCCCAAATGTTGTTTTTTTTTTAAACTGTGATACCCATAAGAAAGTAAAGTTCCTACTGGGAAAGGATGAAGTTTTGAGGTTGGTAGGACCAGGTTTCATATGAACCCTACCATTGACGGGCTGTGGGAACTTGAGAAGTTACTTGAATTCACCTACAACACAGTGAATCACCTGTCTCTTCAGGTTGTTCCTTTAACACGTGTCGTGTTACAGATAATAAAATGTGCAACACACAGCAGAGACATAAAAGGTACCAGAGATGCTCAAAAATCCAAAGCAGCTGACTGGTATATGATGCATGACATGCAGAAAATCTTGGAAGAAATCAGCAAATTTTCCTCCTCATTCTCTTTCAAGGATGCTTTAAGGCGCACTTGGGTGGCTCGGTCAGTTAAGTGTCCACCATGACTCAGGTCATGATCCCAGGGTCCCGGAATTGATCAAGGCTCACATCTGACTCCTTGCTCAGTGGGGAGCCTGCTTCTCCCTCTCTTCCCTGCTCATGTTCTCTCTCTCTCTCTCTCTCTCAAATAAATAAATAAATAAAATCTTAAAAAAAGAGAGATACTTTGAAGGGGAAAGGAATGGTATATAGAGTAATTGTTTCAGATCTTGTTAGGGAGAAGATGAGTGATATGGATGAGTTCTGATGCATTTTCCTCCAAATAAGTTACTAAAATATTAATGACGTGTACTTACGCATGGGATAGATGGCAAACATGTAAAGCTCTCCCCTCCCTTTAGCTTCCCCACCTTCCTCCCTCAGTGGACTGGTACACTTTCAGGAGCAGCAAGAAGCAGAACTGAGGAGATGTGATAGGATTGTCAGAAGACACAATCTCTCGCTCCCACTTAAGAGAGGCGAACAGCTTTCCAGAGGCAGAGAGAGAACATCTCTAGGCAGCCAGCCCAGTCCTTCTAAACTGGGCTTCAATGTTTTATGGTTCTACCAGTTTTCTTCCTAATAAAGCCAACTCCTCCTTAATCCTCAGAATTTCTTTGAGTAAAGGTATTTTATACCAACCAAGTCTACCTTCTATAAAACAGAAGAGGATTTACCTTAGAGCTAAAGAACTTAGAACTGCTTACTTTCACAAACATGGATTTAATTTTATATTAATATAAAATGCAAATATAAGATATTCCTTGAGTTATAAAGAACTACCTAAATTGTATAAGCATCAAGTCTTAAGATGCCTCTGAATATACAATATTAGTGGGATCAAGACAATTCTCCCTTTCAAGCCCTCTGCCTCCCTGCTCCCTATGTATGAAGTGCCAGTGACTGTCAGCTTCGTCTCCATTTGTCACCACTCCCTTCCATTCACCATCCCCCCGTGTCATTACTTGACCTGTCACGTCACGCTCTGGGAATCTTATACAAACTATTTTCGCTAGCTGGAATGCTATTTGCCCTGATGTGCCCTTCCATATTCAACTCCAATGTCACTTCTGCAAAGCCCTCCCAGGGTCTATAGAGATAAGATCTCTAATCTCCAAAGTATGTCCAGAGCACTTTGTTCATTGTCTATTCTAGCACTTTCTACATTGCCTTGTAATTACCTATTGTGTGCCTCCCTCACCCACATCCAAATGCACACCAGGAGCAGGAGTACATCTTAATTATTTCTTTATCCTGAAACTCCACCAGAGTGCCTCATACAAGATGGAATTCAATAAGGAGCTAGTGGAATGATGCATTCTAGGGCCCCTCCAAAAATCTCCACTCCACTTCCTTCTGTCCTTACACCCTGAGGTTGGACATGGGAGAAAATCACTCATTGATCCTGGTTTCCACCCACAAGCAAATTTTCATTTTCTCTCAGATATCAACATTATCAACCCTCCTAATTTTATCCTTTACCTATTGGAGTCACAGAAACCTATTTCATAATAATTCTGCAACATCATTTCCTCTTCCATAAGCTAAGGACATATGCAAATTTGAGTCTATCACATAAATGCTTTGGATGAAAGTGGTCTAAATCATAAAGGCTGATTGAATTACTTTGGCTTATATCTGCTCTAAAAGAAGTGGGCAGTTTCATTGATTTTTCAATGGTAACTTTTATTCATATATCTGGGTAAGTCACTCACCACCGTGTAAGTGGACATGGGCAAACACTCTGAACCCAGCAGGAAAGAAGGGGACAGTAATGCCAACCTTTATTCCCCATCCCACTGACCAATTCATTCATCCATTCCTTCAGCAAGCATTTATTAAATATCCATTAAGTGGCAGGCACTGTGCTAAAGTTGGGGATATAGGTTAATTAGAAACAATCCTTACCCAGCCAAGGGATCTAGATTCAGAGTGGGGAGAAAAGCTCCTACATAAATAGTTACAGTCCAACTTAAGAAATGCTATAATAGTAATGCTTGGGAATAGAAGAAATTGACATAGGCTTGAAGAGTTCATTTGTATTGGATTTTGAATACAGTCTAAAATATAGTTAAGATAGAGACCATGAGGCATTTAGACACTATCCTGAAAGCATGGATATCCATTACAGGGTCTTAAGTAGGAGAGATATGATTTTTAGAAAAATCACTCTGGTGGAAAAGTAGAAAACAGAATATGGGGATGTCAGGGTAAAGATGTGGAAAGCACTTAGCAGGAATATCCATAGTTGATTAGTTGATTAGTTGATTAGTTGATTAGTGATGAGGGTCTGGAACTAGGAAAGTAATAAAGGTCATGGAGAAAAGGCAAAGAATTTCAAAGATATTTAGGAATAAAAACATAGGACAGTGTTCTGGTTAAAAGTCAAAAGTGAGGGCAGCCTGGGTGGCTCAGCGGTTAAGTGCCGCCTTCAGCCCAGAGCGTGATCCTGGAGACCTGGGATCGAGTCCCACATCAGGCTCCCTGCAATGGAGCCTGCTTCTCCCTCTGCCTCTCTCTCTCTCTCTCTCTCTCTCTCTCTCTCTGTGTGTGTGTGTGTGTGTGTGTCTCTCTCATGAATAAATAAATAAAATCTTAAAAAATAAAGTCAATGGTGAGAAGAAAACGTCATTAAAAGTACTTCTGAGATTTCTAGTTGGCATCGAAGTAGAAGTTGAAGACCTAAGCTAGGGATAATTTAGGGATGAATTATCTGAAGGCAGTAAAACCAGAGAGAGAAACCAAATGATCGACAAGGGAGAAACTTACAATCACCTTAGAGGAACAAGGAAGGAAATGAGGTCAAAAGGAGCATATGAAACAAAGAGCTTATACAATCAGAACTTGAGATGGGAAAAAGAAATAGAGCAGGAAAATTATTTCATAATCAAGGTTCTGATTGATAATGAAAAGACATGAACCACCTGTTTTTATGTGATGCTAACTGTGAATGAAAGTATCTCAGTTCCCATAGCTGAGTACTTCTTCCCATTTCCTAGACAGGACGGGAATGGTCTCATGGTAACAGCAGAAGATCAGGTCTGGTTCTAATTGATAGATCAATCTTGGCAATGAAGAATCTGGGATAGGTAATTCACGAGAGTTGGGGGTTTAAGTAAGCTTCATTTTAGACAGTGATTTATTGGTAGTGGACCCCAAAGACTACGGAAATCATCCTGAGAAACTAGCTTCATTTCCAGAAAAAGTGCACATTACAATGGAGTACACGCCTATGGAGCTCGCAACTCATGACTGGGACTGAGGATTCCAAGTCTAAAGGGATGACTATTTTCAAAGACCATGGCAATGGTTAGGCAGTTGTATGGAAAAGCTATAGAATCAAGATGCTGTACGACCAGCCATTTCATGACTCAGCTGTGTGACCTTAAGGATTGTCACTTACTTTCACACTCAATTTTCTCATCTGTATAATAATGCACATTCTTTGAACTATAATCAGAATTGAGTTCTAAAACACCTAAAATGGTGTGCCTGGGTGCCTCAGTCAGTTAAGCATCTTACTCTTGATTTCAGCCCAGATCATGATCTCAGGGTCATAAGACTGAGCACTGCATCTGGCTCTGCGCTGGGCGTAGAATCTGCTTAAGATTCTCTCTCTTTCTCTCCCTCTGCCACTCCCCTCACTCTCTCTCCTTATCTATAAAAATTTGAAAATAAAAAAAATAAAATTTAAAAAGATAATAAAAAGCTCATGTAATGCTTCATATATAGTGAGCACTCAAGGCTGATGATGAGCATTCCGCTTGATCAATTGTTCTTCTTGTTTTACTGTGCTTTGTTTGCACAGGAGTTGGTCTAGGCTGTTCTAGGGATGAGCCTCCCATTGGAAAACCTAATGGAACTAGCTGTGAAAAGATAGGACTTCGGAGGATAAAAACAAGGGAGTTAGGTCATGGGGTTGACACATTAGAATTTACAAATAAATGTTTCCTCTACATGAATACTGATTTCCACTGAAGAAAACAATGACAAGGCCAGAAAGTCACTTGCCAGTGCTGTCACATGTTTTAATGATGCACTCAATCCCCGAAACTTGGATCTGTGCCAGCAGAGGAGACTCTGAATGGCCAAGGCTGGCCCGTGGGCATGATCAACCCACCAACCATCCAAAGATAGGCCAATTACTCACATTTTTATGGACAGCTAATTGCTAAAGTAGCAGCTTGCTTGAAAGACAAAAACATCCTTTTGGATGCAAGCTGTGTAATGAGGGAGTTGCTTGACTAAGCAAATTTTGGGTTAATGGAAAACAGACCCTTCTGTCACCATGAGCGGCGTCTGCCTGCGTTAAGATTAAATTGTGTATATTGCTGACTGCCCTACATTTGTGCATCAAAAAGAGAGCAGAGAGATGACATTTGCAGTAATTTGGCTAAGGGCTATAGCAACCTAATTAGAAATGTTCAGTGCTACAAGTTCACAAAATTGTATTGTGGCAATTGCTCTTGAAAATTTCAATTCTGAAAATGCAATAAGCAAAACCCGAAACTGGTAGATAACTTCACCCATGTTCTGAGGATACGTTCTCTATTAGAAGCCAGAACACAGAAATGTCCAGACTCCCAAGGCAAGGAGAATGGAGCCCTCTATGTTCTTAGAGCCAGATTGTCCTATCAGGGTCAGCCTGGTTCCTGGAATCTTGAGCTCCACTTGAACTCAAACTTCTCTCCTCTCCCGCTCCATGACTCTCTGATAGCTCCTCAACTCTCCCTGAGACAGTGGCTCCTGAACTTCAGTTAGAGTGTACAAGAATGATCTGGAAAGCTTGGCTAAAGTGTTGACCCTCTTTGGATACATTTCTCTCCGTTCACTCAACATACGATTTTGAACGTCTGCTCTGTGCCAGGCACTACCTTCCTATTTAACTTTTAATATTGTAAGGTCCTTTTAAGAAAGACTGCCATCAATTTTGTCACTGTAGCTACAACAGTGTCCTGGATGTTGTCTTCACATGATGGATATGCAGTAAGTACGAATTGATTTCTCTCTCTGTACCAATGGTTCTCAAACGGACTGTACATCAAAATAAATTTAGAGAGCTTCTAAAGCACACCAGTGCCTCTGCCCTATACTAGATCAATCAAATTAGAGGCTTTAGGGTAAGGTCCAGACAGCTTAGGTTTTAAGAAGAGCTGAGATGATTCAATATGTAGCCAGTTTGATACCCACTGGGCTATATGATTGGGTCTCAGATAGAGTGTGCAGAGAGTCACTCAGAGGGTCAGTTAGTTGATTTGGAATACTTTGAGGCTTTAGATCTAGAAACTTTGATTCAGTATATCTGGGGACACAGGACCTGTTTATTCTAGGAAGCTGCTTCTGGTGCAGGTGGTTCATGAAATAGCCTTTGAGGAACTGGTTTTACAGCAACCCCGGTGAGGCAACGACATAAGGAACTTGACCCATCCTCATTTCCATGTTGCTTTATGTGCAAGACACTCAACCTATTCATCTACTTATCCTTTGAAACCCCATGTCCTCTGTAGAAACTTCACAATGTCCTCTCCCCATCATTCTTATTTGCCTCTGAACTCTTAGCTCCTGGTCTGTTTACTGGTATAGAGAAGGTAACTCTGGGATGCCTAGGGCTCAATGTTTGAGGGTCTGCTTTTGTCTCAGGGTGTAATCCGGGGGGGGGGGGATTGAGTCCTGCATCAAGCTTCCTGCAGGGAGCCTGCTTCTCCCTCTGCCTATGTCTCTGCCTCTCTCTATCGTTCATGAATAAATAAATAAAATCTAAAAAATAAAAAAATAAAAGAGTAGGTAACTCTTCCTACACAGGTGATTGAATGGCTAAGCCGGGGGGCAGTGGGTTCTATTGCGAGCCATAACCTTGTAGCTCAGGAAAGAAAAACTCTTAAACCTAAATTCCTGTCCTGGCATCCTGTCAGGTATCTGGGACCAGGGCTTCTAGATTTCATGTTCTGGCTTATTTTATCATCATGGATGCTGCAGTCCTGGCCTCAACTCTTAGCCTGGTGTCATCACTAATAGCTTCTACTCTGCATTTCTGATTTTCAATAGTGTGTCAGCTTTGCTGCAGTAACAAATGATCTCCCAATCTCAGTAGTTTATAAAAATGGAGTTTTCTCTCTCAACCTCATGTCATGTGAGCTGAGTGGCAGTGTGGCTTTGCAGTTGATCCAAAAGCTCAGATGAAAGAAAACAGATGTTCTCTTGGCAAAAGGAACAAAAGAACTACTGAGACAGAGCATGAGAAGTTTCATGAAGATTCTGCTCCAGCCTAACACTGTCACTTGTCCTTAAACTTCCATTTGTCAAATCCAGTCATACGGCCAAGCTGAGTAGAGAGGCAGGAGCAATGCTCCCACGGAAAAAGATGGAAAAAGCCTACAAGTTACATGGCGAAGGGCAGGAATGTACAGTCCTTTTATAGGGAAGGGGAAACAATGAGCCACACTGGCTTCTGAGATCCCAGTCACTGTAAACTCCCTGCCTAGGAAACTACCCTTGCCCTTTGTGTTAATGTCTATGTTGACAATGACTTCATATGCTTACACCTTCCAAATTCTGCCTTTTGGATTATACTTACGTAGGTACAGCTCGATCTGTCTTCTCAGTTTCTTTGTAGGAACATTTTTTTTTTCTCTAGTTTCTATTTACTTTCACTGTGTTTCCTCAATAGAATCCTGTCATGTTCAGCCATGCCCTAAAACAGGGGCTGCCTGTTTTGTACAGCCCATGACACTGCTCTGATGAACTAGTATCTTGATCCATGGAAACCAAGCCATGGTATCTCCTGTTTCAGTTCCCCCATGCTGCCCCCTGGGCTTGCCTCTGCATCCAGTGGCAAGGCTTAGCCACTGGCCACACTCTGGACTAGGTGTCCCCCATGGGTTGGGGCCCTTGCCATTTGGCAAGTGCTGGATACTGGATGGTGGAATTTCACTCTAGAATCACAGTGAGTAGCTGTGCCCCAGCCAGCTTCCCTAATTAAGAAGGCCAGGCTCTCTGGGAGGGGAAAGGGGCATGCCTGGATATGGATGTCCCTGGGACAGGGATGCAAAGTGAGGGAACATGCCTTCATTCCTACAAACAGATTGACACCTTCTCTGCTCCAGTCATGCTTTCTCTGAAGAATGTCAGCCATCGGACCCAATGCATGCCCACCACCCCAGATGGTCCTGGACCACACCGGACAAATGGAGCCAGGGGTAGAAGTTTTCTCTCGCCTTTCTTGTCATATCAGCAACCACATATCATCCTCAGTTTAGCCTCGTGGCTGTAAAGTCTAAAATATTTACCATTTGTTCCTAGAGGAAAAGTTTGCCAACCTCTACCCTAAAATAGAGCATTCCCTTTAAAAAGTGAGCTTCAACACTGTTTCTGAAAATGATCCCAAAGACTCATTGTGTTTCAATACTCTACCTGGCGCAATTGTTATAAAACCAGTATGAAAGTGATTGTGTCCAGGGCTGCTGATTTCTTTTTCATTTTCAACAAGCCCCAGGAGATAGGGCCAGGCCCGCAGTGTCTGCTTCTTTGTTTTTCTACGTCCTGGTTGAGACACAGAGTAAAAACAAGGCAGTGTGGAGACAATGGAGGCTTTATTTGTGGTTATTAGCCTTTGCCAAAAGCAGCTTTTTTTTTTTTTTTTTCCTGGATCTGTAAGGACTAACAGTGTAGTTACTCCTGAAAGTAAATAATCACAACTAGCTGGCCAAGGTGCTCTCAATTTCCACTTGGCTGATTCCTTCACCATCCATGAAATAGATTCATCGTGTGCCCTGCTCAGGACATGTAATCAGGTTCTTCCTGCTTGTCTCCTTTTCTGAAGGAGGAAATGGGTTTCCAAAGTGTCGAGGAGACTGGACCTAGTTGTGCTCATCAATTGCCTTCAATAAATACATGGGGGTGGGACAATATTGCATGGTGGTCACAAGAGTAGATTCTGCTACTGCCATTTAATTATATGACTCTCTGCAATTTACTTAACCTCTTTGTTCCTTGGTTCCCTTGTCTATCAGTTGGGTATAATGACAGTTCCAATCTTACTGTCCTCAAACAGTGGTAGCCCTTTCACTATGCTGTGCTTGGACCACGAGCCTTTCAGATGAATAAGACACACACAGAGTTCAGCAGGATAGAGAAGATGATTGCAAAAATAACTATATAATAAGGTAGGAAGTGAGACATAAGGAAGTACGTATTATATGTCATAACCATTAACAGAAAAATGTAGCATTTTTGCCTGTCCTAGATCCCATGGCTGACATCTGGAGCTATACCATCTGGATAGGAATTGTGCAGACAGAGTTAGTAGTAAAAGACATTTCATACAGAACAAACGATAAAGCAAACGCCATAGAACATCAAAGCTGAGTCCCAAAGATTATCCCATTTTTGAGAAGAGAATGTCAGAGCTCTGAAAGTGAAAAGGAGAAGCCATATCAGGCATGGGTGGAAATTTAGCAGGATGGAAAATTACTGATGAGTCATATATATTGATAAATATTTAACACAAGCTGTTATAAGACATTATATAGTTAATGTATGACTGTGTGCTTAGCTAAACACAATATAAAAACTTCAGAGGGAAATGTATGTTTAAGAGAGACATATCAGTCATTCTCCACTAGCCTAGCTATAGGGCCGATCACTATATAAGGACATCTAATTGACCCAGCTCAGAGGGTGGTCACCCTTCTGTGTTTATGCACAAGTTTAACCATTAGAGCCAAATCAGTGACAACCAATTATAGAAGAAAACAATTTGAGTCAGGATAGCTGAATTTGGTTCCTACTTGGGACCACTGTTAACCTATACAATCTTGGACACGTTTCTTAATGTTTTTGGGCTTCAGCTTCCTTGTCTTCCCAAACAAATGATCCCTGCTCTGCCTAATTCACAGACCCATAAGGATTAAAAGAACAGAAAGGTCAAAGTTTGTCTTTTCTATGTAAAAGTCTGCTCAAGAATGAAATACCACAATTACTGGGACCCATCCCTCCATGCACATGTATGTACTGCCTCTATTTTGTGCTGCCTGTTTTATGAGAGGTGGTCTGCTTAAGGGGCAGGACATCATAGCCTATGATCAGCAGAGTCACTAGCAGAGCTAGTCCAACCCTGAGCAGATGATCTAATTTAGGTAATTTGGTTTGATCTAATTTAGGTAAACTGGTTAGTACAACCTTGGAGCAAGAGATGAAAAGTTATCAGTTTAATGTGCTTAAAGAAGGTTGAATTTTTCCATGCTTTTCCTAATTAAAAAGAAAGGGGAAAAAAAGAGGCACCAGTTTAACAGTTACCAACTTGGGATGCCTGGGTGGCTCAGCAGTTGAGCATCTGCCTTTGGCTCAGGGCATGATCCTGGAGTCCCTGGATCGAGTCCCACATCAGGCTTCCTGCATGGGGCCCACTTCACCCTCTGCCTACGTTTCTGCCTCTTTCTCTACTTCTTTCATTAATGAATAAATAAAACCTTTAAAAAAAGTTACCAACTTAGTTACACATTGACATCATTGAGGAGAAATTTTCAAAGCTCCATTTGGACACTGATTAAGAAAGTCTTGAAGAATCTGTGTTTTTTTTTTTTTTAAAGATTTTTTTTTATTTATTAATGAGAGAGAGAGAGAGAGGCACAGACACAGGCAGAGGGAGAAACAGGCTCCATGCAGGGAGCCCGACGTGGGACTCGATCCCGGGTCTCCAGGATCAGGCCCTGGGCTGAAGGCAGCGCTAAACTGCTAAGCCACCCGGGCTGCCCAAGAATCCGTGTTTTTACCTCATCCCAGTATGCCTGATAGGTAGCCAGTTAGACTATTTCACACTATTTGTTGTGTCTAATGAATAAGAGGTAGTCTTTACACACAGGGATATTGGTTACAAATTCTTCCTACGAAAGATAATATTCTCAATGGATCAAGAAAAGACTCCAGTAGGATTTTTGAGAAAGGTCAAAACATTATTTTATAAAAATTTTAGGTTATCTCTTCATTCTAAGCTAATAAAATAACATCTTTTGTGCATCCTGTCTGAGTGATTTGTTTCTACAGTGGCTTTTGGTGCTTTTACAAACAACTTATTCCTAGAACTAGCACCTCCGTTCATCAATCAACCTATTAGTCAATAAAGTCACTGCTTATGACAATTAGCCAAAGTTGTTTGTGTGATCTGTCATTCCATATTGGGACAGGGATGGAGAAGACTATATTAGATGTTGTGTGAGGACATCTTGGGAAGAAGATGGAGTAATGCCAGAGGCAGGATCCATTCTGCTTCTGATATAGAAATGTCAATCTCCACTCAATTGATATTGACCACTTGCTTCATGTTGATAATGTGTTGCCAGGGAGAAATGTCTGTTGGGGGTAAGGTGCTTATATACTAGTAGTTCTCCTTTGGCATTGGAAATTGTTGGAGGGGCTACCTGGCAGCCTTCTCAAAAGGAGGGACCCAGGGCAATCCACCCAACACTTTTGTATGTATGTCTCCGCCTGTGTATGACAGGACAAAACCCAAGAGGATGCATTCAACTTATATTTCCTTACAATAACTTTAGAGCTTGATACTATGGACCTTTTCCATGTGCTTCTTGGTCTGTCTTTTGTAATGGACATGACAGCCTGATACAAAGCCAGTGCCTGAGTTCAAAGTGAAAATTAAATTCAGGGATCCCTGGGTGGTGCAGCGGTTTGGCGCCTGCCTTTGGCCCAGGGCGCGATCCTGAAGACCCGGGATCGAATCCCACGTCGGGCTCCCGGTGCATGGAGCCTGCTTCTCCCTCTGCCTGTGTCTCTGCCTCTCTCTCTCTCTCTGTGACTATCATAAATAAATAAAAATTTATTTAAAAAAATAAAAATAAAAAAATTAAAAAAAAGAAAATTAAATTCAATAAATATGTTTAAATATCTGTTGCAAGCTTTGAATTAGCCTACATCCTGGGCTTTCAAAATTAAAGAAAATGAAGTTCTCATCTTTAGGCAGTAGCATGATTCCCTGAGTACACAATTTGGGAATCAGAAGGCTCCCTTGGTTGCAACCCTTTTCTCCACCACAGTACGAATTTATTATGAAAGTCACCTTTCCCTTCAAGGCCTCAGTTTCCTTATCAATGAAATGGACATGATGATACATCCTATCTTGCTTAACTGCTGTGAGGTACAATGAAGATATATATATATATATATATATATATATATATATATATATATATATATATATCTTATACACTTATCTAGCAATTTTCCTATTATAAATACCCAATAAATATTAGCTACTATTATTCCTAGTTGATGACAGGTAATATTTTAATTTTACAGAATTATTTACTAAAATAATGATATTTCAAAGAAAGGTATAAGATATAAAATTTTCACTTCTCATAAAGGGAATTAGTTTAAGATTTTTTTTTAAAGCAATGTACACAATATCCCAGGAGGGTTAGCACAATTAACTCCTACCAGGTAAAATAGCTTCCAATTTCCAGCAGCTTTCACACCTGTCTTTCACAATGGCAAAATGATTGGGAAAGTTCAACCATTTGTGTGGAGATACAGCTACTCAGTGGAAAAGCCAGAAATTCAGCTAGACCCTTCGCAAGTTCTGAATTATATGTGCCAAATGCTTTTTGTTTGGAAGCTGTGGAGTTGGCAGGGGTGGGGGAGAGGGGAGGAGGTGGAGCACTGGTTCAGGAGCCAGGACCATCTAAGTTCTCCAAGCAAGTCCAACCGTGCCCAAGGGCTATAATTTCTTTTCCTGAGCCATGTTTTTGGTTCCTCCATTTCCCACACTCTGTCTACCAGATACAAGTACCTGAGAGATAGCATCAGGAAAGGGTGTATGCACTGCCTTGATGCCTGGAGGGAGTATCCTTCCTGATTCCCCCAGTTTCCTCATCCAGGGAGGACCGATAGTAAACCTAAAGTGATCTTCCAGTCTGTTGTGAAGCTTGCACCCAGACCCGACCCACCAGCCCTGCTTCTTTTGCACTGAGTCCTGCCCCAGTCTCTTGTTCTTCCTTTGTTAAAAGAACGTCCCAACCTAAAGCTCTTATTTTCCCACCCAGTATATACTTCAACGATGACTCAAAAGCCTTTTAAGATCAATTGTGTGGCTCAGACACCCTCACTGCCCCTAAAATGAGAAACCCAGTATGCAGTCCTGGGAGCGTCTTTGGTACTCAGTAAGTGTGTGCGGGTGGATTAACTAAAATAAAAGCAGGATTAAATAAAGAAATTGCCTTGTCATTTAATATGTGAAACTGAGACACTTAAGTCTTGTGTTCCTTCATTTACTCTTCTTTAAAATGTACCATCCCCCCCCCCCCCCAAGTGATCCTGTATTACTTTCCTATAGCTGCTGAAGCAAATTACCACAAACCTAGTGGCTTATCACAGCACAAATATATTCTTCCGCAGTGTGGAAGTTGGAAGACTAAAATCAAAGTGTCAGCAGGGTGCATCCCTTCTGGAGTCTCTAAAGGAGAATCTATTTATTTCCTTGCTTTCCACACTTCTAGAGGTCACCTACATTCCTTGCTCCTGGTCCCTCCTCTTCAAAGAGCAACACTCCAACCTCTGATTCCATTGTCACATCTTTCTTTCTAACTTTGACCATGTCACCTCCCCCTTATAAAGACTCTTATAATTACACTGCACCACTCTGATATATTCCAGGATAATCTCCCCATCTCAAGACGCTGAACCACACTTGCAAAATCTCTTTTGCCACAAAAGGCAGCATATTCATAGGCTGCAGGGATTAGAATCCAGAGATATGTGGGTGTCCGTTACCCTGCCTACCGGAGTGTCCCAGCTCATTCGAATTCTGTGAGGGCTACAAAAATATAAGAGGTGTTAGTAATTGATTTTTTTTTAATTCCTGTAACCAGAATGGATAAAAGACAAGGTATTACTAATATGTTTCTAACTCACCTGAGTCTAAAAGTACTTCATTTCTGATCACCTGGTTCTGGAATCACCTCCCTCTCACTATGACAAATAGAAATGTGGCAGGAAAAACAAAGTAATTGTTTTTTTGCCCCAGAAGGGAATACAGTGTCCCCTCCTTATACTATTTTCTTACTTATAGCATTAACCCTGTTTGACATTTCCAGTTGTCTTGTCCCATTACTCATCTCATAAACCCAGAACATCTGCAACAGAAGGACACAGGACTCACTTAAAATTGGGAGCTGTACTCAGTGGTCGCTAGATGACTTTCATCCCTCAGATCCTGATTCTCTTCTCAGATTCTCTTTATTGTGCTCACTGCCCCTGATGGTGTCAGGTATATGATTAGATATGGACTCTTCTACTAGCTTATTGCAATTTTTGTTTCTTCTGGAGTTTAGAGGGAACAAAATGTTTCTCTCAAACACAGATCTGAAGGGTTCTCCAATTTATTCACAATTGTTCAGAAATCCCACGTGTTTGTGACAGTCTGAAAACCGCACTTCGATTTTCATTAACTCCCTAGAGATCCAGTTTTCTTTTCATTAAGTACAGAAGTCAGTATCATATGAAGGGGCTTAATTTTTAGCTGAAATAATTCAAATCACCTGACTA